>NC_048266.2:35968645-37334271 GCF_005286985.2 Setaria viridis | reverse complement strand
TATTCAAACACACAATGCTTATGTAGATATATATTTAATATCTTCATCCAATTGTGATAGATTTTAGTTATTAATTACTCTATAATATTTTCATCCACATTTATAATCTTTAACTTTTCACTTTGCATCGCAGGTATGCGCTTGAATTTGTTTAATGAACCTTAAGTTTGAGATACAATTTTAGCATAGAAATCTATATTCTCATCACTTTATATCCTTATAAATGGTGACACACCTCATGCGTATAGACCTTAATTATTATATCGTATTCCAATAGTGCAAGATATAGACGATTTAGAATCATATATTGTTGTATATTTTAATTAATGTTATTTGATTCAAATGTAGAGTTACCTCATGTTATTTTTAATAATGGCATGTATGGATAATATAGATGCAAATTTAAGGGGTTACTTTAAGTGTGGTAGGCAATTCAGTTGCAAATTAGGGGGTTATTTTAAATATTGTTTATAATGGTATAAGTGGGTAATTTTGATGAATATTAGGGGGTTACTTTAGTTTATTTTATATAATGGCAGAGGTGAGTAATTTATATATAAATTTAGGGGGTTACGTTAGGCTATTTTCATAATGGCATAGGTGGGTAATTTTTTAAAAACATAATAGATCTAATGGCTATGATAATTTGAATCTATCGATTGATGGTCGGATATTTTGCTTTTTTGTGAGAATTTCTAGGATTTCTCTCTTTTTCTAGAGTGTCCACCTAGGAATCCTAGGTGGCTTCACCTGGAGGCTTCAAAAGGAGCCTCCAATTAGTAATAGTAAAATTCCGAGCTACCTGCTAAGATGTTTGGTAGCTACTAATGCTGATCAACAAATGTAGTTACGTGCTGTAGACACACGCCATTCAACCACCATTATAAGGGCTGTTAATATATTTGCACGAGGCATTGTTGCATTCCTTGCATTCTATCATACCAATGTTGCCATAGACACCAAATAAAACTTGTGATAGGGCGCGCAAAGCGCGCGTCATGTTCTGGTGGCGCTAACGACGACATAAAAGAGTGATCGGATCCCGATGGTCCATCGACCCCTGCGACCAAGAGCAAGTGCAAGCAGGCGTTTGGATCACCAAGAGCCTGTTCCCAAAACGGGTAATGGAGCCAGTAAACCATGGTCTACGCTCTACCAACTCTTTTTGATTCACCTGATGAACCATCAAAAAGGAAATCCTCATCTTATAACAGAAGTAAATCGTAGCTAGGCCTGAATTATGTTTGGAACGTAAGAACTTTGCAGCGTCCAGGAACTTTCGTCTTCAGAATAAGAAAACCTCATCTAGAGGTTCACTCTCACTCAGTCTCTCACTGCTGATGGACGCGCGCATGCTTCCCGACAAATAATGTTGGTTTACAGTAAACAAGGACGGTGGTTAACTTCACCTAGTCAAGTTGCTCATTTCTTTTAGTTTGGTCAACCCAGCCACTTCTCCCAGTTCAAGACAGTCATGTTTGGCTTGGCTTGGGATCGATCTTCCTGTTGCCGGACCATAAACATGACGAGTAATAAACAATGTTGGTGACAAGCTAGTTTGGCGCCACAGATGCAGGCCAGGCTCCATCCGTGACGGGATTTTCACCGTCTCCGGATTATCGATCGACAAACCAATCCTAGTACATGGCTAGCGGTACTGAAGATTGAGATCGTGCCTCTGGACCAGCATTCTGTCCCTAATCAAACGTTCTTTTCATGCCTCTGGACCAGCATTCTGTCTTGCAGCTCTCTCTCTCTCTCAATGAAGCTGAAGGCTGCAGCTCGTCCAAGCAGAGTTACCGTACCCCTGGCTTCTGAATCTAGCGACAATTACCACACTGATTCTCAGACGTCCTTTCAGTGAGATAATTACCACACTGATTCGAACATCACAGGTCTGTTACTAATCTGTCCGTCCTTTTAAAAAAACGACGAGGCACAAGACGCTAAAGCAGAAGATCTGTAATCTGTTAGGAGTTTTTTTTTTTATGAAAGATCTGTAATCTGTTAGGAGTTAGGACTAGTAGTTGGCATTGTTGTCTGATAGCCGGTTTTGGTATCCCCCTTGGTTGCGTGGAGGTAGCGATTTTCTCCGGGGACAGGAACGAAGACCTGGGCGTAGTAATTCTGTTCGGATCCCGAGGCGATCGAGATTGCCCCGGCCGTGGAGGCCGGGAAGCGGCGGTGGTCGGCACGGCGTCCGCAGGTGGCCGGCCAGGGCAGCGCGCGCCGCCGCCGCAGCCGGAGCCGGCCACGGCCACGGCCACGGCCGCGCGCGTGGTCGTCACGGCACGTCGCGCCCTCACGTGCGCCTCATTACTCTATGCTAGCTAGAGGCTGCCTGCCACTGCCAGCAACCAGTGTACGCTGCGTACTGCGTGACTAGTAGATTATGGGATGAAGATGCCTGCGCTGCCCCTGCTGGAATCTTTGTTCTTCCGATAAGGACAGCCAGCCTGACGCCCATTTTTCCTCCAGTGTCCAAACAATGAGATTTTCGAATTTCGATCGATTTTGAGCCCGGTAACGCTGCGAATTTGTGATCCAGATCGACAATGTTTTGAAGCCTTGGACAGTTGAACGTTTAGAACAGAGCTGCAGAAACTGCACACCTCACGGATTCAGAAAAGGGCGGGTTTCTTTTCCCGGAACTGGACTGGACCGCTCCCTCTGCGCGTACCAGACCTGTCAAGATACGTACCCGTCAAATCATTTACACGCTTTTGAAACAGCAGGATCGTAGAGCACCTGATGAGGACACCACAAGTACATCTACACCAGCAGCACCTCAGGCGCCTCCAGTTGCTCCTCCACCTCAGGCGCCTACAGTTGCTCATCCAGTTGGGCCAATCACTCGAGCCCGTGCGAGAGAATTAAACTTCATCATGCTGTTAAGGAACGAAGGCCCATCGGAATAAGAAGATGGCCCAACAGGGCAGCCCAGGTGGGGCGCCTAAGGTTGGGCGCCGTGACCCCTTCGGACTCCAGGGGCTGCGCCCCCTTTATTTAGTCCGAGTCCTTTTTGTTTACGACTTGAGTTTTGTTTTACATCTAGCTTTAGCTACTCTTGAACACGCGCAAATACGCGCTGTCCTTGTGATTCAGAACTCCACCTTCGAGTGATATTTAGATTGCTCGCCTCTTGTTCTTGTTCGTTCTTCGATTGCGGACAGGAATCGATCTTCGTGATCAGGCTGATCTCGCACCGGCGAGGTTGGTAACCATCGGGAGTTGGTTCAGCGATTGCATTGGCGCTTCGGGTTCGCTCGTCGTAGTCGGATCGTGAGGGTCTACTTCCACCAAGTCGAATTTATCTCCACTCACCGAAAGATCGGGCACTCCAACTCTATCAAGTGGTATCAGCTTTCCAGGTTGATCGGTGAGTTTTACCGAGTGTTTTTCCCTTCCTACAGTCCACAAAAACCAAAACAATATTTTTCAGGTTAGATCCTTTGTCCCAGCAACCGTTTAGCCTCGCACATTCTTTCAATAAGTGTCTTTGTTGAATTTGTGTGCCTACTCGTTCAATTGTTGCTGGTTACTTGTGTTTAATCTTTTGTTTCTCATTTTTCATCTAACCCTAGTTTTCGCCGCCGCCGCCGTTCCGCTGCTTGCCCTACCAGCCGCGCCCACCGCACCTCCCCCCGCGACAACCGCGCCGCGCCATCCCACTACTCCGATCGCCCCTCCCCTGTCAAAAAAAAAAGATCGAAAGCAATCAAAAAAAAAGGAAAGTGCAAAAAAAAAAGGAAAGAAGCAAAAAAAAAAAGACGAAGAAGAATCCAACAGGGAGAAGGAAGGTGATTCGGATTTGTTTCGGTGGAACCTCCCTTTGCGCGCGCCGTGACTCCTCCTGGGTCACGACTCTCTGGTGTTAATTCCCCCCTCCCCCACGCATTCCGTGCCAGCCTTTCACATCCGTATCTCTCTTTCTTGGTCCTTTATTATTCTGAGGTCCGCCTTACTCTAGAGAGAGAGAGAGAGAGTATCTTTTTTTTACCGGAATACCCCTGTACTTTCGGAAAAAGTGTGTGCCGCCATTTGATATTTGAGATCCTCTGTGTTCATATTATCAGTTTTGGGGCACCCTCTGTGAAAACAAAAAAAAAAACAGAAATAAAAAAAAAAGAGGTGCGCCCTCTCCACCTTGCCTCTGTTCTTTCGATTTTACCTTGTTACCAGCAACTCTTGTTACGTGTTTGGCACTATCTTTCAACTTTGCATTATTGTTTGATTGTGCTAATCCTTCATTTGAGTGCAGCCTTCCCAGAACTCCACATAGTTCTACGACGAGCATATTTTGTTTCTCCAGGCAATCGCTCCTCCAATCTTTCGTGAGTTCCACCAGTTGGTTGCAGTTCGCCCCTGTGTGCGTGGTAAGAACGGATAAGAATTTGATAACAGCACTAGTGTGAGCGCCTTGTGAGCTGTTACACCCCTATTTTGTCGTCGCTTGTGTTCTTGTCTTTGCGCTAACCATGGCAGATGATGTCGACGCGGGGGCTAACCAGCTGCAGGGCATACGGGCGCAAGTTGAAGGGCTTGTCACCGACATTCAGACGATTCATGAACGGCTGGACTCGACGATCTCCTCGACGACCGAGCGGTGTGATCAGCTCGACCTTGCACAGACGGCCGCTAAGGCCACACTCGACTCAGTTGTGGCAAGACTCGATGCATTGCACACTACAGTCGCAGAGTTGCAGCAGGGTTATGGTGGTGACTCGGACCAGGACGATGGCGACCGCCGAGGCCGTGCCCGCCGCGTGCCACGCCGTTCCGGTGGTAATGATTCCTTTTCCAAGATTAAATTTAAAATCCCACCTTTTAATGGCAAATATGATCCTGCTGCATATCTTGATTGGGAATTAGAAGTTGAACAGAAATTTTCATGCCATGATATTCTTGCTAATTCTCAAGTTAAAGCTGCTATTAGTGAATTTACTGATTTTGCTTTAATTTGGTGGCGTGAATATAAACACAAACATCCCAATACCATTCCAACCACTTGGGAGCAATTAAAAACTGCTATGCGCCACAGATTTGTGCCTTCTTATTATGCTCGCGATTTGCTTAATAAAATGCAACGTTTTCAGCAAGGTTCCAAATCTGTTGAGGAATATTTCCAGGAATTACAAATAGGCATGATTCGTTGTGGGTTATTGGAGGAAACCGATGCTGCTATGGCACGTTTTCGTGGTGGTTTGAACCGCGAAATTCAGGATATACTTGATTATAAGGACTACACAGATATGACAACATTATTTGAATATGCTTGCAAAGCTGAACGTGAAGTGCAGGGACGCCGCTCGAAGACATATTCTAACTCTTTTGCAGGAAGAAGCTCGACATCCAACTCCGCACCCGCTCTCCCTGCGCCACCCACGCCCACCACTACACCGCGCGAGCGAACGGCCAAACCTGCAAGCGCTGCCCCTTCCACAGGCGCCGCCCCTCCCACAGGCCGTACACGGGATATTCAGTGTCATCGTTGCAAAGGATTTGGCCATGTGATTCGGGACTGTCCGAACAAGCGCACTTTGCTTCTTCGTGATGATGGTGAGTACTCTTCCGCTAGTGATTCTGAAGATACTCGACATGCGATGCTTGCCACTGACCATGCAGCTATGGAGGTACATGTCAACCCGGGTGACGCCGATAGGTATGAAAGTCTTGTTGTGCAGCGTGTTCTTAGTACACAGGTCGCACCGTCCGAGAAGAATCAGCGACACACTCTTTTCCATACCAAGGGCGTTGTGCAGGAGCGGTCGATTCGCATCATCATCGACAGCGGCAGCTGCAACAATTTGGCGAGTACCACGCTGGTTGAAAAGTTGTCTTTACCCACTCGTAAGCATCCACATCCATATCACATTCAATGGCTTAATGATGGTGGGAAAATTAGAATTACTCGATCAGTCCGTGTTCCTTTCTCCATGGGTGCTTATTCTGATTTTGTCGATTGTGATGTTATTCCCATGGAGGCATGCTCTCTGTTACTTGGGCGACCTTGGCAATATGATACTGATAGCTTGCATCATGGTCGTTCAAATCACTATTCTTTCATGTTTAAGGGTCAGAAAATAATTATACATCCAATGACACCTGAACAAATTCTTAAAGATGATCTTGCTAGAGCTGCGAAAACTGCTAAACAACTTGAACCATCGACATCTCTTAATTCTGAAATCAAGTTGAATGCTCCTGTTTTGCTTGCCACACGTGCTGATTTTGATGAGTTACGCGATGCTCCTTTGCCATGCTATGTCCTTATATGCTCTAGTGTGCTCGTTTCACTTGATGATGCACCATCTTTGGATATTCCCCCTGCGGTTGCTAACATTTTGCAGGAGTACGCTGATGTCTTTCCAAAAGATTTGCCACCGGGACTTCCACCACTTCGTGGCATTGAGCACCAGATCGACCTCATTCCCGGCGCACAGCTTCCGAACCGCGCACCGTACCGTACAAATCCGGATGAGACGAAGGAAATCCAGCGCCAGGTACAGGCGTTGCTTGACAAGGGTTATATTCGTGAGTCTCTTAGCCCTTGCTCCGTTCCTGTGTTACTTGTTCCAAAGAAAGATGGCTCATGGCGTATGTGTGTAGACTGTCGTGCTATTAATAACATTACCATTCGCTACCGATACCCTATACCACGCCTTGATGATATGCTAGATGAGCTTAGTGGTGCCATTATTTTCACTAAGATTGATTTGCGTAGTGGCTACCATCAGATTCGCATGAAATTAGGTGATGAATGGAAAACGGCTTTTAAAACGAAATTTGGGTTATATGAATGGTTGGTTATGCCGTTTGGTTTGACAAATGCTCCCAGCACATTTATGCGTTTGATGAATGAAGTTCTGAGGCCCTTCATCGGATTGTTTGTAGTTGTCTATTTTGATGATATCCTCATTTACAGCAAGTCTATGGAAGAGCATTTAGAACATTTGCGTGCTGTTTTTGATGCATTGCGTGCGGCCCATTTATTTGCTAACCTCGAAAAATGCATGTTTTGCACACAACGTGTCTCGTTTCTTGGCTATGTTGTTACTCCACAGGGCATTGAGGTGGATAGCAGCAAGATTGATGCCATTCGGGAGTGGCCTACACCGACGACGGTCACACAAATTCGAAGCTTTCTTGGCCTTGCAGGTTTCTACCGCCGGTTTGTTCGTGATTTTAGCTCCATTGCAGCGCCTCTACATGAGCTTACAAAGAAGGATGTTCCCTTTGCTTGGAGTGATTCGCAAGAGGTTGCGTTCAGCACCTTGAAAGATAAGTTAACCAATGCTCCTCTCTTGCAGTTGCCTGATTTTACTAAAGTGTTTGAGCTTGAATGCGATGCTAGCGGTATTGGGCTAGGTGCTGTTTTGTTACAAGAAGGAAAACCGGTTGCTTACTTTAGTGAGAAATTAAGTGGTGCTAGCTTGAATTATTCTACTTATGATAAGGAGCTTTATGCTTTAGTGCGCACTTTGCATACTTGGCAGCACTACCTTTGGCATCGCGAGTTTATAATTCATTCTGATCATGAGGCTTTAAAACATATTCGTACCCAAACAAACCTGAACCGTCGTCATGCTAAATGGGTAGAATTCATTGAGTCTTTCCCTTACATTATTAAACACAAGAGCGGGAAGGAAAATGTCATTGCTGATGCTTTGTCTCGTCGCTATACCATGCTGTCACAGTTAGATTTTAAAATCTTTGGCTTGCAAACTGTGAAGGATCAATATGTGGATGATGCTGATTTTAAAGATGCTTTCGCCCACTGTATTCATGGCAAACCATGGGGCAAATTTCACATACAGGACGGGTTCCTGTTTCGCGCTCACAAGCTGTGTGTTCCAGCTAGCTCGGTTCGTCGTTTGTTGTTACAGGAAGCGCATGGAGGCGGTCTCATGGGGCACTTTGGCGTCTACAAGACGCATGAAGTGCTGGCTGCCCACTTCTTTTGGCCCCGGATGCGCGCTGATGTTGAGCGCCTTGTTGCCCGCTGCACTACTTGCCAGAAAGCTAAGTCACGATTAAACAACCATGGTTTGTACATGCCTTTGCCTGTTCCTACTTCCCCTTGGCTTGATATTTCTATGGACTTTGTTTTGGGATTGCCTAGAACTAAGAAGGGGAGGGACAGTATTTTTGTGGTTGTTGATCGTTTCTCCAAAATGGCTCATTTTATACCTTGTCATAAGACTGATGATGCTAGCAATGTTGCTGAATTGTTCTTTCGCGAGATTATTCGTTTGCATGGTATTCCAAATACAATAGTCTCTGATCGTGATGCTAAGTTTCTCAGTCATTTTTGGAGATCACTATGGAATAAAATGGGAACTAAATTGCTGTTTAGCACCACTTGTCACCCTCAGACTGATGGACAAACTGAGGTGGTTAATCGAACCTTGTCCACTATGCTTAGGGCTGTTTTAGATAAACACTTGAAACGTTGGGAAGATTGCTTGCCTCATGTTGAGTTTGCTTATAATCATGCAACGCATTCTTCTACAAAGATGTGTCCTTTTCAAGTTGTTTATGGTTATATTCCTCGGGCGCCTATTGATTTGTTTGCACTTGATGCCGAGGACACCCCACACATAGATGCCGCTGCACATGTTGATCAAATGATTCGCTTGCATGAGCAAACTCAATAAAACATTGCTGCTGCTAATGCTAAATATCAGGTTGCGGGTAGTAAAGGGAGAAAACATGTTACTTTTGCACCGGGTGATCTGGTTTGGTTGCATTTGAGGAAGGATCGTTTTCCTACCTTACGTCGTTCTAAATTGATGCCACGTGCTGCTGGTCCTTTTAAAGTGCTAACCAAGATTAATGATAATGCTTATATCCTTGACCTGCCTGCGGAGTTTGGTGTTTCCACGAGTTTTAATGTTGCAGATTTGAAACCGTATGTGGGCGAAGATGAGGAGTTGCCGTCGAGGACGACTTCAGTTCAAGAAGGGGAGGATGATGAGGACACCACGAGTACATCTACACCAGCAGCACCTCAGGCGCCTCCAGTTGCTCCTCCACCTCAGGCGCCTACAGTTGCTCATCCAGTTGGGCCAATCACTCGAGCCCGTGCGAGAGAATTAAACTTCATCATGCTGTTAAGGAACGAAGGCCCATCGGAATAAGAAGATGGCCCAACAGGGCAGCCCAGGTGGGGCGCCTAGGGTTGGGCGCCGTGACCCCTTCGGACTCCAGGGGCTGCGCCCCCTTTATTTAGTCCGAGTCCTTTTTGTTTACGACTTGAGTTTTGTTTTACATCTAGCTTTAGCTACTCTTGAACACGCGCAAATACGCGCTGTCCTTGTGATTCAGAACTCCACCTTCGAGTGATATTTAGATTGCTCGCCTCTTGTTCTTGTTCGTTCTTCGATTGCGGACAGGAATCGATCTTCGTGATCAGGCTGATCTCGCACCGGCGAGGTTGGTAACCATCGGGAGTTGGTTCAGCGATTGCATTGGCGCTTCGGGTTCGCTCGTCGTAGTCGGATCGTGAGGGTCTACTTCCACCAAGTCGAATTTATCTCCACTCACCGAAAGATCGGGCACTCCAACTCTATCAGCACCAGTACCCTGTCTCTGTATCTGTACCAAGTCACTTCAAGTTCACATGCGTTCGCAGGGACAGACGCTGACACGCATGCACGAGTGTAGTAGTCGTGTAGCTGTACCGTCCGGGCACACACGGATCGATGTATTCAGCGTACGTGTAAAGTTTTTCCCTCTCGTTGCAGTACAAATGCTGTACTCGTAGGACATATATATATACATATATATATACATATATATATACTTATATATATTTATACATACATCATATATGAGCTTGATTTTGATGAGCCAACAAGTTATCTTGACGTGGAGGACACCGTTGCTGTCCGTCCTGGCTGGTACTTGCATTGGCTACTTGCTGGATGCTGGGTGGGAGATCTGAAATTCCGAGGGCAGTAAAATATTCTTTCTGCAATTCTGCACCCACCAAGATCTTTTGGGGATCCCAGCCCTCAGTTTTGTAGTCTTGTGCCTGCTGCCTCCTGCCTGCTGGATGAAGCGATCATGTGACCTGGTACTGTATGCGTAGGAGTAGGGGTAAGCTAGCAGCTAGAGCTAGCTAGCTGTGTCCTAGATTGGCAAGATATACATGTTGCTTGTTCTGGACCTATACGGCCTGTCGAAATACCAAGCGATGTACGCGCTGAATGATGAGCTCATCATCACACGCTGACAGGAGTACGAGGTACACGATTGTGAATACATGTCCTGTCCGTGTCCGAATCTTGATGCATAATATGGTAGTTACAAGTTGCAACAAGTGTCTTCAGGTAGCACTGCAACTTGGATAGCACAAGAAGTGCCTGTATTCAAGCTGCCTCTGTCCTAGCGTTGCAAGATACCGATCGGATACAATTCTCACGAGTAAATTTCGTGCATTTGTGTGTGCCACTTGGGCGTGTACGGCCGTGTGAAAATACTGGTGATCTAGGCATTCACTGGCTAGCTCGAAATGGCGGATAGTAGGCCAATCACGCACGCGCACTTATGGACGTGCTGGTCGGAGCACACGGGGTTACCTTGCAATACAGTGCAAAACACAGCAACCCCATTTTACCCCCGGCCTCGATCGATGTACCGTGGCGATAGCGTTCTCAGAATCTCTGTAGTACCGGGGCAGTGAGATTGCGCCATGCACGCCGCACGCGTACGCGTACGTCTCGCGTACCCTGCCGAGTGCTGACACGGGGGCAGCGCGTACAAAAAGTTAGCATGTACCGCGTGTCGCACGTGAGTTACTGCGAGTTTGCACTACTGAACAGCGGTAAATGTACAAGTTCGTCCAAGTACTAGGTCTACTGAATTTCTGCATATGCGTAAATGGAAGTAAAGAAGTAAAACAGAGGCGTTTGGAGTTACTGCACATCTCTCTCTCCCTCTCCCTCTCCCTCTCCCCCCCCCCCCCCCCCCCCCCCCTCTCTCTCTCTCTCTCTCTCTCACGCACACACGCACGCACGCACGCACGCACGCGAGGGAAACTATCCAAGCACGCGTGCCTAGGAACTGTTCTGGTCTCTCCATGGCATCATCATCGCCATTGCAGAAACTCTCGTACGAATCTGCGTTAGGTGAGGGCAGCTGCATCTGCCGGAGCAGAGCCGCGGTCCCGGCGAACACGACGACGCGACAGAGATCGATCGACGGAGGATCGGAGCTGGCCCATCGAGGAACGGCCGGCAACGGAGGTCGTTGGCACGATGGCACATTCATTCCGACACCAGGGACCCCCCGCTCCGCTCTCCAAAGGCTTCCGCTGTAACGCAACAGATATTGCCGGCACTGTTGCCTGATGCCTTCTGGCGCATCCATCCACGACCATGCATCCTCCATCCATGGCCCCCTGCTCGGCTGCCTGCTCGCATCCGTGCGCGTGGGGTCAGGCCGGCCGGGTCGCTCGCGCGCACTGTTCGTTGGGTCGCGGACACATCATGGGCTCGCCACTCGGCTCAGTGCAACCACACTACCACATCATGTGCAAGTGCAAGTGCAACCACACTACCACAGGTAGCTTTGCGCTTGCAAACGCAAGTATTTTTTTTGTGTCTGAGGGGTTCGTGTGCACCTTCTATTACAAGAAAACCGGCGCGGTGACGCGTCGTCATCGGCTCCTCGCGGTGGACAGCAACGTGTAAAAAAAATGCGTCGTTGCTTGGGCATGTGTACTTGCTTGTAGCAGCGGCATCTGCTGTTACCGAACAAAGCAGGGTGGGGGCCACGGGATGGGAATTGAACGTAGCCCAGTCGTTCTGAGACGGACGTCGCGGGTGTGGCCAAAGCATACCGGGGCCGAAAATGTTTGAAGGCGTTGGGGGCAGCGGTGCTCGGAGCCACACGTCAGGCGACACCTCTGCGAAGGAGCCCAAACCGCACGATGCTGTCCAGCTAGACCCATGACATGAGCCTTTTTAATTTTCCGCAAATTTAACGGAATTGAACAAATTCATGTGAAATTCTCGCTCCCGGAATCATAATCCTCCAAACATAAGCTCATCTGCATCCAACATTTGTTCTAGACGCTAGTACTACAACTAGAACTTGCTTACCACTCTCTCCATTATAAAATGTAAGGCATTTCAGTTTTATCCTTAATCGAATTTCTCTAACTTTTACCAAGTTTGTTGAAAAAAAACCATAACGTGCAGCGCCATATTAGTCTTATAAATGAAAATCAACCATGAACGATGTATTTATTTTGAATTTGTAATATGTATGAATTTATTTTTCTACGGACTAGGTAAAAGTTATGACAAAACTAGAAACAACATCAATAAATTTTAGAACGAGTAGGACATTATTTGACACTTAGTAGGCCTACTGCTATAAATACGTGCCGTCTTCGACATGGACACGTCTCGCTAAGACCAAACAGTACCGGTGAGAGTTACAGGCATGTCTGCGTGCGTGCACGCGTACGAGCACATCATTAACCCCGCGGACGTGACCACACCCCGACCGGGCGCGCTCGCCCGCCCGCTTTGGCTCGTGTCGCGCCAGTGCTCCTCCGCCTTTAGCTTTTGCGCGGTCAAAAAGCGGCCGCCGGGTGAGGCTCCAGGCTCCCCTCTCTTTCTCCGATTGTGCGCGACCGCGACCGCGACGCCACGCCCGGCGCACGCGAGGACAGCTCGGCAGCCCGCGGCCGCGGCACATGGCCAGCTGCGCCCTCACTTGGCTGCTTGCTGTCCATGGGTTTAGTTGCGCACGCGAACTGCCACTGCAAGCATGCGCGTGTGAGCCTCGGATTGCATCTGTGCAGAAAAAAAAAAGCCTTGCCATGGCCCTGATGAACCAACGCATCGATGCAGTATCGTTTCTGATGTGTGACATGAACTGTCTACTAGGAGGATGGGGATGAGGTACTAGCTAGTGCCCCGTAGGCTCTAGGCAAGGCATAAAGTGACCATCTGTCAGCTACGGTACTGTTGTCGTGTGACCTCACGGTCAGAGACGAGACGAGAGAGACAAAAATAAAAGAGGTCTCCATGACATCCTGTGGATGGAGGAGGAACACACAACACCGGAGAACAGATCGGATGAGCGTGTGATCCGGACATGCATCAAACTTGCTTTCTGTAGCTTCCATCCTCCAGCCCCCCCCCCCCCCCCCCCCCCCCCCCCCCAACCCATCTCTCACTAGCCGGTCAAGCTCAAGCATGCATATCCAAATCCTTTTTCGAGTTCCTGTGCCTTCTAAGACTTCTCCTATTTATGTCACCTTTACCTAATTATTACTAGGCTAGGCTGTCGCAGAGCAGATGTATCTTTCATGGTTGGGTTTAGTCCTCCTCGGATTAATGCCGCCCTCGCCCAGTTAACAAAGTGCACGTCACCAACGGTTGGTGTACCGGCCAAATTCTGCTCCTGCTCCGGGTGATGAGCAGTCTCTCTGGCTCAGGGACTCGTGGAGTGCCGACAGCAAGATTCTAGCAAAGACAAGACAGTGATCCGCCGAGAGAGAGAGGAAGACGACGGAACTGCAGATGGGCGTGTGATTTGTCCCGGTATTAGTAGCCTAATCATGGCCTAATGCTGGTCCCTTGGCACTTGGCAGGGGATTGGATGGATATCTAGGTGCTCACCAGCTAGGCTGCAACTTGTCTGCCGAGGAATGGGACAGGAATTTGGGGTGGGGGAGGCAGGATCTTGCTTACCAATGATGCCACCCTTGTTAAATTCTTAATCCTACTCCTAATCTGCAACCACCGCTTAATCAAGTGCCTCCGTGACCAGTAGATGACACCCATCAATTCCGTCCACACACACTGACGATCAATTCAGAGAAGAAAAATCCCAGCAAACAAATAGGATTGTTCATCTTAACTAATTGTCTCTCGCCACACACCTAATCCGGTGTACTTAATTTGGCAATGACCGGGCAACATCAGGCACCAAACCGAGCACGAGTCCAAGTCCAACCCATCGAGGTGACCTGAGCCTCTACAGTGGTCATTCCGACGCGACCAATCGGCGGCAGGCAGCCGAACGAAGTAATGCCCTCGACAGCGAATGATTTGACCACATCTTTACACGCCTGTCGGTCCAAATCATTCAACGACACTTGAACTAATCGCCGAGCTAGAACTGCCGATGATTTTCTCTTCGCCTTGCTTGCTGTTATCTTTTTCCGTCTGCGATGGACCCTGTCAACAGGCGAAGATCCAATCGGAGAACCGACAGAAAAATTCAGGCCTTGATAACTGCAGAAAAAGTGATCATCGATCTGTCTGTCGGTCCAGGTGATTTGTTGATCGGTCAAGCTCAACAACGGCAGCAGTAGCGAGAAATGACTTTGAATTCGTGTCATTTCGTTTTGTTTCTTAAAAGGAAGAGTTTGGCCTGTTCAATCCTCATCATCCAACCCATGTGTGTTTGGGACGAATATAAATGGGAGATTGATGGGCACCATATTTGGGTTTGGGCGGTGGTTGAACGAGAGATTTTGACAGCATCGCAAACGGCAGCAGCAGCGCGGCATGTACGTCAGAATTTTAGAGCGTGTCGAGGACACGGCGGCAACTTGATCCATTTGCGTTCGTGATCGGTGCTCTCTTCTTCTTCTTGAAATTTGACGAGGATGATGCGCACCGTGCATGCGGCTCAGCTCGCCCTCCTTATTCTTCAGGGCGTACTTGTGGGAGTCCGTGACTTCGAGTGATTAAACCACGACCTTCTCCCCAATGGAAAATAATATCTAAACAGATTTGTGATTTCACTTTCTACTTTGTGCGCAATAGTCACGTGCAAAGTTATTTCATAAGATAGTTCAATTTTATGAGTGAGCCATCCAAACGTTGTTTGGTATGGCGCCTCCTTAAAAAAAAGGAAAGAAAAAAAAACGTCGTTTGGTAGCCTTTCTCGATCATATGCTTTTGAATGGAAATGGTCCATCCACATAGTCATGCACATAGTTAATATTAGTGCTGAGTTGAGTTGTATGTTGTGTGGCGCGTGTGTTCATGTGTTGGTCCAACTTCTTTTTCCGAAACGCAATGCAGACATAGACCTTACATATATGCACGCGTACTTAGCCATATATTACATGCACACTCTACCCTACCCTATAAGCTGATAAGCACCTCAAAGAAATTGAGTCAGCAAATTCTTAAGGTTGACGAAGAGTTACTGCTATCGTATGACTATTGATGCTGCATGTTCTAGCGTCTAATACGTGCCTCTTCCTATTTTAATATAATCACATCTTTTAAAAAATATTGATGTTACGCGCGCCACATGATTTGAAATGGTAAGGACGCTTTCCATTCATTTTTCAAAGACAACGTTAGTCCGCGATGAGATGTTAGGGCGAAAACACACCGCCACCACCCAGCTCCAACAGAAACTCGCAACTCGTTTGATCCCCCACCGCCGAGGTGAACTCTTGTGCGCGTAGCATGATAGCGCTGCTGCTGCTTTTGCCGGTTTTCCAAGGAAGATCACTGCTGCGCTGCATGGTCGAGCCAGCTACCCCCCGGGCGGATGGATGGACATGGGCTGAGAAGGGAGCAAAGCGACCGTCACATGCCGCCGGGCGAGCTGGCAAGCGCGTGAGTCCGAGCGCGAGCAGCAGAGCGATGGGCACCCGGACCCGACCGGGGCGCCCCGTGCGCGCCGGCCACGCGACGCGGATCCCGAGGCGACCGACGGCCCCCGCGCCCCGACCAAAGCATCTCGCGATCCCATCCGATCGCGCCCTCTCCTCCCGGCGCCACACGTGGCTCGGCCACCATCGGTCGCACACCACCATTCCTGCATTCCATGACCTGCGCTAACTGAAGCTGAAGCTGAACATCTCTCTCTCTCTCTCTCTCTCTCTCTCTGCTTTGTTACTATTCGTCATGAGAATCGCTGCAGGCTGCAGCAGTTTCATTTCGGAAGAAAGAGTCACGGATTTGCTGCGTTTTGCGAAATCTTCATGCTTGAGGTCACGAGAAAGCTGTGGAAATAGGCCGCTGGTCATGTAAATCCGTTTGAGCTCAACTGGTGCGTTGTTAGATTTGATTTTTTTTTTCAAGGCAGCTATTAAAAAAACTTTTGATACTTGATAATTAAAATAGAAAATACCATACGCACAAACTTATACATATAGCTATACTACAAGCTTAGCCACGTACGTACGTCCAATGCAATTTGGACGACACGAGTCTGGGGGAAAATAAATATAAGATGAAAACAACACGACTTGTTGATTTTGTAGGTTTGGCGTGTGGTCCCGTTTATTTAGTTCCTTTTGAGAGAAAACAAAAGAGCTTGTTAGAGAAGAGAAGGCCAACGAGACAGCAATGGATATAATGGTATAATGATGCAGCAAATCGTGCGCAAAATATCATTACCCCTGGCACTTTGGGTTGTGCAACTGAAAAGTAATAATAAACAATTAATTAATCCACTAACCAGGAGTTAGTACTACTAGTAGGCAGTGGTACTTGCTTGAGATGCAGAGCTGCCTTGACTGCCTTTCTCTCTCCCTAGGTCCCTACCCTTTCTCTCTCTATTTAGTTGTTTTGCCCCCATGTCAGCTGCAGTCTGGGGGAATCTGAGCCTGCTGCTCACCTGAGAGCCTGTGGGGAGGCAAACGCTGCAGAGCTTGCAGAGAGGGGGAGAGGAGGGGGGGAGAAGAACTGTGCCGATTTTGCCCCCCGGTTCGTCGTTACCCTTGCTTTGGAGGGATCTGAGCTGAGCTGAGCTGCTGCGAAAGGTGAGTGACCGGATGAACCTGTGGTGCTGGTTGGGGTTCCCTTTCCCCGCAAGATTTTCTGAGGCGAAATTCTCTCTTCCTTTCCCCTCCTCCCCCTTCTGCTGCTTCTTTTCCTCCCAGCCTTTTTTTCAGCTGTAGACTCTGCTGATCATGATGGTGGTGGTGATGGTGGCTGTGCAGCGGAAAGGCTTCTCGTGCTAGTGGAGGCGGCGTGAAATTTCACCCACAAAAGGCTGTCGCGGTGGGTGGGAATTGCTCAATTCCGCTGAGATTCTTGCCTCCGGGTAGCCGTGGGAGGTGAAGATGATTACTTTCGTGGACTCGGCGGCCATGGAGCGGGAGCGGGAGAGCGACAAGTGCATGGACCCGCAGCTGTGGCACGCCTGCTCCGGCGGCATGGTCCAGATGCCGGCGGTGCACTCCAAGGTGTACTACTTCCCGCAGGGCCACGCGGAGCACGCGCAGGGCCCCGTCGAGCTCCCCGCCGGCCAGGTCCCGGCCCTCGTCCTCTGCCGCGTCGCTGCCGTCCGCTTCATGGCCGATCCGGACACCGACGAGGTCTTCGCCAAGATCCGCCTCGCCCCCGTCCGGCCCAACGAGTCCGGATACGCTGCCGACGCCGAAGACGCCATTGGCGCCGCCGCGGGCGGGCAGGAGGACAAGCCCGCGTCGTTCGCCAAGACGCTCACGCAGTCCGACGCCAACAACGGCGGGGGTTTCTCCGTGCCGCGCTACTGCGCCGAGACCATCTTCCCGCGGCTGGACTACTCGGCCGATCCCCCCGTCCAGACCGTGCTCGCCAAGGACGTGCACGGCGTGGTCTGGAAGTTCCGGCACATCTACCGCGGCACGCCTCGCCGCCACCTCCTCACCACCGGGTGGAGCACCTTCGTGAACCAGAAGAAGCTCGTCGCCGGGGACTCGATCGTGTTCATGAGGACGGAGAACGGGGACCTCTGCGTCGGCATCCGGCGCGCCAAGAAAGGCGGCATCGGAGGGCCGGAGTTCCTGCATCAGCCGCCTCCGCCGGGCGGCAATTACGGGGGATTCTCTATGTTCTTGAGAGGAGACGAGGACGGCAACAAGATGATGGCCACGAGGGGAAAGGTCAGAGTGCGGGTGCGGCCGGAGGAGGTCGTCGAGGCATCTAAACTCGCCGTGAGTGGCCAACCCTTTGAGGTGGTTTACTACCCGAGGGCGAGCACGCCGGAGTTCTGCGTGAAGGCGGGGGCTGTCCGAGCGGCGATGCGCACCCAGTGGTGCGCCGGCATGAGGTTCAAGATGGCCTTTGAGACGGAGGACTCGTCCAGGATCAGCTGGTTCATGGGCACGGTCTCGGCCGTGCAGGTGGCTGACCCCATCAGATGGCCCAACTCACCTTGGAGGCTTCTTCAGGTAGATCTCCATAACTGTCAATGTACTCTCAAGGACGGCATCTCAAAATTCCATCATCTTACTCTACTTGATGCTTAGGAGTGTGCAGAGTTTTTTCACAAATCACAATGCTGATCACTTGTTTGGGATGGCTTTTGCAGGTCGCTTGGGATGAACCGGACTTGTTACAGAACGTGAAGAGGGTGAGCCCATGGCTGGTTGAGCTTGTCTCGAACATGCCAGCCATTCATCTTTCTCCTTTCTCGCCACCTCGGAAGAAGCTGTGCGTTCCATTGTACCCAGAGCTTCCGCTCGAGGGCCAGTTTCCGACACCGATGTTCCATGGGAGCCCTCTTGGCCGTGGGGTTGGTCCTATGTGCTATTTCCCGGATGGCACTCCTGCAGGCATACAGGGAGCCAGGCATGCTCAATTTGGTATATCTTTATCAGATCTCCACCTTAACAAACTGCAGTCGAGTCTGTCACCTCACGGGCTTCACCATCTCGATCACGGCATGCAGCCGAGGATCGCAGCTGGGCTTATCATCGGCCATCCGGCAGCTCGAGATGATATCTCGTGCTTGCTGACCATTGGCACCCCACAGAACAAGAAATCAGATGTCAAGAAGGCGCCGCCGCAATTGATGCTATTCGGGAAGCCAATACTCACTGAGCAGCAGATATCATTAGGTACTGCTGGGGGCTTCCCGCTGTCAACTCCTAAAAAGAGCCCTTCTGATGACAATGCCGAAAAGACAGTGAGCAACTCCGATATTTCAAGCCCCGGAAGCAATCAAGATGGCACGTCCAGTGGAGGAGCCCCATCGTGCCAAGATAACAAGGTACTTGATCTCGGGTTGGAAACCGGGCACTGCAAGGTATTCATGCAGTCAGAGGATGTTGGGCGCACACTTGACCTCTCTGATGTTGGGTCATATGAGGAGCTATATCAGAGGCTTGCTGACATGTTTGGTATTGAGAAAGCTGAGTTGATGAGTCATGTTTTCTACCGTGATGCATCTGGGGCACTGAAACACACTGGAGATAAGCCTTTCAGGTTCGTATGATTCTGGATTAAAATGTTTGTTTCTGTTCAACATTAGATTTGTTTCATGAATCGAATTAGATGTGTTGTCTTTTGTATTCACAAATAAAATAACTAGACCGTAGCACAATACATGCCTAGCTACCATCTTTCAAGTTTCCTGATACTTTACGCTGCAATGTGTATTTGATAGCCTCGACAAGCTGAGCATTACTAGTGTCCTTGTGTCCATGACCGTGCTAGACTTCTCAATTAGTACTACAATTTTTTTGTTAGAATTTACCAATTAGTACTATATCTAGACACAGTTATCCTGCAGTACCAAACTCTAGGTGTTCATTCCTTGGAAGCATCCTTATGGTACTTTGACTTAAATTGCTTCAAGCTAGGACTAGGACAATAGTGCATCCAGGCAGTTGGAGGACCCATCATTACCAAGTCTCATCTTCTGCAAAATTTATTTTTGTTTTTTGAATTCCCACATTGTCTGCTCAGGCTATACTAGTGAGCTCAAATTTTTTTCTGAATAATTTGCAGTGAGTTCACGAAAACCACTCGGAGGCTGACCATACTAACGGACACGGCAAGCAGCGATAGCTTAGCGAGGTAGGGGAATGGAAGAAGCTCTCGTCACTTGTACAGCTGGAGGAGCGTGGTGGCAAATTTCCACTTCCAATTGCTGGTGCAATTTCAAAGAGGAGAGGCAGTTTCAGTTTGGTTTTCCGTCGATTGGAGCTCCCGGAACGGGACCGAGTGCGTGTAATCATCGCAGGACCCATAATTTTACCGGCAGATTTGCCGGATTAGCTCTACGCCCTATTGTCGTTTGAAGTGATCATCGCTGTTGCATCTGATCACTGATGATATTGTCATGGATGTACTCTGCCACGAAACCGTTGCTTTGCGAATGCGATTCCTGAAAGTTTTGGGAAGGTGTTTGGTTGGGTGGTTGGTTGGTTGGTTGGTTGTCTGAAAATTCTGAAATCTCTGTTCCGTGACTCTGTCTGTACCTCCGTCTAATAAAAGGCATGCCGTGCTTCAGGATGGACTGGCGGCATAGGTTGGCTTGGTTTTCACATCAAATTCTCAGTTCTTTTTTCCACCGTCAGTAACCAGTTGCTGTCGGTTGTTTTCAGCCGTGTCGCCTTGCTGCTCTGTAAGAATGTTTCGACTTTCGACAGTGTACTAGTAGTCATGACGTACCAGTGTCTTCTGCTTCTGCCGTCGCTGCCGGGGGGAAATCCTACGGAGATCGCGGGTGTACAGCCCCGGACAAGGAGAGGGACGGCCAGCCGCAGCCATGGAGATGTAGCGAGTCGATGCGTGTCCCGACCCCGGCCTGTGATACGGCAGAGGCGATCAGCCAGGCCGCCGTGCGCGTGTACCGTCACCGAGCCGCCCCCGGCGGCCGGCGCTGTGATCCAGTCCTCTACTCCTCTCTACGCTTTCACCTTTTACTGCCACTTCCGTTCTCCGGGCCGCAGCGCTGAGTGCCCCTGGGATCGCGTACAGGCGGCCGTGCTCCTTGCGTACATGGCTTGCGCTCCGTAATTCCGTTCCGCAGTGATCTCTTTCCGCGGGGGTGAAGTACCCTGCTACCTTCACTTTATATCCTCTCGGGTTCATCTGCACGGGTGGAAAGTGTAAATGGTAGCGTTGGGCAGAAAGAAGGTAGGTACGCTCGATCTCGATCCGTATTCTTTTTTAACGAACCTTTGCATGTGTAAAAAGTACTAAAAAAGGTGCAACAGTAAGTACATGTCTTTTTACTGTGATGAATACATTCAGGGAAAAAAAATGCTCGCTTTTTTTTTGTTGTTTGGTCCCTCTGGGAAGCAAAGCAAATTAAGCAAGCAAGAAGCAACCGGATGAGGTGTTTTTCCTGGTGTTTTTTACCATTTTCAGCTGCGCGCCGCCTTTTACCCTCTCCAAGACTGAAGACTCCAACCAGCCTGCACTGCTGATCGCTCAATCTTTGGCATATCTGCCGTGCTCCTCATGTACGATCACGCGTTTGATCTCGAAGACATTTCCGCGAGCGCGAGGTGATCGGGCTTCGCACGCACGTACCAGTACGGCTCTGCATTCTCGTTACCGGCCGCCATCCTCTGCACACTGGTACGGTGAAAAGGTAGAAAGGTGAACTACTGAAGAGTACCGGCACAGTGAAACCTCGGCGAATCTACAGGCAGCCGTGTCGCGAGCGAGCGCCGCTGTACCTGTACCTGTACGGAGTTTGGAATTCAGAAAACTGCAGGGACGTACGTGCAAGCACGCCATCCCCCCATCCATGCAGGGCTCTCGCACGCACGGTCGTCGCACGGGCGCACGACGGCACGAGACAGAACTAGCTAGCAGCTAGCTGGCCGGGTCTGGCTACGTTGATGAGTGCCGCGAGGAGAAGCAACGCCCGGCCGGCCGGCCGGCCGGCGTTGTTGAATCCCGCGACGCGACGTACCCGGCTACAGTGGTCGCCGCCCGCCGCCGCCGCCCCGGACGCTTGTCCCTGCGGCGGTGGCGTGGCCCGCTGGCTCTCTCTAGCTTCCGGCCGCCGCACGGCGCGTACGTGCCCGTCTCCGGCGCCAACGGTTCGCGCCACATGCGTCGACGTCTGGCGGATGGTACGCGCGGCGCTGTTTCGTGGTCAAAAATAATAACGGAACGAACCGCTAGCTGCATGCTGCTCCTGATAGCGATGTCGAGATGTGAGAAGGACGCTCGACCAGAACACGCCAGAACGGCAGCTGATGCCATGCAGCTTGGTTCTCCGTCGTCGTGGGCGTTGGCGTTGTGTGTCGGCGAGCGCGAGTGGTGGCGGCCGCGAGTGGCGTCGCTTTCTGCTTGGCTGGTGTCGACTAGATGTCGTGTCGTCGTGTCCGGACTCCGGATCGGGCAGCTTACTAATGGCGCGTTCCTTTGGTCCCTCTGCTAGTCAGGCTGCTAGCGACGGCCAGAAACGGCGATGCTTTCCCGTTGGGAACCAGGAAAGGGAAGGAAAAAGGCTGGCTATGCCGCTGGGGATGGACATTGTCACGTGCTATGGTTGACGATGCAAGAGACTACAAGTGCCTAGTGGGGTGAGAAATTCTCTCTCGCGCTGATGCAAAGCCGAGCAGTGACAGCGAGCGAGACTGGCAAATAATCCGTTCCGGCAGAGGCGATTCTACACGGACAAGCCATGAACCGTCGGATTTCTTGTAGTATAGTGTACTAGTATGGACCAACAAGTCCGTCATGGCGCCATCGCAGAAAAGGTGAATCAACACATCATGGGATGCCAAAGCCGAACGAGCAGTCAGGCTCAGTCAGCAAGTGCAGGGTGCTTAATCGGGTCGCGAATAACCACCACCACCAATGCAACCAGCCCACATGTCGGGTTACCGAATCGACCAATGGCGCGGCAGCTTGGCGTGCGGATCCCGCGTTCCACCCGAGCCGAGAGCGAGGGGTCGAGGCAGCGACGCGGAGCGCGCTCTCGATCGGTCGAGAACTCGATGCGGGATACGGCGGGGTGGAGCGGATCGGGGCTCCGGCCGGCGGCCGCGCGCGGCGAGTCCGCCACGTACGGCGACGTGCAGCGTGCACCCGTGCGTGCGTGGCTGCGTGCCCGGCACGGACACGGTTGCCCGTTCCGTCACGGGAGCGGCCTAGCTATCTACGCAACTGACGTACCACACGTGCGGCCGGCGCGGTGCAACGTCACGAATTTTGGTTGAAAGCTATGAAACAAGTCTGCGGTAGTTCAAAACTGGAATTGGCACAATGTCGCGAAGTGGCCGCCTTCGCTCAATTTGGGTCAAACCTTGATGCTGCGACTCTGGCATTACCCAATAGAGGTGCAAGGCTTACAGGGAACCGTGGAAGAGAGAGTCCTTGGTAGTCTACTAGTTGCTACTATAACCTCATCCAAGTGCTTGGAGTGTAGTATCATGCATGCTCGTGGCAACGTACGCTAGCACCGCGACAATATGTACACATCACCCTTTGCTTCTAAAAAACAGAGAGGTCAAAGTAGCAGAGGTACCTAATAAACCAAATATCTGCGTGGCATGATAGAGACGTCAAAGTAGTACTTAAACAGGAGCAGTGGTGGACCTAGGATTTTTGATTTTGGAGTAGAGTATTCCCTACCTCCAAAGAAAACAAAAATCCGATGAAGAAAAATCTTCAACCGAATAGGATACCAGATGCATGTCTGGGGTGGCGCTGTGCCGCCATGGCTTGTCTACAGGCTAGCGCCGCAGCCGTTGGAAGCCGCCACGCGATTCCGGGTGCTCGTCGCTCTCATTTGCGCTCACAGCTCACTCCTGTGTTGCAAATTGAGGGTTTTTGTTTCGGTGATTCGAAGGATAAAGGTTATTTGGTCGACCTGATGCCCGATGAGGCGATGCAAACATGCGTTGCGAGGCTGCGACATGGAGTGCCGTGTGGTGGTGTTGTGGACGGATGGTGCTAAAGATGGATCGAGTTTGGCCAAGCGTTATTAGGCCTGTTAGCTGCTGGGAAGGTTATTTGGCTTAGAATGGCCGAAGAGACAAAGATATACCTCATTTGTAACAAATATAGCTCATTTGTGACAATGCATATGTATATGCGTATCATATACTTGATCTTTTGGCAGGTGAGTAGGGTATTCCCGGGAATACCCGGGAATCAATACTAGGTCCGCCAGTGTTAAACAGAACAACTGAACAAGAACGAGGTAAGTTGTAAGACCAGAGAAGTTAACATCAGCTAGGGGCCGGGCCTGGCCGGCCGTCCGTTCCAATGTCAATCTGTCCTGCACCAATGAACTGAGGATTAGTCGTACTCTCACTACGTACTCAGGCTGTTTGGCACGGCTCAAATTCCAAGATCCATAATTTGGAGTTTTAGGACAAAATTATGTGGCCCAAAAACATACTCCCTCTGTTTTGAAATACTCCAGCACAAAATACATAATTTGGAGTTTTAGGACAAAATTATGTGGCACAATAACATACGCCCTCTGTTTTGAAATACTAGATAGATGTAGTTTAGGATGAACTAATAATTAGATTGTTCTAAACGCTATTATATACTCAATCAAATATCTTTAGTGTGCATCTCTCCCGCTTTAAGAATTTCTGCTCCAAAAGTTCCCAGAGGTGGAGTAGGTACACCGAAGACATTTAGCTGAGCAATTTTTGTTAGTGTTTTAGGTTAAAATTATATACTTATAGATCATTTCATTTTCTATTGCAAACTTCGAATTCTATATCGAGGAAGAAGGGTACACATCGGGATTAGGATACTGGTCGGTCCTGATAGGTGGGCCCGCCTGACCACGCCGTGCGGGCTAAGGCATGAAGATATGTGGAGCACAAGTTCGGAGTCCGGGTGAACGGATTCTGCTAGGATATGACGGGATACTTGCTGTAAATCGACTCAGATTGCTTTCCATGTAACAACCGACTAGAATTAGATACTATCCGATCGTAACCCTAGGTCAACGGCTAGGGGCGCCCTCCAAGGACACATAAACTCTTTGCACTTACAATTAGCAATACAATCCACCAGAACACAAGACGTGGTGTATTACTCTTTGAAGGTCCGAACATGTCTAAACCTTGCATTTCTATGTTACCATTCGAGTTCTTAATCTTAGGATCTCCCTCACCTATAAATCTACCACCTGAGTAACCTCCTAATGGACTGCCGGTCACTAGATCCGACGTATATAAATCTTAGAGCTACAAAATTGTACAATACTAAACATGCCCCTTATATTAGATACATAACCTTGTGGTCGTGACCAAATTACTTTACATGTAAAACAAACAAGTCGAGCTGTATATACAATGTTTTATACGAACATTCATATATATGGACAAACAGGGGATCTTTTAATTTGAAATCTGGCACACATCAAAAGATCACGACTAAAAAGTCCTTTGTTGCAAGACATGTACCACGGTCCACGGCCGTTTTATACTAATAGTAGGCCGTGGAATAGTATACAGCAGTACCCGGCCGGCCGGCCGTCATGATGACATGAAGTTTGACATTGGTATGTGCTATACTATACAGGTAGGTATGTATTTGTACGATTACACGACGTACTCTCTCCGGCGCTACTCGCTGGCTTGATAATTGGCTCTTTCAACGTGGCGTAGTAGTAGAACAAGCTCTGTCAACTCATGCAAAGAAAAACAATGCAGTACTGGTACTGGTCAAGAGTATTCGAATGAAAATAATAATAAACATGATAAAGTAAAAGGAAATCTGTATATGCATCGTTGTAACAAACACGCACACGGCGTAATGGCCGGTCAACCTGGCTCCGTCCATCCAATGCACCTAGGAGTCAGTACTACGAGCAGGGGATTAACGCCGCCATCACATTTGATTAATCATCAGACTCGGCCTCCCTTTCAGTGCCGGGATTGATCCGATTCATCATCCATCGAAACAAAACAAACAGGATCCGTGGTAGGCCCATGCATGCATCCGCTGCACGTCTCGGCAGATCCGAGGCGCGCTCGCGGGGGGTCGCTGGCGCGCACGGCGCGGTTGTCGCTGCACGCGCGGGTGCGCGGGCGTGCGGCCCGGCCGGACGTTGCGTCCCGGTCGTGCTTTCTTCACGCGCTCCGGCGAGAGGAAACCGCCGCCTGCTCTGCTCCTGTCTTGCGACTTGCGAGGGCGATGGGGTGCTCGTTGGCTGGGATCCCCAGGCGCATCGGGTTCGGTTTTCAGTTTTCAAACTTGGCGGGGGAGCTCTGCTCGCTTGGTGTTCAGTTTCAGCCGTGTTTTCCGTGACCAGATCTCGTACCAGCCACGGCGGTGGTCTACGAGAACGGCGTGTTGCGTACAAACTCTGCTCTGAAGAAGAAAGAGATGGAACGGGGTCGTTGACCATGCCACCGCGGGAGCTCCAACGTGGCACACGGAAGCCACGCTAGGAGCCCACCAGGAGCCCACTAAGGTTATCATCTTCTTCTTCCTCCCTCCGCTCCCTCCTCCGTTCCCCCGGCTAGCGGCGGCCGCGCCGCCCACCCACTGCCCGCCTCATTCCCTCTACCTACCCTTCCGAATCCCACAATGGTTGTCACCCCTATTGTCGACCGCCGCCCACGTACTGAAGATCCCATCCGATCGGCGGCACTCCGTGCCGCCTCACCTCCACCGCCCCTGACCTTCTTTTCTAAGGCCAGTGGCCATGAGAACCTTCGGAACCCGAAACCCTAACCCCGCCGACCTCGACCACCACCCACTCGCTCCTCCGAACAAACCTACCCAGCGGCGCAGGCCGTAGTGGCGGCGCTCAAAGAAGAGGAGGTGGCGGCGGTGGCAGGATCGGACGGTTTAAAACATCGATGTGGCAAGTAACTATCTGCCTTAGGTTTTCCGTGCCACCACGGTCTCGTTGTTGCTTGCATGCCAAGTTGGCGAGCGCCCGGTTTCGAGTGCTTCCCTAAACGTAAATGGGCCTTACGTTTAGGAAAGCCGCCACACGTTAGGCCCCTCACTCTCTAAAAAAACGTAAGGCCCATCAAAATTACTAAGGGCCCAAAGCTCAAATCGAGTAAAAAGGGCTGTCCAGTTTACTCCAGAATTTGATGGGTCTAGCTGTTTAAACCCATGATAGTACACTCTCGAACGGGGATGGTACAAGCCCAGTGGTTTAAGCCCACCAAGCTTCAAGATGAGGTTTTAAGCTGAACTTGAATAATTTCGAATTTCAACTCGATATTTTAGCACCTCTTTTTCCCAATCAAAGTGAGTATCTAATCGTTTTGGATTTTCTAAGTAATATTATGCATCTAAACATAGGGTATATCTAAGTGTATAATAAAATCTATGAATCTAATAAAATTAAAATGATTGTAATTTAGAACGGAGGGAGTACATGGGAAAACGAAGAAGTGATTTTGTTTTCACGTTACAAGTGAGATAGCGTGACTTAACGTGTAGGAAAAAACTTCTACCCCTACCGTAATTGTCATATTCAAAATCTCCCCTTCTTTCCAGCAAAAAATGAATGATTTTGTTTGCATTGCATGAGTTACTCAAGCTCCATGATGACTAAGCGGTTTTGGATACCCCCGCTAAAACTTTAGCACCTGTCACATCAGATGTTTGATACAGAGTATTAAATATAGTCTAATTACAAAACTAATTGCACAGATGGAGTCTAATTCGCGAGATGAATCTATTAAGCCTAATTAGTCCATGATTTGATGATGTGGTGCTACAATAACCATTTGCTAATGATGGATTAATTAATCTTAATAGATTTGTCTCGTGAATTAGACTCCATCTGTGCAATTAGTTTTGTACTTATCTCATGTTTAGTCCTCCTAATTAGCATCCGAACATCCGATGCGACTCTGCTAAATTTTAGCACCTCGTATCCAAACAAGATGTTCCTTTAAAAAATCGGAGTGGACTTTAGAGAAAAGCAAACAATAACAATAAATTACACATCACTTAGATCTTTAGTTAAAGAACCACCGTGTGAATTTAGGAATTTTCGGTGAACTCGTCGGAAACATATATGTACTGTGTACACCTCATAGAAATTAGAGGATCGATATGTATTCTTGATTTGAAATAACTCAAAATTTGAATACAGATAATTCAATTCAAGAAAGAGGGAAGGCGGCGGTGATGAGCCTGAAGTCCTGGACTTTCGCGAAACGTCCTCACAGTCATGGCGGTCGTCGCTTCGCCTCTAACGACAGCCACCCATCCACGGCGATCTACGGCCTCCTCGTCCTTCTGAAACCCTAGCCCACGCATCCACCCTCCATCGTCGCCGCCCGCTTCCGTCCTCACCCTCGCCGCCTCCACGCCCCAAACCCTAGACCCCTGCCGGCGCGGCCGATGGGCGCGGACGAGCAACCATCCCCGACGCGCAAACGCGACCGCGAGGAGGAGGAGCTCGCCGACGGGGGCGCCGCCGAGAAGCGCGCGCGCGCGGAGGGCGATTCGCTGCTGGGGCTCGCGAGCTACGAGGATGACGACGAGGAGGAAGTGGCCAGGGGCCAGGCAAATGGTCGTGGCGCAGACGGGGACGCGGAGGAGGGCGAGGACGATGACGATGAGGAGGACGATGTGAGGAGGGCTCCGGAGAGGAGGCCGAGGCAGGTGGAGCTGCGCCGTGACTGCCCTTACCTCGACACGGTGAACAGACAGGTACACTTACATTTCAGGCGTCAATTTGGTGTGGCTTGATGCGAATTAGCTTTGTTTAACACGCTCCATTTGTTCACAGCTCAAAAGTTACCTGAGATATACGAAGTACTAGTTAATAGTTGTAGCTGTCGAATTGCCAGTTGCTGATATTGTGCTCGAAATGTATATAACCTGTTTCATCTGAAACATAGCTGATTAAAATGTCCTAATGGTTTAAGCTACAATATAGAGCGAATGCCAATACTATGATTGGCATCCTAATAGCTCCTGATATTTAGCTCTGCCCTATGCCTGTTCATCTTGGTAAACTATCTAGTCCATGTAACATTTTTTAGTTACTTCTCATGGTACTTTACGGCTGAGTACATTTTGTGCTGCTTTGCAGGTCCTTGATTTTGATTTTGAGAAGTTCTGTTCAATCTCCCTGTCGAATTTGAATGTGTACGCGTGCTTGGTCTGTGGAAAGTATTTCCAAGGAAGAGGCTTGAAATCTCATGCATATACTCACAGTCTTGAAGCAGGCCATCATGTGTTCATTAATCTTCAAACCGAGAGGGCTTACTGTCTTCCTGATGGATATGAGATAAATGATCCATCATTAGAAGATATTCGGCATGTTCTCAACCCAAGGTGCTTCTCCATTGCTTCTAACATTGCATTCCAACAGCACTTGATTGCTTGGCAGCCAGTTTCAGGTTGCTAATTGATATACTGTTCTGATAGGTTCACGAGAGAGCAGGTTCTAAATCTTGACAAGAACAAGCAGTGGTCTAGAGCACTTGATGGCTCCAATTATCTGCCTGGAATGGTATGTACCCTAGAATTGTCTTGAGGACCCTTAGATGATCTCCCCGTGGGATGGTTTTACCTGCTGTACTTTGTTTGCTATGCAGTGGGATCTTTTTTATGCATCATTCCTTCACCAATTCTTATCAAATCTTTTTAAGTTCTGGAAAAGTTGTTTGTTTGTGTAACCTGAAATAGCAAGCAAATGCAGTTTTAATGATTCATTGCAGTACTAAGCTACTAACTGAAACTTAAATATGCTGTGGACTTGCATACAAACAACTGGACACCTGATTGTTCATGGAACCTTTTTTTTCTTCAGTCGATTTGTCTGATTGTATTATTCTGTTATACGAATTCCACTATGACGTATCTCAAGAATACGCTCTTATCCCACATGGGAATTTGTAGGCATTTGGTAAACTAGGACTTCGGTTATTGATGCTTTTTATCTTATCTAAATAATTACTGCTCTGCAGGTTGGTCTTAACAACATCAAGGAGACTGATTTTGTGAATGTCACAATACAGTCATTAATGAGAGTTACTCCTCTTAGAAATTTCTTTCTAATACCTGAAAATTATCAGCATAGCAAATCACCATTGGTCCATCGTTTTGGGGAATTGACACGCAAGATTTGGCATGCTAGGAACTTCAAGGGCCAGGTTAGTTTGTTAAATCAGTTTGCAGCATGTTTTGTGCTATCCCTTTACATCAGTGACGGAGCCAGTAGGGGGGCTGGCAGGGGCCATGACCCCTCTCATGATCCTGTTTTCTCTACTAAAACCTTTGAACTTAGAAGAACTTTACTGCATGTTTTAGTATTTAGTCCAAATAATTTTGCTAGCCCCCCTATTCTTGCTATCCAGCTCCATCGCTTTACGTCAACACATATCTCTGAACAAATAACATGACATCTTGTTTTCTGTTCAGGTTAGCCCTCATGAGTTTCTGCAAGCAGTTATGAAAGCGAGTAACAAGCGCTTTCAGATCGGTGTACAGTCAGATCCTGTGGAATTTATGTCATGGCTTTTGAATACACTGCATGCGAAACTAAAAAGCTCAAAGAAGAAAAACAGAAGCATAATACATGATTGCTTTCAGGTTAGCTTTTCTGGATATAAACTGCGTAATTCATATCACTTCAGCAACTTATTATGGTCATATTGAAATCACTGTTGTTGCAGGGAGAACTTGAAGTTGTTAAAGAGGTTCACAGGAAGCATATAATGGAAAAAACGGAGGATGGTGATGAGTTGAATGGTGATGCAAGTTCAGTGGTTGGAACAGATGGTATTGTCACTGAAACATCTAAGGTGCCATTCTTGATGCTCGGTCTTGACCTACCACCTCCACCTCTTTTCAAAGACGCCATGGAGAAAAATATCATCCCACAGGTATGTCTTGCACAAGTACCGATGTATTTTTTTGGTTATAATCTCATGTGGATCTTTACCTTGATGTTTATAGGTGTAGAACTCTAGCATGATAATGTGTGCTACTAAGATTTCTGGGATTGATGATGTGAGAACCAAGTAAACAGTGTTAGTGTGTTACACAGTTACAACTAGCTTGAGTATTTAACATGTCAGTGAGGCTTTGCTCCCATGTCTGAATTGCTAGGACCATTGTGGGAGGGTGTTTCTCAATTTTCTTACACTTCAAGGCTTACATATAAGATTATCTTTTGATGAGCTGCGAGAATATGTGTTACATAAATGTCATGCTGAGAGCTTCAAACTTAGGGGGTGTTTGGGAGACAGGGGCTAAACTTTAGCCCTGTCACATCGGATGTTCGGATGCTAATTAGGACGACTAAATATGAGCTAATTACAAAACTAATAGCAGAACCCCTAGGCTAAATCGCGAGACGAATCTATTAAGCCTAATTAATCCATCATTAGCGAATGGTTGCTGTAGCACCACATTGTCAAATCATGGACTAATTAGGCTTAATAGATTCGTCTCGCGATTTAGCCTAGGGGTTGTGCAATTATTTTTGTAATTAACCAATGTTTAATACTCCTAATTAGTGTCCAAACATCCGATGTGACAGGAGCTAAATTTTAGCCCCTGTGTGCCAAACACCCCCTTAGTGTAACCCCGCGCTTCTAGTTTTGTTCTTGTTCAGTACAAAAGATGCTTGCTCTTGCAGTCTTTTGTGTGAGTTCTTTTGTACACTCCTATCTGCTCCTTGCCATTCCGTTTAAATTTCCATGAAGCATGGGCATGCTTACAGAGTATCTGTATGCTAGTACAAACACCAGAACTGCAAAGGCTGCACCTAGAGCTTTTGGGTCTCATGGTTGATCACCTCCATAGCGTCTAACTGATTTTATTCTAGAATTACATTTACTGAAGGAATATCTTCAATTTACACACCCTATGAAGCCTTGGCATTTCTTTCTGTGCTGCTTTTTTAAGCATTAGATGTTCTGTTCTTGTTTGTTATGGCTGGGTATATTAGAACTCTAAATCTATCAATACTGTTCAGGTACCATTGTTTAACATACTGAAGAAGTTTGATGGTGAGACTGTGACAGAGGTTGTCCGTCCATCCATTGCTCGGATGAGGTACCGAGTCACTAGACTACCAAAGTATCTGATCCTTCACATGCGACGGTTTACCAAAAATAACTTCTTCGTTGAGAAAAACCCTACTCTAGGTGAGATTTTGTGCTCACTTGATTATACATGTTGCTGGCAACTTACTTGTTCTAAGAGGTTTTAATATTTGATGTGACAGTAAATTTTCCTGTGAAGAACTTGGAATTGAAGGATTACATTCCATTACCCAAGCCTAAAGAGAATCATAAGATACGTTCGAAGTATGACCTTATAGCGAACATTGTCCATGACGGCAAGCCAGGCGAAGGATGCTACAGAGTATTTGTTCAGCGGAAATCAGAAGAGGCCTGGTACGTTCCTCAGCTAACATGGAATTGTTTTTATGAGTGTAAATATGGTAGCCCCGATTTAATTGTTTGATAATCGTCACCTCAGGTATGAGATGCAGGATCTCCATGTTACTGAGACTCTCCCTCAGATGGTAGCTCTTTCAGAAGCCTACATGCAAATATATGAGCAGCATGAATGAGTGGCAGTGGTCATTGTGTAGCCTTCCATGGCCGGTCTTTTTGCTTAACAGAGATCAGAATGTTGCGAACTAATCCTTATCTTTGGAGCAATTTTTCGGGGGAAGAATCTGGTAGTTCTTTGCACATGTTCAAACTTAATTACTTGAGAAGTAGAGCTTGATGAACTGTACTGGGTTTTAGTCTGATGCTTCAGATACAAAAACATCATGTATTTTCTTAGAGCTGCTTTGGATGCCCCCTGATTAGAGAGGAAAAATTTCCCTTCCTATTGTAGTGCAGCTTGTACCTGTTAATTATTTCGCTTGCAACAGCTACAGTACTCGTAACGATTGAAGCTGATAAGGTAATTTTTATATGCAACAGGACAGAGTGATAATCTGTCATGGATACCATATCTTTTAAGTATACCGCGATTATGGATGAAGTTGCTGGATTGCTGCAATGCTATAGATGTATTGATTTGCAAGTATTGTATGATTGAAGTTCTGTGTCGTGGTATGCGAATGCGATGATGTGGTTTGCGGCACCATCATATTTTTCTGCTACTGCTAGCAGGGCTGCAGTTCTCATTTTGGGGCTAGCTTTTGCAGTCGAAGTTGTGTTGTTTTCCAAATTCATTTTGGGGCCACACAGGACTGCCATGTCAGGTCAGTTCTGGTTTCATCAACTGAGCCAGCACTTGCTGGCAACCTTTATGACACTAGTCTTTGTTTGATCCATGAACAATCAATGGTATTAATCTCTTAATCATTACCTTGCTGATTTGAGAAAAGTGAACTCGATTCTAAATTTGTGAGTCGTAGCCACTTCAGCGATAGTTCTCTCCCTTTCCCCTTCCGGTACAATTGTTCAGTGGAAGGGCGCAATCGCAACTGGTCACATCAAATGTTCACACGAGAATCATCAACGTTCTAGTAGAAATCAAAGGCACAGGCACGAGCACGGCGTCTCTGCTGTTTCACACTTGTCGCGGAGCACAAAAATTCAGGTGACGGATCCGGCAAGTGCGTCCACGGTCCACGGAGGCAACTTCGCCTGGAAGGCTGGAGCCCGTGGCAGTTCGTTGCAAGACTTGTCAAGAGGTCAGAGTTGAGAGCCTGTGTTGGGCTAGTACTAAACAGCCGCCGGGCCCAGCCACTGCAGAATAGACAGAGATCATTTTTTTTCTCGAAACAATAGACGGAGATGCTTTGCTTTCTTTAATCCTTATTATCAGCCAGTTGGTTTGACGCAACTGTTTATTGTCAGATGCTAACAACATCCCAGTCTCTTTCATGCAGATATTATTGACCTAGGATCATATTACATTCAAAATTCAATTAAAGTAAAAGGAATTTGGCAATTTGCCGTTGGGCTACAAAAACAGCAATTTAGCTCCAATCCAGCAATTCTATCACATGATGACCGCATTTTAGGTAAATACCTATGCATCTTCCGAAATAAGACTCTTGTATCGCTCCATTTTGGGATTTTTGCAATTATTTGTGGCGTTGCTTTTGTCGACCTAATAAAAGCCAACAAATCACTACGCAAATCTAGCTAACACACGTTTTTTTTTGGCCGTAAAGCTCTTTACACAAATTGTGTATAATATGAAAAACAAAATCTCACATGAGAGATTTAGTAAAGGCATTTAAAAATCCCGACCTGCCATTTTCCAATAATAACTCCATTATAGAAAAGATGATACGCTATAATTTGCCAACTGTCAAAATACCAAAAGGGAATGAAATTTAGAAAACCACCATTGAATATTCCATACAAAACACACCTTTGAATGGTCTCTCCAGATGGGAAACCGCCCAAGCACACCTACCGGCTAGTCAGCACTAATAAAGAAGGCACCTCCCTCCTGCTCTGCTCGCCCTTCCCAAAACGAAAAAAAAAAAGGGCAGCAGCAAGGGGGGAGAAGAGGAGGCAGCCCACACTACACGGAGAAGAAAGATGGCGACGTGGATGGCGGTGGCGGTCGTGGCGGTGATGGGCGTGCTGGCGCCTCCCGCGGCGGCGCAGACGTCGAGCACGCCGGACTGTGCTGCGAAGCTGGCGCCGTGTGCGCCGTACATAAACACGACGGGGATGCCGCCGGACACCTGCTGCGGCCCGATCAAGGAAGCCGTCCAGAACGAGCTGAAGTGCCTCTGCGGGCTCTACGCCTCGCCGGAGATCTTCAAGGCCTTCAACATCAACGTCACCCAAGCCCTCGGCGTCTCCAAGCGCTGCGGCCTCAGCGACACCACTGAGGCCTGCAAGGGTAACTCTCCTTTCATTTTCCTGCGCCGAACAAATGTTCTTCTTTTACCTTTCAGATGTGATTTTCCAGCATCCAATTTGCAGTGATCAGTTAGAACAATCATTAAAGCAAGCATCTTTAGCTATCAATTTGCATGTTCAGTGATCGATTTGCGCAAGTAGGCATCAGATAGACTAGATGCAATCGATTAATCAGGCAGCAACACAAGGCCGGACAGGTGTGCAAAGGGCCCGTGACTTGCGTTTCCGCGTTTGTTGCTAGTGGCGTAGGCAAGTTGGTTTTCAGTTGCCGTCGCCATCAGGTCAAAGGCAGCAGTGGGAAAACATCTAGTAGATGTGAAAATTCAAATGAGCTCCGTGATCCGTGTCGCTAAGAGTTTCGGAGGCATTTTTTTTGGACCAAAGGCATAGCCCAGCTTTATGAGAAAGCTTAACAGGGTTAAATTTTTGGACGAACCGTTTTGCTGGGGACGCCAGCTTTACAGTTAAAGAGTGCTAAGCAAAGAACACCAACTCTAAAACCTCTTCATAGAAAAGCAGCCCGAAACACCTCTAACCAAAAGGAGCTCGCAGGTAAACCTTACCTGGAGGCAACAGACCGACGACAACACAAAGCTGGACCAACAGCAAAAAACACTAAAGCCACCACCCCTCTAAGAGTAAGAAAAACTAGCGGACTACTCCACAACAATGTTTTAAATAGCAGGCTAAGAGGTTTAGCGATAGCACTCTAAAACAGCTAATAGCGGAGCTAAATGAGGCTATAGCAGCTAAGTTGTACATGAATACAAATAGCGGTACCATGCCTCAAATAGCTATAGCGGACCATAGCGGCAGCTATAGTGGGAGATTTAGAACCTTGCTCCACAGTTACAAGGGAGAACAGCATCATCTGATGGCCTTTCACTCCAGGGCCCCAACAGCAGCCATTATCTTGTTTATGCTCTCTTCAGTCTTCTCGGCATCGATCCTCTTCTGCATAGGCTTCCAGTATTTGAGCTGTCCCATCATCTTATGCACCACGACCGTGGGGGAAGCCACCAGTTTGTCGTTGAAGACCATATCATTCCGGGTCTTCCAGATTGCCCACATCGCACCTGCACAAATAAAGAGTAGAAGCCTCCTTGATCTAGCTGCTTTATCTTTCAAGAGCCTCTCAAAAATATCAGCACAGAACACCGGCGTAAAATCCTAGCCAAGTGCATCCCTCAGGAAAGTCCAGAGGAAGTTTGCAACTGGGCACTGAAAAAGGATGTGATCCGTGGTTTCAGGTAAGCTACATAATTTGCAGTTCACCTCACCAGACCAGTTACGTTTTTTCAATTGCACGGCTGACTGGATTTTGTCATGGAACACCATCCACATAAAAAATTGAATTTTCAGGAGGACTCTGCAGGCCCAAACATCTATCATTTGTTCATCCCTAATCCCTCCAAAGGTTAGTTCCCTGTACAGGGATCTTGTAGTAAATTTTCCAGCGCCCATGTAATTTCATCCCTCCCCTCCACTAAGTGCACCTCTTCTAAAATTGTTTGCAGCTCATGCCACTTCTCTAGCTCCTCGGGATACAGTGACCTTCTAAAGCTAATAACCCAAAACCCTCCCCTCTGGATATCAGCCACAGAAGCATTTGGCTCTGAGCAAATTTGAAAAAGCTTATCAAACTCTATCTTTAGAGGGCATTCCCCTATCCAGGGATCTTCCCAGAATCTAGTTTGCAACCCACTCTTCACCTTCACAATTCTCCCCCGCCCATACCACTCTCTAATCTCAAGCAGCCCTCTCCAAAATTGGGACCCTGACACTCTTTGTATTTGGTAAATGCTTTTCTGACCCAAGTACTTTCTCCTTAGCATTTCACAACAGATACTGTCATCCCCTCTTTCTAGTTTATGAATCCATTTACACAGCAAGAAAACATTTGAGGGCTTGTTTGCTTGTTGCCTGCATCTTGCTGCCTGGTCCAGGCAGTTAACCCAGGCCGTTGATTTTGACTGCCTGCGGTTGGATGCCCCTGCCTGGCGCTAGCTGCCTGAGCCAGGAATGCAAGCAAACAGGCCCTCATTGCCCTGACATCTGTAAAACCTAGGCCCCCAAAGTCTTTAGGTCTACTCAGCGCCTCCCATCTAACCATGTGGTATTTCCTCTTTTTCTGAGTGCCCTGCCAGTAAAACCGGGATCTGATTGAATCCAGTTGTTGATAATTACCTTCATAGAGCACATAGACACCCATGGTGTATAACGGGATGTTGGACAGGCTGGATTGTATCAAAATTGATTTGCCTCCTGAGGAGAGCGTGTCACACTTTCAAGTCCCCAATCTGTTTTTCACATTCTCATTTACATAATTCAACTGAGCCTTTGTTAGCTTACAGTCACTCACTGGCAACCCTAGGTATGTAATTGGAAAGTTTCCCACTCTACAGTTCATTATATCTGCGATCCTTCCATGCGCCTCAGAGTCAATCCCCATAACAAAGATCTCGCTCTTATTATAGTTTATTTTTATCCCTGACATTGCCTCATAGCAGAACAAAATGAATTTCAGGTTGCACAAATTACTGTCACTATTCTTCAGGAAAATGATAGTATCATCTGTGTACTGAAGATGGGTCAGCCCTCCCACCACCAAATGTGGCACTAGACCTTCTATGGAACCCCCTCTACTGGCAGCATTTAGCATCTCAGATAGAGCATCCGCTACAATGTTAAAAAGGAGAGGTGACAGCGGATCACCTTGCCTAAGACCCTTGAAACTTCTGAAGAACTCCCCTCTCTCCCCATTAATTTCCAGAGCAACTCTACCAGGAGTCTCGGAGGCATAAAAACTAGAGATGCCATATGCTTCCCCAGTCTGCCCCGTGATGAGCTTCTAGCCACGTGCCACCTTGTCTTCCATTAAAATACCATGATCTTAGCCTCTCAGCTCAGTCTTGGATGACCAATTTGGTGTAGTAGAAATCCAGGATAATATTTACAAGCCCATTCAGAAAATATCTAGTTTGATCCGATGTAATAGATCCTGGTTTTGTATAGAATTTTCGTGCTGTACGTGTAATTTCGTTGGGTTTCAGAATTCATTAATTCAACTCTGAAAGTCACATAACAAACCTTGCACTTTGGTACTAGGTGTGCTGTATTCTGAGTCCAGTCTTGGATGACTAATTTTCCATAATAGAGATCTAGGACAGTATTTTACTTCAAAAAAAAATCCAGGATAATATTTACAAATCTAGTTTGACCTGATGAAATAGACTTGTGTTTTGTTCAGAACTTTCATGCTGTATGTGTAACTTCATAGGGTTCCATGATTTTTATTCTACTTCAACTAGCTAGTCTTTTCTTTGAATAATTTGTATATATATTTTTGGATACTTTTCTGATAAATGTCTTAAAATTTCAATTTTACAGGCCTTGCTCCTACACAGTCTCATCCAGGTAACTATAGTGCTCATCCCCCTTTCTTGCTTAGTTACAATACTTGTTGTATGAATATAGCTAACTGAAACTTCGTTAGTTACCAAATAAGAGCTTCTTGTGTTATGAAATTTCAAGTGGGACTTCAGGGAAGTCGTATATGTAGAAAGAAAAGCTACTCCTTTTTCATAAAAAAAGCTTCCATGTTATGAAATTTCAAGTGGGACTTCAGGGAAAATTGATTCAAGTCATATATGTAAAAAGAAAAGCTACTCTTTTATAATTGAGTACGCCCAGATTGAGTTAGAAATTTTTTCAGAGATTACTGAACTTATGTTGAAGCACATTCAAATTGATCCCTAACCAAGTGAAAAACAACAACATGCACTAGCATGCTTAAAGTTTCTGTATGGTTAGGCATGGTCCCAAGGATTACTATTGGCAACAATGTAGTGCATTCATTTGCAGATTGAATTGCTGCTGTATGTGTATGGTTGGGCATGGTCACAGGGATCCACCAGCTTATGAAACAGATAATAAATGCATTGCAGAGTAGGAATTGCTGCCTGCTTATTTAAAGTGATGGTAGCATTGCTACCAAACAACTACTCCATAGATCAGTAGAGCACTATGCTAGGCGTATAGTTTTAGCATAATTGATGGTGGCCCAGCAATGCTTCACATGAACAGTTTGTGCTAAAATGGGACTATTAACAATCTGTTGGGCCTGCCTAACAGAGTGACGCTCATAGTGTTTCAGTGATGTTGCTTTATATGCTAGTTGCCACACTTTCGAATTTTCTATGAAGTATCTAGCTGAATCCTTATAGTAAATCTTGTCAGTATCTGTTCCATCTCTTATGCCTCAGAAGTTTGAAGCAGTGGTTCAGTGTCCCCCAAAGAATTCTGATTCTGCACTGGAATTATCAAACTTTTGTACCCAAACTAGTTTTTGAGTTGTACAGTACGTTTCAATGTTTATAAATGGAGCTTCCTTAGTATATTAAATAAGCTTCTTTATCTGAATTAGATCACATCATATGTCGAACTGCAACTTGATTTCAAACATGAAGAGCCCTTGTTTAAACCTCAATGATTCCAAACTGCAACGAGGCAATGAGCTTTTGATCTCACAAACTCTTCGTTTTTGCAGGTTCTCCATCAGGTGGTGGCAAGAACTCCGGTCATCGCACTCTGTCAGTCGGTTTCCCAGGATTGATGAGCTTGTTCCTAGCTTTGTGGGCTGTGTTGGCATAAGATCAAGCATGCTATTACCAGATAATGTTTGTTTGATCCCGCCGTAGATGATTAATTGTTACGATCTTCTGAGACGGTGATGCTATGGCTGTGTTAAGATACAATCAACATTTGTTTTGCTGTGTATTGATGTGATCAGCCAGTAGAGTGATGTACCTGAACCGTGATTTCTCATTGGTTTCTTCATTGTTCTTTATTAGACATAGATATAGATAATAAAATCAAAAATTCTTTGTACCATGTAATGAATCAGCATTGCTATTCACCAACACGAATAACCTTGATTTGGAGCACGAAGCAGCCACTACAGTCATACAATGAAAGCTGCGGTGGAGATGTTGAGGCAAATGTTCTCCACCAGGAGGAAGTTGGGGATACCAGGGATGATTGATGACCGGAGCGGCGGATACCGGGGAGGAGGGATCTGTCGTCCGGCTAGCGGCAGTGCTCCGGGCTCCGGCAAGCGACGGCGAGGTGAAGGGGCGGAGGGGTCCTGCTAGCCGTGTTTTGTTCGGCGGCCCGGTTAAGGGTTTCTCTTGGCCGTCCGATACGGCTTACGCGGTCCAGATCGAAGAACGTAGGGAACTGGAGGATGTTTTAGCAGGAGGCCCTCGTACTATTCTTTGTTTCCGTTTGAGCCCTCAGAATTTGGAACGCGATCAATAATCGCGACCCGAACTGGAGTTATTCTGACCGCTCGATCAGCTATAGGCGGCCGTGATCGAACAAAAGGAAACGGCGAAGCGATCTTTTGCGTAAGCACCCTCGAACAGTTTCATTTTGCAGTTACTTCCATTTCCACGGCTCCTCCCCATCCCCTCGCTGCCGCTCCCGAGCAGCGAAAGCTCCGGCGAGCGGTTGCGGCGGCGGCGGCGGAGACGGAGGCCAGCGAGGGGAGTATCCCTGTCGGTACAATCTACGAGTAGAAACCCTAAAGTAACCTCAGAGCTGATCAACTGAGCGCCCGCCGCAATGCTCTCTCGCGCCGCCGCCATCCGTCGCGGCGCCGCGGCTGCGTTCTCCACGGTGTCGGAGAAGCCGGAGACGGGACTGTATGGCTTCGACGTGCTGCGCACGGCAAAGGGCTTCCGCCGCTTCGTCGACGACGCCATCCAGCGGTAAGGGGGAAACCTGAGCGCTCACTAGCCTCACTGCTAGCCTGCCCAAAACCATCCAGCAGCCGCTAGCCCTCAGTGAATGTTTGCTTGAACTCGCAGGTCAGACGAGCTCGTCGCACACGTCGCGCGGCTGCCGTCATCCCCTGAGATTGTCCGCGCCATGGACGAGATTTCCAATACCGTAATCTACTCCGTTTCTGCTATTGGCTTTTGATCCATTCTATTTGCATTTGTATGGCGTAGCTGATGTATCAAGGTTACGATGGTGTGGTTAGGTTTGCACGGTCATTGATTCGGCGGAGCTGTGCAGGAATACACACCCTGATAGGTGGGTTGTGATGGTTTCTTATTCAATTTGGTGCTGGGAGGCAATGTGTTTCCAGGTTTGAATTAAATGGATATGCTTGCGTGCCAGGGAATTTGTGGAGGAGGCAGATAAGGCGTCAATGAGGATTTATGAGCATCTTCAGGTGAGCTTAACAGCTGGCGTTGCTTCAGGTGGACTTGGAGTATTGTTTTATAGCAACTTAAACAATGTACATCTTTGCATACTTATGATGATAAGTTGAAAATAATCATTTTGAAACTTTGCAATCCTGTAGCTAATTGAAAAGCCCAAAGTTAGATTAAATGGTCAATTTGGAGTAACAGTTTGATTTCTGTAACTCATTGCAGTACCTGAATACCAACACTACTTTATACAATGCTATACTAAAAGCTGAGGGTGAAAGTGTCCTGCTGACGGAGGAAGCTAGAAGAGCAGCAACTACCTTGCGTATTGACTTTGAAAAGGGAGGGATCCATCTTCCTGAAGGTTGCCAACTGAAATTTATATTACTCTGTCTCTTCTCATAACTGTGACTGTTAAATTAAAGCATGGTTCTCTTTCTTTGGCAGATAAACTTGAGCGTGTTAATCAGCTGAACCTTGAGATTGCCCAGCTGGGTAGAAAGTAGGTACATCAATTGGACACTTGCTGTTGATAGTCTTTACCATCTTTTCTGTTGAAGTTGAACTACTTCACAATCTGTGTTAGTTCTATGTTTTCAGGCTGCGTATTGGCAAGCAATTTCATTGTTTAATTACTTGAGTTGCTGGCTACCTGTCTGTATGTTAAAATTATTGATGCTAGGACCGACCCTTGAGTTTCTTCTGCTTTTAGAAATTGATTTTTGCTCGCTTGTTTGCCAATTGTGCTGACTTCTGAAAGATAACTGAGATGTTTATGAATGATCTACTAGATGACTCTTATTGTTCCAGTGCTAAAACGTACTGGGATAAAACTCTTTTTTCTCTAAATGCTCAATTATCTTGATGTTCTTAATACAAGCAATTAGGTGGCATGTATTAAGTTGAGTACCAGGTTAAGGAGTATATGTGATCAGTTAATCATGCATTTATTGAACAAAATTGTTGTTGCTTTTGTTTTTCCTGTATTGCTGAAAAATGAGAAATGGAGTGTTTGGTTAATTCTCAAGTATTGTGCTCTATTGCACACCTACCATGCATGCAACTAGTTGATCTCATTGTCAGCCAAGTAGCGCTCTAAACTGCCCAGTGGAACTCTATTTGTTTTACTAGGACCTTTTATGGACAGTTTATATCTCCTTTGTGGATGCCCTATCGCTTTAGCTTCGTTGTACAGTGCTCCTTTTATTGAATTGACTAGTTGCTTTGCAGTTTATGTTGAGCCTGCCAATTGGTACTGCTAGATGGAGTGAACTGTTTGTATCCAGTGCAAACTTACTTCTTTTTCCTGTACCAGGTTCAGTGAAAATGTAATGAACAAACCAGGTTTTGTGGATGTATACCCAGCTTCACGGGTCCCAAGAAACATGCAACCTCATTTCAAGTCTGTTTACCGATCTAATTCTGGAAGTTTTGAGAAGCAAAGCAACCGGATGAGCACTGCAAAGCAAAAGGGTCTAAGGATTGTAACAGACTCAGGAAATCTATCATCAGCACTGAGATGGATTTCTGATGAGGAAGTAAGTATTCATAGAGCCATTTTTTGTGTCACAGATAAAGATGTATCAATAGCATTGAACAATATTTAGATTTCTTATGTCACCACCCAGTTTCCCTCTTGATTGATTCAATTACTTTATCTGTTATGTACAGTTGCATATCACCTATCCAGTGACAGTGTCAATCTAAATATTTCGAATTTTCCAAAGGTCAGGAAACAGGTATACATTGTTGGGAACTCTGAACCTCGAGAAAATATTGGTGTTCTTAATGAACTTATAGATGCTCGTGATGAGCTTGCAAAGGTATTGCGGTTTCTTCATATTGTGAAGTTTTTTGCCTTTATTAGTCCATTATCATAGCATTGATTAGAAGTGCAACCGGCGCAACAGCCCTAGATAATTACATATTTTTTCCTTGTTCATGACCCTACAGACTATGGGATGCAAATCGTATGCTGACTTTGCTATTCGTCCTAACATGGCTGCATCAGCTGATGTAGTTATGTCATTTCTTGGAGATTTGAGTAACATTGTTAGGCATAAAGCTGATGAGGTACGAATGGATTCAACTTAATTTGGCATTATGCATTGTTATGTTCTATACATCTATATGTTGTTATGCATCATTAAATTCAATAATCCATCTCTATCTCTCTATAACTTCTCTTAAGCAGGAATTTAATGTTATTAAGGATTTCAAGAGAAGAATTTGTAATGAAAAGAGTGCTGATCTTGAACCCTGGGATGAAGATTACTTCATTGGAATGATGAAATCATCTGTACACAACCTCGATGCTTCAGTACGTGCTAACTGATAAACATCTCAGAGATGAATGAACTGTACCTAAAGCTAATTCAAACACCGGTTTGGCATACACTGGATGCATACCTTTAGAGTGTAGGCTTACTTTTTTTAATAACAATATTGACACCTTTTTTTTTTTTGCATCTATCAGGTTATTGCAAAATACTTTCCCTTGTCACAATGCCTAAAAGGTCTGAATGTGCTGGTTGAATCATTATTTGGTGCCACATTCCATCAGATTCCCATGAGGGATGGAGAGTCATGGCATCCAGATGTGATAAAGCTCTCACTCTGTCATCCTGATGAGGTACAAGCATGGCAAGCATGCTTTTAAATGATAATTTTGCAACAAAACTAGAAAAACACCCTCAGCTTCTCTGCTTCAGTTATTTCTATGTGCTCAACTTATATATCAAAAGAACTGCATTTCTTGGGAATATGCAAATGCTGGCATCAACACCTTGTTTTTTTTTTTGCTTTTCGTCACTAAATTCAAATGGCAAATTGTAAATTAAGGCTCACATCCTAGTTGGCAGCCTGAATGACGATCTTTTTTTACGTGTCTTGCCCCGTTGGTGCTCCTCTTGTCTAAGTAGACGATTTGGAACTTCATGGCTAGAATTAGACTGCTTGATAGTGAGGTTATACACTGTGTAACCTGTAATGGCTATTGATGATCATTAGTAACGTTCTATGTTTGTTGTCAGTTCTTGTTGTTTGTAACCATGCAAATTTCATGAAAAATTAAGTGCTTAGGGGAAAGCTAATCAAGATCCCAGTTACTAGGACATAGTGCACCCTGCACCGTATTTTCAACTTATTCTTATATTTTCTGGGAACAAAGTAACTAAAGTAAACCATGTCTAATGAGCAGGGTGATTTAGGATTCATGTATCTTGATCTCTACTCCAGGAAGGGTAAGTATCCAGGGTGTGCTCATTTTGCTGTCCAAGGGGGACGGAAATTGTCGGACTCAAATTACCAACTTCCGGTAAATGTTCTCTTATTCATTGTTTGTTCCATGTTGCTTAGAATGTGTGAAGCTATTTCCTTACAATCAAGCTTCATAGAAGGAAATGGTAGCTAAAAGAATCAAGGGTTTGCTTGGTAGCTTTGCTATTGTTTTTTATTTCCCAAAGTTGTTTTTAAACGAAAACTGTCATGCACGGCAATTAGACAGCTTATCAGACTAAATATATGAAATTCAATATATTCCTAGTCGGATAGCATGATACATAGCTTATGTGGAGCATCCGTTGCAGCTTCTAGCTTCATTAGCATATACATTATTTTTGAAGGATGTTAAAATGTAAAAAGATCAATGGATGTGTCATGGAAAATTGCTGTAGTTCAAATTCATAAAATTGCTTCAGTTCCAATGGACACTCCATGGTTGATTTTCAGATCATTGCCTTAGTTTGCAACTTCTCAAGTTCTAGTGGAATAACTGCAAGGCTTAACCATGGGGATGTTGAAACTCTTTTTCATGAGTTTGGGCATGCCCTTCATTCTCTGCTATCAAGAACGGTAATTTGCTTGTTCTTCTTAATAATGGCTTCTTCAATGGTACTAGGGTTGCCCTTCATTCTCTGCTATCAAGAACATTTATTACCTGTTTTTATTTTTTAATATTTGAATGCAGGAATATCAGCATTTCTCTGGTACTAGGGTTGCTCTTGATGTGGCTGAAACTCCCTCAAACCTCTTTGAGTATGTATGATATTCAAAATAAGAGTTGTTTGTTAAAAAAAGAAAGAGTTCTTTCGGTTAGCAGCCTCTATACCTATTAGTTGAGTTCCATTGACATTGCAGATGTTATGCATGGGACTATCGTGTGCTGAAGACATTTGCTCTAGATGAAACAACTGGAGATGCAATACCAGAAAAGCTGGTAAAGGCACTAAATGCTTCTCGGAATATGTTTCCTGCTACTGAGCTCCAGCGGCAGGTTTGTTTTTATTTCCAGTTCTTACAAAAGTAGTATTGGTCCTTTCTTTTCCTTGTCATATTTCTTGCTTCACTTAATGCTGTCGTGCTCCCTTTCCTAGATCTTCTACTCTATAAAGGACCTAACCTTGTTTGGGGAGCAAGCATCCAAGCCTATGGACACAATTTCCACAGTTGCTGATTTGAGAAGGAAGCATACAAGTTGGAAATGTGCAGAAGGCACGCACTCGCATACCCGCTTTACCCATCTCATAAACTATGGTGCCGGTAAGTTTTCAGACTGGGCTCTAGTCCCATGAACTTGTTTGCATCCCCTACTTCTCATAGACATATAAGCTAGTTTAACTGTGTCACTTTATTGCAGGCTACTACAGTTACCTTTATGCTCGATGTTTTGCCACAACAATATGGCAAGAAATATGCCAAGAGGACCCATTGTCCCGCAGTGCAGGCACTGCCATTAGGGAGAAATTCTTGCGGTATGGCGGCTCAAAGGACCCATCGTCCTTGCTGAAGGATTTTGCTGGTGATGCCATCATTAGAAACTCTGGCGCCGGAATAATCCCTGACATTAGTTCCTTATGCAAAGAAATTGGTTTGTGAAATACCATTGAGTGTGGAGGCTGTCACAGTTCTGTATGACACTGAGCTGGACTAATGGGGCAAGATGAACTAAGCCTGAAGCCATGGAGGTGCTGAGTTCAGGTGCTTGATCTCTCAGGCACGACGGAGGGTGCTAGCTGCAGATCAAGCTGATTTACTCGTATGAGACTGGTGACAAGGAATTTAATTGGTTATCCCCACAGGATCCTATTGTGAAATTGGATGTAGATCGTCCCATCATAGGGTAAAGTTGATGCGTTGTTTGTCTTTTGGAAACAAGGAAACGATATTGGAATCGAGCTCAGCTCCCTTTCACCGACCTGAACAATCTGCTGTCGTAGTAAAGTCGGTGCTGTTCGTATCACTATTCTTTTTCGTTGTAAGCCATATCAGTCGTTGACGTATTCATGGTACTTCCAAATACCCCGCGACGGCAGCTTGCCTATGTTATTGCTCCTTAACAGCTCAGGCAGCCCAACTGTTGTTCGTCCAGAACTTTACACGCAACAAAGTACTTCCTCCGTTTACAATTAACTTTACACGCAACAAAGTACTTCCTCCGTTTCAAATTGTAAGTAGGCCTGCTAGTGGGGCGGGTTGAAATGGGTTTTATGGGGTGGGTTGTGACGTGGGGTGTGTTTGAATGGGTTAAAATGGGTTTTAGTATCTAATGGGTTGGGGCGGGTTGGGTATATCGGAAATGCGGGTTGGGGCGGGTTGAAAGTGATTTTTTGTTTGAATTTGTATGGATTTAATTCATAGGTTTAACTTTCACGTTTCGACTCTTGACGTGGGGTCATGATATAAGTCCAGCCGCACTACTTTGCACAAAGTAGCGGACTGTCAAACTAATTCATTTGCAACAAATTTTGGTCAATTTCTTCAAAATTTTAAGGTGTGAACGCGAGATTTGAATTTTAGGGTCCGATTCTTGAAGCGGGCCCCACGTATAAGTCCAGCCGCACTACTTTGCACAGAATTGCGGACTGTTAAACTAATTCATTTGCAACAAATTTCGGTTTATTTCTCCAAAATTTTAAGGTGTGAACGCGAGGTTTTAATTTTAGGGTCCGACTCTTGACGCGGGGCCCACATATAAGTCCAGCCGCACTACTTTGCACAAAGTAGCGGACTGTCAAACTAATTCATTTGCAACAAATTTTGGTCAATTTCTCCAAAATTTTAAGGTGTGAACGTGAGGTTTTAATTTTAGGGTCCGACTCTTGACATGGGCCCCACATATAAGTCCAGCCGCAACAAAGTAGTGGACTGTCAAACTAATTCATTTGCAACAAATTTCGATCAATTTCTCCAAAATTTTAAGGTGTGAACGTGAGGTTTTAATTTTAGGGTCCGACTCTTGACGCGGGCTCCACATATAAGTCCAGCCGCACTACTTTGCACAGAGTAGCGGACTGTCAAACTAATTCATCTGCAACAAATTTCGATCAATTTCTCCAAAATTTTAAAGTGTGAACATGAGGTTTGTATAAATTTATAGGTTCATGTACAAAACCCACGGGTTATATCAATTTGTGGGGCGGGTTGGGTTGGGTTTACACAATAGAATTATGGAGCGGGGTGGGGTGGGTGAATGAGTTAATTTATTGCGGGTTGGGGTGGGTTTGGGGCGGGTTTCAACCCATTAGCAGGCCTAATTGTAAGTCGTTTTAATTTTTTTAGTTCATAGATATTATTATGTATCTAGATATATACTATTATATCTAAGTGTATAGAAAAACTATGTCTAAGTGCATAGAAAAATTAAAATGATATACAATTTGGAACGTGGAAGTATTACACGGCATCACCTGGCCCTCCCTTTTCCTTTGGCTAAATGCACAGGCGTCACTGCCTGAGCCAGTGCTCCTCTCCTCTCTTTCTTTGGCCCATGTGGTAGTACACTACAGGTAGTGCTGTTCCCATCCCACGACCTCGTCGTCGTCGTCAGCTTCGAGAACGCCGCGGAGACGAAGCTGATGATGCGCCATCGAGACCAGCCATGGCTGACCTGCAAGCGAGCCGCCGCCAAATGGCCTCCCTCCGTTCTGCTGCGTCGGCGGTCCCTTTCAGGGAAACGCAATGTAGACGATGACCATGACGTCATCGGGTACACTGTTTGTACAACACCGAGGTTTCTACACAAACTGTGTCATGTCATCCATGTGTCACGACTCACCGGGCCCCCGTTCCGTACGTGCTGCACTTGGCTAGCGTCACCGGCTCACGAGGCGAGACCCGGGTGGTGGTTTCGGCAGCGACGTCGACGCCCGCAGCGTTCTGGGCGCTCTGCCGCGCGGCGATCGCGCGGCGCGTGCACGGCCGGCCGGCGCCGGCCGGCCGCCGGCAATATTATTATTCTAGTGTGCGGCGCGCGGCGCGAGCGTTATATGGTTGGCGGGACCTGGGGCCCCCGGGGCCCCTTCCCGCCTCGTTGATGCCTCCCTCCGGCTCCGCGTCGCTCCTCCACCTCCTCTTCGGCCGGCGCCGGCGCCGGCGCGGCAACAGCACCGGCAACAGCGGCATGGGGTGCGCGCAGGCGAAGCCCTCGCGTGGCTCGCCCGCCCGCAGCGACGGCCGCGGCATCGACCGCCTCATGCGCGACAACGCCTACCACCCCGGCGGCCCCGCCGTCGTCTCCCGCCTCTCCGACCCGCTCCCCGCCGCCGAGCGCGCGACGGCCGCCGCCGCCAAGGATCATCCCGCCCACGCCGGCCGCGCCACCGCCTCGGGGAGTAGGAGCACCGAGAAGACACCTGACGACGCCGCGGCGCCGCTCCCGCCACAGCCGGCGCTCCCGCCGCAGCCGCCGCGGCGCGAGGACGAGCAGCTCGTCGACGGGTGGCCGACGTGGCTGCTCGACAACGTGCCCCGGGAGGCGCTGGAGGGGATCGTCCCCAGGAGCGCGGACGCCTACGACAAGATCGAGAAGGTCGGGCAGGGGACGTACAGCAACGTGTACAAGGCGCGGGAGCGCGGGACGGGGCGGGTGGTGGCGCTCAAGAAGGTGCGGCTGGACACGTCGGAGTCGGAGAGCGTGCGGTTCATGGCGCGGGAGATCCGGGTGCTGCAGCGGCTCGACCACCCCAACGTCATCCGCCTCGAGGGCATCGCCACCTCCAGGATGCACCGCAGCATCTACCTCGTCTTCGACTTCATGTACTCCGACCTCACCAAACTCATCGCCCGCCCCGGGCACCGCCTCACCGAGCCCCAGGTAGACGACGGCGGCCATGGCCGTCGTCCTCCTCTCAGCTCTCTCGCACCTTGGATACGCAGCCACTCGTCGCCTGTTTCTGCTGGCTGTTGCGCTGACGTGCCTATGGCCGTTTGTCTTTCCCTTTCTGGACCGATCGATGTTGGCCGGCCTTGTGGGATGCAAACCCATGTTGGGTACGTTGGGCCAGTGAAAACACCGGATATTCCACCGTCCCCAAATAGACATTAAAAACCTAAATACCCCTATCAACACATTGTCAGACATTTGTGTTTGACATAGTATTATTAGAGGACATCTTGGTCGTATTTATATAGATACAGTACAGCACAGTGGCATGTGTGAGTTGGTCAGAAGTATTCTAGTCCTGCTCTGCAGCTTAAGCTGAAAAAAATCTTGCAAATTTTGTAGAGAATAGGATTGTATGTGCAAGGTAGCTGCAGCACCCTGATTGCTGTGGCAGAAAACGGTAGCAACTGATCTTGGTCATTCACCTCCCTGTTCTTTGTCAGACTATCTTTTTTTCGAAAGACCCAGAACATTGTGTCTGGCATGTATTAATAAGGAGAAGAGAATATGAGAGAAATCGGAACCGAAAACCATACAACATCAACTACAACTACCTACATGAAACATCTTTGCCAGACTATCATAGGAGTTCCTGTCGATTGTGAAAGTGACCGCAGAGAACCTGCTTCCTGGATAGTTAACAGTCAAGGCCCGAATTCCATGGATCATGTTCAATTAGTCCAGCTTAAAATGTGCAAATGAATCTGAAGTAATCTAACCTAAGCATTTCGAATATCAATCGCTGAATTACAGTCTACCCCATTTGAAAATTGTCCTCTTGAATGCTGCTGATGGCTGTGCTCAACACTGCTTGCAGATCAAGTGCTACATGCAGCAGCTGCTGGCGGGGCTGCAGCACTGCCACGAGCGCGGCATCCTGCACCGCGACATAAAGGGCTCCAACCTGCTCATCGACCGCCACGGCGTGCTCAAGATCGGCGACTTCGGCCTCGCCAACTACTACGGGCCCGGCCGCCGCCGCCCGCTCACCAGCCGCGTCGTCACGCTCTGGTACCGCGCCCCCGAGCTGCTGCTGGGCTCCACCGATTACGGCGTCGGCATCGACCTCTGGAGCGCCGGCTGCCTCCTCGCCGAGATGTTCTTCGGCAAGCCCCTCCTGCGTGCCACCACTGAGGTGAGCTTCGTCTCGTCTTATCCCGTCGTCTTCTTCCTCCAGTCGTCCTCGTCCTCGCGCGGGGAGAAGGTTGTGCGGTGATCTGGGGGCGGCGGAGCGACGGGGAGCGCGACGCAGCCGGCGCTGGGTGCGGTAGGTTCACGGATGTCGGCGGTGGCCGGCGGCGGCGGCGCGGTCTCGCCGGTCGTCGTGGCCTTTTTTTCCAAGAACTCTGACTTGGATCGCGATCCGATTATTTGCAAAGGATCGTGATTATTGATCTCTATCCGATTATTTCGAGATAATCTCCTAATCTGGATCGCTATTATTAATCGCGATCCGATTGTTTACATATGAACCCCTAAGTGTTTAAAAAGGTCCTCCTCCCCTGTACGGCGGCTCGTCTTGATCGCTCTCCCTTCCTCTCGCCGATCCGCCGGTGCCGACGGCGGCCGCACCTTCCGTCGAACCAATCCACCACCTCCCGCGAGCCAGCAGCATCTTCCTCCAGTGAAGAGAGGCGGCGGCGGCGGCGGGCGGTTGATTGGGTAGTTCACTTCATTGCAACGGTTGAGAGAAGCGAATCAGGGGTTTTAGTAGGACGCAAAACATGTCCTGCAGAATTCTTGCGGAATGGCGAAGATGATCGGATCTGACGGCGATAGATAATGATTCTCAGGTGCTCTGGTGATTTTCAGGTGGAGCAGCTGTTCAAGATCTTCACCCTGTGCGGGTCGCCGCCGGACGACTACTGGCGGAAGCTAAAGCTGTCCCCGACGTTCAAGCCCCCCAAGGCGTACAAGCCCACGACGGGCGAGAGGTTCCGCGACCTGCCGCCGTCGGCGGTCGGCCTGCTTGCCACGCTCCTCGCGCTCGACCCCGCCGCCCGCGGCACCGCCGGCCAGGCCTTGCAGAGCAGCGTGAGTACCTGACCACTGATGCCTTGTTGCTTCAGTTCTTCACTGCATTCTGATGTGCCCCCTGACCACTGCTGTTATCGTGCAGTTCTTCAGCACCCCGCCGCTGCCGTGCGACCTCTCGGAGCTCCCCGTCGTGTACAAGGAGGAGGTCGCCGACCCTGCTGCTTCGAAGTGAGAATCGTGGACCTGAGAAGCTAGCCCGTTGGCCGTTGCAGGGCGCTTTTTCGTTAGCTCATGACTAATGAATTCACTGATCTTTCGTTTCGTGCAGGCCGAAGGTGAGACAGCGTTCCCAGAGACGGAAGGACAGCAAGCTGAAAACCGAGGAGCAACGGTCAGGGATCAACACCGGATCTCCCAACAAAGAGGTACATCACAGATTCTCATCATTTTTAGGTCTTTTTACTATGACCTTGAACTCTTTCATGTGAAATTCCTTTGTTACTTGAGGACCAAATATCATCCTTGTTTCTGCTATTCTCTGACTGCTGGTTCTGTCTTTGGGCTACATTGCTCATATTTGTGTAGGAGGATAAAGTAATCGACAGAGCAAATTCAGGCCAGGAATCAGATGGTACAGCGAACGCCGCTGCCAATGCTTCCTCCAGAGTCCAAGAACCACTAGACGTCACCATCAACGTTGCCACGTACTCATACAGTACAGTCCCAGGACGGTTTTCAGTTAGCCCGGATCAGGTACTACTGCCACAAGAAGCCTCACCTGCTGCACCTCAAGATCAGCAGCAGCTGCCAGCGGCTAAGGCCTCGCACCGCTCAGGCAGCGACGACGATCACGAGAACCGCAAGCAGATTCGGACTCTGGACGACGACAACGACGCCGCCGACGGCGACGGCGAGGCGCCGTCTGGTAGCGGCAACGAGGGTGTCGCTTTGAACGGCAGCCAGGAGAGCAGATCGGCTGCTTTCATGACAGACTTCGAGGCGGCCGCCGCTGTGCTGCGCGGATCAGAAGAAATCCCTTCCAAGCAATACGTTATTGTGGATTAACGAGTGGGAGGCCGCGGCTGTTGTTCCAATTGAGCATCCTCTGAATTGTGGAGGCTGATGCTTCGTTTGTACCACCAAATAATCATCTCTTCGGAAAAGAAGAATCATTGGTTTTTATTCAGTTCCTGATTGATCTTTACTGCCAATAACCTGTGTTCGTGCTCAAGAGCACTTTTCTCATCGGCTTTCACCTTTTCTTTTGGTATACCAACTAACATTTAGAGATAGAAAACATCCGAACCCAAAATTAGCAAGGTGATTTTCAGCCACTGAAATTCTCCACCCCAAAGCAAAAATGTAAATCAAAGGAGTGAAAGAAAAGGAGGAAAAGCAAACCAAATTAAGACAAGGGCATGGTACAACTTGATTTGCAGATTTAACATTCAAGCAGAGTACAACCACCATTTCTTTCCTCACATAGCAAACCGAGAACACACAGACAGATCTAGAAAAGCAGGCACACAGCAACCTGAGATGACACACATACACAGTTCATACATGCACACATGCCTACATAAACATCGCATGTACACAGTACCTCCATATATGCAGCAACTATCTTAGCATGCATACAACTTCTTCTGCGTGCAGATGCATATGAGCATCATATATAATATATATATATCATGTATGTGGGGTGTGGGATTACGGATTTGTAGTGGGTTCAGGCTTCAGAGGCCGCCGTAGCGGATGTCGGAGAACTTGGACTTGAGCCACTTGACGCTGCTGCGGACGGTGGTCTTGATCCGGCCCTGCGTGGCGAAGACGTTGTACGCCGCCACCCGCCGCCGCCGCTTCGCCTCCGGGTCCTCGCGGGCGCTCGGCCCGTTGAAGCTGTACGACTTGCCCTGCCCGGCGCCGCCGCCGCCGCCGACGTCCTCGTAGTCGTACCCGCCTCCGCAGCCGTAGTACGCCGACGAGTGATCGTGCGGCACCGACCTGCACTTCTCCATGGGCGATCGGGATCCTCAGAACCACCACCGCTTGATGATCCTCTTGTTCTTGGATTTGCTCGTGAGATGAGTGGGGGAGTGGCGAGGGGAAGGTGGGTGATGAATGAAGCTGAGCTGCTAATTGAGTGGGGATGGTGATAAAGGGGATGGGGTTTTCTATACTTGATTTGTTAGGTGGTTTTGCACGGAGCACCCTGTGCTTTGTGGTTGTGCTAAAGGTGCTCCTTTTCTTGATCCTTTACGGCCGGAAAAGATGGGCTTATGTTCCTTGATTAATCATGTACGTAGCAGGTTCATTGCAGTTTCAGCGCAAGAATCTTCGGCCTTTTCGATAAAGCTTTGGGTACTCACATCTAGAAACAAGTTTTGCGAGTACTAGTTTAATTTATGTGAGAGGCAGTACCTAAGTAATCATTGTTCGTCTACCCTATTCGAGTTTTCAAAACAAGAATTGAATTTTGATTAGTTTTCTCTGGATTACGTTAAGGGTTCATAGATTTATTTTATTCACTGGTTAAGCCCTCTTTTCGTTTTTGACATATAATATGTCCTACCTCCATCCCAAATTGTAGGTCGTTTTGGTATTTTTAGGTTTATGGTTTTTGCTATGCACCTAGACACTATGTCTAGATACATACTAAAAATTATGAATCTAGAAATGTCAAGACGACCTATAATTTGGAACGGAGGGTTTCTACGTCGTTTCCATAGAAACGAGGTTAGGAAAAACCTTTTGTGTAAAATGAAATATGTTGTAGACTTGGCGTGGCTTTTATGATAACACAAGCTTAAACAGGCATACACACGAGCATTTGTAGAAAAATTGGGTCAGCGGATTTTGAAATTGATCTCCAGATTATCCACTAACCAGTAAACCTATACTTATGCTTTCAAATTTCGAAGCATTCTTAAGCAACGAAAAGAAACAAAATTAAGAACAGCCCTATCTCATTATAGCATTTTTAAGCAACGAAAGGAGCTCGAGAACAGCCCCATCTCATTATGTGATTATGTCACCTGTGTCCCTCCCCGTAATATTCAACGAAGCTCCGTACCGCACGCGTTACGTGCCAAAAGAGAAAGTCGCCGAGTCTTTTTTAAAAAAAGCTCGAGCAGCAAAATGCGAAGATATCCGAAAAGGGACGATGTGCAATACCCGGCAACCCCGGGCGCGTCCGTGCGATTCCTGCCGGCCCGGCCGGGCCTCGAATTGATTTGATCAGGCCAGGCCACCAGGGATGATGATGGTGATGGTGATGGAGATGGAGGTGAGCTATGGTGTGCTGTACGGGAGTGGGGGCGGCACCCACCCGTTCGTGTGCCCCACGTGTGCTGTTGGCATCGACATGGCCGATCGGCCCGATGGCTCTCCCTCGAGCTCGAGGTGGACGCCGCAACAGCGAAGGGCTGGAAGGGTCAAGAGGAGGGGAGGAAGAGATCCATCGCATGGTCTCCTTTTTCTCCCGGGCCTAACGGCGACGCCGAGAAGAAGCTGCTAGCTTGTAGCTTGCCTGTCCCCCGAGGCCGGATCAGGAATCGGGATCAGCTGCGCGCGCCCACGGCGGCCGTGGTCCCTCCTGCTCGGATGGTGTTCAGTTCAGTTCACTTCCTCTGCTTGCAACCGACGCTTCGGCTCGCTGGAAACCTGTGAAGATCCAGACTTTCAGTTGACGAACGGCGGTAGATGTCAGTACGTAAAGTGTCGGACGGAGCCTTCTCATCGTCACTGACCGCTGGGCCCACGGTCAACCCGTACCCAAAGTTGCCAAGTCGTCGGCAAACTCTAGTGCTGGATCTCACAGGCCATGTACAAAATTCTGTCTAGGTGAAAAAAAGTGATCGCGAAGCAAAGGTGCTTGTGATCGATCGTTCAGGGATTCAGGGAGCAAGCAGAAGACCACGACCGGTGTCCACAAGATTCAGTAGTGCCTGACTGGGTATCCGGTCAGGTTCGTTCATCGCACGGATCGACGGAAAGAGAAAAGTAGCGGTGGACGGGGATGGACCAGTGGTGCCCGACGCATCTCGCACTCATTTTGATTTGCCTCGACCCGTTCAACCCCATCATCCAATCCAATCACCTCCTCCGGGTCTCTCGCTTTCTTTCTCGTACCCTCATCATCATGCCTCGGCGCCTCGCCGTCCGTCGCCACCTGCCTGTCATTTTTCTCCGCCGGGAAGACTGGTCGAAGGATGCGGGGTTGCCCGGCCGATCCCCGGGAATTCTGCTCGGTTCCGCGCGGAATCCATGAGTTGCCGATCGACTCGCCGGCCTCGATCGCCTGGGTTGCCGCGTCGCCACGCTTGCGTCGGCGTGGGAGTTTCTCTGTTCCCTTCGCGCGGGGCTCTCCACGTCGCATCGATCTGCTGCAGGCTGCAGCGCTTTCGATTTGGCGACGGGATACTCTCCGGTCTTATTCTGCTGGCACTAGTCATTAGGTGACCATTACGTTTCCTGTGGCCGCGCGCGAATCATTCGTTCTGTCGACAATGGCTCGCTGACGGACAGGCCACTGGCCCACTGCCAACCGATCTGCATCTCGTCCAGAGTCCAGACGCACAAGAGAGCTTCCTGCGAAGGGGCTACTAGACAGTAGTGCTACGCTAATCTCAATCAGTCAATCAGTTCGGTCGGCCGCTGCGTACGTACGGAGTATGGGCGTAGGTACTTTATCCGTGCACGACGATGGATCGGATGATCCTCGGCAATGGATGCCGGGCACGGGCTGTCGCCTGGAAAGCCAAGGGGATAGAGGACGGAAGGCACGGATGTCCCCGAAGTCGCCGTCAGCGGCGGCATCGCGGAGTCCACCGGCCGGCCGGGCCGGGCGCACGCCACATCGGCTCCAAGAGATCTTTTCCGGAAAAAATGTTGGCACTAGGAAAAACACACGCTCCTGCGCGCAACACGTACCGTCACGAGGTTCGGATTTTGTATCGGATCATTGCGCATCGGTTGGTAACGGCGATCCAAACGCGTCGCTAAAATAGGAACTTTTAAAAGTTTTAGTCACAACAAAGCGTTGCATAGCGAAAACGCATTACAATTATCATCTGAGAATAGCAGAACATATCTAAAATAAACATACATCTCAAGCAAAACAATTAACCGTGAAGAATCACACTGAGTTCCAATCTAATTGCGATATTGCACATGATGCCATCAAGAAAGGGTTCAAACAAAAAGAAATACTTGGATTGGCATACATGTAAAATTTAGAGCAGGTTTTGGATCATCCTCAATAATTGGTGGCTTTGTGCCAGGTTGCCAAGTTGCAGGTATTTGTGGATGGATGGCTTGGTTGGAAGAATGGAGAGAATGCATCGGAATTGTGGAGAACTCTATGGTGGTAAAGAAGATGGAGGAGGCAGATTGTGAACAATTGAACGATATTGTGCCTGGTATATAAGGTTCTGGCATCAGGTGGTTGTATTTGGTTTCATGTAGGTGGCACGACAGGAAAAAACAGAATACGCATCAACTGCAGGAGCAATCTGGAACGCAAATGCGTGTGGTCGGCAGTGACCCGTGTCGCAACGACGCGCCGGAGCACCTGATCACGCGGTTGGCTGCTCTTCTCCGGAAACACCACCACGAGTTGTTCTTCCAGGTTAGGCATAGTATGTGTTGTAGGGAGGCCTCGGTACTCGACTCCGCCGCGCTGGAAGATGGATCCTTGCACACGCCCTGCAGCGTCGGCGGCGATGGATGTCTGTTGGGCGTGCCCGGAGTGGCGCCGGGGTCCGGAGACGGCGAGCCGGGACAGGGACAGGGGGTGCGTGGTCACCGGAGGGCGGCGGAGACGGAGGTGGCAGTGCGGAGTCTGGCCGTTCCGTCGCCTCGCCGCTCGTCGGTGGGTGTCGCCTAGCGTCGCGAGCACAAAGGTGAAGCAGCAGACGACCACGTTGTCTCGGCAGCGCGGCTGCTCCTCCTCGCCGTACTTTTGTATATTTGTATAGCTGACAAAGACTCTGTACATTGATTGTACTAGGGGCATCACAAGCTCAGTGGCATACAGGGGGCTTGTGCTACATCTGCAAAGGACAAACTGCCCTCTTCTACTACAATTTACAAACCATGAGATAAACTAGGGGGCATTGGGGATTTGCAAGTTAAATGCCCCAATAAACAAACTTAGTCACTCTACTTTGTCCAAGGCCTTTATACTACGGTGTATCTGCACTGCATAATAGAAAGTCATCACACAGTTGTAAGTGCAAAATATCAATCCACAGACTCCGATGATGTCTGCTATCTCCTTGAAACGGGACCTAGCAGGGTGAGGAGTAAATAAAATGAATAGTTAAGCCACTCAGGATTCAGGAATAACGCATTTTATGAACCAGCACTTCACATAGCACCAACTTACCTTGAGCTATCAGAGTCTCCTTCCACACAAGATCTCTTTCCAGTTCCCAGTTCACTGGTTACCTTGGTGCCTGAGTCCATCTGAAGTCAGATACAGCGATTCAGACTCTTCCTTCCAATTGCAAAACAAATGGGAATTGAAGCTTCTACAATCATCACATCATGTAATAAGAGCAATTATACCTGTCATGAAACTGCTACTAGTAATTTCTAGGAATCTAGCTCTAAATTCTGTATCTATACCAATACAACATACCAATACAACATGTCACTTCATACTACTTCAAACATAGCCTTACAACACAACAACTTCGCAAGATGCAAAGAATTGTCTGTAACAGTGGTGTTACAAATCTTCTGACAAATATCTGTTCTTCCTATTTGGGTGCTAGCCGCCATGCTAAATATCATATAAATAGGTAAATAGGGTTCAGTGCTGCTACAGAAATATTTGGCATGCATTGAAGGCAAGTGATATGATGCTAGTGCATCATACACAAAACATAACTATTATTATCTAGGAACTTGGTTCATGTTATTAAAAAAAACGAGTGCAAGAGTGCAAGGAACGGTCTGTAGCAATAGGCAAAAATAGTGTTGCAGTTGTGACATTTGTACCAATCAATCCTTCCGATCGAGCACTAGTTATCAGGTCAAACAATATATAAAATAGCCAAAGTGTTGCAAAGGTGAATACTGGTGCAGAGGGAAATGTGACTAGAATGATGTATACCTTGGGAATGTTTTTAGTGCCAGGAGGGCCTGAGCTGAAGTTTCTTCTTCCATGAATCAAGCTGGGACCAGACTTTGCCTGAAATTCAAACAAATGTCCTCAAAGTTAAATCAAATGTACATGATAAAGTTGCAGATCTTAATATAGGACTCATCCCAGGACAATGAAATAACAATGTCAATTGATGTGCATAGCATGTTGGATTGGTCAAAAGTTTGATCTAGATATTTTGTTACAGAGTGACCTCATAGCAATGTTTGAAGCAACAAAGCGAAGGCTTGCACGATAAGATCACATAACAATATTAGCAGGCAGCATAAAAAAATCCAAATGAAGCAACACAAATGAACTTTGTTTACACAAAGGTGAACAGACAACGAGTAATACCTTGAAGGATGAGCAGAGGCTATAGCCAGCCTCATTGTGCAGTACACTTTTGGCTTTTGTTGGGATTGGGAATCCCGAACAGATAATGGAGAGAGGGAGAAGGGAGAAAGCAAGCCAATTGAACAAGTGAATCAAATGAACAAATAGCCAAAAGTTCTCTCCTCCAAGCTCTAGGGCTCTATTTATAGGAAGAAGGAGATGACTGTTTATATTAATTCCATTGGTGGAGTTGAATATTACAAATAGGTACCTGGACCTTACAAAAAGACCCCTGGATATTACAACTAAGTCCCTAAGCTTCAAAAACAAGCCCTTAGACTCCATTTCAGGCCTCTTTTATACACAAGGAGGTCACTAGCCTTATGCCTCCTAAGGCGCACGCCCAACAACTTTAGATAGTAAACCAAAGGTGAAGCTCTCTAGTACATGTATAAAACAAAAGCTCCAATCAAGCTACAAGGAGTTTGAGTGACATCCACACATAATTAAAAACCATTGTGTAATTACTAAGTGAAGATAAAGGTCCTACAACTGAGGTAAAATATTATTCAAGATATCTAGTAAGGTGCAAACTATCTTTTCAACACATCTATTGAGCTTGACTGCCCATTCATCAAATACGACCCATTGGATATCATAATGCTGCTTCGGTGAAGCTTGATTAAAAGTTTATATCAGTTTTAAAAGATATTTTTAACCACATTTAATCATGATGAATCAAACAAAGCAAAACAACTTCTATTAGGTACATACTATAGAGTAAAGGAAAAATATCAACAAAATTGCATTTCTCCAATTTGACGATATAGCATAAACTGTCTGGGTCTAGAAATAGCAAGTATTTTCCAATATCTTGGATATAATGAATATCATTGTTATCAGCAGTGTGTTTGTTAATAACTACTCTCTCCGTTCCAAATTGTAAGTTATTTTGGTTTTTCTAGATTCAAAGATTTTGCTATACATATGCATGTCTATATGCATAGTAAATCTATGAATTTAGAAAAGCCAAAACGACTTAAAATTTAGGATGATAAATTATCAAGTGATAAATTATCCATAAATCAAGTACTAAATTAACAAAGGCATAGCACCTGACCCATAACTCAAGTGATAAATTATCCCTACCAACGGGGCAATCTTAGTCCCTTGCGGTGCCAGCGGTTAAAGCCCCTTCACGAGAAGATGCGGCATGATCCGGGCGTCCTCCATCTGAAAACAAGATGGAAAAAAAAAAGAGGACAAGTACATCAAGCCCCGACCTTTCGCATGAGCAGGAGAAAAAAATTGTGTATGAAAACAAAGATGTAGAATTGACCGCATGGGTGAAGATCCGCTCAGAAATCTTGGATGGAAGAGCGCTGGCGGCCATGGCTGCGACCCGATTTAGAACTTGCGTCGGGGTGTCAGGGTTGGGAACTGGATGATTATTGGACAGGGAGGATAGAAGAGCTGGAAGACTCAACACATCTATGTAAGACGTGCGATAGCCCATCAGTTACTTACAGGGCCCAGCACGGCGAGGGGGCGCGGCCCATTAGTCCAAGGTTGTTATTTAATTTTATTTTCTTTTATCTTTCGTGTATATGTACATTGTGTTCTAGGTTTTATAATCCTATATAAAATCATTTACAAAAAATCCAATGATTTGAAGAATGCTGTAATACATGGAACAGAACGTTAATCTAATTAAGAATATATCATACGTTTGCATATTTGTCTCTCACAAATATTCCAGTTTTCTTATGATCGGCATAGTCATAGTGGGTACGTTTGGTTTATGCTCATGGGCACCTCGCCAAATCGTCAGCTCTCCAAATAACTGACGGACGAATCGGCCACCGTCGTTTCGCCGTCGCCATTGTGTTCGAGTTCACTCTGGCGACGACGGGCAGTCTCCCGAACGCCATCCATGCACGTTCCAGAATTCTCAGAGCCCGGAGATCAGGATATAGATATGGAACCCTACACGGCTACACCATCTGGAACGGGTCTTTCCATTTTAAGTTTTGCTAGAGCAATTCCACAAGCACCTCCTGAGCAAAGCGATGAGAGACGGGATGTGGTGACACCGTACCTCCTCTTACATCGACGCCTGAGGATTTAGGTCACCATCCCCAGACCGTACTGCGGTGTTTTCATCAGTTCGGAGATCCCTGCTCCCACGTCCAGCTGCTTACTGACTGCTTCTTCCTTGTCAAGTTCAGTAACAGAGCAGAACCATTCCCTCATCTCTTCTGATAGCTCCATCAGTTCCAGTTGTAGTTGTTTCACGCCAAACGTCCAGCCACTCTTTGGAAGCCCCCTGCAACCAGTAAGCCTCCCAGGCTCGGCTGCTCTCTGCTTTAGCTTTTCTATACCACCAAATAGTTGGCTTCTCACTTTCTCTAGACACAGAATTAGCAAATTCTGTGCCAGCCCAGCTATTTTCATTAGCAAGGTCCCCAAGCTCCTCCACGACATATTCTGAAAACACAGTTCATTTCTCAGTTTCCAAATACCCCAAAGTACAGCAGAAGTAAGCACATTATGAACTAAAAACTTTTTGCCACTAAGCCATAACATGCTAACAGATTCAAAATTAAGCCCTACAGGAACACCTAGAATATCACCTAGAATATCAGAGATGCCTAGCCAGACCTGCCTAGCTACTACACAGTCAAAGAACAGGTGATGCACAGTTTCATTCTCTGAACAAAATAAGCAAGTTTTATCATCCAATTTCTTTCTCTTCTCTACAATGTCCCTGGTTAGGACCTTGTTCTTAGTCAGTAGCCAAAGGAAAAGGTGAACTCTGGGTGGAACTTTGATACTCCAGACCGACGAGACATGAACTGTGATTATGCCTCTAAAATTAATGATTCTATACAATGATTGAGAAGAATAAGCACAGCTTGAGGAGAACTACCAAATTAGCGCATCCTCCTCATTTGTAAAGGAGATGGTGGAAGCCAACTGGATTACCTCAAGCCACTCGTGCATGATTCTCCGATCTACTATTCTCCTAAAGGTACACCTAAGATCCACACCATCCCAGAGATCACTTACAGTACTAGACTTCTCATTAACTATCGTAAAGATTCCAGTATTGTATAGCTAAACTTGAGGACCCTAACCAATTGTCCTCCCAGAATTTTATTTTCTGGCCATTTCCTATTTTCCACCTACAACCCATCTTGGCTGCCTTAGCAGCCCACATCATCCTTTTAAAGAAGTCTGAAAGCACTTGCTAAACTAGTCTGGAAGATGTTGGGGTTGTTTGTGTTATATTTATGATCTATCACTTCCTTCCACAGTCTACCCTCATCTACTATGTTCGTTTTCAACCAAGATCCCAGTAGGCAGATATTAAAATCTCTAAGATTGGGAATACCTAAACCACCAAATTCTCTACACATGGAAACAGTTTCCCAGTTAACTAAGGCCAGTCTCAATGGAAGTTTCATGAAGAGTTTCATCAGCATTAAATTTCATACCACATCAGCAATTTTGCTGACTTGTCAAGATCATTAAGGTGTAACATCCCGCTTTTTAAGGTGTAACATCCCGCTTTTTAGAGCATTTAAAAATACAGATTTTTTTAAAATTATTCTTTAAACTAAACCTACTTTCTTTTCCGGAATATTCAAAACTATTTTTACAAATAAAACATGCATAAATACTAGCATGTGTGTTGCACTTGATTGCTCTACAAATTCATTGACAATCTTTCCCTCCCAATCCTAGGAATGCTTCCCTCAATAAACCCTTCCTACAAAACCCTTATAATTAATATTTGAATTATATTCAAATATTAATCCTATTTAAATCCTATGTCAACTCATTTTGAATATTATCTGAATATAATATTCCAACTCTTGACTCTGTCCTCTTATCATCAAAATCCTAGAAACCTTTTTAAAATGTTTCCTTTCCTAAAAATCCTAATATTCAAATCTAATTTGAATATTGATACTATTTAAATCCCTATAAGGTTTCCATTCAATTCTATCTATACCTAAATATCACCAAACCCCAGATCCCCCCCCCCAAAAGTTCTATCTCTATTTCTACTCCAAGCTTGCACCTTGACTCCTAATCTTCTTCAAATTTGAACTCAAAACCCCATATCAAATAATAGGAAGCCTTTCAAATCTCACGCGGGCTGCCAACCTCCCATTCAGCCTGTCGCCAACCTCCCATTCAGCCTGCCTCCAGTTTCGGCCCAGCCTTCTTTCACCTCTTTCCCGCATGCACGTGGCCTGTCTCCCCGACCCACGACACGCACCCGGCCCAACTCGCTCAGGCCCACGTGGCCCACCTCGCTCGCTCAGCCCAGCGCCTCTCCTCTCCCCTCCACCATACCGCCACTGCTGGATGGACAGCGCCGCCGCGCTCCATCACGCTGTCCCGTTGCACGTGCCTCCCCCTCCCACGTCGTGCCTCCCCCTAGCCACCTTGGGCCCCAAGGCAACTACCCCATATCCCTGCCACATCTGCGGCCGCCATTAATGCTACCGCCACCTTAACCCCACCGGCCGACGATGCATCTCCCCTCTCTTTACTTCACCACCAAGCAATGTTGTCCGTCCTCATCCATCCCGGCGATGTGGCCTGCGCCATCGCTCTAGCCTATAAATAGCGCCTCAACCCCCCCCCCCCCCCCCCCCCCCCCCGCTAGAAACACACACCCACCTGAGGCGATGACACCATCATCCCCCGATGGACGTGCCTCTTCCCTCTTTCTCTCCCCTCCGCAACCCCCTAGTCGTGCTCCCCACACTCCCCGCTCCCTCGCGGTGCACTTCCCGTGCCCGGCGGTGAGCCGGAACGTGGGAACATCGCAGCACCGCTGCGTTCCGTGGCGGCAGGCATGGCACGCGCTGCCCGACTCCGGCGCTACCCGCCCCTGTTGTTTGCCCCCCGTCCTGCCACCGTCACCCCCTCTCTCACCCTTATAACCTGACACGCGAGCCCTACCCCCACATTAGCCCCTGTGAAATTGCTACGCATACCTGGTAAGTGCACCCACATCCTCACTTAGAGCCCTTCTTTTACTCCAACAATTTCACAAAAATTTCCAAAAATACTAGGAAATATTCTAAGCTTAGTCATGTCTTCCTTTTCCATTTTTCATCTCATTAAATCCCTTCCCCAAAATACCTAGCTTTCACATAATAGAAAAACCCCATAAATGCACACCAAAAATTGCTTTTTAATTTATTTCAATTCCAAAAACCCTAAGAAAATTTCTAAAAATATCTTAAAGCCACCCAAGACTATTCCTATGCCCATCCTTGGTCACCTTGCCCAAGCTCCACCCTAGTGGTCGAAGTGAGTCTGTCGAGCAGGCTCTAACCTCCGTCCACCTGATCTTGCCCGAGCTCCACCCTAGTGGTCTAAGTGAGTTCGTCGTGCAAGCTCTCTAGCTTCTACTTGATCTTGCCCAAGCTCCACCCTAGTGGTCAAAGTGAGTTCGTCGCACAAGCTCTCAATCCTTTAAACCCAGCACCAACACGGCACCCGATGGGTTGCTCTGCGTAAGCCGTTTCCAAGGGAACTTGACTAGGTCCACCCGTTGTAGGGTCGAAGCCGAGCTTGTCGTGCAAGTTTCCTAGCCTTGAAATCCATTCACAACACCTAGCACCCAAATCACACTTAGGATCCAATCCAAAACCCAGCGGCCCGATCCAAACCTTGTATATCAACCAAACCTAGTTGATACGCCGCCCAACCAAAACCCTAGCCGTCATGCCGGTCAGAAATCTATTCTTAATTTCTTAAAATTATCCTAGAAATCCAACTATCCTACCCATCAATTATTTAGAAATATTTCTAAATAATTGATAAAATATCCATCAATTATTCATGAATTATCCTTAGAAATCTGATAATTCCCAAAGCACCCATCATCCATTCTTTGTCCATTTCCTTTAGTCATATATTGATTGCTAGAAATTGATTTTTAGAATTATTTGTATGATTGCATGCTTGTTGGAGTCGGGGACACGACCAAGACCCGACCGGAAGCCAAGGATTTACAAGGTATGAAGCTGAAGGTCCGGCCATCCAGAAAACGTATAGAACATTATCCTGACCAGGCTCCGACGAAAAGTCGAAGATCTAGAAGATGAGAAAATGTTGATGAAGGCAAGCCCTAACACCCACCCCTTGATCATATTTTTATCCTATGTTTTCATAGATATTAAAATCTGCCGAGATAATAATCTGACTTGCATCTCTTTATAAACCTATAGGAGCAACCCACATCTGTTCTCTTTCTTTCCTTGACTTGAAGCCGCTTCTAGCAAAAAATCCCATAATTGACCCCGATCACGACTGGATCGATGATCGAGCATCAATTTAGAAGATAGAACTCCTTAGGAGTATACAAACACAATGTGTGAGTTTTTGAGATAAATCTACCAACTAAAGAGTTAGAAACCGTTAAGGACAGGACAAGGACAAGGGAGTAAGGAGGCAACCTCGATAGAGAATCCTATCCTAACTATCGTACATGCATCTATGGATCCACCAGAAGGTTTGGACAGTCATAAATATGGGGTTGGACACCGAGACGCATTTGACATGGAGACTATGGTGCAGGACAGCGTCGTCTACATGGAAAGACAGGAAATAGTCGAGGATTAGAAAAATACTCGTAGTAATAAGAGTAGAACTTCTCTAGTCGTATCCGACTAATATTTTTGTAACCAACCGACCTGTAACCTTGTCCCCGGCAATATAAGGTGAGGCAGGGACCCCCTCCGAGGCAATTCAATCCAACCAACCCACAGGACGTAAGGTATTACAAAATCTAGTGGCCCAAACCTGTCTAAATTGTGTGTCTGCGTTTACCTTTGAGTTCCTGATCTCGACAAGCCCCACTAACCAAAACACTACCTCGGACATCCCCTTTAGTAGGTTGCCGGGTTTAAACACCGACACCAACAGCTTACCCCAGTTATCGGCTCGCGGGAAAGTCTTTCTAATGAAACGTGCAACCATACATGCCAAAAAGGTACAACCTTCGGGAGTGCCTATTCATGTGAAGCCTTGATCCACACCCCACCAGCGGAACCTAGTAAACCATCCAAGGGGCCATGGTGGACAACAGGTAGACTGCAGCAAGACCTGCGCATAGTCATAGGTCATAGGTTGAGGTCCAGAGGACCTGGTGGCATTGTATGCCACGTTATGATGCATATGTTTCCCGAGATAGTGTCCATATGTGGACATAGTATGACTCCTGTTTAGACCCCAGCCGTACCCTTGGATGGAACTAGGGAATGTTGTCTAGAAATAGATGTCGGTGGGTATGGGTCTCGTAGGTCAGTACTACCTGAAGCTGAGGTATGGGCTGACCGAACGTATGGGTAAAGTGTACACATCTACGCTGATCTGGTTCATCACCACCGCACGAAGCACATCAAGGATATTCACTTCATCATCCGTGAAAAGGTTGCCTTGGGACATGTTCGGGTTCTCCATGTTCCTTCTTCACATCAGTAAGCGGATATCATGACAAAAGGACTGTCTGCACAGTTGTACACTGATTTTAGGATCAGTCTCCGCGTTCGCCTCGCTCCCACTGCGACTGCAGGCTGGAATTAGAGTATATGTGTAGCCTAGCTCATGTATATGTATCTTGTATTTGTACATAAGCCAGTTGGCTATATATATGCAAGGTCACCCCCGTGGGGTGAGAGCTGTTTTTCCCATATTCTCTACATGAAGAGATCATACATCTAAAAAAAAGTGGTGTTAGGCATGGGAGGCACTAGGACATTACAAGGAGCAATGTCAATGAGCAAATGGAGCCAACGAGGAATCAGGTGGTCTCTCTGGAACAGCTGAACATGGTGTGCTTGAAAATCATGTTCGAACTACTATTATGGCTCTGCTTCTGGCTGAGCTGGTTCGACTCAGCCACCGAGTTTCTTAGGCTCGTCGAGAACAAGCTGCAAGTTTAACTAGATCAAGTTGCATCGTTGTCGTGGGCGCGGCTGATTATAGAGTATTTTCCATGCCTTGATTAGCTAGAGCATCATCAAAGATGAAATTGTTCACTCTTGGTGTATGAAAAAAAAATCCTCAACTATAGTATTCTCAGCCAGCGAAATCTTGACGCATGAAACAAGCTAATTTGATAGGTCTCGATGAAGAGGTCACCATCGTCTGACCGATACATATTCCTGTATAATCGAAATAATTATGAGGTAGCAACTATGTGTTAGGTAAACTATATGCTAATACAACATCTTGTGATGACTATACCATGTTGCAAGGTTGATTGAAAACTGCATTTACTGTAATCTAGCATATTGATGGTTGGTAAGGTGTTTTCACAACAAAATCAACGCAAATTTATGAAATTCATGCTAATATGGAAAGAGTGAGGGCTTGCAGTTTGAGAAAGCATACCACACCAATAACTATCACATGTTGTACAATTGTACATGCCATTATGACTTTTTACTGGCATCAATTCAATGTGCAATTGGTGTGAATTAATCAGTAGAAAATGCGGCCTGGAGAGCGGCCCTGCCTTCACTTCACCTGCACCTGTTCCAGAAACTGCGCAACACAATCCCCAACAATAAAAATAAAATATTTACCTATGTCAGTATATAATGCTAAAATTTATTGGATTTCGAAAATGCTAGATCACGACGCAACCTTTCATAAGTCAACTACGCAGGTACAGTTTGAAAAACTTAAGTGATCCTGTCAATTGCCAACCTAAACTTAGCAGGAATATGCAAAAGAACTGAGGACCTTGGCTGCCTTCTTATGATGATCTGATCGCATCTGCAAGCCAAGCTAGGAGGCTAGGCCTCAAGTTGCAACATCGAATCCTAATTCTCAACAGTCCTTGCGAAAATAGCTTTATACAGTTTTTGTTTCTAGAAAACGTAGATAATACATTCAGGATTTAAAAGGACAGAGCCATTTGAATATGAGGTTAACAACAGCATTTGACTTGGGCATACACATCGAGTTGTGCGGAAACCGGAAAGTTTTTGCTCCAAGAACTCAAGTTTTTGCTGTGAGCATTCCAGTTATAATGCATCCAAGTAGCAAAAACATTGAGCTCCAAGGCCAGGTGAGATATGGGTTCAACGTGCTTTCACAGGAAAAAAAAACAGCTTTCTATCAGATTATTACTTATCGAGACTGCGTAAAAAGCTGAATTCGTTGTTGTTTGACCGACCTGCTTGCTCAAATCCTCCATCCAGCATGTGTACTCGTTCTCAATTGCAACATGAATACTTAAGAGGCATTACCTCAAACACCTCGTCTGCATCCTGGGCGCCAGTCCTACAACACTAAAGCAGAGCACCAATCGTCAGAGTAGGGCATGTGTTAGTGGTTTCGACCATGGAGGTTTCCTTGCATGATGTTGTGACCGTGGCCAAAGCCCTCATGGTCGTTGGAACGCATACTTGCAGCCACGACTTGGCATCGACCAAGTCAACCTAAGTCGCTTCTTCATCTTCGGGGATCCTGTAAGGTACTTTTGGAACACCGGTAGGCATATTAGATTAATATTATTAAATTTTAAGTAAGAAAACTACACTTTAATATCGAAACGTAAGGATGGAAGAGAAAGAAAGAATACAGAGTTTATCATCTTCATTTTTTTCTTATTCTATAAGAATACCATAAATTCTATTAATACATAGATTGAAATATTATGCATATAAGGAACGTAAGATAGATTGAATAAAGAAAAAGGAATCCGTGAGTCGAATGATAAACAAAAAGGGATTAAGGATCTTTTCTAGTTTCCCAAATAGCTCAAGCTACCCATGGCATATGATCGATATCGACGTGGCAGACCCATGGAGGAATGACCTCTTGGATGGAGTGGAGACCGAGGAAGGTGATGGCGGTGTTCACAGAGTGGTCACGGGTGCTAGAACGTGATTGCCCCGGCGTCAAGCACTTAGCATGCGTCCTTGCGTCGCCGCGGCAGTCTCATAGGAGACGATGGAGATTGCAGCTGGGCGGGGCGCCGCCACCTAGGTTGCCCACCTTCTGACCCACCTTGCCACCATCCAACGGGGGGCCGCCATGCCGCTGTGCGTGCTGCACTCCACCGGCGACGGCGATAGGTGATGAGGTCATGGCTCCGCATCAATCGACGCCACCGCCTGCTAGGGGATGGAGGTGAGGGTGAGAGAGGTCGATGGGAGATGGGGTCGTAGCTCCGCAGTCGCCGCCGTATTTAGCAATAGAATTCACCCCAGGTCATAGGGGCCGGGTGTAGGCATAAAAGACAATTCGTGGAAGCTTAATAAGATTATATTAGCACAAAATGATTCAACAGAAATAAAATAATCTTTGTGTGTGCATTACACAGCTTGTCCGTTCATGTGCAATTTGCACAAACCCACCTTGCGCCACGTTGAATCCTTGCATCTTGGAGATTTATCTCCTCTCTTCCTTCTTCCTTCTTCCTTTTCTTGTTCTCTTGATGATAGGAGAACTATGATACTCTCATGTGTGTCTGGCTCGTTTATTTTTTTTACCCTTTGTTTTCAAGGTCCACTTTTCTCCCAGCGTTGGACACTTATTTATATGTGAGTGCTATGCGTCTGAACAAATGGCGTTTTGCATTTGAACCGATCAGTGCATGACGTTTCAAGTTAAGAAACTGATATGCACTAGTACACGGCACTTGCACCAGCCCTTTCAATTCCTGATCAGTTCACAAGAGCTATTATTAGCCACTCATGCATATATTAATCTATTCCATTCATATGTGCTCACGCTGCTCCATTCCAAGACCCAATGCTTAAGTGCACTCGTGTAACCGTACAGCACACACACACTCGATATTGTGCACATGTATATCCATTGATCTTTGGATCACTTATATTGTGCTTACATGAGTATTGAAGAGTGAGGAGAGGGTATTTCAACCCATAATGCTTATCCCTTTTATTCTAGCAACCATCACACATAGACCTTAATAATAAGAATTATTTTCTGTAATTACATGGGCCACATTTAAGTTAAAATAATTTAACACCGGGATGTGCTGATGCCCATCCCCTTCCTCCTTCCATCATGAGCTCGTGCCACTCAACGCATAGGAGAGGAAGGAGATGCCCTCCAGCTGCAAGCCCTGCAACGGGGGCAAAGGGTGGCAAAGGGTAGCGGTTTCGGCACAGGATAGGCGAGGACACAGGGCAGGTGCAGGTTGTAGGGCCCACCTGTTGGCGCGTATATGCCGCCCACTTCAACAATAAGGCATGAACGCATCGGCACATATACTCTGCGTACCCTGAGCGACATGAATTTTTTTGCCTCTCCTAACCTTCTCTGCATCCTATGACAAGCAAACTGCTTAAGAATAATGAAGATGCTGGTTAGCATTAGGAGAATACGTCTTTTCTTAGCGCACGAACTTGTTCATCCATTCGGTATGGGAGCTATTGGGACCTGTAGAGCACTAAGCCTGCAAGAGGAAGTGGGTATCTTAAGACTACGCCGAACTGATAAATGGCATGATTCAGCTTGTTATTGACATTACTCGGCTGATTGCTAGCATTATTCAACTAAATGGCTAATTGATGGCATTACATGCCTCAAGCCATGGACGACCCTACCTTGGGTTAAAGGTGGACAAATGTACACCTAATCTTTTTGGCAATGAGTAATTAATTAACTTAGTAGGTGTGATTAGTGTAAATTGTGATAGTTAGGTCAAGCTACGCATTTTGACAGTTTTAGTAGTGTTGGCTTTTTAATGTTTTCTGTCTTTTGGATTTTGGTATCAAGTAGTCTTTGGTGATCGCTGGGTAGCTTTTGTGGCACAGGTGACGGGCCCTGTGTGCCAAGTTCGCTTGGAGCCTCTTAGTGGTTTGGTTTAGTTATGAACTGTGCGGTCTACTGAACAAACTCTGTAATTTCGTTGCTTCATGGAGTAATGAAATTCGGGCGTGGCCCTTAGTGGAAAAAGCTACGCATTTTGATCCTAAAATCACTAAATAAGACATTTTTATATGATCTCTTAAATTGCCACATGGTTACCTTCCGAATTTTTCTTACAGTTTCTTTTAACATAGACATATAAATCATCTGTCCACCAATGTCTAAAACATGTTTGCATGAGAGCACATATACAATTTTTTTTATAACTTGCTATGCACGCATTTCATTAATCAGGGGAAACAAAAGTACGTAAGCAGGCGGACTAGCCTGAAGAAAGAAGGAAGTTGTGTTTCACAAAACAAAAAATAAAAGGAAGAACGTTTACCTCACAATATCAATTCATGACCTAAAGCACTTCAAAATTTGTTGAGCAGGGGTTCAAGTTATGAGTGCGAGCGGATTATGCATCCTCCTTTTGATGCGCTCCTTCCAAATCAACAAGCCACAAGAATGATAAAGATATTGAATTGTAGGGTGCTTTGATATTTTTTTTTCAAGATTGAACCAATACCAACATTGGTCCAAGGTAACCACACCCATGTGTGAGCTCCACCTATTATGCATCTCTAATTCCAAATATGACTCAATTGAGGTTTGTTCTAAAATCTTTTAAAATTTGACCATCAATAACTAAAAAATCACATAGATTGACATGTAAGGTTGATGCTACTCTATTCATATTATAAAACTCTTTTCTGGATAATATATATTTTTAGATATTGCTAGTATATATTTTAGACCGTGTTGATGTACTATTGGACTTATATTTGTGACAAAGAGGATACGCCAATCACCATATTTTGTAAGAGCACTGGGCAAGTACCTAAGGGCAACTACATAGGTGTTATTTAATAGACGGTCTCATGCATTGACACGTAATCTTGATACGACTTAACAAACAACATGTACAATGTGTTGTCTTTTAAGCTGTCCCATAGTAATTCTATTTTCTTAATTTATGTATAGAAAAAAAGAAATATTATGAGTTGCGTGCAACCAAAACTCGTACAATGGTGAAGTAGTCATCTCATATTCCTAAAATCTAGCCTATGAGGCGGTTGTTTCGAGAAACTATGACCTCTTTCTCTCTCATCACCCTCTCTCCTCCACGTCAGCAAAAATTCTACATGGTATTGCATGAGATGACCAATGAAACTGCTGAAAGCAACTCCAGCAATAGCCCTTAAATCAAAGCCCCCAAAGGTCAAATGGAGGTTCTCTATTTTTTGAGAGTCACGAAAATACTTCCAACTCCAACAATAGCCCCATGGATAGAGAACTCCCTAGAGACCCCAAGAATGGAGGGTGGAGAGGGGAATTTGGAAGCCTTCCTAAAATAGGAAGATAAATAGAGGGATTGCTGGAATGTGTTTTTTTTACTCGGCCCTCTAAACTTGGGATAGGAGGCTATTTAGAGGGTATGCTGGAGTTGCTCGGCCTAAAATACACTTAAAAAATAACGGAAAAAACACGCTTACAAGATGTGCCAATCGGGTACCCGATGGGTAGCCAAATTTCCGCGGTGGTGCGAGCCAAATTTCCGCTGCTTGACCGCACTCAAAAAAAAAACCTCGATGCCCACCATCTCTTCCCTCCTCCTCCGTGATTCCCCCTGCTACGCTCCATTTTTTTTCTTCAATTCGTCAGCCTCTCCGCTCCCCATAGCAACATTGGCGCCCTATTCTTCGTCCTCTCGCAGGTGGACACGGCGGCGCGCCCCTGCATCTCCCCGGCAGGTGTCGCTCCCGGGCATGCTGGAGACCCCAGCTGTCAGCCCTGATTATGGAACTGTGATTAAGGGGTTGTTTGGGAACACTCCACTTCACGAAAAATTGCTCCACTCTACCAACTCCGAAAATTTCGCAGCCAAACGCGTCTAGCTCCAGCAACTCCGGCTCCAGGAAAAAGGTGGAGCAGGGGGTAGATCCACGTTTTTTGTGGAGTTCCTCAAGAGGTGCTCCAAAAACCCCCTTTACATACCTCCTCGTAGAGTTGGTGGGTATTTACCCACCATTGCCACTCGTTACACAGGTTACCGGTTCGCGAAACAAGAAAAAGCCTCCCGTCGCGCCGTGCCGCCCCTGCCTTCCACCACGCCGCTGCCGCGCCGCCCACCCGGCCGCCGCCACGTCGCCCGCGCCGCCCGCGCGCCGCCCCGGCCTGCCGCCCGCCTGCCCGTCCCCTGCCGCGCTGCCCGTCGCGCGCCCGCCCTACCGCGCTGGCCGCCCCTGCCGCGCCGCCCGCCCGCTGCCCCTCGCGCCCCCCTGGCCACCCGCCGCGCGCCCACCCCTGTCGCGCGGCCCGCCTCTGCTCACCGCGCTACCATGCTCGTGGCCTTCCATTCCCTACCAGGAGAAGAAAGGGAGAACTAAAGGAGACTGACAAGTGGGACCCATTCACATGGGTGTAATGGACTTTACACAGCAAGACCTTCTGTTTCCGGAGCTGGATCTGTGCATTTTGCCAAACATGTGGACAGCTCTGGTATTTTTTTGGAGTTGGTGGAGTGGAGCTGCAATGTGGTGGAGTTGGTGGAGTGGAGCTCAAAAATTTGGAGTGGAGTGCTCCCAAACACCCCCTAACGCTGCCATTCCAATCCGATCCCGCGGTCCTACGGACTCATGGTACCTATGCTGATGCTTTCTGAATCCACAACATGCCAATTGGAAGTAATCCTGTTCATCTCTTTGTGCTACTTGAAAATCCAGGAAAAGGATCTAACTTTTAGATTGGATTTGAGTTCTACAGTTTGTTCATGGTTGATTAGGGTTAGGCATTGTCAGATGTAAGGCCAGTTTGGTTGAGTTGGAAAACTAGTAACTGTTGCTATTTCGATGAGATGTGATTAGTTCCGTTTAGGTTCTAGATCTTGGCAACTAATTATATGGATACGATTCAGTTTTGTCACTGAGTTGCAGGACAACACATGCATATATCAGGCAATTCTAAACCTAATGGCTTCTGCAGTTCGTCAGAGTGTTTCAAACGGAGCAATTCTCCCTTTACCAGGCGCTATACAGTACTGAGCTTCAGATAATCGCAGGGTTCTAGTTAAAGATTCATGTGTAACATGCGATTGAACAGGATCATGTATTCTTTTTGTTTGTTAAAAATTGAGTAGACTCTCTCTCCATATCTTCGCTTTTAAGAGCCATCGCTTTATTATAAAATCAATTCACTCCATTGCAGTAACGGGGCATGTACCCAACGATGTTTTTTGAAGCTTTGGTCATCCTCAGTGGAAGTTTTAGAGCAATCAATGAGGTGCCATGTAGGTAATTTTGATGACATGGCACACTATTTATGAAGTGAGAGAAGAAACTAGTTTCATAGAGATGAAACCATGTGTACACTGTTTCTAACATAGCTTGTATCTTGCATGTAGTCTTGGAAACAACAAATGATGAAATAATGCATTGTGTGATCTATTTCATACATGAACTAAATGATCTCTTGCTTACGTGTCATTCCCCTTCGCATCGAAAGAACCTTCTGCATACCAGCGTTTCGCTTCACCTGCAAATAAAAACAGGAACAGATTCTACCTGAACCAAGCTAGTGGAACTCCCTCTTGTTGTAGCGTGTTGCAAAGCATCGTGAATCGTTCAATGTGCTTGCATGGATTATCAATCTCTACTCCTTGAAAAAGACTACTTTCAGCCATCTCGATTATTCTGTGATTCAATTCATACTGCATGGCTGCAAGTATTGAGTCGGATTTCTGCATGTCAAATTGATCAGTTAATGGTATTGCATAGTCCCTCAGTGACTTTTCTCCTTCCTTCTTGCATTGATTGATCAGAGCCATCTAGACAAAAAAACAAAAATAAAGATTTTCTTTTCTAGAGAAAAAGTTAGATCTTAGAAGTTAATAAAAATTAATATAAAGTTAAACGTAGCAAAACTAACTTGTTCCGCAAGCGTGCGGATCAGTTGTAGCTTTTCCCTTAGACATTCCCCAAAGGTTTATCAATCCACGGAACAAGGGATTTAGGTGCTTAACTAAAAACTAATCTATGTAATCGAAAGCTCTTTGTATAGAATAAGATTATGCTAACAAAAGAAATAAACAGTCTAGATCAAAACAGATAAAGAGTAAGGTTGTGAACAAGATAGGTGGAACGCTTGTCTTAGGGATCTAGAATCACTTGTAGATGCAATCGTCATGCATGAAAGAACTAGATCTACGTGTTATCGTGAGTGGATGTGAACCTCGCATACTATCACTACACAGGGGTACTCAACTATCGGACAATAAGACCACGACATGATGATCATTCTAGGTAAGCAATTAAGCAACCCAAACTAGCGCTGGTCAGCCATTACATGAAAGAGCATCATCAAGATACGATTGATAACAAATAGATCTTAAACAAGAGGTTCAACGATTACAAATCAAGATCTCCATACAACTTCAAGGACAAACAGAAATTTTACCCCATGATCTTACACATGTTGACATAAATTGGGGTAAAGGATGCCCTGTAGATCAGCTGGACCGAAAACGACGACGAACGGGTAGGAAAGCCCCAAGCCGATCGGCTTGGGATGTTTCTCCCTCCTCTTGTGCTCCGCTTCGCGTGGCTACTGTAGATCCAATCTTCTCTCCATTTTCCGACCTTGTGGTGGCGGTGGATGGTGTTTGCGTGGTGTTTTCCTCCCTTCTCCAACTTTTCTTCCTTGTATCCATGAGGGGATATTTGTAGTCTTTCATAGGCGGAGGCTCTAGGTCGATGGTCAGTGGAAAAACCCTAGACATGTCGTGGACTTCACGCTGAAGAAATGGGAGCTTGACTGGGCCCGGGAATGGGCTGGGCCGACTAGCCTGGAGGGTCCCAGGCCGATCGGCCTGGTCTTCTCCTTCCTCGTACCAGCTTCTCTCAACGACCCATATCCAAATATCTATTAAGCTCTTCATGAAAACCCCCTTGATTATGTCATATTTCCTGTCAAAATACAATATGCTCTGAAATACAACACATATGCAATAATGGGGTTATTTCAAGTGCTAAGTGGTGGGTTAGTGTAAGAATATGCATGAAAACACTAGTTAAATAGCACTAAAAGTGTGTCAATAACGAGCACACCTCGCTGTCTCCATGCCACGCGTGTGGGCACCGTTGTGCGGCCTCATTGACCCGCAATGTGCCACCGCCACGCCGGCCGCCTTGCCCTGAGCCGGGCCAACACTGCACGGCCACCTCGTATCCACCGCGCCAGCCGCCGTCGCATGGCCTCCACGTCCCGCGTCGGGCCACCTCGCAACCACCACTCCGCCCGTCACCGCCTGCTGTCCCCCGCCCAGGACAAGCACGTGTGATCGAATCGGGCGAGATGCCCCGCCGCCGCCATCCTAGGGGGGTGCGCGGACTTCCAGCTACCCCCTCTAGCGGCAGCGAGGGAAGGGGAAGGGATGGAGTGGGTGGCGGCAGCTAGGGGTTTCCTGGTTGCCTCCCGAGTCGCCTGAGCGGGGGAGCGACGCGGGGCCGAGTTTTTCCCTTTTAGTACGACTGAATGTTTTGTCTCTTGTTCTATACAAACTTGATATGTCATTTTTTGCCATCAACACACTATTAGATCAAGACGATAAAAAACCTTGAAACACACTTGCCCTCTACATAAGCAGGATACAGATATCCTTACAAAAAAGTAAAAGTCCACACTCTAGCCAACTCTCATCCGTAGATTGGATCACCACCCATGTGCTGGGTAAAAAGAAGTCCTTGGCGCCAACTGTTGCGATGTTGTTGTAAGTTTGTAACCATATGTCCATATCATGTAATGCTGGTATCTGCAGGATAGCTCATATACCAAAAGCCAATGTATGACCGAGTAAATAACATGGAAAGAAGAACATGTCCTTTTCTTTTCAAAAATTAGAATACCATCTTATAGTGAAAATATTGATGGACGTTCAGAATTATAAGTCTAAATTTTTTTTGAAACGAGAATTATAAGTCTAAATGAATGTAAACATATATGAAAGGTCGTGTTTAGTAGAGAATTAGTAGTGTGTATTAATATTAACATGGAGTAGTGGATTGGATTGATCAAAACAGGGATAACGTGCGTGGCCCAGATACACAGTACATGCATGTCACAGGATTAGGTGTTGATTAACTGCAGACGCCAATGCCTAGTCCCCTACCACAAAATGATTGCATAATAAATGGCCCAAGAACGGGCCCACTCTCCAGGGGTAAGTCGGTCTTTCAGCACCTTCGCGAGGTGTATAAATACCCTCAGCCTGCCACTTGAATATGGTGAACTCATTCCTACACTAGATCATCTCCCCACGGCCATCTATGTAAAGATTATTTTCCAACAGTGACGCACAAGCACTTGTTCTCAATTGGGCATGGGAGGCATTAGGATACTTGTAGCTACTTATAGCAGTCATTATACTACCACGAAGGAACCTACCTCTGCTTATGGCTAGCATTATTCAGACATGAAGAGGCCTCGCTCTACTAATCGCCGGCATTATTCAGACATGAAGAGGCCTCGCTCTACTAATGGCCGGCATTATACTGCATTCTTGCTATCTTCTAGGTATGCTTTCGAAGACTGAAGAAGAGTACACGCTTTGGCTGCACAAATGTACAACAAATGTATGTCAGGTAGTTATTGAGCGCTACTGAAATTCCATGGCGCACCAGAGCACTTCGAGCATGAATTCTTCTGATGCACTAGTGCACACGGCAAATTTAGATCCTCACTTTGAGTGCTGGACAACAGGCCCCGCGTCCAATGTTCGATTTCTACGTTCAATGTTCATCCTGCTCCAACGCGACGCAGTTGTTCCGCTGCGGCGTCGTCGAAACAACGCAGCGACAAAACAAACCCTGCTGACTCCTCCGTCCTTTCGAGGAGCCGGTGGTGTCTACTGCCTAGCGTACTGCAGAGTTGCCTGGCTCCGATTCAGTAGCTGGTTGCCTGGCTCGAGCAACTTTCCTTAGACAACCTGGTCCTCGTCAATCGCGTGACCCGTGAGTTCGACATTTGGATTTAAACCGGAATGTAACAAATGGACCCGGTCATCCTCAAAATGTCAGAGGGCCGACACAGTAACCTGGCAGTTTCTTCCTTCTATCTTTTCCGAAAATCAGTAACCTGCAAGTTCCAGGCATACTGGCATAGCAGTAGTGCTGGATCTATGGGACCGAACTGCCTCCCCGTGGATCGGAATGCCTAGGTTCAACGACCCCCGTATTACGTTGCGCTGATCTATTCACTGAACCCCTGTACTACGTTGCTAGTGTGGCGAACTAGCGATAATTCTCACTTTGCATCAGAGGGATTAATTTTTATAAAAAATAATGATGAGATAACATTCTCACTTAAAACACTACCTACTGAAAAGTACCTACCGTGACCTTATTCAGAGTTATAGGGATATAGCCCCAGTTCTAAGCAAAGCATAAGAACGTCCAAACCAGGATAAAAGCACTCCCTCTTAGCTTCCCTTTACAGCTCTGAAACAACGCACACCTCTAAAACATTGGCTGGGGGGAAAAACAGACGTAAGAACCACAGTAAAGGGTTTCTCTTCAAGGATCGAGCTCCGTCATGGGCCATTGATTGACGACGCCTGTTCGGCAGCTTCTTCAGTTATCAGCTCCCATCATCAATTTGAGGTTAAAGCAATGGCCTTCGCATCACACCACCTTTTCGCACCCCGGATCTCCTCCAGTCCTCCACAACCAGTGCTTCAGTTGCTGACAAGGATTTCATAGAAGTTTTATGATATTGAATTATATAATAAATAATCAATTTTGCTGACTTGGTAAAATAGTTATGATGAGAGAAGAGAAAAGAGTTTCATCAGATGCAGACCCACATGGGGGCTCCTATGTGACTTCCGGTAGCCAGTTAAGCTTCATGGCTTTAAAGCCCATTAGTCCAATTTGAAATCTAAATTAACATATCACCGGAACGATCTTGAAAGATCGGAGAGATTCGTTGACTATATAGTCAACCTTCCTTGAAAAATCTTTTTTTGCCAAGCAGAAATAATTGAATCCCTTTCAAAAAAAAGCTTGCTGCCAATGAAAAGATTCTGGAATGCTAACTGAGTTTTAATAAAATGTTAGAAATCCAAATAGCTCAGTTAGCTGCTGCTATTCCATCTGTTGAGATCGGAGAGATTCCGAGACAACCCGAACATAAAAATGTTCGTGCGGTGATCATGAAGTGGGAAAAGCCTTCTCGGAACATGTACTATGCTAACAATGCAGCGAAGTTCCATGAGGAGAAAGGCATGACATCTCAAAGTAGGTGCTCCCCGATCAATGGACCCAAGGGAACAAAGAAGGATCCCAGCTACCCAATGCTCGAGTGCTCGATCTAGGATTACCACGCCAAGCATGCTCTATATGATCTTAGATCAAGTGTCAGCATCATACCGAAGGTAGTGTATGATAAACTCAATTATCCTCCCGTTCGTCCCACAAGAATGTGTCGTCAAACTGCTATCCCGAGGGTATCATAACGAACGTTATCGTGAAAATTCGAAACACCTAAATTAACATAACAATATACTACTTTCAACATTTTTAAAAAGTTAATCCAACATTTAGAAATACTAGATTCAACATTTTCAGAAACATACTTCAAAATTTTGAAAAAATAAATTTTATATTTAACATTTTAGACGATCTATTTCAACATTTTGAAACAATGAACTCAACATTTTTTAGGGAGTGTTTGATTTGAGTTGCTTATGCATAAGTAGCTAAAAATAAGCAACTTTTAACCCAAAGAAACCAAACACTTTACACCTCCTGCCCTCATTCAATACACTTTACTCCTCTCTCTCCCCTCCCCCATTGCCAGCTCCTCTAGGGCCATCCCCGCCGTTGGTGACGACTACTCCATCCTCGCCGCCATCGGTCCCTCCCGTTCCTCCGTGCCGGTCGCCGACTTTCGCTCCCCTTCCTCCGCGCCGGGCACCAGCGGCCCCTCCCCTTCCTCTGCGACGGGCGCCAGTGGCCCCTCCCCTTCCGCCGTGCCGGGCGCCGGCGACCCCTGCCCTTCCTTCGCATCAGGCGCCGGCCTTCCCTCCGCCGGCATCTGCACAGGTGGACGGCCTCCCTCCCACAGTCCGCGCCACCCGCCGCTGCTCCCGGCCACCTGCCGCTGCTCCTTGCTCGCCGCCGGCCCCCGCCCGCCGCTCCGTGCCATGGATCGGGCGTGTGCAGCAAAGAAGAAACGTGGGGAGGCAAAGAGGGGTAGCAACATAAGAGGCATACATGACAATCTCATTCAATGCTCATAAGCAAGGGTATCCAAACAGCTAGATTAACTCTAAATAAACAAGTTTTAGCTGCTTATAATAATCAAGAGGAACCAAACATGCTCTTAAAAGAACAATCAACATTTAAAAAAATGGTCATCTTCTTCCTGGCGATGGTGGCAACGCGGGGGCGGCGCCGCCGCCGCGGGCGAGAAAACGCGCTCGGGCGCGTGTAGGCGGCGCCGGTCGGTGTCCGCACGCGTCGGCGACGGCGGATGGCGGTCGCGTGCGGGGCCAGCGGAGGCGGGCGCACGAGCGCGACCGGCGGCTGCGACTCGGCGGCGGAGGCGAGCCGCGGGGCATAAGGAGCGCGTGCGGCAGGGACGGTGCAGGCCGGAGGTCGTGCGGGCCACGGCGACGCCGGCGGGCAGCGCGGCAACGATGACGCATGGGGTGACGACGGCGCCGAGGAGGCGGCGGCGGCGGGCTCACTTAAGGGTTGAGGGAGATGGGCATGAAATCCGACGGCTGATGCTACTTGCACACGATTCTTAAACATTGGAAGTTGTACAAGGAAGAAAACTGCCGGAAGTTATACAGGTTCCGGGGGTTGTTTCGAGCTGTGCAGCCGCCCCGGCCCCCAAAACGAAGGGGCCTCTCCTCCTCCCTCGTACGTGTACAATACAGTGTACTATTGTTTGTAGTCGTGTAGGCAGCAAACTGTAGACCATAGTTATGATTTGTATTGTAGTTGGGCCTGGCCCAAATGACGAGCGCCGAGCAACAAGTAGGAGCCCAGAAGCCACATGCTCACGCCACGAGAAGTCCCGAGCCGATGCTTGACGTTGACGATTGGTTTTTTTGCTTGCCCTCCGTCCGTCCCTCCTGCGCCGCCCACGACGTCACGCGCGGGCCGATAATCTGACTATCTGATTTGAGACGCCGACTGACTCCTCCTCGTCTGGTCTCCACGAGTGAGGTGTGATTTGGACAACGGCCGACGGCGGCAACTCCGTTTTCTCCAACGCCGATGAAGTCTGCCGAGTCACCTATTTGCCGCAACGCAACTACAACGAAAGACCGAGACGGGGTAACACATACTTGGCCCCGTGTTGATCTTCCAAGTTCAGATTCCATCAATGTGCCTCAATATCTTATGCATAATTTGCCCTCCTTGCAATCTTTAGAGTTCAGACTTAGAAAACCTATCAACCAACCGCAAGTATTGTAACTTTTGTAGTTTACTAATTTTGTTGAGTTGATCTAGTATGATGGTACCTTTTCTAAATTACTAATTATCTTTTTGAAATTTTTTGCGCCATATTATGGATCATATGGATATCGATTCCATCATCAATAACTTGGCGTCTAGAAATGTTGGAAGAAATTTCTAAAATAATATATATGAATGTTGCCTTGGAACGCATTTAAAAGGCCTCTCTTTTCAATGTCGCCTCAGGCCACTAAAAATCTCATGACCAGCCCTGATCACATGAGAGGAGAGTTCCATCCCAACAAGTACAGTTATGATTGACCTCGCTAAATGTGACATGAAATTGTGCATGGAGAGTGACCTCACTCTTTTTTTAAAAAAAATAAGATGATGAGGCAGGAATTGCTCGGAGAGCTTGGTCCCGACGAGGCGCATCACCATGGCTCCCGTGCGATCGAGAGTTCGCGGCGGATGGAGGGAGGAGGAGTCTTTTACGTGCTCAAATATATAAAGCCGGGCGGGCTAGGGCTTGAGATCAGATCCCGCTCTCAAAACCAAGGGATCCCAGTTGTATAATTGGATCGAGCCCCCAAAAGCCAAAACCAACAGGCGAGCAATAATGCCCTTGCAGCTTTACACACAAGCATTAGTACACGAACATGATAAATAGTACTCCGTAGATGTACATGCTGCTTGGTATTTTCAATTTGGCAGCTGTAGTGTTTTCTGATCCAACAGTCAGCGAGTTTGAGGCTTTCTTTTTCAATAATTAGTCAGCGAGAAATTTATCACGCCAGTATGGGAGTTCGAGATAGTCTCAGCAGAAGGCAACTAGTGCGATGGACATGGAAGGAGCCCCAGGCGCCCCGCCGAGTCCCTGTTTATTAGGCAGGCAAGAACGCCATCTCGGAGCAGCGGACGCCGCCGCCGCCGCGATCACTGCATGTCTGCATCTATAAAAAGATGCCAAACCACGGCAAATGGCATGACCCAAACTGTTTGTTAAACCTAGGTAGTAGCATTAGCCATGCAGCTGTTCCACTTCATCGCGGCGTGGCTGTTCCCCGGCGCTGTCTCGAAGGTGGCCCAGGCCGCGATCGCCGAGTCCTTTGAGCCCGACAACGCGTCGTCTCTGGCGTTCAGCGTTAAGACGGCCGATGATTCGGGCTCCTCCGTCTCCTCCTCCTCGTCGTCGTCGTCGAGCGACGGCCACCCCAGGTTCTTCACGTCCCGGCAGGAGCACAGCCGGGCCTCGCCTCTGTGCTTCGGCCCGGGCGGCGGCGGCGTCGGGAGGCTGCTGCTGCGGGGCTCCCGCGGCGCCCGCGCGAGCTCGCCCACGAAGCACGACGAGGCGGCGGCTGCGGCGGGCGTGGCGCCGGCGGCCAAGCAGCACGGCGACGTGGTGGGGAGGTACCTGCGGAAGATTTCGAGGCGGCTGAGGAAGGCCAGGAGGACCCCTGATAAGGGGTCGCCGTCGCCTACGTCGCCCAGGCGCGCCGCGGATGACACGGCCCGCGAGAAGGCCGAGACCGTGGCGCGCGCCATCGCATACTGCAAGGACACGCTCCGGCGCGGCGCGACGCCGCCAAGGCCACCGCCCTCGCCCAGCCTCGACGACTGGCTCCACGACAGGCAGGAGGAGATCATCGCGAGCGCCGCCGCGTACTGCGACAGGAGCACGGACTCGCAGACGCCGGGCCCGCGCCTGGAAGGCGGCTCGCTCGCCGCGCACCGCGGCATCGAGTGCAGGGTCTCGCCGCCGCGGCCACGCCGCGCCGGCGAGCTCGCCCAGATGCAGGTGATGGGAAAGCAAGTCAAGGAGTCGACGCGCTCGGCCTTATCAAGCCGGGAAAATTCCATCACCGCGGGCGACGTCGTGCACGGCAACGATTCACCGCCTCACGGACACGACGCCATGGACGGTAGGTTTCTATTTACCCGCCCGGCACTTATCTGGTCATGCAATCCTGATGCACGTACGTCAATGTCTAATGCATTCGTTCTCTATGCATGCGTGCAGAGTGCCGCCGCGTGCCGGCGACGATGGCAGAAATTGCAATGTCGTCGTCACCAAGTGATCTGGCGGCCGACGAGTTGGAAATGCGAGGCAGCTTCGACGAGATGGAGTTTCTGAATATCTTCGACGGGGACGAGGAGATGATCAACCGTCACTTCATCACTATACAGATCTGAATTAATTAATAATCGGCTTCGGCTCTGAAGGGGGCATTTGGTTCCTCGAGCTAAAGTTTAATCCGTGTCATATCGAATATTCGGAGGCCAATTAGGAGGACTAAAATGAGTTAATTATAAAACTAATTGCACAGATGAAGGCTAAATGACGAGACGAATCTATTAAGCCTAATTAATCCATCATTAGCAAATGTTTACTGTAGCAGCACATTGTCAAATTATAGATTAATTAAGTTTAATAAATTCATCTCGCCGTTTAGCCTCCATCTGTGTAATGGGTTTTGTAAATAGTCTATGTTTAATACTCCTAATTAGTATCTAAATATTCGATATGGCAGGTGTTAAAAATAAGCAACGGGAACCAAACGTCCCCAAAAATTCAGGAAGCGGTGTCGAAGATTCAGGAAGCGGTGTCGAGGAGTTTGCATCGAAAAGACAACTGAGAGGGCACGAAATCATAGCTAGGAACAAATTAAACCAACATTTTTGTTAGAAGAGACAGGGGAATTAAGTAGTTAGATATGTCCTCACAATGCGAAAAAGCACTTCCAGATGAAAAGAAAGTTCGTGTCAGTTTAGTAGTGCAAGCACAGCATGGCAAGATCTAGGGAATTAATATCAGCTTAAGTTTTTTCCATCAAATCTTATAAGCATAGAAATTTCAATGTTGACGCGTGATGTTGTTTGGCATGACAGCAAAAAACCAGGCAATTCGTGCGTGAAATTGGGAGGAGCCTTCCATATACACACCAACGACGAGTGGCCGTTTAGGCAAGAACGCTTGTCATCTCCAGCCGACGACGCCTTGGATGATCACGACGTGAATATAAGATCGTCGATGCCACCATGAACAACGGAATGCATGCAAAAATCACATTCCATTTCAATTCGGTTGTCCCCTCCCCTTCCTACGAGCAGTCGAGCACTCGCTGCCATGAATTGGATGTTCCCGTACGCCGTGGGTGCGACGACGGGGCCTGGCCCAGGCCCGGCGACCACGGCCGCCACCGCTGCATCCTCGGAGCCTGACTGCCCGTCGTCCCCGGCGTTCAGCGCGGGCGGCGCTAATAACGAAGCCGGTTCGGTCTCCTCTCCATCGGCGACCTCCTCCTCGTCCAGCTCCAGCGCGTCCCGGCGGCAGAGCCCCTCCACCTCGCCACTGTGCTTCGGTGCGGGCGGCGCCGGGATGCTGCTGTGGAGCTCCAGCAAGGCCCTCGCGCGCGCGTCCAGGAACCCAGAGGGTGAGGTTGCACATGCAGGCGGCGAGCACGGCTCCCAAGGGCGACGTGGTGGGGAAAATCCTGCGGAGGATTTCGAGGCGGCTGAGGAAGGCCAGCCAAGGAGTCGCCGCCACCACGCAGCGGCGCCGCCGACGACACGGCCCGCCATAGGGCGGAGGCCGTGGCGAGCGCCGTCGCGTACTGCAAGGAGACGCTCCGGAGTGACCCGTCGATGTCCTCGCCCAGCCTCGACTGGTGGCTCCACGACATGCAGGATGACATCATCGCTGGCGGTGCCGCGCACTGCGACGAGCGCGGCGACTCGCGGCCACGTCGGGACCGCTCTCTCCTCCAGAGGCAGGCGAAGGACACGCACTACAGGTACAGGGAGTACTCGCCGCGCCCGCCATCACCGCCTAGGGACGGGTCGCTCTCCGCCGGCGCCAACGCCCATTGCAACGAGCCGATGCATCACGGCCATCTCACCGGTGACACCACACTTCTCGAACCACCCGCAAATGTCTTCGCAGCTACGCATGCACGCAATGCCCCATCCATGCGGTTGCCACGTATACATGATGATCGAGAGTCGGCAAAGCCGTCGCCATTGGTGGCCGGGGAGTTGGAAATTCGCGGCAGCTTTAGCGAGCTAGAGTTTCTGACAACCTTAGATGGGGACGAAGAGATGATCAATCGTCGTCCTTTTAAGGAACTACGGCGAGCAAGAAGCTAGCCTGAACGATTATATTGATACGCGAGGTTATTGCGTACAAATTACAACCGCAGCTGCTAGTGCAGCACAACACCGCCTAGAACAAAACCCAAACAGGCGGGCGAAAGAGGGAAGAACACACTAAGAAACAAGAGAACTCTTGGTGAGACTACAAACAGAAAACCGAACTTAAGCTACCAGTTGCAGTCAGCTGCCGATTGTCCATGAACAACACCCTGAGAAACATGCTTGCCAGCTTCCCAAGGCCAATGCACTTCCATTCACCCATCATCACTGCGCCACACCGCTACCGCCCTTCCACGTCAAACGACGGGAGGTATCGTCGAAGGATGAAGGAACCGCCCAGCAAGGGGGGACTAAGAGTGATGGAACCACACCGACGAAAGCTCACCGGAAACGACGACCTCCCTTAGAGGTGGTGGCAACATCTTTCACAGCACATCCGGGTTCCAACTATCACCTTTCAACGCCCTTCAAGGGAAGGGAACCAAGGAGGAGGAAAGGCCGATAACAATGGAGAGAGAAACCCCGGCATTTGGTTTGATGGTACTATCAACAAGGAGAACGACGACGAAGTAGAGGCACCAGCAGTGGAGTCACCGAACCACAGAAGATGCCAGCAATAGGAACCAAGAGGCCGGCCTGCAGAAAGAAGATCACCGAGTTCTCTCAATCGAAGAGGGCTGCAGCTCATGGCGATATCAGGCTTCAGCAGAAGGGTAGTAGTGGTCCATGCGAAGGTGATGCACCTCCCCGCGCACCAAGCGCGGCGCTTTCGCTGCATGGCTGGTTGACCGAGCGAAGGTGGAGCACCTCCCCGCGCACAAGCGCGATGCTTTAGCTGCACGGCCACCGACAGAACTCACTGCGCCCTTGCCGCAAGAGCATCTGCAGAGACGAAGCGGCGCACCTCGCTGCCACAGGGACACGCCCATGCTGCCACCATGTCATCTGCTGCTTTAGCTCCGGCAGGAGCAAGGCAAGTCGAATGCCACCACCACCACCCGAGACGCCAAGCGCGCAGCTGACAGCCACCTAGAAAGAGCAGCTGTCAGCGGCCGCAAGCACGCACAGACGCATCTCCGCAACGTTGAATTACGGGATGGCCACGCACAGAGGAACCCCAAGCCTCCCCCAAGCAGGAGGAGCCAGATCAGGGCCCCAAGTGGCCGGATCTGCGACAGGGAACCTAGCCATGGCCTCTCTAGACCACTCTTTTGCCGCATCTCGATGCGTCATGGCTGACGCAGCCCCGAGCACCCCCACGCGTGAGGAGCGAGATCCGAGCCCCAGATGGCCGTATCTATCGCGGGACAGCCCAGCCATAGCTTCCCCGGACCTCGCAAGGCTGCAGCACGCCGGGATTTTGGCTGCATAAAATCACAGGATGAAGAAGAGTGGGAGGATTGGGAGGGAGGCGGAGGAGAGGAACAGGCAGGGGCACCGGCGGCGGCAGGGTGGCCGGTGTGTGGCGCTCTCTCGGTCGGAGTTGGGGGGAGCCCCCTCGCGTCGCCCCGGAGACGACGCCGAGGGGGTACGAGTCCCGTTCCTGGGAGGGAGGGAATCTGTCCCCCAGAGATGATCAATCGTCACTACATCACTATACAAATCTGAATAAGAGGACTCGTTTTTAGGGAAATGGCGTCTGCGCTCTCATTTTACAAGCATTTTGAATCAAAAATACATCTGCTTGGAACCCTGATGTTCGTATCGCAATGCATACGAACCGGAGATCTTGTGTCCTATAACCTAATAAAACTAAAAACCTTGTCACAGATTGTACTCTTTCTGAAGTGGAACAGGTACTGATTTTACCAGTGATTGAAACGCACGGCGACGCACTTAGCCTGCGGCAATGATCCACTCGACTGGCACTGCTTAGCTCGTGCAACGCTATGCTAAAGGCCGTGCGCCAAACCTGCACCCACAATGGTGACGTGCCTGAGCTAATGGGTTGTGAGAAAATTGCTATTCGGATCAAACGATGGAGAGGCTAAACGACCCGGCCCAGGTCCACAGATTACTGAACATGTCAACTGTCTCGTCTTCGCTGCATGCCTAAACGAAGGGTTAAATCGATCGTTTTTTAAGTAGAAATGGAAATGGCTATTTCAGAGTTCGAAATGGCAAATCATCGATGTCAGATCTGCATCTGGCAAACCTTACATGTCAAGCATAGAATAGCAAAGCCTTAACGTTTTTGGTAGAATTGATCGTGTTTTTTCTTCAAGCAAAGTTGTATGCGTCATGAAGCAGCTTGGAGCCTTGGACACAATCAGTGAATCACACAACACAAGACAGAAGGCTGGAGCTGTGCTCTGTGGAAGTAGAAAAGTCAAGAGTGCGAGTGCAGCTTCCATCCCATTGGTTGCTTGCAGAGTCTCATGACATGAGCCCCGCCCTGCCCTTCTGCGTCCCCACTGTTAGGCCGTAGCCACTCACCATGACCTGAAAAGATTCTCATCAACCATCAAGTGGCACCGCAGACAGAAGCTCACCCTTCCACTGGTGTAGTGCCTTTGTCGGTGGCCGTGTGGCACACGACCGCACGGGATGTTGGCGGCTACAGTCCTGAACAGAAGCCACTTGGCTATCTGCCCTGATGTCTCTCGGATGGATCCACCCTCCTTCCTTCCAGTTCTCCCTCCTCGCATCGTTGCCGGCGCCAAACCTTCCCCCTGTACAGATCAGCAGCGCATGCCCTCGACCCGTCTTGGAAGAATGGGAGTTCCGGGTTGGGCAAAATAAGGGCAACGAGCGTAAAGTACATAGGAACTATGCTGGCACGCAAGAAAGGAGATTTTGCGTTATTGTTCCAGTTCGAAGGTCAATGGTGATTTTATTCCTATTTTTTCAACTATACGTGATTTCCCCCGCTTTTTCAAATCAAAGATTGAGTTTGTCCCTAATCCGTTAGGAGGGCTTAACAGTGTCAATTTAGCTATGGAATGACAACTTTATTCATGTGGATACGCCCTCTTCTTTTCTACCCTATAAATCATTTCGGCAACATTTTGACATATTGTAAAAGAATTTTGACGAAAACACTTGACATATTTGTATATATTTTAATTTTGACAAGTTGGCATAATTTGCACATCTTCAAATCTGATCAAATTTTGGCAAGCACTTAACAGAATTTGTGCAAGGGCAGCGTACGTACTCGGTACATGTAAATTGCTCACCAAAGGCACAAGAGAACAAATTAGGGTGTCATCGGTTTGCAAATACTATCTTGTTGCCAATGCTTTATACTAATCACTGCGTAAACTGGGGCAGAAAAGCGCATACTTAAAAATGCCCAAAGATGTGATCTGTGAGTACAAGGGGGATGCGGAATGCCAAACATAAAAAAAAAGGTATTAAATGAAATTTATGGAACAAATATGCATCCTGAGAAGTCAAGCATAGTCTGGGCTGGGCTTGCTTTGTTTGTCGTTGGGCCTGAGAAAGCAGCTTGGACACGCACACGAGTGAAAGAAAGAGCATTCCACAGTTCCAGGAAAAAAATTGCATGGGAACGGCCCCCATAACCATCGCTGTGCGGCCCCGTCTCGATTTACGCCGCGTGTGCTGTCCAGCGATCCTGGACCCGTCTCGATTTGCGCCGCGTGTGCTGTCCAGCGATCCTGGAACGGAAGCGCGCGTGGGAACGGCCTGGCTCCGCCTCGACTCTCAGCTCGGCTGCCAGCTGCACGCTCGCTCGTTCCGCAAGCGGCTCGCTCCGCAGATGGAAGCTCGGATCTTGCTCGGCTCGCTCCGCCACGCCTTATCCATTCGTCCGCCGCCGGAAACCATCCTCGGAAAAAAAAATCGCCGCTGCCTCCGTCTCCCTCCTCCACCGCTGTCGTCTTCCGTCGTCTGCCGCTGGCCGCCCCTGCCGCCGTCCTCCGTCGTTCGCCGCTGGTCGCCCCCACTACCCTGGAGCTCGGCGGCCGCCCCCGCCTCCCTCCGTCGTCCAACTCTCTCCACCGAGGTGGAAAAGAATGTGTGGCCTGCGGTCGTCGCTCCCACTGGCAAGGTAAAGCCTATGATTTACAAGACGTTCCCTTCATCTGAAGCAGCTGATGCGCACAGGTTGATGGAAACTAGCACCCACATTGGCAAGATACTGTGAGATTAACTGGCTTATTTGTGTCCTCTATTTTGACAGAAATCATATCTTCCAGATGCCGGTTCGAGCAGTACTGGTTCCCGCAGGGTTATGATGCTATTATCTGTTTTTGTGATTTCTGAATGTGCATGTTAACTTCCTCCAAGCTTTTGATGCTATATGGGGCTAATTGTGATTTCTGAATGCAGGGGGTAAATTCCTTTGGGTTGTACTCCATACGTTGTTCAATTATCTCATTGTCTATTTTGCTACTGAATAGAGCACACTAATGCTATTAGTAGTTTTAGGGTGCTGTAACAGCATAACTGCATAAGTGTGCAACTGTCTGCTTTGGGTTCTTCTTTTTCAGTTAGCTAAGTGATTTTGATACGTGCAATTGTCTGGTTTGGATTTTCTACTTTCACATAAATCATCATCCACCAATACTGGTCTAAAAGTATCTTTTACTGCACTATATCATGCTACATTTGTGTGAATGTGATTTCTGATTGGCCCTTGTAATTGCATAGCTAAATTCACTTCCTGACACTAAAAAGAGAAGCACAGTTGTGATAATATTATCACCATATTATGTCACTGCAACTGCGAAGCTGATATGCAATTGGTATTTGTTTCATTGCGTGACATGTAATGAGCAGTCTCGTATTATCAGAGGAGGGAATCACATCACCTGGCCTTCTCTCCTAGGAAAAAATTGAGAAGGTTTAACTTCTTTGTTGGTGTTCACTATTCTGATCTTTAAACGTTGTTCACAGCCTACTGTAATCATTCAGGTTTTAATTTTCTCATGCAGATGGAAGCTGAAGTTGTCAAGAAAAGGAGGACAGAATTAGAAGAGATCTGCCAAAATGCACACATAGAACCTGATGTCAGCACGGCTCTGAACAAACTGATGCTCTGATCGAGAGCTCCTGGACTAAGTCTGCAGTGATATTGTCCTCGATGAGATCGAGCTCACCACCTAGTTGGAAGTCAAGTTCTTGGAGCAGTCCGGAGTGTGAATGTTTGATGTTGTAGTTTATACTTTGTAGTAATCACATATGTACAGAGATGATCAATGTATCATCTTTTCTTGACATGATCAATGTATCATTTTTTCTTTTGATATGAAATTATATATGGATGTTCAAATTTCTGGAATGTGATGGTATAAAAAAAGAAGAAAAATGACAACAGAACAGAGTGTAATATGGTAAAAAAAGAAACAAATTATGTGATCTCATAAATGGCTGGTTCTTCTAAAACAGCTTAGATGAACAATAAGCATCAGTAAAAATAAATTTATGCTGTAACACAACAAGGTTACATATTTTCTTTATTTGTCGGTCCATCAAAATCCAATTTTCTAGCAGGCAGCTGCATTGTGGCAGCATGATCAACCCAAAGTAAGAGACTTGTGTATCCTCCTCTAATATATGGAACGCTCATGACAGAAGAATTCCCGTGCATATTGAAGTGTGGTATTGTACTGTTAGCATCAACGCTACCATCATTTAGATCCTGTCATAGAATATGAAAATGTTCATAAAAATCTCATATTCATAAAAATAGTATGTAAGCAAATAAATATGAAAAATAAATGCAGTCGAAGCCAAAAGTCTTACAATAAATTTATCTGGGCCAGCACCTTCATAACTATTTTCCGCTACATTATTTGACTCTTCTCCTACAGTCAAACACATATAGTTAATAATACAAGTATAGAATAAAACAATAATGCTAGAATTGGTACAATCAATACCTTTATTTTTAGCAGTTTTCTTCTTCTTGCCTGTATTCTTTTCAAGGGAGATGGTCCCTCGTTTACTCTTTGCACCTTTTACCACCTCAGAAACTCTAAACGATATTGTACCTTTAAATGTATCTGTTGCGAAGTTAGCTGAAACAAGAGGAGCCTCCTTCGATTGTTCTTCCATCTTGCTTAGATAATTATCTGCATCCAAATCCAACTTATCCATAGCTTCCTCCAAAAGATCAAGAAGTTCTTTTGACTTTGAACACTTCAATGCAATAGATGTTGCCTTCCGTGAGATACGTGCGGTATGGGTTTTTAAACTTTCCTTCTCAGATCCTTGTTTCTGAATATAAAATCCTCTCTTTGCATATTTTGTCCATCTGTGCTGGATATATTGCGAAGGCAAAATGAAAACATCGTTGACATTGAAGACTTTGAAGGCATGCTTGCACAATATACCTATCAGATATGAATGCCATGTTTCATCAATTTGTATTAGATGCTGTATTATTGCAATTTCAAATTTGAATATATATATATATATATATATATATATATATATGTACCTATGGATTCGTACTTCCTGCAAGCACATGTAATGGTACTGTCTACTTTGTTGAATATGACAGTTGCTCCATAATCAGAATACATATGTGTAACCGTATATGTCAGAATTGACCCTTCGGCTTGCAACAACTTACAAGAGAATGAAAATTGTTTGTTAAATTCTTCCTCAAACTCTTTATACATCCTCCTTGTATATGACTCAGCTGCGGTCTTCAACAGAGGAATATGAGTAACTGGGCTCTTTCGACGTGAATTAAAATCTTCATCCAACTCATTATTACGAAGACTACTGGAAACCTTCTCACATTCTTCAAGAAGTTCCGAAAGATCCAGTTTTCTACGAAATATTTTCTTAAATACATTATTCATACCTTCGCTCCTTTGGGTCGAGTTCATATCAGCTGTAAATGAGTCACGATACACAGCAGCCCATTTTACCCTCAAATCATATAGGTTTGCCATCCATTTGTTTTCCTCAAGGTTATAGTCACGCAACAATTCATCCCACTTCTTTTTGAAGTAAAACTCCGATCTGTCTTCATAGACACATCTCTTAAAATCAGGTAGAAACTTGTCAGGATGCTTTTGAATTACATGGCCGAGATGTTTAGCAGCATTAAGGTAAATATGCCACAAACAAAGGCGATGACTTGTGTTTGGAAATACATAAGCAATTGCTTCTGCCATGGCCGCGTCTTGATCAGTGCAGATTGTGCTAGGATGTTTGCCTGACATTGCTGTTAGAAAGGTTTCAAATAGCCAAACAAATGATGGTATAGTCTCATCAAACAACAATGCAGCCCCAAAAATGATAGTCTGCTTGTGATGGTTGGTTCCAAGGAATGGAGCAAAAGGCATTTCAAACTTATTGGTCTGAAACATTGTGTCAAATGACACAGCATCACCAAAGCATACGTAATCCATGATAGATTGGCCATCTGCCCAAAAGAAATAGCTATCCGACCATCTTTCTTGTCTATTTGCATGGCATAAAAAAAAAGTTGGATCCTCTATCTGCTTACGCTTCAAGTATTCCAGTAGTGTTTCTACGTCATTGGATTCTAAGTACTTCTTGCGCTCACGGCCAATCTCATTGTTGCAATCCATCCGTGAGAATGGCACTTTGTCGGCTCCTCCATAAACTCAAAAACCTGGGCTGGCTTCATCCCGGATTGCCTCATCTGCCCAATTAGCTTCCTGTCCGCTTCTTGAACACTTCGTTGGGACCTCAGCTTGTCACTTTTATTTGGACTAGCAAGGTAATGGTTGTGATCAAGTATAACCTTTTGCACCGTCCAAATCCCCTCTTTACTGACACTAAACTGAACACGAGCATCGCAATCCGTCCTTGTAGTGTGCCTTGATGACTCAGTTTCTCGATGACCTTCGTTACTGCAAACCAAATACTTTTGACGTAGAGTCCCATCACCTCGTCGCTTTGTATGGCTCTTTCTAATACTAAACCCAATCTTACCAGCATAGGTGTTGTACATCTCATAAGCTTTATCCTCTGATTCGAAAGCCATTCCAACTTTAGAAACGATCATAGGTTGCACAACTTCATCAGCCATCTGTTGTACATTAAGTCAGAATTAATGTGACTTACCTTTACGATACGAAATAAATTACGCTCTCTGTTATTATTTGTAATTTAGTTACTTTATCTTGTGCTTCATCTGCTATTTCTTCAGGTATCATGCAACAAACTCTGATGTTATTGTCGGAGTAATTCTGTGCAATCTAGCATATATATGGTCACAAATCAGTGGAGCTAGAGGTCATGTAACACGGTCAAACACACACGTGAAAACTCATGATGACCAAAGAATGTGAAAAAAATATGTACGTTGGCTGCATTCCGTTGTGTGCTAGGGCAGGCACAGACGACACCATAAGCGACGAGTCGAGAACGTTGTCCTTCTCCTGGCTTCCTACCGCCATTGCAGTTGCGATATGTGAGGAGGCTTCTCCGGTCGTGGAATGCAGACTGCTATCCTCTTGGCCTCCTTCTCCCATAACGACTGCTACGGCTGGGATGCTCGTCGAAGATTTTTATGGCGGCTGTCCTCGTGTGCCACGATTAGGATCGCACAAGGACGTCTTCTCCTGATCGAGGCTACGGCGTTGGAAAATGGTGGCAGCGTCGGCGGCACACAAGGGGTGCGGTGGCAGAAAACGAACGGATTCTCACGCGGAGGTTTTGACAAGAGGCGGCGCGGTTCTCATCTAGCGGAGGTTTTAACGCGAGCGGACGACGGTTTCTGCTAGATGCCCTGGTTTCTGTTTTGACGATGAGCCGAGCGAGCGAGCTAGCGATGGATCGATCGAGCGAGCCGAGCGAGCCAGCGGCCAGGCGTTCCCACGTGACAGAGCCGAGCGCGCGCGCTTCCGTTCGTGCGCTAGACACCCACGCGGCAGAAATCAGGAGGGGGGCCGCACGGGAGTGCTTTGGGGACCGTCCGCACCTAATTTTTTTCCCAGTTCCACCGCTGCGGATCGTCGGCGCTGCACCGAGCGTGCCTTTATCGGTGGCATGACCGCACGGGATGTTCTCGGCCACAGCCCTGAACTGAAGCCACCTGGCCATCTCTGCTCTACCCTCTTATGCCGCCCGATTCCTAGCCCGGCCGCACATAGCCCGATCCCATTACTCCAGTGCATCGGCAGGGTCAAATCGAACTTGATATTGCCTTCCATGTTCGTCGCTTGTGGCGTCCACAGTCAGCGTAAGCTCAGGCAAGCACTGATCGAGCCGCTACTGCTGTCCGTTGAACGAGATGATGTGTCCCGCGTACATCCAGCGTACGGCTCAACCCAAAGGACATCATTGGTCAACACCTTGTTAGTTGTTACCCGTCATGTGGCTCATTTATTGTATAAGCTCTGTTAGGCAACGGCGGATGCAAAACCACTGCTGGGAGCCGGGAGGAAGGCAGTGGACTAGCATCAATGTCTCGTGTACGGTCCACGCGGCGAACCGATTCCCATGTCACTTCGTCGTCCCAGATATGCCCTGTCTCGCATACGTGGCACTGCGGCAAGGAATGGAATGCGCCTAATTTAAGGGAAATACTACATCCCAAATTGCAAATTGCAAGTTATTTTAGTATTTTTAAATTGATAACTAGATGAATCTAGAAATATCAAAACGACATATAATTTGGGATAGAAGGAACTAGCACTAGATGATTATATACTCATCTACTAGTGTTATAGACAATACTACGCTAGTACGCTGTACTCCCACGCAGTATAGAGTTGCAGTATCAACTACCACCTCCGTATCAAAATATTTATCGCTGTTGACTTTTGATCACGACGCTTGACCATTCGTATTATTCAAAAAATTATGCAAGTATGAATTATTTTGTTTGTGTCTTACTTTATTATTATAGTTAATTAAGTATAACTTATGTTTTCGTACATTTGCAATAAATTTTTGAAAAAGATGAATGGTCAAACGTTAGCGATAAATATTTTGATACGGAGGGAGTACTATGGAGAGTACGGAGTACTTCAGTGTGTTACTTCTCCCTCCCATGCAGCATTAATAGTTCTTCGTTACATTCTCATTTCCATTTTACACTTGCTTATTGTTTGGTTTATCAGAGTTGGAAATGGGAGATCATATATCAAAGACCAGTTCTTCTACTGTGCGCTGCATCTGGCGTGCCTTGCTCGTCGGTGGCACGGTCACGACCCGACACGTGCGCGGCTGCAGTTGGCCATCTCCACGCCGGTAGATCCTGACCCGCCCGCTCATGCACGAACAAGATGAGGCGTGCGTGCACGGTGGGAACGGGAATATATGGCACCACCCGTTCAACACAGAGTGGTCGAATCGGACACGGCTCGATCGGTGTGTTCAGTTTCCCGTCTAGCATGTACAGCAGCGAGCACCATCAGCGTAGCTCGTCGGTTCAGGCGAGCACCGACGGAACCACGCCGCTGTTCGTTGACCCCCGATGATGTCACGCCTCCTGCGCAAACCCAACACTAGCACTGTTCGACTCGATGGTCGATCGTCGACACTCTGCCATGTGCTGTCATTAATAGTTTGAAGGTCTTCACTACACTATACCAGACAACTCCAGGCGCCAAACTGTTTGGTTTGGACTGTGCGCCGGGAAGAAGACCGTAGCATCAATGCGTCATGTACGGTCCACGCGGCGTTCCATGTCACTTCGACGTCCCAGATATGCCTCTTGCCTCGCCCACGTGGCAGGGAATAAGCATCCACAATGGACGTCTACGTTGCGACCGGAATGGCAGGCAGCTCCCGGCGCTTCTTGATATGCTGTTTCCTCCGTTCTCTTTTGGTATACTATTTTCTCTTAGCATAATGATAAAAGAAAATAATCCTACCTATCATCCTACTTATCATGCTATTAACTAGTTCTTGTAAACCAGCGATTTATTAAGGTCTGGACTTCTTAATGTCTATGTAATCAATCTTGATTGGAAGAACGAAGAGTCACGTATCAGATCCGAGACAACCATTAAGTTGATTGAACAGCGGGAAAAAAAAGAAATTTTTAGATTTGAAAATATAATTGGAGAACTGTCACCTCTTCCACCACTGCCGTGCCCGGCACGAGCCGGCAGAACCTTTGCGTCGCGTCAGGCAGCGTTAATGGGAGAAGCAGACGAGACGACGAGGCAACAGTCTCTCCTGCCCGGACGCGAGGCTTCCACTCCCACCGCCCCGGCCGGCCGGGCCTCCGTCACGGTGTCCACGAGAGCACGAGACGGCGACCTCGCCCCGTGGCTTCGACGCCGCGCCCAACGGCCAGGAAACAGTGGGGAGCTGGCCGGCTGGCCCTGGCCGGCCGTGGACAGGCAGGAGGCCCCGCGTCAATGAAGGATCCTCTCTCCGGCCCCAGGCTGCAGAGAACCAAAAATGGCAGCATGTTAATGCCGCCGATTCGGCGCTCACTCCTTGCTTCCTTCATTGCAGATGCCAACACTCCTCAACATGATTGATGGTTCCGTGTTGCGCCATTGGTGTATCCCGATGCTGCGAGACAGCGAGAGCGATCAATTCCAGATTGTGATGGTGTTTAGTAGACTGCTAAGAGTTTTTTACAGAAAATTCAGAGCATAAGTGGGAGGAGCCCAGGAGGTGGTCAGCTCATCCTCAGTTGCAAATTGGCAAATTGCAATACTCTGCCTGGGAATGGGAATGTTCTGTTCGTAGGTATTCAGATTAGTAACGAACAGATAGTGTAAGTTATTTAAAAATTTGAAAAAAAAATGTTCTTCGCACGTGCCGGGGTTTCCTTTTTCCAAGGATTTTTTCTGGTTCTGGTTGGTGATTGCGTTGAGCAAACGCGAAAAATCAGTGGCAAGGAAAAAGGAAGAACATCGACAGAATGAACCCAGCAACAAAAGGAGTCGTCAAGGACAGACAGACTCCATTCGTCTGCTTTTTTTTTTCCCTTGTCACACCAATTTTTACAGGCTTCACCTTTCTCTTTTTCACTCACATGACAAACAGCATCATCATTGGCAACCATCATCGAGAGAGGTTAAAAAAAAGTAGAAGAGGTGAGTAATAAGAGTAATTAGGAGCGATAAAACTAGTGGGCGGCCGCCGCGGCGGCGGCGCCGGAGCAGAAGGCGTCCCGGCGGACGGCGCTCCCGCCGCGCACGACGAAGTGGGCGAGCGACCGCGTGCTGGTCTCGGCGACGCGGTTCTCCTCGCACAGGAACTCCCTGGAGCACGCGCGCTCCACCTCCCGCTCGTAGTCGTGCACCAGCACGTCCGTCGTCGCGCCCTCCCCCGCCCGCGTCCGCGCCAGCACCCCCGCCGTGAATATCGCCGACATCCTCCCCGGCGACGACGCCGTGTACCTGTTACGCGACATTGGGAAGGGATTTAGCTAGTTGCGTTCAGCTCGAACTAGAAAAATCGGATCTTTTTGGAGACTGGAGAAGAGGATAATGGAAGAAGTTGGATCTTGGATGGGTAACCCTACCCGCGGGGGCCGTCGACGAGGATGACGTCCCAGGAGACGTCGTAGAGCTGGTTGGGGAGGTCGTTGATGGCGAGGCGGCAGTCGGAGAAGAGGAGGTTCTGGACGGGGCGGCACTCGGCGGCGCGCGCGGTGCGGGCGGCGTCGAGGAGGTCGGGGAACTCGCGGACGGTGGTGGTGTAGGCGACGTCGTAGGCCTCCAGCCCGGGGTGCCGCCCCTCCAGGTGGGACACGTAGTACTGGTTCTCGTCGAGGAACACGGTGCGCCCGCCGTGGTTGAGCGCCCGCCACAGCGGCGTCTCCCCGCCGAGCCCGAACACCAGCAGGTTGCACGGCGCGCGCCGCTTCAGCACCGCCGCGATGGCGCGCACGTCGGCGCCAGGCATGCTCGCCGTCGAGTTCCCGCCAGCCGACGAGTACTGAACCAGCGCGTCGAACACGTACCCCGGCAGCCCCTCACCCGCCCCCGCCGCCGCGCCGCCGGGACCCCCACCGCCCCCACCCGCCGGCACCGCGAACGCCGCCGACGCCCTCCCGGACGCGCCGGCCGCCCCCGGGTCCCGCGCCGCCGACAGCAGCGTGGTCGCCAGGGAGACGCACGCGAAGCAGGCCAGGAAGACGGCGGCGCACACCCGGCGCCGCGCGCCAAGAACCGCCCCGGGCGACCCCGCGCCGCCGGGCGACTTGTTCGACGACGGGTGCACGACCAGCAGCTTAGGCCCGCTCAGCCCCTTCATCTCCTCCCCTCCCCCCGGCTGCCGAACCCCAAGGCACGAGCTTGGAGCGAGGCAATGGCGAGGTGGAGCCGACGTGCGTGCGGGTGGGCGTGACGAATTTAATAGGACCGATCTGCTCCTCCTTGCCCCCAGAGAGAGAGAGGGAGCAGAGATAGATGTGGAGGAGGAGGTGGGGTGGTGGTGGCTGCGTGGGATGGGGACGAGTAGGGGAATGGATGAAGTGTCAGCTCAAGTGGAGGAGGAGGAGCTAGATGAAGAAGATGGGTTCGGTCCGGCGGAGTCCGGAGGGTTTGGTTGAATTGAATGGGGGGAAAGGAGTTTAATCCCGCCGGGATTTGCGGTGGGTGGTGCTCTTCGTTTTCGTGACCGGCTCTGGCCATCGGCATGGAGATGGAGGAGGATCAGGCAAGGTTCTTGCAAATTAATTGCGTCCAAAAATGTTGAACCCAAATAGTAGTGCTGCACTGCTGCTGCTTGGCACAAGCTGTTCCCATGAAGATAGCAAACGAATTTTTTAATCTGAATTATTAGTGTTGCTGGTGATACTACTATAGCAGTAGCCAAAAAAGAAACAGCGCGTCCTCCAAACAGTTTTGGTTTGAATTTACTTGTGGTGCTATGAATAATGGTTGTTTTTTGCTGTAGAGTTAGAATCTGAATTACAGTTTATCTTCAGTAAAATAATTAGCTGCTACTAATGATTCAGCAGCAGCAGTAGCACCACTGTGGAGTACAAATCAATCTGGTTGCGTCAACGTAAGGTACGAGTTTTTGTCATTTGGGAAATTCGCGTTGTTAGGCCGTCGAGGCTCCTTTGAACGGACGAAATGTGCAGCCACGAAACCCATCGCTTTCTGCCGTCATCCCCAGCTGCACGAGATCAAAGGGGAAAAAACATGATGAAACCTGCCGGCCCTCTCACCTTTTTCCCCCTGCAAAATGTCAGTTCAAGAATGGTCACTCTTCAGGTCTAGGAGCACAATCGGTTAGTTGGAAAGGTATTAGCAGAAATTAGTTGAGCATACGAGGGGCTGTGCGATCAATGTCGAAATGAAAAAAAACAATAACCTGAAAGTCAGCATGAGAAGTCATGAACTGATGCATAAACATTCATCACCTAATTCCTTATATAAAGTCAAGCAAGAAAGATCTTGAGATATACTACCAGAGTTTGGTGCCAAGAAATGTTATTTTGACATGAGAGAGAGAACTATTGGTTGATGTCCGAGGTGCGACACCCCTAGCACCGGCTCCTCCGCCGACGCTCCCGCGACCATTCTTGCCAGCCCCACCACCCACCCTCCTCCCCCAGTAGGTGGGTCGGCCGCTCCGGCGCCCGCCTCCACCCAACCCTCCTCCCCTATCCATGCGTCCCCCTCCTCGGTTCCACCGCGACCCCTTGTGTGGGCCCAACGGCGCCCAACGCGTCTTCGCTTCCGTGCCACCAGTCAGCTGGCTCGAGCAGCTGCAGGCTTCTCCTCCCCTCGCGCTCCGGTGTGAGGCCCTTCCGGTGACAACCTCAACAGCCCCAGCCTCTCCCCTGGTGAGGCGTTCTATGACTACTCCCTTCGCAATTTCCATGTCTCCGCTTTCGACCACCTTTGCCACTCCTCTCCCCTCCTTCAGCCCTCCTTGATTTGGGTTTCCCCTACCCCCGCCTCCCATCCTGCAATGCTGCCTGGTTGAAGAACACCCTCAATTTTCTGGCTCGATGGGTCAATGCTAGAAATCCCCTTGCGAGAAGCCTCCCCCTTCGTCTTCTCCTGCTTCATCTCCCGCCTCTCCGTGGCACAATTCATCATATCCCTTGGCGATTTCCACCATGGGAGCTGCGGCATTCGCTTCTTCCCCTCCTTGCAGGTAGCCATTGCCTCGATTCCCCATTCGAATTCGCCACCTGTGCTTTCGATGGGATCTAGCATGGGTCGCTGTGCTTCCTCCGGCCTAGGCCCGCATGACGGCCCATCCAACGTCGCGCCTGAGGGTGCAATCCCTACTCCCGAGGGCGGGCCTCCTTGGTGTGGCAGGGAACATCCCATCGGCACGTCCAAGCATGGTTCCTGCGCGCGGGTGGTCTCCTACGCGTGATGCACACCACCTGCTGCTGGTGCCTTCTCCCACCCCTTGATGCCTCCATCTTACGGCTCCGGTCCTTGTGCCATGTGCAGCGGCATCCTTCCTCTTCCCTCTGAGGGTGGGTTCTTCCCCCCGTACCCTGGCGCATAAGCTTCCACCGCAAGCTCCCACCAAGAAACCCCGTTCCGCTCCACTCACGCCTCCTTCGCTACTATCGCCGCCTCCCTAGGTCGTGCTCCGCCTCCGCGAGCCTCCCCTCTGCTTCGCCCGCCGCTCGCCTCTCCCCACGCTCGCTGCTTCCGCTGCCTTACCTTGGACCACCGGTGTGCGATATGTAGGGAACCGATTCGCTATCACAGGTGCTGGGTGCTCGGTCACACAGAGCGCCACTGCCATGCGCCCTGCCACCCCCTCGCCATGCCGGGCCTCCCCTTCGACGGGATGCCGTCCTCACCGTCCTCGCTACCGCTCCCTAGTCCGCGCTCTGCGGCCACCTCCTCTGGCTCCTTGGGCCTCCCGAGCTTGCAGCCGGGGGTGCCCCCTCCTCCAGCACCTACGGTCCTGGTGGTGGACCAGGAGGATGGCGAGATCCACGTCGTCGACTCCGACTAGGAGGAAGCGCTCCCCGATGCTGAGGATCTGGAAGAGCTGGAGCGCCCCGCCTCCATCGATGTCTTCATGCCGCCTGTCAACATGGCCCGCTTCAACCACCTCGCCTATGCCATTGTCGACCCGCCGCATGCTGCCTCGGCCACCAACATTCGCGACGCCTTGATCGCCAAGGGTGGCCATCCCTGGATCACTATGGCCCCCTCCTCCTACGGCGCATTGCTTCTCATGTTTGAGAGCAACGCGGTGTGGGAGACCACCATTGACGCGGCTCCCTTCCTGGACCAAGAGCACACTGTCCTCTTGGAGTGCCATGATGAGTCCACGAACTGGTTCCAGTTCGAGCATGAAGTGATCATCTACATCACCATCCGCGACTACCCGATGGAGCACTAGAACAGGGAGCACATCCTCTATGTCGTCGGCCCCTTCGCCAACCCACACCACGTCGACCCCCATCCACCTTCAAGGTGTGGACTTCTCCACCGTTCTTCTCCAGGTTAAGGCAGAGGGTGCCATGGACATCCCGCTTGAGGAATACTTGAAAAACCATAGCGGGCTTAGCACCTTCGCTCGGATCTCCATCACCAATGTGTAGGATTTGGATGATTCAGACTTGGACAGCTCTGGGCCATCGTCGCCCAGCCCAGGGAATCTTGCCCAGCTTGGAGGCAGTTACGTCCAGAATGCCTTCCCAGCTTCTAGGCTAGTGCTCCAGCTCCTACCCCGGCGGCCCCTGGAGGACCACAACCTGGCCCTGCACCTCCGGCAGGGGCAAGCCTGTCTAGAACGACGCTTCACCACGTGCTTGGATCTACTCCGGTCCGCCCGGACGGGGGACCCATGACCATCCATGACATCATGCCGATACCCGTTGGGCGTCTCCAGGGCACCACTATCCTCCCTGAAGTGTGTGCGTGCCCCCTCCTCGTCAAACCAGACAAGGTTGACATCACCTTGCACTACGGCTCCTTCTATGAGATCTGCATTTCCGACCCCGATGGCTATGTCAGCGTCTACAAGGTTCCTCTGCAACCAGCCCGCTCGGACGTCCACGACGACTAGGGCATGCTCGTCGTCAACCTCTGGTCCGCGTCCGTGGGCTTTCTCCACCGGGTCTTCTTCTCTATCAGCGCCGGCCGACGCGTGGGCTCCTCCACCGACCTGCTGTGCACTGGGCCTGGGCCCCGCTTGCCGCAATCCATCCTGCTCAAGGACGTTGTACACCACTATGATGGGTTGGCCACTCCCTACGGCGGAACGTCTATTCCCCCGTGGTGACCGCAGTCACCGCCTTGGACATCCTCGTGTCATCGGCTGCCACTCCACCTGCCTTGCCTCTGGCTAGGGAAGTCTAGGGCGGTGTGAACAACAATGACACTGTTGTTGTTGCTTTTGATGACGGCGAGGCTACCATCGCCGACCCTGTTGCTACTATGGAAGACAACGAACCTGCCTTGGATGACCCGACAAGCTCCCCAAGCTTCGCCTTTCTGGACCTCGACATCCTGTCGTGCAACTCCCTCGACGTCCTCTCCAGCTCCCTGGCACGGTGCACATCATCAATGACGTCCCCATCCTACTACCTTTGTTACCACCGAAGGACCCGGTCCTCCCTGCTACGAGCTCTAGCACGGCCTCGGAGGATATCGACATCGACCTCACCTACCAAGAGATCATTGAAGACGCCCTCCCGCCTGGCGACGCCCGCCGCCGGAGCGACCGCCTCAAGGCTAGGGAGTAGGACCAGGGCATCCGCAAGACTTTCATGGACGTAGCCATCCACCTCAAGAAGCGCAAGCTCAGCCTCTGCTTCGACACTGCTTCATCATCAGCCCCCGCTTGGAAACGACGTCACCTTCCATGCTGCGGACCTCTTCGTTGATGACACTGATGACAACGGTCCTAGGGCTGCTACCACTGTGGCGGAGCCTGAACCTGTCCCGGCCTGGTGTATGGAGGACCTTCAGCTGCTAGGCTGTTCCTACAATATCAATGCCGATCACCTGCACACCCTTGCCTTCGCCCCTGCCCGTCGGTTGCCCCGCTGGACTGATGCTGCACAACGTCGACCATTCACTCCGCTGTTGTCTCTTTTGCTATCACTGCAACTTTGGTGCCTGCTTGTACTGCGCACCTACCTGTCATGAAATAGGGTGCAGCCAAGCTGAACTTTGCACGTGCTGCTATGTTGGGCTGCTTATAATATGCTATGTGAACCTCTAGGAGTGGCCTTGGCCTCCCTTGCTGCCGAAGCATGGTTGGGGCGTCGAAGACGCCCTATCATGTTTTATTGTTTGCTTGCCTGCCTTTCTTGGGTTGCCTAGTTGCTCGCCACGATGGCTCTCTGGTTTTCTTATGGCTAAAACCACAAGGCTGGTGACCATCATGTCCTGGAACGTCCGTGACTTGGGAGACAAAGGCAAATGTGACAATGTCCAGCTTGCTTTCCTCCTCCCCCCTCCATTGCTTGCTTACAAGAAACCAAACTCCCACTAATCGACTAGTTCAAAGCTGCCTCCTTCCTGCCTCGCCCTCTCGCCTCATCGTTCTCCTTCCTCCCCTCCTCTGGTGCCTCTGGTGGCATTCTTACTGTCTAGGACCCCAGTTTCCTTGCTCTAGCCAGCTCCACCTCTAGGTGCTTCACCCTTACCACCACCTTCCACACGCTTGCCACCGACTGCTGCTTCACTGTCACCAATTGTTACGACCCTTGCATCCACCAAGATAAACAAACCTTCCTCGATGAAGTAATGTTTGTCCACTCTTCAGTTACAGGTACGTGGGTTCTCTTTGGGGACTTTAACCTTATCAGGGCTCCGGAAGAATGCTCCAGTGCCAACTTTGATCATCTTGAAGCCGAAGCTTTCAATGGTGCGATCGATGTCATGGCCTTGCAAGAGATCCCGTTGCTTGATCGTCAGTTTACTTGGTCTAATCATCAAGAGTTGCCGATCCTCGCCAAGCTAGACCGGTTCCTTGTCAACAACGAATGAAGCTCACTACTTCCAAATTCTGCAGTAACCTCAGCCTCAGCTCCTATATCTGATCATTGCCAAATTACTTTGTCTGCAGCCATTTCCATTCTGTGTTCTACGGTTTTCCACTTCAACAACCACTGGACTCGGGTTGATGGCTTCAACCAGGTTGTGCATAGTGCCTGGAACAATGTTCATGACCGGGAAGGCACGATGCGTCTCTCCCTATGCCTCAAGCGCACTCGGGCTGATCTGAAGAAGTGGCAGTGCAGCCTCCATTCACTGCACGACCTCCTGCGCAACTATAACTTAGTGATTGCCATGATGGACTTGATTGAGGAGCACCGGCCACTGTTTTACGCTATGCATTGCTGAGAATTTCATCTACGCTGCTGAACTTGTGCAATGCTGTCACAAAAGGAAGGCTCCTGCTGTTGTCCTCAAGCTAGACTTCAGGAAAGCCTTTGACTCGGTGGATTGGGGCGCCTTGGAAGCCATTCTTGCCACCAAAGGCTTCCCTCAACACTGGTGCCAATGGATTTCTTCCCTCAACGCCTCCAGCCAAACTGCAGTGGTGCTTAATGGCGTTCCCGGCAAGTGGATTCAGTGCAAAAAAGGCCTGTGGCAAGGCGATCTACTGTGCTCTTACTTGTTCATACTTGTTGCCGACCTACTCTAACAGATGTTGCTTCACGCCTCAAGCCGCGGGGACATTCAACACTTGCTACTGTTGGGCACGCCGTGCCCCGTTCTCCAATATGCAGATGACACGTTGATCATCATGAAGGTAGACAACGAGCAATTGGCCAACCTCAAGAGCTTGCTGCAAGACTTCTCCTCGATGACCGGGCTTCACATCAACTTTGACAAAAGCACCTTCGTCTCCATTGCCGTTGATGAACAAGAGCTCACTCCCTGGCCACTGTCTTCGGTTGCCCATTGGTCTCATTCCCCCAAACCTACTTGGGGCTGCCTCTCTCCACCGCCAAGCTTTGGCTATGTGAGCTGCAACCTCTGGTACGCACAGTGGCCGGATACATCCCTGGTTGGTGCGGCCCTCTCCTCATACTGAGTGGGCGCATTACCCTAGCAAATGTTGTCCTGGGTGCCCAGCCTGTCTACACAACGTGCTCCATCCTTTTGCTTCAAGGTACCATTGACGCAGTTGATGCCCTTCGTAGGGCTTTCATTTGGACTGGTGAAAGCAAGTGCCATGGGAGCCAGTGCAAGGTCTCTTGGGAGACTGTCTGCTGGGACAAGCAATGCAGCGAGCTCGGCATCAAGGACCTCTCTATCCATAACCAGGGCCTCTTAGCCAAGTTCCTCGCCAAGCTGCACCTCCCCCTACCACCAACTGGCAAAGGTGGTTATGGCAATTCTACGGTCCCGGCGGTGGCCGCGACCTCAGCAATTCTCATCACTTGGACACGCCGGTGTGGTCAGCTTTGCTCAAGCTGCTGCCAGAGTTCAGAAGCTGCACCAATGTTCATCTTGGTGATGGATCCTACTGCAGTTTCTGTTTCGACCATTGGTTGGGGCCGTGGCCACTGGTGGACCTCTTCCCGACGCTCCTGTCACATTGCTAGAGGCCCAATGTGTCTGTTGCCTCTTCATGGAGCAATGGCAATGGTTGTTCTTCTTCCACCCATGGCTATCGACGGGCGCAACAACAGAGCTCCAACTTCTTCAGCAAGCTCTGCCGAGTGCTGCGCTTATCCAAGGCCTCACCGATCAGCGAGGCATGGGAGCTGCCCTTCAGCCGTTCTCCTCAGCCGGGTTCTATGCTTGGCACATGGAACAATAGCCAATTGACGACTTCGCGAACTCCATCTAGCACAACACCGCTATTCCACGCTGCAAGCACTTCCTCTGGCTGGTGCATCATCACCGTCTTCCCTCGATCGCGCTGCTACATCACCGGAACATTGTCGAATCGGCCGCTTGTGCGTTCTGCGGCGCCTACGAAGACTAACACCATCTCCTGCTACGCTGTCCCTAGGCGGTGGCTGTCTGCAGTGGCGGAGGGAGAGGGGGCCTGGCACCCCCTGACCCTGTCGGGCATCCAGTGGCCCCAGTCCCCTAGCACCCCTTGGGAAGCGCAGAACGGCAAGTTCGCGCGTAGGTCATTAGGCTTCCCTGGCACCCCTTGCTTGCTGGCCTCAGGCTTGGGCCTGGCTGTGTGCCTGTGCTAGCCCATTAGGCCATTAAAAAATAGGTCTGACAACGAGACACAAGTGACACCCCCATGCGCCAGGCGAGATGCATCGCGACGGGCGACAACCCCTGCCCCCCTCCATTCGTGAGTCGTGTTTTCCTGCCGCCGCCGGCCGCCGCTAGTAAAAAGGACGCATCTCGCGACAGGTGACAGCCCCTGCCCCCCTCCGTTCGTGAGTCGTGTTTTCCTGCCGCCGCTGGCCGCCGCCAGTAAAAAGGACGAGGAATCAAGGTGCGCACACCTCCGTCACTCCTTGGTTCTGTCGACTGTCAACTGTAGTTCATTTGCACAGCTTGTTTTCTTCCCTCTTCATTTTTTTAGTTATAGATCTTGGGGATTTTTTTATGTGTTTCATGATGCATGTACAGATAATCAATATGGAGAAGAGAAAGACCATCAATAATTTTTTTAAACCGATTGGTTCAAGTGCTCCTAATCTGGAAGGGGACTCATAATGATTATGTACAAAATTCTAATAATCAGAGTAATGTTCCTACTACCGCTAAACCAATTGAAGTCGAGGTTGCCGAGCATCCACTAGTTGTATCATTATATGTGAATGCAATCAGTTCACGTGGCTATCGGTTCTACGTTGCTTTATCCATTACCCCCCTACCTCAAATCCTGACGGACCTGGCTCCGCCCTTGGCTGTCTGGCGGGCCATTGGATGGTTCGCTGTCCCGCACTTGCTCTCCTACCGCGATCTCTGGATCACTTGCTGACCTCCCTGACGACATTGCTCTGGCGGTGCGCTCGTGATCCTCTGGAACATTTGGAAGTCTAGGAATGCAATGGTGTTCAACGGCCTCTACACTGGTGCATCAACAACGACCCACGATACTGCCGCCGATGTCTGCCTTTGGGCTCACAGGAGCAAGGCTTCAGTAGATTCCTCCTTTCTCAAGACGTGGCCTCAATCTGTTGTAATATAACTTACCTCTCTTTGCTCTCTTCATTCCTCTTTTCAAAAACTCTGTAAGCACCAACCTTACTTATCAATGCAATTGTTCAAGCCGGCTCCTTGCCTGGTTAAAAAAAAAATCTATTGCACATCTCCGCCCATAAATGAGTTAGATGGGGAGATGTTATCAGAATACGCTTGGAATTTAAGTCACGGGCCTGACACGTATTGGCCAATCTGCTGCCCATCCATCGCCGTCCGGCCATCCCTGTCTGGCTGCAACTGCGTCGCCGTTTAACACTGACGCCTCCGGCTCGGAGAGCACAAGCTGCCAACACCCTGACGAACCCATGCAGCGCTGCTGTCCTGAACCTGAAGCATTTGCCCCCACTTCTCCTGGGGATTTCTGAACCACTGGCATTAGTTTATTGTGCAACCGAGAATGAAACAATTGTAAGCTAATCTTAGATTAGCAGAGGGTGCTCCGACAGTTAGCACCACTGCACCAGAGAGATTTGTCTTACTGGCATAGAACGCGGCAACATTTTGCACAAGCAAAGTACAACACCCAGTGTATATTATCCAACAGAATCTTTGTACTGTCGTCGCCAAAATTTTCCTATTGAAATATATTCTGGAAACTAAATAGAATAATGATACTGCAGAGGCATTTCTTTGGGACAAATCCATGGAAACCATGAGGAGTGATGGGCCGTTTGCTCTGCAAATTTGGTCACTTTACTGTGACCCAAGGGAGTATCAAATATCAAGCATCAAAAGCAAAGAAATGATCAGTGCATCTGAAGAAAGGTGAGAGCAAGCATGCTGTCTTGGTCTCTTAACATTGACGCCCATAAACTTTAGGTGGCTTCCCAAGAATGTTTGGCATACGCCAAATCTCCACGCCATGCCGCAGCTCCCCTTGCAAGGTGAAAAGGAGAGCCGCGCAATCTGATGCTGCTCCTCCACCAGACAATAAACTATTAGGTTGATAATGGCGTCAAAGCGTTAATGGAATCATCGCAAGCAAAGTCTCGCCTTCTTTTCAGATCTGCAGCGCTCATGGATGCTGTGATTGCTCATGCTCCCTGGATCAGAATCTTGCTGAAAGGTTTGGGATGGTTTTGTTTAATCCTGATAGTATGCAGCTCACTCCTCTTTTTTTTTTACTTGTTTTAATGCTGTTTAGGGCTCAGAGCATGGATAGGAGAAACTGGAAAGTTTATTCCATCCAGCTGGGATGCAGGAGGCAAACCTCTGAGAGCCTTACACTTGACCAATGCTTAAGGACTCACGCTTAAAAAAGGAACGAAGTACATTACTGGTTCTCAGCTAAACATACAAATAGATTCGAACAAGTTATGCTCCAGTGTGTTAATGTGACGGCCAAATTGGGGGACAATGTATTTTTGGCCTTGTATTCCAAACATAAAATATCCCAGCTACCTCTCTGAACTCATTGCAGAAAACCTGGACAGCAAAAATAAACAACGTCAGCTGTCAGTTTTGACAAGAACTAGCAAACAGTGTGTTAAATGCCAGCAGACAACATTTCATTGTACCCATAAAACCAGTTTCATTTTTCTGACAGAGAACTAGCACATTGCTGTTGGCCTCTCGCTGCAACCAACGGAGCTGTTGGGATCTGACTGCGCTAGTGCTTCAGAAACATCGTACTTGAACCGGAAATCTAAGCATTAACACATGACGTGGCTCTTATGAACAGCACCTGAATTAGTGTATGATTCCTGAAGAAAACCAAAAGGTGTTTGTCCTTGTTTCTTCCACTTATTGTTTCTTCCACTTAGAGGGTGTTTGGATCCTTAAACTAGTTTAGCTCATGTCACATCAAATCTTCAGAGGCTAATTAGGAGGATTAAATATGAGTTAATTATAAAACTAATTACACAGATGGAGGCTAATTCGCGACACAAATTTATTAAGCCTAATTAATTCATGATTAGCACATGTTTGCTGTAGCATCACATTGTCAAATCATGGACTAATTAGGCTTAATAAATTCGTCTCGCAAATTAGCCTTCATCTGTGCAATTGGTTTTGTAATTAGAGTATGTTTAATACTCCTAATTAGTATCTAAACATTCGATGTAACAGGAACTTTAATCCGGACTAAAGAACCAAACACCCCCTTAAACAGACGGTACTGGTATTTTGATCTCTCTTTTTCTGAAGGGCGTGATAGCTGTGCAGTTAAGTGGGACAGGCCAATCACATTGATAACCAATGTGTTGTTCTAAACAAAATGTCAAACTCAACCACTCGCTAGAGGTACAGGAAGTTCAGGTAGCTTTAGGGGTTCTGTTGCAACAGCGAAGGGGTCGGTTGGTGACTTGCAGCTAAGCTAACAGCCTAAAATTCGACAGAGTTGAGAGATCATCGCCTTTGTCCTATCATATCCAATAACAGGCTCTCTCAGACATTGGTAGGGCAGGCATGCAGATGCAGAAGATACTAAGGAGAATGAATAAAATATGCTTCCATCGAAATGTTATGCAATTATCGATGGATTACCGAAGCAATCACTCACTACTTTTCTGTGTTTACAGTGTTCACCTTTTCAGTGACCACAACCTGTCCTGTTAATGGAAGGCGTGAACAATTATTGTTCAGATAGGGAAACAAAAGCGCTGGTACAGTTCAGCAGAACCATCACTATTAGATACAGTACTTGTATGCAGAAAGTAGGACAACCTGCAAATAGCCTAAACATACAAAGATGATGGTTTTTCCTTGTCTTTTCTTGTGCAATTTTGAGTATTTTTGGTGTAGAGGATAACACAGGTGGCAAGCGTTTCAGATTCCGTCCGTGTAAGCTGAACTTTATTGTTTACTCCAAATTTTTCCATGAAAGCATAGAGTTGATCGAACCGGTAGCAGCAACTTAAGTACACATAAAAGAGCACGGCTAATCTAGTTTAGGTTCATGCTAACATGATTGATGATAAATGGGAACATAAATTTTTCCACACATTATCAGAGTGAAGGCTGTAGTCAAGAAAAGGGAATATAATGGAATCTTTGAGCTCTTGTGAGTAGCTTCAGCGCTGAACCAACACTTACACCAGCATTTTAGCATGAGAATAAAACACACATCATGCAGTGCGCCAAACCCATCATGTTCTCTCTTTCCCACATAACCATTCAAAGTACAGTATTCATTGATGTTCCTACATTGTTGCGCCATACCCCACTTGGATCAACCATTCGCAGTACACTAGCGATTGTGAACAACAAATGCACACAGGTCACAGTACAGTCATTGTTTCATTGACGTTTCTACACCATATACCCCACTTGGATCTTATTCTGTCATCCATCAACAAGTACAATAAATAACGTACTGCACAATTGATTTTTCATAACCATAAGTAAAAGCGTTCTCAATTCAGTTGTAAGTAGATAACACTCCTAGCTTAAAATCTGCAGAGGTAGTGACAGGATTGGGGAAGGGAGGGAGGAAAAGAAAGATGCGCACTGACAATACTAAGTGATACAACCAAACCCAGTTACATCATGTCGTGCGACCAAAACATGGGCATTCCCTGCATGAATATGTCGGCAGGCTCGGTATCAGAACCAGCCATGAATGAACAACTGTTGATCATTGTCTAAGGGCTGCCTCATCTTTCTTCAGCTGCACTTAGGGGCGCTTATTATCATGCTTACGAAGGCCCATCCTGGATTTGGCATATCTAAAAACATGTTAAGGAACTTGATCAAAAGTAAAAGAAAGATGAATGGAAAGTACTGTGATTAGCATGGTTACTATTAAAAGCTCTAGCATGCATTGTGGCAACAGACAACTGGTTTAAATGAGATAATAATTGCTACCGCAATGATTGCTATTTGTTAAACTTTCAATGCCAAGCTCTCATGACTTGAGGTGGGACTGAAGTATTGAACAAACATGAACTGAAATCAAAAAATGAATTTTAGAAGTTAGCCTAAATGATCTGGTGATTGTGCTTGCAAAGTCCAGGCATAACAAATATGTAATGTGACCAACTCTCATCAAATGGTAATGATTAAAGCAATCAAATTGATCCTACCGATATATTTGCATCCAAATAAACCCTGAGAAAAGAATTTGCAGCCAAATATACAAGTAAAAGGCTAGATTCCTTATTGTAGGATACTCTAAACGTATTCCCTCGCCAGGTGATGAATACAAGATAACTCCTTGGAGACGATTTAGGGCTTCAGTCGAGCTGTTTGCATCCTGCAGACATGAGATTAGGTTTAGGGTTTTACTTTGGAAAGAAATTCAGGCACATAGCAGTTGTAAAAAAATATTGTGCAATTCAAAAATGTGACTTGAGAAAAAGCAGCATTGCATTACAATGAACAAAATGCTAGTTTTCAGCTGTTTAACAGTTGCTACACACTATTTCATGGCATCACATCCAGAAAGCTTTGTATTGACAACTGTGTATGCACTAGGATATTAGAACTTGATGAGATATTGTATTGGCAGCTGTGTGCGCAGCAACAGATTAAAAAATCACATATATACAATAACCACATCAAAGTAAACCTGAAAGCATATAAATTGTTTAAAGTACAATTAGCACAACCTTAATTGATTGAGTTCATCTTGTTAACATGCCAAACTGATATAATTGAAATTCAGTACTATATGATGAGTAGATACATATTTTCCTTTCATAACCCACTTAACTCATTTACCAAGGCATAACTGCATTTCCTCAATTCCAATCCAAAACACATTAAACAGAGAGAATCTCTGCAGGATTGAACCAGCAGGGAGGAATCTAATTAGATACTCTGAACATTTAAGACATCTCCTTGGTTCAATTTATCTCTACAGGATTGAATCACCAGGAAGGAATATAATTAGATACTCTGAACATATGAGACATCTCCTTGGCTCAATTTATAGTCATTGATGTTTCACAATATCTGCCTAGTGATGAAATCAAGTGTGATATTTTTGTGCCAGTTCTAATTAAAGCTTCTAGATTTGGCATGAACTGAAAGGTCAACCATTATATAACACGAACCCTGTATGTACACCATAAGCCACGTAACAAAAATAAAACCACTATAAGTCCAATGCAGTGGGTGTGTGGCTGGAAATTAAGAAAAGGTGGTATGATAGTTCACATCACTGATTCATAGACAATAAAATAAAATGGTAATCAGGGACACAGGAAGAATAGCACTTATACCATGAAATCAACAAATGCAACAGGATTTCCAAGCTTGTTTTGCATCTTCAGCTTCACAAATCCCGCACAACTAATCACGAAAATAAGGTTGTCAAAAATAAAAATAAAGGTTTTATCACATCTCATGAAGCGTAACATTGGAAATACCTCGAGAAAACATCTATGAGCTCTTGCTCTGAACAAGCTGGACCAAGGTTCGCAACAAAGAGAGTAGGACATGGAGGATTATTTTGAGGGGCAAATGTGGATGGATCCTGCAGGCAAGTGCACAATGTAAATATGTAAACCTCGCACCTCTTTCAGTAAAGCATCTCATCCAGAAACAGGAAGAAACAGACTAAAAGCTGAAAATATTGAAACATTTCACTTTCTTAAATCTTAAGCTTCACAGTCCTAGTTCATAGACATGGGACTTTATTCAGTATTCCATTGAACACTTCAGTTTTTAATATGGCTCACTTGGCAGGCCAACATCAAAGGTTTGTTCCTCATCATCTGGGCATATGCGAACATATGTTGTACTGTATGTGTGGACAACCAATTAAAATACAATTGAAGTCATTAAGTTGACAACATAATATAGGCCGTTTACATTCCGACTGCAGATATAAGCAGCCAGTGCACGGATAATATTGTAAATGCAGGAAATGGCTTTTTCTTCTAAAAAATATGTCAAACTTCTTGTGAATGAAACAAATCACAAAAGCATATATAATGATAGAACTTGACAAAATGTATCAAACTTTGTAGCAATTCTTTACAGCTACCATATTAAATACCAGGATTATCTGTTAAAACGGCACATAGGTTTCCACATAAAACCGTCAAGATAGCAAAAATTCCCCAAAAAACTTGAAGTAACTAAACTGGGACTACTGCTAGAGAGTGACCCCCCTAAATCCAAATATCTTGTTTCGTGCTTCAAAGTTTAATTTTAAAACAACAAAGCATCATACATATACATATCAAGAGACAATGTGTGAGACTATAACTTACCTTCCTGACAGAAGTACTAGATTCAAGGTTTGTGTAGCTGCAGAATGGAACAGTGTTAATTAGAATTGTAATATTTCCTAAATTATAGCTCCAATGTAATATTGATTGTCTACGTCCTATTATCAGCTGGTGGGTAGCTTAAAGCAGACCCCCAACAAAATCACATGATAAAACTGTGCTCAAGTATCGTGCCATAACCTTTGTGCAGAAGGATAACCACTCAAGCTGTGTGAAGAATTACCCATTCCAGATATGTAAATATTGCTTCCAGCACCTGATAGGGCGCAAAGTGTGCCAAAGATGTGCAAGGTGAGTGCTTTGTAAGAATGTTCAGCCATGTGAGTAAAAGGGGCACTTCACTGAGGATAGGAAGTCACAGATATACACATTTATGAATGCAAAGAAAATAGTGGAATATATACTGTAGGAACTCATGATAAACTAATTTCCTTGACAGTTAGAAATCAACTGTGTTGCTGGGAGGGAGTAGAACTGTGGATTTGGAACAGCCTATGCATTGTTCATGTGATCGTAGTGGAGCTACCGTAAGCTCTAAGCACTACCATCATCATGCATAGATCAACAAGGTGTGAAAATACAGATGGTTTTCTTTAATGATATCAGTCTCAAAAGCTACTTGAATGATACCTGAATCAGGAAATCCCATAGGTTTCCTAGTTCTTTTCTCAGGAGAATAAGGTGAAGCATCATCTGATGAGACCAAAAGTATGTCAGCATCAATGAAGAACCACACAGTAGAGTGGGAAAGATGTTCTGGAACTGAAGGCTACCTGATCTCAAGCGCTTTGATCTGGAATTGGATTTTGCAAGATCCACATGAAGAGAACAGTTCTTCTCAAGGTCAAATACCATTCCCTGCAACAAAAAACAAAAAGAGTCAATAATATTGCTAGTAACTTGATATAAACAAATTGCTTGCGGGCAAGACTTCTGACACGGAAACAATCACTTTGGAAGTATGGTGAATTGGATGAAAATCATGTGGGTAATTTAGCTGAACTGAGTGAGACTTTGACATATAGTTCAACAATGTCGTGTGGAACTCTTACATTTGTGGCATTCAAGGCAGCTAACGCAGATGGTTGATCTGCAAATACAGCAAACGCATACGCCTACAACACAGAAACAGTCGATTAGGTTAGATATAACCTTCAAGAAAGGAACAGGAAAAGGGAGACCTCCAGGCCACAAGTGAAATCCCTAGCGGTGGGGCAAACCTAGGGGGCTATAGTATGGAGAGGGGAAAACCTGGGAGGATTTGCCCGTGCGGAGATGGGAGGAGACGTATCCGGGGAAGTCGCGGAAGAGGTTGTAGACCTCGCGCGGCTTGGCGTCGGCGGGGAGGCCAGCGATGAAGAGGGTGCGGAGCTCGTCCCGCTGCGGGAGGACCTGCTCCGCGCGGTCGTAGTAGGAGCCGTAAGCGGTTGGGGGAACCGGCGCCGGGGGGTAGGCGTGGCGGTACGCGCCGTACGGGGAGGTGCCCGGCGGGGGAGGCGGCGGCGGGTAGGAGGAGGAGTGGTTGAAGTACGAGGCGGCCATGCGACGCGCGCCCGCGGAGAGCGGGGGGTCGGGCAGGCGGCGGCTACAGGCTGCGGCGGCGCCGGAGTGGGTTGAGAGTGGCGGTGGCCGGTGGGGTGGTCGAGCGGACGCGATCTGGTGAGTTCCGGCGCGGCGGTGCGGGTTCGGCTGACGGAACTGGGGTGCTTTTCAGTTTCAGGTGACGGGGGATGGTTTTGGACTCCCGGAATCCGGGGGTGCTTGTTTCTTCGGTACCTAATGTTTAGGTAACTAGAGCAACTTCAAGAGGCTGCTAATCTTACTCTCAATACTTTTTTTAGGAAAAAGAAAGAAAAAATGAACTCCAACAATCCACCTAAACTTTCCTTAATTTTTTAGCGACGCTAAAAAACAGCCTGCCACCGCGTATATTTTAGCGTTGGCGTTCCTCCCCAATCCTGATTCCCGCACACCCGCGCGTCCCTTCCGATGGGCCCAATACGATGACGTGGCCTGTGTTTGAAATATTGGGGGCTATTTATTAGCGATCTGTTGTGGACTGATATGCTTTTGGGGGAAATTTTTTTTGGGAGAACCCCCAATACATAGTTTTGGGGAAGAATTTTTTAGATACTCTTGAGTATTAAATATAGATTAATTATAAAACTAATTGCATATATGGAGACTAATTTATGAGACGAATCTATTAAGCCTAATTAGTTCATGAATTAGCAATGTGATGCTACAGTAAATATGGACTAATGATAGATTAATTAGGCTTAATAGATTTGTCTCATGAATTAGCCTCCATCCGTGTAATTAATTTTATAATTAGCTCATGTTTAGTATTCCTAATTAGCCTCCGAATATTCGATGTCACATGAATTTTAGTTCGGACTAAAGATCTAAATACCCTCTTAATAACTTTGACATGAAAATTTTCAATATTTAACTGAATCTTACAAATTTGTACTCAATCTTCTGATTGAATCCTAAATTCCTCTTCCAGTACCGAAACTATCGTGGTCCGTGGATACATATTCCATGGTATGTGTTTTGTATCTTTAACTGCTATCGAAGTAGACATTAGAATTGCAAAGAAAAATATGTGTACATGATTTCTAGATGTGGCGGTATTATACAAGACGAAGGTATTAGACGGTAGTTGAATTAAAGATAATTCCATCAACACATCACATATAAGTTAGATAGCAAATGATGGATTTGCATAATAAGATTTATTTTTAAAAAAATTTGATAAGTACTACATAATTTACAAAATTACAACCTATGTCACATGGCACATGGTGGACTGGTGATACTGAAGCCACGCAGCCTTGCACCAAGCAACAGATGTGGAATCGGCAGGAGAATATGTGCAGACATATTAATGAGGGGTATGCGGTAGATGTTGGCAATCGGTATGGGCAAAAACGAGTCTATGTGACTATGTTTGCTGTCTTTTAAGTAACACGCTGCAGCCTCTAGAGTAACACGCGAAATGAGTACGATTGATTGACAAGGAGGCGAAGTAAGCCATGAAACCCACAGGAAGGGTGGGGACGTGAGACAAAGTTTGTGATATAGAGGTAACCTCTAATAATTTTTTGTCGTACGAATCTAATTGCCAGCCGCTGACATATCGCACTATGCAATTTTCGCAGTTCTAAAATGTGGCAACAAGCATCGAACACCCTCCACCATGGCACCACCTCCTAGACAGCTTACCACAAGACTTTTCTACGTAATAATAACAATAGATAAGCCTTATAAATTAAAATCACTCTAAATCTCTCATAAGAGCTTTGTTACAATGGTTCAATTGTAGATACTTTCCTTTTTTATTTTATTTTGAAAGAAAAACTAAATAGATTTACACATAATTAAAAAGGTATCATAATAATTTCTTACTGTTGACGTGGGATGAGTACAATTTTATCGGTTATTGATTGTGAGCAATAACAACACTAGCAAGAGTGCAAGACAGGCTAGCGCAAAGAGCCATGGTATGCAATCAAGGACAAAGGACTATCTTTCCTGTAAAATAGTACTAAAGTCTGATGTATTTTATATTTGAAGATAAAAATACTGCCATAGAAAGTGAAAGAGTAAAATACATCACGGGTAGCTAAATTTGTCTCGTGTGATTAAACAGGTACCTCAATTAGAAAAATACATATCTACGTATATAAACTTGTTTGGGTCACAAGAGGTACTAATCATGGTTCAGAACTTCAGGTCCTACCGATACCAACGTGGTTGCATGCCAATACCAACATGGTAACCAATCCACCATAAAAAAACAGCTCGCTAGTTTGAAAAAGACTAAAAAAATAGATCACACCTTAATTAGTGGCGCAACAGAGATGAATTGCAAGCGACTTGGTGATGATCGATCGAGGATCGTGAACAAAGGGGATTATTTGTCCGCGGTCTTCGATCACCTCTTGTTGCGAGATCATCTCCTTGTCGCTTACAAGTTGTGTCTACCGCATCAATAAATTAAGATTTGATCTATTTTTTTAGTTCTTTCCAAACCAGCAAACTATTTTTTTAAGGGAGAATGGTTGCTATGTTGGTATTGGCATGCAGGGACGTTGGTATGAATAGGATCTGAACCACACAATTTGTGCTTCCCGTGACTCATCTAAATAAATTTAGTTATCACTCAAAATGAAATATTGTGCATATTAAAGACGGGGCTCTTATGTCTGAACTCTTAACATGATTCTAACATTCAAAGCAAAAAAAATCCATTCTTCTCAGTAAGATCTGCATGACATGGTTCACGAACCAAACAATTGTTGCAAATCGGTCAGTACAACAGCACATGAAACTAATGGGGTGTTTGGATACCCTCGTTGAACTTTAGCACCTGTCACATCGGATGTTTGATACTAATTAGGAGTATTAAACATAGTCTCATTACAAAACTAATTGCACTGATGGAGTCTGATTCGCGAGACGAATCTATTAAGCCTAATTAGTCCATGGTTTGATAATGTGGTACTACAGTAACCATTTGCTAATGATGGATTAATTAGCCTTAATAGATTCGTCTTGCGAATTAGACTCCATCCGTGCAATTAATTTTGTAATTAACTCATATTTAGTCCTTCTAATTAGCATCCGAACATCCGATGTGATGCTGTTAAAGTTTAGCACATTGTATCCAAATGCCCCAAGCTGTAAAATCTGATACTGAACCAAACGCCCCCAAGCTTCAACCAGCATTAGTTCTGCTCCAGCTTATTCAAAATCGTCCTCATCCCTTGCTACAGTGCTGAGTGGGTGAAAAGGGGTGAACGAGAGGCGGACTTCCTTCCGGCGGCGATTCCGCCGGGCCCTTTCCTCTCCGGCGGCCGGGTTGGCACCGGAGAGGGAGGAGGGCCAGGGAATCATTGTGCGGATGTATATAGGGTAGGTAGGGTAGTATCTACGCCTAGGGCTTTGCTCGCCATCGTCGGCGATGGCGGAGCTAGGGTTGTGGGGAGTAGCGGCTGCGGAGGAGCTATTCCGTCACCGAATAAGTTTCTTCGTCGGCTTTGAAGTCGATCCTTTCGTCTTCTCCGGCGATGTTCGTCCTGCCGGAGGTTCGTCGTTCGTCTCTTTCGATTTTGGTCGCTTGAAGGAGGCAACGGCGGATCCTTTGCGGCTTGCTTTCCCTCTGCTAGCTGCTGTTTGGGGTGGCAGGGTGGAGTGGAATTTTTGTGGCATTCGAGTTGTGCATGGATGTCTTCTTTCTTCTTTGGATTCGGTTCTTGGATTGCTGGATCCCTTCCTGATGTTGCCAGAGCTGGTTACTAGAGCATCTGGGCTGCGGTTTGTGGAGGAAGTGCGCGGTGGTGCCAGATCGAGGAGACTGACGGCTGACGTTCTATTACCGAGAACCTCTTGCAGCTATCCAAAGCTTGGAGTCCGTTCTTCGATTTGGCTCGGCGAGTTTGGGGGATTGATGCTCGGGTGTCAGCCTTGGCGAACAGTAGGTGTAGCAGGGATCTTGTTGTAATTCTCGTTTTACTCAGGCTCCTTTCTGCAAGAAAGGGATGTACTGCTATCTTCTAATATAAGTTACATCCTTTTTCCGGAAAAAAAAAAGGTTCAGCCAGCGTTACAGGAAACCAAGCTGGCAGCCCGGCACTGCAACGCCGTCACCACCAGCCCACCACGGCGAGGGCACGAGCCTGGCACCGTGCGTTCCCCATTTTCACCGTACGCGCCCGACAAAAGTCCCCGAACCCACGCGTCGCCCGGCACCGGACGCGTGAAAAACTCCCAAAATTCCCCCGCATCCGCGGTAATCCCCCGCGCAACGGGACCCAATTGGCTGATCCACACTCCCCTCATGTCAGCGCACGGCCCACGAGTCAGCCTCACGAGCGGAGAGAGGACCGCGGCCCAGGCCCCCACGCGGCCATGCCCTTCCTTCCCGGCGGCTACCGCACCGCCTGCTACCCTGCCGCCACCCCACCAATCCGCCGCTCGCATTTGGTTTCCCACGCGGCTACGGCTCTTCCCCTTCCGCACCTGCGTCTCCGCCTCCCTCCGTGGTCCGTGCGGTGAGCCCCACCCGCGGGTGGTGTGAGCCCGCCAACTCCCCCACCCCCCAACACACACACACAGCCCCGCTCCGCCGCCGACATCACTCATGCCGACGCCGCGCGGCCGGTAAAGAGGGAGGACACACGCCGCGCGGGGAGTGGGAGGGCGATGAAGCCGCCATCGCAGCCGCAGGGCCGGGGAGGCGGACGCGGGGGTGGCGCGCTGGGCCGGCGCGCGTTTGCGTCCCTCCTCGCGGCGGCCGTCGTCGCGGTGGCCCTCCTCTGCCTCTTCTACGGCGCCGCCTTCGCTCCCTCCATCCGCAGCGGCAGCGCCCACCCTCGCCTCCCCCTCCGCCGGCTCGGGTTCCGGGCCCGGGCGACGGAGGCGCTCCCGGCCGACCTCGTCCTCCCCTCCATCCCGGTGCGCCTGTCGTCTTACCCCCGTGCTTTCTGCTTCGATCGTTAGTGGAGTCGTGATGGCCGGCCCCTGCTTTGCTGACCCACGCCGTGCGTGTACTGACTGCTGAGGGCTTCGTTCAGGTGTGCGACGCAACGCACTCGGAGCTGATCCCGTGCTTGGACCGCGCTCTCCACTACCAGCTCCGGCTCCGGCTCAACCTCTCCCTCATGGAGCACTACGAGCGCCACTGCCCGCCCGCGCCGCGCCGCCTCAACTGCCTCATCCCACCGCCCGACGGCTATCAGGTAAGAGACACCACCGTGTATTGCACCAATGCGTGCACTTGTCTGTTGAGCGTTGACTGTTGTGCTCATGCTGATGTGATGTGCGTGATGATTACTTAGGTGCCCATCAGGTGGCCAAGGAGCAGGGACGAGGTGTGGAAGGCCAACATACCTCACCCGCACCTTGCCGCTGAGAAGTCAGACCAGCGGTGGATGGTCGTCAACGGTGATAAGATCAACTTCCCTGGTGGGGGCACCCACTTCCACACTGGCGCTGACAAATATATTGTGCACCTTGCGCAGGTTTGAGATATTCAACTTCCTGCAGTTAGTCGACTGCACATGGTGGCTATCTTAGGCTAATGGGATCAATGGTTTTTCTTTTCTTTTTTTCATATGGTGGTAGATGCTGAATTTTCCAAATGGCAAGCTTAACAATGGAGGGAATGTTAGGAATGTGCTTGATGTCGGCTGTGGTGTTGCCAGCTTCGGGGCTTACCTTCTTTCGCACGATGTACTTGCAATGTCTCTTGCTCCCAATGATGTGCATGAAAACCAAATTCAGTTTGCCCTTGAGAGAGGGATCCCAGCAACCCTTGGCGTGCTGGGCACAAGGAGGCTGCCATACCCAAGCCGCTCGTTCGAGATGGCACATTGCTCTCGTTGTCGGATCGACTGGCTTCAGAGGAACGGGATATTGTTGCTGGAAGTTGATAGGGTGTTAAGGCCTGGGGGATATTTTGTGTATTCGTCACCGGAGGCCTATGCTCAGGATCCCTTCAACAGGAAGATATGGAGACGGATGAGCGATCTTGCTCGAAGAATGTGTTGGCGGGTTGCATCTAAGAAGAACCAGACGGTGATATGGGCCAAGCCATTGGCCAATGGATGCTATATGAGGAGAGAGCCTGGAACACGTCCTCCCATGTGCGAACGTGACGATGATCCAGATGCTGCTTGGAATGTACCCATGAAAGCATGCCTAACTCCATACTCTAAGAGTAAGCACAGTTCCTTGATTTTCCTTGAGATCATCAAATGCCTTGATTTCCCCCCGTGTCATTTCATTAAGAAGAGAGTTTTATGTCCAAAGAGAGACCAAAGATAAGAGATTACATTAGTGCCACTGCTAGGAATTAGGTGACCACAACCATTCCTTCTCCCAGATCAGACTAAGAATCTGGGACAAGTGACCGAATGCCTTAATCTTTTATGCTGCCTCTTATAGTCTGGTGGAGTTTGAATTCTATATGGATTATATGCGAAGAAAATGCATGGTGCCATAACCCCTGGGCTTCCCATTCATGCACCAATAGGCTCAAACAGTCCCCCTTAGTTGTGTCATTGTAGACCTCAAAGATTACTCCCTCTTTTAAGTTGACAGCGGTGCCTCAACTCTTTTACTATTTCCACACTAATTTGTTATTGGGAAAAGTAAATCACGTGTTTAATGCTTTACTTTAAATTGTTCCAATATTTTACTGTTAACTAAATGACATGTTGTGTGATTTGCTAGAATAATTGTACGTCTTCCTTGCTGAACCGACATATGTAGTCTATGAGTTATAGCACTATATTGCGTATTTGGATTGAGTTCCGGTATGCATGTTCTTACGGTTCTGGAACTATTGATCAACGAATTCGCCTTGCATGTTTTCCTTGGGAAATTGTAAATTCAGTATTGTTCTATACTTCTGTACTAAATAGCTCAGGTATCAATCATGTGTTGCCTCCCTTTTGGTTTAGCACACTGACATTCTGATTTGGCATGATCTTTTGCCTAACTAGGAGTTAACAAGGTTAAAGGCAGTGAATTGCTTCCCTGGCCACAAAGGCTCACAGCACCACCACCTCGCCTTGAAGAGCTTGGGATCAGTTCAAACAATTTTTCTGAAGACAATGTGAGTAATGGCATGATTTTGCAATATAAGCACACACATCTTTCTGATGGTGATCTTTTTGACATTGAAATATCGCTTGCAGGAGATTTGGCATTCTAGAGTAACTCAGTACTGGAAGCACATGAAATCTGAGATACACAAGGATCCCTTTAGAAATGTTATGGATATGAGCGCCAACCTTGGTGGATTTGCAGCATCTCTGAGGAAAAAGGATGTCTGGGTAATGAATGTAGTTCCTTTCACGGAATCTGGAAAACTAAAGGTTATATATGATCGCGGTTTAATGGGGACTATCCATAACTGGTAAGAACTTTTTTCTACTCCCATTCATTTATATAATTGTTTCAAGGTATGCCTACAATTGTTAGAATAATTTTTTTGGTTTGTCGTCTAACTTTAATTAACTAGAAAGTACAGATGTTCAAGTTGCTTTTTAGCGATTGTCCGTATAAGCTCATTGTTATGCGCAGAAGTTGTGATAAATTGTTTGGTTTCTAAGATGCAATTGCGTGTAATTCTGTGGAACTCACTCAGCCATGCAACTAGTAGATGGTGGCAGATTGGCTCCACTCCACTTGCATGGGACAGGATAACTGGCAGTTATAGACACGGTTTCAGAAATTCAGGTAGTCCAGTTGTCATATTTTGGAAGATGGTGTAGATGGTAATAAGTCATGGCTCATCATGAATTCATGATTGGGGAAGCCGTGCAGTAGTTCTCTCCATAAGAAAATTTCCCTAAATTGCTATTATGATTACACAAAACTGAAAAACCTGAGCCTATCTCCAGATCTGATCCAGGTGCTCCATTCCATTGTTTCTCTCCATTTGTAATGACTTCCATGGTTAACTTATGGCTGACAAGTGTTTTGTGCATTATTCTGTGTATATCCATACTCAAATGCTTCAACATCTGCTTCTAAATTCATTATTTGTGGTTCTTTTTAACTGAAGGTGTGAATCATTCTCGACATACCCGCGCACCTACGACCTCCTTCACGCCTGGCTTCTATTCTCTGAGATAGAGAAGCAGGGGTGTAGCCTGGAGGATCTGCTGATTGAGATGGACCGCATCCTTAGGCCTCAAGGTTATGCGATCATCAGAGACAAAGCCGCTGTCACAAACTACATCAAGAAGCTTTTACCAGCGCTAAGGTGGGATGACTGGACATTTGAGGTGAAAGCTAAGAAAGATGCACTCTCGTCGGGTGATGAAAGAGTATTGATCGTGAAGAAAAAACTGTGGAATCAGACATTGCAAGATTTGTAGCAGTCGTAGCTCTCGTTGATCCTAACTGTAGCTAACTGAGTACGGTGATTATCCTAATCTTCAAGTGTAATATAGTTCTCGACTTTTTGTTTTACCGGTTGTGATGGAATGTTAAGACTTAAAGAGTAGAGTAGCAGTTATACCACATATTACCATAGGAATTAGTGGAGCAATTCGGAGTGCTCCACTCCTCTCGTGAACTGTTTGTTTCGTGAAATGCTTGCGAATAGTCAGGGGCTCAACAACCACTCTCCGATTTGCATTGACCCGACGTGAACTGTCTTTGTGCTTGTTTAGATTAAAATCATATCGTGCTACAGGAGAGGTTGCATTGCTAGTACTCCCTCCGTTCCAAATTATAGGTTGTTTTGCTTTTTTAATTCATAGACTTTATTATACACTTAGATATACAGATGCATAATAATATCTATGCATGTAGAAAAACCGACCTATAATTTGGAATCGGAGGGAGTAACGTTTACCGAGCCAACAACTAAATTATACTTGTATGTGTTGTTGAATCTCTATTTGAGCTCTAATCGACAACTACCAAATCCGTTGAAGTTGGTTAAATGACTTCTAAAACCTTTAACTTACGATGAAGAGATTAAATGTTTGTAAAGTATCTATTTGAAATCATAATTTTTCATGAATCAGTTCTTTTTTTTGTTGTTGAAAATTTCACTTTTGATGAAAGTAACTTGAAGCCCCTGAACTGTGAACACTGAACAGTAGTGAACGCAGCTGGAAAACCGGTTCCGGGTACAGTCCCCCCGACCTCGCCTCACTTCACTCGGGAGATCCGAACAGTTCGCTGCCGTCGCCTCCGCAACCGTGAAACCCCCGCGCGCCGCCGCGGAAGAAGCGGGGAGAAAACCCCGCACGGACGCCGGGCGGCGGGGGCGGGGGCGGCCGCACCATGGCCGAGCTGCGGCACGCCACGGCTGCGGCGGCGGCGACCCGCGCCTCCAGCTCCCCGTCCAAGCGCGACGCCGAGGCCGCGTCGGCCTCGTCCCCCCTGGTCGCCTCCCCCCGCGTCGGCGGCGGCAAGGACGGGCTCCGCCCCCACCAGAGGTGGTCCCTCCCGTCCCCCGTCCGCTCCCTCCTCGCGCTCGAGGACCCCAGGTCGCCCGTCGCCTCCACCTCCTACCGGATCCTGGTCGCCGCAATCGCCTGCTTCGCCCTCGCCGCGCTCTTCTCCGCCCCTTCCGTCTGGTCACGCCTCGTGAGTTCTCGATTCCTTGATCACTGCATCTCAATTACGTTCATGGAGATCTCCTGCTTGCTACTTACGCTCGTGTCGGTGCTGGACCCTAGAACGCGCCGTACCTGTGCCACAAGGAGGGGATTCGGCTCCACTGCCCCCGGGTAATGAGGTGTTCATTTGAGCGATGCATTAGGGGGCCTGTCAATGTGATTGGGACCTGAATTGTTGTTTTGTTTGGCTTGGTATTACGCTGCAGGTGAGCGATCGGGACTCTCTGTGGGAGAATCCTCGTGCAGCAGCCACTTCCTGGAAGCCGTGTGCTGAGCGTCGTAGCGACGAGATCTCAGGCAAGTACATAAACTGAGTGTCCCAATTGAAAAAGTATATGGTAATTGGTTGACTGCTTTAGTTGCATCCCTAGTTTGCTCTTTGCTGTAGTGATCACTTTGATTCGTTGTTAGTAACGTGGACTGCAGGTCATGATACTATGATAGTTTTTCATTAGTCGATGCACCACTCTCACGCGTGCATGTACAGACATTAATCCCCCAATGCAAATTCAAGGTTAAATAGGCTTAACCACCTTGTTAGCACACTTTAAGCACCGAGGGCAAACTTAAACACCTTATCCACCTTATAAGCACTCGGTGCGTACGGTGTGGCAAAAAATAGCCGGTTTAGTTACCTATAAGCACCATGTCTAAGTACCTTCACTGTACATGCCCTATTGGGAAAGTGTTTTCACTTTGCAAGGCCTGACATGGCAAAATTCGCTTGAAGTCATGGTCCTGACAACTACCAGTTTGATCTCCTCTATTTTGCAGATCTTGTGTCAGAGAATGAAACCTCTGGGTTTATATTTATTCATGCTGAGGGTGGATTAAACCAGCAACGTATAGCTGTACGTATGTGCCCTTCTCAGAATTTATGCCCTTTAAGTAGTAGTCTTGTGAACACATGAGTTATTCCACACCACATTCTTAGGCTTACAAAGGAAAATCTTGATGTACCTAATCTATTTGATTTTGTAATTCTTTCTATGGTATTTGTGCTTAATAGTATAATTTTGGAAAATCGTCATTTTGTTGCCAGCTAATTTTGTTAGCTTCTTATATAGCATTACCTTTTCTAGTGAAATCTGCACATTGTCTTAGTAGAATTGCATCATTACTAATTTGTTTGGAAAATTGGATTCATTTACAGATATGTAATGCTGTTGCAATTGCTAAGATAATGAATGCCACGCTTATACTGCCGGTGCTAAAGCAGGATCAAATATGGAAAGATCAAACGTAAGTGATGAACTATGATTTCCTCTAAACAACTTATGGTCACCCTTTTTTCTTACATTACCGTTTTCATGATTCCTTCAGTAGTTGAGAACTTTTATCTTTTTGTGCAGGAAATTTGAAGATATCTTTGATGTAGATCATTTTATAAATTATTTGAAGGATGATGTGCGCATTGTTCGAGATATTCCTGACTGGTTCACAGAAAAGGAGGAGCTTTTCACCAGTATAAAGTTAGTTGCTTCAGTTTCAGCTATCCCTTGTGCTAAAAGTTACACATAGGATTGATACTGTTATTGTCGATATTACCCTTTCTCATCTCAAAATAAGCACTATTGTTAGTGAGGGTATTATTATACCTTGATTACACAAACCTGAAAATAGGCTCCTTTTCTTTTTTGATGATCACATGAACTGATGAACCTGAAGGGCAACCTGACTGGACAACTGCTCCTGCTTGCTTTGTATAGCCACACTTGCAACCTAGTTGCCTAGTCATATACACAATTGCATCGTTCACTTTTGGTTTTGCAAGAGTTATTATCCTTATACAGCACTGACACAGCTAGAGATTGTGTTTTCAACTCTCGCCTCTAAAGTTCCGTATGTTTGTTGTAACAGGCGCACTGTAAAAAATATCCCAAAGTACGCTTCAGCACAATTTTATGTTGACAATGTGCTTCCAAGGATCAAAGAGAAAAAGATAATGTCCATCAAGCCATTTGTTGATAGGTTAGGGTAAGTGTAGCATGGCATCAAGATGACAATATAGTTGAGACATTTTTTACCCTATGGTTGCATCTATAGATGTGCTAATTATGTTTAAGCATGCCATTTCAGGTATGATAATGTTCCAATGGATATTAACCGGCTCAGGTGTCGAGTTAATTATCATGCTTTGAAGTTTCTACCTGACATTGAAGAAATGGCTGACAAACTAGCAACAAGGATGAGGAACCGAACAGGCAATTTAAACCCGTACATGTAAGCTTGGTCCGCTGTCTTCTATTTGTCTTGCTTGCAATTGACAAATTGATATCACATATTCAATCACACTTGCTTTCAAAGGGCTCTTCATCTGCGATTTGAGAAGGGCATGGTGGGTCTTTCTTTTTGTGATTTTGCTGGAACTAGAGAGGAGAAAGCTATGATGGCTACTTATAGACAGAAACAGTGGCCAAGGCGGTACAAGGTGATGTGAATTTTCAGTTTTTTTAATGCCAGGCGCTGACATAATTCTTAAAAATATTAACGGTGGTGTGCACTATTTGAATATATTCTGTTCACTTGTACTTGTGTGCAGAATGGATCACACCTATGGCCGTTAGCACTAGAGAAGAGAAAAGAAGGCCGCTGCCCACTCGAACCTGGGGAAATTGGAATTATTTTGCGTGCGATGGGGTATACAAAGGAAACTCAGATTTACGTTGCATCAGGGCAGGTGTACGGTGGAAACACAAGGATGGCACCCCTGAGGAATATGTTCCCCAATCTGGTAGGTGCCTTTGAAGTTTACGCAGGCCCCTTGTATCTTGTCTTTGATATTTTAAAATATAGACAGGAACACAGAATGCAAAGAAGTATCCAAAGCAATACATATAATTGAGATAACTAATCTTAAACATTAGCATTGTAGATTTATGGAGTTTATAGAAGCTGCCCAAGAAATAACTGATCATGCTGCTTAAGAAGCAACTGAGCAATCCTTTGATAAATGCAGGTTAGCAAAGAAGATCTTGCAAGCAAGGAGGAGATGGAGCCTTTCAAGAAGCATGTAACCAGCCTTGCTGCGCTGGACTTCCTGGTATGCCTGAAGTCAGACGTGTTTGTCATGACCCACGGTGGCAATTTCGCCAAGCTTATCATCGGCTACCGCCGCTACATGGGGCGCCACCGTCTCAAGTCTATCAAGCCAGACAAGGGCCTCATGTCCAAGTTCTTTGGCGACCCTTACATGCCATGGGCGACTTTCGTGGAGGACGTGATGATCACCCATCAGACGCGAACCGGCCTTCCTGAGCCCACCTTCCCACACTATGACCTTTGGGAGAATCCCCTCACACCTTGCATGTGTAGAGCTTAAATTATAGACCACAGATGATTGTTGATAGTTATTCTTTGTTCATAGGCTGATACAGCAAATTTTGTATAACTTCTTTCTACCACTTGTACTGGATATTAAACCCTAACTGATGCAGAATCCTGTGCTTTCTTTCCACGTAAACTATAGACGTTTTTTTTTTCCGATCAAACACAAGGATTTTGTTAGTGACCACCAAAAATCATGTCATCGGCATAATTGTATTTGTATACCACTAATGTGGAGAGCATGATTTTCCTAGTTACATTCTTCCACAGATGTGAAGGTTCGTAACATCGCTAGGCAGAATAATACAGCATCTACAGAATAATACTTCGATCCTAATGTTTTTGTGATGGATTTGACGATTCACGCAACAAATACGGTGTCAGCCGGAGCAGCAGAAGCGCCACCTGCCGCCGCCGTTGCCGTGGCGGTGCCTGCCGTCGTGGAGGATCATTCCGGCTGGACGACTAGGCCGCAACTCTACCAGTCTTTCAGCTGGCAATGCACAAAAACGTTTACACCCTAAGCAATCATGCGATCGATCAACAGATAACAATTCAGAAAACTGAAGCTGAGACGGACAGAGCACTTGCCGAGCTCGTGGAACAGCTCGCTGACGTTCTGCGCCGTCTTGGCCGACGTCTCGGTGAAGAGGAGGCCGTTTGCTTCCGCGTAGTCCATGGCTTCCTGCAGGCATCAGGATCGCAGAACAGATGCAGCAACATGAGGATTCCTGCCTGCCGTTGCAGCAGGCTTGATACATGAAACAGTTGTGCTTACCTGTGTCCCAACCTGCCTCCTTTCTTCCAAATCAACCTTGTTGCCTACTAACGCCATCACCAGATGTGGATTCCCTGCTTTAATTTTGATCAGCATGTGAAATGTAGCATTGCATAGAAGAAAACTTGAAAGAAGCAACACTGGAAACGAAATGATGAGATGAAATGTAATAAAATAGCATGTGCCTTGTCTCTGAAGCTCGTCGACCCATCTCTTCGCCCGCATGTACGAGTCCTGCAGGGTACGAAGCAGGACGGTTTGCAAATCGATCATGGCGATCTGAATATGAGAGGTCAGTCAGTAAACTAACCGTGCTGGTGATGTCGAAGACGACGACCGCGGCGGCGGCGCCGCGGTAGTACATGGGCGCGAGGCTGTGGTAGCGCTCCTGGCCGGCGGTGTCCCAGATGTCGAGCTTCACGGTGGCCTCGTCCAGCGACATCACCTGCGAGAAGAAGGCGGCTCCGATCGTCGACTCCTGGCACTCGTAGTACAGTCCCTTGGCGAACCGGACGACGATGCTCGTCTTCCCGGCGCCCAGGTCCCCGAGGAGCACCTGCGAAGCCATGAACGGTCAGACGAACGAAGCTGCGCTGCAAGCCTGCAACTGCACGGCCGGCCATGGCGGAGCCGCGCGAGCACGCAGGACGGGAGGCGCATGCATGCGCGTGTTGTGTGCACACACCAGCTTGGCCTGGATGATGGCGTTGCTCGCCATCGATGGACGCGGCTGGAAGAATGGCGGCGAACGGGCGGCGCTGTGGTTCTTCTGTCAGTGTCAGGCAGGGTGTGGAGCATGCAAGGAGCAGGTGCGGAGGGAGCACGGCGACGAGCTGGTAGGTTTGTCTGTCTGACCGTTAGGTTCGGTCGTGGGCTGTGCCTGACATGTGTCTTCTATTATGGGCTCCTTTTACATGGGCCGACTCGGGTGCTAGGCTAAGTTGCTCTTAAATGGCCGCCCCTTTCTAAGACGACAAAACTAAACAACTTACCTTTTGGTTTTGGGACGGCGCCCGGCAGAGTATGTTGCCTGACATGTGTCTTACGGAAATGGTGCATCATATCATCGTATATCACATAATTGGACTCGTATCCGAATAGTATCATGTGCTTAATTACAATTCACAGACTTAAGAGGCCCAACCGCTTTATACCGGACAAATGCACACATATCCATGCCAGATTAAAGAAAGATAAGCAGTAGGGAATCCACATAATCTTTGTACTAGTTAATGAAGAAAATCATGAGGATATCAAGATCTTCCCTGTATATCGTTAAAATGTCTCAAGTTGGAGTGTATATATGGTGACCTAGCTATGCGCGTTGCTAGATGCATGCCGTAACGCGTAGTATACTTTTCATGCTGTGCAAATCTGATACAAAGTGAGATGGGTATCCTTCTGGTTGCTGTGGCTCTGTTCGTGCTGCTTCTAGCCCATGGTGCCGATGGATCTCGGAGCCATCCAACAGGTGAGGAGGTCAAACAAAAGTCCCACGCGCCCATCAATGGAACAAGTTCGATTCCTGGCTTGATCGACCACGTCTCACCTCACCAGGATTCTTCTTCTGACGCCAATATCGTCTGCGTGAGTTATTCCGATCCGCTATGTGCTTGGTGCATCATCGACCCCTTTTTCACTTCCTCATGGAGGCTATTCTTGTTTTTGGTGGAGACAGTAATGTAGGATAGCTACGGCGCATTGTGAATTTGTGATAGAGCACAGAACATTGTTTAATCTTTTGCTTCTGAATAGATGTTATTAATTAATTGTTGCTCATAACTTAATTAGTTTGCATATCATGGTGCCGCAACGGCACCAAATGGTTGTTACGGGTTTATCGGAACAATGGACGTCTATGGCTTCCCGCTGGCGCAAGGACAAGGGAGTGCGGCAGCGGTTTGGATTTCAGACGAAGGAGATGGCGCACCATCTAGCCTGAAAAACATTATGATTGGTTGGGATTTAAGTATAAATATATAACCTATATATCTGCAATTTCAGGAAATTGGCTGACACTCCCGTTGCTCTCGTAGGTTTTACCCGACCTGTACGGTGATTCCAAGACCCATTTCTATGCCAAGTGGACCGTGAGTTTCTTTTTTGTTTTTTTTTTCTGAATCCACAAGGCGAACCGATAGCAGTAGCTACCTAGCATGTTTGTTTTAAGTTTTTTTTTTAAAAATGTATTTGTTTTAAGTTTCAACATGGGAGTGTTTCTCCTCTAATAGCTAGTCTAATGTCACCGCAGAATGATGGGTTCCAAAGCACAGGCTGCCTCAACATGAAGTGCAATGGTTTTCAGCCTGAAAAAGGTGCAGCCATCACTCCTGGAGATGTCATCGACCACGTATCATCTCCCAACGGAGTCAAGCGAAAAAAAAAATCTCAACCTTAAAATCATCAAGGTGCGTTACTTCTCGTACGTTCTTGCCAGAGTGCGGTTTCGCTTGCTCATCATACTTTACATACATGTATATATATAAGTATATACTGACAGAGACATGATCCTTATTACATGTACAGAATGGCACATCAGGTGACTGGCTCGTGCACTGCGGGCTCGATCGGGAACCCCAACTGATCGGCCGTTTCCCTAGATCGCTCTTCACCGGAGGCTTTGCAGACAAAGCAGTCGGCCTAACGTTTGGCGGCGTCGTGTCAGCACCCATAACGAAGCCAACGCCAATGGGAAGTGGGTACCTGCCAACGGATGTCAAAAGCGCTGCGTCCATCGGCAACATTCAGCTCGTCGACCAAAACGGCTAGAATTTTGGCTCAAAGCCCACAACGCCTCACGTATTTCGGCCTGCATCTCTTCTGTCTGAGTTGTTCCTCGATTCGTTGCATTGCCCACACGCGGAAAGAGTCGTCTGTCGCCCTCGCTAGCCCCTCCCGTGGCCCTGCCGTTGCGCATGGTGCGAGCCGCGGATGGTTGCGGCCGGCGGGCGGCCGGCGGCGAGCAGCAGCTTACACCGGCCGGTAGGCGGTACGTCTTGCCCTTGTTTCTATTTGTCTCCCCCTCTACGTACTCCTTGCTCTCAAATAGCCCCTGACTCTCTCCACTAAGCCCTAGGTAGTAGGCAGTAGGCACTGCCTTGCCGTTGCTGATGGCTACGTGCAGCGCACTGCCACAGATGGAAACCGGAGAAGGGGCACAAGTACCGCACATCCGTGCCCCTGGCCCCCTGTGCGGCTGCAGGCTTGCACCATCCGTCCATGGCAAACACTGGAATAGGAGAACAGGTTCAATTTCGGAATTTTAGATTGGCATTGCAATGGTAGATTTATGGTGTTAAAAATTTTATATTTAGTTGGACCATCCTAATCTAAAATTCTAGCTCCGCCATTGGTGACACGGAACCTGCCCAAGTTGGAGATGAATCGGAACGCCTACGCCGTGACCCCATCATCAATGGGCGATTCTTCTATGGGGGCCACGAGCAACCACCAGCGGCATGAACGTAGACTGGATCATTGTTTGCGCAAAGGCAGAGTACGTTTTCATTATTTGTGATGTTTTTCAAATTTTAAGGTTTCCAGCTCAATAATACGGAGTAATGTACAATCCTCTAACTCTTGTTTCTTCTAGCTTCTTTTCCTTGAAAAGCTCTATTCCACATGGTCTATCGTATATACTTGTTACACCTGATATGGATATCTTATTATTATAATAATCAAGTGCACGGGATCCCATGGATGGACGTCTAGTTTATGGATTAATTGTCTTTTGATATTTTAGATACTCTGTTTAAACATTAGGCAGCGGTGCATGTAGCGTTGGTCTACTACGTATAATAATGTGTGGAATTATTTCCTTTCGTTAAAGGGATGAAGCCGAAAATATTTTTATTATCTAAATAAAGTGCACGATCCAGGTGTGCTAGTACAGATCTTGTTGGCGTTGGAGGTACTAAATTACGGACCCATTTTTTTCGTTTTTCAAGCAAACCGTTGATACGAGATCGGAGTGCTCCGGTGCTTCTTCTTTCACATATTGTCTTCTCTATGCGCCCTCGTTTAGATACGCAACGCTCGCCCTTGTTCAATAGTGTCCGGGCCAGGGATACTACGACCGCTCTCTCCAAATCCTAACCACTCTATTTTTCTTTTCCCTCAGCACCGCCCACTGGATGTCACCAGGCTGCCTCCTCCGCCGGCCACCCTTGCTTCTAGGCCCCCTCTAACCTCGGAAGAATCCATGGATGTGTCCCCCTCTCCCGAAACCTCGGAACCCTACCTTGGATTCCATGAAGATGCCACGTCATCTCCTAAAACGATTTTATGCATATGTAGTTATTAGGAGGTGTTTATTGGCATTGCTTCTTAAAGTGCAAATCTGCCTACATTTGCAAATCGGCATTATGTGAAACATTGATTACAAAACAAATCGGCCTAAAGTGCATTGATTGTTTAGGTAAGGCCATCAATTATATTAAAGTGCATTGGATTATCCGAATAATGACTCATGGACAAATGCCTGAACTAGAAAACAAATTAGGATGCCGCTTTGCATTCATAAAACAATACTCCCTCCGTCCCAAATTATAGATCGTTTTGATTTTATTAGATTCATAGACTTTATTATGCACTTATATATACCCTATGTCTTGATACACAATAATATCTATGCATCTAGAAAAGCCAAAATGACCTATAATTTGGGACGGATGGAGTACAATATTTTGGCATGCTAGATAGGATAGTATAATACTCCTATATACTAGTAATACAATTCACTTCAAATAGTTTCTTGGGCATATCAAATCTTACTGTCACTAATTGGAGGCTCTTTTTGAAGCCTCCAGGTGAAGCCATCTAGGATTCTAGGTGGACACTTTAGAAAAAGAGAGAAATCCTAGAAATTCTTATAAAAAAGCAACACATTTAGCCACCAATCGGCAGACTAAAATCATCATGACCATTAGATCTATTATGTTTTCTAAGAAATTACCCACCTATGCCATTATGAAAATAGCTTAAAGTAACCCCATAAATATATATCTAAATTACCCACCTCTGATATTATATAAATTAAACTAAAGTAACCTCCTAATCTTAGTTTAAATTACCCACCTATGCCATTATAAACAATAATTTCAAATAACCCCCTAAATTTGCAACTAAATTGCCCACCACGAATACTTTTAAATAATTTAATTAAAGTAACCTCTTAAATTTACATCTATATTACCCACATGTTCTATTATTAAAAATAACATAAGGTAACTCTAAATTTTAATTCAAATCACCTTCATTAAAAATATACACCAATTTATATCAATATATGATTTTAAATTATCTATTTCTTATGCTATCAGCCCCTCGGGTCCTTTTTACATGTGTTATTAGGTTGTTCTAAGTCAAATTTGACCAAATTTATAGAGAAATATAAAAACATATATACTTCTAAATATATGCGCTATCAAAATATATTTCATAGTGAATTCAATGAAACAAATTTATTTTGGTACGAGATTTCTATTGGATCATTTACTTTTAGGAGCTGAGATATATAGTTTCAGATTAGTCTTTTTTGAGTGAAAGAGTTTCGGATTAGCTAGGAGCCTTTGAGATGTTATAGAAGTAAATACTAGTTTGTGGAGTGAAAATATAGTGCAAGAGATCATAATCAGCTTTCTTTGCTTTTGTTCAGTGTATCTTCTTGTCCTTTATGACTTGGGTGACAGAAGAATACCTCTGATGATGTGCACCTCTGATGATGAGCTTTAACAAAGAAAAATCCAGCCAAGAAGACCTTTCTTTTCCTTAGGCAAGCAATTTTGTATTCGTTTATTGACTGTTATCTTTCAAATGCCATTGCCTGTTAACGTTGTGCCTTGCATATTTATTTTCAGGTTTATTGAAATGGCTGCATACTTGAAGAGATTCCGGAAGTTTTCATATTTTCGATATATTTGACCTTTAGCCTTGATGCTTCATTATTTTATTTGCGAAGAAAAGTTAGTTCAACTTTGAGAGGCCATCTCTCAGGTTAGGCACCCTAACTGAAGCAATGCTGACCATTTTCACATTTCCCTATAAGAAACTGGATTGTAATGTTGGTCCAGTACTTCTATTAATGCATCATCCGTATTGGCATGCATATCCTCAGTGCATGTTACATGTGCAGCTATAAAGGTTTTCTGTTGCTTTTGATTCCTCTAGCGGAGCACATATGGTTTCCTTGTGGGGGATCATATTTTCCAATGATTGGCTCTTTGTTCCCTTGAAGAATGCCATGGGTTGTTGGCCGGAGCCTTCCCCTGCCTGAACAAGTGCACACCGATGTTATCCTTTTTTTTGGCATATCTGGAAAGCTAGGAACGCCAAGATCTTTGAAAGACAAGACATATCACCTACAGAAGTTCTTCGCCGGGCTGTCCACGATCTCGACCTATGGAGCTGCAGATACAAGCAACTGTCTCACTATCTCCACACCTGGCGTGCTTTTCTACAGGCGCGCCTCTGATACTCGCTTTTGTAATTCTGATCCAAGAACCTCACCTGTAATCTCAGCCTGGTATGCCAGGAAAATTTGGTGTAAAGTGACCCTATCGATCAATGAAAAGTAGGTGGGGATCTTCCCCCGATATTGTTCGAAAAAAAAGCAAACTATGCTAGAACTGTTAATTCATATTGTTCCTCGCCAGTTTGGTTCCTGTTCACTTAAAATATGATAGGGACTTGCATAGTTGCATCAGCCCGCTGGTTGTATTTTTTTTCTCTAGTATATATCCTTTTGAGAACTTCATTTTTTCCCTATAAATTTTGGGATACCTGACCAAGGAGTGAAGGTATTAGAGAATTGAAAGTTCAAAGGAAAGTAGCCTCATAACACGGGTTGGTCGTTATATTTGGGTAATTGGCACCACTGTAAATTAGTTTTCAGTTTTGGTAGGATTTGCACCATTCCTTTTATCATATACTTTCTCCTAATGGAATGGCACGCAGCTCTCCTGCGCGTTCGAGAAAGGTTTTTTCTAAAATTAAAAGGAAGAGCAAACAAAAAAGTCAAGGTTTTTAGCTACAAGATTGATGCTTTTACTGCTGCTTACTTGCAGTACTTGGTTACGAACCTCATTCGCTTTTGCCCATCACTGTTGGGGTTCTCGGGTATCTAGTTGCATTCAAGCCACTGCAAACAAATCAAGATTCCTGCAGGCATGAGGTTCCCAGATTAGCATTCTAGCATTGCATTGCCAGGTAAACTCAGTCTCTGTTCCTCTCTTTTTTTTTTTGAGTCAGGGCTTCACTTCTTTAAGTTTGGAGTAGAATGTCTGATTTATGCCTTGTTTGCAAGTTTCATCACTTTCAGGTACATCCAAGGAACATGTTTGTTTGAGAATTTTCCTTTTATTATAGGAGCCGATGCTTTTAAAAAAAAGGAAACCTGATAGACATCATGCTTCTACATTGAACTGTACTCGGCAGGTCCTGTGGTTCTTATTCATACAGTTTCTTCTTCTCTTCAGGTTCTCACGCGATAGATGTTTGGATTTTGGTAAGGTAGTCAACACCTGTCCGAGAGGCCCCTGGAGATCGTGGCTTACGAGGAACAGCACCAAGCTAAGCACATCACTGTCTTATCAGCACTGAACACTTCATACCTTCCTATGTTTTTTATACATATTGCTGTAAATTGGCAAACAAAATACCACCAGCGGTTAAAAATTGATTTCTTTAGAAAGTTTCCATTATTATCTAATAGGCCTACTTTAGTTGCGTAGCTCTCTCCCGTTCCAAATTGTAGGTCGTTTTGGTTTTTAGGTGCATAGTTAGATATAGTGTATGTCTAAATGCATAATAATATCTATGAATCTAGAAAAGCCAAAACGACCTGCAATTTGGAACGGAAGGAGTAGACAATAGCGAATACCACATCTTCGAAAATCAGATGATTCCAGAAGACACAACTAAGATATGAAACACTTTTAACCAATTCTAACTTCACCTGCCTTGCATTGCAGCATAACAGATTCTTATAATCACAACGCTCATGGCACTAATACACTAATACCAATGACATGTACGAAGCCCCAAGTAAACATTTACAGTAGAACCACACAACATTTATTTTGTCCTTTGATTCCCCAGCAAGCATAGATAAGCAACAAGTACATGGTGCTTAATGACATTTATTTTTTTACATTAATTTTCCAGTTATGGTCTCCAGATGCTCCAGGCTTTGAATCCGGCCTCTCCGATCATCACAAACCTAAAGCATGGGAATAAAAAATGTTACAGTTGCTTTTCTGGAGGAAAAAAATAAACAACTTCACAAACAAACGCCTGTTTCTTCATCCACATCACTTCTTCTCTCTGGGTTTCCATTTTCAAAGGATATTCTGCAGATCCACACGATGGAGCCACCATCAAGGCATCCACAACAAAGGGCCTGTTTGGATACACACTCATAATCTTTAGGACTTCACTTTTAGTTCACTTTTAGGACTTGTGCATCCAAACATATGTCATAAAAGTGCATTCATAATGTTTATAAGTGTTGTTTTCATTAGGAGGACCAAACCATCATAATGGGTCATTTTTCTCCTAAAAGTGGTCCCCAACCCATTCTTTACCCCTGTTGCCCCTCCCCTTCTCTCTCCACGGCGCTAGAAACGGAGCAGGGGTGGAGTAATTAGGGGTACAAAATTCATTTCCCTTCTAACATCCTAAAGATTATGATTCCATCCAAACAGCCCACTCATAAATTTTAGGACTACCAATTTCTAGCTCCTAAATTTTATGAATGTCCTAAAGTTTATATTAGGAGTTCACCCTCCTAAAGATTAGGAGTTCACTTTTAGAACACTTTTAGAATTTGTGCATTCAAACATGGGTCCTAAAAGTGCACTCCTAAACTTTAGGAGGGCCATTCTCATTAGGAGGGCTAAGGAATCATAATGGATCCTATTTCTCCTAGAAGTGGTCCCCAAGTCCCCCTTTACCCCTATTGCCCTCGTATGCATTAATGACGTGAACAATGTAGGGGTAGTTTAGAGGAGTAATTGAGGGATAAAAATGATATTTTTCCTCTAAGGTCCTAAAGATTAATAGTCCATCCAAACAGCCCTGTTAGGACTAGCAATTTAAAGGATCTAAACTTTAATACACTACTAAACTTTAGAAGTTTGTATCAAACAGGCCGTAAGCCTACGACCACATGGCCCATCAAACAATAATCGCAGCTGTGCACAGCCGCGTTACTTATTAGCCTACTCTATCATCCAAGAACTACTTGTCATCATCTTAATCTAGCCGACCAGACTTGTTGTTCTCTTATGCTCAGAAGTCAGAACTTTGTCTGCTGTGTATTCTAAGACATGAGTATGCTGACCGTGTTAAACTTACCATTCTACTACCAACTATGCCTGCAAATATACCCGTGCGTTGTAACGGGAGGGGAAAAAAAATTCTTGCCTACCCCTTGCGCAGCAAACATGACCAAAACCTCAAGGATGACTTGATTTATATCCATATTAATTATTATCAAAATAGACTTCAATAATATTAGGAATTCGGGCCTAAATAATATCAATTTTCTTGAGCAAGATTGGATATAAGATTGATAAAACAAACCAATGAAAAATGGCATGTTTTTTTAGTAATTGAGGTGCCATGTTTTAGTAATTCATCCTTTTGACGGTGAGACATTTGTGCATACCTATTTCTTTCTTGCTAGCTGACTTTTATGTTCTTTAGGATCTGTGAGTAGGTGGTAGCTCAATGTCAATTGTTATGGACCCATTGCCATTTCTAATGTTGTCACCGTCTATGCTGGTGGGTCCCGTTTAGGTTTATCAATGGAGGGTCCTCAGATTATTTCAAAGAAGCCATCTGCAAGGAAAACAGCTCGCGATTGATCAATTGTATCGCAGAAATGTAAATTGAATATCAATATTATCTAGAATATCTATCTAAATGAGCTGGAAAGCTCTAGAAAATCATAAACCCATCGTGTTTCTTAGCCATTATCTTTAATTAGAAAATTGACGTTGCTGACGTGGCACACCGATGCCGATGATTTTCCTAGCATTTTGTGGGATGCAGAAAGACTCAAGCGAGAGGATATTCTCTATTGAATTTTTTTCACAAGTAAAGCATGCAGGCGAAGGATGATTCAATGTAATTGGTACTCACTCCGTTCATTTGATGCCCTCATCAAGTCAAAGAAGGTGTCAAAATACTTGGCGCTAGAGTTCAATGTGTATCTGGTTTTCCATCTTTGTCTCTCTTACACCATGTCCAGCATGTACTCACCAAGTCCGACTCTCTATATCTCTATTTGCCTATCCACCCCATAAGATTCATCTCTATATTTTGAATGGTTGCATTACTGTTATAGCCTATATATCTGAATGGTTGTTATTTTAACAGTTAAAAGGGTCATAAAAAAATCACACAATTTGTTTGTTCAAAGAAGGCCACATCATCTAATTATGAACTACCTGCAGCTAGCATATGCCAGCACAATTGCCAAAGTAATAATTAACTTGAACAGGCATTTCATCGAACAACCAAAGTGCATGCAGTAGCACTGCTGACCACGAAGCAGCACTGCAGCAGCAAGCAGAGCTAACACCACCGAGCAAGCAAATCACATCAGATCAACACATTTTGTAGCATAGAAGGAGCACAGAACAAATTAACGTCAGACTCAGACATGCTGGGCACACCACGGCCGCTCGACCAGGGCCGACGCCGTGCGGCAACAGAGCAGCAAGGTCCGAGGCTGAAGATGGACGGTGCTTACCTGCCTTGCTTTGGACAACACGCGGACGGCGAGTGCGCCAGGGCAGCGGAGCGACGGCGCGGGAGGGCTGGAACGGAGCCGCCGAGCACTCGCGGATTGGGTTCGGCATGCTAGACGGGCCCCGGCGACGCTCCTTGGCGTGCGCGCCAAGGGCTCGATTGCAGCGGTGACGTTCGAGCCTCGAGGTCGGCTCCGTATCGGTAATTCCCTGCGTCTGAGCACGTACCGACGGACCGAAAAAACTGATAAGTAGCATCGGACCGACGAAAAACTAAACTAACCTGGCAGAAAACACGAAGGATTAGTTGCTTGCTTTAATATTAGGTAAAGATAAAGATAAAGATTATTGATAGCGGAAATAATCACGCGTAATCAATCTATTGACTGAGATAGGCTAAGGTTATATGCTTTGTGTCGGCATGAAGCATCAACTCAGGTTACATTCTACCAACGGAAACACCAAGTCACAAGCCATGATCGCGGCGGCTAACTTGCTTCATGGGTGGTAGTGGTACGGTGGCGGTGGCTGTGGGACGCCGAAGGCCGGGGGCGGCGCGGGGTTGTTGGCAGCGTTGGCGCGGCGGCGGAGCTTGTGGATGTAGGTCACGAGCAGCGTCGCCGCCGAGCCGGCGGCTGCACAGATGACTCCCATGGTGATGTCGCATCCGATCGACGAGCCGCGACAGCTGCACTGGAACAGCGCGCAGACGCAGGGCCTCCCCAGCATCTGCTGGTAGGAGCCCCTTGGCTTGGCTAAGGCTATTCTTAATGAGAATTTCATAGAAGTTTTATAAGTATTAAATTTATTGTCACATCAGCAATTTTACTAACTCGGCATGATCAATCATTGCGAGGAGGAGTTTCATCAAATAATAAAGGAGTTTCATCTTTATAACACTTAACAGACATAATTACCAAATTTTTAACTATGCGCTGAGACGAGCCTGTGCTCACGTGACCGTTCCTCCTCCTGTCCGTTAGCGCACGCTGCCGACCGATGCCGGAGCCCGCAGCAAGCTAGCGCCCTGGCGCCCACATGGCGGCAGCACAACAAGGCCGTTCTGACCGTTGGAAGGCGGCCGCGCCCTAACGTCCAAATGGGGGACCCCCAGGTTCTTGGGCTGAGTAGAACTCCAAATACGGCACAGGTAGTCAGGGATACGCTGCTACCGTGCTACTCTATCCCTGCTCATGTAGAGCTAGAGTATTTTTCCTCTTTTTATTAAAAAAATAGTATCGTCGGTTGCCAGATTTTGGCAGGAGTTGGATCTGCGATGGAACCTGATGACACTTGGGCCACGAAATTTGACGATTTCCCACTCTCTCCGTTGTTGCTTGACGGACCAGTGGGATCTTCCACTACTACATTACATGTGTCACCTTTATGGGCTTTTGTCAACGATCGTGGACGAGCATTCATTCGGTCGTGGCTTCTCATTTCTCAAGCTCATATATTTCCTCTTTGACAGGCAATGGCCTGCAATATAAAGTTTCTTTTAAAAGAAAACCCGATGTCTTTGAAACAAACCCCGATGACTGTGTGCCTAGAAGCACACTATGCGTACATGAATACAACATACATGAGTACAAATCATCGGGAATTCCACTTCGCCGGCTCGAGCATTTCTGATTTCTTTAATCCTCTGTTTTCTGTCGGCAACGCTTCGTCTCTGTTCGTTAGAATTCAGAACCAGAACCTGAACCTGTCACCTAGCCACGTCCTCTGCTGACTTGCTCCGTTGATAAACTTTTCTTTATGGCACTGTATTCCTTGGAGATTCTAAATGGGGGGCAAACCATGCATTTCATGAAAAAGTTGTTATCAACGGCTACCACGGCACACGGAAAAGGCAACCTCTTTTCGTTCACCTGGTAGTGCCCTAGCTGTCTAGCTGCTGCAGTCATGGGAGAAAGGTTTGGCAGGTGACAGTTGAGTGGATTAGCTCATGCCCATGCCAAATCGATCCATTCGCTGCTGGAATCCGAGACCACAAATCTCTCTGGATCGGCCGAATTATTTCGGCATACAGTTCTTGCAAGAGTGTGGTAGAAGCAAGTCATGGCAGAATGGAAGCTTTTTCTGAAATCCTGTCCCCTGCTGTTGCCTGTTGGTTTCAGTCCGTGAGCTTCCATGCTGCCCAACGGAAAAGGCACGCATGATGAGCACCTGACGTTTCCGTCTCGGGGTACGTGAAACCACTTGTGCTAATCACTCTGCAACCCCCATGTGTCAGGATAAACACTTGCACCGGAAGCAGATAGAGATGATGCAGTTGAAAGATGAAACTGAACCTTCTAGTAGTTATTATTATGCAATTGCAGCTTATGACCATATAAAATATTCCAAGGTTTTTATAACACTGTATGTGCTTCAAACGGAGATTCTACAGCATGTCGGAATGTTGGGGAAAGTCAACATGGGCACAACGTGCTGGCCAGTATGCAACTCCGTAAGAAATTTAACAAATTTTGCAGGAAGCAAAAATTGAATTAACATACGAGTATGTGACCCATGGATGTTGCTGCCTTTCGAAACAAAGAAAGAAAATGATGATCTTGCACGTCTTGTGCAAAATGTCCTACAATTACGAATCACCTACGAAAAACCATGTGCACATTCAACCCAAATTCTTCAAACCTTTTTTATTTGATGATGAAAAAAGTAAAATAGTTTTTCAGCCTCTGCATCCACATGGTGTATGTGGCCGGTACGTAATAAATAAAGACTACAGTCTATTACATTTCTAGATTTTCTAAAATGAAACAAATATGACATCTATCCATCTATCTCTTATGACACAGCAAGTCAAAATCTGAAGATCTCACGATGATATATGGTTCCCTAAAATTTGGTGTGATAAATCTCGGCAGGCGCCGCAACGGGCTACTGCACGATTTTAGGGCGTCTGAATTTCGAAAGGCGGTTGCTTTATTCCGCAACCTTTTCCTCCCCGTGATTGTTAGCATCCTGCCACCGCTGCCGTCCCGTTCCTGTCCGTCGATATCCAATCGGACGGCTGGGGACCTCCGGAACCCCACCCGTCGCCACCTGGACTCGCCGCGCCTGCAGGCGGCAGGCCGGCAGCAACCAACAGCTCAGCTCACGTCCGTCCTGTTCCGTCCTGCTCTGCAATCTGCCCACCACCACCTCCTCCACTTCGTCGACTTCTTCCCCCCAACCGTCTCTCCCCTCCCTCCCCTCCTGCCTCTGCCTCAAAGCCCCGTCCGTCTCATGCCTTGACAACGCCATTGGCAGCTTGCCTGTTGGTGAAGAGCAGGGGGAGCGAGAGGAAGGGGGCTAGGACTAGGAGGGAGGAGGTCGCGGGAGGAGGGGGAAGAAGATGTTTGATAGCTTGCTCAACTCCAAGTTCTACAACAAATGGTACCGGAAGATTCGCCTTTCTTTCTAGGTTTCTTGGTCCCTGGGCTGCTCTGTTCCGGTTCCAGATGGATTCGATCTTGCGGCTGCTTTTCCTCGGATGAGTCTACTCGGTTTCTTCGATCTTCTTCTTAGTTTCTTGCGCTAGTTTTCTCTCTCTCTCTTTTCTTCTATTTTCTGGGATTGCTCAATGCGGCTTTCCGCTCCCATGTTCTTGACGATTTGGTTGCGTTTATTTGGCTTGGGCGAGAAAAACGGCTTCTGTTCTTGGATTGCGCTAACCAATCTTTGGTTTCTTGCACCACGGATGCAGCAAGTACGCGTTCAAATGCATCCGGACGCGGATGGCTCCCATACGGCGGAAGAAGCACGCCATGATTCGGTTCTTGAAGAAGGACGTCGCCGACCTCCTCGCCAATGGCCTCGACACCCACGCCTTCGGACGGGTACGTTCATGCGGGTTCTCTCTTGCTCAACATTGCGGTTGCGTTGCTCTAGCTTCACAAATGATACTTGTTCTGGGGGCGAATGCGAATTGGGAGGAAGTTGGCTTGGGGTTGAATTGCTGAAAGCTGCTCTATTTTCCCTTCCTTTTCGATTGGAAAAGTTACACTTTTTTGGCGTAAAGATTTTACTGGTCGGTTGTCAAACTGTGGTTAATTTGGTAGAGGTGATTCTGTTTCCTGGCTATAATTTCAATCTTGAATGCAGATGGATGGGCTGATAGTTGAGTTGAACCATGCCTCTTGCTATGATATGATCGAGGAGTTCTGTGATTCCATCGGGAAGCAACTTGGCAGCCTTCAGAAGCAGAGGTAAATTCAATCAACTCAACTAACGGTTAGTTTTGATTCCTTCTTTCTGTTGTCAATCAACGACTAGCAATCATGTTAACACCGAGGAATTAGTCTATGGAACACATTGTTAATGGGAAAAATTATTGGTTATGACTTATGAGCCTTATGGTGACCCCATGTCTTTAGGGGGGGCCTGGCTGTGTTGCATTTGTTATTGGAAGTAAGACAGTAGTACAGGAGTATTGCATTCATAATACACAGTATATCCATATGATACCTCTGCCTGCCTGCCTGCTTTGGTGTTATTGAAGTGTTGGAACTTCAGTTAGTGAATAGCAACTAGCCATTACTAGCATGCTAAGAGTTCAAATAGAGAAGCGTAACCAGTTGTCTTGATGGTCAATTGATGACCACATTTGTGTTTATTTCTTTCAAAACAGGGAATGTCCCCCAGAAACCAGAGAAGCCGTGTCAACTCTGATTTTTGCTGCTGCTCGGTTTCCTGATCTGCCTGAACTGTGCGACCTGAGGCACATATTCACAGAGAGATATGGCAACTTTGTTGATCCTTTTGTTAGCCTCGAGGTGCACAGGATAAAGCTACTTTGTTGTTATTTAATTGCTTTATGCTTTTGTGGTCCTCTGTATTACATATTGACAGTATTAATTCAATCCTTGTGGCTGCAGTTTGTTCGGAAACTTGACAGTATAGAGTTCACTAATGAGGAAAAGTTGCAAGTTATGCAAAGTATTGCTGAAGAACTATCCGTCAGTTTTGATGCCAAGGAATTGAAACTCAAGTTATGGACAATGCCAAACACTGAACATGTAAGTGCTCCTCTAATTTACTACCTGAATGATGAATTAGGGAAACTAATATTTGCCCTTAACTTGGAATCATGGAATATGTTTTTCGTAGGATATGCTTGAGAAGGGTTCAAGGAATCCAGCGGAGCTAGCAATGCCTTTATCCAACAAGCAAAAGTGTGGTGAGGATGCTCCATATGGAAAACAAGATAAGGATATGCTTGAGAATGGTTCAATCAAGCCAGCAGAACTACCAATGCCTTTATCCAACAAGCAGAAGGGTAATGAGGATGCTCCATGTGAAAGGCAAAATAAGAATATGCTTGAGAAGGGTTCAAGGAAGCAAGCAGAACAAACAATACCTTCATCCAACAAGCAGAAGTGCAATGAGGATGTTCCATATGGAAGACAAGATGAGGATATGCTTGAGAATGGTTCAATCAAGCCAGCAGAACTAGCAACACCTTTATCCAACAAGCAGAAGGGTAAAGGGGATGCTCCATGTGAAAGAAAACATGGTGCTAAACCTGCATGTCGTACTGAGAAAGTGGAAATACAGCTGAACCGAAAAGATATTCATGCTGTTGCTGATGGCATTAGTCTAATTGATGAGAATTCCAGGAAGCAGCAATCTGATAAATCTGGTGAGAAGGAGCATTTGCTGAAATCAGTATCTCCAATCGACACTAACAGAAGGAACACCCAAAAAGATGTTAAGAAGCTTAACAGAAGAGATGGCCGCCCTTCTGAAAAGGAGCTGATGGAAGCAGTGGAGCTTGATCTCAATGGCCTACCTAAGAAGGGATTTGGTGCAGTCAAATTTCCTGAAACAGAAAGCAACATTACAGTTCATCTAAATGCTAGGTCAAAGGAGGCTGTGAAAGAAAACTGTGTTGAAAAAGAGCATGAGGAAGCTGTTCGTCACCACCACTTGTCACGACCTGCTGGTCCTGATCTCAGCAGGAAACATGCAGATCCAGTGCTAAGAGCTCAGCGTCCGGAGAATCAAGGATGTCCAGTGAGTCCGTTGAATGGTAACAGAAACAAGGGTCCTCCTTATGCTAAGACGAATGGGGCAAATTTGAAGAATCCTTCTGAAAAACAAGCAAACAATGGTTTGTTGTATGACAAACCCCAGCATTTCACTGATCTGGGAAATGTGGTGCCAAAAGGACAAGGAGTGACTGGCAGGGCAACAACTATGCGACCTCCTTATGTTAAACCAAAATCTAACATGCAGCCTGTAAATTGTGATCCTGAAAAGCAAACTCCAAGTGATTGCAGCAAGCACATCTCTGGACAAATTGATCACATGGACAACAAAGATGTGCTTCGGCCTGTTTCTGTCAGAAGGAGAACAGCAAAGCCGCCAGCTCCTGTTAATGCTTATGGTGAGGCGCCTAACCAAACACCCAGCAGTCACAGAAGCCACTCTAGCAGGCAGACAGGTGCTGAATACGACCATAACCCAAATGGCAATGGGACTGCTGATGAGAGAACTACTAGTAGCCGACCAAAGCACACAGGCAGAAAGAATGGAGCCTTGAACCACAACTGTGACTATGACAGGTTCATGCAGCGTAGGCAACCAGAAGCAGATGATTCTGCTATTGATTTTGGTAATCTCTTGCCTCGAAACGCAAATGGACAGAGGAGACATAAGAGCAGAGGCCACGGAGACCTTGATGAGGAGGAAAGGATGATGGACAAGCTCCTGATTCATTATAGCAAGAAAGGTTTGGATCCAACTAACAAATCTGATAATGACAAAGAAGCACAAATTGATTCCCAGCAAAAGATTTCCTTACATCCTCCCGGTAGAGCTATCTCACTACCGCCTGAACCCATTGGCCCCGGCGAAGAAGTTAAGATTCCTGCTCGGTCAACCTCGCTGCAGCCAGACGGTCCTAGGGGTGTGCGTGTGCACCCCAAAATGCCAGACTTTGATGAACTGGCTGCCCGGGTCAATGCTCTGAGGAAGGCTTGAGGTGGCTTAAGATTGCCTTTGGCTTGTGTGCACGTTCTTTCAGCTGAAGAGTTGATACTTTGTTGACAGTTACTTGCAAGTCACGACCATCGAGTCATTCTGTATGTGCAGTTCCTATAAGAGATTAAACGGATTGTGTATGCATTTTTCTCTTTTGATTTTTCTGTTAGATTTTTCTATAGTGCCCTTGCTATAGGTTTTCCTTGGCACCAGGTGTTTGTGCAGAATAGGAGCACTGGTTTGAGGATTAACACGATACATACAGTTGATAGGGAGTTCCATTGGTTATTCTTTATTTGATTGTTAGGGGTTGGATTTGATATACTGTATCCTCACATTCGGTGTACTAATTCACAAATTCATATGATGGGATGTCTGTAAATGTTGTTGATTAAGTTTCATTGATTCTCTCTCTTCAACTGGCCAAGTTTGTTTGAGTCTGCTTTATGTTTGTACTGACAGAACTGCATGGGGTACTTCTACATTCCCAGTTCACTTGTACTGCCCTCCGTAGTCCTTTTTCTTGCGTCATGCCTTACAAGAGGCACATTTTTTGATTGTATGTTTGTCTCTCCTGTTGGAAAAGGAAAAATACATTTCTACAGGTACACTTGGCTCCTGCACTTTGTTCTTATTTTAGTTGTAGTGCTGGTTAATTTAGAGAAGATGTCAGATTTAGCCCGAGTATTAAACTTTGAGAAGCCTAAATGGCGGCGGCCACATGTAATGGCACTGCCACTCCACCTTCTCCAAAACCATGGGGGAATCCTACCAACCTCAAACAGTGGGCTCTGCGTAGCAGAAGCAACAGATCCCGAGTGTTCAGATCAGAGTGCAAATAGTTAGCATTGCAAGTTTCCTATTACAAATCGATTTTTTTCCTCCGAAGTCCGAACAATGGAGTCCATTCTTTTTCCAGTCTATCCAATCGAATCCGCAGCAACCTGGAGTACAAGATACTGCACATGGCAATGCGCATGTCGTCGTCCACCATCGCTCTGGCCAGTGGCTACCTCGCTAGCAGAGGCACCGCATGACGCCGACGACGAAGCTGGCGATGCAGTCCTGGCCCCGGCCGTCGCGGCCGTCGAGCGCGTCGTCCCGTACGAGCCGCTCCAGGCCCCGGTTCCTCGGCAGCGCGCCGGCGCGGTGCAGGATCGTTGCCGCCGCGGCCGCGGGCCCGCCGGCCGCCACGCGCGCGGCGAACCGCACGACCGGCCTCAGGAACAGCGGGAGCAGGGCCTGTGCACGATGAGCGTAAGAAGAGAACATGTCAGCACGGCAACAGCAGCGGCGAGACCATGGCGCGACGGTGCTGCACGGTCGCCTTGCATAAGCAAAGACCAGACCCCTCACCATGCGCGATGGCTGGTGACAATGTCGCGGCTGAAGGCGTTGCCAACTGGCAACGTAGATGCCACCTCGAGACCGTCGCCGAGAACGCAAAGGCTGCAGATTTGTTTGGAATTCTTGATGTCGACGGCTCTTGGTCAGAGCTTCATGGAGGCCTCTGGATATATATAAAGCCGGCGACGCCGACGGACAGATGGACGCGCGGTGCCGGTGAGCCGCGCAGGCGTGCGTGAGCCATCCGATGCGTTCGTGCGTGCCCCCGTGACTGGCGACGCAAACGGTTGGCGGTGGCTTGCGGCGCCCACCGTGTGCGCCCGCCTCGCCAGCCGGCCCGGCGGCCGGCCGCGCCGTACTACGGACAAGCAACGGCCAAGGCCATCGTCCCGAACCAACCACCCCGCCGCCCACATGAGCCTATCTCGGGGGCTTCACCCTCTGCGTGCGCCGCGCAGCCCCTTTTCGTCACCCTTCGCGTATCCCCTTTCGGCGGCTGCCGCCTGGCTTTGCTTCTGCTCCGCGTGGCGCCCCGCGTGGTCAGCAGCAGCCAGCGGGAGTTTTGGTTTTCCGTCGACGTTTTTTTGGTGGTTTCGTATCGCCTTCATCCGAGGGTACTGGGTTAGATTAGATGTACACATGTACGGTGACTTATCAGGAACGTCCAGAGATATGATAAACATAACATGGATACGTATAAGTCACATGATCAATGCTCAAGTTCACCTGTGGCCAATGGAAAAATTAGTTCTGTAGCATCAAAAGAACGTCGCTTCCGGAAAATATCATTGAAAGAGTTCTGTCACGTGAAATACCATCAAAAGAACGATCCATTATCTGAAAATACCGTTCCGTCACGGTTGGAGCTAACGGTGTGAAAATCTTGCACCTCTTCACCTTCTTCCCACGCTAAGCATGGGCGGACAATCCCTCACCTTCTCCTTCCCTGAGCTACGGCAGGTCGGATTTGCGCAGGGTGGTCTCCAGCAGCATAGATCGGCAGAGCACCCCCGGCGGGGACGGATCCCGGTCGGTGCCGCGAGCTCGAGGAGGCGCCAGGTCCGGCCGAGCTAGGACGGTGGCGTGGCTCGCCAAGGTCCTGGTCTCTTGGAGCTCGAAGAAGAGCTCGACGGCTGGAGCTCAGAAGCTCGACGCGAGCCGCGGCATCGCAAAGCTTGGCGCGAGCGGCGGTGCGCCTCGATTTACCCCTCTTCCACATCAACGGGCGCCACTCAGACTAGCAGCAACAAGAAGAGGAAGAAGACGAGGTCACCGGAGGAGGGTCCTTTGTGCCTGCCACGGTGGGTAGAACCGGCGCCGCCGCGACTGTCTGCATCTCCTCCATGGCCAAGCGAAATTGTGCTCCCAGTGGGGATCGCTCGCGGTACCGCAGCGGGCCAGCGACGGTAAGCAGCGCCATGGCCAGCGCGTGGCACGTCGGATATGAAGCCGTGGCCATTAGCCGGCATGGCGCGCGGCACGTCGGGAAGGACGAGTGGCATTCGCCCGTGAGCCAGCGTGCGTAGAACCCGTGGCTGTAGGCCGGCATCACGCGCATGGCGTCCCCATCCATGAACTCCGGCAGCAGAGGTCGCGATTGGCGTGGGCGGCGCTTGGACTGGCGTCGGCGCTTGGAGACTGGAGTGGCAGGTGATGGGCACCTCGTTTTTTTCAGGCGAACTTTTTCTTCACAGAGTTTACGCCGTCAGCCTAGAATGCGACGGAATGCTATTTCTGGGTAACGGATTGTTATTTCTGTGGTATCTCGCGTGACAGACGTCTTTCGGTAGTATTTTCCGGAAACGGCATTCTTTGGGTGCTACAGAACTAACGGCGGCTGGATTATAAGCCACCTGAAAAGCTGAAACGACTAATTTGTTATGAGAGAAAAACACTATTTGGTGACTGATAAGCCGGTAGATAAGCTAAAGCGAACATGCTAAATTTCCAGCCAATTGGCTTTGTATGGAGCGAGTGACAGGAGCAAGCAATTTATTGCAAGTTGTAAGTTGTAACGCACAAGGAAGGACGATCACCAAATACTGACAAACACAGCCCAGGATCTTGTTATGGGCCAACAGAGTCCATGAAAAAATATCAGCCCATTTAGTTAGGCACAGTACATGGGCCAAATGCACCCACCATTCCCGCACACCACCGAGAGGAAAGCCCGGCCCGAGCTCCGCCGATCGCAAGATGCCAAGATTCCCACGGCCTCGCGGCTCGTGCACGCAACCTTTCGGTCCGTCTATCTATAAACGCCGTTCGCTCGCCCACCTCGCCCGTCTCCAGCCGCAGTCTCGCTTGCCTTTCCCCACCTCCCCCGTCGCCGCGGCACCCGCCAGCTAGGGTTTCGTGCCCCGCTCGCCGATCCGCCCCGTCCGCCATGTCGAAACAAGGTGCGTCGGTCTGCTCGCTCCCCTACCTCCTCTTGCGCTCGCGTGTTTCGCGGGATCTAGTTCGATTTGGTTTCTGACTGATGGGATTCGGGGTGGCCTTGCAGGAGGGAAGGCCAAGCCGTTGAAGGCGCCCAAGGTCGACAAGAAGGAGTACGACGAGGTATGCTGCTGCGCGTTGTCCTCTTCTTCCATTCCGTTGCGCGCGTTTGGTTGGTTGCCTGATTAGCGATCTGCGCGTGTAGTCTCTGACCGTATGGCTTGACTCTTAATGCAAACGCACTAAGATCAGTTCATACTTGGTGATTGGTTCATAACTAGTAATTCTTAAGGCTAAGGTGAATTTGGCGAATTGCCTAAAAACTGTGTCTGTACTTGTTACCCTCCGTGACAACCTTTTGGGGAATTTGGCTCTTGATGCAAAGACGCTAAGATCAGTTCATGTTTGGTGGCTGGTTCAGATCTAGTAATTCTAAACGCTAAGGAGAATTTGGCGAATTGCTTAAAAACTGTCTGTCTTTGACAATCTGGAAATTGAGGATTCATCTTAATTGCAATGTTTCTGAATTGGGTGCATCTTCCATTTGATTGTTAGGGATTGTGCTATTTGGAGCTGTTTCTTTGGTCTATCCTATTATCCTGTCATTAATCTAGAAGCTGGTTGGGACAGAGTGTTTCAGGATGGAAATTTCTTTAATGGAAAAAACTCAACCTCATGTCTTAAGTCAAAAAGAGAATGCAATTATATAATAGGAAGGAAACTGTTTATGTTATTGGTTCTTTTGCTGGAACACATGGCAGTCAAGTCCCATGATAAACAAGCAAAGCTGAATCCAATAAGCACTTCCAAAGTATATTATGAAAAGGATAGGGTAGCAATCTGAATATGATATTGTGACTGCTATAAAAATCCAAATCTCTTTTGATTTGGAGAACTAGTGAATGTAGCAATAGAAAAGGATGCCTGAGCTGATTCAGTGATCAGTTATAATGTGTCTCCACTTGACATCATTCTGATACCATCAATCTTTGCAGTCTGATCTTGCGTATCTGCAGAAGAAGAAAGATGAGGAAAAGGTGAGATTCAATTCTAAATGGTGCTTGTTTCTTCAGTTGGGATCCTTATTTGCTCACAGAAGGTTTGTCTATGTTGCATGGACAGGCGCTGAAGGAACTGAAGGCCAAGGCACAGAAGGGTGCGATTGGTGGCTCTGGCCTGAAGAAAAGTGGGAAGAAATGAGTCTGTTACTTGGGAAATGATAAATCTTCTGCCTATATGTGCTGTGGTTCACCAAATGTGATTGTAACAAAACTATCTTAAGTGGGTTCTGTGTTAGTAATGTTGCAGTCAGTTGCTTGATCCGAAGATGATGTTGGCTATGATGCAGATGGTTCTATGATAATAACATGGCATTCTAAGATGTTGTCTTCTTAATTTATTTGTGCTGATTTTTCTTTTCCATTTACATCCCTTCCTCAGTAAGCAGGCTATTTGCTCCATCCGTTTTTATGTGAACCTATCTGGCCCCATCCGTTTTTATCTAAACATATCTGGCATCTGTTAACATTTTCATGCTCGCGTATCATGGCAAAGCGATGTTAGATGTGATTTTTTGGGTTATCTACGCAGCACTCCATTGTAGAGAATCCTTCCCACACGATACCGTCAGATCTAAAATTATGATAACGCTTCATCCTCTACCTCCTCCCACCAGCCTCCCTCCAGTCCTCCACCGTATCTCCTTTACTGAATTGCTGCTGCCTCACCGGCGAGGCCCACCCACCCTCCTTCCCTCCACCACACCTCCCTCCGTCCACCCTCCTCTGCCATTCATTCCTATTGTCGGAGATCACCTGAGCCGCCCCCACCTCCTTCACCGCCCTACTTGTCTCTCGCCACCGGTGCTCGCCCCCGCCACCTCCACCCCCCAACCGGGGGTCCACATCTGCATGGCTCTGACGGCGCCTCGCTGCCTCCGCTCACCCGCTATCTCGACTACCACCGCCGCCGCCGACTGGTGAGCCACCCGGAGCTCCTACACCCGGAGGCTAAAGGTAACCCCCACCCCCGAACCCAACCCCCCGCCACCTCCACCCCCCAACCGGGGGTCCACATCTGCATGGCTCTGACGGCGCCTCGCTGCCTCCGCTCACCCGCTATCTCGACTACCACCACCGCCGCCGACTGGTGAGCCACCCGGAGCTCCTACACCCGGAGGCTACAGGTAACCCCCACCCCCGAACCCAACCCCGAGCCCAAACTTCCCAGAGCTGAAGAAGAAGTTGCTACCGGAGCTCAAGGAGGTGTTGTGGCAGGTGATTAGGTATTAAAATTTGAGTACGGGGAGAAGTAGAAATGCTCGAGTGCAATATAACTTTCCCTTTTTTTGGTACAGATGCCTTGGATCAAAGAAATACAATGCAAGGTACGCATTAATGTTTAAAAGGAGAGAATGTTCTGTCATCGTTAAACACCTATATGAAAGTTAATCCCATCCAATATAAATGTTTTACAGGTGTCTCAAAGCTAAAAGTATCACTAACAATCTTATAGACACATTCTCACGATTAATATGATCTTTTCTACCCTAAGTGTGATGTCTGCACCAGTTGAACCCGGTCGAACTGGGATGGGGGCTTTGTGAGCTTTCCACGCTATGCCCTGGGAACAATATGCGTCATGGCTGCACAGTAACAGCTAATTTTGTTGGGTTTGGTATGTGACCTCTAACTCCTTTCTTCGACCACTCCGGTTAAACTTGGATGGGTGTTTTGATTCCTCTGATGCGTGCATAGCAAGTTCTAAAGAAAATTGTGCACGTGCTCTAAGTTTAGTGAAGAAATATTGTTTTCTCAATCTCATGCAAACATGTTTTAGACATTGGTGGATAGATGATTTATATCTCTGTACGTTGAAAGAAAATTGTAAGGAAAATTGGGCTTGAGAAAGGTAACCATTTGATAATTTAAGAGATTATATAAAATGTGTTATTTAGTGATTTTGGGATCAAAATGCGTAGCTTGACCTAACTATCACAATATACACTAATCACACCTTGTAAGTTAATTAAATACTCGTTGCCAAAAAGATTAGGTGTAAACATTTGTCCATTTTTGACCAAGATAGGGTCATCCATGGCTTGAGGCATGACATCTATCGGTCGAGTAATGCCATCAAGTAGCCATTTAGTTAAATAATGCCATCTATAAGCCGAGTAATGTCAATAACAAGATGAATCATGCTAGCTATTAGTTCGGCGTAATCTTAAGATACCCACTTCCTCTTGCAGGCTTAGTGCTCTACAGGTCCCAATACCTCCCATACCGAACGGATGAACAAGTCCGTACGCTAAGAAAAGACTTAATTATTCTTCTAATGCTAACCGACATCTTCATTATGCGTATACAGTTTGCTTGTCATAGGATGTAGAGAAGGTAAGAAGAGGCAAGGTTCCAAGAGGGTGTGTAAATATATAGGAGCGGTATGGAATTTTGTGGGGAGAAATGAAAAATAAGAGGGTTGTGTAAGGAGAGCCGATCTTATGCAGAGTAATGAAGTGAGATTTGCATTCATAGGGAGTAATGGTTGCATTCATAAGGAGTAATGGCTGTTGGGGAATCGGACTTCGTAAAGCACCCCCTATGTCTTTCTTCTACTCCAATTTCTGACTCTTTTGCTTGGCTTGTTCAAGTGATTGGTGACTTTGCAGGAGGAGTTAGTGCGTGCAGAAAGATGGCTGCTGCTGTTCGCCAACTTGCTCGCCTTGCAAGCAAACTTAGCGCCCGAAGTGGACTGAAAGGATGCATTGATTCTATGGGGCAATAGTCCGCCTCGAGACGAGGAAGGTGAAGTACTTTTAGGGGGGAGACGTGAAGTCAAAGGTGAAGGATTAGGATGGGTGACTAGAGGGAGGAGGGAAGAATGAGAGCTTTTAAAATTCTCTCTGAGAACAAGGCCTATATCCCTATTGCCACTCCAAGTACACCTCGCTTAAAGGCTAAGGTGAATTTGACGAATTGCCTAAAAATTGTGTCTGTACTTGTTACCCTCCGTGACAACCTTTTGAGGAATTTGGCTCTTGATGCAAAGACGCTAAGATCAGTCATGTTTGGTGGCCGGTTCAGATCTAGTAATTCTTAAGGTAAGAAGGTTCTAAAATGTATGAGATATAGTTGTCATACTTCACTAGATATTTTAGCATGAGAAATATAAGAAACTACATTGCAACATGGCAACACTACAATGATCTGCTCCCTTTAAAATATCACACCCAATTATGTGAGCTGAAATTCCTTTATCTGCTGCATGATAATTTTATTTATGGGAGCAGGTGGAAGAGACCGCCTCTCCACTTCGCTGCCGAAGATAAGATGACTAGTGAGCTTGTATTGCTGTCCGCCTGTCCGGTGGGCTTTATTTAGCAGGTCAAACGAACGTACTGCATCTTCCTCCTGTTCGGACGTCAGAGCACAGAGAAGTACTGCAGTATTGGAGATTTGGAGTAGCAGTGGAGGACTGGAGGCCAATACATCTACATCCTCGGCTTCAAGGCGGTCGGCGATTCATGTTGTTTTTTTTTTCCTTGTATCCAATCCATGATCGTATCTGAAAATGATTTTGTTTGTAAGGATGTTCCCATATTGTTTTTCTTGAAACTTTTTAGTTCTACGCACACAGAAAGTGAGGCAGAATGGGTTCATCGAGTGTACATGTGTTCATCCGATTATTTTTTTTAAAAAAGGTGAACATGGGTTAAGACTTGCATTGCTTTTTTTTGTGTTCTGTGACAAGCAAAAAAACCAAAAAGTACGTCGATGTCTTGTGTACTTTGTCTCGATGTTCGTCTGAGTTCATTTGAGTAAATTGAAATATTGAATGCGTACAACATTTCGCCTCGAGAAGCTACTACGGTTTGCACGTACGGAATCTATCCAAGCTGTGCTAAGATTTGGATATTTGGACTGTGACCTCGCCACCGCTTATATAGGAAAAGTAAAGGAGCTCTTGCTGCGTGATTTTTTTTTTCTTTGGCGAGACGGCATCGGTCTCTGGTTTCCGCGCTAGAAGGACGGCTGCTGTCGCTTATCGGTCTTTACCGGTACTAGGACGGAGTCCTTACCGGTCTTTTTGCTAACACGCGGAGTCCTTGCTTTTTACGCGTCTGCTGTCGTATAGGCGTATAGCTATACTAGCTATGTAGGACGACCACAAGGGCCCGTCTTTGAGTATGATACTCACAAGAATATGCGGGTACGTGAAGAGCCGAGAGCCCTTGCACGACACTACGACTAGCCTCGCGTACCGTACGTGTCCCGTCGCCGCGGCTTAAAAAGGTTGGCCCGGTGAGGATTTGTGCCATCCTTTCCTCCTCGATCTGTCTTTGAGTCTCGACATCTCGTCATCTCGACCTCGACCGCGCGGGAGCCATGGCGCTGCGCCTTCTCGGATCCAAGCTCGCCGAAGTCCTGCCGCGTCATGTCGTGAAGGGGCGGCTGCCCCAGATGGCTAAGTTGGTTGGCGATTTGACTCTGCTTGGGTTCAGGTGTAATGTCGTCAACTCTTTTCTAACGCTAGATTCAATGGGTTCCTCCTCTTCAGGTATAGGAGAGCTCCGCCTTTGGCTGCCCACCAAGAACCAAGAATCTACTGTACGATAAGCCTAGAGCCAATGCTACCTATAGTTTCAGCTCATCCTCAAAGGTAATACTTTTTTGACGTTGCCATTAAAAAGCTTATCCGTGCTGTTTCTATTCCTGTCAAGATTTTTCTAGCATTATCTACTAAAGTTGTAATATACATTATGTTCTTGTGAGTCTTTTCTTTGTTCCTCGAAATATATCTATGTGCTGCATGGATTATTAGTTCATTCAGAAACGAAATTTCAGGACCAAGTTTTTGCAGTTCAACATGATATACACATCAATTGACCTCTGCGATTTACTTGTCATGGGATAGTTATTTTTTTGAGCACCAGAAGATTTCCCTCCTTAACAGAGGAACCAGTTTTCCTGATTTTTTTAGCACGTTATTTGTTCATTCAGGTCCAGGCAGGTTCTGATTCTGCTGTTGGAAGAAGGAACATCAGCTCAGGCCTTCCCACTGAAAATACCAGGGTATAGTGTTCCACTCATATTTCTAAACCTTTCCTAAATAATTGATTGTTTAATTTATACAATTATTTGAGCGGATACAGTTGTCACTAAGTTTTTTAACATGTTGTTAGAACAAATCTTTTCTTCCTTGCAATGTTGGTTTTTTATAATGTGACTATATTTGAAATAGCATGCCCAAGTTTGTTACTCTTTTATGAATTAGTTATAAATGTAGGTATTAAATCGGATCGATTCAACTCAAAATTCTAAATAGTAACGGTTTCCTGTTACTAAAGGTTGGCGTATTTCTTTGCACGCTTTCTTTAAGCAATTGGGAAGATGCCTTCGTAATTAGTTTAACCCCTTCTAATAATCAACTAGAATATAAGGTGTTTAATTACATTTTTTTCACTTGAAAAGAAAAAGGAAACAATCGAGTTGCCTCTTTTGTATCTTGTTTAGTTGAGATGCTTAGTCGAGCATGATGCTCTTGTTAAGCCCCACAAATCTTACACTGAGAAGAAAGAATCTGAACTACTGTATCTAACTGCAGATGAATCCATCCAAGAAAGATCCCAGTGCCCCAGGGAACGAAAAGCCTCTTCCAGCAGACCGAGAATGTGATTGCTCAAGGTATAGTGGTGCTTTCAGTTTCACCAAACATATTCTTTCCGAATTCTGAATGACCTAATCATTCGTTCACATTACTCCACTGTAGGCATGGCATTAAGAAGTTCATGTACTTTGTCAATGGCTGCTTCTGCTTGATCAGCACTGCATACTTCGGGCTTACTGTTTACAGTTCTGTTCAGATAATTCGGTTGTCTAAGTATGTGGATCGGTAGTTTAGTGGTGCATTTGACGCCCCATCTTTTCATTTACAGTTTTATCTCAACCTTTTGTTCAATCGGTCAATACATCTCCACGAAACAATTTTGGTTTCAGCCGTCGGAAATTGGCCTATGCAAAACCAGGCATATTGTGAATGACGAACAACGCACAGAAGTGTGTGCTGAATGATCTCACCAACTTGAGATGAGATGAGATGAGATGAAACCCGCACAATGAACAAATAATATTGAACAATCTCATCACATAAATCTGGTTCACAAGACGACACTACCGAGTGCTACGCAGGAAACGAACAAGATGGGGCCAAAAGCTCCCAATTGTCTGCCTGTAATGTTTACATAACAGCAATATTTGCAATCCATTTGCTGTTCCAATTAGCACATCTAGGAAATCATAGAGCTCACAAACAACACCACGCAGGGAGAGCATGGATATAGGAAGAGGAAGGGCCTAGCTCCAAAATTTGACCCACTCAAGTGACCCAAAGATACTATGTGGTATCGATTGATTATCGCCGCCTCATACCCCTTCCACCACGGCCACGCATTGCAGCTCCACCACGGCCCCGACCACCCATAGCAGCAGCATCACCTTGTGCACTTTCAGACTAGAGCATAGATGACAACCCAATTAGATTATTTGAAATTCGTTGTAGCAACAATATGCAGAGAAGCAGCTTGCAAAAAAAATCTTAATATTGCGAAATTGATGTGTGATTGGCTCAAACAGCTTCTAGCACAAGGATATGTAGTATAAAAATAATATAAACAATGGTTCTAGTACCACCAATATGTAGAGAAACAATATGATAAAAAATAATACAACATTAAGGTAAGCAGGAATGTTTTGTCTGGAACAAACTTTTCCATAAACTTTAACTGGAGAAAAAGAACACTCAAGCATCCCGAAGTTGCAAATTACTAAACACGAGCATATGTGTAGCAGCATTCAGCACTGGGTTCATCCTTTTTATTTGTGTAGCAGAATAATAAAAAACAGCATGGTTGCAAAAATTATGTGCAGGTCCTGGCAACTATAAAATGATGCGACAGACTTACAGTTCTTTCATCGTTAAATTAACTATTACCATACTGAAGTGTACTTACATTACAGTGCCTAAAAGGAGGACACCAAACATTTAAAAACAGGAAATATCACTAACGCTCTCCAATCCCCCAAGCAAAGGAATTTTGAGTCTGTCTTTCTTTGTTTCTTCAAATTACATATGGAAAAAAGATTACGACTACAATGTTCCCACTAAAATGTGTTGGTAGTGCATGATATAGAAATTGAAAAACATTTGCCCATTCTTAGTAAGACCAATATCATGCATTCTGTACATTTCCTTACCTTGGGGTTTTTAACAGTCTCATCCACGCTGAGAATAAGACAAGCAGCTTCAGTTGCAGCATTTATAGCATTGATCTGGAAAATAATTTTTGATGCCAGCAATGTTAGAACTAGAATGTGAGAAGGCTGAGAAGTAACATGCAAAGCACATATACCTTCACTACTGCAGGTTCCCACACAAAGTTAGCAAAAGAATCAGCAATTCCACCAGTGTTGATGTCCACACCATAGTTAGCACCTTCACCTGTTAAAAGTGAACACAAAGTTCAGAAAAATAATAGTTTCTGAGTTCATGAAGAAGTTCCGAAATTGCGGGGAAGCTAAAGTATTGAAACAAAGACAAAGTTTAACCAACCAGATGCATGCTTCTGTCTGAGCTTATTTAGCACATCAGTTGCATCAAATCCAGCATTGTCACAAAGTTGTCTCGGAATAACCTGCACGAAGATTTATTTCAACTAAGGAACTAGCATTCTATGTATTTGAAAACTGTGATATATATAAGAACTTAACAAACACCAAACAAAACTGAGTGACTCGAAAGTATAACTACGTCATTCTAATGTTATTCACAAACTATAGTGCTTCAACAAAACATAAACAAGCATATTTCCTTCATTTCAGAGAAAGTTCAACCAACAGCAGCCTATTAAAGGTCAAGGACGTTTCCAGACGATGTGACTGGCACAAATTATTGATATACGTGAATTATATGCATTGCATGGAAAAGAACAAGCCAGGAAGATATACCTCAAGTGCTTTAGCGAATGAATTAACAAAAAACTGAGACTTCCCGGCTATGGTCCGTGCATGCTGCCTGAGATACTTGCTTACTTCCATCTAATATAAAAGGAAACAGGTTAGGATACCAATATTTGTAAAATATCACACCACTTAGCTTAAGTTGATGATACATACATCAATCGCACCACCACCAGGCACAACTGTTGAATTCTTAAGCGCTCTCCTAACAATCATGATGGCATCATGGAGACTTCTTTCAGCTTCCTCAATGAACTATATAGCATATTAGCATTAAAAACAGAATTAGTATGGTTATGATTAATCTTCAGACTTGACAAATCATTGTAGCAGTTAAGGACCTGATCTGCACCACCCCGAAGGACTATGGTTGCTGTTTGACCAGAAGGACAGCCACTGAATATGTTAAACCGTTCATTTCCCACTTGCCTTTCCTCGAATACTTCACAGGAACCAAGAACCTTTTTCAACAAAAAGGAGCAGATAAGTTCAGGGCAGCTTATGTTTACTGCATAATAACCGACAGCAAAACACAGAACTCAAAATACAGCTCAATATCCATCTATATACCAAAAACAACCACTTGAGCATATACCTCGTCGATGACATTGTTCACAGATGTCTGAACGAATCCACCGGTTGCTGCTGCAACACGCTGTAAATCCTCTTCCGTAACACGGCCAGCACAGAAAATGTCACGATCTGCGAAATACTGCATAAAGAAGATTCATTAAGCCAAGCCTACAGCATTAAACTATGCAAGTTAGAGCAAAAAAAAAGACTGCAGTGATAGACTGATAGTACATACTTGTGTTGCGAGATCACCAATTGCCAACCGAGAAAGCACTATTTTTGCCCCACTTTTTACACATTTATCCAATTTATCATAAATAATGTTCCACTCAGCGTCAACAATTGACTGGTATTGCAGAGGGTCTGACAATCTATAGTAAAATCAGAGTGCAGTGAGAAACAAACAGACAACGGAGGGCATGTAAAATACAAGTACAAATCAAGTCAACACTGTAACTGTATTTAGATTTGATTAGCATACCTAATCTCTGCATTTTCTTTCTCAGATTTCAGCTCAAGCTCAATGTTGAGCAAAAGAATCTTTGGATTCAAGAATTTCTTTGGCTGTTGCTCAAACCCAGCATATGAAAACGTCTTTTTGAAGGCAACACCATTAACAAGGAAAGAATCTCTCATAGTACCTCCAGGAACCTAATAACAGTTCAAATACAAGAACACCTTGATTCAGAATGAAATTTAGCAGCTAAGCATAAAAAGAAATAAAGACCCAGTTTCGTATCAGTAGCAACCAATATATATCAACATCAAGGATTAACATGAAGATTCTGGTACAAAGATATTAAGAAATTACCTTTTTTATTCCAATCATGTTAAGCCTGTCATCATTTCCAATAGCAAGCACAGCATCAACAACCATAGAAGCAAAGAACTCTTTCTCGCCGCCTATTAACTTCGATGAGAGCGTTGTTGCAGCGCATTTGGCTAACAGTGTTTTCTTTTCTTCAAGGCTTTTCCCTTCTATGCTAACCGCCAGCTCTTTAACTTTCTCAGTCGCCTGATGAGAAACTCGTGTGGATTAAAAAGTTAAATTTAAAAATTGGCAAGGCACTCAATGCAAAGATGTTCAAAGAATAGAAGACTCGTAAATGCACTAACCAAATGGCCAGCAGTCCTATAACTGCGAATTAGACTGTGAGGGTGTACACCGTCCTCAATATAAGGCTTTGCCTCCTTTAAAAATTCACCAGCTAGAAGCACCACAGTAGTAGTCCCATCACCAACCTGAGGAAAACAGAATTTTATTTGTCCAGATTACTGCACAGCTACAGCACATTGAAGGTTGCAAACAAATCTAGGGGATTAAACCGATCAAGATACAAGAAATGGCAGGCTAAAACTGGCAGCTCACTCAAATAGCAGGGAACACAAATATTGGCCTAATCACTCTAGAGCACAGAGGAAAACGTAAAGTACATCCTGACAAAATACAAACAAGACTGGTATGCTGTTTATTGAGGAATGATTTTCTGGACAATGTATAAAGGTAAGCATTGGACAAAATAAATGGAACCTTTTATGCTCAGAAAGTTGATCTAACAATTTGCAATAGTCGATACATCATGGGCGTTATACTGTAGAACTGATCTGTAAGAAAGACAATCCAAAAGATCCAGAAGGAAATGCAAACTTCATTTCAGCGCATTTATGGCACATTGATAATGGAATGGAATCTCGTCCCTCAGCTCATTGCGAAGTGGAGCATTCTTATAAAATGCACGGAACAAGCTCACACATCACAACAGGCCAAGCGCACACTCGAGCAAGTTAGAGCAAATCTCTTCGGTGAGCTCACCTCGGAGTCCTGCGACCTGGCGATGTCGACGAGGATATTGGCGGCGGGGTGGACGATGTCGAGGAGGCGCATGATGGTGGCGCCGTCGTTGGAGATGGTGACGCCGCCCTTGTCGTCGTGGATGAGCTTGTCCATGCCGCGGGGTCCCAGCGTGGTGCGCACCGTGTCCACCACCGCCGTGCACGCGTTGATGTTGCTCACCATCTGCGCCTTCCCCTGCGACGTGTCCGTGCCCTCCTTGAGCAGGATGACCTGCGGTTGCTGCGGAATCGGGAAACGAGACGAACGAGCGTCAGTGAGAACGAGACTGCGGAATGGCGGAAGAAGAGCCCGCGGCCTTGCTGCCTACCAGCATCGCCGACATGGCGGGGAGCTTCGCGGTTGCGGGGAGATTGGGGCTTTCTGGTGGGAGATCTGCGGCGGAGACGACGAGGCGGCGCGGCGGCGAGGGTTTTTCGACTGCTCTGTCTGGTGGTGGACGCCGGCGGCGCGGGGCGAGCGTTCTAGGAGGCTCGTCAGTTCGGGTGTGGTCATATGGGGTTTGCTTGCATCGCGGCCGTTCATCCTTAGATCTAAGGGACGCCAGCATTTGCAGTGGTTAATGGGAGTAATTCTTCGTATGCCACTACGATAAACTTCAAATTTCGTTATGACATCGTTAAAACCAATATCCATCATTTGTTTAATCGTCATTGTAAAATCAATATCCATCATCTGTTTAATCACCATTGTTAAATGCGCGTCATTGTAAAACCAATATCCATCATTTGTTTAATCGCCATTGTTAAATGCGAAATAGGAGAAGAAGTTTCATCATATGTGAGAACTATGAAATTCTGTAGACACAGTTATCATATTCTCAACCTTAGTAATTGTGCTAACCTTATATTAAACCACTATGAGTAACCTCCAATCTAGTAATTCATTGCTAAGACATACATACATTAATGATGTCTTGGGATTAAAAATCAGTGGTATTGAAATAGTTGTCGCAAACCTAGGATTGGGTTTCAACGGGTGGCATGGCCATTAGGCTAGTCTAATTGCACAAAAACTTAGTAACTGAGTCTGGTGAGTGTCATAATGATAAAATTTATCTTTCATTTGATGAAACTCTTCCTCATCTCTCTTCATAATGAGCTTATCAAGTCAGCAAAATTGCTGATGCGGTATGAAATTTAATACTCATAAAACTCTTATGAAAGCGTGCTAGGATCCCCCTTGCCACTCTCAACCCTTTCTAACTGGTTGAGCCCTCAACCAGCGGTTGCCCTGCTTGTGACACCGCTAGGGCACAAGGCTCGCCCGTGGCGGGGGTCAGCAGCTCGCCCAAAATTTAGGGGATGGAGGGCTCTCTACCTGTGCTCCATCACTGGTGCTTCGCCCGAGCTCCTCGTCCCCCTTCAAGACCGTCCTGACCCGTGCATTATGTGGAGGCGAGGTCGAGCAGGGGTGGTGGTGAGTTCAACTTCCTATTCATCAGTGTTGGTGCAAATCCTGGTGCAGGGGAGCCACTCGAGGTCATTGTGTGGCACGACACCAGCGCCGGGCCCAGCAGATGGAACATTTCCTCGGGCAAGTCCCCTCGAGATGTGTAGCCCATCCTTCTCCAACGGAGTGGCTCATGGTAGCCGAGCAAGCTCCGCTAGAGTAGTTCATGTCGCTCGAGCTATGCCACATCGCCAATCCACCCCGCCTTGACAATTCGCGCTGCTCGAGCTGCGCCGCACCGTCGTTTGGCCCCCTCGCCGTCAATCCGAGCTCACTACATCAGGCAGAGAGGACGTGCGGAGGAGAGGGCATACAACACCAATGGGAGGAGAGTTGGTTGGTAGATGTGGAAGGGGAAGGGAGAAGCAAGTGTGGAGAGAGATGAGGCTGACAAGTGAGTCCATACACATGATGTTCATTCTGACTTGTGTGGCCAATGGTCGCATCAATAAAAACTCCCTTGGAAACCACTTCAACCCGGTCGGGGGCGGAATGTGGTGTGTACTTTGTGAGGTTTTGGAAGATGGAGTGTGTATGATACCAAGTATTTATCAGTGTTTAAACCTGGCAACCTACCAAGAGGGGTGTTTAAGGTAGTGTTTTGGTTAGTGAGGCTCGTCGAGATCAGGAACTCGAAGGTAGACACATGATTTAGACAGGTTCGGGCTGCTAGATTGCTAATACCCTACGTCCTGTGTGTTGGTTGGATTGAATTTTCTTTGGAGGGGGTCCCTGCCTCATCTTATATTACCGAGGGTAGGTGTCTGTGTTTAGATCTGGCAACTTACCGAGGGGGTACCCAAGGTAGTGTGTTGTGCGTGGGGCTCGCCGAAGACCAGGAACTCGAAGGTGAACTCGAACACACGATTTAGACAGGTTCGGGCCGCTTATGTCATGTAATACCTTACGTCTTGTGCCTTGGTTGGTTTGTATTGATTGATGAGATGTTTGGAGGGGGGTCCCTGCTTCGCCTTATATTGCCGGGGGTAGGGTTACAGGTTGGTTGTTGTACAAGAGTACTAGTCGGATATGACCAGAGAGTTCTACTCTAATTGCTATGAGTAGTTTCCTAATCCTCGACTAGTCCTTGTCCGCCACGTAGACCACGCCGTTCTACACCGTATTCTCCATGTTTGATACGTCTTGGTGTACAGCCCCGTATTGTAGGACTGTCCAAGCCTCCCGGTGGGCCCATAGGGGTATGGCCAACAAGCCCCCGAATACTTTTTAGTCAAATACAGCAGTCCTGAGTATTTTTGTAGACGTCGCTGACTAGTTTGTGGTGCTCTTTTTGAGTACTCCATCGCATTGAGTCTTCGAATGTGCTCAAATACTGCCATGCGGCTAGAAGGTGCTCAAGCCTCATTTAACTTAGTCTTGAATCTTGAATCTTTATATGGAAGTGCGATTTAAAAAAATCGCACTCCATATGGAGTAGCCCCCGAGCCTTGGGTTGAATCGAAGAATTAGGCTAAGGGTCAATCTTGTAATTTCACATCTGTTTCTCCTTAAAGCCTGGAGAGAAAAACTTTTTGTCCAACGGGCACGTGGCATACAGCCCCCGAGCCGTAACACGACTAGTTTGGATATAAGGGCAACCATTGGTCCAATGTGACCGTTCGCCTTCAGAAAATTTATCGCTTCTGAAAAACTTGGTAACCATCTCGACGATAATTCATGGCTTAAAAAATGGAATATTCCCCATAATCTTCGCCACTCAGTTACCTTGTGCCTCGGTTATAAATGATGGAGGAATCTTATCCCTCCTGTTTACTCAAGCTAGTTCGCTCGAGCCATTCATCTTCTCCATTGTCACCCTAGCGCCGCCGCTTGCACTCCCCGAGCACTGTTGCCCTAGTGGTGTTGCTTGCCATCTCGGAGTGCCGCCACCCCCCATTGTGTAGCTACCCAGCTGATGTGCCGGAAGACCATTGGAGCAATGGTGCCCAACAAAGCATCCTCGAGCAAGACGGCGGAGTTGAAGAAGCGCAAGGCTGCCAAGAAGGAGAAGGAGGTCCAGCTGTCAGCGCCCAAGTATGGGAAGACCAACCAGACGGCGCCGCCAAACCAAGCCATGGCCTGGAAGCCATCCACCTTGAAGGAGGTGGAGATCCAGGTACTGGTGCGTGCCAATCTGCTCCAGGGGAAGGAATTCACACATTGAACGGAAGCAACCGGAAATGCGTGGCCTTTCAAGAGCTACCCAGACGAGATAGTAATCTTCATGCACTTCATCGAGCGTGGGCTGGCTCTAATGTCATTCGAGTTCTTCAAGGGATTGCTGAGGTACTACCATCTGGATTTAGTCCACCTTAACCCTAACTCAATCTTCCACATTGCCATCTCCGTGCACCTCTGCGAGGCCTTCCTGGGGATTCAGCCCCATTTCCAGCTCTTTAGGAAATTCTTTAGAGTGAAGCCCCACCCCCGGATGGATCACACGCTAATAGTCGGAGGGACGGGGATCCAACTTTGGGAGCAGTACAAGAGCTAGTACATTGAGTACAAGTTGATAGACTCCCATTCTAGATGGAAGCAACGGTGGTTCTACATTGCGAATCACAAGCCCCGTCTTGCCAAGGTCACTAGCCATCGTCCAGTGTGGAACAACCACTAGCTGGACGAGTCGAGTAGTTCCGACGGCTTTCAGCTATCGGACTTGATTAAGAAGATTGCCCGCCTCAAGAGTAATGGCCTGACTGGCGTCAGTGTGGCCTTCAACTTCATTGCACTGCGGGGTGTGACTACTCAGGTCCCAACGACCCAAAGAGGATGATGTCGGAGGAGCTTTCCCACAACGAGGTGATGGCGTGCCTGAAGCGTTTCTTCAAGCACGTCATTGGTATCCCAGCGGTCTTGCAAGAAAACTGCGCCACGAACCCGCTGAATCCTGTAAGTACTCGTGCCTTGCAGCCCCCAAGTACTAGTATTGATATCTATCATCGTGCTGACTAGTCTTCTATTGTTTGCAGGAGGAGTTGAACTTGTATGTCTCCAACCCTCCTCCACCAGGCGCTGATGTCATGCACCGTATGGAGTCCCTTGAGGTTGTGCGGAGGGCACTCGAGGAGGAGGATGAGAAGGAAGGAGAAAAAGAGGAGTCACCAGACTGATCCTCCCTCAGCAGCTCTGATTCAGAGTCTGCTGAAAAGTTTGTGGTGAAACCCCATCTTTTCAACAAGGCGGGGTCATCGTCTGGGACGTCCAAGCGTGTGGCGAAGGACGTTACGGAAGTCGATGTGGCACCACCCTCGAAGAAGGCGTGTACTGCTGCTGCCAAGAGGGTGGCAAAGAAGTCATCGGTCGATGAAGTCCTTCCTCAGGTAACAAGATCCTAAGGATCAAGTACCCATTGTTGTTTGCTTTATCACTAGAATTTAACTTGGACACTGCTGATGTGCAAGTAGTCGAGGAGGAGACGGGGACACAAGAACCGACTACTTTGATCCTGCGGCGGCGAAGGCTGCCGACTATACAAGAAGTTCCGGCGTCAAGTACTTGATGAGAGGAGACGATAGCTAAGGCTGGCAAAGATCCGAATACGATCTAGCAAGCCGCGCCAACGACGTCTTCACCTACCGTCAAGGCCCTGCACCGGGAACCGGGCCCTCCCTCAGGATAAAGAGGTCCACCCAGTAAGTATCCATATGCCGATGTCAACTTGATGTCGTTGAGTAGTATCACTGAGTAATATATTGTGATGCTTATCTTGTTGTAGAAAATCCACCAATATGGAAACCGAGAGACCAAGTACAAAGTCTGGTGCTGATGGCAGTAGCCACTTAGCCCAGGAAGTCATCCCGGGGTCTGGAACTGATGGAAGTAATCACTCAGCCCCTGAGCCTGCCTTGGAGCTCGCTATTCCGCCGCCAGAGGATCAACTCGTGCCCGAGGTTGCCCCACGTGCGGTATCTCTTGTTACATCTCTTATGCATGATTTGTTGTCATCACTTGACATTTCTGTAGTGCCAGCCCCTGAGCTGCCGGAGGTCAAACCCGTCGTGGAGAGTACATCCACGATGGTGACGGAGTTGGTGGCGATGATGCTGAATCTGGATGCCGAGCCAGAGTTGGAAGCCGAAGTGGAGCCAAAGGCCGAGGTGAAGGTGGCGGCCGTCGATAAAGTCGAGGCTGCACGTGTAGCCCCTGAGCTAGAAGCTGATGTGGAGCTGCCGGGGGGCTGCAAGTGTTGCTCGTTGTCCCGCCGTCCGAGGCGAGGCCATCGACTTGTTGCGCGGCGACTACCTCCTTGTCGTCAAAGGATGGTCCCTCTTGATGCGCTGGGTGCCAGGGAATATGATGGGGTCCCTCCCGTGGTGAACCGAGAGAGAGACTGGCTGATAGCTGACCCCCTAGCCGCCGTGGATTTCGAGGCCACACTAATGGATATGTACAGCCAAGTAGGCGAGTACACACTGGTAGGCTTTACTCCTACTCTTGATATTCATCTTGAAATTAGTACTTGATACTTTATACGAGTACTTTGCTTCATGTTGTAGACACTGATCCAGCGCTCCCATAAGAAATCAAGAGTTCTCGAAGAAGTTGGAGACACTATCCAGCGGCCCGAGGCGCTGGAGCAGAGACTGGTTGAGGAGAGGCAATACTAATCCCGGCTTCTTATGAAGTATGATGGACAGGCCGCCGAGTACCGGAACCTCTTGCAGAAAGCTGATGAAGAAAGGGATCGGCTCCGGGTACTCAACAGAGGCCTGAGGACCCGAAACAAAGGTAGGTTGTTTGTTCTCCGTTGCTTTCGAGTACTTATTTTTCCTTGGTAGTACTAACTTGTATTGTGCCTTTTTGCTTGTAGAGCTCTCCAAGGAGAATAATGATCTCCAGGGTCGTGGTGTTGACCGGCAGAACGTGTACTACTGGGTAACTGACGAATTTGACAAGGTGACCAAGAAGTACAAAACCCTGGAGCATAAGTTCGATAAGGAGAAGCAACTGCGCAAGGATAGGGAGGTCCAGCTTGTCGATCTGATGGAGAAACTCCGAGCGCAGCAGGCTGAGCTGGAGATGAAGGATCTTGCTCTCAAGGAGCTAACAGAAGCTGCCCAGCCAATCGCTAACATGGTGGAGCCCCCTAAGGAAGGCGTGGAGCCCCGTTCCTTGGTAGAGAGACTCAAGGATGTACCCAAGAAGTTCACCGGCTACGTGAAGAAAACTGCAGAGTCCGTCTCCAAGCAACTGTTGGCGATGGTAAAGTCATTCTACCCACAAGCCAACTTGGCTCTTGTGGCAGAAGGCATTGCCGAGGACTGCTCTGATGAGCAGTTCCAGCAGTACTTGGAGAAGATGGATCCCATAGCTTAGGAAGTAGCTGGTCAGATAGACCTTGAGTGAATCTGCAAAAATAATTGTTTGTAATGTAAACAAGTTATGTTAATGCAAATTGTTTGAAGTCTTATCGCAATTGTTGTTTGCTTGTCAACTTGTTTGAATTCTTTTAGTTTAGTGCATTTCACGGACTACTTAGATGTTTGCTCATATGGTAGTCGTGAGTGTCCGCGCACAAGGTTGCTCCTGGGAGCCTCTTCAAATACACTATGTAGAGTACCTTTAGGATGTGACTCCTTTCTGCGGAGTTCCAGTACTCGTGTATCTGGGTAGTCAAACTCTTCAAGCGAGTAGACTTTTCAGGACTTCATGAATTGGAGCTTACTTGTTGCAACCTCTCTGGGTTGTTTTGGGTGCTGTGCTTCGAAGAACCTGAAACTTGCAAACTTGTTATTACAAGCTGCAGCTAGATGGACTCAGGTAGTATGGATCACCCCCAAGTAGTTTGATAACTTCTGTCTACAAAGACCGTCAATGGACAGATTTGTCCAAGGAGCTGATTAGCTCAAGATTTGTGTGTGCAGGTTTGCTTCTGTGCAAGTTGCTGCTATCCAACGAGTTGAATAACCCGAAGGATGTATTATGCAGACTTGCGAATACAAGTTGCGAGGTGGTAGAGACTAGTCTTTTGAGACTAAAAATAACTCTGCTTTATTAAATTGTAACTATACAGATGTGGTCGATGGCCAGTTTACATGAGTATGTAGACTATGGGTAGAATCGACACAAGTGTTCAATGTTCCACGACTTGTCGACTTCTTCGCTAGTGAGAGTTTGGAGCATGTACGACCCAGATCCAGTGACCTTGGAGACGATGTAAGGATCCTCCCAAGATGAGTTTAGCTTGTGCAGCCCCTTTGTGTCTTGAATACACTTGAGGATCATGTTGCCTGTGTTGAACGAACGTTATTTGATGTTGTGATCATAGTAGCGGCGGATTCCTTCAAGATACCTTGCTGACTAGACGAGTGTTGCACAGCGAGCTTCTTCGAGGCTGTCTATGTCTAGACGCCTAGTTTCTTCTACCCCACCTTCCTCATACTGCTCGACTATGGAGATTTTCACATGATGTCGGCGGGTAGGACAACTTCTGATCCGTAGACCAGGAAGTAGGGTGAGTACCCGGTAGGCTTGTATGGTTGTGTGCGAAGCCCCCAGAGGGTATTGGGTAGCTCCTTGAGCCACTTGCCTCATTTGGTGTTGCCAATATCATGTAGTCTCTTCTTGAGAGCTTCCAGTACCATCGCGTTAGCGCGCTCAACCTGACCGTTGGCCTGCGGATGAGAGACAGATACGTATCAGACATCGATCTCGTTGTTCTCGCAGTACTCCCAGAACTCGTGATTGTTGAAATTCAAGCCCAGGTCTATGATGATGCGATTGGGGAAGCCGTAGCGATGGACGATCTCATCGAGGAAGCCAAGTACTCTGTCTGCCTTAGAGCAGGTCACCAGCTTCACTTCGATCCACTTGGTGAACTTGTCGATTACCACAAGTACTCGGTTGAAGCCACCGGGCACCGTAGGTAGAGGGCCAATCATGTCTAGCCCCCAGCATGCGAAGGGCCCGGAGGGCGGTATGGTGATCAGCTGTAGGCAGGGACGTGCTACTACTTGACGAAGAATTGACAACCTTGACACCGGCGGACTAATTCTTCGGTGTCTTTGAGAGCTGTAGGCTAGTAGAATCCAGCTCTGAAAGCTTTGCCTACAATCATTCTATATGATGCGTGGTTGCCGTAGATGCCTTTGTGAATCTCCTCCAATATATCCTTGCCATCTTCGCGTCAGACGCACTTCGTGAGTACTCCTGATGATGCGCCTCGTCTATAGAGCTCGTCCCTAACTAGAACGTAGTTCTTGCCGCACCATGAGACTTGCTCTACTTTTATCTTGTCGGGAGGCAACTTGTGCTCCTTGATGTAGTTGATGAAGGGGGTTCTCCAATCTACGTCGATCATCATAACCTCCCGGTCTGGCGCATCATTGCCACGATCGGTGGTTTTAGATGGTGGTAGCTCCTGTATGGATGGCTTGTGTAGTTCGTGGATGAAGACCCCAGCTGGGACTTGGGCACGAGTTGACCCGAGCTTGGACAAGACATCTGTGGCTACGTTGTTGTCACAAGCCACGCGATGGGATTCCAGGCCAGAGAACTTATTCTCTAGCCTACGAACTTCAAGGCAGTACACATTCATGTTGTTCTTGTGGCAATCTCACTCGTCGTTGACTTGGTTTGATGACTACTAGTGAGTCGTCGTAGATCAACAACCGTTTGATTCCAGCAAGACTGCTAGGCGAAGCCCATGCAGTAATGCTTCATATTCTGCTTCATTAATGGAAACCTCCCAGAAGATTTGCAGAATGTACTTGAGTTATTTGCATTTGGGAGAGATTAAGAGTACTCCTGCGTCGGCACCCTCGAGCTTGAGTGATCCATCAAAGTATATGACCCAATGTTCTGGTCATTCTACCGGTGCGAGTACTTGATTTTCCCGCCACTCTGCCATGAAATCGAATAGTGCTTGCGACTTGATGGTAGTCCTTGGTTTGAATTCCAGGGACAAGGCTCCAAGTTCTACTGCCCAAAAAAGGCTCCGAGTTCTACTACCCACTTGGAGATTCTTCCTGTTGCATCTCTGTTGTGCAGTATATCTCTCAAGGGGAAGTCTGTGATGACAGAAATATTGTGTTCCTGAAAGTAGTGTCGTAGCTTCCACGAGGTGAGTAATATTGCGTATAGTACCTTGTTTTGGAGTTTGACAACACCTTTGTACTTTGTATACATGGTCGGTTCTGGTCTTTCGACCACGATCGTCATGCTGACGATGTTAGTAGTCGCAGCGATGTAGAGCAGTAAGTCTTCATTAGGAGTAGGTCATGTGAGGATTGGTGGCTTTGATGAGAAGTCCTTCAACTGTTGAAGGGCTTGTTCCGCCTTCTCAGTCAACTGGAACTTATCTTGCCACTTGAGTAGTTTGAAGAAGGATAGTCCCCGTTCCCCAAGTCTTGAGACAAATCTATTGAGGGCCGCCATGCATCCAGTCAGCTTGTGGACGTCCTTGATGCACGATAGAGCGTGCAAGTTGATGATTACAACGATCTTTTTGGGATTGGCCTCGATTCCTCAATGGCTGATGATGAACCCGAGTAGTTTTTTGGAGGGTACACCGAACACGCACTTTGTTGGGTTCAGTTTCCATCGATATGCTCGCAGGCTTGCGAAGGTTTCTTCCAGATCCGCAATGAAGTCGTCGGGATTTCTGGTACTTTTGACCACGTCATCCTCATACGTCTCTACGTTGCGGTGTAGCTGGTTCATGAAGCACTCCTGGATTGCTCATTGGTATGTGGCGCCTGCGTTCTTCAACCCAAAGGATATCATGGTGTAGCAGAAAGCTCCGTACGGGGTGATGAGCACGATTTTGATCTGGTCTTCTTCCTTTCGTGATATTTGGTGATACCCGGAATAGCAGTCAATGAAACAAAGTAGAGCGCACCCAGCCATCGAGTCGATGACTTGATCAATCCTAGGGAGCCCGAAAGAATCCTTTGAACAGTGCTTGTTGAGGTCTCCATAGTCGACACACATCCTCCACTTGTTGTTGTTCTTCTTGCGTACCAAGATGGGGTTAACCAACCACTCTGGATGAAGGACTTCCTTTATGAATCCAGTTGTGAGTAGTTGCCAACTCTTTTTTGATGGCTTCTCTTCTGTCTTGGGTGAACTGGCGTAGTCATTGTCGCTTGGGCGTAGCTTTGGGATCCACATTGACTCGGGGAGGTCCTTGTAGCACGCTTGGGAGGCATCTGCAGATTGAGCGAATTTTCATGAGACTTGGATTTGGACTTAAAGTGATGTTTAGTTAATTAGCTCGTGTTTTCGAAAAGACAGAATCCACCTCCTGTCGATAAGCACACAGACTAACAAACAACAAGCACAAACGATTTTATTATTTTGCCGGGGCGGTTACAACACTTGGGGTGAGATCAAAACACGCCCTACACGACTGGTACAACAACACAACTGGGGTACAACTCTAGACTCGGGACAACTTCTCGGCTAGGGGTACAGCTCTTGGTGGGGCATTCTACTCGCGGGGCGATTCCTCATCCTGAGCGGAGTGGTCTTCAGGGGCTCCAGCGCCTCTCCATCGGCCACCTCAGAGTCTCTTTCCGTAGGCGGTGGTGCTAGTGTGGCTTCAGGGCTCTTCCGCTTGCCGGACCCTTGGGCAACGGGAATCCCATCCAAGATCGGGGCCTCATCGTCCTCAGCAACCCGCATCTTCCTTCTCGTGCGGTTCGTGAGATGGGCATCCTTCAATTCCCGAGAGTGTCGATCCTCGGCCTCCTTGAGGGCCTCAATGGCGACGGCCTCGTTACTTTGGGCGGCCGCTGCTCGCGCCTCAGCTGGTGCCAACCTCACCTGGAGCCACCTTACCATAACCTCTGCATCCTCGGCTCTACAAATCTGCTGCTTCAGCTGTGCAGTCTGCTCATCGTAGAGATCATCCAAGGTGAGAAGGTAGGCAGCCATGTGGAGCACTATGGGGTCGTCCTCACGCTGTCCACGTCCTTCCAAGATCCTCACACGGGCCAGCCAAACCGGGCGGTTCTTCTTGACAGGCGGGTAAAAGCCTTATCGGTGTGCGGCCGATGTGCCTCTCATAAATCTAGCACAGGTAGCGCAGAGCCTTTTGGGCTGCCACCTGGTAAGTGTCTTTCCACTAAAAACCAGTGGCAGACACGTTCCATGGCTGAATGTCGGGGTAGCGACTGCTCCTGCCGACGTAGATGGTCATCTCACACCGGAGAGTCCCACGGCCTTCATACTCCCTACTGGTGTACTCCGGGTGCTCAGAAATCCCGAGGCGGTCCATGCAGACGAACAGCAACCTGGGAAAACTGGGCTCCTCCAGGCAGTGGCTATTTACTCATCCTTCTTCGACCATCTGGAAAGAATCGGGGTGTAAATCAGTTTTGCAAATGAGCAGGGAAAGCAAGAAATTTTGTAAATCATTTATTTTGGCCAAAACGGCTTTTTCGATCCTAATGGTCGCGTCCTACAGCCAACGATGGCTCTGATACCACCTGAAGCGTCCCCATATAAGTAGAGACTAAATATGATACAACTATCAGTCCCAGGAGGCTGATAACACATTTATTCAACAGATGGTTCATAAACTGTACAGCTCCCGAAGGAGCGGGCGGGCAAGCCACACCCAAAGGAGAACTAAACCAAAAATGATACAGATCCAAGTTGTAGTCCAGTCGGACTCCAGGCTGCAATCGGAACTAAGCGTCAGCGGAAGCATCTTGCAAAAGCCAACACCACAGGCAGCGTTGGGTGCGGATTGACCTCCTACTCGAGATCCTCAGCTTATTGTCATCTTTGTCTTCATCTTCTCTAGTCTTTCCCTTGTCTTTAGCTCCAGAAGATTCTGATATATCTTTCATGACTCTACGAAGGCTTATGCAATCCATCGCAGAGTGTTTGGAGTTTGGGTGCCATGGGTACTGCTTTTTCAGGAGCTCCTTGGAAGGAGTCCTCTCTTGGTTTCCACCGCTCTTCTTGGAGGACTAGGACATTGCCGCGATAGTATTTTCTGGTTTCCTCTTGCTGTTTTGACCACCCTAGTAGTTGCCTCGATTGTCGTTGGAGTGATCGTTGCGATTCTTGCGGTTACCTTGGCCGTTGTTCTGGTTGTTGTTGTTCTGACCTCTGTTGTGACTAGATTCGAACCGCTCGATCTCCTTATCTTCTTCATCTACCCAAACTTGGATCATTGTCTTGAGAGACTTGATATCCTCCGGGCATCTTCTGTCAAAGTCTTGGAATATCCGGCGGTCACAGAGACTGTTCTGGAAGCACTTTACGGTGTCCTTCTCCGTGATGTCCTCGACAGTGGCCTTCTTGTTAAAGAAACAGCATAGGTAACTACGTAGGGTTTCGCCTTGTTGCTGTTTGACTTGTGACAAGTCGATCCTGTTAACAGGACGTTGCATTGCTCCAGCGAAGTTATTTGTGAATGCCGCCTTCAACTGGCTCCATGTATCGATGGAGTTCCTCTTTAGAGACTCGAGCCAAGTGAGTGGCCCTGCCTCCATGCAGATGGGAAAATAGATGACCTTAGTGTCATCGATTCCTCCCACTGCTCGGATTGCTAGCGAGTAGCACCTCAACCATTGGACTGGATCCTGCTTGCCGTCGTATTTTTTGATACCCGGAAGTTTAAATTTGTTGGGTAGAAATGTCTTGCGCACTCGGCTTGAAAAGGCGGGGAATCCGTCCGTGTCTTCTCCCAAGTAGTCGACTTCTTGATCGCGTTCGCGACGACGCCCTTCAATGATGTCATGAGCGTTGCGATTCTGGTTGATCTGCTGGTGAAGGTCATAAGGTTGCTCGGGTTTCGGGTAAGCCCAGCGGGGGCTAAGGCCTCCCGAGGGTCCTGTCCTACTACTTTATGCCCTGTGTTGACTTGCCTTGGGTTGCTAATTCCTGGGAACCTCGTTTCTGGAGGCTTCGTGGCGACTTGGATGCCTGCCACTGCTGCCATGATGGGAGGAGGTGCGTCGGACCGAGTTGATCGGGCTCTATCGATCGAGTGGTTCATTCGCGTGCTCCACCAGGAAAGCTAGTTGCCTGGTGTACTTGTCTTGCGCCACTGCCCGAGTGAGCAGGTCAATGGAGGCGACTGTGGCGAGAGGAGTGTTATGTTGATGCATTGAAACTGCTTCGAACGCTTGATCTAGGTTCATGATAGGTAGGTTGTTTGCAACGCAGCGTCGACGTTCTGCTCATTTTGTGTTTCTAGCTTGTTGGCACGTCCTTTGATCTTTTGTCTCTTCTCCTTGAACATTGGCAGAGAGTTCATCCGCCGACACGTCGTCTCAATGGCGCTCGCGTCGTGGATTTCTTTCCTGTTGCTTTTCGCCATCGTCATTGGCTCTTTAAGGTGTGATAATGGCGAGTAGTTCTCGCTCTGGGGAGAAACTACTCGAGCTTGCCATGATGATCTCCATAGGGTCGTCTTCTTCGTAGATATGAGACAGAGGTGTTCCCTCCTGAAATGAGAGGTTGTCGTTGTATGCGACAAGGCGTGACTCGTCGTCCCTAGCGAGGGCAAATGGTTTCATGCCGGGCCAGTAGACGAATCTGCCTTGTGGAGTAGATGTGATTACCAGGCCCTGCTATGGATCCGAGTAGTAGCTGAAGTCCTCGATCAAATCCGAGTTGGATTAGGATCTGGATAAGGAAGCTTGGTAGATGGTGCCTGCGTTGCGGAGTCCGAACGGGAACCGATTTGTGTTGTAGACCGATTTGCACGATGGCTCGAGCGTCAACTCGTGGGAACCAGTCCGACTGGTAGGAGAAGTCGAGTTGTACTCATACTCGCCCCTAGGACCTCGGAAGAGGTCAAAAATTCTGTTGAATTTTTCAATGAAGTCCTCCAGAGCTTGGCGATGGAGATTGATGTCGTAGTGCTTCTCCTCCGAGGCTGACGCGATGTAGCGGTGGAAGTTTCCAGCACCGTCCACGATGCAGACCTAGGAGCCGAAGAAGAACATCGCTCCTTCTTCGAACGCGACGGTGGGCTTGATGATGAGTGAAGCCATCGAGTTCGCTCGTGGATCTTTAGCGAGATCTTCTACCTGGCACGCCAGCTATCGGTGTTTAGACCTAGCAACCTACCGAGGGGGTACCCGAGGTAGTATTTTGTGTGTGGGGCTTGCCGAAGACCAGAAACTCGAAGGTTAACTCGAACACATGATTTAGACAGTGAGGCGTCCCCACATAAGTAGAGACTAAATGTGATACAACTATCAGTCCTAGGAGGCTGATAACACATTTATTCAACAGATGGTTCATAAATCGTACAGCTCCCGAAGGAGCGGGCGGGCAAGCCACACCCAAAGGAGAACTAAACCAACAACGATACAGATCCAAGTTGCAGTCCAGTCGGACTTCGGGCTGCAATCAGAACTAAGCGTCAGCGGAAGCATCCTACAAAGGCCAACACCACGGGCAGCGTTGGGTGCGGATACGACCTCCTGCTCGAGATCCTCGGCGACGTAGTCCGGGTCTTCCTCTGAAGTAACAAAACAAGGGTGAGTACGAAAGTACTCAACAAGTCCAACCCCATCCACGAAGGGGGATACAAGCAAGAGTATGCACAGGATATAACAAGGATGGGGTTAAGGTTTATTTGCATTAAAGCTAGATTTTCAACACATGCAAGGGTTCATTTTTCAAAAGAGTTTTCGCAAAACATTTCCTTTAGAAACCGAAACATTAAGTGGGGTTGATCCTACACAAAGGATCCAAATTTTATTGCTATCGGACTCCCCGTCCACCCTAGCTCATGACACAACTGTCGGACACTTCCAAAATCTAACACACGCCATAAAAACCATCCATCTCCAAGTGCTAGTTATGTGACCAAGCCGTAACTCATCCAATGCCGTGGACACGGCTACCTAGATAGGTTTTAACTCTGCATAGGTTGTACACTTTTCCCACAAGTAGGGTACCGCAGCACGATCACCTTAGTGCCAGTGCGGATCCTAACAAAGCCATTACCCACCTTAGCTAAGACTGACTCGTCCACACGGAAGCAACCATGGGGTTAATGACCTACCAACGAGATCTTAACTGAGACCTAAGTCACAAAGATCTCACTCCTTTTCCATGGCTCCCGTTGCTCACCAGCTCATCCGGAGACTAACAGTTTAGCTAGTGGGATTTATGCTAAGCCGTTGCCGCATACAACAGTCGAGTGGTTGTACAAAGGTTGGGTTAGGCAAGATGACACATCAACTTGGTCCTTAACCATGACAAGATGGATATCTCCCAACTTTGCTCAACCACCAAGGTACGAGCCCAACATATTGGCATTTCACACATGAAACACCCATCCATCTCATCTAAGCATATCTTTCCTTTACCTCCGAAGAACCCAATTTCCCTTTTTAAAACACTCACACATTTATTCTATAACAAAACATATTGTGGTCATGATTGAATTGTGTAACAAGGTCCTAAGCATTATAGCAGTAATTATCATCCAAACAGAGCAAGTCATATTTAGAGATAATTATAGGACAAGCAAGGAATAATTATAACAATCAAGGGGTGGCTATCCAACCATGTCTTAGCGGTAAAATAATATACAATTTATAAAACAGACCAATAGGTTGTGTTTGAAAAACTAGGATAAATATGCATCAAAGGGTGAGATTGGACTTGCCGTTCTCAAAGCCTTCCGGGAGTTCCTGCTCGCGGTACTGGTCCTCGAGCTCGGGTTCGCGGTCAAACTCCTTCTCATGCTCCTCCTCGAGTACTCCGCGATCTACGGCACACACAATCGAGCACACAATAAATAAAAGAGAAATAAAATTTTACCCGTTGAGCTACGAACAGAGAATGCGAACGAAAAATTGAAGGAGTGGGTATTTTCATGCAATTTGGATATGCCTCAGCGGAAGTATATGGCAGGAGGCCGTGGTCGAATTTGGGATCAATTGGAGGAAGTTTGGCGTATGAAATGATGAGTTAAAGGAGTGTTAGGGGCTTAAAAAAAGGTTTAGGACTAAATTGCGAGAACTAGGGACCTATTTGTAATTATTTCTGAAAGGTGGAAGGGTGTATCTGCGATACTTCTTTGAGAGAGGTGGGAGGACTGGTTTGCAAATAAGGGAAACTAGGGGGTTAGATCGAAATTGAAGGGAAAATTTCCCTTTCTTCTTCCTTGGTCCGGTACAGGAGGTAGGGGGGAGGGGGGACGGCCGGTGGCGGGCTGGCCGGCCTAGCTCGCCGGCGGCGAGGCCAAGCAGCGGGGTAGGTGGAGGAGGATGTAGGTAACCCATTTGAGGTCTCATCTCGGGCGATGGGGAACCGGAGAAGGGGCGCCGACGGTAGGCAAAGAGGCAGCTCGGGCGGGGGTTTGGGGTGGCGCGTAGGGGAGTAGGGAGGACGGCGAGCTTGTGTTGGGGGAGGAGGAGGGGGCCGGCCTCGGGCAGCTTTTCTAGCTGGCGGGAGGGAGGGGGCGAGCGGCGCACCGGGGACGGCGGGACTCGGTGGCCGGTGGCTTCAATGGAGGCCAGGAATCCCGACCGGTGGTGTGCCAGAGCGGAGCTCTGCATGAATGGCGTGGTGGGGGCTGGCTCGGTCGACGAGGAGCACAGGGGCGACGACCGACAGCTGGCGATGGGACGCGGGCGGTGAGGCGGGCGGCCCGACGCGGGCGGCGGCGCGCGGCACGGCACGCGCGGGGCCGGGCGCGAGGGTGGCCAGGCGCGGCGCGGGGTCGGGCGTGGGGCCAAGCGCAGGCGCGGGCGGGGTGCGGCGCGCGGGACGGCCTGACGCTGGTGGCCGGGCGCGGCGTGCGGGGCGGCTTGGCGCTGGCGGGGCAGGGCGCGGTGTGGCGGAACCGTCCAACTTAAACTTGTTTAAATGCGCCTAATTGCTGCTGATGCAACAATTATCCGAAACGCACTTAAAACAGTATAAGTCCGGTCGTCCGTCGAGTGTCCCTAGGACTCCTCGAAAGATCCACGTCGTGTCTCATAGCCATACATCAGGATTGTATCCGCGATGAGATAGCATCAACAAATATTACATTTTTACATACATACACGAGGTACGAGTTATTACAAGACATAGTTTGAAACAAACTTAACAGTGCAGTGTTAGACAGAAGTTCTAGGATTTAAAACATAAACGGTTCGGGAGGAGATGAGCATTTAAGATTGCTTCTAAGGGTATTGTGAGACTCATAACTATACCCTAGTTTTTCGGGGCTTCCTCCTCGGTGGATTCCTGCGGTGCTTCTGAAAATAGCCACAAGGGATAACCCTGAGTACGAGGTACTCAGCAAGGCTTACTCGACTAACCAATATAATAGTTTTTCTTGGAAGTACATGATAGCTTTTTCGGTGTACTTGGCTGATATATTTTTGCCAAAAAACTTACTAAAAATGAGACCTTAGCTTTATCTTTTATTTGTATTAAGTCATTACCTAACCATTCTAGGTGATGATACAAGACTATTTGCAAACAACAAGGTATTAAGTCATACACCAAACATTAGTAGAAAGATATAGTATTCATGAAATTATGCTACGATGCTCAACAGTGACCAAGTGCATTCATAACCGAGAATTGTGGCGATCCGGATCAAATTACATCCTGCAGGAGAGTACCCTGATCACCAGCTATATACGACTGTCCAGGTCGTACGTAACGACTTTTCGATTAGCAAATCCAATGATTGGGAATAAGACTACCCGAACCCAGGGACGCACCCCCACATGGGACCCCACGTCTGGCCCGATCACCATGTGAGTTTCAGGCTACGCCCCTGCCAATCTCCAGCATGTCAAGCGCGGGTACGAAGTATTCCCGATCAGAGAGTTTACTAACCTACTCAGCTCATTGTTATTATTTAATATATAGTATATCCTTTTGTTCTGTGTGATCTACAGCGTCGCCTATGAACCTTGGAGCATGCAACCCAGTATTGAAGTGTTACGCGAGAAGAAGCTACCTAAGTTGGATGAGCACCTTCATTTCCCTTCTGCTACCACCCAAGTAATGGATAAAGCAGAGATGATGAAGGAGACAGAGGCAGTCAAAGATAACAGTGTCACAGCCACCGATGGTATATGCACTGCGTCAATCCTTAAGAATAGCAGCCACCGTGATGGTGCTATATATAAGGGAAATTGGGAAGAATGTTATCTTATTGATATTGCTGACCGTAAAGAGAGCAAGGGATCCAAATATCTTTCCTGTTCTTATTCATTATTCTTAGGACATTTGCAAACTATGTCATCAATTGATATGTATGGGTTTGTATATGGGCGTTGGATACGCCCATTGGCAAGCTGACAAATATGTGGGGCAAAATCATAGCTATAAACTATAATATTTGTTTCTCTAGTGTACTAACAGTTGTGGTAATATGTAATCTTTGGTGAAGCTTGGTCAGAGAGAGAGGTGCAGTCGGACTGCTTAATTATGTTTTCAATCATAGCATGGATGATCCCGTCATCGTGCAGCAGGTGCACATCTATGCTTCTCTTCAATCATTGCAGAAATGAGATGAAACCTACATACTTCTCAGGTTACAGCCACTCCAATCTCGTTTAAACATAAAAGCTGGGGTACAGTGTTTATTACATGGATAGACAATGGGCATGCTGTAATAATTGTCAATAGAGTTACTCATACAGAACATCCTGATTAACAGAACTGTAAATGTAAAGATAGTGTATTGTCTTTTTTGCGGTAACTGAGCACTATAAATGGAACCGAACATGGTCTGTACATCGGCCTTAAGAAAACAGATAGGGATTGATGACAAACATTGCAAAGTTGGGAGTTACAAACATTCTAGGCAGTGATTGATTGATGACAAACATTCTAGGCAGTGAAGGATCATTTTGAGTTTTACAAAGAAACTTATGTTTGTATGAAAACATAATTTTCTTTTAAGTTTTGTTCCTGAGAGTTTAGAGTTTGTGTTATCATTTATTTAAGATCTATTGGGCATTGGCCATGACTTGTAAAGGAAGTCTTTAGCATTGGAATGCATTATTATTTTGCTATGCAGAGCCACTAAAGAATAATAATTTCACAGGGTTCTCTCATCGAGATGTCTGGCCCTAAGAGGGGCATTCCAATGCTTTCGGATGTTCTAACCGAATTTGACATGAGGATCAAGAATGGAGAGAAAGAGGAAGACGACCTCCAGCTGATTGACGGACTAATACACTACGATGAACGCATGTGGTGGTGTCCGTTCACAGCCTATTAGTGGGAATGGTGGCACTGTTGACATGTGTTTAACACTTGTTAACCTTGCAGTTGAGGCTGCAATACAAGTCGACTTATCACAAGTGCACAGTGCTTTTGGCTTATCTCTCATTTCCTTTGTTTCCATTATGGGGGAAAGTCAAGAAATCCAACTTTTTCATGGCACAGTTGGCAAGTCATGTGGCTTAAAACAGTGCGTGGCTGTCCCAATTGACGCTATGCTCCATTTGAAGTTCAAGGCAGGTGAAAAAGGCTCTGGTAATGAGGTCGTGCACTATTGTTCCTTCAATGCTAAGCTGCATGGATGTGCCAATCGACAGATTAAGCTTCAGCTAGCTTGCATATCGGTGAAAGTGTTTGGTCGCCTCCTTTGTTTTGAATTTATCTTGTATTTCACCGTCTAGTGTTTAGTTGTGTTATTTAATATTCCCTCCGTTCCAAATTATAAGTCATTCTAATTTTCTTGAAGAGTCAAAATATAATCAAATTTATAGAATAAAGTACTAACATTCATGATACCAAATAAGTACTATTAGTTTTTTATTAAATATTTTTCATTAAATAAATTATCATAGTATATCTATTCGGTGTCATAAACCTTCGTGATCCTCTCTGTAATTTTGGTCAAACATAAAATGGTTTGACTCTCCAAAAAAGTTGGAATAACTTATAGTTTGGAACGGAGGGAGTATTGCATTAGATGAACGTGTACTTGATTACATTTTGCACATGTGCTGGAACTGAATGCTGTTAAGCCTGAACCCTATTCCATTGAGCGGTGCTGAGTGTGTCTGTGTGTACATGTTTCAAACTTTGTTGATATGCATCGTCCCATACCCTCTTGTTTATCTGTTTGTCATGTCAATCCGACTTATTTGCATCGAACAACATCGGAATATTAGATGCGGCAACAAGTTTGGTATCAGATTGGCCTTAGGTATCGGCAAAAGTTTAGTGCATACGTTTGCAGAGGTAGAGCTCATAAATATTCCTTGACACACTGGGGCCAGGCCAATCGCTGATAATTAGCTACAATGCCGGCTCCAAATAACGAACAAAGAGTGCCTTTGGTTGAGCTTTTGAACCTGCTTTTGCTTTTGCAAAAGTCAAAAGCCAACCAAAGGGCAAAAAAGTTCTATGTGCTTTTGCCCAAAAGCTGCTTTTGGTGTAGTACAAATGTAAAAGCACCATCCCCCTGCTTTGAGGTGCTTTTGGGGTAAAAAATTACCCACCTGCCACTTTCACCCACTCTTTATGAAAGGTAACGGTTCATTTTTTTCCGATCTATTTCTAGCGCAAGTCTTCCGTCAACCGTCCGCCTCCCGTATTCTCTAGCGCCGCCCCCGGCGGACCGTCTCCCTCCGAGTCCCGGTCGCCGGCCCTCCGGCCCCGGTCACCGGCTGCCGCCCCAGTCGCCAGTCTGCCTCCTGATCCGGTCGCCGCCCCCAGATCACCCGCCACACCGCGCCCCCGTCCGCCGCACCCGGCCGTCCGCCTCCAGCCTCGTATTTCGTATGTACATGTTCCTGCGGACGCCCGCCCGTCGACGGCCGTCGCATTCTGCGCGTCTGCTCTCACGTCCGTCTCGTTGAAGGTGAGTTGCTGGGACTTGGCTCGATTTCATCGATGATTTCATCTGTCGATGGTAATAGTTGCTGCCGTGGTAGTAATGATGGCTAGTAGATCAGTAGCAATGATAGGCAGTAATGATGATGAAGTAGCCCCTGCTGCCATCTCGTTGATGGCTAGTAGATCAGCAACACTTTCTATTTACGATTTGACAGGCAGTAATCATGATGAAGTAGCCCCTGTACTCACCGAATCAAACTGGTAGCTTTCTATTTACGCATTATAGGTCTTCTTATCAATGTTTGAACTGGTAGCTTTCTTTTCGTGGAAGGAAAATAGAAACCCCAGGAGTTTACAACCTCAGTTTCATTTTATCTAAGTTGTTTAATATTTTTTAGGGTGGTAGTGACTCAAAATTGTTCACATGCAATTCTTATAATTTATTGAAGTCACAATATCTATCATTAGTCATATGAATTGAATCAAATAATATTTTTGGTTGGCTGAAGAATGGGTGATAAGGCGGATTGGGGTGATGCTTTTTTAAGGCATTTGATTGATGCCTGCAAAGAAGAGATTGAAGTCGGGAATAGGCCGATGGGAATTTTCACTACTAGTGGTTGGAAGAATGTTGTTTCAAAGTTTGCAGAAAAATCCGGTGATAGGAGAACAAAAAAATAATTGAAGAACAAGTTAGATCTTCTTAAAAAGGAGTATTCAACGTTTATGGAGTTCAAGAATTGTGCAACTGGTCTTGGATGGGATGAGGCAAAACAAACTATTGACTGCTCAGACGAATGGTAGGACGAATACCTTGCTGTAAGAACTATGTTGTCATTGTAATTATATTCTTCCCATTCTTCGTTATGGTGTGCCTTATTAAAAAAAAATTCTAATTGTAGAGATGCAACAATCGTGAGAAAGGAATCAAATGCCACCATGTGAAGTTTCGAAAATAAGGACCTAAGTTCCTTGATGACCTGCATATTGTTTAGCAAGGCACATGTAAGTGGATCTTCTGCATCCTGTCCTGGAGATATATCATCCGATGAGGCAAGTGATGAGGATGTGGATGAGGTAGCAAAACCTAAGCAGAAGGATATGACAGTGAACCTAGGAAAAAGGAAACGTAAGGGTACCTCCATTGGTGTTGAAGAGAAGGATGAGAAGAGCCCATTCTTTCATTTGTACAAGACCACTTATTTGAAGATAGAAAATGCTGCAGAGAGGATCTCCACAAGTGTTGAAGCATCATCAGCTCCTCCAACCAACCTAGTTCCTACCATTACAGAGACTATGAAGATGGTGAAAGAATGTGGGGTGCAAGAAGGAACTGCTCTAATGCACACAACCGCCTCCCTAATTGTTAAACCTGAATTTAGGGAGCTCTTTAGCTCTCTAGAAACAACGAAAGGAAGGCTCGATTTGATTGAGAGGGAGCTAGAAAAGGAGATGATGAAGCGCCACTGATTTGTTTCCATGTTTGTCAGATTATTTTATTGTCATATGTGACAATAATTTTCCTATGTTGAACCATAATTTTTTACCCTATGTTGAACCATAATTTGCTTGGAGATGTGAAACATTATTTATCTATTATTGTGCTATGTTGAGCTTCTTCATTTAGTATTGTCAAGAAAGTTGTTGTATTTAATTATTAATATACTAATATCTCATGTAGATGGATGATAGATTGGGAGATGTAGCCAAAGGAGGACAAAAAGGACTACTGCTGCTAGCTGAACTTGCACAACATGCTGGTGCTATGGGAGAAATGGGAAACTTGTATACTGAGCGGTATTTGCATAAAGCTGAATATAGGGAAACGTCAAAAACTAAAATTCAATGGGTGATGAGGTGTATGTCACGCCCGAGGTATTTTTATAAGATGTTTCGGATGAGCACCGAGATTTTCGATAAACTTCATGACTGGCTAGTCTCTACTTACGAATTGACTTCAACCAACAATGTTTCGTCTACTGAGTCATTGGCAATGTTCTTATGGATCGTCGGAGGACCACAATCTTTTTCACAAGCTGGAAATCGTTTCACACGGTCACTTTGGACAGTTCACATGAAGTTTCACGAAGTGTTGAAGTGTTTGCGCAAGTTAGCTAAGGACAATATTAAACCAAGAGATCCCACTTTTTCTACGGAGCATAAAAGGGTGAGAGAGGACCGTTTTTGGCCATACTTTAAAGATGCAATTGGAGCAATAGATGGTTCACATGTTAAAGTGGTAGTGCCAGTGGACGAAGTGGTTAACCACACGTGTCGTCATGGATATACATCTCAGAATGTGCTAGCTATTTATGACTTTGACATGAGGTTCACCTTTGCGGTTGCCGGGTGGCCGGGTTCTGCACATGACACACGTATCCTCAATCATGCATTGGCAAATTTTCCTTCATTCCCCGTGCCTCCTAAAGGTATACTTGGTTCCTTCATCAAATTAGTAATACTTGTATTATTATGTACCTTACTAACTTGGTTTTGTAGGAAAGTATTATCTTGTGGACTCAGGTTACCTAAACCGAATTGGGTATCTTGCGCCTTTCAAAGGAAGCACGTATCATATACCAGAATTTCAGCATCGTTCGGGGCCTCCCCAAGAAAAGTACGAGATGTTCAATTTCTTGCATTCATCTCTTCGTAATGTCATTGAAAGATCTTTTGGAGTCTTAAAGCAGAAGTGGCGTATTTTGAAGAGCATGCCAAGTTTCTCACCTCGTATTCAGAAACATATCATTATGGCTTGTCTTGCATTGCATAATTTTATTCGTGACAGCAATTTGTGTGATAAGGAGTTCAAAAGATGTGATGATGATGAGGAGTACTTGGTACAACATACATGTGGCACGAGACAAACACAAGGAGATGAGAGTGACGATGTGGAGAATGATGATACCATGAATACCAGTCGTACTAGGATAGCTGATGCTTTGGTTAGTGTGAGAGGAGGACAATAATGTTGAGGGATGACATCATTGTATAGAACTTTTGATGGATATAGTTCTATTTATATGGACCATCACTTTAATGGACAAAGAACATATGAAATTTATTTTTTCTTTCTTTCTAAAATAATTATTTACATACGAATTAATGAACACATTACTTTATTACAAGCAATTTGCATATAAACACACCCACAGATCTTTTAGGGCATTACAGGTATTTTGTACATAGTCTACAGTTTTACAGCTGCTCTAACCAAAGGGTCTTCTACTTTTCCCACAACTGCTTTCTCACAGCTGCTTTTCCACAGCCCATAGCTCACAACAACTTTTTCAAAAGCTACAGCCCAACTAAACCCAACCAGAGGAGGAGGGGGGGATCAACGCTTTCACAACGTCGTGCAAGTGCGGATGCAGAAATGCCTCGACCACTTTCTGCAAGAAAGAAAATTAAAGATACGCTCTGACTGAAAGGGTTGCTGGAGAGAGATGGCATATTTAGGGGCCGCTTGGAACTTTTGCCCGCTTGCTTTGCCTCGACTCGCAGGCAAGGTTAGCCTTGCCAGCCGAGGAGAGCCGAATTGCCTTGCTTGCTCGAGTGAGGAAAAAACCTTGAAAGCATAAGTAACGAGGAGACCAGCAAAAAATCCAAACGCTGCTAACCTTGCTGAACCAGGCGAGGCGAGCGCGGGCAAGCGAAATCACCTTAGTCCATCCAAACAGGTCCTCAGCTTAGAAAAAATCTGCAGTCTCACCTCATCACAGAATACTACTACTCCCTTGCTAGTGTCAAGCAGTCGAACTGACATCCGGGCTAATCGGTCCTCGAAGAATAATAATCCACGTAGGATCCGGTCCGCTCCCGCTTATCCCACCGGCCATCGCGCGCGCCACGAGCTGACACGGCCGCGTCAACGCTCAGCGTGTTGGGCAGCAGAGCACGAGCAGCCAGCCAACCTCGCTCGCGTGGGTTCGAGCCAAACTCCACGGCCGCACGGAGAGCACCCCGTCGAGCTCAAGTAAAAGCCCATTTGAAAACGCTGCTCTGTTTCCACACAGTGCGGCCACGTCGTAGGGTTTTGCTTCCCCCGGCGGTAAAGCGGAGGAGGCGGGGGCGGAGGGGCGCGGCGACCGACCGCCGCCCGGCCATGGAGATCGGGCAGTACCCCGCGAGCGGCTGCTCCAAGGAGCACCAGAAGATCTACCAGGAGTGGTTCGCGCTCGCGGACTCAGGTCTGATCCCCCCGCCCCTGCTCTCCTCCCCTTCGATCCCCAATCCCTCTTCCACTGTTGCTCGCCTGGATGCGGTGTGGTGTAATCGACGGTGTTGCAGATGGGGATGGCCGCATCACGGGCCCCGACGCCATCAAGTTCTTCGGCATGTCCAAGCTCTCCCGCCCCGACCTCAAGCAGGTGCGGGCTGTCGCTGTTATTTCTGCCCCCTTCCTGTCCTGTTTTGTATTGCTAGCAGAGCTATTGATTTTTACCCCCCTCATGTGCCATTTTTGTCGAACTGTGTTTTGATTCAAGGTCTGGGCTATCGCGGACTCCAGGCGGCAGGGGTACCTGGGTTTCCCCGAATTCGTCGCGGCAATGCAGGTTTGCCTTTTCTATTCGATGCTCTTGTTGTGCTCTCTGCTTCTACCAGGTGATTTGAGTCACTGTTCACCAGTAATTGGCTTGTTGTCAATTGGCAGCTAGTCTCTTTGGCGCAAGCGGGGAATGAGATCACTCAGGATAGCCTTAAGCGCGATGGTTGTTGCTAGCCTCCAAATTAAGCCTATTTTGATAGCATATGTTTATTTATTTGTTTACTCTAAACAGTTTAAGGTTATATCTGACAGATTTGAGCAGTTTGAATCCACCTGTGATGGAAGGTTTGGATGCTCTACTCGCGGTAATGTATTAAGTCCTTACAATCATTTCTTTATCACTGTTGTGCTTTATCCCAACATTGTATAGTAATACGGTAATAATTTGTTTTCAGAAATCTAAGCATGTGGTGAAGCGGGTTGATCCGGAAATGGATGGTAAGTAATGCACCTCTTTAATAGGAAATTCCTGCTTGCGAGAAATCTATGTCACAAAACTTTTATATCCATGCAGGATTTCCTCAGGAACAATCACCTTTAACAAACAAATGGTTCAGCTCAAAGTCATCAAAGAAGGTAATACTCATGTTATCTTCAGAATTTTAATGTGACTTCTGTAGGCTCCTAGGATATTAGCTCTCGTGAATAAAGATTGCATTCCGTCCATTTACTGAACCAGCAAAAAATGAAGTTGTGAAGAAAATACTAGTACAACTATGGTAGTGACTAGTGAGGGCATATGATGATATTTTCATTGGTTGTCCTTTCAAGCTAACAAAGGGAAAATGCAACAAGTGTTTAGTCAATTAGCTTGTGTAGTTATCATCTGTAACAAAGGGAAAAGCTTATGATATCTGGTTCACTTCTGTGGCCACCTGCCTATTTATTTTAACCATATCTTGGATGCAATATGATACATGTAGATTGGCTAAACAGAAGCCCACAGTCCAGCAAGATGTTTGTAAGAAAGCATAGCTAATTGTGTTTCTATTGTAAAATATTAAGCAATGCCAATGCAGATCTGTTTGTTCAAATATTTGCCCAACATAAACAATTGCTGTCAGCTGATATTTTCTTTGATGGTGTTATATATGAACAGATACCGCTGACAGCTGTTACTTCTGTCATTGATGGCTTGAAAAAATTATATATCGAAAAGCTGAAGCCTTTGGAAGTTACATACAAATTCAATGATTTTGTTTCCCCTTTGCTGGTACGTACTTGTATTATCAGTTTCTCAATACTGTACAAACCAGACTATGTCATTATTATCGCTGTTTTCTTGCCATTTTTTTTCAAAGCAAGTCCTTTTCGTGCAGAATAATGTCAATTCTATTTTTTTTTTTGCAGACGAGTAGTGATTTTGATGCAAAGCCAATGGTTATGCTCTTAGGTCAATATTCTACTGGTAAAACAACTTTTATCAAGCATCTGCTAAGAACAAGCTATCCAGGTTTTTATATCTACCGGATTTATCTTCTATAGTTTCCCAGATTTGTTTAAGTAACATGTCGTCTGACACTTTATCTTCTATATTTTCAGGTGCCCATATTGGACCAGAGCCAACAACGGACAGATTTGTTGTTGTCATGGTAAACTGAGCTAGACTTAGGATCTCTTTGTAGGTATAATAGGTGCATTAGGAGTTCAACTTCTGATTATGATTTGTGGAAGTCTATTAGAAAAGAAAAGTGGAGCATTAATCTTGCATTTTGATATGAACATGATGCCTCTTATTTCTTAATTCAATTATGATAGAGTCATCACATGCTTAAGCTTGTGCTGGTCTAGAGTTGATGAATTACCGATTTGAAGCAGTCCCAACTTTTTCTCAAAACTTTGGATAGGAAATTTACATCTTTTAGTTATCTGTGGGATTCCTCCTAAGATGATGGCTTCACAGATCATATAATCACATAGTTGATAGCAAATGGCAAAGACAGCTTTTCTAGATGTAATTCGTAAAATTCTCAAGAGTGTGCAAAGAGTTTTTACATATTAAATGCTGATCTAGACTCTCTGTTTGGTAGAAATATTGAAAAAAAACTTAGCGCTAGTGTTCATGCCATAATTTTCTTAGGTGCTATGGGGAGCAATATTGTCGGTCTGCAAATTTATTGGGTGTTTCTTTCTATTACTAACAAAAATTAAAATACTTCCATTGATGCATTACTAGTTCATTTCTATAAGATGCTTGGATCTGAATGTTTGTGATTCGTGAAAATACTCTCAATTATCTAGTTTATGCTGTTGTGTGGTGATTAGCAGCCTTTACCTTTTTTCTGTAATTTTTCTCTGAAATTATCAGCTGCAGTTATATCATTAGGCATGGTATCTATGATTGTTTCTGATTTCTTAGGGTTTGTTGGGAATGTTAGCTAATATAAAAGAAGCATTATAAGGGATGCAAGTCTCGATTGTTTTGGGTCATTGGGTCGACCCAAAACTCATCTAATTGAATTAATCCGGATTTCAAAGCAAGGGAAGCAAGATAAAAATGAACTAACTAATGGCTCATTACTACACGTTTGTGTCACCACTTGCTTCCCTAGTATTATACAGACATCACCAATCAATATTAAGTTTAAGCTCATCATATATTTTATGCAAATTCTTGCTTGTGGAGCTTGTAATAGATGCTAAGCACCTATTTCAACACACTCTTCGACCACTTTTAGTTTATTTATCTTATTCTAATGCTATTGCAGTTAACTTAGCATGTGTTTTTGTACCTATACTTCCCCTCTTTTGTTGCTCCAGTTAACTTGTGTATGCTTTGCCAGTCAGGATCTGACGAAAGGACTATTCCTGGGAATACTATTGCTGTTCAAGCTGACATGCCTTTTAGTGGTCTTACAACATTTGGGACTGCATTTTTATCCAAGTTTGAGTGCTCTCAGATGCGACATCCAGTAAGATTTAATTTTGTTGCATGTGAAAGCCTAAATGGCATGTAATCTGGAAACTGATACCAAACATTTACCTTGAAGCTGCTAGAGCATATCACATTTGTCGACACACCTGGTGTTCTTTCTGGTGAGAAGCAACGCACACAACGTAGCTATGATTTCACTGGTGTGACATCATGGTTTGCTGCAAAGTGTGATCTTATTCTTCTTCTGTTTGATCCTCATAAGCTTGATATCAGTGATGAGTTCAAACGTGTCATCGGATCTTTACGTGGGCATGATGATAAAATACGTGTAGTTTTGAACAAAGCTGATCAAGTAGACACTCAACAGGTAGCATCCGTGGTTGTTTTGTGTCTTACTCGTGATATTGCATTTTGCTTTGTTTTGCTCCACATATTTATCATTTTTTCTTATTGACATGCAGCTTATGAGAGTTTATGGTGCATTGATGTGGTCTCTTGGCAAAGTATTGAATACACCTGAGGTTTCACGTGTTTATATTGGGTAACTTCTGATACATTGATCTTTGTTGTGAGCTCTTTGATAGTTTATAGCAGATTACATTAGACTTCCAAACTGTAGGTTCACAATTACTACTAGACTCTAGAAGTTCCATTGATGTATTTCATTTACCATAGTTTATCAGAATCTTGTTCTGGTAGTGACCTTGGATCATTCAAACACATGCAAATCATTCAAAGTGACTTCCAAGTTTACCTGTAGGTCATTCAATGACAAACCAGTAAATGAATCAGCTGTTGGTCCACTTGGAAAGGAACTATTTGAGAGAGAGCAAGATGATCTCCTTTCTGATCTCAAAGATATCCCCAAGAAAGCATGTGATCGTCGGGTAAGTTCTTTTTTGCATGTGCTTTTTCAGTCCTGAGTTTTCACATATTAATAGCACTATTCTGCTTTTCAGATCAATGAATTTGTTAAACGTGCTAGAGCTGCTAAGATCCATGCTTATATAATTGGCCATCTAAAGAAGGAGATGCCTACAATGATGGGCAAAGCAAAAGCCCAACAACGACTCATAGACAATTTGCAGGATGAGTTTGCAAAGGTATGTATTTTGGGGTTGTTAACTTCTCTTGTCGATCTAGGACCATTGTAGATTAATAAGTCTCGGATGATCTTGCTTATGTTAGGATGGAAGCTTTTTGGCTATCAGATGTCCTCTTACCACACGTTTTTTTGGTGGCTTATCTGCGTATCTTAGCCTCATGCTATGTTGTTCCGCCTAACCAGCTTGCACCTTAAATTTCAGTTATTTTACTAGTTTTAGTAAGAGCTGATTGCGTTTTGTGGATGCTGTGAATTTTGGCCCTTCCTGCTTAATTTCAGCTACAGTTGTTTCTCTTTTCCTTTTCTGGATGCCATGTGAAGCATTCACTTAAATCTCCCTTCTATGTAATTTTCATGCTCTGAACAACAACTGTCTGGTGGAACAGGTGCAACGGGAATACCATCTTCCGGCAGGGGATTTCCCTTATGTGGAGCACTTCAAAGAGGTCTTGAGCGGGTATAGCTTCGACAAGTTTGAGAAAGTCAAGCCCAAGATGATACAGGCGGTGGATGATATGCTTGGATATGACATTCCAGAACTTCTCAAGAACTTCAGGAATCCCTACGAGTGAACCCATACTGGCAGTTCAAAGATGACTTTTGTCTGCACTATAATGAGGGACTGAGCATGGGGGCACAGATTGCTGCTGCCTCCCGTAGCGCTGGAATTGTCAGGCAACGTGAATCATCCGGTCAAGGTCATGTGGGGCGTTATTTGCCATTCATTGTTGTAATGCATAAGAATCGGAGAGCCATTGCTCAAGCTTTCACGGAACATGTGGTCATGTAAAATCGACTAAAAAGTGATATTTAGTGTTATACAGCTGCACTCATTGTTTCTCCCAATGAGTATTTATTCCTTTTTTTGGGAACAACTGGAATAACGCAGTTCTCTCGAAGTGTCAATTATCAGTGCGTGAAGAATCTTGGACCAGCGTGGGGCGTTGCCCTGGTCATGGCTCCTTGTTTTGTTGTATGTGAATGCGACTGTTGATTGATGTCTTGTATGTTGTGGCACTGCAAAATCTATATCTGCCAAAACTTCCGTGATATCATTTCACCCGAAATCCATCTTGGAAAGGCGATCCTATGAGAATTTTAGTCTTTCTGATATTGGAGAACACTATTGTTTTTCTCATATAATAGAGCCTTGGAAACGAAAAGAAATAGCATTCACTTGAACAAGGAAAAGATGCTTGCAAACCTTCTAAATGTGGAGAAGTACCTACGTGTCGGTCACCAAGGCGTCAACCAATTCGCGTGGGGCCGTGATCGCGCAGGATTATTCAGCTAAATTTCTTTGAAATTTGAAGTCTTCCTCTTCTGAAAATAAAAGGCGCATGAACCGACGCTAGCTCGTAAGTCAAACGCAGCTGGCACAAACCGAGAGCACCCGCCGACGCGGCCGGCAGCAGCTGCCTCTCAATCATTGAAAACGTGTAGAAACACACGAAACCACTACCAAAACTCCCAAAAGAAAACGTAAAGAAACAAACGACACGCCGTCACCGAACGCGGAAGAAATCAAGAAATCCCCCTGCGACCCGCGGCCTGGTCCAGTCCAACCCTCTCCCCTCTCCCCTCTCCCCTGCCGCCCCGGCCGCCGACCCCGTCCGCGCCCCGCGGATTCGCCATCCCGCCCCCACCTCGTCACCAAACTCCCCCAACCCGACCCCCCCGTCCACGCGCACCCGCACCGCACGGCGCACGCACCTGCGCCCTTTGGCTTCTTCACGGCTCCATCTCGCCCCTGCCGGCCTGCGCCCCGTCCCCGTCGGGCACCAACCCAACCCAACGCGCGCTCACCTCGCTTCCCCTCCCCTCCTCTCCTCTCCTTTTCCTCTGCCCACCAATTGATAGCCCACCTCACCTCCCCTCCGCACCCGCTGTTTCGTGCACCGCACTTCACCCCCCACCTACCTCTCTCTCCCCTTCTCAAAAACTATCCACCTCCACCCCTCACCCGCCGACGAGCTCGATCGACCGACCGACGGATTCGGTTCCGGTCGGAGCTCGGAGGAGGGGCCGGGGGGAGCCCAGATCCGGGCACCGGTAGCCGGCGGCGATGATGAAGTCGCTGCTGCCGCAGAGCCAGCTGCGGCGGTCGTCGGCGGCGGCCGCGCGGTCGGCTGGGGGCGGCGGCGCCGCGGGGGGAGGAGATGGGGCCGCGGGGGCCGACGGCGGCGGCGCCGGGTCCCGGGCGCCCGCGTCGTCCACCTTCTGGTTCCTGCTCCACACGTTCTGCTGCCTCCTCTCGCTCTACCTCGGCTTCCGCTTCTCCCGGCTCCTCTTCTTCCTGCTCTTCTCCACCACCGCGCTCTACCACGCCACCACCTCTTCCTCCTCCGCGGCGGTCCTGCGCGCCACCACCACCACGACAACCACGACGACGACGACGACCACCACCACCAACACCTTCACGCTCTCCTTCGCCGCCGCGAACCCTCCCCCGTCCAACCCCGCCAACCGCACCGCGCTGGAGGCGGCCGCGGCGGCGGAGGGGAACCCGCAGAGCCATGTGGTGGTGGGGCGGCACGGGATTCGGATCCGGCCGTGGCCGCACCCCGACCCCGTCGAGGTGATGCGGGCGCACCGGATCATGGAGCGCGTGCAGGAGGAGCAGCGCCGCTGGTACGGCGTCAAGGAGCCCAGGCAGGTGCTCGTCGTCACCCCGACCTACTCCCGCGCGTTCCAGGCGCTCCACCTCACCGGCCTCCTCCACTCCCTCCGCAACGTGCCATACCCGCTCACCTGGATCGTCGTCGAGGCAGGCGGCACCACCAACGCCACGGCGTCCCTACTTGCGCGCTCCGGCCTCACCTTCGTCCACATCCCCTTCCCTGACCGCATGCCCCATGACTGGGCGGACCGCCATGCCACTGAGAACCGGATGCGCCTCCATGCCCTACGGTATGTCTGGTTTCCTACTTCCTCATACATAGCTAGTAGTACTAGTAGTTTTGTTTCGCTGGCCTGTCTTATTAATAGAGAGAAGTGGCAAATGAAGTGCTGGTTTGCTTGTGTAGGGTGATTCGGGAGAGGAAGATGGATGGCGTAGTTGTATTTGCGGATGACAGCAATGTCCATAGCATGGAGCTGTTCGATGAGGTGCAGAAGGTCCAGTGGATGGGCGCCGTGTCCGTTGGAATCCTTGCACACACTGGAGCGGCAGAACAACCACGCCTCAGCGAGGAGGACAAGCAGAATATGCCTCTTCCAGTCCAGGGCCCAGCTTGTAACTCCTCTGGGCATCTCGCTGGATGGCACACATTCAACTCGTTGCCGTTTTCTGGGAAGACTGCCACAGTGGTTGGCGAGGCAGCCCCTGTTCTGCCCAGGGGTTTAGAGTGGGCTGGCTTTGTGTTGAACTCGAGAATGCTGTGGAAGGAGGCAGAGGGCAAGCCTGACTGGGTGAAGGATCTTGATGCTGTGGGTGAGAATGGAGAGGAGATTGAGAACCCACTTACTCTGTTGAATGATCCGTCCTCTGTTGAGCCACTAGGAAACTGTGGGAAGAAGGTCCTACTGTGGTGGCTTCGTGTTGAAGCACGGGCTGATAGCAAGTTTCCTCAGGGGTGAGTTTTTTTTTTCAATACTCCCGTTATATTTTCCTACCTTTTTATTACCCAGCTATGTTAATGAGAAAGACTAATGTTCTGTCAGCATCCGACACTCCAAACATCAGGTGAAAAGCAGTCCAAATCATAAAAACTCCTTTTAACTTTATTATGTTAGTTAGGCCTTAGCAGAATTCTTAGCTAGGTGCCCAGGCTCAAAATCTCCAACGAACTGTATGACAACTGGACATAAGCCGACTGTCTAATAGCTACTCAGCAACTGAAATTTTAGCCCTGTTTGGCAGCTCTACACGGACCACGCTATATTTGGAGTTTGTATGCTATGATAAATTGGCTTAATATCTAGTCTTATTCTAAATTGGAAAGAAAATGAGACACCCAACACTGTGTACACCAAGCTCTAGCTCCACAAGTTCCTACTAAACAGGCCCTTTGTTATGAATTAAATTTTTGTATGGGTTTTATCGTGTCAAATGTGATTGGTTGATTGCATTGAGATAAAGTATGTCACTGATCACTGCTTTACAAGTCTCTAATACCTCAAGTAAAACAGTTGTGTCCTGTCACTAAGCCAGTCTAGTTATAGAGCTCCATGCTGGTCTAGGATGCTTTCTATGCCTTGCCTACATACTACCATGTTTTGTATTTCCAATTCAGATATGTTTTTGTTATTATAGACTGATGAGGCCTCCCCCAAGTTGCTTAGCACTCTAAAAGGTTTTGTTGTTGTTGATTATAAACTGCTGCACTCGTAAATTATATGTTTCCAAGTGCTCGAAAATATGGCTAGGTTGCACCAAGTTTGACCAATTAGCATGTGTGTCTGGCAAGTGTTAGACAATCGCTGCTTATTTCATGCCTACTAAGAGTGTAAGATTACATGTTATTGAAATGATTGGCCTGTTTCACTGACATGGTGCCACATGGCTAAAGTGCAATGGAGAAATTTCAATGTATCATTGTTAACATTTTATATGTTTTGTTTGGCATGATTGTAGCATCTAAGCCAATTCCAGGTCCTTGTTGGTCCAAAAAAAAGTGAAAAAACAAATACCAGGTTCCTAGAAAAAGTGCCTTTGAAAACCATGTGCAATAAGTAGCTTCTTCCTGGTACCTTGACAAGGAAATGGTCTTGTAAGGAAAACAGCTAATTTACTGAAACCTTCAAAGAGTGAAAATATTGCTTCCGTTAGCCAAGATACTGGATTGTTTAGAGTGTATGGCTACTGTTAGCTGTTTGCTCGTGTGTCTCTTTAATTTTTCTGCACAATGGCTGTCCTTTTCTTCCTTTTCCACAACTAAATATGTTCTTTGGCAGGTGGGTGATAGAGCCACCTTTGGACATCGTTGTTCCTGCAAAACGCACTCCGTGGCCTGAAACCACCAATGAGCTTCCATCCGAGTTGTTGAATGACAAGAAAGACCAGGAGGACAGGCGGTTGTCAAGAGCCAACAAATCATCTCGGCCCCGAAGCACCACAAAACGGAAGGGTGACCTTCAAGGACAAGAGAACTGATGAGAATTGTACTGGCCTTGTAATGTATATCTCTTACACCTGCAAAACACAGTAGGAAGCATATATCTGGTTAATCTGGTGGTGGTTGCGTTCATTTTTCTGATGTTTTTTGCTCATGTGGCAATGGTCCATACTTCTGTAGAATGGGCACGTTTTCAGTAGTTGTATCTGTTGTGTTGTAATATACAACTGCATTGGAAACTGAGATGGTGGCTGAATTATGGAAAATCGTCTATGCTTCTGAAGAAAGGATTCAAACTCTTGCATGCTCGAGTATGAAATTGTTTAATAGTATCGATTCATGGCGTCTACTCAAATGCCCAGATTTTTGGGTGCCTGTCTTGATACCGGATATGGTTAAGAAAATTGTATGCAAGTTAATGGTTCATTTGGTACATGACTATGAAACAGTATTCACGGGCTGGTGGCTGGTGTCATCTGCCATGGTGTGCACATGAATGCTCTCTGAAAAGAGTTTTTTATTTACTTAATACCAGGGGTTCTTGGACCAGATTCATGTGTATTGAGATAAGCATGGATTGGATGAATCAAATCCCTTCGTATTGGAGGGAGGTTGGTTTATTTATTTTTCTCCAAGGAATCCATCACGTATCGAGGCAGGCCGTGATCGCTGTTCTGGAGGCTCGGAGCAAGCATACTGCAGGCTGGAGCAAAGCGATCGTTTTGTCAGGTCACTTCTGTTGGTTGTTGCCGCATCTCTATCTCCCGCGGACTTGGCTTAGCCATTTGGCCATCGTTCCAAGCGTCGGAGATCGGGTAACCAGAAGATGCCGCACCAACACATTGGCGGATCCGTAGCGCGGCAAGTACTCGGCTCGGATCGAATACTCCGAGCGACTGAACGGAAGCGGTGTAGCGCCCCCCAGAACCAGATCACAGCACCAACTAGATTCGTTTCACCAGCGATGTTGCGCGAGCGCGACCATTTCCGCGAAGCCAGCCTCGCGCCACGGCCCCAAACGCCACGAAGCCGCGTGCGTCGTGCACTCGTGGCCCCCGAAAAAAGCACCAGCTGAACGGCAGGATCGCGCGTCTCCCCACGGTTCTTCACCGATAGCGCGCCCTCGGCGGCTTCGTGGCTGCACGCGCGTGCACGGCTACACCCTCCGGCGCGCACAGCTCGCCTAAAGGGCAGCTGCGTGCACGCCAGGGCACCCGACCAATCTGGATCGCTCGTTGCGTCTCGTGGAGTAGAATAACAGAGCATGCTCAACTTGGGGGCAAACCGCCGGCCTCGAGGTGTTACTGTGTACACAGCTCGTCTCTTGGTTGGTTCGTCCAAATCCGGGTACCAAAGCACCCATCATTAGGGGGACTGATGCATTCACCCAGCAATCGCAAACATGGGTCACTCTAGATGTTGACGCTGGCGTCCAACGGGCAACGTGGACACCAGATTCATAATTTGGAACGCTGGTGGATGCGGGACTCTAATTTTTTTACTGCCGCTGGCCCGTCGCTGATTTTAATGTAAATAAAGTGTTTGGTCGATGGATAATCATGTTAACACCTTGACACAGCTGAACCAAAAATTAACACCTTGCCATCGCGGCAGCCCTCTGTTTGAGACAGGCATCAATGGACGGAGTTTGCAGAATAAAGTTGGTAGTGGGCCTGGCGGCCCAGTTTCGTTGCCTCCGGTCTCTATAAAATTGATCAGCTCGTTTCACAGGCTAAGCCATCGCTGCACTGAGAGACGCATCAATTCAGAGATACTTTTCTCTTCCCGCTCGCCTGTCAACTCTCGCCGATCCAGCGAGCTTGAGGTCAATCCAAACCAGTAGTCCAGGGATCGCCATGCGTTCACCACGCTCCGCTGCGCCGGCCGCGGCGCTGCTCGCGCTCACGGTGGCACTGTCCGCGTCCGTCGCCATCACCGTCGCGGCGCCGCTGGAGCGGGCGGACGAGGAGGTGCGGCGGCTCTACGAGGCGTGGAGGTCGGAGCACGGCCGGCCGCGCTGCAACTGCGACCGGGCCGGCGAGGAGGACCGGCTGCGGCTGGAGGTGTTCCGCGCCAACCTCCGCTACATCGACGCGCACAACGCGGAGGCGGACGCGGGGCTCCACACCTTCCGCCTCGGCCTCACCCCCTTCGCCGACCTCACCCTGGAGGAGTTCATCCGCCGCGCCCTCGGCTTCCGCAACGCCACGGCGGCACCCCGGGCCCCGAGCACCCGCTACCTGCCCCGCGCCGGCGACGACCTCCCCGACGCCGTCGACTGGCGCCTGCAGGGCGCCGTCACCGAGGTCAAGAACCAACAGCAATGCGGTCAGTACACACACAAACTCCATATATATGCTGCATGTTCTCGTTAATTACTTCTCGGCGAGCTAGTTAGTTCTTCGGTAGGAATTTGCAGTGGTGATCTCTGAGCTATGTGAGAGATGCACGCAGGTGGGTGCTGGGCGTTCTCGGCGGTGGCAGCCATGGAGGGGATCAACAAGATCGTGACTGGCAACCTCGTGTCGCTCTCGGAGCAGGAGTTGATTGACTGCGACAGCCAGGACAGCGGCTGCAATGGCGGAGACATGGGCAACGCTTTCCAGTTCGTGATCAACAATGGTGGGATCGACACCGAGGCCGACTACCCCTTCATCGGAACTGACGCGACTTGTGATGCCATCAGGGTCGGTAACTCGGTTACTCTCACAAATTCGTGCACAAGATTGCAGTTTAATTGTATATGCAAAGATAAATGCAGCACGTATTTGTGTTTCGACGGTGAATTGGTGATGGAGATTTGCATTCGGCTCAAAAATGCAGGAAAACAAAAAGGTCGTGTCCATAGATTCATACGAGATGGTGCCACCCAACAATGAGAAGGCGTTGCAGAAGGCGGTGGCGAACCAGCCCGTCAGTGTCGCCATTAACGCAGCCAGCCCTGCATTCCAGCACTATATCTCGGTAAGCATTTGGACGAAGGAGAAGGATCGAGCACAAATTAAAGCTGCAGTTCTTTGTTCTGATGAACTGTTCTTTCCGATCATCATCGTGTTCATACAGGGCATCTTCAACGGGATATGTGGGCTGAAGCTGGACCACGGCGTGACGGCGGTGGGCTACGGCAGCGAGGACGGCGAGGACTTCTGGATCGTGAAGAACTCGTGGGGCCCCGGGTGGGGTGAGGCCGGCTACATCCGCATGGCGCGCAACGTGTTCTTGCCCATGGGCAAGTGCGGCATCGCCATGGACGCGTCGTACCCGGTGAAGAATGGCCCCAACCCGACGGCCAAGGCTGGGATTGTTAAGATGGCTCTTGCCTAGGCAGGCTGCTGACCTAGCACTTTAAAGTTGCTCGTTTACAAGTTTGTTATTGTGAGTTGCGATGCATGATGGATCTCATTAACTTTTACTCCTATGCAACACCGAAAATAAACTATTAGTAAAGTTATGTAATAAATAAATTCATTTTGATGGAAAACTGTGATGAGTCTACATATGCATCTGTATTTTTTTCATCTATCATATGTTACATTCGTTACCTCTCTGGTAAAGTGGTAAGGGTACGAACGTCGAACGCAAATGTATTTTTTTTCATCTATTATATGTGTGCTTTTCAAATTTTCTTTCTTTGATGCAACATGGGCAACCTCGCTGCTGACCGTTAGAACTCATTGCCGATCATCGATGTCCTCAGGTGATCCTGATGTCACCTTTATTGGTTTGGTTGATACTCCATGCACAGTGCAATACATTCTAAGCGAATTGCGCTTGATCGTATCATCAGATGCACATGCATATGTTGCTGAATTTTTGGAGCTTGAAGGAGAGATAATGCCGTGATAAATCATCCTGATTAATAATAAATACTATCATTGATCTGTTTCATCACCCACCCTAAAAAAAATATCTCGCAACATACAGCCATTGATTTCCAGTTGTCCTAGCTTGACAGGATTACAAGCAAGATGCTCCTTTCCTCTCCTCTGTCCTCTTGTGGCTGGGTAGAAATCCTCTCGTAGGCAGGCATGCTCGCGTCATGATCGACCACCAGGCGTTTAGATGAATCTGATCCTTCTCCTCAAAATCCTCCTTTCGTCGACGCCCTCCACCTCCCAGTCACCGGTGTCCGCCCAGTCCTCCTCCTCGTCCTCGAGTGTGGGATTAGTGGCGGGCAGCCGGCGGCGACAGAGAGGGCAGACAGGGTTGCGGCGGAGCCACTCGGAGATGCAGTGGTGGTGGAAGGCGTGGGCGCAAGCAGGCATCGCCCTAAGCGTCTCCTCCACGCGGAAGCCGCACAGGCAAATGACGCACTCCTCCTCCCCCGACGCATCAGAGCGTTCCACCGCCGCCACCTCCTGCAGCTGCAGCGCCAGGTCGTCGTCGTCACTAGTATCAGCGCCGCGAGCGCGCTTCCTGTCGCGATCGGCGGCTGGCGTCGACAGGTTGTCGAGAAAATCCGAGTCAAACAAGCTGTCGAAGGGAGGGCCAAGCACGAACGGCACGAACATCACTGGCACGGAACCAGCGGAAGTCATTATCGTCGTCACGGCGCCGGCGGAAGACATGGCCGTCTGCTCAAGCTCGATAGGAATTAGGAAGGGAAAGGGAATGGAACCGAGATCGATCCATGTGTCGATTTGGTTTACTTTTGTGGGGGATTCGATCCGATTCCGATCTGAAGGCTGCAGAGGCGTAGCGCGTAGGATGGAGGGATCGAATCGGAGACGATCGATCCGATTCCGATCATTGAGTGGATCGAATGGTGTTCTCCGTGAGAGCAGCCAATGCTGCACAATAGTTGGGCCGCAAGCCCGCAACAACAGACTTTTCGTCAGAATGGCCTAATTTGATAGGGTTACTTTTTTTCCTTAACACAAAAGGCCCGCCCATCTATGCAGCGAGTTGAAAAGGTAACACGAAGGGCCCATCATCCATGCAGCAACTTGAAAAGAGACGACACCAGCCAGATCCGGACCACCCGGCAGCAATGCCCATTGGTGCTCTAAGACATCATGATTTTGCTAGACACTTATACACTTACTCTACGTTGGCGCTGTAACAAACTGATTCAGCCCATTGGTCTTAGGCTCTGGCTTGCGAAATGGGCCACTAACGTTTTTTTTCGGCCCGGTGTAATTCGTAGGTCGTCTTTTTTTTATAAAGGTAGTTATGTCTTTTTAGTATGCACTTATGTTCCATTTCAAATACAGATTGTATCTTTTAGTAGACTTCCTATTTGCCATATGATCGATTTTTGTATTTTATCTACTATCTATAAACATTTCTATATGGGATCTAAACTCGGAAAACAACTTACCATACGGAAGTATTGTTCATAAGGAAGCAATTGAATAAGATAGCAAATTGTATTTACATTAATAATTACAACTTCAGCTCCTGACACATGTGGTGCAAAATTGCCTACACTAGTCCGACACATAATTACAAAATTGCCTGGTTTATTAAGTATCAAACGGTACTCGGGTACTCAGGAAAACAAGCAAAAAAGACTACACTCCTGACTAGACACAACTACTGCTAACTAATCGGAACATTCCTTTTTAATTATTTTCTTTATGGAGAAAGGAAGGCTAACATGAAAATGATTTACCATGAAAGAAACAAAGAGTCCATCCTGCTTTAAATATGAAACATGTATTCTACCAACATCATAGATTTGTGACTTATATTGAAATAATTATGCTCTAGTATATATAACAGTACCCATCTATATTCTAGGTAAATATCTTTTTTCTATAAGTATGTAAATATCTTTTCTCTAGAAGCATATTTAAAGGTATTAAGATTTATATGTGTCAGCATCAAGGGAACCAGGGTCCCTAGATAATGTGCTGGACAAACGGGCGTCAACGCCTTAAGTTACACAACAAAAGACTAAGGACGAAGATGACCCATGGGTCCTCGAGAACGCGCATTGGTCTCGGGCTCTGGCTTGCGAAATGGGCCACTAACGTTTTTTTCGGCCTGGTGTAGTTCATAGTTCGTCTTTTTTTTTTATAAAGGTAGTTAAGTCTTTTTAGTATGCACTTGTTCATGTTCCATTTCAAGTACAGATTGCATATTTTTAGTAGACTCCCTATTTGTCATATGATCGATTTTTATATTTTATCTACTATCTGCAAACATTTCTATATGTGATCTTAACCCAGCATTCGGCAAACAACTTACTATACAATAGTATTGTTCATAAGGAAGCAATTGAATAAGATAGCAAATCGTATTTGCATTAATAATTACAACTTCAGCTCCTGACACATGTGGTGCAAAATTGCCTACACTAGTCTGACACATAATTACAAAATTGCCTGCTTTATTAAGTATCAAACGGTACTCAGGAAAACAAGCAAAAAAGACTGCTGCTAACTGAAAATGCAGCTGCTGGCTGTCCTGAAATGGACGGCCACACCAGCGATCTGTCCGGCTTCCTGTGTTCTTGAGCTTAATCACAACCGAATAACAGTCAGCCTCCAGTATCACTGGAGTATCAGGCCACTGTGCTGCTAAATTGGTAACTTCTATAGGCAAGCTGCAGCTTCAGAACAAAATTCGCCAAGCAGTTAACAAAGGATATGGCCTGTATGATCCCGAATAATAAGGCCTAAAGCAGCGGACCCTAGTTGAAAGCACCATCGACATTGATCTTGGGTGCACCATTGCAAGGATGAACCCGTCTCTAATCTTTAGCTGGCCCTTGGCCCGAGCACTACTTCCTTCTCATGAGTCATGATTAGTAGGCTCTGTTTCCTTTTGCATCCCTAATAAATATCTTCACTCCATGCCGAACTTTATTACAGGCGTCCATAGATGCCGGTGATATACAATTCACAAAAGAGTATAATGATCAATAGTATATCGAAACTTTTAGTTTTGGGATAGGAGACAGGATGGAACAGTTATCTACCATGCAAATAAAAAAAAACTCGATCGGTGGGGGAAGAACCGCCCCCACAGCATTGCATTAAGAAGGGACCGTATGACCCCGATCGAGAAAACCCCCCAAACCCTAGCTCATGCCCATTTAGGGCTAAACTGAACTTGGGCCGGTGACCACCACCGTGTAGGCCGGTGATCACCACCGTTACACAGGCTGGCGCAGCGCACTGTAACCTGAGCCGGCGATGCACCAGCAGCCCAAGCCAGCGAGCACAGTGAGGGGTCTTTTTTGGGTGCAAATACCAGGGTTCGAACCCTGACCGGCGGGCACAACCAACGACCACCACACCACGCTCAGTTTGCCTACCATGCAAATATGAATTTTACTTAATGGCATGAACTCAAAGAGTGTTTTAAAAAAAATAAAGAATGTTGCTGATGAATGTGGAATAAGTACACATGCTTACTTGTTCTCCCTGGTCGGAGGAATCCTATCATGTGAAGAATATGAGCGGCCAGCTGTGCTGGCTGCAGCCTGCAGCAGCCTTTGCCTTTCTCTAACTAACCCTACATTCCCACCATGATGCACTAATTTCACCTTGAACTGTGATTTATAGTGCTTTATAAGGATCATGAATGGTCAAAACTAAACAGAATGAATTTTAAAAAGTGGACCTTACTTTGGTCTCATACTCGCAGGCCGTAGTCCTTCATTATCACCAAGATCCCATGGTATCAGTCTCGAAATCCCCGAGAATCCCCTGAATCAGAGCAATATGACTTCCATAAGTTTGGAGAGCTCACAATGAATTTTTCTGACAATGTCCATGTTATGAACCAGCCAAGCATCCAATTAGGACCAAATATACATCGCATCCTCATCAATTGACCCTGGAATAAATGTGGAAAGGGGCTCAAACCACAGAAGGCCAAGGTAGCAGCAGGGAACAACAATGATGACTAAACTGAAACCATTCAAATATATTCGGTGAACTTGTAATGCCAACACTTGACAGAAGTTCAACACAAATTGCTAGATAAAACTCCGAATAAATCACATGCAATATCCTGCACATTAAATGGCAGTGTACAATCAAAATAAATTTTCAAGTCAACTGTAACAAACCAAACTCTACATGCAGTCTCTATGACAATGATACACCCCGTTACAGTTTGCATTTGGTTCAGCATCTGGGGTCCTGTAGTATGTACTTCTTACAATTTCTGTAAATTAATCAACCGCATACAGCAGCAAACAGAAGTCATAAGCAGATTCAGCTTCTCTGTAAAGATATGCATATTTTCAATATACTGCATCATCAAAGTTTGCTTTATATTGCTGAGGAATGAAGCACATTTCAATGGGAAATTACATTTAGAGACTTCTCTTTTTTATTTTATGTAGGCTAAACAAATGCCATATGTTAAAAACATAAGTGATTGCTCATCAGTTGTCACTTGTCAGCAAAACATACATGCCTGAAAAACACGGACAGCCCAAAATCAATTGCTTTCAGTGGGAAACTCTCCTTGTTTGCATCTATATAAGTTCTCTGGTTTAAGGTCATGATTTAAATTAATGCGGTGCTGGCTTCTTTTTTATCGAAACAAAAACTTCTTGGGTAAAACCCTGAATATCAAAACTAATCCTACCTCTTGGAACAATTGCATTGTCTTACTTGCAATTGTCAAATATTTTCCCATGCAGAGAATAGTGAACTATTACCTTTCCAGACTTAGCAAGGCTTCCAAAATAAGAGCTTCTTCCCTTCAATTTATTTTCCATCTAATATTTCTGAATTAAACAGTAAAATCATAACACGTTGCAAAGCAATAACCTCTAAAGATCAAGTTGTGGTAGACTTTATTTCCAAATACATTACCTTTAGCCCGAATCCAATGTACATGGCTTATATTGGAAATGTGTCGAGCATTAAAGCAAGAGGTCCACATATGGGGAAAAACCAAGATACAGGCGAGCGGCAAGTTGAAATCCTGATTAAAAAATAGGGAAAGCTAAATACAGTGTACGATTTGTAAATGTTGATCTTTTTTCCCAGAAAATGTTGGACCTATTTTCTGAAATATGAAATTTAGATTTCTAATTTGGGCCTAAACAGCTTTAAAACCAAGTTGCTTATCTGGCTAACGGAAGCTATACAGGAGCCCCATGCAGCCAGTCGTTTGGCGAATACGATGACGGAGTTGTCCGAATCCGAGTGGCACCCCATTCACCCCCGAGTTGGGCATGCTTTTTCCCTCTAAAGTCGGCACCACTACTAGACGCAACGAGATCCTGGTTGGAGCCGTTCACCCGCTCTACTCGAATGCTCCCAAGCGTGCAACCGCTTTTGTCCCGAACCGTGTGCGCCGGCGCCGGGACCGTGAGCGTACGTGCAGTCACGCCGCCGGCGGCGGCGGCTCCGACGGTGAAGAACTGGGGGGAGCTAGCTACCTTTCCAGTGTCGCTTTGCATTGGCCAACGCCTTTCTGCAATTCTGCGAGACCACGTACGAGGCCTCTCCTTGTTTTTTTTTTAAAAAAAAAATGCAATGCAAGAACGTGCAACGCGTGCTCGAGGCGATAGCGAGCCGAGCTGCGCGGTTGCACCCCTCTTATCTGGCCGGCACACAGCTCTTGACGTACGTCTGTGCCGTGGCGCGAGGGAGGCTCCGGTTTCCACGGGAATCGTCGGCCCCCGTGGTGGTATTATCGGTTGCTTTTCACGGCTTTGCCCGATGGGCTCGTCCAAACCCGAGTGACTTATCACCCATCGTTGGAGGCCCCAAAGCCGCCCTGTCCACCACGCCGATTTGGTTACGGATAATAATAAGCACGTTGATGGAGATTGTATGTATACTACTTTTGTATTGCCACTGCTGATTGCAGTCTAATTAAACAGAGTGTTTGGTTCAAGCAAACGGGGCGACCGTGTGGATAATTTGATTTTTAAGCTCTATAAACCACCTGTGTTTGTCTGAAGAATGAACTGCTAGCTTCTGGTGCGAGGGTTTCTGTTGCGAATTATATTGAAGAGGATGCTAGCTGGTGGGCAAAGTAGTAGAGTTCTTTTTTTGTGTGAATAAAATAGTATGAGATTTTGACTGACTGTGCATAAAGTCTTGAAACCTAAGAGAGGGTCGTGAAACTTAACTATTCTAGACCAACATTCGTTACCTACCTAGGTTTGGCGAGCAACATAAGATAAATTTTTGGCTGGACGATTCCAACAAGAAGTTTCTAAGCAGATAAGGGATCGGATGAATTAGTGCTGCATAAAGATAATGCAAGGTTGACGTATGGATGAAGAAGATGATTAAAGCTTAGTCTTCTAGTTTTCTTTCTTTGTTTTAGAGCTTTCTTTCTTGATCCCTCATTTTTTAGTTTAGAGTTTAAGAACTCTCGTAACATTTGGCTGTATATATATTTACGATGTGGATATATAGTAGGTCGGATTTTATCCTTTATCTAAAACATTTTAAGAGAGAGTACTAATGGCTTGAGTTACTCATTCTGCTATAATAGACATGGATTTATGTCCTCGTTTTTCATAGGCGCATCTATTCGCATGATAAAATCCCATTGAAGAAAAAAAACTGCAATCTAGATAGTGTCATTCAATCGAGTTTTTTTAAAAAAAAATCTCAAGCCATGCACCCACAATTCACTTTTATCACGGCTACACGCACCTAGCCGTGTTAGAAAAAACTACCATGCATCTTGGCATGCGTGGCGGCTGCCCTCTGTTTGAGACAGGCGTCAAGCGACGAGGCTTGTGCATAGTGGTGTTGGTGGTGGCCCAGTTCGTTGCTTCGCGCGGCTATAAAATGCTGGGCTCGTTCACAGGCTAGGCCACACTGCACTGAGACACGCAACAGTTCACAAACTCTCTTCTTCTCCCATCTCTCGCCGAGCTCGACGTCGACTCAAACGATCACCATGAGCGCACCACGCTCCCCTGTTGTGCCCGCCGCGGCGCTGCTCGCGCTCACGGTGGCGTTAGCATTCGCCTCCGCCGCCGCCGCGGCCCGCCACCACTCCTACTCCACCGTCCCGGCGCAGGCGGAGCGGGCCGACGACGAGGTGCGGCGCATGTACGCGGCGTGGAAGTCGGAGCACGGCCGCCGCCCGCGCGCCGGCAACTGCGACATGGCCGGCGACGAGGAACGCCGGCTGCGCCTGGAGGTGTTCCGTGACAACCTCCGCTTCATCGACGCGCACAACGCGGAGGCGGACGCGGGGCTCCACAGCTTCCGCCTCGGCCTCACCCCCTTCGCCGACCTCACCCTGGAGGAGTTCCGCGGCCGTGTCCTCGGGTTCAGCGGCGCGGCCCGCCGGGCCGGGAGCACCCGCTACCTCCGCCGCCACGGCGACCAGCTCCCCGACGCCGTCGACTGGCGCCAGCTCGGTGCCGTCACCGACGTCAAGAACCAAGAGCAATGCGGTCAGTACTCGGTTCAATGATGCTGCTCGCTAACTGCTTCGCCGATGTACGTAGCTGCTAGAACGTTCTCCGGTGAGTGATCGATCTGATGGTCCCTGGGCCGTGGGAGATGCACGCAGGTGGGTGCTGGGCGTTCTCGGCGGTGGCAGCCATGGAGGGGATCAACGAGATCGTGACGGGCAACCTCGTCTCGCTGTCGGAGCAGGAGCTGATCGACTGCGACAGCCAGGACAACGGCTGCAACGGCGGGTACATGCAGAACGCTTTCGAGTTCGTCATCAACAACGGCGGGATCGACACCGAGGCCGACTACCCCTACACCGGAACTGATGGGACTTGCGATGCCAACAAGGTCGGTACATACTGTCATGACTCATAACTTCATAATTAAGCTGCTGAACTAGATTGCAGTTTAATCAACACTGATGATGGTGGGGATTTGGGTCTTGTTTAATGCAGCTAAACGAAAAGGTTGTGACCATAGATGACTTCGTGAATGTGGCGACCAACAACGAGACGGCGTTGCAGGAGGCTGTGGCGAGCCAGCCCGTCAGTGTCGCCATTGATGCCGGCGGTCGCGTGTTCCAGCACTATCAATCGGTAAAGTGACAAATATTCAGTGAGGAACAACGTAACACAAAAGCAAGCACTGGTTACGGGGAGCTAGCTGTTCTTTGTTCTGAACTCTGTTCTTCTTCCTGATCGTGTGCACAGGGCATCTTCAACGGGATCTGCGGGACGAAGCTGGACCACGGCGTCACGGCGGTGGGCTACGGCAGCGAGGACGGCAAGGACTTCTGGATCGTGAAGAACTCGTGGAGCGCCGACTGGGGTGAGGGCGGCTACATCCGCATGGCGCGCAACGTGCCCTCGCCCAGGGGCAAGTGCGGCATCGCCATGGACGCGTCGTACCCGGTGAAGTATAGCTCCGACAATAACCCGACGGCTAGGGCGGCGATGACTGTGCTGGAGATGGTCGTTGCCTAAGCGGCAGAGATCAGGCGACGTAGCTTGCCCCTTGCTGAATGTGTGTGGACTTGAGTTGCTCGTTTATACCAGTGTGTTGGTCTGAGTTGTGATGCACGATTATCTTGTTGAACTTAGTATATGCATGTTGTACCGGAAATAAGTTACTACTAAAGTTATGCTGTAATAAGTTAATGAGCCACGTAATAAGTACTGTAATCCTTTCGAGAGGTAATAATGTAATAAAGTTCCAAATAAAGTTGTTTTGTGCTTATTATATGACTGTTCATTTTTTTGTTTCTGATGGAGTCTCAATAGCATCATCTTACTCTCTGAAAAACCACAACAGAGCTTCCATCAGAGAGCTGGTGGATGTGAAACAAGAACAGGAGGAGGAGGACCGAGGATATACTGCGAAACGTCGGGGAACGATCGTCAAGGGCAAGATACCTGAATCCTGATGTCACAAACTAACTAGCCATAATGCACATCTCACGCTATCTTATACCTGCAAACGGGCCGTGGAGCTCAACGGCACAGTCAGCGGCGGCCGCTGTCGCGGATGATCAGATCATAGGGTTTATTAAGGGGGTTTTATGGCCTGTTCGGTCTGCAATTCTGAGAGAGATTTAAGGGCTTGCATTCTGTCATCCTGTTTCGCTTTGGCTGCATGCATGCTACCTTTCAGACTTGCTGTCAACGTCTTTCACCCCATCTTCATGGTTGAGGATGCTTCCTGATCAATCCCTCTAAGTAAATGCAGCATTGGTTCCGTTTCTATCGATGTGGAAGCATCATAGGCACCACGCCTGCTTGATTCTGATGCAGCCCTGCGTATTACAAACAATCTTGTTTCTACAAACTGCAAATTGGCTCCAGAAATTGGAGCACGTATAGCACTTTGGGCAGCATGTCTAGTGTCAGTATATCACTGATCCAGAACCTAGCAATGGGTCCATATATCTGCAACCTATTACTTGTCCAAAGTAGCAAGAATTCTTCTTCCAGTAGTCTGAGATGCTAATGTTTAAAAAGAGAAAAAGTTATAACCTCAGAAATGCACAGATTAAGGTACCACTGCACGTATAGTCATGTTTAAAGTACAGATTTCTGAATTTTGTCTCAAATCTGAATACAACCAGGTCGGTCCATACTGTATAGGCGATCTTAGCGTGTTTAGCATCACAAGTCGTAGTGACGATCACTCGATAGGCGACCAAATTGTCAGCAAAATGGGAAAGCTAACTTAAATGATAATTCCTGTAAACACCTAGTCGAGTTACCGGGAGTATGCAGTATCATCTGAAGTATAACCCAAAACACCCAACATGACAAAGTGAAAAATGACCCAAAATTTAACTGCATTTGAGGAAGTAGCAGTATCATCAGATTTATATCGAGCATCATCAGAATTGCTAAGCAACACACATACTATTGCTTCCACTTCACAAACATGGGCATACTGCATAACAAAGATAAATCCAGAAACCATGAATAATCAGATTGGCACACGAAGTTCAGGGTTCACTTATTCATCACATAGTTCAAGCTGCTGCACAGCAGCAAATGTTCGCAAACAGAACCAGAAGACATAGGACTCGCATAGGACAGGCAAAAGACTACGACTCGACCAGAACATGAACACGCAGACAATCTCCAGAGACATAGGAGGCACCTGCACGGTACTTGTGAACCCAGGAACAACACACAGATCCATGGCCCAGGACCAGGACTTACTGCCCACCACGGAGGCGGAGCACCAGGTGAAGGGTGGACTCCTTCTGGATGTTGTAGTCTGCCAGGGTGCGGCCATCCTCCAGCTGCTTGCCGGCAAAGATCAGACGCTGCTGGTCTGGGGGGATGCCCTCCTTGTCCTGGATCTTCGCCTTCACGTTGTCAATGGTGTCAGAGGACTCCACCTCCAGGGTGATGGTCTTGCCAGTGAGGGTCTTGACGAAGATCTGCATACCACCACGCAGGCGGAGCACCAGGTGAAGGGTGGACTCCTTCTGGATGTTGCAGTCGGCAAGGGTACGGCCATCCTCAAGCTGCTTGCCAGCGAAGATTAGACGCTGCTGGTCCGGGGGATGCCCTCCTTGTCCTGGATCTTAGCGTTCAAATTGTCGATGGTGTCCGAGGACTCGACCTCCAAGGTGATGGTCTTGCCAGTGAGGGTCTTAACGAATATCTGCATCTGCAAACATCAGCAGAAGCAGAGTAAGCCACCATATAGAGTACTGCAAGTGACACATAAATCTCTATATGGAAACTGATCGATTCTGAACATGGAAGAATTAATGAAAAACTGATATGAAGGGCTCGGCATACTATGTGTAAACCACACTAACAATAGCAGCAGAACACAACATCAAAACAGCATTGCTGTAGAAAGTGGACAGAAGTACAAAACCAAATCTAACATGAGTGTTGAGGGAAAGGTATTGTGCAATCCCATCTACATGAGCTAACTGATTGTAGCAATGGTATCCACATAGATTAACAGGGAACTAATTAATTCCACACCAATCGGTGATTAACATTGGCCAGATGGTCAACAGTCACCAATCTAGATAAACCTATGAAAAACTAACTGTATCCATCAGAACTGCACTACCTAGATGAAACAAACCAACAATTTAAACCAGATCGCATAAGAGTAACGTGATCCAACAATTAAACGCAAGTCCGGCTGCGGAATCATGCGCATGCCGACATCAACCCAATCTTAATGCTGGCAAACGAACCAATCTGTCCAACCTTATGACATGGAGATGGTATGTGTCCTTTATATTCATAATTCATACCATCACAACACACGAAACGGCGTGCGACGCATGGTTTGGACTTTGGATTGCTTGTACGTCGAAGGATCAAAGATGCTGATGGATAAATTAGTTTGAGATTTTGACCGCGCACATCTTAGAACCTTACTGCATGTTTGAACAATGCGACAGGCTGGTTGATCACACCTTAATCATTTCTCATAAGCAAATGCATAATACATAACTCAATATGATTATCATCTATCCGGTTAAATATCTTGCAATGCAGTGCCATCCAATCGAACATGTTTGAATTCTCAAAGCATAGACCCAGTAAATTCAGTACTATATGCTCCTTTTGGCCACAAACCAACTTGTTTACGCATAAGTCAACTCCGAACTCCTCATAATGTAGTGTGGCTTCATACAACTAGCCAGCTAGGCGACTACTAGGACAGTGACAACACCTCAATCAACTAGCAGAAGCTACAAAACAACGTGTCAGATTTTATATGAAGTCAAATTAATCCTGATCCTAGAAGAAGCTACTCAAGAAAATAAACATATTGAGCATGCTCCGCGTTCGTAAGATATACAACAAGTAACTATCGTGTCAGATCAAGGCAAAGCATCTTCGATGTGCGCGTCATGGGTTGTTGAGTGGTGTTAGTGGCGGGCCCGGGTGATCCAGTTGGCGTGTCCCTCGCGTAGTCGCGTGGCTATAAATTGATTGGTTCGTTTCACGGAAAAAAATTGCATGGGAACGGCCCCCATAACCATCGCTGTGCGGCCCCGTCTCGATTTACGCCGCGTGTGCTGTCCAGCGATCCTGGACCCGTCTCGATTTGCGCCGCGTGTGCTGTCCAGCGATCCTGGAACGGAAGCGCGCGTGGGAACGGCCTGGCTCCGCCTCGACTCTCAGCTCGGCTGCCAGCTGCACGCTCGCTCGTTCCGCAAGCGGCTCGCTCCGCAGATGGAAGCTCGGATCTTGCTCGGCTCGCTCCGCCACGCCTTATCCATTCGTCCGCCGCCGGAAACCATCCTCGGAAAAAAAAATCGCCGCTGCCTCCGTCTCCCTCCTCCACCGCTGTCGTCTTCCGTCGTCTGCCGCTGGCCGCCCCTGCCGCCGTCCTCCGTCGTTCGCCGCTGGTCGCCCCCACTACCCTGGAGCTCGGCGGCCGCCCCCGCCTCCCTCCGTCGTCCAACTCTCTCCACCGAGGTGGAAAAGAATGTGTGGCCTGCGGTCGTCGCTCCCACTGGCAAGGTAAAGCCTATGATTTACAAGACGTTCCCTTCATCTGAAGCAGCTGATGCGCACAGGTTGATGGAAACTAGCACCCACATTGGCAAGATACTGTGAGATTAACTGGCTTATTTGTGTCCTCTATTTTGACAGAAATCATATCTTCCAGATGCCGGTTCGAGCAGTACTGGTTCCCGCAGGGTTATGATGCTATTATCTGTTTTTGTGATTTCTGAATGTGCATGTTAACTTCCTCCAAGCTTTTGATGCTATATGGGGCTAATTGTGATTTCTGAATGCAGGGGGTAAATTCCTTTGGGTTGTACTCCATACGTTGTTCAATTATCTCATTGTCTATTTTGCTACTGAATAGAGCACACTAATGCTATTAGTAGTTTTAGGGTGCTGTAACAGCATAACTGCATAAGTGTGCAACTGTCTGCTTTGGGTTCTTCTTTTTCAGTTAGCTAAGTGATTTTGATACGTGCAATTGTCTGGTTTGGATTTTCTACTTTCACATAAATCATCATCCACCAATACTGGTCTAAAAGTATCTTTTACTGCACTATATCATGCTACATTTGTGTGAATGTGATTTCTGATTGGCCCTTGTAATTGCATAGCTAAATTCACTTCCTGACACTAAAAAGAGAAGCACAGTTGTGATAATATTATCACCATATTATGTCACTGCAACTGCGAAGCTGATATGCAATTGGTATTTGTTTCATTGCGTGACATGTAATGAGCAGTCTCGTATTATCAGAGGAGGGAATCACATCACCTGGCCTTCTCTCCTAGGAAAAAATTGAGAAGGTTTAACTTCTTTGTTGGTGTTCACTATTCTGATCTTTAAACGTTGTTCACAGCCTACTGTAATCATTCAGGTTTTAATTTTCTCATGCAGATGGAAGCTGAAGTTGTCAAGAAAAGGAGGACAGAATTAGAAGAGATCTGCCAAAATGCACACATAGAACCTGATGTCAGCACGGCTCTGAACAAACTGATGCTCTGATCGAGAGCTCCTGGACTAAGTCTGCAGTGATATTGTCCTCGATGAGATCGAGCTCACCACCTAGTTGGAAGTCAAGTTCTTGGAGCAGTCCGGAGTGTGAATGTTTGATGTTGTAGTTTATACTTTGTAGTAATCACATATGTACAGAGATGATCAATGTATCATCTTTTCTTGACATGATCAATGTATCATTTTTTCTTTTGATATGAAATTATATATGGATGTTCAAATTTCTGGAATGTGATGGTATAAAAAAAGAAGAAAAATGACAACAGAACAGAGTGTAATATGGTAAAAAAAGAAACAAATTATGTGATCTCATAAATGGCTGGTTCTTCTAAAACAGCTTAGATGAACAATAAGCATCAGTAAAAATAAATTTATGCTGTAACACAACAAGGTTACATATTTTCTTTATTTGTCGGTCCATCAAAATCCAATTTTCTAGCAGGCAGCTGCATTGTGGCAGCATGATCAACCCAAAGTAAGAGACTTGTGTATCCTCCTCTAATATATGGAACGCTCATGACAGAAGAATTCCCGTGCATATTGAAGTGTGGTATTGTACTGTTAGCATCAACGCTACCATCATTTAGATCCTGTCATAGAATATGAAAATGTTCATAAAAATCTCATATTCATAAAAATAGTATGTAAGCAAATAAATATGAAAAATAAATGCAGTCGAAGCCAAAAGTCTTACAATAAATTTATCTGGGCCAGCACCTTCATAACTATTTTCCGCTACATTATTTGACTCTTCTCCTACAGTCAAACACATATAGTTAATAATACAAGTATAGAATAAAACAATAATGCTAGAATTGGTACAATCAATACCTTTATTTTTAGCAGTTTTCTTCTTCTTGCCTGTATTCTTTTCAAGGGAGATGGTCCCTCGTTTACTCTTTGCACCTTTTACCACCTCAGAAACTCTAAACGATATTGTACCTTTAAATGTATCTGTTGCGAAGTTAGCTGAAACAAGAGGAGCCTCCTTCGATTGTTCTTCCATCTTGCTTAGATAATTATCTGCATCCAAATCCAACTTATCCATAGCTTCCTCCAAAAGATCAAGAAGTTCTTTTGACTTTGAACACTTCAATGCAATAGATGTTGCCTTCCGTGAGATACGTGCGGTATGGGTTTTTAAACTTTCCTTCTCAGATCCTTGTTTCTGAATATAAAATCCTCTCTTTGCATATTTTGTCCATCTGTGCTGGATATATTGCGAAGGCAAAATGAAAACATCGTTGACATTGAAGACTTTGAAGGCATGCTTGCACAATATACCTATCAGATATGAATGCCATGTTTCATCAATTTGTATTAGATGCTGTATTATTGCAATTTCAAATTTGAATATATATATATATATATATATATATATATATATATGTACCTATGGATTCGTACTTCCTGCAAGCACATGTAATGGTACTGTCTACTTTGTTGAATATGACAGTTGCTCCATAATCAGAATACATATGTGTAACCGTATATGTCAGAATTGACCCTTCGGCTTGCAACAACTTACAAGAGAATGAAAATTGTTTGTTAAATTCTTCCTCAAACTCTTTATACATCCTCCTTGTATATGACTCAGCTGCGGTCTTCAACAGAGGAATATGAGTAACTGGGCTCTTTCGACGTGAATTAAAATCTTCATCCAACTCATTATTACGAAGACTACTGGAAACCTTCTCACATTCTTCAAGAAGTTCCGAAAGATCCAGTTTTCTACGAAATATTTTCTTAAATACATTATTCATACCTTCGCTCCTTTGGGTCGAGTTCATATCAGCTGTAAATGAGTCACGATACACAGCAGCCCATTTTACCCTCAAATCATATAGGTTTGCCATCCATTTGTTTTCCTCAAGGTTATAGTCACGCAACAATTCATCCCACTTCTTTTTGAAGTAAAACTCCGATCTGTCTTCATAGACACATCTCTTAAAATCAGGTAGAAACTTGTCAGGATGCTTTTGAATTACATGGCCGAGATGTTTAGCAGCATTAAGGTAAATATGCCACAAACAAAGGCGATGACTTGTGTTTGGAAATACATAAGCAATTGCTTCTGCCATGGCCGCGTCTTGATCAGTGCAGATTGTGCTAGGATGTTTGCCTGACATTGCTGTTAGAAAGGTTTCAAATAGCCAAACAAATGATGGTATAGTCTCATCAAACAACAATGCAGCCCCAAAAATGATAGTCTGCTTGTGATGGTTGGTTCCAAGGAATGGAGCAAAAGGCATTTCAAACTTATTGGTCTGAAACATTGTGTCAAATGACACAGCATCACCAAAGCATACGTAATCCATGATAGATTGGCCATCTGCCCAAAAGAAATAGCTATCCGACCATCTTTCTTGTCTATTTGCATGGCATAAAAAAAAAGTTGGATCCTCTATCTGCTTACGCTTCAAGTATTCCAGTAGTGTTTCTACGTCATTGGATTCTAAGTACTTCTTGCGCTCACGGCCAATCTCATTGTTGCAATCCATCCGTGAGAATGGCACTTTGTCGGCTCCTCCATAAACTCAAAAACCTGGGCTGGCTTCATCCCGGATTGCCTCATCTGCCCAATTAGCTTCCTGTCCGCTTCTTGAACACTTCGTTGGGACCTCAGCTTGTCACTTTTATTTGGACTAGCAAGGTAATGGTTGTGATCAAGTATAACCTTTTGCACCGTCCAAATCCCCTCTTTACTGACACTAAACTGAACACGAGCATCGCAATCCGTCCTTGTAGTGTGCCTTGATGACTCAGTTTCTCGATGACCTTCGTTACTGCAAACCAAATACTTTTGACGTAGAGTCCCATCACCTCGTCGCTTTGTATGGCTCTTTCTAATACTAAACCCAATCTTACCAGCATAGGTGTTGTACATCTCATAAGCTTTATCCTCTGATTCGAAAGCCATTCCAACTTTAGAAACGATCATAGGTTGCACAACTTCATCAGCCATCTGTTGTACATTAAGTCAGAATTAATGTGACTTACCTTTACGATACGAAATAAATTACGCTCTCTGTTATTATTTGTAATTTAGTTACTTTATCTTGTGCTTCATCTGCTATTTCTTCAGGTATCATGCAACAAACTCTGATGTTATTGTCGGAGTAATTCTGTGCAATCTAGCATATATATGGTCACAAATCAGTGGAGCTAGAGGTCATGTAACACGGTCAAACACACACGTGAAAACTCATGATGACCAAAGAATGTGAAAAAAATATGTACGTTGGCTGCATTCCGTTGTGTGCTAGGGCAGGCACAGACGACACCATAAGCGACGAGTCGAGAACGTTGTCCTTCTCCTGGCTTCCTACCGCCATTGCAGTTGCGATATGTGAGGAGGCTTCTCCGGTCGTGGAATGCAGACTGCTATCCTCTTGGCCTCCTTCTCCCATAACGACTGCTACGGCTGGGATGCTCGTCGAAGATTTTTATGGCGGCTGTCCTCGTGTGCCACGATTAGGATCGCACAAGGACGTCTTCTCCTGATCGAGGCTACGGCGTTGGAAAATGGTGGCAGCGTCGGCGGCACACAAGGGGTGCGGTGGCAGAAAACGAACGGATTCTCACGCGGAGGTTTTGACAAGAGGCGGCGCGGTTCTCATCTAGCGGAGGTTTTAACGCGAGCGGACGACGGTTTCTGCTAGATGCCCTGGTTTCTGTTTTGACGATGAGCCGAGCGAGCGAGCTAGCGATGGATCGATCGAGCGAGCCGAGCGAGCCAGCGGCCAGGCGTTCCCACGTGACAGAGCCGAGCGCGCGCGCTTCCGTTCGTGCGCTAGACACCCACGCGGCAGAAATCAGGAGGGGGGCCGCACGGGAGTGCTTTGGGGACCGTCCGCACCTAATTTTTTTCCCGTTTCACAGGCTGAGGCACAGGCACCGAGGCGCGAGGTAGTACAGTACAACAGCTCACTTCCAGACCAACCAGTGCAGCGGTTCGCCGGCCGCTCAAGGTCAAACGATCGCCCGCTCCACACCAAACCATGCATCGACCACGCTCCCCTGTGGCCGCCGCGATGCTCGCGGTGGCATTGGCCGTGGCACTGACCGCCTCCGCCGCGGCGGCGGCGCCGTGGGAGCGGGCGGACGAGGAGGTGCGGCACCTCTACGAGGCATGGAAGTTGGAGCACGGGAGGCCAGCTCGCGGCAACGACGGCGACGGCGACGACGACCTCCTGCGGCTGGAGGTGTTCCGCGACAACCTCCGCTACATCGACGCGCACAACGCGGAGGCCGACGTGGGGCTCCACGGCTTCCGCCTCGGCCTCACCCCCTTCGCCGACCTCACCCTGGAGGAGTTCCGCGGCCGCGTCCTCGGCTTCCAGCAGAGCCGCCGCCGCAACGACACGGCGGACGCCGAGGTCGACGACGACAGCACCGGCTACCAGCTCCGCGAGCTGCAGGTGCCTTCCGCCGTCGACTGGCGCAAGAGCGGCGCCGTCACCCCGGTCAAGAACCAAGGCGCGTGCGGTGGGTGCTGGGCGTTCTCGGCGGTGGCGGCAATGGAGGGGATCAACAAGATCGCGACGGGTAAGCTGGTATCGTTGTCGGAGCAGGAGCTGATTGACTGCGACCGCAAGAGCCATGGATGCAAGGGCGGGCGCATGGATTACGCCTTCCAGTTCGTGATCAGCAATGGCGGGATCGACACCGAGGCCGACTACCCTTACACCGGACGTGACGGGACTTGTAACGAGGCCAAGGTTCTTCTTCGCTTCACAGTTTGTATAGTGTATGCACATCGATCTGTGCGTCTCTGCTGCGTCGACGAGTGATGGAGATTTGCGTTTTGGTTGAATAATGCAGAAAAAGAAGAAGGTCGTGTCGATAAGTTCGTATAGCCATGTCCCGGCCAACAACGAGAAGGCATTGCAGATGGCGGTGGCGAAGCAGCCTGTCAGTGTCGCCATCGAGGCAGCCGGCCGTGCCTTCCAGCTCTACACTTCGGTAACGTGTCGATCGTTTAGTCCCTTCAAGTACATAATATTTCCTCACAAATATTCCATTTTTTCGATAAAGAAAGCTTTGTTAAACTCAAGATCATTACTCGTTTCTACCATCATCACGCAGGGAGTCTTCGACGGCGCTTGCGGGACGAAGCTGGACCACGGCGTGACGGCGGTGGGCTACGGCAGCACCGACGCCGGCAAGGACTTCTGGATCGTGAAGAACTCGTGGGGCCCCAAGTGGGGCGAGGCCGGCTACATCCGCATGAGGCGCAACGTCGCCGCGCCCACGGGCAAGTGCGGCATCGCCATGGACGCGTATTACCCGGTGAAGAACCACAAGGCCGCAGACATGACTCTGCCTGTCCTGGAGATGGTTCTTGCCTAAGCCATCCGATTGCCCGCCACCTGTTATGGACTCAGGACAGTGGACAGGAGCCACTCGTCTACAGTACTTGCTCTACGTGTGCTATGTTGTGTCCAACCGTAAACATGTTACGAATAAGGATTCGTGTAATTCTAGCATAAATGCTCGTGCGTTGCTACAGTTTCTTACCTGCTCCCAAGTTGTCATCCGATAGCTCCTAATTCGCTTTGCTTCACTTTCTAATCTGGTTTAGAATCTTTCTGATAATAATAAACGGACAGCTCCTTTGAATTCTACGTGACCTATTTGAATGGTGGAATCTGAATTTTTATACATATATATTGTGTCCTACCTCTGATTCAAACATGCATTAAAACTTCTGGTAAGATTCAGTACTAATAAAATTCTTGTCTTAACTTTTATAAATATGCAAGTTATTATGAACATAAGAGATTGTCCATGAAACTTTCAACCTATAAAAAGAAATAAACTGCAAGGCTAAAATAAATATTCAGTCCTTGATTATAATATGCTCAACAATTCATGTCTGGGCCTGACAACCTAACATCATGGCCTAGTTGCTCTAAGAAACATGAGCAATCAACCAATGCAAGTATCCTTCTGCATTTTGCTCCTCATAATATGGTCATCATAATATGGTCAATGATGACCAAATGTTCTACCTACGAATTAAAAACTCGGCCAAATCTGTGTCGGAGGATTCGACGTTTCTTCCCAGACTTTTTTGCAGGACCCACATCAGGGCGGCAATCCATGGCGGCCGCCGGCCAGCACCTTCCTGCCACCACACCCCACACCCCTAGCCTCGCATGGCCGCCGTAGGACGGGACGCAAAGAGGAGGGGTCCCCGCCCCTCGAGCTTGCCGTGGCCACACGACTTCGCCCAACATCCCAACACCGCTCTTCGAGCTCACCGTTGTCATGTCGCCGCCCGCCTGAACCTTGCCCCCGACCTCTACCGCTCTTCAAGCTCCCATTGCGGCTCCTACGTCTGTAGTGCTACTGTCCGCACGTGCTTCCTGTCGCAGCCCGCACGTTCGTGGCGTCGCGGCTCGCAGTCATCACCGTTGGTGTTGGCCATGCGAACATGACCAGGTTGATGGTGAAGAACAGCACAAATCGAGCTTCCTAATGCTGAGCGTGAGCTCCCTGCAACCCAAACCGAGCTTCAAACACAAAGCTCGAGCTCCTCGCTTCCCAAATCGATCTTCCGGATGCCAAGCTTGAGCTCTCCGCTGCTTGCGTGGATGGACCAGAATGGCGCGGCTGCAGCCGCCCGCGGCGTCGGTGCAGGAAGAGGAAGGGGCAACCTCCCTCGATGCTTGCACTCTGCAGCCACCGCGACCATGGCCTTGCGGTGTAGATTTCTTGTATCCCGCGTCACTGAGAGAGTTGAGGGAGCACGAATTGTCGCCAGTGCCTTCAACCGCCGTCACCTACAGCGATTCGCACCGGAAGCAAAGGGGCTGCTAGAAAGAGGAGGGGTAGGCTCGCCGCTTGCCGGTTTTCCTTGGCTTGGGCTCACGAAGGGAGTGCGGGACGGAGAAAGAAAGAAGATGACAGGAGAGAAAAAATGAACTACGGCAATTTAACTCCCATGATCGCGGGTTGATTACAAAAAAGTTGAGAGATTTTTTTGCAAAATAATCACGATGGTTAGAAGAAACACCCGCACTTTAATATCAAGGTATAGACTTACAAATAATTTATTATGAGATGAACTTATGTACTATACGCTTAGAAAGAAATAAGCTTGTGTAACTATATTGGCTTGCCAGGAGTAATAATACAATATAGTAAATAGTTTTGAACTACTTCAGTACTTGAAAAGTTGTTTGAGCTTGACGGTGTACAGCGTGTATTGTTCGGGCTGGGCTTTCATTCGGCCTTATCATTCCCAATCGTCCGGCCCATAAACAAATTGGATCACGGGCATTCTCTGCGACCCGGCCCGGATCCGAGAGGTGGAACCGCACCCGTCAGCCGACGCCGCCCGCGTTTCACCGGCCACGAATAAAACTTGCATTTCCCTTTCACACGCGCTCCCTCTCTCGCTCCGACAAAAACCCTAGGCCTCGCCTCCTCGCCGCCGCCAACCGCCTCCTCGCCGCCGCCTTCCTCCTCCCGTCCAGCCGGTGGGTGTCCCCCGCTCGACTCCTCCCGAATTCCTTCCCCTCCTCCATCATCGGATTCTTCCTGATTCGGTCGGTGGTTCCTGTAGGTTCCAGCGCGCGAGATTCTTCCGCGGGAGGAGGTGTTGCGGGTAGCTGGCGATGGGGGCGGACCAGTGGTGCGATGACATGGAGCTGAACTTCAGCGACTCCCATATGTTCCGGCAGGTCCAGCACGTTCTGCAGTCCGTGCGGATGGTACGGACCTTCCACCTTTGACACGGCAGTGATTTTGGTGGCTCATTTGATTTGGGTTATTAGTACTCTCGTTAGGATTAGAAGTACATAAGATTCTAAAGCTTCAGCCTATTTATATTGTATTTTATTTATTGCTTCAATTCTCGAGTAGTGGTCAGTAGTGGTAGCGATGCTTGCGGAGGTCAATTATTGCAGCCTTGCGAGCCATAAACTATAAATTCAGATGCAATACACTAGATCGGTTTGTAATCTTAACTAAATTATCTTAGGACTTGGTACGCTAGAATGTGTTATAGAGAAGAAGTTTACCGTGTCCCAACCTTTGTATTGAGAAAGCACCCCAGAGACAACTAATGCAGTTCCTGACTCATAAATATCCTCCTGCATGTTTGAAAGGAGGACATGATCTTCTGAATTTGAGGAGGTGGCTCCTTCACTAGTTTAAAGTAGAACCAAATGAGGATCTGCCAAATGATTATTATGGAGTTCTGTAAATCACCAATTGTTGCACTTCGATTTTTTTTTGTTTCGTGTTAGTTCTGTAGATCTCTCTAATTTATCCTAACTGCTAGAAATCAATGATGAATTAAATGACATACATATTTCATCAATTTTCTGTTGAGAGATTCGCATTAAAGTTTTGCGATCTGAATAACAAAACTATAGCGCATTCACTTGTTGTGTTTTGAAAAATATATTCTTCAGAAAAAAAATCGAGAGTTGCAGTGAACTTTATAGTCCTGCATTCAAGTTTGAAACCAAAGCTTGCTGGTGAAGACATGCCAAAATGCGCCAGGTGCATGTGAGATTTGGAGTTAGGGAAATTCAAAGGTGATCATTTTCAAATTGTGGGTGTTTAGTTAGCAACCTCAGAACCGCTACACTAAGGAAGCTAGTACACAATGCATGCCTAGTTAGTACTCAATGTTCTTTTTTGCTTCTTGTAGCTATTTATCTCACCAAGATTGGAGTAATACTTTGTCATTTTAAGTACTAGCCAGATAGAACCCAAAATACATCCATCCATTATTTATTGACAATGTATGTCGTGGAAAAAATTGCCTTTCTTGTCTGAGGTCAGTCTAATGATTTGAGTATACTGCCTTCAACTCAGTGCATTAGTTCAAGAAATTCATAGTCTGTCGTTTTTTATACTGGTGTCATCCAAACATGGATTTATTAGGACTTTGGAGCAAAAATGTTCTGTTTATTTCTATGACTTGCTGAGTTACTTGAAGTATTATACTATGCAAAACTATTAACATGTCTTCCTGTCATTTAGGATCCATTTTTAATTGATCTAAGGGACAAAGACCACTATGATTTTCTGCTACTCGCTGTAGACCCTACCAAAAAGAGGAGTAAAGATGAGATGGCTGTGCTTGTTGTAAGTTCTTGACCCTAGCTCGACTTGACACTTGAGTTATTACCTCTTCTGTTTAATCCGTATGTTCCCTGCTTTCTTCAGACGATTTTAAAGGCACTGTCAGAAGCAGTATCAAAGATAGACGTCATGTATCATCATGCACTTCTGCACAATGTAATGTAATCCTAAGTGCTTGCTCTCACGCTTTATTTTTTGTTAAACGAATTGAATCTTATTTATTTTTTTTTCAGATATTTACCACGTGCATCTGGTACTTGGACCTTGACACAAGGGATGCGCTTTTGCATTTAATAACCAGATTGGTATACTTCTTCAATTTTGAGTTTTGCACATGATTTTTTTTTTGTGTTTGTGACCAATTTGTGTTTATGTAGGCTGCTGTGGCAGACCAGTACCTCAGAGAATGTTTGCAGATGCTTGTGAATAACTTCACTCCACCTGGACCATATGTTCCACTCATGGAGCAGCCAAGAATGCTTGCAAAGAAGAAAGAAATCTACTCTCAGTTGCATGAGACTTTGAAAATGATTTCTGACACTGTGCCCTTAGCATCAAGGATGTTAAAGGATGTATTAAACAGGAGTATGCCAAAGTTATTTGACAACAAAGCTGTAAGTGTTAGTTTTGGGAAATGTTTTAATTTTTCGCAGCAGTTGTGCTCCGTTCGCACATAGTATCCAATTTACTTGAATTCTTGCTAGTAGGGGCTAAGCTAACCCCAATGTATCAAGGAGTGTATATAATTTTGTAGCAATATACGGAAAAAATGAAGTGCATTAGTAACATCGCCCCTGTTTGGTAGACAAGCAAATATGTTTGGTATATAATAACTTTAAGCTTTTCCTGCATGCCTCTTTCTGCTTTTGTCCTTTCTTCTCTCCTGATTTCTTGGTGTTTTTTTTTGGGGTGTGTGTGTGTGTGGGGGGGGGGGGGTATTTGCTTGATGCCTTTGTGCATGCACTTAGGGCCTGTTGGCAGAGCTCCAAAAGCATTCCAGGAGGGTCTCTTCCAAGCAATATTGTACAGAGAAGTGATTCTAGGCTGATTCCATGTAGTGATTATATGAAATGAACTAAGCTGCTGGGAGCTTAAAAAACTGGTTTCTCCCGATTCACTTCCCACATAGAACAACTTCCTCAAAATTTAACCATGAGAATCATAGAGAATCACTTCTCATAGTGAATCAGAAGCAAGAGGAGCTCTACCAGACAGGCTCTTAGTACTCACCATGTTTTCTTCTGTACATTATTATTTTTTCTTGCTGAGGGTGTGTTTGTTTAAAAGTTCCATGTTGATAGTTTATGGCTACTAATTTGGGTATTTACACATATGCCGTTCAAACTGCTTACGGGCAATTGATCTTACTTTCTGGGATTTTCTTTTGTAGAAAATGCTATCATTTGTGGAGTGCATGTTGGGTCTTGATACTGACAGATTGGGCGACCTAATTGGAACCACATTGTTCGAGAAAATTGTGGATCTACTTACGGAATTGGATGTAGGCTCCTTTCTTTTTTTGTATGACTAGGTGATTATCTTGGAACCAGTTTTTTATCTTATTGACTTTTGGTGAACTTTGCAGGTTAATATAACATGGGAAGATATTCTTCAAGAGGAACACAACAAAGGTATATTTGACATGGAGCTTGAGGATTTGGATGATGATGATGATAACTTTGGACAAGAAGGAACAAAGGTTTGTCATATTTGGAATGTTCTTGCACGTTGATAGCAAAATGTGCTCCACTTTTGTTACATACTTAACTGCGAATAATTTAAGTCTTACTTTTATTGGTTAGGCCCTTTTTGGAGGAAATGTATGTGCTGAGAAACTTGATGGCTTAATGGTGGTTGTGTGCGAGCACCTCAAGTCGTGCGATCGTGATCGTCTATTTAAGGTGGGCAATGGCTGAACCAACTTCTAAACAAAATCTTCACTTGTTATCTTCTTTGTATAACTTATTCAGCTTTGGGAATATGGCAACATAATTATACTACTTATCTAGACATGCATTGCCACATAAAGTTTAAAATATGGGCTACAATTATTTATCAATGGCAATTTTAGTTAAATAAGTGTGCATATGCCGAAATGGGTATGCTTTCCTTATTTTTCTTCTAATTGCCACCAACAAAATGTCTTATACAGCTGTTCATGGGTTAGGTTAACCTGGCTAACCTCATCAAACCAAAACCGAACGAACGGCCTATATAGTTAGAACATGAAGCTCATCTTATCGAAGGAAGAGAGGCTGGGATTTGTATTTGGGTATGAACTGACATACCCATCATCTGAGGAGTCAGGTGGAACTTAAGAAACCCTCTGATACCATATGGAGCATTGGAGGAGATATAAATGGGGCATCAGCTGCATTGTGGCATTGGCGACAGCTCCTTCTGGGGTATAGGTGTTGGCTTCCCAGTGTCCCAGGATTCGACAATGGCTGGTAGCTTCTTGACATCTAAACATGTCCTTGTCTGACAGCAGACTGACTCTGCTTCTCTCACAGGCCTGAAGTGGCTTTCATGTAACAGGAAACAACCATCATCTTATTGATGAGATGTATTTCCTATTAGTTCAAAGTCTTATTTAGCTTTGCGTACCCTTCTAGCTTATCTACTGTAATGAATTTGTGCCTCTGTTTATTGAAGTAAGAGCCCCTTCATCAAAGGATTATTATTAGTCTTAATTATGGTGTGATCTGGTAAATTTACTCTCAAGCTTGTGTACTAAGGAGTTCTTATCTTTGATTTCGTCCTGTATTCAACTTAACTTGGCCCATAGAAAATTTCAGGACCACCAGGCCAACCCAACCCCTCCATATTATTTAAGAGATCACAGTTCTGTCTTAGGAATCGACCCAGCACTAGGTATATGTTAGCGTATCAGCCATTGGGTTTCAAAAAAAAAACCCTGTAGAACCGGGCTGTGTGCATCAATAATGTCTATCATTACCCCGTTTTACTTTGTGCTATGCATTTCCTTAGGAATTTTTTTTCTTTGAGATTGTTTATCTTTCTATGATTGCTTTTTTTCTATAATTGTCAACCGCAACTCATCGAATGCTTTCTGAGATTTGTTCTATTTGCAGTTCATGACTCTGAACATGAAGTAAATGCATATAAGCACTTTCATTTTGCTATTGCTCATTTTCTGTTTTGAACTGGACAGGAATTTGGCATTTTGAAGACTATATTTCGAAAATCTGTGCTGAAGGTGCACAAATCCAAATTTGCCCAGGTAGAGTCACATTTCTCCTCCAAACTAGATTCACGATGCCTTGCCATCTTGTATTGACCCTTCCATTTTAACCTTGCAGTTTATCATGTTTTATGCCTGTTCCCTGGATCCTGAAATCTGCGGTGTTGATTTTGCTCTTTTTCTTACCGATATTTTTACTAAGAAGGAAGATGATCCAATAGCTAGGTAAGCCCTTCTTTGCTATACCAGGAGTACATCCAATAGGGAACCTTTCTGTTGGTGATTGGAAGCAAGCATTACCTTCACAACTACCGTTGCATGCCACAATCATGCCTTGGCTATTTGATCTGTTTTGACTTTGCCTTACTCATGTTAGGAGATTTTGGCACCGTTGCTATGTGAATCATCTATCTATTATTTAAACATTATCTTATCTTTACAAAAGTTTACTACATTTGTGGCAAAAAGGTCTGGGCAAGGACAAACATTATCGTTGTAGGAGATTCAGAGAGTGAAATAACGAGCACCTTTTGTTCTGAGATCAATTTGATGCTGTTTTGATATATAACCTGTATGAATCGAGAGTTAAAAGGAACTCCAATGACAACAGTTATATTTTAAGTGCAGAATGTCTGCAGTTTCATATGTTGGAAGCTATCTGTCCCGGGCAAGGTTCATTTCTGCAGATACAGTTGTTGCTGTACTCAAAAGGTGGCTACACTCTGAACACAGACTGTGTATGTTTTATGCATTTATCCATCTGAGATTTATGTTCTATTTATTGCACAGGTTAGTGGAATGGTGCATAGATTATATTAAACGTGACAGGGACCCTGTGAACCAGGCAAAGGCAACCAAGCCTAAAGATCATCAAATATTTTACGCTAGCTGCCAGGTTTGTTGTGCTAATTTCTGTATGTATATTTGGCTAAGCAAGAGAACAACAGTTGGTTAGATACATGTGCATTCTAAAGTGCCCCTTTGCCTGTTCTGTCATCATATGCAGCACTGAACATTTATCTGATGTACTTCTTGCGTTGCAGGCTGTGATGTATGTCCTTTGCTTTCGGTTGAGATCTATTATGGACTACCCAAATCTTAAATCACAGCTTTTTCAAATGCCAATCGAGTCTATTTTGATGGACACACTGGAGCCTCTAAAGGTTTTTTTTTTTGACATTCCCTACCACCTTTGTTATCTCGTTTTGCAGCTACAACACTCGTTTTTGCCTTTACATAAATTTATAATGGTATCTGACATGCTTTTGGTGTTGTAGGTGTGCTTGCCCTCAATAGTAAATGAGTTCCTGAGACAGTCTAGGGCTGCCAGGTTGTTCAATGCATCTGTGGATTTGCCACTTGAAGATATAGTTGAATCTGATTTATCGAAGGCTTTTGGAGGACCAAATAGGCTTGACATGTTCTTCCCATTTGATCCATATCTGCTAAGAGAATCTGACAGGTTTGTATTACTAATGCCAATATAAGAGTGCTTTCTTGGCCAGGTTTAGTGGCAATATGAGTGCTGCTTGTCTGTGTTCTTTGGAGGATAATTACTGACCTGTTATAACAATTCTGAGCTTCTTAAACTGCTGTTACACCGAGGCTATAACACTTATACGAGAAATAGTGACTTTATCATGTTGCATTGTTTCAAAAGTTCGTCGGAGGCTATAGCACTTATACCAGAAATAGTGACTTTATCATGTTTCATTGTTTCAAAAGTTCGTCGAAAAATGTGTACATACATATAAATAAATAGAGCTGCAACAAATCAGTTTCAAATTTGTCCTAGATGTCAAGAAAGGAAGCCATGCTCCATCTGCTTATCTGAAACAAACATCACCTCTTTTTTTGGTTAGATACTGCTCCGGTAGGTACACATCGTGTTCTGACGGTACATGTAATTTTTTGAATCTCAACATCGAAGATGAATTTGGAATTGAATTGTTGTAGTTTTATTTGAACTTTGTGTGATGATTTTTTGAAACATTGCTACGTGTTAAGTTATTGAGGATAAAGCCCCCCCAAACCCCAAGACACATCCTATGCTAGAAAATGTTAAGAGATTTTAATTCCTATTGTTTAGTCCTCTTTTTTCTCTTTATGTTCTCAATCTGCATTGGGCAGAACACTTTGTTTTAACCCAGCTGCTATTTGTCCTTGTAATTAGTGTTTGATAATGTTTCTTCTGCTTGATGACCCTTTTGTCCCCTGCAGGTATATCCGTCCAAATTTTGAGTTCTGGTCCTTGGTCAAGACAACATACAGTGACGGTGACGACGATGAGCTTGGCGACCTTGACGCACCTGGAATGAATGTGGACAGCTTGGATGACCATGTTGAGATAGATTTGAACGATGATGAAGGCATTGAGTATTCGATGAATAAGATGTCCATAACGCCACACCGCTCTTTCTACCACCCAATGGCTATGAGCAGTGATTCTGGGCTTAGCATGCCTGCGAGGATCAGGCCTTCAGTGAGCCCTCCATCATAGCTGGCCATCACAAGATCGTTTCATTGTTACTGGCTCTTGACTGAAAACAATGCTACGAAGTCGCATGTGCCGAGGGGCAAGCAGATACCGGAGCTCTCTCATAGTTGGTTGTAGGGTTAAAAACCCATTCTTTTGCAGTATGTAGGTTACCATTTGGGGTGAAATGTAAAGTATATGTGTACCAGGGAACCGAGTGAAAGATGGTTTTGCGAGTGTATACTTGTAGGCAGCCCTCGGGGGGTGTATGGTAAAGACAACCTGTTTCGGTGTAGAACAGTTGCTGAAAGTATTATCTTCATTTAACTAGACTAGATGGAACTTTATACTGACGGTTGCCTTTTGATGATGCTGGATACTGGATTGGGCACGTTGTCGTTTCATATTTCATGCAGGAGATCCATGCGGTTGCCATTTGGATCCAATACAAAAGTGTGGATTTGCTGGGACGTCCCATTTAGCATGCATTTGGTTTGGGGATCAAGTGGGATGCATGGGTTGATCCTACCTCTGGTTTGGTTAGAGACATGCTTAGACACCGTGTGCAGTTGTTTGCCAGTATCCTCGGGGGGTACATTGGTGGTATCCTCTCTGTTTGATTTCAGTGGGAATCTACTCGGATGCTGAACCTTTGCCGTGGCCTGCAAATCACACTTTAGCAGCCACGTTTTATTATGCTGTGCCGTGCATGACGCCAATTCCATTACCTGCTGGTTTTGCGTCACATCGCATGATTGAGAGAGAGGACACAGGGGCTCGTGAATCTGCCGTCACGCTGTTTGTCCTCGCCCATCGGCTTCTATCATTCAACTAACCCACTGGCCGAGAGTGCCAAGCCATCGCCGCAAGCTCCAACGATCTTATCCCCAAACCTCGAGCTCCCTCCCTCTCTCTACGTTCACCATGGGTTCCGACTTCAAGGCGATCCCCCTGATCGGTACGCGTTATTTACCAATCAATTCTTTAACTGCGATTCCATATGTTCTCTAGATTGTAGATACGATTCCGCCTCCAAAGATTCAGATTCGGGGTATCCGGATCAGATTGTGCTACGTGGAAATGCGCAAATTTTATTCTACTCCACGCACGTGCTCCACCATCACTTCCAATTCCTCAAGAATCGAGATGCCCAATCGGCAGTGCTGTGATAGCTTCTGAAAACGGGAATTCAATTGATAACCATGCTCTCAATTCTGAGTAGAAGCAGTTCGAGCCTTTTGCCCTCTCTTTGTGCTTTGCCAATATTTGAGTTATAAGGAGTTTGTTTGTTCCTACAATTGCCAGATATTGGCCCGCTCGTCGAAAAGATTGATGATCCGAGGATGGCCAACGACGCGGATTTGCTGGAGGTTGTGCGGATGCTGGACGACGCTTGCAAGGAGGCCGGGTTCTTCTATGTGGTAATCACTTATTAACTCTCTGGTAGCAGACCACCTGAGGTGTAGGAACTTTGCAAAAGAACTTGGAAACAGCTACTCGTTGGCACTCTGATAGCAAACAACCCATTTTGAATTCTTTAGCAAAATCATGCCAGTAAAACGTGTTTATGTGTACTTTATTTGTTATGATGTTTGCAATAAATATGTGAATATTTAAGGATTAGCAATGAATGAGGCATGAGCTGAAGTTACGTTGGTAATATCCTGCCAGGTACTGATGCTCATATCATGTTCGATCTTGCCATAGGTGCATATGTACAGTTGGCTTTTCCTTTTTTTTATTTTTTGTCAAATGGAAAATATGAATATTTAAAGAATAAATATGTTATTGTAAAAGCTAACAAAGGAAAATAATGTCTGCAAGTTGTTAACAGAAAGGCCATGGTATTACTGAGTCGCTATTGAAGGAAGTCCGGGACGTGACACGCAAATTCTTTCAGCTTCCTTGTGAGGAGAAATTAAAGATTAAGATGTCACCTCAGAGTGGATATAGGTGTTGTTACTTAAACATGTCCAACTTTTCCATGTAGTTCTGTTTGCTTCTTTGGGAAACTGCTGACTGTTAATTTTCAGAGGGTATCAAAGGATAGGGGAGAATATTACCAAGGGTAAACCTGATATGCACGAAGCAATTGATGTAAGCCAACTTTTTTCTCTGTATTTTCTTGTCATGCTTCGAACTGTTCAGAGCTAAACCCTAAGAACAAATATGGCAGTGCTACACTCCTATTAAACCTGGCAAATATGGAGATCTTGCTAAACCAATGGAGGGATCTAACTTATGGTATGTTTCCAAACTCAAACTTTCCATCTCTGTTCTCCAGGCACATCTTAGAGCAGCACAAAAGCATTGTCAAGTCAAGTTTGATTTTCTGGATTAAATCTTGAACAGATTTGATATGAAATAGGTGTAAACATATGCCTACCTTCCATTTGGCTGCAGATTTTCTTCATCATCCATCAGAATCAGATAGAGTAGTACTGAAACAATATCTGCATTTAAATATGATTTTTCTTGTCCTAAAGTGTCCACAATTGGCGTTGCTTCTATACTATATAAAAATGTTGTTTCTACCAAGGGAACTAATGGTTTGCCTTCATACAGGCCAGAAAACCCATCAAATTTTGAAGCACTGCTGGAGAACTATATCAACCTATGCAGAGGTCCACAACTCGACCTACTCTAACAATCTTTTCCACTCATCGCTAGCAGTGTTCATGATGCCATTTTCGTTGCAGATCTTTCAAGAAAGATCATGCGTGGTATAGCTTTGGCATTGGGAGGGGCAATTGATGCATTTGAAGGGGAAACAGCTGGAGATCCTTTCTGGGTTTTAAGGTTGATTGGTTATCCAGTAGAAATTCCAGAAGAGCAGCGCACTGATACTGGATGGTAATAAATACATGTCGGCCATTGCTATTTTGCATTATGCTTACTGAATATGGATGCCTCTCTCACTGCTTTTCTTTTGTATTCGATGTGTTCTACTATGAATCCAGTGGAGCCCATACAGATTATGGTAAGTACATCTCTCTAATTTTTTTATTGGAAGTCGAGTAGATTTTCGTATGTGGAATTGGGGATGATGATTACTTCTGATTGGTATAGATAACACACATTACAGTGGTCATGTTGCATTTAAAGAAACCACATGTTTTTTCAATATTTGTTGCCGTTTCTGAAGATTGGTTGAGTCTCTTACCAAAATCTTGAGATCATTTTGATCATTTGGTCAACAATGCAGGACTACTAACACTGGTTAACCAGGATGATGACATATGTGCCCTTGAGGTATTTCCTTATTTTTTTCAGTCTCATATATATCTCGTATTTATTTAGGAGTTCTTAAATTGTCTGTCCAGTTTCTTCTGTTCTGCTATTAAGAGTAGTATCCAAGATGAGAACTTCATTTGATAATCATGATCAATCTTAACATGCTTACATTTAATAGTTCACTCCATCTTCATAATCTCTAAAAATCCTTTCATGATGTGATTTCAGGTGCAAAACCGCTCTGGTGAGTGGATATATGCAACACCGATTCCAGGAACCTTTGTTTGTAACATTGGAGACATGCTGAAGGTTTTCCTTCTTTTCTTCTTTGCAAGTTCATTTAACAATCAGGGGCTTATAGGTTATTGTTCTCTGTCCAGGTTTGGTCGAATGGAATTTATGAATCCACGCTTCATAGAGTTGTCAACAACTCGCCTCGTTACCGCATATCCGTCGCATTCTTCTACGAGGTATTAGAAATCTCTCTCGCTTGCTCCCTCATGTCAAATTGTTTCTCTTACTCATTTCTCTGAAACCAATGGCGCAGTCCAACTTTGATGCTGCCATAGAGCCTGTTCAGTTCTGCCGGGAGAAAACTGGCGGTGCTGCGAAGTATGAAAAGGTCGTGTACGGGGAGCATTTGGTAAAGAAAGTCCTGACGAACTTCGTCATGTAAATTTCCTGGGTGCAGATGTGGTGGAAAACATGTTACTGAAATATTGGTTTTGCGATATTTCATCAATAAAACATGTCTGTCCATTTGTGTCATTGCAGTGATTTTACAAATGCCTTATTTGTCGTGTACTTCTCCTGTCTAATGATAACGACAAGTTACAGCAGGTCAGGGAGCATCGATGGTGCAAAATTAACATGAGCTGAGCTGCAATGCTGATCATTCAGAAGGAATTAGGAAAGATCTGTCTAGCTCCATCTCTGAAATCTGAATTTAGCAGTCAAAGCTCATAAACAGGCTTGAAATTTGTAAAGGAACTCCTCCGTTTCTTCACTACATCATCTGCTGTTGGAAGCTCATCGATTCACTCAGTCAGATCAAATCAGAAGACAGATCCATTTGAACTCCCATGGAACGAAATCAACGGCGTCCATGGGAAGGGCAAGCTGGAGGAGGGCTGTGGCTGGCAAGGCCGTCTGATGCCGCCAACGCGAGGCAGCGCCGTGAAGGGAAGCCGGCGCGGAGAGGGTGGCGATGTGCTGGAGAGGCGGCACACGTGCTCTACTCCGGCGCCCGGCTGCGGCGGCGGTACTGCCGTCCTCCGCCGGAACTGGAGGATACCCTGGAGTGCGCCTTGTCACTGAATAGATTGGAGACCATTGGCGGCCGGGGCCTCCGGGGCGTGCTGTTGACGTCAGGCGGCAACCGCCGGTGACCGGCGGGCGGCGGCGGCGGGGGAGCCGAGCCGCGGTCGATAATGCTTGCAAACCAGTACCTCGTTGCCTGTCGTCCGTCCCTGCAACCCCGGTACCACGCCGACGCTGGGAGCGGCGTCTGTGTTGCTGGACTGGACTTACAATGTTCTACGCAATGGCCAACCTAATCCGGCAAAAATTGAACTCACCTGCAAAGTGGATCATGCGTGGCCGTAACATTTGGACAAATGAAAACCGGTACAAAATTATTTTTGCCAGGTACGTGTGCGCGTGCCCGGCCTGGTCGCCTGGATGTCATGGGGGTGCATCATGTGATCTATCATATGATCGTGTAAACTTATTACCCGCAGCTGCTGACACGGTACACACCTCGAGGCCGGATTCCATCTCGACGACTCTGACAAGCAGGCCGGGTGATCTCTCTCTCCGCTTCTGCCTACTGCCACAAGCTGAAGGCACTCGCAAGAGGCTGACCAATGACCAGCCAGCAGGGGTTCTGTGGGGGATCATCAGCTACAGTGGAGGAAGGGCTCTCTTGGAAACAGCAGGCTGGTCGTGGTCACCGACGCATCTGCGAGTGTCTTGAGCTCATGGCAGTAAGCAGAAGCGTAAAGAGATTATTGGGGTCTGTGGGACTTAGCCTGAAGGTGCGCACGGTGTCTGCAACTAGACTTGCTGTCGCGGAAGATCTCACGGAGCTTGGAGCTCATGGTGGCGAGGCATGGCGGATCGGATGAGCCTACAAATAGGCAGCGATACAAGATCACACGAGCGGTGGAGAGGACGATCCGCGCTAGGATTAGCATGCAAATCGTGGTGCGCCGCCTGGAGAAGCGGTAGAAACAGTGTCTCGCCCGCGGGCCGCGGCGGCCTAACAGAAATATGCCGTTGCCGTGGATATCTGCGATATCCGGCGCCATGGATGCATGTTAATTAACGCACATTGACGCTTACCAAGTTCATCAACTGCACGCACAGCTAAGGTGGGCTTTAGGACAAAACAACATGGGATTATTGGTAACTTTATCATGGCCATGGAAAATGCAAAATAACCTGCAAGCAGCATGTGACTCTTTGCAACTCAATGGCCCTGAAAATCGAAATACATCAAGTATGAATATCTACTATTCCTCGTTGATTTTAAATTTATTACTTAATTAATAAAATACCATGCATGTTTTGCATGATATCACTGTGGAACGAGCACGACCAATATCTGAACAAGACTGCATATACCCAATTATTCATTTAATAAGTATTTTCACTATGGTTTACATAATATTGCAATGGATTATTTTTCTTTTCTTTTTGAGCATATAAAAAGCACCAGTAAATTAAGCTGCATCCACTTGAAATTACTGAAGGTAGTACACCATGGTTTATTCTAGCTAGGCACGTATTTGCCCCGAGTTTCACGTGCTACTCCAAGCTTTCGAGGAAGTCCCTTGGACCCCTTTGGTCAGCGTCCAAGGAGTTGACCACCCTTCGTACATGTGGCGAGCTCAAGTGATGATTCGAGCTCAAGTGACGTTGAGGCCAAGAAAAGAAGAAAAGAGAAGATGAAAGCTAAGATTGAGAAGAAGACGAACAAGTTGATGAAGAAGAAGAAGATAAAGGAAGAAAGATACAAGCATCCGTTCTTCGGGTTTCATCAAGGTCCTCCTAACTACTCAAATGCATCATCTCAATATCCTTCTTCACAATTTCAATCTGTCCACTTGGGAAAACCTCCTTACTTTGATGGGACAGATTATCCCAAGTGGTCATACGACATGAAAATGCATCTCTACGGGCTTTACCCTTCTATTTGGGAAGTTGTGGTTGTAGGTGTGACTCCACCCAAGAATGGTATACCAACGGCCGAGTAAGCTCAAGATTATTTCTGCAATGCACAAGCCGTAAGGGTCATCACCGGCTCTCTATGTGCCCAATAGTTCAACAAGATCCGCTCCATTGAGGTTGCCAAGGTGATTTGGGATACACTCAAGGAGGCACATGAGGGGACCAATCAAGTTAGAGAAGGCAAGATGGATTTGATTCATGGAGAGCTAGAGCACTTCATCTTGCTCGAGGATCAAACCGTGAGGCAAATGTTTGATAGACTAATGCTCCTTGTATCCGACATTAGATCTCTTGGAAGCACGGATTGGAATGATCACAAAGTCACCAAGAAGATGCTTAGAGCTTTCACTCCAAGAAACCCCACTCTTGCCACCATGATTAGAAGAGATCAAAGCTTCAAGACAAAGACACCCAATCAACTTCTTGGTGAAATATAACATCAAGAGTTGGTTGAGAGAGATGTGGCCAAATCTCTTAGTTTGAGGATGAACAAAAGTGTGGCTCTCAATGCTAGCTCAAGTGTCATGGTTGAGTCAAGTCCCAAAACTCTCAAGTTAAAGAAGGAAGACTCAAGTGATGAAGGAAGCACCGATGAAGAAACCGCATTTGCAATAAGAAACTACAAGAAGTTTTTGAAGAAAAAGGTTTTCAAGAAGAGTGGTGATGATAGAAAGAAGATATCACAAAGAAGATGCTATGAGTACAAGGAAGTTGGTCATTTCATTGCCGATTGTCCTCACAAGGAAAACAAGAACATGGAGGAGAAAAGATACAAGGAGAAGAGCAAAGACTATAAGAAGAAATATCAAGGTCAAGCTCATGTTATGTGGATGACATCCTATTAGCATGCAGCGATAAGAACTTGCTGCATGATATAAAGGGCTTTCTCTCATCGAACTTTGACATGAAGGACCTCGGCGATGCCGCTTATGTCTTAGGCATTGAGATTCACCGACATAGGTCCAAAGGTGTATTAGGACTCTCTCAAAGAGCTTACATAGAGAAGGTCCTTGAAAGATATAATATACACCAATATTCAGGCACAGCTGCTCCAGTTGTCAAGGGTGATAGGTTTGGGTCATTCCAAAGTCCCAGGAATCAATTAGAAATTGATCAAGTGAGAACGATTCCTTATGCTTCAGCTGTCGGAAGCATAATGTATGCATAAGTGTGTACACGTCCTGACTTGGCCTTTATAAGTGGGATGCTTGGAAGGTATTAGTCTAATCCAGGAATAGGCCATTGGAAAGGAGTTAAGAAAGCTTTGCGTTACATGCAAGGCACTAAGAATTACATGCTAACATATAAGAGCACTGAGAAATTAGAGATAATAGGCTATTCAGATGCTGATTTTGCGGGTTGAATTGACACAAAGAGATCCACATCAGGTTATGTCTTCACACTTGCAAATGGGGCTATATCGTGGAAAAGCTCCAAACAAACACTAACAACTGCATCGATGATGCAAGCTGAGTTTGTGGCATGTTATGAAGCTGTGGGACAAGCTTTATGGCTTAAGAGTTTCATCCCAGGATTAAGAGTGGTAGACAGCATAAGTAGGCCACTAAAATTATACAGTGATAATAAGTCAGTAGTTTTCTATTAATAACAACAAGTCAAGTGATGCTGCAAAGCACACTGAGATTAAGTATCTTGTTGTGAAAGATAGAATCCAAGATCACACCATTGAGTTAGAGCATATAAGTACTAAGAAGATGCTTGCGTATCCATTAACGAAAGCCTTACCTCCCATTATATTCAGTGAACATGCTGCCGGCATGGGATTATCAGATAGCCTGTGATCTTGGAGGGTCATAAGACAACCGCCTCCCATCATGATAGGTAGTTTTATACATTATGGACAACTGTGTCACAGTAGGATTTTAATCATCATTGTCACACATTGTCTCCCTGCATAATTCTGCTTTAAGAATGTCATAAGTTATAGGCCTTTAGATGGGAGAATGTTAGAAAAATAACATGGTGGTTAAAAGGCCGAGAGGAAAACGGGAAGGATAAGATTGATGCCTGACTCGAACTCCCTCGCGCGCGTGCACCCCGCACCTCGATCGGAGGCGCAACCGACCAATTGGTTGCGGCCCCGAGTGATCCAGTGCTATAAGAGAAGGAGGGGCTGGCGGGTTTGGAACACACCAACGCACCAAACCCTACGCACACCCCCTACACACCTCCCGATCACAGCGGCGCTGGAGTTGCCCGAAGGCCGTCGCCGCACCACCGTCGTCGTCTGTGGACAGACGAGGTGGAGACTTGAAGGGAGACATGATCTACTCCGAGCTAGTACACCTAGGGCATCCGTCATCCCGGTCTTGTCCACGGCCCTAATGGTCAGATCGTCACAAGCCATGGCAGCTGGTTGTACTCTAACATCTTCATTGAGTTGTGTTCATGTTCTAGATGTGCAAAGATCCTATTTTAGTTAAGATTAAGTAATGTAGAGTCCTACAACTGCTATGCTGATCGGCTACGATGGCACGAGGCTGCTGCTAGGACAAGGACGTGGAGATCGGTTCGTGGGACGACATCGACTACTTCCTCTACTCTGACGCGTGACTATGTTGAACCGGCTCTGCTCCAACTCTTCTTCCGCTGCTCTGCACGTCTAGTGGTAACGATCCATGACCTCTTTACTTGCAAGTTTCCTGGGTGATGTGGTAGATGTAATGCTAGAGTAGCCTACCTGTTTCCCTACAATATGGGCTGCAATGCAATAGAGGGCAAAGAAGAGGTCGGTGCAATGAAAGACTAGATGGCTGTCGCTGCCATAGCTGTTCTGGAGGCAGATGTGATGGCTATCTTTGAGAAGGAGTCTGCAAGAGAGCCTTGTAATGCTCTCAAGGAGATGCATATTGGTGAAGATTGTGTTATAATGGCACGAACTCTAAAGAGGGAGATTGAGGGTATGTACATGGGTGCTTCGGAGATGATCAATAAGTTTGCCTTGAAGCTTACCACCAAAGTAAATTAAATGAGATGTGAGATAGGGTTAGTGCTTAGTTGTGAATGTCAAGCAAGTTGTTCTAGGTTGTGAGGACCTAGTGTGTTGTTTAAGCTTGTAGTGTGAATCTATAAGTTTTGAGTTACTAGCTACTTTGTTATCTCTCATATACTTGTGCGTTCTAGGGAGGAGTTAGGAGTGAATTGAGTGATTCAATTCCAAGTACAGGAACAAGAGTAATTCTTGGTAGCGGTCGAATTGTTACGTTTAGTCCCACATCAGAAATTGATGGGGGGAGCACAACATATAGGTAGGGGCAGCCCTCACCCATCAGGCTAGTCTTTTGAGTTGAGTTAAGCTCATGGGTATAGCGGGCCGGGTCGGATTCCGTTGCGCACTCTAATACGAAGAGTGATTCTTGTTTCTAACAGCAGGGACATATGAATGCCAGATTTGAAGACAAACAGAAATTAAATGATCAGGATACTCTCAAGTCAACATAAAAAAATACTGCTCTAAATTTTGAATATTACTGCTTTAATTTTTCCAATTTATAGTAGTATTTTTCACAAACTATATTTCCACATCAAGCTATTGCATAGTATTTAGAAATCTTGTAGCCCTGTGTTGAGCTTATCGTTAACAACTTATCATGTGTTCAATCTGGAAGCTAAGGTAGCCTTTCCTATAGCCTGAGTGGGTAGTACGCAAGGTGCAATCCACTTAAAACATCTTTACAATCTGGACATGGTGTTGCAGGCACACACAAAAGGATTTGAATGTGATATTTGGTGCTGATGGGATTGCATGGGTGAGCTCCATTAAGAGAAACATCATGGCTATATTTTTTAAAGGACACCTATATTGCTAGTGCTTGATGCCATCAATTGTTTGGTTTGCTTTACTTTCGCAGATGAACTAAATTTTTAGGGAACCGTTGCAGTTGGTCTGTACTTTGTTGTGGGTGTCCTTATAGTTGAAGAGTTTCATATTAGATTTATTGAACCTCTTAGAAAAAAAGTTGTCCATGTTATCCCACGGAGGAGGCAAGTGATGATGCGCAAACAGCCAAACACTAACGCTTGATGCCATGGTAACTTGTCATGGAAGATGGTATTAATTTCAAGATTTTTTATGGTCTAAGGATATAGACGTTTCTTTTGTAAAACAAATTCAGATCCATAGTGAAATGCACTGAAAGAGTACTCCTGCTTCGTTTTTAATGGTTCCTCGGTACCTTTCTCAATGAAACGACATTGTCTTTTATGAGCAGTAATGACTCAAACATCATTATGAGTACATTGAAAGTACATGTTTGTTGCAAGGAGCTTGGTTTTGTTGCAGAAACATGTTTTTTATTGTTGTCTATAGTACTCGTCTAAAATCACCATTATAATTTACAACAGATTTCTATGAGGAATCAATGAACATGAGGCTCACATGTTTAGTTGGCCAATGTGTTTATCGTGCCGGATTTCAATGAGGATTCACAATAAACTTAGACTTATAGGTTTAAATGACTGAACGAAGTGTATCTTGTAGTAGGGTGACAAGAATTTGTGCCGAATTATGAATACCTCATTAGAGCTAAATTCGACCTCTCCTCTTTTTGTTGTGCCTGAAGCGAGTCACTTGCATACAAGTGAAGTAGGCAACATAACACAACTCAAGCCAGTCAGCTGAAATTGATGTTGGCCAGGTTTAGTAGTATAGTATGAACTACGAAGAACTATATGGTCTGCTGCTCTAAACTATAAGCCCTGGAGATTGAGTGCAAATGCTCAAGAAAACTAACACGTGCATGTCCATATGTAATCCTAATGTGAATGGCTAAGAAGAGAGGAGAGAGCTGTGCATGATCTAAACCTGATAGCAGAATTTCCCAAGACTATTTATGCACATAATGCATACAGTTGCAAAATAGTTTAATTTGCTCATTACAAATACAAAAATCATCGTCTTGGATCTTGAAATCAACAATACTACATGCTATTGTGCAGACAGGTCCATATATTAAAAAAAAAGAACTTCCTCCTGGAGTAGTCATTTGCCATCTTCAACCCTCAAATCCTAGATGCCTGCAGCCATCTAACAAATGAACAAATTGTGTGTTATGAAAAGAAGCTGCAAACAAGCTTTAATGAAATGAAAACTAGACTACCTACAAATGCAAGCAAAACAGCCAGATGGTGAAAGTAATTACGAACACAAACAAAAGCAAAGCATCAGTGGAGAAAGTTTTGTTCAATAGTATGAAGCAGGAGAAAAGAATGGAAAGATGGCTATCGGGTTTGCAACACAATAAGTGATATATGACAGCATGAAATCAGAATTAAATTTTACAGATATATGAAAGAAAGCATAGGCGAGTGGGGAAGACAATTCCTTCTTGCTGCCTTTATATGTGATCAAAATGGCTATGGAAACAAATACTGTGAAACATCTCTAGTCAATGACAGCAGTCTTAGTGCAAGAGCTGAAACCCTGACTGAACAAGAAACTATCCAACAAAAGAATCAAAGCAACCTTGGACAGAAAGTAAAGAGCAATTGGTACACCACTTTTTTCCTCAGCCATATTAAACAGATGATGATAGTATTTAGGGACATATCGCAGTTGCATGGATGTGATATGTTATCAAATTCGAGATGAAGAGCTCAATTCCTAAAAAGCCTCGTATTTTGAAAGATGCAGCTGGTGGAAATTTTAGATGGACATGTTATCATAATAGCTCTTAGGCTTTTATTGACATCAAGTCATCTTGTTGCTCAGAGCTCTGTTTTTCGCATGACAGCGTCTAAGACCTTAAGAAAACTGTGAGAATGAACTCATGTTGATCGAGCTAGCCAGACGTTCGACTGACACAAGCTAAGATAGTTATCTTTTGGTGGGCATCAGTAGTTGTCTGAGGGATTTCAGCAATTCCAAATATACCAGCATGTACCATTTCTGTCGGCATAAGTTTTTTATAGTTGTCTCCCGGATAACAAGTTTCATATTGTGGAGACTTTCAGTGGTATGTGACTAGCAAATTGAGTAGTTACACATAAAGTTCATTTCAGGAGAGCAGTTAACGAAAACAACTGTAGAGCTGGAGTATGCACAATCTATAACCTTGATTAATAAATGCCCTTGAAGATGCAAGAATCTCACATTATCTTGGAGCACTGAGGACAACTGCACACTGAATTCATGAACGCTGACACTGTATATGTTTCCAAGTTCACTGGATAGAAGCAAGAACTATCCTAGAATTGTTCAAGTTTTATAAAATAACTGACAAACTTGCCTTGACGTCCTGTAACGAGGTATGTTTTCAACTTTACATTTCAGATAGCAGAACCTGAGAGCTAAGTAATGGATATAATAGCAGTAGCAGCCATATGCCTGAGAACTAAGCCTAAACAAGCATGCACAAATGTTCAGGTAATAGACGAGTAACACAGATCCAAGAAGAAATCACACCAGATTCGAGATTGTTAGAGAAATAGAGAGGGGGTTACTCACCGGGAATAGTTCGAGCAGAAGGCACGAGTGAAGCTTATGTTGGCTGGCTCCAGGATGTGGTTGTCCCCTGTGTCCTCGTCCTCGTTCTCGTCGCGCCTTCTCTTGGCCGGAGAGAGTAGAAGGAGGCGGGGGACCTGGACTGACTCAAGGCTGGAAAAACGAGGATGAGTAGGGGAAGGGGATGAGGTGGAGGAGGAGATAGGGAAGGGGAGCTGGAGGAGGTGGCGAGGCACAACCTGGATCTCGTCGCACTCGCCGCAGCACCGCGAGGGAGAGGCGGCGTCTTGTTCGGGAGCGGAGCGACGGAAGGGAGAGTGAGACGCGGGCCAAGTTCCCGGGGTGAGGTGACCCACGCGGTTTTTCAGGGTTTGGAACCCCGTGCTCGCAAATGCAATTTTGGCGCACGACGTGGTTCTTTTCCTGGCGCGGGTGTGCTGCTCCCCTGTGTGACGACGTGAAGTTGCTGGGCATTCCCAGCTCATCGGCTGCCGGATCTCTCGGTGACGACGACACTGCAGTTTCTGTCGCCGTCAACGACTCGCAGCGGCACTCTGCACGCGTGCATGCATGCATAGAGAACGAATGCATTAGACATGCATTGGAATGCATGCATCAGGATTCCATGACAGCCTAGAACATAACCCAGATAAACCTACTGCCAATGGCGTCGTGGCCGTGATGCGTCAACTTCTTTCCCGTCGCCTGCTGCATCTCGGCGAGCCCGCCGACCCGGTGCGGCCGCTGCGGTAGGTGCTGCGAGACCCTGCGCTCGATCCCGTGTCGCGCGGTGAGCGAGCCGTCCAGGCGCAGGCGCGGGCGCGGCGGCGGGGTCTGCGAGTCCGTGCTCCCATTGCAGGACCCCTTATCAGGTGTCCTGGTCGAAATCTTCCTGAGGTGCCTGCTTGCCACAACGTCGCCCTCGGATGGCAGCCTCCCGGCGCCGCCGCCCGCGCCGAAGCACAGAGGACTCTGCTGCTGCCGGTGCCGGGACGTGAAGAACCTGGGGTGGCCGTCGCTCGAATCACTTGGTGACGACGACATTGCAGTTTCTGGCATCGTCGTCGGCTCGCGGCGGCACTCTGCACGCATGCATGCATGCATGCATGCACAGAGAGAGCGAATGGATTAGACATTGGCGTGCATCAGGATTGCATGATAGCCCAGACAGCAGATAGTGCCGGCTGCCGGGTGCGCGCGTGGCTTGAGAAACCTACTGTTGTCAATGGCGTGGTGGCCGTGATGCGGCAACTCCTTGCCGTGCACGATGTCGCTCGCGGTGATCCAACTGTTGTCCCGGCTTGGCGAGCAGGCCGGGCGCGTCGCCTCCTTTCCATGCTTTCCCGTCGCGTGCTGCATCATCGCCCGGTGCGGTAGCGGCTGCAAGACCCTGCACTCGACGATGGTGAGCGAGCCAGCCACTCGATGCTGCATCCCATTGCAGTACGCGGCGGCGCTTGCGATGGTTTCCTCCTTCCTGTCGTTGTCGTGGAGCCAGTCGTCAAGGCTAGGCCGGGGCAGCGAAGCCGTGCCGCGCTGGAGCGTGTCCTTGCAGTAGGAGATGGCGCGCGCCACGGACTCGGCCCTTTCACGGGCCGTCGTCGTGTCATCAGCGGCGCGCCTGGGTGACGGAGGGGTAACGGCCTTCCTCAGCCGCCTCGAAATAATCTTCCGCAGGCACCTCCCCACCACGTCGCCCTTGGTGTTTGACTCCTCCTGCTGCTTATTAGTGGGCGAGAGCGCGCGGGAGCCCCGGAGCAGCCTCCCGGCGCCGAAGCACAGCTGCTGCTGCCGTGACATGCATGAAGAACCTGGGGTGGTGGCCGTCGCTGGAATCATCAGAGCCGCCCCCGCCTTAATATATGCAGCGACGACGCGTGTCGGACTACCACAAAAACACAGTTCGGAAAAAAGACACACAAATCGCAGACGTCTGTACAAACCGCGTATGAGAAATAAAATCACAGTCGTATTTCTCTAGACAGACGCGTCTATAGTTAAGAGATTTGTTTTGTCGCATCAATCACTTGAGATTTTGTTATTCAGTAACTAGCTCTTGTGCCGGCGGCTTGCTGGACAGTAAGGCTTGATTTGGCAGCGAGGGGAATCAAACCCCAGGGAGAAAAACCACCAGGGGAATTTTAGTGGCAAATCAATTTTCTAGTGGCAAATTAATAGGCCGGGAGGATCTCCCCACTTGGGTTTGGGAACCAAGAGGCTAAATTCCCCTTTGAAGAAAAAAATACTTCAAAAAATTCAGAAAAAATTAACATCCTTGTTCAAATAAACGCATCCTTGTTCAAACACATTCAAACAACACATATGGTGATAAATAGGTGGGTGTAATAATTAGATAAGGCATCAGTTCCATCGCATATATTACAATACCAAATGGTTCTCCGGTGCTAACTATTATACATTTTGATAGCAGTATGATGCTAAGCAAGCACCAGGTGTTGTACTCAACCACGAGATGAGGATCTACCCGGTTAGGAACTTGGGCATAGCAGGATTTCACAGGTGAGTCGGTGAAGATCTTGTTGCTTCATGCTCTGGTCCAGAGAAACACCTTACCACCGGAGCCTTTAAACTCTGGTCCAGAGAAACACCTTACCACTGGTGGCTCAATTTAAGATACACGTTCATTACTATTGCAAACAGGAAGGTCCTTTAAACAGGACATACGTGAATCATAATGTTGCTAGCAAAAGTAGCAAAATGGTTAGGAAAAATGAGCACCTGGTTGTTGCAAGCATAAGGACATTAGTAGAAGTCAAGTAATTTCTTATAATCGCCATCTCAAGCTAGCATCATTTGCACTAAAAGAATAAATGGTACCTCTTTTAGAGTCTCCTGACCACAGCACTGCAGAACACAGCAAGATAAGCAACCTAACAAATTTGATTGCTTCCGAATTCTGAAGCTAAAAATGTTCCAAATTTTGTCCGAAAATAGCAAGTTCTTAGTGACTGCATACTTAAGCTAAGGACTAACTAACTTCAACATCCAAATGGATCACAATGTCACATTGAGTAGTATACTAGTATGTCGCATTTTCTCCTCTGTTAGTTGTACCAAAATCAGGTTTAGTGAACTGTCAGATATGTGCATACAATGAAAGAGTCAAAATCTAAAATCTTTGTTTATGGCAATCAAAATCTTTATTAGTGACTAACTAATCAAGAAGAATATGCTCCTTTGTTTGTGGCATCGGGCCATCAGGTGCTGACACGACAAGAATACCACCATCCATTTGAGCAGCTCCAGTGATCATATTCTGGCATTTTCACATAAAATTACTTTGGATCATAAACAAAAGACAATGAATGTTGCACAATTACTAAATAGTAAAGAGCTCCAGATGCTTGATTTGTTAGGATATTCTCAATATAACGTGCAAACAACTTTCATTCACAGGATCACAAACTATCCCATTTGAGAGATAAAACATAACTGGTACTCCGTATTTACCTTGACTCCAAAGTTGATATATTGAACGGTAGCCAATGCTACGAATCGTGGAAAAGGAATCGCAAATCACATGAATCTGAACCGAGAAACTAGCCAGCACGAACGGATCTGGGCTGAGGAGTACTCACATGCGGGTGAAGTTGGCCATGGACCTCGCCCAGAGGGTTCCGACCATCAGCAGCGGCTGGGCCGGCGCCACCGCGGACGCATCGGGCAGCGAAAGTGTGGCAGATTTACCCAAATTAACCCGGTTTAAGTGTGCTAAACATCGCCTTAAATACGATCAGACACTTTGATCGGATCAAGATGGCAGCTTGTCGGGTTTCACCCGATACAACGACGTATTTAAGATCAAAACAAGCATACAAATACTCGTATGAAGACGGGCCCAGAGATTACAACAATCCAGATGAAAACATCATGGAGGTCCATATTTATTTATTACAAACCGAGTTCAAATTCATAAAATGGTTCAGAGTTCAAGTACAAAAACAATAATCTAACGATGATACATGACATCATGGTGAAGCCGTCCATGACATCACTCACCATGATCCTCGCCCGCCGAGGACATGTCCCACTCAACCGTCCATCCCGGAGGGAGCTGGCACGACCAAGTCAAACTAGCAACCATTTCATCAATTTCATTACCTAAAAACAAAGCCACAAGCAAGGCTGAGTATACTAATACTCCGCAAGGCTTACCCGACAGGTGGTATTTAATCCACCGACTCTTAGACATGCAAGGCTTTTTGGCTGAGGGGTTATTTTTGCCAAAAGCTTCTAAAGTGGGTCCTTGCTTTCAAGTTTTAGCATCAAATTCTAGTTGATTAACCATTCTAGATAAGCATCTATTCTAAGCAAGTATGGTAGAACAAGCAATTTAATCAAGCCTCAATATTAAGCATCATCATTGTTCATCTTCTTACTCAATGAAGCATAGTGCTCAAGCAGTATCAATAACTGCGAGAAATAGACGATTCGAATCGAATTTCTTAACCTTGCAAGGTAGACCTAAACACATGACATGCGCGTACCGCGACGGGTCCACACATTATCAACGGTTCCCATCGATCCCCGATGCGTGTCCAGGACCCACTTCCCTTGGATACAAGGCCTCATCGGTCCCCGAAACGACGTTGTGCCATGGCCGTACTTGTACCCACATGATGTACCAAGGAAACCGTTTCCAGAGAGAGCGAGGAAAAAGTCCACGCCCCGGTTCAATCAGGTACTAGGTTTACCGATTACCATATTCTCAGCATGTATTTAGTACGTTCAAAAATTTGACCATGAACACCGACATGTTTCGACCTTAGCAATTTTCTCTACACAGACGGGGAACCAATTCAGGAACATTGCACAAAGCGCCACCCGTCGACCTTATCGTTCCAATAGAAGTAAACAGACAACTCCTATATCTCGCGAGTAACAGGAAATCACTCAACTTTTACCGTGTCCTTATTTATTATAGCAACTAAGCGACTTAACATGATAGTATTCAAAATATGGGTACTAGGAGCATGCAACTATGGTTTCAATACAACTCCTAAGGACTTAATGCACACACATAAGTAACAAGAATATTGTATGAATTTGGAAATCAGGGTTGTGCTCCGGGGCTTGCCTTCCTGCCCTAAATCAGTCTTGGGCTCTTTTAAACTTTGGTTCATGTCTTGGTTTGCCTCGATCACGTTCAGCTCACCCTCCTGCTATCCTTCTTCGTGTTTCAGGATGAGCTCGTACGTTCCGTCAGCGATGTTAGCTTCTACACGAGATGCATATGCATAAGATTTCTTTTATTAACTTTCATGATGTAGGTTTTATTTCATTAACCATTACAAAAACATGGGGTGTATTTATATTAGCCACATTCACCTAGACAAGTTTATAAATATTTTTTTCTTCACAAAACACGCTTGGTTGGAAAGAAAACATAGATTTTATTTTGATGGTGATGGTATACACATATAAAATTTTTAGAAAATTATTATTCAAAAGACAACAGGTTGTGCTGTTTAGCAAAGATTAAAATTTCACTATTTTTTTCATTCAAACTTGAAGTTTCTCTTTTATAGAATGACCCTAGAACTTTTCAATGTTTAGAACTATGCCCCTGTGTTTTTGCACTAAGGACCCTTAAACTAAACCCTAGATTACAATGGGGTCCTGGGCCGGCCGGCGGCTCGGGGAGCTTGATTCCGGTGATGTGGGGCCGCGAGGTCGTGGGCTAGGGTCATGAGGGCGACAAGGGACTCACCAACTACCAGTTTGGTGCAGGACCTGGGGTTGTAGGAGGGCCGGTGATGCCTCACGGCGGAGCAGTGGTGGCGCGGCCGCTTCGGCTTCGGCTTCGGCTCCGGCGATGGTGGCGGAGGTGGTGGAGGTGTGTGAGGCTGGGAAGGTGGAGTGGTGGTAGGGGAAGGCGCTCGTGCGCTTGGGTAGCGATGGGGATGGTTGGGAGGGGGTGCTCGTCGTGAGGCGGCAATGGCGGAGCGGCGGTGGTGACTGCAGCCGGCGAGGCATGGGCATGGGGCCCTTTTATAGGCGGCAAAGGGAAGGGGAGGGGCGAGGCGTTGAGGCGAAGCTTTGCAGCTCTTTGGCACGGCGGGACGGTGGCTGGGCGTGCGGGGAGTGGCCTGGCGTGCTGTGGCGCGTGTCGACACTCTGCGGCATGTGGCGGGCAACGGTTGGCCGGCGCGGATTTGCCGTGCGGGGAGGGAGATCGTGCGCGGCGGGGTTGGGCGAGCTGCTGCGCGCGCTTGCGTTGTTGCCTCGCCGCCGGCCATTGGCTTGGTGTGGTGCCGGCAGGCATCGCGTGCTGCGTGGCGACGGTGAGCACGGTGACCGCGCCCAAGGCGTGTCGCGCGCGCGTGATGTGCGAAGGTGCGTCTTCAACGCAAATTTTCTCACAAATTTTGAACTATGGGGTTGAATCTCCAAATATTAAAGTTGGAGTTCAAAGTATAGGTTATAACTTTTGTCAAAGCCGACATGAAAAACTCGATGGATTTGAAGATAAACTTGGAATAAGTTTGATGGAACGCCGGCCAAAACTGGGTTTGAAAATGATTTGATTTTCGGCCGAACTTCTACTCAATTTTTGAACACTTTCCACTCAAAATCAAGAAAAGTGCCAATTATGAAATTGCTCCATTTGAAGAGATATACACTTTTATATTGGTCAAAAGTTGAGTTCTTATATAAAATTTGCTTTTTTATTTGCTTCCCAAGTGAGCATCATTACAAGGGTGTTTAACACTTAACCATTTTGATTTTTTTTATTTATTTCTTAATTTCTCTTGATTTGGCTCTTAACTACTTGAGATGTCACAGGAAGCCTCGCCGGTGCGAATCACACGGCCGATGAAGAAGCCACCACACAAGTCGTCTGGCACCACCTACCCCTGCTCCATCTCCCCAGCGACGGAGCAGAACCCTAGTGAAGAAAGGAAAGGGGATGAGAAGGGGATGATTCAGAGGAGATGGGGATCGGAGAAGGGTTGGAGGAGGTGCACTTAGACTGGGATTCTTGGAGGAAGTCGCGAGGTGGCTGGCGGCGGAGGCGGAGGCAGCAACGGCAGCTTTCCGCAAGAGTGCGCGAGATGAGAGCACGGGGAGATGCGGACGGGGAGAACTTCCTGATCTCCGTAGGTCCGGTGCATTGCCTCGGAGAAAGTGGGCTCGCTTGGGCTGAAGTCCCCGTCCTAGTGGGCTGCCAAAGTTGTCAGTTGGGAGCCCCGCAGAAACAATCGGCGCGGCCTTCCTCTGCAGGGAAAAGGCCGGAACCACTGGGCTGCCAAACTAGCCCTAAGTGCTGGAGCCATCCAGGAGCCCTACCAGCTAGGCTCCTCTAATGAGAGGTAGGACCTACACCTTCCATAGAAGGTAGTTGGTGCCGGTAAGCTTTTCTGATACCGGAGGGCCAAGGGATGCTGGTGCGACAGCAGAGGAGGAAGAAATCATTTTTTCTCGAATATACAGGAGAGCTACGCATCATTGTATTACGGTAGAAACATAGTTTACAACGACACTCATCGGAGGAGCTGTTTTGTTTTCTCGGCACGGCTTACATGATTGTTGTGCTTACGCGAACTAGACGACCTAAATTAGGACCTAACTGTGGGCCTAAAGGAAGAAGAAGAAATGGCAGTAGATGCGATGGAAGAAGATTGCTCTGAGTACCATAAAAGAGTAGGTTAATCATGGCTAACTATCTTGGCACGACGTGGCTCCATGTTATATAGGCCAATGGCCAACAGAATTACAGATATTGTTTTACAACTTGATCTCCAAGGTACTCGGTTCAAACAAACTTATCTCTAGCTATTGCTATCCTAACCGAGTACAACAAGATCTTGCTCGCAGGCAAGATGTACATGAATACCTGCTATTTCTAACACACTGTTCTTGACTTTTAGCTCAACATGAGGCTGAGGCTCAGATTGCTGGTCTGATTCTTGTGGCTCCATCAGCCCTGGCCGCATCATTTCTTAGTCTATGAAATTATTCTGCCCTTTTTTTCATGTGAGTTTAGTTTGACCCAAGCTTACACTAACGGCTCAGTTCATACTTGGAGGATTTTGTCAACTGGTTTACTTCACCACCAAAAACCTTTCGGAAATCACTTCCAGAGTGAATAAGCGGTCTGCAGTGAAGTTCTACTAGTGTTACCCATTGTAGCCGTAAACGTACTGCACCGAGAGTACTACTTTAACAAGAATTGTGGTTTTGCTTGGATAGGTCTGAAGCTCAAACGTCGGATTTCTGCTTGTCACAATTCTCAAGTGCATCGTTTGCTCCATGAAACTCTGTATCAAAAGTTGACTGGCACAAAAAGGACAACCAATGACTTCTGAATTTAGGTGCTAAATTTTAGCAAATGTCACATCGGATGTTTGATACTAATTAGTAGTATTAAATATAGTCTAATTACAAAAATAATTGCACAGACGGAGTCTAATTCGCGAGACGAATCTATTAAACCTAATTAGTCTAGGATTTGACAATGTGGTGCTACAGTAACCATTTGCTAATGATGGATTAATTAGCCTTAATAGATTCGTCTCGCGAATTAGACTCCATCTGTGCAATTAGTTTTGTAATTAGCTCATGTTTAGTTCTTCTAATTAGCATCTGAACATCCGATATGATCCTGCTAAAGTTTAGCACCTCGTATCCAAACACCCCCTTAATTCATGTCTTTGATTTTTCAGTTCCGGTTCAGTAACCACAGCAGCATATGGTAAATAAAGCCTTCAGCTCTTCAGAGTTCAGATGCAACTTGTGTTAGACAAAACACATCACTGAATCATGGATCTGATAGCCTAATGACCTGAACACCTAAGAATGTAATTAATTAATACTTAATCTCACTTACATGTGCATTAGTAGATGCCCTTAGGCCGTTGATGCCCCCGTACCTGCTTGAGGAGGTAGACATGGCATGGAGGAAGACTGGCGAAGAACACCGTCACAGGCGGACGGTAGCCTTGAGGAGGTAGACATGGCATAGAGGAAGACTGGCGAAGAACACCGTCACAGGCGGACGGTGGCCGGCGGAGGCCTTCAAGGCTGTGCCTGTGCCGAGAGGGTTTGCTTAGGAGATTGTTGGCCTAATCCCTTTTGATCTCCTAGGTCTCTTCTTATAGCACACGCCGTCCTTAGGGACAGTCAGGGTCAGACTGTCTGTTACATGGGGTGGCTGTTAGCCCGTCAGGACTCAGTCCCTTAAACCAAGTCACGGTAAGCGACGATCAATTCCAACTTTCCTACAAGTTTGGAACCTAAGGAAAACAATAAGAGTAACGAAGATGCCAATGCAAGCTCTGATACGCGGAGACGATCACTCTACTTGCACCACATAAACCTAAGCCGCATAGAGCACTCTGAACTCTGAAGTACTGTGGAGCATCCAGTTCTTCTGTCTCCAACATCAGATCGTCATCATGGAACCGGAGCCAATCTCGCACCGTTCTCCTTTGCCTTGACCTGCACAAGATGGGATCAGAGTTACAGATTGCAGAGGAACTGGGGGCCAGCCCTTTGAACTCTCTGCACCAGCACCATCTGACCGACGAATCCTGCACGATGGACACCAGTGCACCACCCGCCATTGGCGACATGAACCAAGTAGAGAGACTTGACCTCGCCGATCCCACGCCGCCGGTCTGGGGAAGGGGAACCCGAAGGTGCTCGATCCTCCATTCACCTGCCAGGACAAAACCGGGAGCGGCTGAGCTCGACATCCGGGGCCGCGGCCTCAGCTCTGCCGGCGTTTTCCCGGGCTGCCGCGCCGGAGCCACCGGAATCGTCGTGGGGGACAGCGACTGGTCGGGGCGCGACGCGAGCGCGCGAGGAAGAAGAGAAGGGCCCCCTCGTGTCGTTACGCGCGGCGATCTTGGCCTCAGGTGTCCGATCCGATGGCTGTGGGAGAGCAGAGGGTGGACGGTATTTCATTTACCGTCCACCCCCTGGGGTCGGGGCCGCCGCCTGCCGCTCGCCACCGCGCCCTCCCGCCCTACTCCTCGAGCTCCCCCAAGCCATCGTCGAGCGTACGCGCTAGCGCTCGCTCGTCGGCTTGCTTCCCGACGACGACGCCGGATCGGCTGGGCCCCTCGCCGTGGACGCCGGAAGCAATCGACGCTCCTCGGACCTCGGACACCTCTCGTCACCACCGACCATGGCGATATGCAGCGCGGGCGCGTCGTGCTCCTGGTTCTTGTTCTGTCGACGGCCCCGGCTAGCCCCGCTGGCGGCGAGGTGAGCGAGCAGGGGAAGCACGACGTGGGTGCGTTGAGCAGCGCGGCGTTCCGGAGCCCGGCCACCTGGCTACTGAACCCACCGTTCTACGTGGGAAGGTGAGACCTGGAGTCCTGGACAGTGTGGACACCCACTTGCACCAACGGCCGCGGCTCTCCGGCAACTCCTTACAGCCTACGGCGGACGGGAAGGGCGGCCATGGCCATGGCCGTGGGAGAGCGAGGACCATAGCAGCCAGCGACAGCGAGGGACCAATGTGCGAACAGCTGGATCCGCGATAGGGGGTTATGTGTAAATATTTGGATCGCGGAGAATAGTCGCGATCCAAATTGAGGGGGTTTATGGAAATATTTGGATCGCGGAGAATAATCGCGATCCAAATAGGGGTAAATGAAGACATTTGGATCGCGGAGAATAATCGCGATGCAAACGAGGGACTGGTTTGCAAACATTATTGACCGCGGTTCGGCTCCCCCTCCGCCGCCGGTCACCGCTCACCGGCGGCCGCCGCCTGACGTCGACAGCACGCTCCAGTTTATTCAGTGACAAGGCGCGCTCCAGCGTCTTCTCCAGTTCCGGCGGAGGACGCCAGCACCGCCGCCGCAGCCCGGCGCCGGAGCAGAGCACGTGTGCCGCCTCTCCAGCGCATCGCCACCCTCTCCGCGCCGGCTTCCCTTCACCGCGCTGCCTCGCGTCGGCGGCATCAGCCAACCTGTCCAGCCACAGCCCACCCTCCGTCTCCAGCTCGCCCTTCCCATTGTCGCCGTCGATTTGGTTCCGTGGGAGTTCAAATTGATCAGTCTTCTGCTATGATCAGACCGAGTGAATCGATGAGATTCCAACATCCGACGATTTAATGAAGAAAATGGAGGAATTCCTTTACAAATTTCAAGCCTGTTTAGAGCCTGACCGCAAAAATTCAGATTTCAGAGACAGAGCAAGAGAGATCTTTCCCAATTCCTTCTGAATCATCAGCATTGCAGCTCAGCCCATGTTAATTTTGCACCATGGATGCTCCCTGACATGCTGTAACTTGTTGGTACCATCAGGCAGTTGTACACAACAAATTAATAGGGCTGGATAAGGCATGAATAAATTCACTGCAATGACATGAATGGACAGGCATGTTTCATTGATGATGAAATTTCGCAAATCCAATACTTCAGTACATTTTTTTTCTTGCACATCTGCACCCAGGAAATGTACATGACGAAGTCGTCAGGTCTTTCTTTACCAAATATTCCCCGTTACACATGGTGGCATGGATATACCATGTGTAAAAGGCGTTGCGCCAAACGCCGGGGTTCTGCGGCCGTAAACGAATAATATGCTTTTCATCGTCATCTCTCTAATAAGCTGATTCATTCTTCTTCTTTTGAAAGGCCAAAAGGCTGATTCTGGACAAAATATAGGCTGTGCCAAAGGGGCCACATATCATGGCATCGACAAAACCCTATTCATCTCTCCTTCTATACTTCACCACAGTTTCTTATTATAGCAACTCTATATCTATATGTAAATTGAATAATTCCCAAGTATTAAGGCAACTGCTTGTGCTTTATCTGAAGTCCAGTTTCAGTCTTTCAGTGCAGAATCTTCCTAGATTGGCATGACGCATTTTCTCTTCGTCTGTGGGGCGCTTCATTCATGTCTCATGAGACGACGTTTTGCTTTGGCCCGCCAGTCAAATGGTATGCTTGCTTTGGATTCCCATAAACGAACGGGCCAAACAAGCCTGGCTTCTGCAGCACATCGTAACAGAATGTTCAGCACTATTTTTGACTTTTTACCTCAACATTAAGCCAAATTTTCTTTCTTTACATGGTGGTGATAAGAGTACAGCCTACAAAAATTAGGTTAGAACCCCTCATCTAAATTCAAACAGTACCACACAGAAGGTAAGAAAAGAACCGTTGCTGTACATGGTATCTACAAGGGAACAGTGTTCGCGACATAGTTTGATGAAGAGTTGTTGAACTTGGATGAGAAATAATTCCTTAGTCCATCAAAGAGCTGCCGGATGTCGTCTACCAAGGACCATGTCGGAGTGTTCAGGGCTCGTATTGAGTTGAGGCACACTAGAAGGGTTCCTCCTTCATGAAGAAGTACCTGAAAATTGTAATGAAGATAGAAATATGAGCACAGGGGAGAAAAAGGACTACACTTGCAAATACCATGACACTTTGCTGGGAATGCATAATGGAAATATGTATGAAGAACCCATCCAATAGATGGGAACTGAAATCCACTATTCGTGTAGAAGATTAAGGTGCCACTCCACTGTACTACCGATGGGTATCTATAACATTGCATTTATTAAACATACAATTTAATTAGGGCCCAGGTCACTTGAACAATTGCCAAATTTCCTAGCAATGTAAACACAGATGCACCTAGCCATGACAAGAAACTTACCGTCAACCAAAGAGGAAGAAATCCCAAGACAGAAGGAAGCGCAGCAAAAACAATACAAGTTAAGGCCAGGGCCACACTTTGTTTGACCTGTAAGGATAAACCTCAAAGTGTAAGAAACAGTAATATTGCATGTGAAGCTGAAGTGTCACACATGCAAACAATCTATACCAGTGAAGTTGTTTGGCGGGCCTTAGCAATGCAGAAAGGCACCCCACAAATATTATCCTGCAACAACAGAACATCTGCCACAGCCACTGCTGTTGCACTGGCACGTTGGGCTAGAACCATTCCGACTGTTGCAGCTGCAAGAGCTGGTGCATCATTTATACCATCACCGACCATTATTAAACCTCCACCTAGAAACCATTACAAAGGTAAATGATGAATAAACACAGGGAAAATGTGCGTAAACAAAAGTTATATAACTTCAAGTACAAGTTTCTATGATACAGGGTTGAGCTCATAAATAGCATAGGTTTCCAATCTTACAATTTAATGCTAAAAGAAATGTACCTCGCTCCCTTGAAACTGCTTTTACTTTATTCAATTTGTCCTCTGGCTTTAAAGAGAAATGGACTTCGTCAATACAAACAGCTTTAGCAACCCTCTGGGCACTTGATTCATGGTCTCCAGTGAGCATCATGATGCGAAGTTTAGCCTTTTCTCTTAAGGTATGTATAACTTCACAAACACCAGAACGGGGTTCATCCTCAAAGTGGAAAAGGGTTACCTGAAAAAAATAAAATGAGCTGATATGAATATCATGCTCTTGACATCAGTTTACTCTTCATTGAGGGTACTTTGTACATTCTCAAAGTCCAAAAGCTTGTTGCTCAGATGGAGTTACTACGAAACCTAAGGGCTAAGGCTCATAAGGTGATAACACATTCAAATCTGTGTACTTTTTTGCAAGCAGAAGAAATTAGCACCCTGGCAGAACCATGAGTACAACATAATACAGTCACTGGTACAACCTTCTTACTGGGGTCAGTGGTGACTGAGCCTTTGGCCAAACAAGGTGAGGTTATGTTTTCTTCCGATGAAAAAGCAATCTAAGGTCAGCTTCACTTGAAGAAGAGCAAGTTCAGAGGTTCTAAGTAGGACTCAAAGAAGGCTATAATGTCCAAACCAGCCAAATCATGCATCAGATTCAAATTATCAGGGCACCTGCTGATCCAGTTTCAAAATAGAGAGGCCAACAGGCTATATGCCCATACTCCCATATCAGATGGACCAAACACTAGCGTTGATACCACCTGGGATGTGTTTTGGTGGTTCTGACTCTGCAATGGGATGGGACCATAGTGGTTCATCACTTAGGTGGAGTAGAACAAAGTACATGGCCAGATACATGAAACTTAACTTACCTTTTTATCAACAGATAGAGCAGCTTGGACAAATTCAGGCCCGTATGCAGAACCTTTTACTGCTTGTTTTATCTGCTCCGATTCACCATTAGATCTGTATAGTGAAGAAATATAGTCCACAGAACCAATAGATGCCTCGGACAGCTCATTTTCGCTGTTTCTTGCCTGTAATGCAAATGTATGAGGTGTTAGGCTAGCATGTCAAAGGCTGGCTCTTCCAATTACTCCATACTGACCAAACAACAAAATACCATGCTAAATTGTTGACTTGTGAGTAGGTAGGGAGAATCTGATAACCACTGAACAACACAATTCCATTGGATGAAACACATGCGACTTACAGCATACATTAATGGCCAATAGTAGTAACACACCTAAGTTGTATCTAACAGCAGGTAAGTTCTTTGACATATTGAATATTTCCAGATGACTTTGCAGATTGAAACGTATTATGGAATTTACACATACCTTTACACCACTCAAAGTAGCAGCAACTCCCCTACCAGGTAAGCATTCAAAACTTTCTACAGCAACAGCTGGAAGCTCCTTTCCAACAGAGTGATCTAAAACAGCCCTGTGATCATGCAAACTCTATGTCAATTGTTTGGTAAGGACTAGTCTACAAATGTCTGTGCACAAAAGGAAAAAAAAAAGAACAGCAGAACCTATATTATATGCGCTGCAAGTCTCAATGCCATGCTTCAACTAGTGCAAAAAAGACATGAAAATCTACACCAAGGTTGAGTGCAGTGTTCGAAAACAAGCTATTAAATGTACACCTAGGTGCGCTTAAGCGCGAATCGGAGCCCCAGCCCATTATACAAAAAAGAACAGTAGAATCTGTATTTTGCTGAATCGGCATAGATAAGCTCATTGTGGCATTCATGCTAACTAGGACCCATGCTGGTCTAGTGCAAGACCACAACTAACGCCTTGTGTGAAATAGAAATTAGAGCAATCACATGCACAGAATGCGCCAACAAATGCAACGTCCAAATAAGCAACACAGATATGTGCCTGAGTTTAACCACAACACTGGTACAGTATTTATGTGCAGGGAATAGATTCTAGCCACGCCTAGCAAGCCCAAGTAGTGGAGAGTTCTAGTTATGAGAATGCATGCAAATCAGAACAAAACAATTAAACAAACTTTTGGAAAGTTATCCATTATCTCTACCTTCCAATAGGATGGGTCGTTCCTTTCTCCATGGCTGCAGCAACAGCTAGAGCTTCACTTTCACAGTTTGGAGTGCAGCAGGAAGGATCGCTATGACCATTTGTCACACCCAAATGTCCATGGATAGGCTCGATTGCTTTGCATGTAAGCTTCCCCGTTGTTAACGTGCCTGTCTTGTCAAAAGCAATAGACTGACAAGCTGAAAGAGCATCTAAGACATGACCACCTTTCAACAAAATTCCCTACAGGGGAACAAAAGAAAGGTTCATCAATCCACTATACCAGGTGGAAACAGAGAAGCTCATAGAAAAGGGTGTGTTCAGAAAGAGAAACAGCTGTTATGGTGCTATCTCCCATTAAATCCAGGTGGAACTCCGTAGATGCAGTAATCGTACCATTTCAACTAAGATTTTTATTAGGATACTGTGAGCTGTACTCACACAGTCACACTTGTGTACAATATGAATTAAATTCTTGATGCTTTCATGAAATTCATAAGCCAAGAAAGTTTGTAACACATCAAATGAAGAGATCGAACAGCTGAAACTTTCAAACAGTACCTTACTAGCAAGAGAGCTGATTGCAGTTGCATATGCCAATGGAGCTACAGCCAATGCACAGGGAGATGCAGCCACCATAAGTCCTAATCCACGGTAAATTGAACCCCTACAAACTAAAGAAAATGTCAGAGCACAGAAAGTTCTAGCCTGGAGCTAAGTGTATCAAATCAATTAAATTGATCAATCAAAATCGACAGCAGGAAAGTTATCCAAAGCGTATTGCATTAAGAACTATCAAGAAGTACATAATATAAGTAGATAACAGGACCAATACAGCAGTGTAACATTAGAGGGTTACCTGAGTTACCAAAAAAGGGCCACTTAAAGAGTAACGGACCCAACAGTGCAACAGCCAAAGAAAGGGCCACCACAACTCTGCTATAGTACTCTCCAAACTCATCAAGCCATCTTTGCAACTTTGGCTTGTTTAGCTGGCCCTCTTCAGTCAATTGGACAATTCTGTTGAGTGTTGAATCCTCCCATGATTTGGTCACCTAGAACAAAGGGTAGTAAACAGACAACCAATGATTCTCTTGCAAGGTGGCAAGGAACAATCTAGAAGAGAAGGAAACATAATATACTAGCAAAGAAGTATTGTTACTAGCAACTACTGACTATTAAAACTAAACCTTTGTTAGATCTCAAAAGGTTAACTAGGTTCCCTTCTCTTCATCAAAGAAAGTTGGAACTGGGCAACCAGCCTCTTCATTTAAGGGGAAAAAGGGCAAACCTTTACAATCATCATTCCTTCCAAGTTCCTGGCACCACCTGGTATGGCATCTCCCACTGTCCTTTCAAGAGGTTTTGTTTCACCAGTTAGGTGTTCAATTGTGACAGTTGATGAACCTTGGTAGACTTCTCCATCAACAGGCACAGCCTAAAGAATACAAGAGCTGCACCAAAATGAGATAAATTTCTACTATATAGAATAAGAACACCAACAGCATGAAGGGCAAAAAAAAGGATAAGTCAAACCATTGTGCTCAGTTAGAAACAAAGTAAAAAATCCACGAAGAAGCTATGAATTGAAAACAAAAATAGGAAATGCAAGGACTGCAATTCTATACAAGATATAACACACCTCACCAGCTCTGACCAAGATATGAGAACCCACTTCAAGATCATGCACAGGAACTCTGGTATAACTTAAATTTGAAAACTGTACAGATTCTTCACCACTTGTTTCTAACAACAGGGCAAATTCAGGGTGATTTTCCTTCAGTTCCCTCACATCAAACATTGACTTACTTGTAAAATACTCTTCAGCTGTAAGAAATAAGAACAGGAAACTTTTAATACACACACGACCGGAGCTAACACATGGGACTTCAAATTGTTGTCAGAAGAAATGTACCGATATGAGCCAAGTTAAACATTGCAAGAAGCAGGCCACCCTCCAATGCATTTCCCATAAATATAGAAGCAAACGCAGCAAGAGCCATAAGAACATGGATATTTATTCTCCCATCAGCAATATTTACAAGAGCATCAAGCGCTGCAGACACCTAAACAATAAGCAAGAAACGTTAAGCAAGCCTCACAACAACAAATTATTCTGATCTTCCTTGTTAGGGAGGAAACCAAAGCAAAGAACAGTTTCATGTTCAATTAATTTCATTTTATATTGGCATGACTGTCATATCAGCTGCTGATAAGCTGTAGCTGAAGCCTCAACAACAGAATGGCTAATTTTAAGCTTGAACAAAGAATATTAAAGTTCTATGGTATCATCCAAATAGCAGCTTCCCTCTGTAAGCTTGTACGTAAACTCACCAATGACACTTGACCCCACAAAAGTTTATGCCAAAAGTTTTTCCAAAGGATGAAGTCCTTGGGATGTGCTCATTTATAACTGAAACCCCAATCTCATGCTTTAATTTCCTTAGCAACAAATTCTCATTGAAATTACTGCAACGTAGAACTGACATGAACCAAACGCTAACTAGTTCCTCTGAAAGTGCAAATGCTATGTGAAGCAACTGTGACCAACTGACCATAGATTGACAGCGCAACTTCAATTGAACTTAGTTAGTGCCAGCGGTGATCCTCTGATACTGGGCAGGAACGTCGAAACTAGCAAAGGAGCAGAGTGGATATGCATTACCCCGACGAGAGGGAAGGCGACGGCGATGAGCGTGGCCTGCAGGCGCCCGACGGAGCTGAGCAGCGCGACGTGCGGGCAGACGGCGGCGATGAGGAGGAGGCCGAGGGAGATGCAGCAGAGCTGGAGGTTCTCCCGCAGCGCGCTGGCGACGTCGGCCCACCCGATCGCCCGCGCCACCCGCATGACCGCCGCGCCACCGCCTCCCCCGTGCGCGTCCACCCCGTGGTGACCGTGGCCGTGGTGGTGGTGGTCGTGGCCGTGGTGATGGTGGCTGTGGCCGTGGCCGCCGTGCGCGCGGGGGGCGAAGAGCGGGGACTGGCGCGAGGCGAGGAGGAGCGGCGGGCGGCGGGTGAGGGCGAGGGGCTTGGGCGGGGAGCAGCGGCGGCGGAGGTGCGGGAAGGGCGGGGGCCGCGAGAGGCGGAGCAGGTGCGCGGACGGCGGGGCCGGCGAGGAGACCGAGGCGGAGGCGGTGAGGAATTGCATCGCGGCGGGCGGCGGGTCGGGGAGGGAGGGAAGGCGGAGATGGGGATGGAGATCGATCGCTTCGGCGAGGCGGTTGACGCTGCTGATGGTGCTACTGGTGAGCAGCTCAGAGAGGGGGAGGAGAGGAGGAGGAGGGGGAGAGGACTGGTCCACCAGGGCTTACTTTTCTGGCGGGCGTGTGGTGGACGGGTGGCTGCGAGCCAGGCGATGGCGATGACGGGCGTGGGCGCGGGCGCGCGGGGGCCCGGCCGGGGTTTGGCTCGTGTCGTGTCGTCACCGTGTCAACGAGTCGCCTTCGCATCATCGTGCCGCGCATGGTTTTGCTACATGTCTCAGCTTTGATTTTGCGATTTGTAACTTGTTAATCTACTGTACAATGCACACGACGCATTTATGTCTTTTTCGGGGGAAAAAGGGGCTCTATTTTGCTGTACTTCTGTCATGAATATTTCAGTGATATCTTTGGAAGAAACAATATTTTAGTGATACATGGGTCCACTACCCCACTTACGTCAATGATATTGGAAATAAATGGAACTCTAAAATATTGGAAATGAAAAATTAGATAATTATAATGGCAAGGAAGAAATATAGGGGGTCCTATGTAGCTTCCGTGTGCTGGATAAGCAACATGATTTTAAAGTATATTGTGTCCAATTAATAGCCTAACTTATATAGATAAATAAATTCAACATTTCGAAAGATTACATTCAACATTTTTATGAGAATATGGATCAACTTTAGAAATATACTACATTCAGCATTTTTGGAAAAAAACTACTTTCAACATCTTCACCTCCTACTTCAACATTTGGAAAACCCGAATCAACATTTTTTCAAATAAGATTCAACATTCCAAAATTTTTTATCTTCTTCAACCTTGAGGCAACTTCTTCCTCAACACACCTGAGGAGCGGTGGCGGGGCCTGAGGGTGGCGACAGGGCACGGCACGTGCGACTGGCGGTCGGGGGAGAGGGGAGGCCGTGCTTGCGGCTGCGCACGGTCGATCCCGCGAGGGCTGGCGACGGCATGCGGGGCCGGCGGGGAGCCGGGGCACCACGGTCGTCGAGCCGCCGGTGAGCTTCGAGGTGGCGGCGCGGGGCAAGTGGCAGCGGTGGTAGGGCATGGAATGTGGTTGGAGGCAGTTAGGGTTGAGGAGTGAAGATACATCCGACAGGGTAGGGGAGGTGGTTGGAGGCAGTTAGGGTTAAGTAGTGAAGATACATCCGACGGATATTATTGTTTACACGAATCAAACACGGGCAGCTATCGGAAGCCATATGCCCATATAGGATCAACGAGAAATCTAAGCTCCGCCGATCTACAGTAGCATGAATTTTTCAAGCAAATTTTGATGAGGCCCAGCCCAAGTTAGGGGCAGAATTTCTGGACGAAGAAGTCCCAGCCTTGTAGGCCCAACACGGCAACACTACATCTTCCATTTTGCCTTCGTAGCATTTACTTTGATTTCAACTCTATTACTTCTTGCTTTTAGGCTTCCAGTAATTGCCAAATCTAACAAAATGAGCAGGAGTTGGGTCAGCATTACCCCGACGAGAGGGTAGGCGACGGCGATGAGCGCGGCCTGCAGGCGCCCGACGGAGTTGAGCACTGCGACGTGCGGGCAGGCGGCGGCCACCAGGAGGAGCCCGAGCGAGGTGCAGCAGACCTGGATGCGCTCCCGCAGCGCTTCGGCCACGCCGGCCAGCCCGATCGCCCTTGCCGCCCGCATCACTGCCGCGCCCCCGCCCGCCCCGTGCACGTCCGCTCCGTGGTGACCATGGCGGTGGTGGTGGCCCCGGCACCCGTGCGCGCTGGGGGTGAAGAGCACGGATCGGCGCGCGTGGAGGAGCAACGGTCGCGGGGTCAGGGCGAGGAGCTTGGGCGGGGAGTGGCGGCGGTGGCGGAGGTGCGGGAAGGGTGGGAGTGGGAGGCGGAGGAGGCGCGCGGACGGCGGCACCGGCGTTCCGGCGACTGAGGAGAATGGCGCGGGTGCGGTAATGAACTGCATTGCGGCGGCGGATTGCGGTTGGTAGCAGAGAAGGAAGGCGGAGAGCGGTCAACGGAGCGAGATCGCGTCGGCGAGGGGGGCGGGCGCGCTGGTGGACTGGTGGTGATGGTGTTGGAGGTGAGCACTGAGCAGCTTAGAGGAGGGAAAGGACGGGAGGCTGTGAGCAAGGCCATGGCCAGTGGCGACGATGGTGACGAGGTGTCGTCACCGTGTCACACAGTTGCCCCATCGTGTCGCGTATGGCCTTGCTGCTTGTTTCGTCCGGGTGCCGTTGGTGTCGTCACCGCGTCGCACCATCTGGGCCATCATGTCGCATAATATAAACGTGATGTGGGCACATGGCTTCCTGGCTGCCAATCATGCTATCAGCGTTTGATTTTGAGGTCTCGTTTGAAAACACAGTAATCTCCTCCACACTTTGTTTGGGCACTTCATGATTCCTTCCAAGTAACCAAACGATAACGAAGCCTTAATTCATAAAGTACGGGATGGATTGAGACTGAAATTAGTTTGCTTCCTGCTGCAATAATCCACACGATTGAGACTGAAATATTTTACTTACTCCATCCATCCGTTCTAAATCGTTTTAGTTTTTTAGTTCATCCTACTCCGCTTATCTTACTCCACATAAATTGATTGTATGTGTTTAGAGAAGTGTTTATCACCACTTCCAGTGCTTAATTAAAAGGTGGATAAGATACTTAAGTTTGCACTAGTGTTTGGTTAATGTATGTTAACATAGTCTTGAGCGTACTTATTCGCATCAATATGCATCGTAGGTTTAACTTTTGTAACGGAGTACTTTGAATTCAAAACATGAACATGCTCGGCTGGCGTAGATCGGAGTTAATTGGACTCAGCCGCACTGCTCTGTTTCTTGAGAAACAAGCTCAAAAGAAAAGGAAAAAAAATCTGAAATGGGTGCTGGTTCTTCTTGCGAAATACGCTTTCCTGCGATAAAGACGGACTGCGCGCTCACTAGTTATCCCGCAGCAAGCGGCTTGTGGCAAAACGCCTTCACCCTTCGGTGCCGCAAGCGCAAGCAACGGGGCATCCCAAATTACTCGGCCACCGCCGCCGCCTCCGTGCCGGCGCGCGGCTAAACCCCCCGTAACCCCCACCGCTCCGCCGCCGCAGCCGCAAAACCCTAAACCCCGCTGCCACCATGCCCCGCATTCCGCCCGTCCCCCGCCCCTCCGCCGCCGCCGCCGCCTCCACATCCACCCCGAGTATCGTCGCGGAGCTCGGCCACATCATCTCCACGCGCCGCTGGAACAAGGGCGCCGCCTACAAGCGCCTGTCCCCCTCCGTCACCGCCGCGCACGTGGCCGACCTCCTCCGCGCCCCGCCGGAACCTCTCCACCCCGCCACCGCGCTCGCCTACTTCGAGTGGGTCGGGCGCCGCCCCGGGTTCCACCACACCACCGCCTCCCACGCCGCGCTTCTCCGGCTCCTCGCCCGCCGCCGCGCGCCCGCCAACTACGATAAGCTCGTCGTCTCCATGATCAAGTGCTCCGACACCGCGGAGGACATGCGCGAGGCCGTCGACGCCATTCAGGCGATCCGTCGAACGGGTGGCGCGCGGCTTGCGCTGTCCCCGAAGTGCTACAACTTCGCGCTCAGGTCACTGTCGCGGTTTGACATGACGGAGTGTATGGGGAAGGTGTACTCTCAGCTCGTGCAGGATGGGTTGCTGCCAGACACGGTGACTTACAACACCATGATCATGGCGTACTGCAAGGAGGGTAGTCTCGCCATAGCACACCGGTACTTCCAGTTGTTGAGGGAGTCTGGGATGGAGCTGGATACATTCACATGTAATGCATTGGTTCTGGGGTACTGCCGAACGGGTGACTTGAGGAAGGCTTGCTGGCTACTCCTGATGATGCCGCTGCTGGGTTGCAAGAGAAATGAGTACTCCTACACCATTGTAATTCAAGGACTCTGTGAAGCACGACGTGTATGGGAAGCACTTGTGCTTCTGTTCATGATGCAACAGGATGGGTGCTCCCCGAATCTGCACACATATACACTTTTGATGAAAGGTCTTTGTAAGGAGAGTAGGATTGTTGACGCTAGGGCGTTACTTGATGAAATGCCTCAGAGAGGGGTGGTTCCAAGTGTTTGGACATATAACACAATGATTGATGGGTACTGTAAGTTGGGAAGAACAAAGGACGCCTTGGGGATTAAGTCGCTGATGGAAGGTAATGGCTGTGATCCAGATGATTGGACATACAACAGTTTGATTCATGGCCTATGTGATGGGAAGACAAATGAAGCTGAAGAATTGCTGGACAGTGCTATTGCGAGAGGTTTCAAACCAACAGTTGTTACATTCACTAACATGATTAATGGGTATTGCAAGGCTGAAAGGATTGATGATGCACTCAGGGTAAAGAATATCATGATGTCAAGCAAGTGCAAACTTGATTTGCAGGCATATGGAGTGTTGATCAATGTCCTCATCAAGAAGGATAGGGTAAAAGAGGCTAAAGAGACATTAAATGAGATTTTGTCTTATGGTTTAGCTCCTAATGTTGTCATCTACACCTCTATAATTGATGGCTATTGCAAGATTGGGAAGGTTGGTGCTGCACTAGAGGTCTTCAAATTGATGGAACATGAAGGTTGCCGGCCAAATGTCTGGACTTACAGTTCATTGATTTATGGTCTAATTCAGGATCAAAAGCTTCACAAGGCAATGGCTTTAATAACTAAAATGCAAGAGGATGGAATAACTCCTAGTGTTATCACATATACTACTCTGATACAAGGCCAGTGCAACAGACATGATTTTGATAATGCTTTCAGGTTATTTGAAATGATGGAGCAGAATGGCTTGACACCTGATGAGCAAGCATACAATGTCCTCACTGATGCACTATGCAAGTCTAGAAGAGCAGAAGAAGCTTATTCTTTTCTCGAGAGAAAAGGAGTAGTCCTAACAAAGGTAACATATACATCTTTGATTGATGGTTTTAGTAAGGCAGGCAACACTGACTTTGCTGCCACCCTTATAGAGAAGATGGTCAATGAGGGTTGTAAACCAGATTCGTACACATATAGTGTACTATTACATGCTTTATGTAAACAAAAAAAGCTGCATGAGGCTTTGCCTATACTGGATCAGATGACTCTAAGGGGAATTAAGTGTAACATTGTTTCCTATACAATACTTATCGATGAAATGATCAGAGAAGGGAAGCATGACCATGCGAAGAGGCTGTTCAGTGAAATGACTTCATCAGGACATAAGCCTAGTGCAACCACATATACCGTATTCATTAACTCATACTGCAAAATAGGTCAAATAGAGGAGGCTGAGCATCTAATTGGGGAAATGGAAAGAGGCGGTGTTTCACCTGACGTGGTTACCTATAATGTATTCATTGATGGTTGTGGGCATATGGGATATATGGATCGTGCATTTTATACTCTAAAGCGCATGATTGATGCATCATGTGAACCAAATTACTGGACCTATTGTCTTCTGCTCAAGCATTTTCTAAAAATACGTTTGGGTAATTCTCATTATGTAGACACTTCCGGCTTGTGGAACTGGGTAGAGTTGGACACAGTTTGGCAGCTTATTGAAAGGATGGTGAAGTATGGTGTAAATCCCACAGTAGTAACATACAGTTCTATCATTGCAGGATTTTGCAAAGCAACACGTCTTGGAGAAGCATGTGCACTTCTTGATCATATGTGTGAAAAAGGTATATCTCCCAATGAAGAGATATACACAATGCTTATCAAGTGCTGTTGTGATACCAAGCTTTTTCACAAGGCCTCGTCATTTGTGAGCAGCATGATAGATTGCGGGTTTCAGCCTCATCTTGAGTCCTACCAGTATCTTATTACAGGCATCTGTGATGAAGGGGACTATGACAAGGCTAAATCACTATTCTGTGACTTACTAGGAATGGACTATAATCATAATGAGGTTGTATGGAAAATTCTAAATGATGGTTTGCTCAAAGCTGGCCATGTCGATGTTTGTTCACAGTTGCTGTCTGCTATGGAGAATAGACACTGTCATATTAACTCTCAGACATATGCTATGGTGACTAATAGCCTGCATGAGGCTTCTGGCAGTGTGGTTAATGAACTCAGAGGAGAAGCTGCCTGACTGACCACTTCCATTCTTGCAAAAAGATGGTAAATTTCATTTACTATTCGTTCCCTCGGTGGGCAATTGCATAAATTGCATGCTTTCTATGAACCCAAGCTCAACATTTTGAAAGTAGCTATTCCATCTCGGACACCAGGTTTAATGGTAAGTGTTCCCAGAGGCACAGATCTCATAGAGAATGTTGTTTGCACCACCTCTTTTCAGAACGCTTATTACCTGAAAGCTGAAAATGCATATTTCCATTTTCATTTTGGGTCATGGGTGCATCTGACTTTTTACGTTTTTTTTCCTTCTTTAAAGAAACCACTTGCCTGCATATTTTGGAGTTTTCCCAAAGGTAAACAGTTTTCTTTTCTTGTAACCAGGAGGAATCTTTGCAGTTTTGATATCTGTGAGCGGCATATGCAAAGCTGCTTACAGCATAACATTGTACAGCATTGACTTGAGACAAGCAGCATCCAGTTAGGAATTAGGATGGTCTTTGATCAGCATAATCCCGACCCAACACATGCTTGTCAGGGTATTCTGTCAAATACGAACAAATGAAAGGCACCTCATTGTTTCCGTTTGTACTCATGAATTCCTAAAATGCTTTGCTATGCATTTGGTTATCTAGAACGCGTTAGAAGTTTGCAAGGTGGGTTTGTATATTGCTTCCCTGTTTTCTCATAATAATCTTATGTTCCATCATTTTTCAGCTGATGCTTCAACTATGTACTGAGGAAGTGTAAAGAAAACCAGTGACAGTTTTGTTTCTACATTGAACAGTGTATTCTCGGTCAACTAGGATGACTTTGTGTTGTCAATTTTCAGAAGCATTGTACAGCAGACCGCAGACGAGTTAGGGTGAGTCTCTTGTTTGCTGCCTTCTATCGGACAACTCATTTGGTGTATAATGCTTCCTAACTGTAGTTCAGGTTCATGGAAGCATGAAACTTAGAACAGCTGTTAAATTCAAGTGCCTTTCCCCTTGCATCCCTTTGATTGCCACATTTAACTGCCATATTTCTTTTACATCAGAGCTTTTTTTTGTTGTCTGTAGGTTCCTCATGAAAGCATTGAGAAACTGTTCGAAAACCAATCAACTCCAGAGTCGGGAGAACAAGACTCGGGTTTCATTGGTGTGCCTCGATTCAATGTATAAACATTTTTTCAGTAGTATGCCCTTCTGTTGGTATTTGGTAGCCCCTTATTGCGGTTTTTACAGCCGTATACTATACTAATGTTGGTTGGACGAGCCACACTGGAGCAACTGTACCCTCATTTTAAAAAAATGGGAAATACTAGGTATTAGTTCGTATATTTTATATATGAATACAAGCACAAGGGAAAATATTTCGTTGCATCTACGAATGTATGCTTTGTTCGTCCTTACTCATTTACTTCAGGTTACCGACGATGGTGCACGAACTTTTACTGTGGCTATCGAACACTTTTATATCAGATAATGCAAATATCAACTCTTTAACCCGTCTTCGAGTTTATAATTACTGTTAAATCAAATTTCTTTGCAGTGATGTCACGAATCTTAGGCTTTGAGAAACATCATAGTCATGGTAATTTGGTGTTCGCATCAGTAACCTTTTTGAGTTCTATATTGGTGATGAGTAGGTAGCCCATTTGGAACGTCATAGACTCACAGCAAAAGGCCCGTGCAGACCATTGATTCATCTGAAATTCTGACTGATGCAACGAAGAGCGAGCGGCATGAGGACTTTTAAAATGTTGTGGTTATATCATCAAATCTCAGCATGTCAGTTGTCCTTTTACGAGAAATAATTACATGTCCGTCCAAAAGGAATCTGCCAGCACTGTAGTTTGTCTTTGCAATGGAACGATAACTGACAGGCCAAAAGGGTCACGACGGCATACTAATTCTACGGCATTGCATCTTCATACAGCAAAATGGCTTGAACTTGAGCACCGACCTAGAAATGCAGTGTCCCGCCATAATGCTGGCTGACGGAATCCTACAATATGTCATACGGTTAGATGCCAATAGTCTTGTGTATGTAGAGCACAGCATGAGTCTATTAGAGAAGCTATTTGCTAATCAAATAACTGAATAAGGTGAGGCCCATAGCCTTTCTAAGTGATCAACTGATGGCAAAGCACTGGCTCTTGATTGCTTAGATGTCTGGAATGCATGGAAGAACTGGATTTTTTAAAATAACATGAAACCAACTTTCAAACATACAAGCAGTGCAATAAACTTACAATTAGGAAGAAAAACAAATAAGACACAAGGAATTCACCTGTAGAAAAGGAAGAATACTATCATGTAGTTCTAGAAAGAACTCCGATGCTGACGCGAACCTGCAATGAGATAAATTTTGTAAATGATACACCAATATTGTTTCATGACAAGAGAACATTTATGCCGATTTGATGGTCTCAAGAAATAGATGTATCCAATGAAGCTTGAATACTTTTGTACTTACCTTTTCATAAGGCAAAAACATTTGTAGAGCTCTTCAATGTCAGTTTCAACCTTCAGTTGTATATACTGTCTAAGAAGCTCGGATAGACAGGAAAGTGTTTCATTCCATTCTTCACTACCTGAGTCTGGACACAAAGATAGGAACGAAGCTAAAGGCTCCAAAACAGCCGATAATGGTCGGCTACAGATCGAATCTGTGTGTTGCTCTGCAATTACATTCAGAATCAAGCAACTGCTAACTCTAAACTGTTCAATCCATTTTTGAAAGCTTCCTGGTGGGACAAAAATACTTCGGTCTCTTGGATCATCAGCTCCACCATCATTGAGAGATCTATTTTCAGCTCCACCATCATTGAGAGATCTATTTTCAGCTCCACCGACATTAGGAGGTTTACTTTCAGAAACATTGGAAGTGCTGCATGTAGGATCTCCTGGTCTATGTAATGGAAGCGCGCTAAACAAATCAGCCTTCACATCCTCAGGTAATTCCTGCAGAACTGCGAAATCTGCCTGGCTTAGAGAATCAGGCATCAAATCAAGCTGTGTAACACATTTTGTTTTCTCAACTAATTCACAAGCTCTTGAGCATGAAGCATCATTGGCTGCTTTAACTTCTGATAGCTGTTTGTCAGATTTTACCTGGGGCAACAGTGAAAGTTTGTGTCAGGAAGGGATTGAAGTATTAAGATAAAGCGCTAACAGCCTAACATAACTGAATTGTGTGCCTGCACTTTATTTTGAACCTTCTTGCACCACTATGTTTCAACTTTCAACAAAGCTCACCTTAGTATCTTCCTCTAAATGCATGGAGTCTTTGTGATCTCTGTATCCTTGAAGCTTTGCATCACCAGCAGGTACAGAGTTCTGAGTAACTGCTGGCAAAGAAAGAGACTTTGAACTACTTTCCTTGCCCTTATCACTATTGAGGGTGTCCAGTAGACCTTGCAATTCGCCCTTGTACATGTCATTCATTTCAGACATTATTTCTGGAGGAAGGTTCTTCAGGACCTCCAGATCAAGTTGGGATAATGGTGGTAGCTCGACATTATGAACTCCGGTAGACCTATCACTTCTAAGGTTCCTTTCTGATGACTGAGATGTCGCACCAATAGATAATGGTCCAGATCTTCTCAAATCCTGCTGTACGCTTGTCCCTACAGAAGCTCCAAACAGTCAATATTTATATTTTCCCCCAATGAGCAGAACACGGTCAATAGCTTCACATGACTGCAGCAGTTGCCCAATACCTGCAACATCAACATTCCCTGGCATCTCATCGCGGCGTTTCTTGAGTTTTGCAGCTGGTGAAGCAAGCCATGATTCAAGCATATTCCCTTGTGGTGCTTCATTGAAGAATAAGAACCATTAGGATTAAGGAGCTAAGTGTCTACAAAATAAGCAAGTCCCAGACGCTTATTTAGGAAAATGAGGGTAGTGTTTGCTGGTTATAGAGCTACTTTTTTTACTAAATTTAGCTTAGCGTGCGAATTTTTGAGAATTAAAGGGGTAATGTATAAATTGTAAGAACTGTTGAATTGTTGCATCAATTTACAGTATAAGCATCTTGTTATATTATTATTTCAGGCATATCAACAACAGTGTTTCCTTTATAAGAAAAACATTGCAAAGCGTTTAAAAAAATTGAAAATGTTACAGAGGACTAAAGCAACATGTGATGGGAATATTGCAGTGGTTCCAGCATGCACATATCTCAATTTTGTCAAACGCTCAGGAATCAAATGCTAAGTTGCTGGTAACCATTGAAGTCACTGCTCTTTATCTAAACAGTAGCAGTGATGTCAGCTAGCACTGATCTTAACAGTATCTACTGAAAAGAATCTAGAATTAATAGATAGACAAACAGTGCACCCTAGACTTAAGTTTCAGGTGTAGTTGTTACTGTCAGTTATGTAGCATTACCGAGAACAGACGTCCGAATCTTAAAAAAATCGGACGGCTCGACGTATGTTCCAATAGTTAAGCATCGATGTTGCAACTATTGTTTCCGCATGTTTCACAGTGAATGTTGTATGAAACATAGTGTTCATGTTGCAGCAAGAATTTCTATCCCAGAGTCAAACGACAGTCATTTTTTTTTTGCATATTTTTCAATGTTGCAACTATAGATTTTCAATGTTGCAGATATTTTGGTTTGATGTTGCAACGGAGCATCTGATGGGAAGTCCGGGCGCTGTTAAGACATATTTTGCTCTCAGATGCTTATAATCAGAAGAAAATGCACAAAGATCACACCTTTTTTATTTTATCAAGAAATTGCTGTTTGTCTACCACTACTGAAATCTGAAAAGTATATTTACACCAAACCAAAGGGAGATAGAAATTTATAAGGAAATAGAAAGGAGCCAAATGACTAAAGATACCTCCCCGAGCTAAATCTGCATGCTCAAGCTTTGACATTGCCAATCCAACTCCACGAACTTCCTTCACGTCTGGAATATGAGATTGCACAACTTAGTCATTAACACAGTAATGACAACAGAAGGGAGTCCAAAGAGATGGGTATTTCATTAAAGCTCTACAGCACTTAAGTGTGTATACATAGAAAAGAATGTATTGAATTTACCAAGGTGAAGAGCTGAAAACAATTGTTTTGCAATTCTCTGGAGAGTGACAAAACTGTCGGTTGCACCTGCAATCTTTGAAACAGTACAGGGGGGTAAGATCAGAAATTAAAAGAATGCAAAATGCACCTGGTAACGTATAACATTTCAGCATCACAAGAGTTTAGAAGCAAATAACATATATAATATTACGTCCAAAAAAAACATATATAATGATGTGCACTTCATAACTCACAGTACAGGATAAATACTTAGCTCCATGTATCATCAAAATTACATACTATAATAACTTGACACAGAAAACAAACTACTAAAAAGCTAAGGTTATGTACTATTACTGCTGTTTTCCCCTTAAAAAAAATTAAGAATATGTATTAACATGCACCCGTGAACCCCGTACCGTCATGGAGCGACTCGTGGTTTCACAGTCACCACATCCCATATACTTTATTGGCTCTCCAGCACCTTCCCTTCTTGTTTTCACCTTCAATGCAAACATTCAGTTGATACCTTAACCACTCATTGCACAAATGAATAAAAGAAAAGTGTGTATAGTCAGTAGAAACAACCTTAAGGGTAATAGTACGTCCCTGAACTCCACAGCCCTGTAAGCGTAGAGAAACCTCCTTGCAGAGGTTGGTAAGAAAATGCTCAGCCTGCAACCAACATTGAAGTAATCAAACGTGGAAGGGCATAGTGCTATAATTATACAGAACAGAGAAACAGAAAGAAACCCACATCTTTGTTGTCGTTAAATCTGACTCCCCAGTTGATTTCAGCACCCACAGATTTTGTTTCCTGCATTTTGTGCAAAGGACAATACTTAGTAGGCCACTCTGGAGTAACTATTTAATATCACTAAACTTATTATCACATTTTTTTTCCTTACAAAGGGTTGGGCAAGATGTTAGAAAACAAATAAAGGAACTCTAAACAACTATCCTTCATGCTTTGATGCTGGTACCCCACGTATAATAAGCATACTCTCCGTAAATTTAAAATTTATTTAATACCAATCTAAGAGAACTATGCGCAGAAGATGAGATGCATAATTTTGCAATGTGATTATCATGGAACTACAAGCTCCCAAGTTACTATACCTTAAAAAAAAAGCATAGTCGTTGAAACTATATCAACAATTGAACAAGTAAAGCAAACAGACTCACTAGCCCAACCAGGCAGCCCGATTACTTTAATTAGGCAACCCGAACAGACTCGCACTGGGCAACACTTTGTATGTGTATCCGTCAATCAGGCAGCTCAATTGCTTTAATTAAAAATGGACAGTTCAAATTGTTATTTCTGGATCAATTTCTTAGGCATTCTTAGCCTCTTGGGAGCCTGACCAGACCAGCAGAGCTGCCTGTTCCAGGTATTTCCATCCCCGGCGCCAGTCAAGTCCAGTTTTCAGTAAAGCAAAATAGGTGCAGGTGTTCACAACTGAAGTATTGAATGAGATGCTCTTTTTCTTTTTACCTGAACAGAACCAACAACTGAATGATCAATTCCTCTGCAACAGTTCCATAAAAGATCACCAATTTTTTTTCCGAAGTCCTTGTGGAGGGCACCCTACAAAAGAAGCACCGGCACATAGTAACCATATTTGGAGGTATTCAGTTGAGAGTGTAAGCAAGATTGGCACACAGAATTGTAGATTGACTGATCACAACGTGATGTACATGTACATATATAGGTAACAAGTTCTAGGCATGTAGCTTACAGATACATAATCACCGTTGAATGTCCTTGCCGATCAGTCTATCACTAATCAGCGATCAAGACTACTGGTGCACTCACGGGCTCTGGGCTGGCGGTAGCACATCACGTGTGGGCTCTAGCCTCTAGGCCTAACCAAAGGGTAGCTAACCCGCCGGTCTAACAGAGACCACATCTATAAAACTAAAGAACTGCATTATGTGACCATCACATAGTAGATGACCCAGATAATTTTCTTATGACTTGTAAAGAGCACAATCATTTTATTATGTAGTAATTGGCATTTAAAGTCAAAACTGGAACACAATATTATACTTGAAAAATAGAGGACTGGAAAAATCATTTTTAGCTTGCATGAGGAAGGGGACTGGTTTAGGTTACACTACACAAATAGTGCCAACAAACCTTTGAAATGTTGCGAAGTTGACCACAATATTCAATTTCTTTGCTTTTCAGTTTAGCTGAAACTGTATGACCAACGCCAGGAAGTGCTTTGATACAGAGACTGCTTAAATAATCATCAGCCTGTAACAAATATATGTCGCAGTAAGTAAATTGCATATCCCTTTGAACATCATGCTATTAACTGATTAAGACAAGCTATGGCAAGGAATGGAAAAATCTTATGAAAATCCTACATAAAAATTATTGTTCCAAAAGGCCCTCGTTCAAAATCACCTAGAAAATGGAGTTATCATATAGAGATAACAGTGGGCACAGACACGCAGTTAGCAACGTGCACATACCTTCTCAGAGGGAATAAAGCATTGTCCATTCGGTTTTGCTGATCTGGTAGCTAACCGAGCTAGGAGCATGTTTTCAGCAATACCTGCACTAGCAGTACACTTTGTTGCATCAAATATCTCACTTCTGATTCTCCGTGTTACTTCCTCAGGATCATCATGCAAGCAATCAGTCATATCCAAAAAGGCTTCATCACAGCTCAAAGCCTGAATTGTAGATAATATTATCAGAGTTGTAGATGGAAATCTCTCAGAATCTAACTTTGTGGGTGTATCACCAACGAACATGTGCTGTGTCTAGCATGGACAATCCTGAAACGTACCTGGACCTTGCTGCAATGTTTGTGCAAAATTCCATAGAACTGATCAGCAACCTACAAGAATTCCAGTATCTCAAATTACCAAATTCAACAACAAGAAGAAGACATAGCCATAAAATGAAGTAACTTAAATCCTTAAAGATATACCTCCTCATATGCATCAAATTTATATGGAACAATCTTTAGGTGAGGACACCGAGCTTTAGCATCTCTAACAAACATGCCAGCCTTTATCCCTGGAATTCACCATGCAACCTATCTTCAAATATGTTCACATAACTAAAATTACAATTTCCCATTGTAAAATGAAATAAAATAAAATAGGAGCACCATAATTTCGTGCCGGATAATTTGCAGATGATATTTCTGCTGTTCCTTTAGGATTGTCCGAATGGCAAACTGCTACCGGTTTATCATGCAGATCTGGCACATTTCTGATGACGACAGACACGAAAAAGCAATCCTGGAGGAAATATTATGTCAACGATCAAGATAATTAAGTTTAACACAAGCAACTCAAGCATATTCCTGATGAAAACTGTTACCAAACTACATCTTGGAATTGCAGGGTATGACACAAGGGAAAATAAAAAATGGCTTTCAATTAGTGATGAATTCAACTAGTATTTGAAGCTATAGCTAGGGCTGAACCTTTCACACATAAACTTATTTATATGTAAATCTGTTTGTCTCTAGGGGTGGAAGTTGACTCTCTTTTCACATAGAATCCAACAGCAGGAATCTTTGTTTACTAGGATGGAATAGTAGTCAGTAGGTAGTTGCATTCACAATTCAGCATATGGTTAGCACTTTGTACACAATCATATTCCTAATAAGATCTTTTGTTCTTTAAAAGTACATTACTAATTTATCATGCTTACTGGATTCAGAACTATATTTGAAATCCATACTGCAAACTGATCTGACTTCGTATATTTAGAGGGTTGCTTAGATTTTTGCAACCAAACAGGGTGTGACGGTGAAAGTAATACGCCCAAGAGCATAGCAGAAACAAATAATCTTTTTTCTCTGATAAAGAATTCAACACTCAAGATGCAATTCTATTTTTGTAGCTCACCATAGGACTACAAGATTACCATATCAATATGAATGATTGTTTTCTTATTCCCTGAATGATCAGCATTCGACTTGATGCTTTTAGCTTCTAGTAAATTTGAGAAGCGCTTTCTATACCGATTCCTCCATGTCCCAATGAAGTGCAGTCGAGAGTACTAGAACACCAAATAAAATCATAAAACTAATCAGTATGACCAAAAACTGCACGAACAGTGTACGGGTAGATATCTGAGCAGCAAAGCTAGTAACAGAAGCTTAAAAAAGATAAAATAACAAATTTATCAATACTAGAGCACCAAATGCGAAAAATGACAAATCAAATATTGTTATTTGTTCCACAGCGACATACCTTAAAATAATTCTCAACAAAATTTGGGTCTGTAAGGGTTGAATGTGGCCGACTAGAAGGTTTAGCTGCACTTTTCTCCAATGGCGAGGACAAATGGCTGCCTGTAGAGCTTGTACTGCATAAGTTTGAACACCTTGACTTAGCATCAGGGGACTGAGCCACACCACATTTACCATCCATGTCATTAACCCTCCTCTCTGAACATGCACTTTCACAATCATACTCACCCTCATCAACGGCAAAATCTCCACTCTCTCTTTCTTCAAAGGTTGATGCCTTCAGTTCATCTGAGGATAACGAATCATTTGATAACTCCACATTATCCAATGAAACTTCACTTTCACAACTCCCACTTTGATACTGTGATCCCTCCTGAGCAGATGAAGATTGGAACTCAATGTCCTTATTTTGATTGTTTTGCTCCCCCAGGTGACGCATTTCATTTTGTTTCTCGGAAAAGAAAGCAGAAAGCTTCATTTGCTTTCGGCTTGAAGAACTATTCTGACTTATTTGATATGGAGCACCTGAGTTCAAAATAGCAAGAAAAGATAATGCGTAAGAATATATTGATTCAAGTACATAAGTCTATATTTTAAGAAACTAATCTTGCTATTCTTGTAACAAATGAGGGCATATGTCTACAGAACTAAGCAAAATAGTGTTGGATCATGATTTCACATATAACTTTATAGTTCTAATTACAGGGATATCTATCTTAAGTTCTTAACTCAAGGAACAAATTATTGAGAATGCTCTGCTGGTCATTAAAATAAAACATCTATCTTAGTCCCAGGAGAAGTTTACGGTCAGTGTGTAACCAAACGATGTAAGCCCACTCAACCTTGTCACCAACGAGCACATTACCAGCAACATGTTTAATAAAGATAGAGACACTAATTAAGCTAAAGTTGCAATAAGGAAGCAGATCATTCAGCACTAGACTGACAACAAAAAAGTGAGCAAGGACAAGAGAAAATACAGTTGAGGATCCGGTTCTCTGCAAGAGAATCCACCACCCATGCCGGCTTCACAACTGGAAGTCCCTTGCTGAATGCTCTAGATCAAACAGCAACACGATCATCAATTCATCATAATCAAGGCAGAGGCATACTAACAGAAGCTCTAAGGCTCCCTTGCCCTACACTTGTATACCTCAAATTCTTCATTTTGCTATCAGGCAGGTTGCTGCAAACAATGTGTGTCACCGTGTGCCTAGAGAAGTAATTAACAAACCGGCCGCCATTGTTCAGCATAATCTCCTTCAGTTCCTAAAAATCCCCCCAAACAAAATAAAATTAGACCGACACGACCCCCACTGGTTTATTAGCTACAACATTCAGTTGCGATCAGATAATTAGGTGCGAGAAATGCTTAGGATGAGATGGCGGTAGGCTGCAGGCACCTGGCTAGAAGGGATGGTGAAGCCGTCGACGAAGATGGAGACGCCCGCGAACAGCCCGCCTGTGGCCGCGCCGGAGGTGGAGGCGTCGGCGTCGAACTGCGCGGCGAGCTTGCTGTTCTTCGCGGCCATGTAGCTGCCGAAGTCGGCGAACGGGGAGGAGGCGAAGGCGCGGCGAGGGTTTTTGGCGGGGTCGGAAGGGGACCCGCCGCTGGCCTCGTCCCGCGCCCGCTTCTGGCCCGGCGACGAGGCGGCCGCCGCCGTCGACGGGGCGCGGCGGCCGGATGAGGTGGAGTTCATGCCGGCGGGGACCGCCGGAGGGGAGTGGCGGCGGAGGCGAAGCGGTCGATCGGGGCGGCGCGGCGGGCGGGGAAATTTGGGAGCGCGCGAGTCGAAGGGTCAAGTGGGCGAGCGAGGCGCGCGGTGCGGGCGAACGCGGAGCGCCGGAAATGGAAACGGTCGCCGGATGGGTTCGGGTCGTGCTCGTGCTCAAGCGACCGGGTGCGCGCGCCCCGTTCCATCGGAAATCGACGGCCAAGGCTTTTCCGCGGATAGGCTTTTTGCTGGAAATATTGCCAAACCACGAAAGTTCTCTTAGCACTGGAAAAAGTTTGAACAAAGTTGCGAAATTAGTTCTTCTACCATTCCATTTTTTAAAACTAAAGACAGGAGTATTGTCGCATCATTTTAAGAAGTTGGCTTGTAGGAGTATTAAGTTAGTTCTTCTACCTACGACGATACAGGGTGTACGGTAGAAAAAAAAATAGAAATATAGAATTGTCCGTGTTAGTTAGTGCTATATACGTGTCAGGTTGCTTGCTGCATGGATCAATTCGATCCAACTCCCATCAGGCCATCAGCCTGACCGCGAATTCTAACTGCGATTAGGCGATCTAAGCACCTAAAAGCACAGGGACAGGGGGTGGGGGGCATCTTCTAGCTTGAACTCACTTATAGTTGTACACTTAGCTTTTTTTTTGTGAAGAGAGCTGGACACTTACATGTCCAATATACTATCATAGTTACAGTATTAATGTTTGCTACGAGTAATTCATAATGACTGCACATTGGTCGCATCAATAATTGTTGCAGCTATTTAACAATCGTATTTCACTGTAGAAGATGACTACTCGTAGAAAATGCTAAGGCAAGAAAAAACGACAAGTCAAGTCCTGTACCCATCACACACCGTACGATAAATGTACACCAAGTCGCCAACACACACGTCTCCAAAAAAAAAAGCACGTGCGCAACGTGTACGTAGCAACCAGTTGACTAATCCAACGAGTACCGCCCGCGTTTCTCTTCTTCCCTTTTGTTCCCGATCACTGCTTTCAGTTCCACGACCTGCACGCCGGATAGGTCTAAGGTTCGTCCGGCAATTCTTGCCGTTTTGATCGGCTGCCAAGAATCATACACGCCAGGTAGTTTTTTTAGCGGGTGTATCATTCAAGAAGGAGCGGCTACACGTCTCTCCGTCAGCCACAGCCCAGAGGCAGGCAGGTCGTATCTCCCCCGTCTAATCGCCTCGCAAGCAACTTTTAAGCGCACCCGAATATGCCGGGCCGGCTCCAGCTGCCGTCGACATGCCCCCAAGCAGAAAAAAACACGGGTAGGCCGACGCCGACGCCGACCGGGGGGCAAAGCCCCCACGGGCGCGCCGGGAAATGATAGCGAGCCAGCCAACCAAATTGTAGCGGGGGCGCGCGGTGGGGCAGCGTCTCCAGCCACAGCAGAGCAGAGACGACGACCACCACCAAGCGGGGCACGGGGCGCGGGCGGGAGCGCGACGCGGAGGGTGGTGGTGGTGGAGGGAAGGAGGGGGAGAGGTGGACGCGAACGCGAGCGCGAGAGGGAGGGGAGGAGAAACCGAAGCGAGCGAGAACAAAAAACACCAAAAAAAACAGGGGGAGCCCAGAGCAGGGGGAGGAAAGGAAAATAAACTACTGGCCAAACCCTAGCCCCGGGTCCGCTCACCGCCTTCCCCACCCACCACCTCCCAGCCCCGCCCCGTCCCCCGCCGCGGTCCCGCGATGCGCCGGGCGAAGCCGCCGCAGCCGTCGCCGTCGCCGGAGATCCGGTACCGCGGCGTGCGGAGGCGGCCGTCGGGGCGCTACGCCGCCGAGATCCGGGACCCCGCCAAGAAGACCCCGATCTGGCTCGGCACCTTCGACTCCGCCGAGGCCGCCGCGCGCGCCTACGACGCCGCCGCCCGATCCCTCCGCGGGCCCACCGCCCGCACCAACTTTCCGGCCTCCGCGCCGCCGCGGCACAGCAGGCCCCCCGCCTCCGCGGCGGCGGCGGCGGCCACGTCCAGCCATAGCAGCACCGTAGAGTCGTGGAGCGGCGGCGCCACCCGCGTCGCCACGGCCGCCCTGGCGCGCAGCGCCGCCGCCCCGATGGAGGAGGAGGAGGACGAGGAGGACTGCCGCAGCTACTGCGGATCCTCGTCGTCCGTCCTCTGCGAAGACGACGGAGGCGACGACGACGCGGCCGCCTCCCGCGCGCCCCTGCCGTTCGATCTGAACCTGCCGCCGCCCCTCGACGCGGCCGCCGAGGCCGATCAGATGGGTGCCCGCTACGACACGCTGCTCCGCCTCTAGCTCACGAGAACTACGGGGATTCCGTCCGAGCCAGGAATCAGAGGAAGGATCGAGACCAGCGCTGCTCTCTGCTCCGCCCATGTCCTCCTCCTCCTGCTGATCCGGTGGTTTTCTCTCGCTAGATGGATAATTCTTCTTCTTTTTTCCCCTTCTTTTTCTCTTCTTTTTTCTTTCTTACCACGATGATGATGATGATGATGATGAAGATGGTGATGATTCGATATGTGAATAATTCTGTCATGTCCATGTAAGCTGCGAGGAAGGAAATCTGAGCTTTTCCTTATCTTTCTCTCTGGTATTTTGAGTGAAATTTCTGCTTATGTTGTTTCATTAGTTGGGAAGATAATGGAAGAAATCAAGAAAAAAATATTTATACAGATCATTTGCTGCTGCTTTAGCATCTCAGCTTAGAGGGTTCAACTGACTGAACTGAGCACATTCCTAGCATATTTTACTAACAACTCAGTCATCTATGGATATGGATGTGCAAAACACCATATCGATGCATGCCTTGCAAGCTACAAGGTTGCTAATACAATGGGTAATGTTATCTGAAAGTTCTAAGCAAATACTTGGATTAGATAAAGTTATGTGAATGTTCTAAGCCAATACTTTGATTATATTTTGCAGTGGTTCTTCTCTCAAGCAGGCTGATTCTATTCTTTGCTATTTCTTGTAAGCATTGGCTTGACAGTAACTGGTCCCGTTGATCTTATCCTGTGACCTTGAAGCAAATTCCTGAAGACTCTGTTGTGACCCTGAAGCAAATTTGAAGACTACTTGTGGGACAATTAACGATTTAGATGACTAGAGGTGTTTGCTTGCTCATCACAGTGGTTATATTTTTCAGGACATCTCATTCGGATGAGTAAGGTGATGTGTAGCTAGCTCCTCCTCATACATGATTAGCCCCTCTTTATACATGATTAGTCCCTCATACATGATTAGCACCTCCTTCAGTGTGTAAAAATGCATAGCTCATCTGTTTGTTTGATTTACTCATGTTCTTGAAACAAGATGTCGAATTGAACTGTGCAATGCTCATCGCCAACATTTGATTTCATGATGCTATCTAAGTTTGATGGATAAGGTTGCTTGTGTTGTTTTCTGGTTGCCTAATTCTGATACCCTTAGGGCTTAGGCGCATCTTCAGTGTTTTTGATTGAAAGGAAGCGTTGGATCAAGCCAACCGGAGAAAAATTCTTGCTGTGTGCACAATACTGGTCAGGTCAGCTGGGCCTGGAATGGGCGATGCCGAAAGTGCTGCTGGCGACTTTTTAGCTGTGGAAATGTATTTTGCCATGACAGGGTGCCGTGCTACGGTGAAGATTCTGAAGGTCTTAAGATTTTCCTTTCATCTTTGGGTCGTTACTGCCATTTGGCAGAGGAGAAGAATCCTCTCCTCTACGCGACGTACGGCAAGCACTTGAGCTTTTGACTGAGACTCTTTTCACAGGATCCGTCCTCGATCTGTTTCTGGATCCCTTTTGCCCCTGCCATTTCTGAATATTCGTATCTGACATGCGAAAGAACTGGAGCAGCCTTTTCTCACTTTGGGCAGAATGCAGGAGAGCTTTTGGTGACTCGGTTTTTCCTGTAGGAGCAGGATGTTCTCACTGTCTCACATACTAGTAGTAATAGGAAATTGTTGGTACTGAACTGAAGGAAAAAAATTTGCGACTGCTCTAGGCCTGTTCTGATGGCAGCCCAGGAGAAGAAGCTTGCATTGGTGGGCCTTGTCCTGGGCTGGGCTTCAGGAAAGGTTCAAATTCAGGTCGTCGTCTTCTTTAAATACCTCCGGTGTCGTTGTCCCTTGACCAGAATTCTTTGACTAGGCAGGTCTAAAATTGAAAGAGTTCTTCGACAGTTTTGACTACGAAAAATGGGTCGTTCTGCTTTGATCTGCTTCGTCCTCCCCGGTCATCAGAGAGCACCGATCAACTGGGTCATCGGCGTGCATGTATCTGTACACGCGGTTTGATCTCTTCTTCCGTCGCCGCTTCAGCCACGCCGCCATCGCGTCTGCTCCGCTCCGTTCCTATTGTGGGTGGAATCGCGCAGCGCGTCACAGATGAGGTGCCCCCACTGCTACTGAAACCGTGCAACGTGCGCCGCACATGCGCTGCAGCTTGAACCTTCACCATGGACGGGAACGGGATGCTAGTTTCCGTTCTTGGTTATCGTACGGGGCTCGCGCCAGCACACGGCTAGCTCGCTGCTCTCCCCTTGGTGGATAACGCCACGTTTCACATGTTTGGGGTTGGGGGGTCCCTTGCCGTGTCGTGCCGTCCGTCTGACTCTGTTCCGTGTATCACTGCATCAATAATGGGTGATACAATGCTCCAGTAATGCTGCAGGCTGTGCAGTTTTGGGCGCGGCTGCCATTTCGAGCCCCCGTGCCAGCCACGTCGGAGCATCAAACCCTGCAGTTCACAGCCATTGGCAGCTGCAGGTTGGTTACTTGGTTTTCGGCACCCGGTTGTGCACTGGCACTCATGGCACGCTCGACGGCGTGGCGTGGCGTGGTGCAGTGGACACCGTGGGCCCGCGGCGGTGGCGCGCCGGGCGGCTCGTTCGCCTCATCGCCTCCGCGGAGAGCCGGAGAGCGGGACGCGGTGGCGAGCGAGGCGCGGCAGCCAAAGCCAAGCCGTGCCACGGTGCCCGTGCGTTTCCTGCACCTGGGGCAGCGACGCGCCGGCCGCCGGGTCTGGACGCGCGCCGCGCACCGCCACATGCCGCTCGCTCACTCCTCCACACATAATAGTTCCATTCACTCCTCCCCGTCCGGCCCGGCCTCCCAAAATTATCTTCTGACTTCTGACACCCGCGCGCGGGCCGAGGCGAGACATGCATACGACAGCCACGCCCGAGGGAATCTCTGCTGCTGCGCAGCCCGGCGCGGCGGCCCACCCTTTTCTTTTTCTCACCGCGGCTGCCCTTTTGCTGTTGGATCAAACTCAAGGGTCTGATTGGATGCCTGCGTCCAGGCAGACCAGGCTCGTGAGATGCAAGTTGAAGGTGATTGGATGCGGCTACTGGGCCTGGCTCCCGTCATCGGTCATGCAAATCGCTCCCCCAAGCCAGGTACGGGAATTTTCCGCGTTTCCGCGGAGCCTGGCTCGCGGCGAGCATGCGCTCCGGCTAAAATCAACTCGGCTGCGCTGCAATGCATTAGAGAAATTATAAAAGATTTGCTATCCCACTTGCTAACCTAAAATCTAAAATTTGGTAAGTCATGAAGAAAATCGTGATCCAATAAAGTTGCTATCTGGCTCTCCATCTCATCCAACTTGCCAAAATTTCCCTCACACTTATCAAACTTGGCAAGCTTTGGCAAGTCAATTTGCCTTACCAAAGTATGGGTCCCACGGGCATTAATTGACAGAATGGAGAGTGCAAAATGAAGATGCTTTTGTAGTGCGAAATGAAGAGGATGTTGGAGTGGATGGTGAGTGTATATTTTTAGAGAGGAACCTAGCTGTTGGGATTTGGAGAGTGGAAGATGGATTGTCTATTGGAATGAGAAACTCAATATGAAGATTAATCTTTTTGTCAACTTGAATAGAGAGAGTCAAATGGAGAGCCAAAAATGGATACTCCCTCTGGTTCTACAAAGCATGTCGCTGGGAGGTGGTTGCGGAAGTAGGGAAATACTAGTCGTTTCTCACTTTTGAGCTTACTCCCGCGTCATTTAACTCGCGCATGCGTCGCTTTGCTGACTCTCGTCTTCCCGAGGCAACGTTCTTCTCCCATGCGGCCGCTCCTCTCTATTCTCGCGTTCGCGTGAGTTGCTCACGCCCGGCGTCAGTGCTTGCTGTTCGCGTCCACGCAGCCATGGACGAGCTCGACTTCCAGTTTGCCCAGGTGGTCGATGTCAATGCGCTGAATGATGCCGACGCCATGGGAGAGCTCGTGAAGGACGCTGACGATGTCGACACCATGGGCGAACTGGCAAATAACATCGACGATTCTGAGGCCATGGGCGAGCTCGACATCCAGTTTGCCCAGGTGGATGATGTTGACTCGTCATAGGAAAAGGTAACAAAGAAGTGCTATCGTTGCTGGAGACTCCACGATGTCAAGGTCCCATGCTCATGCAAGAGGCCATGCCATCGTTGTGGTCTCATTCACTGCGAATACACGATCTCGTCTTGGATGTACGGTCTCGACTACTTCGACTACAACGTATTCATCCCCAACCTCAATGAAGACAAGATGGATGGTGACACGATCTTCCTATCTGAGCGTGTCATCAAATTTCTTGATGACTAGGCTGAGAGTAAGTGCAAAGTTGTCGAGATCAACAATGACTCTGTTGACGGCTCCGATGAAGTTCTTTTTGTGGCGGACTCCATGGCTGGAGACATGGAGGTGCCGGACTCGCAAGAGGAAAATGAACAAAACACACAGAAGGTAAATAATCATACTATTCTAATGCTAATGCCTATTGGATTACATAGTACTACCATCAAGGTAACATACTAACATTGTTCTAAATATTTCTAAATGTTCCATGCAGCAAGGTTGGCAGTGGCTTCGGCAACTAATTCAGGCTCACAAGCGATCTAAACGGGAAGGCGACCTTGTCTTTCGAGGCTTCCTTTCTTCATGTGAGGGATTTGGAACTTTTTTGAGCCTTGCACTTTCATTGCTTCTTTCCACACTAGCTGTAGTGTGAGATAAATTTGATTAGCCTTGCGTGGAGAGTATTCTTGAAAGGCTGATTTCATGGAAACAATTGTAGTTGTAGTAATAATGAATTGAGTACAGCTTGAAGTAAAAATATGAAAAACATTGTACCTGCTGAACGATTGGAACAAGGTCTGCAACTGTTTTGGCAACTTTCTTGTATTGAATTGGATTGCACGAAAAAAAATTCAAGGTCTAAGATATTAAAATTTGGTAAGTTTGATGATTGGCAAATGATTCTAATATCAAAACCACCTTGCTTAGCAGCTTCCAAGAATGCTGGATCATCAAGTGCTATATGAGAAGTTGCATTATCTTGCTGTATGTAGATAGGCCTATTCACATCTTCACGTGGCCACTTAGCTCGAATAGCAGGAAGAACCTTTTCTATCATGAACTCTATAATGACGTCTCTTTTAGTTCATGCTATCGGCTTCACTTCCATTGTCCCAGCTGGCCGGTTAACACTACTCTTAGCAGCCTCAAAAGTAACTAGAGGAAAGCATCAAATCTTTCCATAAAAAATGCATACCCCATTCCCATCAAACCTTGGTCGAGCAATCACACATAAGAACATTAATTTAGGGATGTTGTTCTTGCTTCTATATGTTCTTAAGGGATCATCCTCCTCTGGAAGCAAATAATAATTCTCAGATTTCTTAGTAAGGTGGAACCATTTTTCATCAATGAAAACAACATAAAACAATTCCTTAAACTTTGGATCATTTGGGGAGCTATCTTGATCAAGCATATCCAAACACCATTGTAGCCTTGCTTTCTTATTTGCATCTGTTAGGTGTGACTTTATATTACTTGAATGTCGCTTAATGAGACCTTTATGCATGTATTGCAGCAGCTTCTTTTTACTACAATGCAACATGGCACAAACTTGTTCTAACGTCATTCTATCCTTAAGATCAGCATTTCGTAACACTTCTAAATCCAATGGAATAGGCTTTCGGCCTACTCTGCCACGCTTTCTACTAGAAACATCAACTGGAATGCCTTGATCAAGTGATGGTTTACCTTGATCCCATATATGCTGAACCATGCATATATGAATTCCAAATTGCTTGGCAACTTCCCCGATTACATGTCCCTTGAACTTGCCATCCATGCTTCTTGCCAACAAAGTTTGGTAGACCCTTTTTCTATCTTCATCAGGAAGATCTTTCCTGCCTACAAAAATGTCAATAAGGTTCAAGTCAATCCCACCGTTGACATTGTTGTCTTGAGGTTCCAAGGTCAAGTCATCACATCTTCAATACCATCATCTTGAGGTTCTAAGTTCAAATCAAATCCACCTAGAAAAGCATTGACAGTAGAGTATGTATTACAATCCAGAACTTGTGTACATGTAAATTTCAAACAATGATTGTGCAAGAAATGAAAAATAAAGGAACGAAAAGCTTTACCCATAGCATCTTCCAATGTAGCTTCCAGGTTAGATTGAACCCAACAAAGAAACTTTCCTCCAGCTCAATGTTCAAGTCCATCTTTTTTGCTTGGAGTATTTCTATGAATGGTTGCTGGCACTTCACGTACTGGTGTTTAAATAGAGCAACACAAAGAAGCAAACTGTCGCCGGCTAGCACGAGACGGAGCAAAGAATCATGAAACAAGCGCGGCAAAATAGCGCGCGCAAGCTTGGCATGCAAAAGCAAATAAAAAAAGGCCACAACATGCGCTCATCAGCGATGCAAAAAAGATGATCTAAAAATCAGGTGCCAAATGCTTCAGCGCGCGAACGTGAATAGCGCCCTGGGCAAGCAAGAGTCGAACCCGCAACCACGTGTCCCCAGGAAAGTGGCTTCAACCACGCGGACCAAGAGAGAGTACTGACTTTGGTTGCCATCCCACCGTATTTAATAAGGGCACGATGGGAAATTAGACCCCTAATTAATAACTCCTTGGTATGTGAAATCATGTCCAAAATGACATGCTTTGTAGAACCGGAGGGAGTACGGTATAACGCTCGTTGGAAGTGCAATCCAGCATTGTAAATGAAACATATTTGCTATACCAAATAGATGTCCTGATATCATTGAAAAGCATGGATCACAAATGAAAGATAGAAAGAGCAGTAGCTGCGCAGAGTCACTGAAATAGTCGAAAGGAACATTACAGTACTGTGGTTCACTTTAAAATTATCAAAGCATGACTACTTCTCAAATCTTGCAGGATTTGATACATCATCGAAATGTAATTTTCGAGCAGCCAATGCATCTTGATGAAGGCTAGCTAAAAGACTTGTATATCCTCCTTGGACTGAAGAAGGAATCATATATCCTGGTTGGACTGCAGGAGCAACCATATATCCTCCTTGGACTTAAGAAGGAACCATATATCGTTGTTGGAATGAAGGAGCAACAGTATATCCTGCTTGAGCTACAGGAGCAACCATATATCCTGCTTGGACGGGAGGAGCAACCATATATCCACCTTGGGCTGGAGGATTAACCATGGTCGAAAATTCACCATACGTGCTTGTTGAGAAATCTGGTATGCAATATCAACGCCAACGCTTGCATTATAAGAACCCTGTGTGGGGGAAAAATTGTTAAGAAAATATGTTTGTGCTGCAAACTATGTGCTTCTGGTATATACTTCCATCTGGTCTTAGCCTTGTAGAGCTCTTTCTTATACTAAAACCAATAGTCCTGGCATATGCATTGTACATCTCATATGCATCATCCTCTGATTCGAAAGACATTTCAATGTGGGGCACAATTGCAGATTGATCATGATTACTACCCACCTATAGTACAATGAGATACTAATTAAAATATCAAACTGCAATATTATTGAAAGATATGTCAAGGCTCCATTTTGTTAATTTTGAACTACCTGATCATGAGGGGCCATGGCTTTTGGCATCGCTGAAGCATATATGGTTGAATATTGTGGCATCACCGTCACCATAGGGACTGCGAAAGCACTAGTGACAGACTCAATGGTGGGACTCGATGATGATCTCGATGGTGAAGAACAACGAACTGCAATATCAGCAGGTGCCTTGACAGTGTGGGTCAAAGAAATCATGGCAGTGGTGTTCGTCTCACCCATGGGCAATGATTGCAGAAGTTTCTGGACCATGTTCTCAGAACATGCACTCGACTGTGGACACAACTGAAACCTAGGGCACCGACGAGAAGTTTGGTGGCTCAATCCGTTTCTGATGAAAGGGTGCGGTTGCAAAATACTATATAATGGCTCGCGACAGACTCCGGCTTAAGCCTCATCGCGCAACATAGAAATGGCTTGACAGGGAAGTACAGATGGCTCGAGCAGGCACGCCTACTTCCGGATCAGGGCAGCAGCACACGTGTCAGGATCGTGGGCGGTGTCACACCAGGCGCACGGTGCGGCACCGCCGCATGGAATTTTTTTCCATAATAGAGAGGTGCTCTCTATAACCATTGCGGGTGCTCTTAATCCTTTGATAATTTTGAATTCTATCCACACGTTGCACTCCCTGTCCAGGGACATTCCTCCCGGTGACCCGTTGTTCCCGGTGCCAGATGAGTGTCATGGGGATGAAACTTCTGTCTCATCTAATGAAACTCCCTCTATTAATTACCTTACCAAGTCAGCAATTTTGCTGATGTGGTATTGAATTTAATGCCATACAACTCTCATGAAACTCCCCATTAAGATTGGCCTTACAACACATGCTCCCGAGAAACTGGGAGGCGTGGGGGCGGTGGGTGGGACACTACCTATGGATGTGAAAAATGTTACATCAGAGTTGAGTTCCATGTCATTCCAGCACTGGTAGTGGCAGTCGTTATGTTGCGCCCTGAGCTAGCTAGGCTACTCTCGGTACAACAACCATTGGTGGAAAACCCGCCTTTAGTCTTGGTTGAAGAGGGTCATATCTCTCAAAAATCCAACCGGGACTATATTTTCGAGACTAAAGCCTCCCGCCCCCTAGTCCCGGGTCATTCACCCGGGACTAAAGACCATTTTTAGGTCTGGTATGTGCTTTAATGAATTAGTTATGAATTATTTAAGATTTAAAGGATTTATTTGATTATTTAATTAATTTTTGAAATTCTTTAATTAAGGGGGTGACACGTGTCAACCCCTGGATGTGCCACGTGGTAGCACTAGTGCACGCCACGTGTCTGCAGATGTCATCAGGACGTCAGCGTTGACCAGTCAACGGACAACGTTAACTTGGTCAACGTTGACTGGTCAGCAGTCAATTGGGTCCCACCGGTCAGCTGCCAGTCCGGGTGGATACATCCGACCGTGACAAAGAATTGCTTCAGGTTGGCCTTGGACTCCGTCTCCGGTGCCATTGCAATCACGCTATAGGAAGATCTGAGAATCTCCTATGCGGTGCTCATGAGCCACAAGTGAGCGGGCACCCCCACCAATCCGACCTTGAGGAAAAAATCCATCATGGTCGCACTTGTCCAGTTCTCACGGTGCCAACGCCTAAAGACGATCCGGACTGCTCCTAAAGGGACCTGAGCATTGAGCACCTGCAGCATCACGTTGGCATCCCTGAATAGCACCAAGAATTCCTCCGGATAGTGAGGATGCACCATGAAAGTGCCAAGTTCGACTCTGAAGTGCCCCATGATGTAAGCCTGGACATCGGACGGCGTTAGGTCCAGCCGTGTCCCTTTGACCACAGCGATGAGAGCGCATTCCAACACGACCTCATTGGTGGCTACCTCTACCGTGCGTGGGATGACGCAAAGCTCTACCCGAGGGTGTCGGCACAGCGCACCAAGTGGAGGGGGGAGGTGGCCGCGGCCGGTTCCGGTGCCACCGGGGTGTCCATCCACGCAGGAGAGACCTCCGAGAGCGTGGAGCAGTCCGCCGCCGAGCCTGTTGCCATAGAGCCCGAGGTAGGACAGGCGGCGTGTGGCTCCTTACGACCCTGCTGGTACCCACGTTGTGCCATAGGCGGCGAGGTAGCAGTAGGTGGGGGATGCTACCGTGGCCCCGCTCCCGCTTGCCCGCAGTCGGTAGCCTGTGGCACCTCATGGCCACGCGCAGTGACGAAGTGACCACCTTGCACCGCCCCGCAAACTCTTGGGCGACGATAATCCTCCACTCGGTGACCAATGACATGGCACCTGAAGCACCTGGCCGCGGTTGGACACCGAGCGGCAATGTGGTCGTCCTCGAAGCAATTGTAGCAGAGCCCACAATCTGCAGGGACCTGGCGGCGCGGCCGTGTGTAGGGGGTGGTGGGTGGGGGGAGTGAGGGGGGAGGAGGGAGGAGTTGGACTGTTGATGCTTGCAAAGCCCCGCCACTTTCCAACCATCCTTCATGAACTTGGTGGTCGTCACCGTGCCGCTGTGCCTGGCGTCCCCATGAAGCCCCCGAGGAGCGGCGGCGACGACGGCGGAGGAGCATCGACCTAACCTCCGTGGGCTTGCGGTGAGGGAGGCGAATGCCCGACCCGGCGCAAAGGAGGCAGCGGCAAGGGAGGATCAGTGACCTGGCGTGGCGGCGGCATAGATGCCGCATGTCAGGGCAGTGGTGATGGTGGATGAGCGACCAATCGAGGGGGAGGCTAACGCGGCAGCTAAAAATCAGGGAGCTTGCCGCTAGCCTGCCCTGTCTCCAGCAGGTGGGCCTGCCCACAGAGGAGCGAGGCTGAGGGGAGGGGTCACCGGGGAGAGGGAGCCACGCGCCCGACCCGAGTTAGAGGACCCAGGCAGGAGGCCTGGGACGCAGTCGCCGAGGGATCTACGACGGCCGGCCGCCGGAGAAGCGTCGACGAGGGGGATGGCGTCTGCTCCGGGATCGGCACCTCGGACCTGCGAAGGACGTCACTGAAGGAGGGTGAGGGGTATCTCCCCGCCGACGAAGAGGACGAGGTGGACAATGTAGAGCCCAAAACGGCGAAGACCCGAGCTCCCCCGCCGACGGGATGAAGGGCCCCGCCTCGGAGGAGCCGAGCTCCAGCCCCCGCCGGGCGCCGACCGAGGGGGTCGTGACGGGAGGTGGTGGGGCAGTGGGCGACTCCGGTGGATCCGGATCTAGATCCACCATGGTGGGGGAGGGGGTTTAGCCGAGGAAAGAGGGCTGGGTGTTGGTGGCCGGCGGCACCGTGACGGCCACCGTCGGGAGGTTGTGGACGTTGGGACCGGAGTGGTCACTAGCGACGAGGGTGGGGGCGCCGGAGCGGGGTGGATATTCTGGAACCGCGGCAAATAGGTGACTCGGAAAGCGAAGTTGCCGCCGTCGGCCATTGTTTAAATCACACCTCACCGTGTACTCCCTCCGTCCCTAAATAACTATCGTTTTCGCTTCCCGAGAAACGCCTTTGACTAAATATACATATAAAATATTAATATTTCTGATACAAAATTAATATCATTAGATAGATATTTGAATCTAATTTTTTAATAAATTTATTTGAAGATAAAAATGGTGCATGTATTTTTTACAAATCCAGTTAAACTTGCGGTACAGAAATCAAAAGCGAGGACGGAGGGAGTAGACCAGACGAGGAGTCAGCAGCGTCTCAAATCAGATAGTCAGATTCTCGGCCCGCGCGTGACGTCGTTTGTGGCGCAGGAGGGGACGGACGAAGGGTAAGCAAAAAAACCAATCTTCAAGCATCGGCTCGGGACTTGGCTTGAGCGTGTGGCTTCTGGGCTCCTACTTGCTGCTCGGCGCTCGTCATTTGGGCCAGGCCCAACTACAATACAAATCATAACCTATGTTCTACAATTTGCTGCCTACACAACTACAAACAATATTACACTGAATAATAATAATAATAATAATAATAATAATAATAATAATAATAATAATAATAGAAAACTCTGCTTAAGGGGAGCCTCTGTTTGCTGTGCGCTACACAATGTTTTGTAGTGCGTCTGCTTTTCCTTTTTTGAAAAATTGCGTCTCCTTTTGTCATCCCCAGGAGTGAGGACGGCCGCCGCGGAACCACGAACCAGCCAGACCACCCCTCGCCATTGGCTTCCATCTTAACCGCTGTCACGGCGCAGACCGCGGCCAAGTCGGCGGCTAAGGGGTGTTTGATGCCTGGCTAAATTTTAACCTCTATCACATCGAATGTTTGGACACTAATTAGGAGTATTAAATATAGGCTAATTACAAAACCAATTTCACAACCTCTAGACTAAATCGCGAGACGAATCTATTAAGCTTAATTAGTCCATGATTTGACAATATGGTGCTACAGTAAACATTCACTAATGATGGATTAATTGGGCTTAATAGATTCGTCTCACGATTTAGCCTAGAGGTTATGCAATTAGTTTTGTAATTAGTTCATATTTAATCCTCCTAATTAGCATCCGAATATCCGATATGACGTGGACTAAACTTTAGCTCTAGGGTCAAACAGCCCCAAGAAGGACTCCCTGGCGCAGCAACTGCTGGGCAGGTCGCCTTCTCCTCCTCTTCACCTTCTGCCGCTGATTCCCATCAGCGTCATCTCTTCTGCTCACCTTTTGCTCTGACAGACCTGGCATCCCCATCTCTTTCTCTCCATCTCCCGAGGTTTCTCTGGCTGGCAACATTTCCTGTCGCCGCCGTCCTCCACTGTCTCCCCTCGTACCGTTTCTCCACCTGAATCCTCATATCCATCATCATCACGACGTCACCAGCCATCTCTACCCCACTCATCTTCTACGCAAACACGCTGAAGTGAACCGGGCCCGTGATTCAAGTTCACAGCACTAAGAAGGATGTATGTCAACGACGCACGCGCACATTTATCCCAATTCCCAACTTCCCAACCTGCCTGCAGGCTACAGGAGTGCAGGAGGGCGCGATTATGCATCGCAACCGTGCTGCTGAAGGCAACACTATCGCTTCCGTGAGCACGCAGCCCAAAGACCGCTGCTGGCTCACGACGGCCGCTGGCCCACGACCATGTTGCCACTACCTTCCTCCCCGCATAGTCTCCGGCGACTCCTATCGCCGGCGACCCTCCCCATCCCCATCCACACCGCCCTCCCCCGCGCCGCCGAATTCACCTCCACCACCTACCGCCACCGTAACCCGGCTCTGCTTGGATGCTGGCCGCGACGCCCCCGCCGTCTTGCCACCCCGCCCACAACCCACCGCCGCACCCACCGCCGCACTAACTCGGCTACCTTCCCCGTCTCCTCCACCATCTTCATCTTCGGTAGCTGGATGCACGCCCCCGCCCAGTGCCTAGCCCACCGCCCCCGCCCGGCGGCAGCGGGGCCGCCACCCCGCGCCGCCTCGCAACCCGCCTCCTCTGCCGGACCTCCCTGCCCTCTGCCCCCACCCCCTTTTCTAAGGCTGGCGGCCATTAGACCTCCCCCGGCAAGCTCGAAGCCCCTAATCCCGAAGCCGGCAGTGACCGAAGGAAGAGGAGAAAGCAGCGGGGGAGGGAGATGAGCTCGCTGGCGGGACAGAGGAAGAGGAAGACGAAGAGGAGTGGATGGGTTGCTGACAAGTGGGATCCATGCATATGCGACAAATAGTTATCTGTCGCATATGCGATATATAGTCGTTCTGGTGTAGGATGCAGCATCTCCAAGACGTTCCACAATTTTGGATGACATGATTTAATGCAGGTACGTATTCGATATTCCAATCATGCTATGCCTTTCCAGTCTTCACCTCTTTATGATGTTGCACAGGACCACAAGTTTGAGGGTTTCACAAGATCAAAACAATAGTAGCAATTAATCTTCTACTGGTAGCATAATGGGTAGTATTTTTCAATCGTGCGGTTTGAGGGTTGTCATTCATCCCAAGGTACATCGATCGTTCCAATCTAATTCTGTGTACAGGATCAGATTTTAGCTATGCATGATTAACTTAACTTTTCCGGCCTGACAGAAGTTTTATCCCTTTTTTTCATATAATTGTTGTCACTCTTAGCAAAATGCTCACTGCATTCTCTAGATGCTGCCCTAAAACTATGTTTCTCAATCACACATTACCCTTGATCGTTTCTTTCCGGTTCAATACATTTGACAAGCTGTCAATTAATCCTCCTAAATGTATATAACGTACTTTCAGATGTCTTAATAACTTCAGGCTGTACTATCTATACACAACGTAGTAATAACCTACCGTATCTTTTTTTGCAGGTTGACTTATTCACAATGATTTCTAAACTTCTCACTTTGTGCATGCCTGATGTTGTAGCATCAGTGGAAAGAGCAGAATATTTTTTTTAATGTTAGTTATATTGCTCATGTATCTAGACAGTCCTTGATTCATTCATTGTTCAAATCTCTGCTAGACGGATTCATATCCTCACATAATTAGCTTCAAAATATTAATGTTGTCAGCACATTGATGGTGTAGTTATATGCTCTAGAGAGTTTAAATAAATATGATTCTACAGGGATTTGGGAAGATAGTGCGGGGTACTTGCTGTTTATTATTGTTAGCTGCAAAGTATTGGTTGCTGTCTTTTGCAATGATGCTGTAAAGACCTCTATTCTTGCCCTAAAAATTTCTTTGTTGTTCATCAGTGGAGGCATTTTCCCCCCTATATAGAAAGGTGAAGAGGCACTTGGATTTTTGGCCTGAATTGGCTTTTTGTGAAATGGTTGAGGGCTGAGAACGAACCAGCCATTCCTGAAGAAGGAATTGGACATTCTTTCCTCAGGATTTGCACATTCGGTTGGCTCCAGGTAGACACGACAGAAAGACTAATATATGTTTGATCATGGCTTCCTATGGCAGTCCATATACATAGCCTAAGGTATTATTTTCTATACGTATAGTTTACCAATCCAGTAAGCAATCACTATGATGGATAAGTACTGAGATCGATGTTTAGTACTGGTCTCTGCTTAAGAAATTTGCTCAGGAGAAGTAGGTATAATCGAAGCTCAGGAGAAGTAGGTAATCGCGGCCATAATAAATTTGTTGAACAGAAGAGCTAAGCTGCAATCAATGAATATAGTTATGTCGTTTCCGTATATCCGGTTCACCATATATGTACATCAACCTGTGGACAGTTACTAACTTACTATAACCATCAGTACACATGCAGTAAAGCAGTAATTTCTTTCAAAAAAAAAGATGTATATCAGTAATGATCAATTCCGCTCTCATCAACGGGCACAGTGGAGCGTGCCTCCCTATCTAGTTGTATACGCACGAGGAGGAGAGGCCCTTTCGTTTTGGGGGCTTGGGGCACTTGCACAACTCGACTCCCCGAAACTCTTCTCTTCCCTCCTCCTCGATCGTAACTACCTTACCAAGCTAGCAAAATTACTGATTGAAAAACTTTTATGAAGACTAATCTTGTCAATTCTTTACTAGCATCAAATAAAGTAACACTAGCCTACAACTGGTTCCTGGGCGAAGGACTGGAGGAGATCCGGGTGCGAAAAGGTGGTGCGAAGCGAAGGCCATTTCTTTAACCTCAAATTGATGATGCCATGATGGGAGCTGATAACTGAAGAAGCTGCCGAACAGGCGTCGTCAATCAATGGCCCAAGAAGGAGCTCGATCCTTGAAGACAAACCTTTTATTGTGGTTCTTACGTCTGTCCTCGGAGTTGTAAAGGGAACCTAAGAGGGAGTGCTTTTATCCTGGTTTGGACGTTCTTCTGCTTTGCTTAGGATTGGGGCTATGTCCCTATAACTCTGAATAAGGTCACGGTAGGTGCCAGAACTACTGCTATGCCAGTATACCTGGAACTTGCAGGTTACTGATTTTTCGAAAAAGATAGAAGGAAGAAACTGGCAGGTTACTGTGTCGGCCTCTCTGACATTTTGAGGATGACCGGGTCCATTTGTTACATTCGGGTTTAAATCCAAATGTCGAACTCACGGGTCACGCGATTGACGAGGAACAGGTTGTCTAAGGAAAGTTGCTCGAGCCAGGCAACCAGCTACTGAATCGGAGCCAGGCAACTCTGCGGTACGCGAGGCAGTAGAAACCACCGGCTCCTCCGAAGGACGGAGGAGTCAGCAGGGTTTGTTTTGTCGCTGCGTTGTTTCGTCGCGCACGACGCCGCAGCGGAACAACTACGCCGCGTTGGAGCAGGATGAACATTGAACGTAGAAATCGAACATTGGACGCGGGGCCTGTTGTCCAGAACTCAAAGTGAGGATCTAAATTTGCCGTGTGCGCTGGTGCATCAGAAGAATTCATGCTCGAAGTGCTCTGGTGCGCCATGGAATTTCTGTAGCGCTCAAGAACTACCTGACATACATTTGTTGTACAATTGTGCAGCCAAAGTATGTAGTCTTCTTTAGTCTTCGAAAGCTTACCTAGAAGACAGCAAGAATGCAATATAATGCCGGCCATCAGTAGAGCGAGGCCTCTTCATGTCTGAATCATGCCGGCAATTAGTAGAGGTAGGTCGTCCCTTCGTGGTAGTATAATGACTGCTATAAGTAGCTACAAGTATCCTAATGCCTCCCATGCCCAATTGATGAACAAGTGCTTTTGCGTCACTGTTGGAAAATAATCTTATGGCCGTGGTGGGGAGATGATCTACTGTATTCAAATGGCTCTCTAGGCTGAGGGTATTCTATTTATGCACCTCGAGAAGGTGCTGAAAGACCGACTTACCCCTGTAGATTGGGTCCTTTCTTGGGCCATTTATTGTACGATTATTTTATGGTAGGGGACGAAGAAAGCAAGAGCTCGAGAAGATGAACAGCGAACTGTATTGATCATATGCATTACATATGTATACACATTCAGGAGAGCCTGAGAGCCTAACTGCTAGAGCTATTCCTACGGGTGATGGACGTGGAGCGAGCGGATGGCGTGCGTCGTGCGTGGCAAGCGCAGCTCGCCCGACGCAGTGCCGTTGGTCTATGGGTTAGGATACTCGCTAAACCCCCCACACCCCCACCACGACGTCTGGCTTGATGACGGCGAGGCTGTCTCGGAAATCGTTGAACAGCGAGGTTGGCAATCCTTTTGTGAGAATGTCTGCAAATTGCTGAGCGCTTGGCACATGTAGAACTCGCAGCTCGCCGAGCGCGACCTTCTCTCTGACGAAGTGGACGTCCAGCTCAATGTGTTTCGTCCGCTTGTGGTGGACGGGATTCTTGGACATGTACACCGACAAGATGTTGTCACAGTATGTGATGGTCGCGGACGGTACGTCGCAGTGGAGCTCGCCGAGGAGGTGTCGAAGCCAAGTACATTCGGCAACGGCATTCGCAACAGCCCGGTACTCCGCCTCGGCACTAGAGCGAGACACCGTTGGTTGTCGTTTTGAGGACCACGAAACTCGCTTTTAAAAACCACGAAACCAGCGAGTCGCCGATGAACACACAGAACCCGGACGTGGAACGCCACGTGTCTGGGCATCCGGCCCAGTCGGCGTCGGAGTACGCCGTGAGGGAAGGTGTCGAGGACGCGCGGAGCTTGAGGCCCAAGGTCGTCGTGCCCTTGACGTAGCGAACTCGTTTGAGCATGGTGGAGTGGCAGTCGCGCGGCGCATGCATGTGCAAACACAGCTGCTGTACAGCGTACGCAATGTCTGGCCGGGTAATGGTCAGATACTGCAGTGCGCCGGCCATGCTTCTGTAGAACGACGCGTCGTGGAGAGGTTTGCCGTCAGTGCTAGATATCTTGGGCTTCGTATCTGCCGGCGTTGCGACGGGCTTGCAGTTGCACATTCCGGCGCGCTCCAGGAGCTCAATGGCGTAGTGCCTCTGTGAGAGGAAGAACCCGGAGCTGTCGCGGAGGACGTTGATGCCGAGGAAGTAGTGGACTGGCCCCATGTCCTTGATCGCGAACGCGGTCTTGAGCTGGCCGACGATGTGCTGGAGAAGAGTGGATGTCGAGGCAGTCAACACCATATCGTCGACGTATAGGAGCAAGTAGGCTGTGTCGACACTATCGCGGAACACGAACAGAGACGAGTCGGAACGCGTCTGCTTGAAGCCAATCTGTGTGATGAAGTTGGTGAAGCTCGTGAACCACGCCCGTGGAGCTTGGCGTAGGCCGTAGAGGGATCTGGAGAGCAGACACACGGCGTCCGGTTGCTCCGGATCCACGAACCCCGTCGGCTGCCGGCAGTACACACTACGGGAAAGCTAAAAATTGTCGAGTGTATTTTTTTTGCCGAGTATTTTTTTGCGAGCACTCGGCAAACAAGCTCTTTACCGAGTGCCAAGCCAAAAACACTCGGCAAAAAAAAACACTCAGCAAATCGGGGCTTTGCCGAGTGTCAAATAAAAAACACTCGGCAAAGCCCCCTCTTTGCCGAGTGTCAAAAAAACACTCGGCAAAGAGGGGGGTTTGCCGAGTGTCAAAAAAAACACTCGGCAAATAGGGGGGTTTGCCTAGTGTTTTTTTGACACTCGGCAAAAAAATATTTTTTTTCTCTTTTCACCATGAAATTTTTTCTACTCCCCACATACAACATGTGGTACTCCATGTTAAAATTTGGTATATTTTTGGATTTATTTGCTGTATTTATTTAATTAATTGCATTTCAAGAAAATTTTTGGTATAAGTCAAATTTGAACTGCAAGTGATTCAAATTATGGAACAAAATGAGTAGAAAAATGATATTCATGTTATTCGGCCCAATTTGAGACCTGACCCATGAAATGACAAGAAATTTCGAACATCTTGTTCAGGAAACACGACCACGAACGTGTGGCAGTGGTATTTTTAAATTATAAAAAAAACAAGCAAAGTCTGAAAATCATGAGATTTGTCATGATGTGATGATATCATAGGTGGAGGCTGTGGAAAAAAATTGAGAATGTTTTGCACATTTCGTCACGTACGATGTTTACAAACCGAAGCATTTCAGAAGAAGAATAGTAACGTTGAGAAGGATTGCATAAGATTTGGAGTCAAAATGACGGTCGAGTTTTGATTTGACTACAAAACTTTTTGTATAGTCAATAGAGAATATATATTATTTCATGTAAATTTTTGACATTTTTTAAAACAGTTAGATATTTTTTAAATTTTTTTTAAAATATCTTTGCCGAGTGTCCTAGGTTAGACACTCGGCAAACAACCGTTCACCGAGTGTCACCCTAGGACACTCGGCGAACTTTTTTTTTCCAACCGCGCACAAGGCCTTATCCCAACCGGCCAGCCTTATCCCCTCGATCTCCTCCACCAGTACCACTCCCTCACCTCTTCCTCTCTCCCCCCCGCCCGCCGCCCCCCGGCCCGGCGCCCCCCGCCCCGCCGCCCCCAACCCCGCCGCCCGGCGCCCGGTCCCCGACCCCGCCGCCGCCCGGCCCCCGGCCCCGCCGCCCCCTTCTTCCCCTCCAGATCCGGCCTCTCCTTCCCCGGCTTCCTCCCCTCCGGCCGGATCCGCGCCCCCTTCTTCCCCTCCAGCGCGGATCCGGCGGCCCCCACCTCTCTCCCCTCCGGATCTGGCGCGTGGTGGCGAGCGGCAGCGGCATGGTGGCGGGCGGCAGCGGGCGTGGCGGCCGGTGGCGGCGTGGTGGCCGTGGTCGCGGTGTTTCTGTTTTTTTTATTTTTTTCGAAAATGTTTGCCGAGTGCTTTTTGACACTCGGCAAATCATTTGCCGAGTGCTCGAGGTTCGACACTCGGCAACTCCACGTTTGCCGTAGGAAAGTTCGCCGAGTGCCGTTCGCCGAGTGTTACACTCGGCGAACTCTTTGCCGAGAGTTTTTCGGCCTTTGCCGAGTGCCTGAGGCACTCGGCAACCTTCCTGTTTCCGGTTGTGAGACCTGTTCGTCCAGGTGTCCGTGAAGGAAGGCGTTGGGCACAGTCCGGATTGTGGCCGGTTTCACCACTGGCGTGAACGTCGCGCCGAAGTCGACTCCAGGTCGCTGATTGAACCCGCGCACCACCCAACGAGCCTTGTAGCACTCGAGGCTCCCGTCTGGATTGTGCTTGTGCTTGAAGACCCACTTGCCGGTGATGATCCAAGCGCCGCCTGGTCGTGGAGCGAGCCACCAAGTGCGGTTCGCGAGCAAGGCATTGTACTCGGCACACATGGCGGCAAGCCAATTTGGGTCCTTCATGGCCGCTCGAACGGAAGATGGAATCGGGGAGGATGCGGATGGAGTCGCCGAGAGTGCGTACTTGGGGTTCGGTTTGAACACCCCGGCACACGCGCACGTCGTCATCGGATGACGATTCTCGTCGGAGGTCGTCGCCAAGGTTGTGGACGTCGTCGTGTGTACCGGTGGCGGCGCAGACGATGCTGCCGGCGCGGACGGCGCTTGTGTCGTGGGTGACATTGGCGGTGCGGGTGACGCTGGTGTCGGTTCCGGCGGCGTGGGCGACGTGGGCGTCGCAGGTGATGCAGGAGGCGTAGGCGACACGGGCGTCGCGGATGAAGCGGGTGTTAGCGCAGCGGGTGCGGATGGTGCGGACCCCGATGATGTAGGTAGCGACGTTGGTGTCGTGGTGGATGCAGGCGATGTCGGAAAAAAATTACGTGCAGTCAGGCTGCAGATCGGGCGTCCTGCAGTCCGTCCCCTGATGCGCTCCGCCTGGGATCGGACGGAGGCACCCTCGCTCGGCTCCTCCGTGCTCGGCTTGCAGGCACGCTTGGGTCAGCTCGGCTCGCAGGCGTCCAGGCTCAAAAAGGATCCCCTTCTGCGCCGCCAACCGCCGCCGACCCACCAGCTCCCATCCCCTTCTTCGCCGATAACCTCACCACCTCCGCGCTTCGTTCCGACGACCTTCTGGACTCCCGCGGTTGCCGTCCACCGCAGCTGAATCTACCGCCGCCGCCACCGGATTCCGTCTCGGCCGTGGCCATGCCCCGGTCTGCCACCGAATCCCGTCCGTCCTCGAATTCTACCCCTGTGCCCGTCCCTGCCTTGGTCGCCCTCCTGTTCCTCTGCCCCGCCGGCCGTCCGCTGATTCAGTCCCTGCCATTGCCGTCCGCTCGAAGATGAAGATGAGCTGCTCCTGTGTGGAGGACGGGCGAGATCAGATTGTACCATCTGTATTGACGAGCAGCCTGATTTTGATGGTGAGGGGAGCTACGATGGGCGTGGCTGTTCTGGCAATGGAGGATTGAATGATGACAGTGATCAGTTTGCCATGGTGTATGAGAAGGATTGGGAGATGGAGAGGGTGCTCGAGTAGCAGGCTGAGCTAATTGGGCAGTATGAGGCTGAAGAAAATGCTCAGATGGAGTGGGAGAAGAAATTGAGCGAGAGTCCACACATTCAACAACGGTACACATTGTCCTTTTCAGATATGATGCACTTCCTATTTAGTTGTTATTGCATTTGACTGAATAAAAAATAAAATGATCTAATATTTCCATATTGTGCACTTATTTCTGCTCTCCAATCTCCAGGATAATGTTAACTTAAACAACAAGCTAAATCAGACTGAAAAATGCTAGCTGGAGGATGGAAACTGCTCAGATTGTGGATAAAGAAATGGTTTGTGAACATGCAAGATCAAGTGAGGATTATCACAATCCCTCTGAATTTCTACCAAAGGGATCTGTTTCAGAATTGCCCCCAAATGTAGCCAAAGATAGTGTTACTGAGCAGCGTAAAGCTGATGGGTCTGATCATGATTTTGTAGTGGGCACTATGATAGTTGCCTCAAGCCATGGTGAATTGCAGGTTAGGAAGAATATGCTTACAACTAAGAGCTATCTTGAAGGAAGTGGTAATAATCTTGGGAAATCAGTTCTCCCTCCACAAGCAAGCTGTGATAGCATCCTAAATGCAAGATATGACAGAGGTCAAGGAGATGTAGCATCCTAAATGCAAGATATGACAGAGGTCAAGGAGATGTAGCATCCTAAATGCAAGATATGACGGAGGTCAAGGAGATGAAAATTCTGACAGTGGTTCAGAATGGGGAGTGGTTCTTTTCTCCCTGAATGTTTGAGGTAAAGTGATGTGCTAACTACTTCTTTTCTTTTGCCAGGTGGTTGTTGACACAGTAGCTGGCAAAAAGATCACGTTTGCTGAAATACAAGACTAATAAATCAAGCACTGAAGGTTGCACTGCTCTGTGTCTCGAACAATCCAAAGAGCCGTCCACCAATGAGGGCTGTGGTGAAGATGCTGCTGGAAGCCAAGGAAGAGAACAAGCGGATGCTGAAGCTGGCACCTCCGGACATCTAACTTGAAGCAACCCCGTATGAAGAATAATGAATAAAAGATGTGTTGGCTCTTCTTGGATAATGTACTCCATATCAATTGGCATCATATCTAGTTCTGATAGCAGCTAGCTAGTTCTGAAACATCACCAAAGCTTGTAACTGTTCTAGCCTTTTGCTCCGAATGAAAAGTGATGGTTGCTATCAATCTGTCATGTGGCAAAGATTTGGTGTTCATAATTTGCTAAATGAAAACCACATTCCTGAATGAACTCTCTTGCACCTATCCTTGGATGTGAAAAGGCACAGATTTCATCCAATTAGTGTATCTTAATTATCTTGTCAAACAAGAAAGGATGCGGTCTATAAAATTAAACTGCCAACACTGAAAGGCTCGGTTGCAGCCATATTCTCCAACAATATAAATGAGTTACATGTCATATATAGATAACAAATATATCATATATAGATGACAAATATATGGTCCCAACACAGTACAAATGAAAATAAAATTCTGTGTAACACAGCAAGGTCACTTGTTTTCTTGATTTGGCACTCCATCACAATTTAATTTCTTAACAGCAGGCTGTAATGTGGCAGCTTGATCAACTCCAAATAATAGATTTGTATATCCTCCTTGGATATACGGAGCACCAAAGTGCGGCATTGGGGTATTGGCATATCCTTCTTGGATCAATGGAGATGCTACGGAGGAGGATTGTCCGTATACATTATATGCAAAGTTTGGCATTGTGCTGCTATCATTAATGGTACCATCGTTAACATCCTGTATGACAGAATATGAAATTATTTATAAAAAGTTGAATGTAAGCAAATCAAATATGAAAAGTGAATATAGTGCAAGTCATATGACTTACGATAAATTGCTCTGGTTTCAGCACCTTCGTATCCTTCATATCTATTATTTGGTGCATTTATTGAATTTTGCCCTATATTCAAACATATGAAGTTAACTATGCATGTATAAAAAAGGAAAACATGCTAGAATGAGTAGGATCATTACCTTTCTCTCTTCCACTTTTCTTTTTCTTCCCTTTTTCTTTTCAAGGGAGATGGTCCCTCATTTACTCTTTGGGCCTTTTACCACCCGAGGAATTCTAAATGATATTTTACCTCTGAATGTGTCTGTAGCACAGTCAATTGAAATTGGAGGAACCTCATTGGCTTTTTCTTGAATCTTGCTTAGAGAATTATCTGCTTTCAAATCCAAATTACCTATTGCATTCTCCAAATAATCAAGAAGTTCTTTTGACCGTGAACACTTCAATGCAACAGATATTGCCTTTCGTGAGATACGTGCAGCTTGGGTTTTCAAAATTTCCTTCTCAGATCCTCATTTCTCAATATAGAATCCTCTCTTTGCATATTTTGTCCATCTGTTCAGTATATATTGTGACGGTAACATGAAAACATCGTTTACATTGAACACTTTGAGCGCATGCTTGCACATTATACCTATAAGATGTGGACATCATATTTCAGCAATTTGTATTACAAATTATATTATTGCAATTTAAACCTTGTATACATACCTATGGATTCGTACTTTCGGCAAGCACATGCAATGGTCAAATCTGCTTTGTTGAATACAACCGTTGCTCCATAGTCAGAGTACATATGTGTAACCATATATGTCAAAACTGACCCCTCGCTGGGTAATAATCTACAAGAAAATGAAAATTGTTCCTTAAATTCTTCCTCAAATTCTTTAAACATCCTCCTTGTATATGAATCGGCCGCGGTCTTCAATAGAGGGATGCAAGTAACTAGGCTCTTTCGACGTGATGGTTGGTTCCTAGTAGTGGAGCAAAAGGCAATTCAAACTTATTAGTCTGAAACGTGGTGTCAAAAGATACGGCATCACCAAAACATGCGTAATCCATGATAGACTGACCATCTGCCCAAAAGAAATTAGCCATTCTACCATCTTCCTCATCTATTTCAATGGCATAAAAGAATGATGGATCCTCTGTTTGCTTATTTTTCAAGTATTCCAACAATGTTTATGCATCATTGGATTCTAAATACTTCTTGCGTTGCCGACCAATCTCATTGTTGCAATCCATCCGTGAGAATGGCACTTTGTCAACTCCTCCATAAAATTGTGCCATAAACTCAAACACCTGGGCTGGCTTGATTCCGCCGTCCCTCATTTGGCCAATTAGTTTCTTATCTGCTTCTTGAACACTTCGTTGGGACCTCAGCTTTATTTGGACTAGCAAGGTAATGATTGTGATCAAGCACAACCTTATACACTGTCCACACCCCCTCTTTGCTAACACTAAACTGAACACGAGCATTGCAACCTATCCTTGTAGTGTGTTTTGATGATTCTGTTTGTCCATGACCTTGACTACTACAAACTATATGTTTGTGACATATACTGCCATCTCCTCGGCGCTTTATGTCACTCTTTCTAATACTGAACCCAATCTTGCCTGCATATGTGTTGTACATATCGTAAGCTTTCTCTTCGAATTCGAAAGACATTCCAACTTCATAAACAATCAAAGTTTGTCCAACTTTATCAGCCACCTGTTGTATAATGAGCGTAGAGTTAAAAGGTGCCTTACAAAAATATGAAATATTATAATCTCACTTGAATTTATTATTCAAGTTGCTTCAATTACCTCATCTGGCGTTTCATTCGCCATTGCTTCTGTGGTGATCGACTTAGTATTCTCTGTATTATGTGCGACCTAGCATGTGCTCACGCGTGTAAATGTGCTCATGGATCAGAAATAGGTGGAGGGCATGTACAATCATCAAAACACACACAAAAAAAGCTAACTGCACCTGAGTTATCTGCTACTCATTCACTCCAGGTTCTCCAACGATTCTACAGGAACATGGCATCTGATGAGAGGAGGGTGCAGTAGGTCCGATGGGTGTCTGATCCTCCTGGCCTTCTCCTGCCATGGTGCACGCGTCGTGCAGGGCGATAGGATGAGTTGCGCCACCGACTGCGCCCTAATAGATGTGTTTGTCAAGTGAACCTGCACGTCAACGAGCTGCTGCCAATCAGTATATGTCGTTGCCAATGCCAACCGAGCTGCAGATTGAACCTGTACGTCAATGGGAAAGTAGGGCGACGAAGCGGAAGGTGGTGGATGATGGTGATTTTTTTCCCGTGCTGGCGGAGGTGGCCGAGGAGGAGGCCGCGGGGACGAGCGGGAGGAACGACAACTGATCGACGAGTCGGAGGCGGCACCGTGCGGGCATATGGTGAGCCGAGCGAGCCCTGACGAAAAACAGTCCGTACCACGCGGATGCCAAACAGTCCGTACCACGCGGACGCCAACGCGAGCCGTCCGCAGATGCCTCCGTCCGATCCCAGGCAGAGAGCATCGGGGGACGGACTGCAGGACGCCCGATTTGCAGTCTGACTGCACGTAATTTTTTTTCGATCCGCGCGGCCGTGACGTGCCGGTGGGTTTGGGGTTTTACCGCGTTTCGTGTGCGTGAGCCAAGGAACCATGGCGGCGAACGGGCGGTTGGCGCGTGTAAAGAACCTGGAGAATGTTGCGTTCTGCTGGTGGCGTAGTAGACTGTACGTACGTGTTTTTGCCCCAGTTGGGGATGTCTTGGAAATTGATCGATGCTCTCTCTTGCGTCCTTGAAAGGAACTCTCTTTGCTGCGACGCGCGCGAGTTTGCTCGCAATATTGAGGGCATGTTCATATCCGTTTATTTCCCGCTTATCGATAGAAATAAGCTCTAAGTCCACCCAAAAATCTAGCTTATTTTTCGCTTACCACCTAAGCCGCTAAGCCCACAATTCACGATAGAACTAGCGGACCAATTTTCCTGTACGTAGCCTCGAGACGCTTCACCGCAAGCGAACGATTTTTCCCCCGATACCCCCACCCCACCGACACCTGTTGTCCGCCCCCACGCCATCGATCCTGCGCCCGCCGCCGGCTCTAGCCGCCACCCTCCACCGGCTCCCTGCACCAAATCCTGCCCTCCACCGGCTCCCTGACTAGATCCCGCCAGCCACCTCCCTACCAACAGATCCCGTCCGTCGCCCGCCGCCAGCTCCGTCCTCCCTCCCCACGTCCTCCCTGCCCGCCTCGCGTCAGTCCACCGGCGCCTAGCGTTTCCCTACCCCTGGCTCGCGTCCTCCCTGCCCGCCTTGTGTCAGTCCGCCGGCGCCGCCAGCTCCTTCCGCCAGCGGTCGTGGCAAGGCTCACCAGGCACACAGCGGCGAGTGGGCGGGCGTGCCGTGAGCTTTCCCAGGGTACCCTCTTTTGCCGCACTCGTCAGGATCGCTAGCAAGTTAGTGATCATGCACCGTTGATGCCAATTCCATCTTCATTTGATATTGTATCCATTTGCATAGATTGCTCCTTTTTATTCTAGATGTGTAATTGTTGCGTTTGGTGAATTCGTGATCGTGCGATGATTCTAGACATTTGAGTTGGGAGGATCGCTTCCTTGGAGTGTTCTTTCATGTGCTGCGGGCAGTGTTTTAAGAATTCGGCATAGTTTGCTGAACCTGGAATAGGTTATTGTGTCTTTGTAGAATCTATCTTGTACTTGATTATGGATGGTTTTGTTTGAGAATTGATTGGTTAAATGCTGTCCAAGATGATAATTAGAACTAGGATCATTGAATATGGAAATGGGTTGGTGTGACGCCTGAGTGGTCAAAGTATAGGTCATCATGGAAGTTAATAATTTTGAATTGTTAAGTTGGTGCATGGCATTATAAGCCACTGATTGGAAGGAAGTTCCAGCATCATGACAAGATGAGAATTGAAATCTTTTCTGCAAGACCATTTTCTTTTGCTGCCATATCCAAATGCGACAATGAAAAATCCCTCTTTTTTCCATTTTTTGATCAGGCCATTTCCAGACATGACAACATAAACAATATCTCTGTTGTAGTAATTAGATAATTTTTTTAATAAAATATTCCTTAGTGTTATCTGAGTTAAGAAACTAGAAGGATATTGTATGAATGATTTATGAGTTAAGAAATTGTAATAAAGCTTACTGTCTTGGCCCTACTCGTACATTTGTTTTACTGCTCGAAGTGGGTCTGATCAGTAATCAAGCTTTATGGCCAAACTTGTTCAATTGGTTTGAAAATGATTGAGAGGAAAAATGTTTTTTTTTGGCAAAGTTATTTCCATATTAGATCGATCTATCATATGAAATTCATATTATTGTAATGCAATTTCTATTTAACAAACTCCGAAGACATTAGAATTATTATCTTCTCCTCAGATCCATAATAAAAATGAGCTATTATCAGCCTCTGGGGCATTCAGGTCAATTTACCAGTCAGGACAAACAATCGAGACAAAATAATCAGGATTGCCAAACACCCAGCTTATTCAGACAGCGGATTCTCCAGGCAGCAGGCTTATCTCATAAGCGAGTTCCAGAAAAGCGTATACAAATAAGGCCTGATTCTACCAGCGTGCTAGCCCGCACAGAACAACGGGGTTGTGCGCAACCGCGTGTGTTTTTTTCTTTTTTCTTTTCAATTATTTTTTCTATACCATGTAAATATTGTATAGTACATTAATTTTTTAACAACATTCTCTCAAAAGTTATGACAAATGGTACGCGTATAAGTTATGTATATTATAAAAGTTGTATTACAAAATATATCACCTAAATTGTTGTTAGGAATAAAGTTATACGTACAAATTGTGCGTATATGTTACAACTGTATAAAAAATAAAATTTGAAGTTATTCTTACAAATTGTACTTAAAAGTTGCACACATAAGTTCTGCACCTTATTTAAGTTGTACTAAAAAAAATTCTCATAGAAAGTTATATTATAGAGTTATGCATCGAAGTTACTTATGGTATTACAAAAATGAAAAATCGTGGGATTTTAAACTTTTTAAAAAAGAAAGTCGCAGAGTGATCGAGCGCGGCAGCCCTCCTGGCGCGCGCTGATTAGCGCGATTCTGCTAACTGCTAAGCATGTTGGGCGCGCATGACTGATTGGGCCTTGGTGATGAATTCAAATGGGGGGCAACTGCGAGCGTACTGGGCCCTAAAGTTCTCGTGCGAGGAAAGCAAAAGCCCATTCACCCTTCTGTCTAAGCCCAAGCAAGCATGGACGAGCATTATCACCAAGCAGAATCTTTGCATGCAGTCAGCATCCAAAGCAAGCAGTCAGCACACTCTCACTCAACAGCATCTGTGTACGTGGAGGCCCTACTTTGCTAAAGCATCCCAAAGAGGCACCGGGTCCAGTGTGGTGGACTGACTGGTGGGGAGGTACCGTTGCACCAAAATGGCCACTAGTATTCGGTTTGCATTGGGTGAGGCCTAAGTTGGGCCACCTGCTCTGCCTTTATAGACCCCAAATGTCTATTTCTGCAGTAACTCCATGTCAACCGAACTAGACCAAGGCACTTTCGCCAAACACGCATCTAGCATTGCCAAACAAAGGGGCAATTAAACCTTGCTGAAAACATGGCGACACAAGCTGAGACTACCCAAGAACGGCGGCACACCTGTATACATGGCAAAACGGGCTGGGTCTAACGGCGGCATGAGGCCCAGCACGATTTAGCCCGGCACTAGCACGGCCTGGCTCGGTTAAGGATGGGCCCGAGCTGCCACGGCTTGGTATGCTGGGCCAGGCTTGGGCCGCTACTGCAGCACGCGGGCTGGCACGGGCACAGCCCGTTTAATTGGATGGCCCAGTTTGGCCCGCTATATCTTCCCTCGCCCATTTAAAATAGTCATATTTGTGATTGTGTGAACATATTATAATATCGACATATGACAACTTGTATATGCATATCATTATATGCATGTGAAAACCATCAAAATTCTAACTAGGTGGACTTGCTACATGTATTTATGCCTCAATTGTCATCGATTTGGAGGTTTTTTGGTTTAGCGGGCCAATGGGTGGCCCGGCCACCTAGCACGTCGGGTTGTTGGGCCGGCATGGCCCGTTAAGCCTACAAGGGCTGGGCCTGGGCCTATGAGGCGGCACAGCCCGCCACTGTGACCGGACCAATGCAGGTCGGGCCGGGCGGGCGGGCCTTTTGGCCATGTATTACTACTGACACCTGACACCGGTTCCTCCCTGCATTCTTTGCCGGAAACAGACGGGGTCGAACAGAGGTGTGCTGCGGCGCCACGTCAGTGGCCACATGTCGTCTCCCCCGCACGGTAGAACAACGCCGGTGAAGCGCACCGCCACTGACTGCCATGTGATACGGGCATGCAGGACAGGCGCGAGCCGGGATGCGAGTCCTACCTGCTGCCTGGCACGAGGTCATGTGCGCCCCATGCTAGGGTTCCCTACTTCCCTTGTCTCTTCCTTCCCTACCACTACCATACGGCCACAAGTGAGTGGGCAGCGAGCACTACCCACGCACGATCATACGAATATACGATCCGGAGGACTGAGGGCAAAGGAAGACAAAGGTGAACGAAAGCTGGGGTAGTCGAGTACCAGATCGTGTGACGATCTGCCGAGCTCATCGATGGACCGATCGATCTCTGGAGTGGTGGTTGGACTTTGGACCTGGACCTTGGAGCAGAGAACGCACGGCCGGATCGATCCACACGCCTTTCGCTGCTCGCTCTGAAAAGCTTGGATCGCATCACATGCAGTGCATGTTCCTACCTTGTTTCCTTTTGCTCGCTTGCTTTCTACGTGTCCCTTTGAATCAGTGCAATGAGATGTACTGCAATCTGACTATGTAAAAGTGAAACCGAAATGATGTGCCAGAGGTGCATTTTTGGGCGGATAGAGTTTCAGATCATCAGACTGAAAACCGCGATGGAGGAGTTGATCTAGGAGTATTTAACTGGAGGAAGCAGGTTAAACACAAGTTGGGTCATTGCGTCCGTCACATGGCACAGGACAATCATGCCGTCTCCACAGTGCCACTTCCGTACGGGTCCAGGCTCTAGGTGCTCCATCTGTCCATCTAAAAATGATGCCCTTCACGACATCCGGAATTTGGCGTACGATACGAGCATAAGGCTAATCCCAGTGGAAGTTTTATAGAGGTTTCATGCACATTAAATACGGTGACACATCAGCATATATGATAACATGGCATGGTAGTTATGAAGTAAGAGAGGGAAGGGGTTTCATCAGGATGAAACTGTGTATACACTGTTTCCAAGACTATGAAACCTATTGAAACTTGCATTGTGGGCTATAGAGTTTCATTTCATCTAACCATATCCAATCACATGCCTCACAATTAAATGTCATGGGCATCCTATGAAATTGTGAAATGAAACTATGCACTGTGACTCCCTGTTTCATTCATGAGAATACACCTCATGGGATGATGTGGCATCTTTGGAAATAGTGCAATGAAACATTGCACTGGGACTAGTCTAAGACCACAAATTTCATTATTCACTCACTCAAAACATCCGCTCCAGATTTCCTAAACACTAGCGCAACAAAATACTCTTAATGCACTCAAAAAATCCGCTCCGGATCTGGTAGACGCCAGCCCAAACGGCACAAACTCAAGATAGAAACAACAGTGCAAAAGAGGCCCCTGAAAAAGAGGAGCCTCTGAGCGAGCCAACGACTGCATTGACCTCGCCTCGTTCATCAGAGATAACTGCACGCTCAGAGCCAATGACAGCAGCCTGTGATCTGAGCGAGCCAATGACTGCACCACTCCACCGTCGCTCAGATCACACTCGGCAGCGAGCAGAGTAGCAGACGTGCCGATGACGATCGGCAACTCAGGCCGCCACGTTCACCGGAGAATCCAATGTTGACCCAAGGCCAACGCGGTAGTAGGTGCAGTGGAGTGACGCCGGTCGCCAGGACTGGCCAGTGGCGTTCCGGCAACAACCAAACCTAACAGTCTAGTTAAGCGATAATCAGATTCAGATCTTCAGCACTAAGAGTCTTTGATTTCACATGCTTATGCATAAGCAACTTAAAATAAGCAAATAAGTTGCTTATGAAATCAATCAGTTATTTTTAGCAGGGATTTCTGAAAACTAAAAGGTACACTTTACACCTCATGCCCTCATTCAATGTACCCTACCCCTCTCTCCCCCCTCCCCCGTCACCACTCACCAGCTCCCCTTCCTCCGCGCCACCCGCCGCCGCTCCCGCCCGCCCCCCGCCCCCGCGCAGGCTCCCGACCCCCGCCAGCCCCCGGGATCGGGCGTGTGCAGGAAGAAGAAAGGTGGGGTGGCAAATTGGAGGGGTAGCAACACAAGGAGCAAATATGACAATGTCCATCTTATTCAATGCTCATAAGCAAGGTTATCCAAACCGCTAGATTAAAAATAAGCAACTCTAAATAATAAGCCAATTTTTAAGTTACTTGTAATAAGCAACTCAAATCAAACTCACCCAAAACAACACGGAGCACCAGGAATGTTCGAGCTCGAAACCTTTTGAAAACAGGAATTTTAAAAACCTGGAACAGCTTGGAGTCTCTCTCGACGGGATCTCGGTCGTGGACCGCGGACGCAGCGGCTCCAGGCGAGTTGAGCGGAATCCGACGAGATGGGATGAGACGAGCTCCTCCGGCTGTCGCGTCGGTTAAAACCCTGTGTCTGCGCGAAAAAGTGGCCTCGAAGCTCGCGCCCTCCTCGAATTATGATGTCCCCGTGGCGAACGCCGGCCTACTACTATAGCTAATGCGGCTCACTGCACGACGCTACGGACGGACGGTGGCGGATAGCCTGGGCGCCTGGCCGGGTGGGTCAGTGCCCGGCACTGCTGGTGCTGGCGCACCATGCACCTGTGGTCGAAATGCAGATCTGAAGGAAGCTTTTACAGTGCTGCACCAAAACGCAGATCTGTGGTTGTGATTTTAGAACTCGTGTTCCTGTTTACCTGCTCCCATGACCGCGAACCTCTGTGAAGTTTGAAAGCCTCTCTTGGATCCGGAAACCAAGAGCCAAAATGTGGCAACTCTTCAGAGTGGTAAATCTGGGAACGATTTCAGAGTGAAAATGCAGTGCATCTTTTTTAGAGAACAAAGGGGGGCCAGCGGCACTGCTGAACTTCCAACTGCAACGAAACGGGAGTGGGCGAACCCAAAATACAACAAGCAAATAAGCAAGCAAAAATCCAAAGGACCCCCAGGGCCGCCGTGTGCCCCACCGCCGGCGCATGGAGGGAGAAGAGCCCGACGACGGATTCCGCTGCATCCCGCGCCGTGCCCGGAGGGGATCGCCCTGGGAGCACCAGCGCCCAGAACGCGCAGAGGTGGGGGCAGGAAGCGAAGAGGTGGTCGACGTCCTCTTCCGCGCCGGCGCACAAGAGGCAGGAGGCGGAGTCCAACATGCCGTGGCGGTGAAGGGACGCCCTGGTGCGCGTCCGCCCGTGGCGTGAAAATGCAGTGCTAGTAGCATATACCCATATACTGATATACCCCCCATCATCTCCGGCCTACCAGCGGTAGGCCACCGGATCTCATCACACACGGATCAATTCTACAAGATGCAATGCAACGGTGGCAGAAAGGAAGTTTTTTTTAGAGAACAGCAACGCACTACAGCTAAACAAGGTGTCTCCTCGTGAACGCCATTGATTCATGTTGATGGAACGGGAGCAGAGCACGCACGCACCGGCTCCACCTCCTCTGCTGGGGTTCGTCTTCAGCGGCGGTGGGGGCAGAAGGTGACGACGTAGGACGCGCCGGCGGAGCAGGTGAGGATGGACGTCGGGTCGTCGTAGGCGTACGAGTACGCCTTGGGGCACGCCGACTTGAACAGCCTCGAGTACGCCGTGGGCTTGCACTGCTGCGGTGTCCCGAAGTTGCCCGTGCAGCAGTACTGCGGCGCGCCGTACGCGGCGCAGGCGCTGCGGCACCCGACGACGCGGTTCCCGTCGCCGCCGCGGACGGCGAGACCCTGCGGGCACACGCGGTTGAGGTCGCTGACGCACCCGGCCGGGACGCAGTTCGCCCCCGACCCGTGGACCGGCGTCATGGCGATGGGGATGTTGTACCCGTCCACCAGGCTCACGTCGTAGAAGTCCTGCGCCGCGGGGGCGCCGGAGCCGGAGCCGAGGGTGATCTCCGCCAGCGTGGCGGGCGGCGCGCCACCCGCGCCGTTGCAGTAGAGCGTCCCGCCGCAGTCGCCCGTGGCGCAGCGGCCCCGGCCTGCCGCGTCGAACTTGCACTCCTGCCGGCCCCACACGCGCCCCGACCAGCCGGCGGGGAGGCGGATGGAGGTCGCGTGGCCGGGCGCAAGCTGCATCCCGCCGCGGGCAAGGAGCTCCTTCCCCGCGCTCGGCTGGATCCCCGGCCACACCGTCTCCCCGCACCGGTTGTACAGCGCCAGCGTCGCCGCCGACGCGCCCCCGGCCGCCGCCAGGGCCAGGAGGAGCACCGCGGCCAAGGCCACCGCGCGCATTGCCATTGCAGCGGACACGAGGCGTCGCGCGCTCACGCGGAGGAGGCGAGCGGGAGAGTGAGCGAGCTCTGGCGCGCGGCGGAGTGGGCTGGGAGTGTCGCGCTCGCGCGGCGTGTAGCGTGGTAGGGTTCGCGCGGGCGTATTTAATGAGTGGGGGAGTGAGGCAGAGTGACTGTGGAGTGTGAAAAGGTTGGCGACCACTGGCTGCCTGGCTGGCTGTTGTTTTGGCTCGGGCGCCCGTGTTCGGCTGTGATTTTTTTGTGTGAAAGGGGTTGTTTGGATATTAGAGACTAAAGTTTAGTCTTATCATATCGAATATTTGATACTAATCAGAAGAATTAAACATAAACTAATTATAAAATTAATTGCAGAATCTCTATACTAATTCGAGTGTTCAGTATTACATGGTGGTTCGCTGAACGCCGGAAATGAACCTCACCGTACCTCCCCGGACCGTCTCCCCCGTCTGCTAGGGTTAAAAAGGAGAGTTGCATCGGCTTGTGGAGAGGGACCGACATGGACGGCATGAGAGAAAAAAATAATGTACATGTACTGCTGAAAAACGTGGTCCTTGCAAGCTCGCCCTGATGGTACTTCGCGGTATCTATCCTGGTGAATGGCATACTCTGAAATGGGTTAACGTAGCGTTCGAAGCGTCAACATCGTGGTCTCGGGACAGAAAAGGCTGATCATCATGTAGTGCTACGAGGGCAGTCCTAATGGGACATTGATGATAGTTTCTATCCTTTTTAATTGTCATACCAACTAAGTAATTTGTTGATGTGGCAGTGAATTTATTATGGAGAGAGAAACCATTTCCTAGAGAGGAAACCAAGTCTCACGCGCACCGATGGACCGAGAAACCAGCGAATCTGCGTTGGGAAGACCCAAATAGTTTCTTTTTGCTTACCGTCGGATCCTTTGCGCTTGCACTGCTGCTACCCATCACTCAAGCTCCTTTACATGATGCACAGAGGATCCGGTACTAGAAGGGAGAATGATTGGTTGGATTTTTATTTAGACTTTAGATAAAAAAGTGACATTGTGAAGTATGATTTCTTGATACAATATCAGACTTTCCATTGAGAGTGCCATGAGTCAAACAGGCGAGAGTGACACATGCATCCGAAGTCCAAATCATCTGCAGAGAGCCGGGGATGTGCTAAAATAGCTAGAGGCAACGTTTAAACGCTTCGGTCATGGGCCAGCTAGTAGCCTAGGAGGCTTACCAATCAACCAGTTAGGCCTTGTTTAGTTGCCCAACTGGACAACCAAAATTACTGTAGCGCAACTGTAGTATTTCGTTTGTATTTGTGAATTATTGTCCAAATATTGACTAATTAAGTTTAAAAGATTCGTCTTGCAAAGTACAACAAAACTGTACAATTAATTTTTGATTTCGTCTACATTCAGTACTCCATGCATGTACCGCAAGTTTGATGTGATGGGAAATTTTCTTTTTGCGTAGTGCCAAAGTTAGGATTTTGGGAGAAACTAAACAGGACCTTATTAGATCTTAGCCGGTTCTCTTAGTCAACACAGCTAATATTGGAGTAGCTCTGAAGATCCGAACATGACTCGCTAAGGCAACGGTTTAAAACATGCAGTAAATATGCAGTAAATATGCCAGCAACAATACTTATCAATCAACAAGCTAAAATTTTGTTGTCAGCCGATTCTCCTAGTCAATACAGCTATGGTTAGTAAAAAAAAACTAAAACGGAACCATCATTTTACCATGTTTGGATTTAAGCTCGCTAATACTCCATCAGCTTCAAATTGTATATCATTTTAAGTTTTCTAGATTTATAGATATTATTATATATTTAGATATGCACTATATTAAATGCATACGATCTAATATTTAGAACGGAGAAGCACCTCTCGCAGCGCTGTCAACGGAGAGGTATTAGCACGGAAGGAGTCGGGCTCGAGACGAGGCCTCAATCAATTTGCCCGCAGCATGACGAGTTGAGGTGTGAATGCCTTCCCGTACGAGGGCACCTGCCAATCTGCTGCTGCCTGGCATGATGTCCATGATGGAGATTGATTGCTCTTGCTCACGCCTCCAGCTTTCACGCAAAAACCCCAGCCCCCTTCACCACTCGCAGGAAATTGCTCGTGTGACATGCTGTTCTGGCCTCAAGCCGAGCTCGAGCACAGCTACAGTGCCAGTGCCACCCTACTCTCTCACAGTCTGAAGTCAGACAGTCACAGCACAGACGCAGACACGACGCGGGCGCACGGTGATCGATGTCTGTGTAAAGTCAACAGGCACGGTGGGCCCGGCGTCAACCAGGAACAGAGACCAGGCAGGAGGCATCGGGGCTCGGCTCGTTTTGTTGGGTTCTGTTGCTCGCGCGCTCGTGCCTCGCGAGCCGCGGTGTCCGGCACGGCGGGTCGGTGGCGCAGTGAGATCCGGTACGGAGGATTTCGCGAGAGAACAGGGCACGGGAGAATGGAGTGTACTGCCGGGCAGGGCAGGTGGAGGAGGGAGGACAGGGACCATGTGAGGAACGGTACGGAACGGTGCGAGGCACTGCAAGCCCTTGTTCACTTCCCACAAAACTCCCAACTTTGGCACTATGAAAAAGAAGATTTCCCATCACATCAAACTTGCGGTACATGTATGGAGTACTAAATGTAGACGAAATCAAAAACTAATTGCACAGTTTTGTTGTACTTTGTGAGACGAATCTTTTAAGCCTAATTAGTTAATCATTGGACAATAATTCACAAATACAAACGAAACGCTACAGTGTTGCTACAGTAATTTGGCACCTCCCAAATTCGCCAAGTAAACAAGGACCAAGTTGTTGAGTTGGGACCTGATTGGTTACATGGAGAAACACATCCTTCGCACCTCTGAGCCAGGCCGCCCATGGCCAGGCTGGGAGCACACAGGACCCGTGTGATTGGTTGCATGTGTGCATGCAGCATGGCTGGTTGGTCGCTTGATTGGTTAGAGCATCTGAATCGCTCACTGTGGTTCTACAAAACATATGATCTCACATACTAAGAATTATTAATTAGAGGTCTCCTTATTAAATATTGTGGGATGGCACCTAAAGTCAGTACTCTCTACTAGTCCGCGTGGTTGAAGCCACTGTATCCTGATCTCCAGGTTCTGAGAATTGGCTCTGTTTGGATAGCAAGTGCTAAACTTTAGCACTGTGCTAAAGTTTAGCACCCTCAAATGTAGTGCTAAAGTTTAACACTTAAGGCTGTTTGGATAGTGTGCTAAACTTTAGCACATTAGTTTGCAAAAGACAATTATACCCCTCTGCTCTTGTAATCCACTCAAGAAATCCAAGCAAGCTCCAAATTTCCCCTCGCCGGCACCACCCCCCGCACCCCATCCGCCGCCTCCATTGCCCCCGCCGCCGAAGAGGCCCCCGATGCCCGGCGGAGGAGGCGGCGTGGACGGCGGAGGCGGCCGGGCCCGGCGGAGGAGGCGGACTCGAGAGTTGGTGGAGGAGGCCACCTCCCTCCCGACACCACCGCCTCCCTTTCCTCCCGCCACCATCGCCGCCGCCTCCCTCCCCGCTCCTCCCTCGTGCCCCCTCCAGATCCGTGCGCCGGGCGGAGGAGGCGGGGCCAAGCGGAGGCGGGCGTTGGAGGCAGGGCCAACGGAGGCGGGGCTCGGACGGCAGCGGCTGTGCCCGGCGGAGGAGGCGGGGCCCAGCATTGGCGGCGGGGCCGGCGGAGGCAGTGGGGGCAGCCGGAGGAGGCACGACCGGTGGAGGTAGTAGGGGCGCTCGGAGGAGGCATGTGGCGGAGAGGGCGAGGTGGCGCCGGTCGGATCCCGGACTGGCGGCTGCCCGTGAGGTGGTGGCGGCGGGCCGGGCGGAGGAGGCGGGGCCGGCGGAGGCGGCGCGGCATGCTGGCAGAGGGGGCGGGGGCGGGCAGCGGAGGCACGACCGGCGGAGGCAGCGGGGTAGGCAGAAGAGGTAGGTGGCGGGGAGGAGAGAGAGGAGAGGAGAGAGGGGGGCATCAGGGGGAAAATGGGATTAGGAGCACTTTTAGCACCCATTAGCACTCTTTGGGTGTGCTAAAGAAAATGGGAATGCTAAACTTTAGCACACCCCTTTTAGCACTCCTGTTTGGGAGCCCAAATGCTAAAATATGCTTAAAAAATAGGGTGCTAAAGTTTAGCACCCCTTTCTAACACCCCCTTATGCAAGTGCAAGGATGCTGTTAGGGAAACTCCCCGTTATCGCCAGAGTGCCCAGACTCGACGCCTGCCCGGCCATTAATTTTTGGTTGGCCATGATTGCTCCGCTTGTTTGGATGGACGCCAATTGTAGGCGTGCCCTCGCGTAGTGTCTTTTTTGCCTGTGTGAGGTGGCCATGAGCGTAAACCAAATGTACCCACTATGACCATGCCAAGACGATGACAACAACATAGCCTTCCAAAATTGCAACTACTTATCTTTCTAAACTGACATCTCCATACCATGCCGACTATAAGAAAATTGGAATATTTGTGAGAGACAAATATGCAAACGTATGATATATTTTTAATTATATTAACGTGATTTTCCATGTGTTACAGCATTCTTTAAATTATTGGATTTTTTGTAAATGATTTTATATAGGATTATAAAACCTAGACCACAATGTACATGTACAAGAAATATAAAAGAACTCTAATGGGCCGCGCCTCCTCGCCGTGCTGGGCCCTGTAAGTAACTGATGGGCTATCGCACGTCTTACCTAGGGGGTGATTGGTTTGCTGCATCACCCTCCGTCCAAGGTCCCCGCATGCGATCTCGGACTGATTGGTTAGCTGGGCTAGGTGCTGGGCCTAGCCCGCTGCGTGCAAAAGTGGTCGTGGAGCCTGGCTCCCGGTGCGGCCAGAGCCTTCGTTTTCCGGAGCCAGGCTCGCGCGATGCATGGCAGACAGAGAAAGCGGCTGGACGTGCTTAGCGAAGCATGCAACCAATCAATTTCCTCTGGTTCGCCTGGCTGCATTGAAACGCGAACCAAACAAAAAGCTAGCGCACCTCGGGAGCCTGGCCAACGGGGGCCTGCATGACCGGTGCGTGCGACCGGAAGGAAACCAATCAGACCCTAGATGTGTAGAGTCTCCTTCCAGCTCTTCTCCGATTTCTATTTCTACCCTCCCTGTCCAATCCTCCAGTTCCCAACCCTAACATCCCCGACGCAAGTCAATCGCGTCGCAGCCATGGCCGCGCGCGCTCTTCGATCCAAGCTATCTGAGCGGATCTTCACCCATGTGGTCAATTCTACATCTTTGTTTTCATACACAAATTTTCTCGCCTGCTCATACGAAAGGTCGGGGCTTGATGTACATGTACTTGTCCTCTTTTTTTCTTCTTGTTTTCAGATGGAGGACGCCCGGATCATGCCGCATCGTCTCGTGAAGGGGCTTCCACCGCTGGCACCGCAAGTGACTAAGATTGCCCCGTTGGTATGGATAATTTCGCTTGATCTACGGTGTCGGGTGTTATGCCTTTGTTGGCGGCTGATTTGAGGTTTGCTCTCTTTTCAGGGGAGGGATTCTGCTATCAGTTCTGCTAACCCAATCAAGAACATGATGTTTCAGTCTTTCACATCGAAGGTATCCTTTTCTCCCCCTTGTTCATCTGCAATCGTCGTGTTGTGCGCGCGCTTCTTATAGGTCATTGCTAGCAATCTCTGGTTCTGTTACCTCTCTTGCTATCTCATTGGTTACTGTCTCAGGCTCAATAGAAAGGAGTACTTTGATTTTGAATCTGAACATGACTTTCAATTGTGACTGCCTCAACAAGAGGAGCATCTGGATTATGAGCTTCACTCTTATTGATAACTGGCTGCGGTGTTGATGTCGAGCCCACCTTCTGTGCTTTTGCCTTCCTTTCCCACAAAGTCCTCAAATCAATCAGCTTCTTATTCTTCATTTTGCAATTTGCAAAGCTTTGTGATCTACACTTAAAGATATAAGCACTAATTAACAAAATAGTATATCAATTGTGCTATAAAATTTCTAATTGCAAAGCTCTGCTGCTCACCTCTGTCCTCTAGTTCACTGGTTGTGAGGTTGTTGACCCTGCAGCAGCTCGCCTAGCTCTACTTGATGCGCCTCAGCGCCTGGCCCCTTGCGGCCTCCACCTTGCGCAGCGCCGTAGCTGCACCCCCGGCCTCATGCAGCGGCTGGTGTGGGAGGGCACAAGCCGCGGCCCCCTGCCGGCGCTTGCGGCCGGCTCTCCTGTTGTGTCTTCGGCCTCTGCCCTCCGTCCCCGCCACTCCGGCCACCTGCCGATCCACGATTTAAGATTTTCAGTGCTTTGGATTTTGGGGAGCAGGAGGAGGGAGAATGCCGAACGGGGCAGAGAGGAATCAAGCGAGAGAACGGAAGGTGATGCTGTCCGTGGCATGGTGGGAGCAGGCTGGCGGGTCTATTGCCTGTTGTGGGTCGTGATTTGTGGGCCGAAGCTGGCCTGGTGGGAGGAGGACTTCGTGTGTTGGGTTAGATCGTCCTTTTGGGCTAAGTTTGAACTCAGGAATGAAAACTGTGGTTCAATATCGTATGCATATATGCATTGCTTGATGTATATACTTGTTTTCCTGAAAAAAAGTTGGGTATTCCCAGGAATACCCAGGAATCCAGCTGCCTCCGCCCCTGCTCCTTACTAGACATCTTGAATAATATTTTACCTCAGTTGTAGGACATTTATCTTCACTTAAGTAATTACACAATGGTTTTTAATTATGTGTGGATGTCACTCAAACTCCTTGGTAGCTTGATTGAAGCTTCTGTTTTACAGGTACCAGAGAGCTTCACCTTTGGTTTACTACCTAAAGCCAAGAGTGTACTGCACAATGAGGCTGGCTATAGCCTCTGCTCATCCTTCAAGATATTACTCATTGTTTGTTCACCTTTGTGCAAACAAAGTTCACTTGTGTTGCTTCATTTGGATTTTTTTATGCTGCCTGCTAATATTGCTATGTGATCTTATTATGCAAGCCTTTGCTTTGTTGCTTCAAACTTTGCCATGAGGTCACTCTGTAACAAAATATCTAGATCAAACTTTTGACCAATCCAACATGCTATACACATCAATTGACACTGTTATTTCATTGTCCTGGGATGAGTCCTATATTAAGATCTGCAATTTTATCACGTACATTTGATTTAACTTTGAGGACATTTGTTTGAATTTCAGGCAAAGTCTGGTCCCAGCTTGATTCATGGAAGAAGAAACTTCAGCTCACCTCCTGGCACTAAAAACATTCCCAAGGTATACATCATTCTAGTCACATTTCCCTCTGCACCAGTATTCAGCTTTGCAATACTTTGGCTATTTTATATATTGTTTGACCTGATAACTAGTGCTCGATAGGAAGGATTGATTGGTACAAATGTCACAACTGCAATACTATTGGCCTATTGCTACAGGCCGTTCCTTGCCCTCTTGCACTCTTTTTTTTTTAATAACATGAACCAAGTTCCTAGATAATAATAGTTATGTTATGTGTATGATGGCATAACTAGCACCATATCACTCACCTTCCATGCATGGTAAATGTTTCTGTAGCAGCATTGAACCCTATTTACCTATTTATATGATATTTTAGCATGGCGGCTAGCACCCAAATAGGAAGAACAGAAATTTGTCAGAAGATTTGTAACACCACTGTTACAAACAATTCTTTACATCTTGCGAAGTTGTTGTATTGTAAGCCTATGTTTGAAGTCGTATGAAGTGACATGTTGTATTGGTATAGATGCAGAATTGAGGGCCGGATTCCTAGAAATTACTAGTAGCAGTTTCATGCCAGGCATAAGCTCTTACATGATGTGATGATTATAGAAGCTTCAATACCCATTTGTTTTGTCAATGAGAAGGAAGAGTCTGACATCCCCAACTGGGGCAAAAACACGTACGTACAGCCTACTACGCCACCAGCAGAACGCAACATTCTCCAGGTTCTTTACACGCGCCAACCGCCCGTTCGCCGCCATGGTTCCTTGGCTCACGCACACGAAACGCGGTAAAACCCCAAACCCACCGGCACCACGAGCCCGACGGCCGCGCGGATCATCATCAGCCGATCGATCACCACGAGCCCGACGGCCTCAAAAACTAAACCAATCCGAGCCCGCGTTCCAACACCACACCACGCGCAAAGGAACCACCACTACCCAAGGCGCCCGAGCGATCGGCCTCAGCTTCCACCGTGCCCTCGCCGTCCGCCGGCGCGCTCGTCCTCGCCGTGCCCGGTCACAGCTCCTGTTCTCTGGCCAGGTCGTCGGCGGACGGGGAGCCCATGAGGGAGCCGTGCTCGGCGAGGAACCTCTCGGCGATGGCGGCGTGCACGGCGGCGCCGGTGGGTAGCACGTCCTCGTCGATCATGAAGTACGGGGAGTGGCCGGTGTGCACGGACCCCAGCGTCTCGTTCCGCACCCCGATGTAGTAGAACCCGGCGGGGACTGCCTGGGAGTAGAAGGAGAAGTCCTCGGCGCCCATCATCGCCGGCACGTCGCGGTAGGACCCGGGGCCCAGGAGCTCCGCCGCCACGCGCCGCACGTGCCCGTACATGCGCGCGTCGTTCACCGTCGGCGGGTAGAAGCTCTCGTCCTCGAAGAAGTCCACGGACGCCAAGCACCCGTGCACCCGCGGCTGCGCCGCGATCACCTCCTCGATCCGCCGCCGGAGATGGTAGAAGCTCGCGTTCGAGAAGGCCCGGAACGTGCCGCCCAGCACCACGCCGCCGTCGCCGGTCCCGTTCACGACGGCCACCGACACCACCTGCGAGTCCAGGGGGTCCGCCTCGCGGGAGACGAGGTTCTGGAGGCTGATGATGGTGGACGAGGCAGCCAGGATGGGGTCGGCGGCGGATCGCCGGTGTTCGTTCATGTCGGCGCGTATGACGGCCTTGAAGAAGCCGCAGCCAGCGAGGAGGGCCCCCGTCCTGGACCCGATGACGGACGTCGGGTGCTGGTGCGAGACGTGCACGGCGAAGATGGCCTCCACGCCCTCCAGCGCGCCGTCCTCGATCATCCGCTTCGCGCCGCACCCGGACTCCTCGGCCGGCTGGAACAGAAGCTTCACCGTGCCCTGCACGTACCAAAAATGCCAGAGGTTTCATCAGCAGTAAAGATTGGATGCTCTGGTTACCGTACGGCTTCGTCACCGTACATGACATAGTGGTTGGTGTAGGGACAAGTTTGCTGGAGATGGCGACACATTTTTCACGTCGTCATCTCAAAGGGGGCCATGATGTCTTGTACAGTTGTACACTTACTCCTGTAGTCGTATAAATTTGTAGAGGTACAGAAACTGGCAGCTTATTACTGTGTCACATACTGGCATGAAAAAGCAGAATGGTAGATGCCGTTTTGTGTCAATCGCCAAGGAAGAACATTTAACATCTCCAACAATAGATCCTTGCAGGATAGCAATAATGCCATGTCAATGCTAGCAAAACCCTAAAATTGCGGCAGAAAGAAGTGCCAAGAACACTAATCAGGAAGCATCTGATCCTTGAAAACCAGTGAACCCAAAAGAAAAAACAAGGAGTGCCGTACCAAGTACCATCACCACGTTGCATATAAGAGTGCAGAGGAATAACTTTTCCTTGATGCACGTTAGTACAATACAGAGCCAGTGACACTGCACCTATCCTCAAGCAACGGGCCAGAGACGCACGTGCTGAAAAGAATTAGTGCTTTTCTTAAAGAACAAGAATTATTGCTTAAGAGTACTAGCATATGACTCCTTGACGCTGACATTAGCATGATGCCACGACAGCACCAGCCGATCATCACCCGCATATAAAAGTGGTAGCACATCATTTCCGCACTTTGACACCCGTCTTATACCATGGTTTTGAGCAGAAGCTTTTTCCCAGAGCGAATCTAGCGACCTAAACTCGGATCACGTTTTAAGTTAAAGAAAAGAAAGTTCAGGTGACAGTTTTTTTCTTTCTTTCTGAATTCAAAAATGTCCAGATGACATCAGTAAGGCGGCTGAGACATATCCCATCCCTTGCACGGCAAGAGATCGAGGTTCACTCTGAAAGAGATGTTACACTTACACTTACAGCAGCTAAGTGAAAGGATTTTCAGTTTTTGACAGTTACAGAGGGTAGTGGCGGCGTGCGTACCTTGAGGTGGTGCTCGCGGGCCTTGAGGATCCTGGCGGCGCCGAGGAGCATGGCCACATGCGCGTCGTGGCCGCACGCGTGCATCTTCCCGGGGTTCCTGCTCTTGTGCTCCCACTCCACGGCCTCCTGAAACAACACACGGGGGAGGGGAAGAAACAGGGCGCAGGCACCTCGTCAGTCACGAGTGCCGTGCCAAAACCTGGAACAAAAGAACGGCAGCTGGCCGTGTCATCTTTTCAGAAAAAGTGGCATTTGGCACGTAACCATCGCCGTGCCGATCGCCGAGCACGCATGAGCGGACAAACGGCCAATGGCGCGAGCGCGACCGTGAGAAAAGGGCTCGCTGTTGAGGTGTTTTCGGTCGTCAAAACCTAAAACTGCCCGTTCTGGACAATCAGGCGGATCGGCTTTCCGCGACCAAGAGCCCAACCTGCCTGTTCGGCTGTCCAGCGACGGATGCCATTTCGGGCAAGAGACGAGAAAGCTTTGCCCTGGTTTTCCCAAAGGACACACGGGTTCCCATGATCCCATCCATCCCGCGATGTGCTTGCGATCGAGAGCGGATTCGGCAGGATGGCACCGCGATCCTCTCGGTGTTCGGTGACCACAGCTAGGCGTCAGGACTGACGAAGTCCACAGCCTGGCCTGTGCAGTTGTGCACTTGTGCTCTCTCGCTCTCACTCTCCGTCTCTCTCTCTGCTGTGATTTTTCAGTGATAGCATTTCAGAAACTTTTGTTGCAAGGACCACTGGTCCAGCAGTCACCAACAACAAGTGGCCCGGCCTGGGCTGGCCACAAGGATGACAGGCAGGCAGAGGCCCTCACTCACAAGGAGGCGCGCGGCATTGCTCGTAAAGGAGGATCACATTTTTCACAAGAAAGGAAACATGTGACATCCTTGCCCTTGCGCTCCTACTCCAGGTAGCCTACGAGCGCGACCACCCAAAGGACCAACCATTGTTGCACGGAGGAACAAAGCCTCTGCGAGGTTTTTTTTAAAAAAAATTAGTGGTCTTTCTTTTTTTATGAACCAAATGATAGTTCAGAGAGCATTAGCTGCTGACAGTGCTGGACTATTTGCATAGTTAATTAATTGGTGCACCATCTCAATTCTCATCCATTAAGCAAGTGGCTACACTCTGTTCTCTCTGGATAGTTCTCAACTCAACGAAGGGGCGCGTGCGTTATAGCGACGCATGAACTGAATTGTGCAGAAATTTTGTTGGAATCATTTGAATTTGAAAAAAGAAAAAAAACTTCCCGCACTTCGAACAAAGTTATGCGTATGTTGTCTTTTGTTGATACCCCTTGAACTTGAAAAAGAATTTAACTTGAAGAAGGAGAAAGTGAGAAACTTTGAAAAGTTCAGTTGATCGATGGGCAGTATGGTTAATTTGGCACATGTGCGCAGCGTATGAAGCGATATGAACACGTCGATGTACCTGGATGGGCAGCGCGTCCATGTCGGCCCGGAGCGCGACGACGGGTGGCCGCCCCGTGCCGAGCGTGGCGACGACGCCGGTGCGCGCGAGCGGGTGGCGGAATCCGACGCCCATGGCAGCCAGCTCGTCGCGGACCAGGCGGCTGGTCTCCACCTCCTCGTACGCCAGCTCGGGCCGCTCGTGGATCCGGCGCCGCACCCGGCGCAGCCACTCCGCCAGCTCGGGCCGCCCCGCCATCGCCGCGACCTCCTCCTTCCACCCCAGGTAGTACGCCGACCTCCCCCGCGGCCGCGTCCCGCTCGTGTTCGCGCCGCCGCCGCCGCCCAGCTGCTTCCCGCCGCCCACCTTCGCCGCCGCCGCCGCGCCGAGGATCATGTCCTCGTCCAGGAACGTCGCCGCCGAGCAGCCGGCGGCCGGCGCGAGGATCGCCGCCGGCAGCGTGACGACGACGAGCAGCAGGAGAACCGCGCGCCGTGCGTGGCCGCGACGGCGGCGCTCCACGACGGCCATGGCGGCGTTCTTTACGCCTGAGCTGAGCTGAGCGGCTGGCTGCTGATCGAGCTCGCGTGCGGGCAGTGAGCAGGCTTGGGCTACAGGCCTACAGCAGCGTGGTGCTACGCCGCAGGGGCAAAATGGAGGGAGGCGGAGGAATGGCGGGGATTAAATTAAGGGAAGCAGCTAGGGGAGGAGAGGCAGATTTTCTTTTTCTTTCTTCTCCTTGTTTCCCTTTCTGCCCCTTTTCAATTCGGCTCGTGCCCGTAGCATTGTAAAACCGGCACTCGCCCCACTCGAGCATTATTCAGCGCGGGGGCCGGGCCCACCCTGACAGTGACGCATCAGTGGCCATGGCTGGCCTCAGCAGGAGGATTAGTACTAGGACTAGGTGTAGCTTTAGTTCCAGATTTTTTTTTCTTAAAATTTTCTTCAGGATTAGTGTAGTTTTTTTTTGAGGGCATGGATTAGTGTAGTTGATCAGTGGCCTGCTGTACTGGCTGCGCCTGTGACGGATCCGCGTCGCATCTGGCGTAGCGTCTGGTGTTGCGACCGGCGTCAGCATCCACAGTGGCGCGCGCTAGCATTTTGCAATGCCCTTACCATATTACAAATCCTACTTCCTCCCTTCTAAATTGTAGATTGTTTTGGTTTTTCTAGATGCATAATTTTTGATATGCGCTTAAATATAATGTATATATAGATACATAATAATAAATATTTATATATTTAGAAAAAATAAAATGACTTTTGAACGGAGGGAGTTAAAAAAAAATACGGCAACCTTTTTGGTGGTCGTATTTTGTAACGGCGTTGCGCTTGCACCGAACGGACAGGGTTTGGGATAAGTCTGGGGGTCCTGATCAACCGTGACCAAGGCACGAATCCTAAAAATTACAAGAAAAAATTAATGGCGATACGAAAGGATGGTGCTGCTACATGTGGACGGTTTCGAGTGGACGCTCCTCGGGCTTAAATTTTGATGCGATGGGCGGTAACTGTCGTGTGGGATCGCGTGTCGCCGGGATTATTCCGGCAGACAGCGACCTCACGCCGATGGGCCGGTCCGCCGGTGTGTGGGTCCGTGTGTGGTGTCGCGCAGCTCAGGCGAACAACCAACGGTTGCAGAGCACGATTTTTCAGCACTGCGGTGGAGTACAGCGGGCTATAGCACTGCTATAGTGAGCTATAACAGACCTATCGTGCTATAGTAAGCTGATTGAGCATAGTTCTACCCTAAATCTCATATCCCGCTATTTTATTTTGTATATTGGTGCAGTGGAGGGTGCAGAGTGGTGACCACAATACGTGACGATTGTTGCGAGCATGCAGTATCCTGTATGAGCCACCGGTGGTGTTGTTTGGAATAGTCAGACGAGTTCGTGTCTGCTTGTATAGATTTAGCAATAAGTGATACTTGCTTTTTCTTCTTCCACTTTTATGTTTCTTATCATGTATAGAAAGTTATACGTACTGGCTTAGTGGCTACTGGGTATCTAAAGTGGGTGAAGGGGGCTACTCTTTTATGAGTTAGGATTTTGGTGTGGCCAATCTGAGTTAAGTCCGAGATAGTAAAAACCACGTATATATCAGGCTTTTGCTACCCGTCCTTTCTAAGATGACCAAGCAACTTGATATTCATTTTTTTAATCTTTAGTCCACAACTAGTGTTTGAATTTATAGATTCTACTATTATGCAAATATGATATTATTGGATTCATATTTGAAGCCCCTTCCATACTATCTCAATTTCATGATCACGCATGAGCAATTGAGCATTGTAAGTACATGCGGTCAAAGTGCGGTGTTGGAGAGTACATTTTAAAAATTGGGGGATATTATCATTAGACCATCTCTCAGACTCTAACACGTATACACCGTGGTAAAGAGAAGAGGCGATCGATGCAAACCTTGGGACTTGAGGCTATAGGATTTCCTGCGTTTTTCTAGTCATTATTTATGTGGGAGAACTAATTAAGTCCATTTCTACTGAGAGTATCTCGCTTTCGAAAGCTCAGAGTCAAATAATTCTTATGGCGTTGCATGTTTTTCACATTAGTTGCACCTCCAACCAATCGTGCCCCTTTTGCCATTTAATTAGGATCACATTGTGCTCTGACACTAAGCTTCATGGCGCACAGTATGGACCATTATTATGACCTCAAACCACTCCGATGTGATGCAGGACCATCCAAATCTAATCAGGATCCACACGTGCAAGAAGGAGGCTTCATCCAACATGCCTGACATAACAACATAGTAATATAGTACTTCCTCCATCCCAAATTGTAAGTCATTCTAAGAATCTTGGAGAGTCAAAGTATTTCAAATTTGACCAAATTTATTTTATCATCTAAAGTCAAATTTAGCCTAGCTTATTTTATCATCCAAAGTCAAATCGTTCCGATCCATAACCAAATGAGTAGTCGTACACTAGCATACTATAAACTGCTCTTAGAATACCAAACGAGTAGTTGTACATTAGCATAATTTACTAATTTTATGTGTTACTTGCTCTTTTCTATAAACTTGATTAACTTTAGCTTAGGTGAAACTAAAATGTATTGTATTTTAGGACGGATGGAGTAACCTCCGTGTATACGTATACATGGCGCGTTCTGAAAAAAACAAATAGTAGCTGGTAGCAGTGGCACGCCTGCGTCCACGCAGCCACGCAGGGACTGAACCGTGGCCGGAGCCGGAGCCATATGTGCGGCTGCACCTTTAGCTCGTGGTGGAAATGAGCAGCCACCCGTTATCTCTTCTCCCCCCCGCTCGCGTCCTTATCCTGCAATAATTTCCCAACGGAGATGACACGGTTCCGGCCTCATTTACCGGGACCAGCAGGCCGTCCTGGCCACTGCCCCCGGCGATGCAACGTCGCGATCAGACGTCTCCGTTTCGATCGATTTGCTCGCTGCGCCAAAAGGTTGGCAGACGCCCCTCGCGGCTCTGCTCTGCTCGCTGCGGTAAGAAAGCCCGTGTGGCATGTTACGGGTGTGTTTGATACTAGGTTAAAGTTTAGTTTTTTATCAGAATGTTCGATGCTAATTAGGAGGACTAAACATAAATTAATTATAAAACTAATTGCAGAAGTCCTGGGCTAATTCGCGAGATGAATCTATTAAGCCTAATTAATCTAGTATTAGCAAATGGTTACCGTAGCACCACATTGTCAAATTATGAATTAATTAGGCTTAATAAATTTATCTCGCGAATTAGCCTCCATCCGTGCAATTAGTTTTATAATTAGTCTATATTTAATACTTCTAATTAGTATCAAATATTCGATGTGATAGGGACTAAAGTTTAGCTTCTAGGAAATAAACACCCCCTACCAGAGGTGAGTGCCAGCACTGTCAGGCCATCAGGTAATGAAGTAGCCACCGGTTATCTTCACTGGATAAGCTTTAGCACATGTGACTAACCTTGGAGATTATATCGACCTGTTGGCGTTTGAAGAAGAAGAAAAAAGGAAGCAAGTCTTGATATAGATGAGCGGTTAGCTGAGATGAAAAGCAAGGAAGATCACGGGCCACTCCAAGCATCATGTGCTTTTCGTTCATGGCGGCGTGACACGCGGCCACAAAGCAGCAGAGAGCAAGTATCTCAGCCGGCTTCCTGTTTCCACATGCTGAATTGCTGATTGGCACACGATATTTGCAAACAATATCGTCGCCTTTTGGCGCCTCCCCCTGATGCTGCTGCTGTCTGGTTGGTTTCGGGCCGTTTCTTTCCTTGTGCCGCCCGGCATTCTGCAGCCTGGGGGTGGCAATACTGTTCGGTGATCACGTTGGTTGGCAGCATTTGTCCTTCTCATGTCAAAGACTGCATTTCCTTTCCTTTGGAGAAGAAAGTGCAGCCAACTGCTCGTAAAAGAGAGTAGGTTTCCATGCTTAAAACTTAAAAGCGAGGAAATAATAGCCAAATGCGCAGCGGCGGCACGTAACTGCGCAGCTTTTGGAGAACCGTGCAGGGCTGTCCGATCCCGGAGCCCGCGCACGCCGGCCACGAGGTAAACGTGCCGATCTCTGACGCGGACAGCGCGCCGGTGAGTGTTGACTGTACTGATCGAACAAGTGACGGCTCCGTCGGTGGCACACCGTAACCATGGTGGCAGTGGTAGTGGTCTGGTGTGTTGCGCCTGGACCATGCTGCTCTGCTTCGGCCACGCGACGGCGCGTGGCGCGTCGCCCTGCCGGCCCTGCCACGGCAGTCACGTACGTGTGCGTACGGTTCGTTTCACCACTACTGCGGCACGTGACAGTGGGCAGGTTTCGACTGTTTGGTAGGCAGCCAAGCCATGGCATCCGATCCTCTTCCTCCTCCTTCCTTGCCCAGCGTCGTCGGTTCCCGGGAGCTTGACTCGTCGGCAGTCAACTCCCGACGACGCGCCGTGCCCGGCCGCAGCGGACGTTTGATTCTCTGGTTGGAGCGACGCGGCACGTGCCGAGGCATCTTCAAGAAGCAAAGGGAAGCAAAAGGCGACCACGGGATGGAGCCAGCCGTCGACGGAAAGGACGACGGCGCCGGCGTTTCCGCCACAAGGATCACGCGGAGAAATGGAAGAAAATGAAAAGGAAATCCGTCCGCCGCTTAATTAGCTTCCTTGCCCGCTGATTGCGGCGACAGGTCGGCGTGCTCCGGTGCCCGGCCGGCCACTATTGATCCGTCCGTAATCGAGCTTAACCACGGTAGCTCGTACCCATCCGCTGTTCCTGTTTCACACGAGGAACGCATCTTCTGCTAGAGCTAGGGAAAAGAAGAGTGCTGCATAAGCTAGGATAGCCTTAGTGAACATAGCACTAGGAAATCACGACCTTGCATTGCGTTGTTGCTGTTGCACAGAGAGTGACCAGAAGCAGAGCCGCCGCGCGCCCGCCACCCCCCCCCCCCCCCCCCCCCTCCTCTCTCTACACATTCTGGTTTCTGCAGACGAGACGACGCAACAGTGTCCTCGCTTTTCTGCATCTCCAGACGCTGCCTGGTCCGTTCCGGGGCCGTTTCTTCCGATGCCGGGGGACGCTTCCACTCTGGTGGCGTGTTCATGGTTCCCGGGCTGGCACGTTGTCTGGCAGCACTAGCGTTTTCCCGGCGACGGTGATGACAGCAACAGCAAGTGGCGGTGGATGGCAGAATCGTGCGAGCCTGTCCGTCCGTCCGGGTCTGCCTGGGGTCCTCGGTGTCCCACGCACGAGCAAAATGTGGCGAGACTCGGAGGTGACGCGACCGGCCTGATCCTGAAGGATCCTCAGCGGGCAGTGGATGCTGCTGACATGCTGTCATGCTGGACGGTGCCGCTGGAGGACCCATGAGGACACCCAGCGTCGCGTAGGCGAGGCAGCGGGCCAAACTGCTCAAGCGCTCAATTCAGAGCTTCAGGCCGCCGCTAGCTGCTCCGGCCGGCGGCCGCGATGCCCTGCCCCGCGACACCGAGGCATACGGTCGCCGCGCCTGCCGTCGACCACCGCCGGCGTACGGCGTCGGGAACCAAAGTCTATAGCTGTACTGTACGGACGGACGGACGGGCGTCGTCATGCTTTTCATGAATGCCATGCCAATGCCAGCGTCTCTTTCCCCTGCTGAATGTTTGAGCTGGCACCGCCAGATCCGCGATTCGGTCGGAACGGAATAATCGACGGCAGCGAGTGCTGCACTCCTGCCGACCCGGCCGGCGACGTGCCGCTGCATATACGCGGATGCGAGACGCCCGACCGAGCCGCATCGATCATGTGTACTGTGCAATGTACTAGTACGATGATTCTTGGCCGGATTGAGTTGGACACGTGCGGGAAGCATCTTGTCCTCGGACGGGAAGAACGCCGCAGTGTGCTGGAGTTCTATTCATCGTGCGGCCACATGGGAAAGAGCAGAGGTATCCGTCAACCCGCCGCTCGATTGCAGTGCGAGACGGCCAGGGGTTGGGTTGGTGCTCCGGCCGGAGTCCGGACGGCTGCCATCGAGAGTGTAGTAGGTAGTACGGCAGCTCGGCGGTGCATATCCTCGTCCGCTCGTGCACGTGCCAGTCTTCAATCACAAAACCCAATGGCACAAGGGATTGCATTGCTGCGAGCCTGCCAAGGAGAGAGACATCACATAAACCTGAATCCTATGTGACTCTTCTACTTAACAACAGTATTTTTCATTTTGGAGGTAAAACGAATTTATATTTCAGAAAAGGAAACCCTCTGAACTCTGAAAACAGCTTGTTTTTCTATACCAAGCGGTTTTGCGGTTTTGACTCACCTGGTGCCGCTCCAACTCTCCTACATGGTGCCATTTCAGTCGCGATTATTCGGGTGTATTTCTTATGTGTTCATGGCTCTTGACGGTATCCTTACATAAAATTATTGGTGCACCAACATTTGCCTGGTTCGAATTTGTTGCATGTACATCTTTGCTATAATTATAAATTAATTTTATGAATATAAATACTTATTTACCATCTACGCAAGTCTTAGAAAATGCCGAATGAACCCCTCAGGTCGCATCCTGGACCAACTCACGCCAGATGACCTCAATCACTCTCAAGTATCTCATTATCGTTGGGTAGACACTCCAAATCAGAGGATCCTATATGGCTTCCATTAGGGGCCTGTTCGCTTAAGTTACTTGGGCGGCTGCAGCTGTTGCTGTTCCGCCCAGCCGTTCGGCTGCGGCCCAACAGCAACAGCCCACCACGGCAGCCGAACAGCTGCACTTATTCCCGTCTAACTGCGCCCCGCCGCCCCGCACTCCTCCCGACCTGCCGCCCAGTCCGCCTCTGGCCGGCCCCTCCCCCGCCGCCGGCCAGATCCGCCCCCGCCGGACTCCGCCCCTCCCCCGCCGCCGGCCAGATCCGCCCCCGTCGGACTCCGCCCCACCGTCGCCGCCCCTCCTCTCCACCCCGCCGTCGGCGCCCCACCGTCGCCGCCCCTCCTCTCCGCCCTGCCGTCGGCGCCCCACCGTCGCCGCCCCTCCTCTCCGCCCCGCCGTCGGCGCCCCTCCTCTCCGCCCCACCGTCGCCGCCCCTCCTCTCCGCCCCGCCATCGGCACCCCACCTAGAGCCACCCCTCCCCCGCCGCCGGCCAGCCCCGCCCCCGCCGGCCTCCGCCCCGCCGTCGCCGCCGCCCCGCCCCCGCCGGCCTCCGCCCCGCCGTCCGCGCCCCACCCAGCTCCGTCCCTCCCCTGGCGTCGGCCAGCCACGCCCCCGCCGACCTCCACCCCGCCGATCCATCCCGCCATCGCCGGCCCTCCCAGCTTTGCCAATACTCTCCATTCTCGATCTGCATTTGTATGCTGCTAGATTTTGTGCCTCTCAACAGAGAACCTGGGGGTAAGATCTCTTTTGCCTTACATTAGGCAGTGACCTCTTATATCATGCGTAATTGAGTCAATTTTGCTAGATTAGGCAGTAAGATCTCGTGTGCCTTCAATTTTGTTAGCTACACTACTACTGTGAAGTGTGAAGGCTTCCCATTATTCTGCTCTGTATTGTAACTGCATCTTGTGTATGTTGGACAGAGTTTATGAATGCCCCTAATTCACTTGAATATGTGAAGGAAATGAAATCACTTTTATGCTCTAAGGTCAAGAAGTTTCTTAGCATTTATGCTATGGGGCGGAGCGTTGCAGTTATAATTGAATCTAATTACTAGTTGCTAGTGCCTAGTTGTACCGATTCCTTCAGTTCAACTGTGATCAGTTTATCCGGTGGGAACAGAATTCATAGTTGGACAGCGAAGATAGAATTCATAGTTTGTTGTGAACACGCTTTCGATATCATATACAATGTTTTTTTTAGCGCCCGGTGCCCTTTCGCTCAAAGAAGCGTGATTCAATGCTGCGCTATTTCCGACAAGAAGGAAAAGATGATCCCACCTCCTGCTTCTGTGATGTCTTAACCTCTTTCTTAGGGAAGTAATGAAGATGGCATCGAATAAGCTCCAGGAGCATATTGTTGTAATGGTAACTCATGGTAATGGTTGTTCATCATCTACAGAAATGTAATGTTCCATGACAGTCCTTCTGCCTGCCCTGGTCAGAGATAGCCTAGCTACCCTTGTACGCATCACCGACGTTGTTAGGAAATCCTTGGTAATCCTTGTCTGGTGCTAGATATCTGCTTTCCTAGTTTAGCCAGTAGCTATTTTGTTAGTTAGCAATTGTGTGGCTGTGTGCATTGGGCTGATTGAAGCCCTGATTACTTTCCTTGTAATAGTCTATAAACAAAAGGCATAAAGGCCAAGGAAGAGGGCCAAGTTAGCAAGCACCAATTCAGTGTGTACCCATGTGTGCGTGTGTGTCCCTGTGCTTTCGCCAGGGGACTCGCTGGCGACCTGGGAGTCGTTACTCCGGCGTGTTTCCCACAGACGTTTCGGACTAGACCGATCTATCATTTGCTTAATTTATTATCCTTCTATTTATATCCATTTGGTAGTATTGTAATATAATTTCTATTTAGCAAACACAAAATATATAAGAATTATTGACTCCCTGTATTCAGAACAAACATAAGGTATGCTCAGCCTTAGGTGCGTTCATGTCAATTATGCTACAATAGGCAGTAAGACGCCAGGCAAACAATCCATTGCACCAATTTTACTTACTGCTCATTTTTAGAAAAGTGCACAAGTGTTCCAAATCTGAAACTCAAGTGACCACCTCTGAACTTGCATACTACTGGTGTGCTTTTTTCAGCTGCACTGACCAGTACCTCTAATTGAAAGGGTTGCATTGTTGGCTACCTCTGCCTGCTTGTTGCATTGCCTACTTGCTCTGCCTTGCCCTCGGAAATCAACTGATGCTCATCTATCTGACTGAACTGGACGGTGCACGTGCACTGCTGCTACTCTACAATGCCACAAATGTGGCCATCACCACCACGGGCTTCCTATTTTGCATCTGCACTGCTGCTGCTTTCATCTTGTTAGTGGCTAGTTTTAGTGATATAAACCACTGAATCCACTCAGTAACATTCAGTGGGTGGGAATTGTGAAGTGCCTGCAAAAATTAGGTGACAGTAAATATTCTTCTTCTTTTTTTTTGCTCATCTGCTCATTACTATTTACCGCCTGCATTAAAATATGACAATGTTTAGCCTGGCTTTTAAATTTTTCTCACTTTATATAGTCTTTTTACAGTAGTAAATACGACTCTAGCTAAGGAGAGCATTCCTTGTGTGCCAAAAGAAGAAACTTCCACAGGCGGCAGCACTGGCAAACTCCTTTACATCGTCATGGTCTCCACATGAAGCTCCTCAGTACCTGCTTCGTACAACTCCTGCCAGACGTAAGCACAACGAGGCAAGCATCAGTTCCATCTTATTTGTTCCCTTTGTGATACATGTTGATTCGTATCTTGCATGTTGTCATTGCTACTGCGTGTGTGGCATACAAACCTTGTACTTAGGAAGGCATATAATTCAAAGTAGCACCTTGTACTTAGGAAGGCATATAATTCAAAGTAGCACACAGATGGATGCAGGTCGTGCCAACTGGGATGATAACACTACAAAAATATTCCTAGACCTCTGCATTGATGAGAAGAACAAGCTCAACTACAACAAAATGGGCCTAACCAAGGTAGGTTGGCACAACCTGTATACAAATTTCAAACAACAGACGGGCAGGAAATATTCCTGCAAACAACTTCAGAACAAATTTAATGCCTTTAAGAGGCAATACAAGGATTAGAGGAAACTGAAGGACAAGAGTGGTACCGGGTGGAACAACAGTACCCGCACCATTGATTGCGATGATGAATGGTGGGCAGCCCGAATTGAGGTATATCCATTTCGTCCTAATAATTACGGCTTTCTATCATTTACCTTCGGCTTTGACCTCGGATTGCCCTCATGCTTACATATTTCCTATTTATGACTTCTAGGAGAACGAGGCAAACAAACATTTTCGCGGCAAGGCGTTTCCATTCTATGATGAGTTAACCACTCTTTTCGGGACAACGGACACTGAAGGCGGTCCAATGTTGTGTGTTGGTGGAATTGGAGATAGAACACCAAGCTGTGGAAGTGAAGACACCCCTGACCCAATGGCGGATGAAAATGTTGACTGGTTGGAGGACACTGTTGGACGGTCTAGTGTGGGTCGTGTGTCGCAAAGGTCAGGAAAGGAGCATGTTGTTGATAGCCCACCACCCAAGAGAACTAAGAGCATGGAGTACTATGTCGAGCGTATATCTGAGAGCATGATTCAAAGGACTATGAATGAAAGAAATCTAATCAGCCGTGAGGAAGAGGAGGTTACGGAAATGCTGCACCTTGTAGAACAAGATGGTGTACCGAATGGGTCTGAGTTGTACTTCATAGCTACTGAGCTGTTTAGATCGCCAGCCCGACGTGCATCTTATAGGAGCATTACTGCTTCAGAGAACCGGATTGCATGGCTCTGATGGACTTGGGATAATGTCAGGAGGAAGTAATACCAGTCCATGATTACAATGTATTTGCATCTACCTAGGAATGTGTGTCTTTGTACTGTGACTATGGCATGGTGTGGCTCCCTGTTTGTAATGTGAATTATGTTGTGTTAGACCTTGATTATTCATGCTACTAATCCATATAAATTTGTGTCGTTCCACTTGAGTATGATGCTGCTACTGTTGTTTTTAACATTTTGGAAATTATTGTTTACAACCTTACAGCTTGAAGGTCTTCATGATGAATGAGGTGGCTATCAACAAGTGAAGGTCAAATGGATTGTAAAGGTATGCAATGAAATCATATTTCCATATTTAAGTACTTAGGATTTTTGAAAGAAAAGAAAAGGGGCACAACATTTTAAAAGATGGGTACTGAATATGCTATTCTTCTGTTTTAGAGATTCTTAGACAAGAAAAGATGGCATGCTTTTTATATGTCATCTTGAAACTAGCATATCTAGGCTTAACAAAGAATCAGATTTGTTCCAGATTGCTGATTAAAGAAGCTGGGACCATTGATCACTATTATGGTCCGAAAATGAAAGGAAAGTCAAGCTCCGAAAATTCGAGCAACACCAGCACCTCACCAGCAAGGTTGAACGATGAGTGGTCTACATGGTGGGACATGGGTGCAACCATTGGTGTGTTAGCTGCGTATGCATCGTCTACCTCAAGTGCATGTGGCGTGCAAGATGGTCCGTTGCACTTGCAGGAGTTGACTGGGCGTCAATGGGTTGCTATTAACCTTGCTGACAGTAAGAAGTGCTACAAAAATTTCCGTCTCCATCCATCTGCATTCCAGTTGTTGCATTCAATCTTAGTGTCCAACCATGGGCTAAAATCCACATGACAATGTGATTCAGTTGAGGCATTAGGGATGTTCCTATGGGCATGTGGCACAAGACAATGCCAGAGACAAATGTCGGATAGATTCCATAGGTCATTGGACACCGTGAGTCGGAAGTTCGGTGAAGTGTTAGATGCCGTGGTCTCTTTTGCACGTACTATTATTAGGCCAATGGATCCACTGTTCAGGTATGTGCATCCTAAGCTGCATCAATTCTCACCATATTTTGATGGGTGCATAGGAGCTATATATGGAACCCACATTCCGGTGTCAGTCCCTGAGCACGCACATGATGATTTTATCAATAGAAAGGGGTTCACCAGCCAGAATGTCTTAGCCGTTTGTGACATGGGCATGAGGTTCACATTTGTCGCTACGGGGAAGAAGGGTGCTGTGCATGACACTGCTGTTTTGAGAGAGGCTTTAAACCAAGCTGAGCATTTTCCTCACCCACCCCAAGGTGATATTATGTTGTTTGTAAGTTTTATACTATGCAACATATGGGAGTGCCAATCTAAATTGCTATTTGTATAACAATGTTGATATGTAGGAAAGTACTATTTGGTGGATTATGGTTACCCACTGCGTGAGGGTTATATGGCGCCATATCGCAAGGGCAGGTACCATTTATCGGAGTTTAATGCCAAAGGTCCTGAGAATTTGAATGAAATTTTTAACTACCATTATTCGTGCCTTCGGAATGTTGTGGAACGATCTTTTGGAGTGCTAAAGAATAAGTGGCAGATTCTAAGAGGTATACCATTATATAATATGGAGAAGCAATCAAAGATTATTGTTGCATGCTTTGCGCTACACAATTTTGCATTGGACAACAACGAACCGGGAATGGTTGGTGCTGACATGTTTGCTCATGGGACCTACCTTAGTAGGACAAGTGATGAAAATGATCCTGCATCAGATTGGTTTGCCGCTACTGCCAATGATGATATTAGTAAAGTTCGTGATTGGATTGCAGCAGGACTTTATGGGTTGACATGACGGAGATATTTTCTCAATTTGCTAATTTGTTGTTATGAATATAACCTATCAATTTCTTTCTAATTTGTTGTTGTTGTGACTTGAGAAAGCACTGATCAACTATTGTAGGGCTGAAATGTTCTAATTGTATGCCCTGTGTACTCTTGAGTTCAATATGCATGTCATTTATTTTGTGCTAGACTAGACTATTATCAGGGTGCTCAGGTCCTGGAAACTAAAATGAGGTGTTTGAGAGTTATGGATAGCGCTTCTGGTGATTTGGTTCATATCACTGTCTGCAGATGTTTGGTTATGCTTGTATCATATATTTAGTCAATATCTTGGGCCTATTTCTCTGTTTGTCTGCTTGCCTACGTTACTTTTAAAGACAATCAAGGAGCTGAGACGGCAATGCTTGTCACGGTATTTCTTTTCTCTGAAGGAGCTGAAAAAAATGTGTCTTTTAGATGAATTAATGATTCACTGGTCACATTATCATGAAATATGGTATGCATTTGTGATCTTATTTTAATAGGTTAGTCATCTGAATATTATCAATGTGGTTCTGTACTGTACTCTGTTGCAATTATATTCTGAAGCCCCAATCAAAAAATATTTGTACTTGCTCTTTCAATGATTGTTTAAAGTGACCTTTGTTTGCTCATTGAATTTTGCCTTTTATATAATCTAGTTCCAACTGAGTTTACAACATTGTTTGTTTTCAAAACTCGACTTGATCGCTGGGTACAAAAATAGCTGCCTGCAGCCGCTGCTGCCTAGCTCATACGCCACTGCCTAGCTGATGCGCTGCTGTAGCAGCTGCATGGCCGGCTGATCAGCTGTGCTGCTTAACAGCAACAGCCAGCTCAACCGAACGGCCCCTAGGTGTTTAAGGGTTGTACCTTTAAAATCCACTAGGCCCATCTATCTTAAATATTGCAGCACACCAATCTCTCACCAAACCCCTCACCATGAACATCCTTTAAAACTTTGTTACACTTGTTTCAACAATCTGCAAACTCTATGACAACATTTCAGATATCCTTATTCAACATTTTATGTGAGATTAAGGTGCATCACAATGCTTCTCCCCTCCTATCGCAATGCGAACTTCAACATTTTCTTACAACTCATTCAATAATCATCGAACCCTAATCAACATTTTTTGAATGGTTTGATTCAACATTTTACGAAAATCACACACACACACACACACACACATAGACACACGCTAGAATGGATTGTCAGGGATAGATACCCATTACCCGCAAGGAAGGAAGAAGTTAGACTCCTAGTACCTTGTAATCCTATTACGACTCCTACCTTGCCCGCCCCCTGAAATATATAAAGGAGGGCAGAGGTACCTAGATCAACAGGACCATAACCAACACCAAACAACACCCAAGTACAAGGCGCAATATACAACACCTCAAACAGGACGTAGGGTATTACGCTACTTGGGCTGCCCGAACCTGTATAAATCCGTATCTTGTGTCCTCACTTTTCCCATCAAGCTCTAGGTCCAATGATCTCCCACCAACCAATCCACTACCTGAGGATACCCCTCGGTAGGTTGCCAAAAAAATTTCATAAGAGAAAAATTTGCCGAAGTTATATAAGGTTCTCACTTTAAATCCTACCAGGCCCATTTATCTTAACCATTGCAGCCCACCAACCTCCCATCATGGATGCCTTTCAATATTTTCTTGCACTTGATTCAACAATATGCGAACTTTATGTCAACATTTTAGGTTAGCTAATTCAACATTTCATAGAGGATCAGGAGTGCAGCACAATGCTTCTCACCTCACCTAGGTCCCCCCACCTTGATACATATTTCAATATTATGTTACAATTGACTCAACAATATTTTCTTACACTTGATTCGGCAATCAGTGAACCCTACCTCAATATTTTGACTCATGGATTTAATGTTTTACAAAGATTTAAATGGTAGTTATGGTTGGCTTGCTCCACCACCTTATCTTAACCATCCATATACTATAGCACGGAGTTCAAACATTGAAAATTTCATAAGGAAAAATCTACAAAAGTTATATGGGATTTGGATTCCCACTTCAAACTTGCCCTTGGGCTGAGCCCCTCAAGGTCAAGGGCCAAATAGGCCCATTGTATCAGCCTACCAAAGCCCAAATATCTTGTGGCGGACTTGAGTCCCCCTACATCTCAGCCCTACATCCTGCTACATACTAACCTACCGCCATCCTCCAACTCTGTAGCCACACCTTCTCACCCTACCCTCGCCGAGATAGCTCAAGAAGGAGCCTTGGGGTAGAAATTCGTACCCTCAAAGCATTAGTAGCAGGTATGATGCGGAAGGACATACCTCATTCAATTGCTAGAACCCTAATTGGCACATCAAGCTTCCTGCTACTCCCGTGCTTTTTGTGGTTCCAATGAGATACCCATACCTACCTACTTCCCCCCACCCCTTTCTGTGGATCAGTAAAGCACCTGCTCAAACTCACTGCTTGCCATCTTTATTCATTGTGTTTTGTCTAATATTAAATAGAAATCATCGAAGTAGTAGTACTACTATTTAGGATATTGTTTTATATAGACTCACCGAATGGATTTTACACACTTTGGTAGATCTCTTGATTCTTGATGCAATTAAGGATATCGATAAATGGTCACATGGCAATCACAAGGCTTGACTATATGGTGGTCTTGTGTTACAGTTAACCTAATAACTACTAGCTTTTATGGTTTGTAGTTTTGTATTTTATCGTTTGTTTATATGCGCTAGGCATAGTCGAGTCAGCTTCTCAATTTTTTTTTTGCATGTTGATACATCAACTTGTTGTGGACGGTGGAGCTTTCAATTATATATTAAAATGTTTTGACTATATAGATCTTTTAATTATATATCCGAGCATAGTCATATACGAGAGCTTTCAATGCATTAATAATATATATTTCATATCATTAAATTGCTTTGTCTTGGGGCTCTATCTTGTAGGGTAATGTCTTGTAGTTGTTTTTTTTTGACAATTCAGGCACTAAAAGATGGGAATCGATGCTCCAGTACCTCAAATCTTAAGCAGCATTGTGACATGAGGATATATAAAAAATGCTATAACCCTACAAGACAATCTTCGTCAGCTATAACTTGTTGGATTTCAGACCTTGATAAGCTTACCTAATCACTTTATGGTAATATAGCAATAACTCATTTGTTGGTTTCCCGACACTCTACACGACTAATTTTAGAGCGTGAGATGCAAGGCAGTGGAGTAATCGTGTCCAAGCTATCATCATCAATAATGTCAAGTCTTGATAAGCCCCTGATCCCCTGTTAAAGAAGACGACTGTAGTTGCTGGCAGCCATGACACGAGAACTTAAATGAAAAATTTAACAACTTAGATTTCATAGTCGTCGTTGGGTCATGAGGAGACAACGCCTCTGAGTGTACTCATCACCTTCGATGGACATACAATGGCGGTCACATTATTTACATATGGATGTACCAAGATTCTAGCTTTTCTTTTTTGTTGCTAATAAATAAAAATCATTCTAATGCTTTATATTGAAAATAAAATAATAATTTAAGTAAGGTTTTTACTATTCTATACTTTATCATCTGTCATGAAAATAGTGATTCATAAATTGCATAGAATCCCAAAAATGAACATGTCGAGAGAATAAGGTATTTTTTGTATGCGGAGGAAGTGTGGTGGACTATAGCCCAACTCTTCTACTTTTGTTTTAACCCAATATGTCATTCATTTTTTCAATTATTTTATTTGTGAAGAATGGGTGCTTATAACACAAAGACGATCCTACCATGAGAGAAGCGGAGATGTCATGCACTTCAAATGTGGAACATTGATTCTAGCAAAACAGACTTGGATTGTTATACCAAGATAACAATGTGCTTATATGACTAAATATCACACTTGTAGTCTATGTTAATCGTTACATGCAACAATTGCTATATGTCAATGCGGGTCTATGTTTCAAATAAATATCCTTTGTCTAGAAGCATATTTAAAAGTTTTAAACTTTAGACAATTTTCTACACTAAGAACTAACTCTTAGCGTAGTGCATATGAATAGGTACGAATCCATCCACAATGATTCAAAATCATGTTGCCTATAATTTACACACATATGATCATTTTTAGTGAATAATTTGTAGGATGTGATATACTTTCGGGTATGTGAATTTGATATGCATGTTCTACTTTGAGTATGCGGGCATCATCTTAAAAAACAAATTTGACTTGATATTATCTTGCAATATTGTACAATAAATGGCTATATATTTATATGATCTTCAATAAAATTGTAGAAATTTTTACAGGATAAAGATGTGAGATTGCACTAGTCCGCTAAGCAGACTGCAAGGACTTTTCACGAGAGAATGACAAGGCACGAGTTGGTGATCATCGCCGGACTAAAGTTAATCTGATCACAATAACAACTAGTATCTGAACTGAATTCAAGATCACAAAGAATGATAGATCAGAGATGACATAACCTGACATGACAGGTCACTTTGGGATTGCACTTCTGAGGTGTGCAATCTAATATTCAGAATATTTGCATTTTTTAGAGTCCCAGGGAAACATTCCCCAGCTTATATGCATTGCATTTAGGACAAACGTCAAAGCACAAAATCAGTTCTCAGCGCACTCAACTCATCAGACATAATCCAGCATAACAGCTACTACCCTACTCCACTTCACCATCACTCCATCAGGGCCTCTCCAATGTGCGCTCCTTGGCCGGTCCTATAGGCGCTGGACCCGGTCCCATACACTATGAGGTCGGTCCTATCCGAGAGAAATTGAGGACCGGCTCCCATGCATAGGAGCGAGCTCTGTGGAATATTCCATCCTCTTCCCGACTCACCTTTCTCTCCCAAACCGTTGCTGCTCCCGCCGCCTTGACGAAGCCGCTACGTCTGCGAGCTACACCGTCGAGCAGGTCCCCAAAACCTTCAAGCCCTATGGCGGCGACTTCCTGCGCCACTCCGGGCTTGCGCACGCCGCCGAGAGGCAGGGGAAGCGGTGGCTCAGGAGAAGAACGGCGGACGGGGCGTTCGGGCGGCTTGACCTCGCATTCTTGCACATGGTGTCTGGGTCTCTCGTCCGGCTGCGGCCGCACGCCCAGATGTGTCGCCGGAGCATGAAGGTCGGAGGACCTCGCTAGCGGAGGACGGAGACGCGGCATCACCTGTACGATTTCGACCTCCGTCCGCAGCTACCAGCATCTAGAACGAAGGAGTTTCTTCGCTGGAGGCAATCTTCTCCAAATCTGGCACCATTGCCTTCAGATGCTAGGAGTTTGATTTGTGGCTTTCTGGGAGCAGGAAGGTGGGATCTGAAGCGGATCAGGAGGGGGCAGGCAGAAGGATGGTGACGATGGCGGCAGGCAGCGGCGTGCGTGCTTCGGGTTCCTTGCGGTTGAGAGAAGGGCGGTTGGAGAGGAATTCATTTTTTTATTTCGAAGTGGGCCACCTTCAATTATAGAACCTGGGTCTAAACATTGTGGGTTTTTTTTTTACAAAATCAGCCCGGTCCTATGTAGAAGGGATGGAAAACGCATCCGGTGCATACCCAGTCTCCCCACGCGACACGTGGGTGCCCCTTCCATCCGACGGACTGCGCTCGCTCGGCTCCGCTTCCTTCCCCGCGCTGATTTTTCCTGGCTCACGCTCGCTCGGCTCGATCTCCTCCGCGCTTGTTGAAAACAGATCGAGCGCCCGCGCTGCTCGCCGCCGCCGACCTCACCGACGTCGCGGGCCCTCCGAGCTCGGCGTCCTCCTTCCGCCTCGTCATCGTCTACGACCGCCGCGACTTCACGGTGTGCCGAACCTACTCGTCCGATGCTGGTTCCTGGGGCCCGGAGGTTATCGTGTACGATGCCAGGGTGAGCGGGAGGAGCCTGGCCTAGGCACACGCCGCCGCCGCCACCCGCGGTGCCGTGTTCTGACGGGTCAAGGACTCCGTTCTGGTGCTCCACCTCGACAGCACGCTGGAGACGACGCTCGAGCCCCTGCCGGATGACTGGACGCGCAGCGGCCGCAGAGGCTACGGCCCTGGCATGCTTGCCGTCTCGCCGGACGAGAGGTTGTGCGTGGTGGAGGCCAGAATACACGATGACTACTACCGTAAGCACGAAGTCAAGGTACAGGTCATGTTCCGGGAACACGACGGCGGCGGCGAAGACGACATCGCCGTGCCGGGCGAGAAGTGGGTCGCGTCGCGGGGGCCGACGTTCCAGCTACAGGCGCCAAGTGGCTGTTACGGCCGGATGACGAGGGTGTCTCTGCGGGGGGTCTGCGAGAAGAGCGGGGTCATCTTCCTCGCGGCCATCTTCGACTCGATCTGTTTTCCAGGCGCGGAGGAGATCGAGCCGAGCGAGCGCACCAGCCAGGGAAAGCAGGCGCGGAGGAGATCGAGCCGAGCGAGCATGCACTAGTAGAGAACTGACTTTCGATCCGTCCCCTTTTATCCCGGTTTAAAGTTGGCCCGGGACAAAAGGGGGTGCGTCGGGGTGCGGAAATTTGGAGGGGAGCATTAGTCCCGGTTGGTAATTGCAACCGGGACTAAAGGCCCCCCTTTAGTCCCGGTTGCAACGGCTAGCTGGGGGGCGTCGGTGGCCGGACCCTTTTATCCCGGTTGGATCCTCCAACCGGGATAAAAGGGTGTCCCTTTTATCCCGGTTGGAGGCACCAACCGGGATAAAAAGGTTAGTCCCGGTTGGTGTCTCCAACCGGGATAAAAGGGTTCACCTTTTATCCCGGTTGGAGGATCCAACCGGGACTAACCTTCCAACCGGGACAAAAGGTGTTTCCTTTTGTCTCGGTTGGAGTTTTTAACCGGGATAAAAACTCATCCCCCACTATATCCCGAGACAGAGACTTTCTTCTTCCTCCAGCCCGAGCCAGTCCAGCACATTGATAGAGAGCTGAGCTTCACCTACTCTTCGGTGGTGCCAAAGCAAGGGAGGTGCTGCCCGAAGTTTTTTCCCTCATTTTCGTGGGAATTTGACTCAGCCAACACAAGTGTTGCGAAGATTTGCTACTTCATCCTCGTGTTATGCTTTGATTTATGCTTTGGAGATGGAAAGATTATTTGCTACAATGTGATGATGAAGTAGAAAAATGGAGAGTATTTTGAGCTAGAATGTGAGGGAGATTAATGTGTCATATATAGTATGCATTATTTCAGTGGTTTAAAAATGATGCTACCTTGTCTAGACGGTTTATCTTATCAAATTCAATATGGTTTTTTAAATCCATATACTTGTTGAACTTGCATACCGTGTTCATTTCGGCGAGAATGTTCTCCGCCGAGCAGCAACGTATGTCAAGAAGGAGGTTCGATTCTACGAGAAAGAGTGGATACGGACATCGTGACCGTGTCCCCTTTTCCGTAGCATCTAACCTCTTTCATGACGAAGTGCGGTGCCGCCCAGCTGAGGACATCCTCGCGAAATGAACACGGTCTTCAAGTTCAACAACTTCTGTAGTGGTAATGAAAGAATTTTTGTACATAGATGACTTCTGCTACTTGTTGAACTTGCATACCGTGTTCATTTCTGCGACGATGTTCTCCGCCGAGTAGCAACGTATGTCAAGAAGGAGGTTCGATTCTACGAGAAAGAGTGGATACGGACATCGTGACCGTGTCCCCTTTTCCGTAGCATCTAACCTCTTTAATGACGAAGTGCGGTGCCGCCCAGTTGAGGACATCCTCGCGAGATGATCACGGTCTTCAAGTTGAACAACTTATGCAGTGTTAAGATAATAATTTTTGTACATAGATGGCTTCTGCTACTGGAGGAAGTGGCGATGGTGGGGGCGATCGTGGTTCCTATTATGGCAAGGTTCCAATCATAGTTGGCCCTCAGCATAAGCCGAAGAAAAAGAGCGCGCTGGAAAAAGCAATGCTTCGTTATTTGCAGCAACGTCATGAAGAAGTCCTCCTTGATAATAACCAGTGGATGGCTTGTTGTATTGTATAATGTTGTTTGGGACTTTAATTTAAATATGTGTATTTGGATCTTCATGTTGTTGTATTGTACCATGTTGTTTGGATCTTTAATCGATTTTCATGCGTAATCCATTGTCAAGTGTAATCCATTTTCATGCGTAATACGATGCAGATGGACCGGCAATGGATGTATAATGCAGACAGGCGGAGCAAGGTGTTTATTGATGGCTTGCATTATTTTCTCGAAGTGGCAAAAGCGAACAAGCCAGAGAATGGGTTTGTATGTTGTCCATGCTTCCAATGCAATAACAGGAAGGAGTATTCAAAGGATTCCTGGGGGACTATTCACAGCCACTTGTTTAAATACGGTTTCATGCCTAACTATTTGGTTTGGACCAAGCACGGTGAACTAGAGGTTGTAATGGAAGATGGCGAGGAGGAGGAGGAAGATGACACCATTCCGGACTGGGTTGCAGGCCAAGCTTTTGCAGGTACTACAATGGGCGAGGCTGATGAAGATGAGATTGCAGAAAATGACCCTACTGATGACCTTGGTCAGGTGATACGAGATGCATACAGAGATTGCGAAACTGAGAAGGAAGTAGCAAAGTTGCAGCGCATGATAGATGACCACCAAAAATTGTTGTACCCAGGTTGCCAGCAGGGCCATAAAAAACTAGGTACGACACTAGAATTTGTGCAATAGAAGGCAAAAAATGGTGTGTCCGATAAGGCATTTCAGGGGATGTTGAACATTGTCAAGAAGATTCTCCCCGAGAATAACGAATTACCGTCCACAACATATGAAGCTAAACAGATTATTTGCCCTCTCGGATTGGATGTTCAGAAGATACACGCATGCCCTAATGACTGTATCCTTTATCGTGGTGATGAATACGAGAAATTGGATGCTTGTCCCGTCTGCGAAGCCCTGCGGTATAAGATCAGGCGAGATGATCCTGGTGATGTCGAGGGGCAGTCTCCCAAGAAAAGAGTTCCCGCGAAGGTGATGTGGTATTTTCCTATAATACCACGCTTGAAGCGCTTGTTCAGAAACAAGGCGAATGATAAGTTGATGCGATGGCACAAAGAAGACCGTAAGGAAGATGAGATGCTGAGACACCCCGCAGATGGGGCACAGTGGAGATCAATTGATAGAACATTCCCAGACTTTGAAAGTGAAGCAAGGAACATAAGGTTTGGTTTAAGCACTGATGGATTCAATCCATTCGGTGAGTTGAGTAGTGGTCATAGTACTTGGCCTGTGACCCTTTGTATGTTCAACCTTCCTCCTTGGCTGTGCATTAAGCGGAAGTTCATTATGATGCCGGCGCTTATCCAAGGCCCAAAACAACCCGGCAACGACATTGACGTGTACCTAAGGCCGTTGGTTGATGACCTTTTACAGCTCTGGAAGGAAGAAGGTGTACGTGTGGGGGATGAGGATAGACAGGAGATCTTTAATCTACGAGCACTGTTGTTCGTAACCATCAACGATTGGCCTGCATTGAGTAACCTTTCAGGACAGACAAATAAGGGATATCGGGCATGCACCCACTGTTTAGACGACACAGACAACATGTACTTGAAGCACTGTAAGAAGGTCGTCTATATGGGTCATCGTCGATTTCTCCCTGCTCACCACCAGCTGAGAAAGAGCGGGATGCATTTCAAAGGGACGCCAGACCATCGTAAAAAACCTGCACACCGTAATGGAAAGCGTGTGTTCGAGATGATGAAGGATGTATATGTAGTCTTCGGAAAGGGACTTGGTAGCCAACCTGTTCCGAACGACGATAACGGACATGCACCCATGTGGAAGAAAAAGTCAATATTTTGGGAGCTACCTTATTGGGAAATCCTAGAGGTTCGCAACGCAATAGACGTGATGCACCTGACGAAGAATCTTTGCGTGAACGTGCTAGGCTTCATGGGTGTTTATGGAACCTCAAAAGATACATTGGAAGCACGACAGGACCTGAAAGCCATGGGGCAACGAGATGACCTACATCCGGAAAAGAGAGATAATGGACAGCACTACTTACGTCCTGCCAGTTACACTCTCAGCAAAGAGGAGAAGGATAGCATGTTTGAATGCTTGAATAGTATGAAGGTCCCGTCTGGGTACTCCTCGAATATAAAGGGAATAATAAATATGAAACAAAAGAAGTTTACAAAATCTCAAGGCTCATGACTGCCACATGTTGATGACCCAGTTGCTTCCGGTTGCACTGAGGGGTGTTCTACCAGAAAATGTCCGGTTGCCGCTCGTAAAGCTATGCGCGTTTCTCAATGCGATTTCGCACAAGGCAATCGATCCATCCAAGCTATCAAAGCTACAGAACGATGTGGTGCAATGTCTTGTCAGTTTTGAGTTGTTATTTCCACCATCCTTCTTCAATATTATGACGCACTTACTGGTTCACCTAGTAAAAGAGATTGGTATTCTCGGACCTGTATACCTGCACAATATGTGGCCTTTCGAGAGGTTCATGGCAGTCCTAAAAAACTATGTTCGTAATCGTGCCCGTCCAGAAGGAAGCATCGCCAGGGGATATGGAACAGAGGAGGTGATCGAGTTTTGTGTTGATTTTATTGATTCAATTGACTCGATTGGGGTTCCAACTTCACGCCACGAGGGGAGGCTCCGAGGAATGGGCACCCTTGGAAGGAAATCAAGTTTGAGCAATGATACTGATTTGTTCAACAAGGCACACTACACTGTTCTACAACAGTCATCCTTTGTGTCTCCGTATATCGAGCAGCACAAGCAGATGGTAGGTTCCAAAAACCCGACCAAATCCGATGCTTGGCTTACCCGTCATCACATGGAAACTTTTCCCTCCTGGTTGCGCCAACAACTTATGGGTAACTCTGAGATTCACCCACAGCTTGCCTGGTTAGCCAGGGGACCTGCTACCACAATCGTCAAATTCCAAGGCTATGAGATAAATGGTTACACATTTTACATGAGAGCCCAGGACCAGAAAAGCACGAACCAGAATAGTGGTGTCCGCATAGATGCCATGGACAGAAATAATAGCAAGGAGTCATATTATGGTTTCATACAGGAGATATGGGAACTCGAATACGGACCGCTGTACATCCCTCTATTTCTTTGCAATTGGGTGAAGCTAACTGCCGTCACCAAAGATCAGTACGGAATGACAATAGTAGATCTGAGCAAGACTGGATACAGTGATGACCCATTCGTACTTGCCAATGATGTGCATCAGGTGTTCTATGTGAAGGACATGTGCAGCAAACCCAAGAGGAATCCAGAAGAGACATGGGAGCCAAAGTGCCACATAGTTCTTCCAGGTAAAAGAAAAATCGTGGGAGTCGAGGATAAAACAGACCAATCAGATGATTATGATCAGTTTGATGGCATGCCTCCATTCGCCGTTGAAGTTGATCCAAGCATCCTGCTATCCAAAGAAGAGGCTCCGTACTTACGCCGCAATTATGATCAAGGAACTTTCGTGAAGAAGAAATTTTACAACGTTGTATTGTAATGCGTTAAATGTACATGACCTTTGTGTATTAATTGATACAATTTGTAATTTACCCTATGTATGATTTCATGTGTTATTAAATTTGTTAGGTGAAGATTTTTTAGATATACATGAACATTGTTAACCACATACTAACATGGATTTTTCTGCGCATTCAAATAATTTAATTGAATAATTTCTTGATCACAGCAATGCAGTAAAATAAATATTTTACAGGCTACATGAGTTGGTATAGAATTAATGATTACTTCATACTTATTGTCAATTTACTCGTTAATTAAATATATTTTTGCATGTACAAAATCTGTGAAGGTTTTGTTTTTCATTCTGAAATGCAGTGAAAAGGTAAAATAAAATCCATTTCCAAAAAACAGGCGGGAAAGAAAAATAGGAAAAAAGACCTTTTGTCCCGGGTGCTAACAGCAACCGGGACAAAAGGCCCCCCTTTTATCCCGGTTGCAAACGGCAACCGGGATAAAAGGGTACGTTTCGTCTCCCGCCCGAACGTACCCTTTTATCCCGGTTGCCAACTGCAACCGGGATAAAAGGCCCCTCCCCCTTTTATCCCGGTTGGTGACGGGACCCGGGATAAAAGGGTACGCTCCCAGCCCCACCTGGCGGGGGCTCCCTTTTGTCCCGGGTCCCGTCACCAACCGGGATAAAAGGGGGGGCATTTTATCCCGGTTGGTGACGGGACCCGGGATAAAAGGGTGCGCTCCCAGCCCCACCTGGCGGGGGCACATTTGTCCCGGGTCCCATTACGAACCGGGATAAAAGGGGGGGGGGTTAAAAGGCACTGTACTCCCTTCTACCCCCCGCCAGTTACACACTTAGCCAAAATTTCGCAAGTCCCGCGCGTTCTCCGCCGTCGCCGCCCGTCCGCCTCCCTCGCCGGCCACCGCCGCCGTCGTCCCCCATTGCGCCGTCGACGTCCCCCATTGCGCCGTCGTCGTCCCCCGGCCGGCCCTCCTCGATCCCCTCCTCGTCCGTCGACGCACCCGGCCCCCGACCACCGGCTCCACATCCTCGTCGCCGGCTCCATCCTCGTCGCCCCTCGTCGCCCCTCGTCGCCGTCTCGTCGCTGTCCCGCCTACGCCACCGTCATCGTCTTCGCCTCGGCCGCCATCGTCCCGCCGTCGTCGTCTTCGTCCTCGTCGCCGCCCCGGCCGCCGCCGTCCCGCCGCCCCGGCCTCCGCCGTCCCGCCACCCCGGCCGCCGCCCCGCGCGCGAGAGGTCCGCTGCCGCGCCGGCCGGCAGCGCCGGGAGGGTTTTCTTTTTAAGTTAATTAGAAAATTATGTTTTATTTTTAGATAGATTTGTAATTTTGTTAAGTTAGATTTTTAGATTTCTAATTTTGTTAAGTTAGATTTTTAGATTTCTAGTTAGTTTGTTAAGTTAGACAGAGATCGCCGAGTAGCCGCCGTGATCGCCGCCGTGATCGCTGCCGTCCCGCCGAGTAGCCGCCGTGATCGCCGCCTTGTAGCCGCCGTGATCGCCGCCGACTAGCCGCCATGATCGCCTCCGTCCCGCCGCCCATCACAACCTACTAGGCACCGCCCGTGGTTCCGGTGAACCGTCCCCGCCTCCGCCGTACCGCCGCCGTCCCGCCTCCGCCGCCCTGATCGCCGCCGTCACAACCTAGGCACCGCACGTGGATATTGTTACAAATTCGTAGAAATTCGTCAAAATTCGTAGAAATTCATCAAAATTCGTAGAAATTCGTAGAAATTCGTAGAAATTCGTAGAAATTCGTAGAAATTCATAGAAATTCGTCAAAATTCATAGAAATTTGTATAAATATTCTGGACTTTGTACGATTCATGTTATTTTATGATTTCATTATATACATGTATGATTCCGGACTTTGTAGGATTTTGTACAAATTTGTATTAAGACGATTTCTATGACTGTCATGTATGATTCCATGTATGTTTCCATCAATAGTTGAAATGGCAGACGATGAGACCGCAAGGTATATCATGGAGCAGATAATCGCTGGTGATGGTAGTGGCGACAACGTTCCACTATCATACACGGATGAAGAGGGCACCCAGGCAGACATGTTCCTCAACATGTCCGCCGATGGGAATGAAGAGCAACAGCCGCAGCAACAACTTGCCGTGGCGGAAGGTTCCGGCGAGGTATATACAACCATTCTTGTATTGTTTCACGCCACCGCTACTACTACGTACTAATTAACGAATCTTGAACTATTAGCCCTCCGGATCGACACAAGGGCAGAAGACCCGAGGTCGTACAAAGGTGATGGAAGGGAGGCTTGTCATCACCGAAGTTACAGAAGAGGGCAGGCCGGTTGCTCCCGAGAAAGTAGCAAAGAAGTACATGAGTCAAATCGGGGCAATCGTCCGGGACAACGTGCCTATCAGCATCAGAGAATGGAAGGGCAGAAGCGATAATCCGTACGCCCTTCCAGAGACAGAAAAGAATATGCTGTGGGAAGACGTGAAGAGACATTTCACATTCCCCGAAGGATATAGCGAGAAGGATGTCAAAGCGTGGACGCTTAAGAAGATGGCTACTCAATTCCAGACATTCAAGAAGATGCTGGACACCCACTACATCAAGAAGGGCAAAACTCCAGACTTCAACGCGTGGCCAAAGTTGAGGGACCACTGGGATGCATTTGTTGAATACAAGAGGAGTGAAGAAGGTGTGAAAAAGATCACGACCAACACAGCAAATGCTAGTCAGAAGGGCTACCACCATCATTTGGGGCGAGGTGGGTATGGCTCAGCAATTCCCAAGTGGAGGAAGATGGAAGAAGATCTGATCGAACGGGGAATCGTACCTGCAACTATTGAATGGCCCGAACGATCAAAGAACTGGTACTACGCTCATGGAGGCTCCCTAAGCCAAGAGGATGGGACGCTGATTTTCAATGACACAATACGTGAGAAGGCCGAACATCTCATGAAGAACATTGAAGATTCCAAGGCTGGGAGGTTGAGGGTGGATCGAGAAAATGATGAGCTCACATTGGCCCTCGGTAATCCAGAGCACCCAGGACGTTGCCGGGGGTTCGGGGTGGTTCCGTGGAAGTTCGCTTTCCGAGGCGACAACGCCTCTTACAGAAGCCGGAAGTGAAGAAAGGAACAGATGGAGGAGAGCTGGCGGCAGATGCTAGAACAAAGAATGATGGATGAAATCAATCGGCGGGTGGCCGACGCAGTTGTGGAGTTGGTGCAATCTGGAGCAATGCCGAATCCTCACACCGCAAGCCCTTCTCAACGCCTCGGGAGCAGTTGTGCTTCTACAGGGGTCCCCGATGCGCAGACGCCCAGGTTACCCGTGGAGGAGCAACGGTTCCCCGTGGATGCCATCACGCAACGGACCTCATGTGAGCTGCATGCACCGGTCGGCAACCTCACTATTAAGGTATACTTATACATAATATTTATGCAATCTTGTCAATTGATCCAGGCCTCGAGATCGGAGTTCAACTTGTTTACTTCTGCTATATGTACAGGTAGCGTACGGGAGTGCGTTACCAACCCTGGCAGGGTAGAGCAGTCATGGCATGGACATTCCAACAGGCTACGCCAGCGTCTGCGTCGAGCAAATAGTTGATCCCCAGTATGAAGGTCTAGAGCTCGACTTCCCGGGAGGCGACGGGGAAAATACATTGGCAGATGCGCTTCATGGGATCATTCTATGGAAGAAACGCTACATCATTATTCCCCGCACGGAGCCATCTCCTCAGACCTCAAGACCGCTCCCCGTAGATCCCCAGCAGCGACCTTCTCCTCATACCTCAAGACCGGCATCTCCTGCTCCAGGACCGTCTCTTCCATCTATATCAAGGTCTCCATCTCCACCACATCCTGGTGCTGGGAGCGACGACGACAATAACAACACCCCTCCCCGATCACCGTCGCCGGCACCAAGAGCGGCCCCCTCGAAGAAACCTGCAGCACCACTCAAGAAGTCACGAGCACCGCCTCCCAAGCAAAGACAGAGAAAGAAGAAAACAAAGGTCGACCCTGAAGTGGCTCGCAAGGAACGCTTTGAGGCAATGTCTCATGAAGAACAGTGGGCAGAAATCCAACGAGAGGCCAGTGAGTGGTTCAAGAAACAAGCCGAATTAAAAAAGGCAAGGGAGATGGAGCCACCGCTAGTAAGTTGGCGAGATTTAAACTTTTTTATCAGGATGGAGGAAGGAGCCAAGAAAAGGATACCACTCTTGTCAAACTATGAACGGGCTCTAGTAAAGGCTGATGAAAAGGATAAAAGGAAAGGAAAATCATCCTCCAGCGGTCCAGTCCCCGACCTCAGCCATTTATCAAAAAAAGATGCTCAACGGGTAAAAGCAATGCCCTTGGATCAACAAGCAAATATATTGAAGTTCATGGAAGAAACAGATCTGGGACTTGATGAATGCATAGGGCAAGTCGAGACGCCAACTGCACCGCCCCCTGAGCCGAAGTGGACTTATGAGCTAGGCAAACCTCTAGTAAAGCCTTCAATGGTACGGAAGCTATCAACAAAGATGTACGAATTCCATCAATGGTACATGATGGCATCCGCCAACTCGAGGGAGATGATCGGCATGAAGGTAAAACCGATAGATTTTCACGGTGAAGGGGAGAAAGTGCTGTGGCTAGACTTCAAGGATATATACGAAGTGTACCATCATGATGCCCTGGACGTCTCTCTGATCAGCGCTTGGATTCTGTAAGTGTCCGTTTATTATCTCTACATGTAAATTTTGGCGTGCGTCACCGTACTAACTTTATCTTCCATTTCATGTAGGATGCTAATTCAGACATGCCGCCGATAGGCGTACCTACATGTAGGCTTCATGGATCCATCTGTAGTTAACCAACAACAGATACAATTAGCGCCGGAAAAAACCTTTGCGGAAATATACAATTTCCTACACAAACAAACATTCAAGGATTTCATACTACTTCCATACAACTTCAAGTAAGTGTATGTATACCGTCTACTTTCGATGTCTTTTTCCTTATCTCTACATGTTAGTTAGCTCTAATATGCATGAACATTTTACGCACGCAGCTTCCACTGGATCCTTATTATAATTGAGCCTGAAAGAAGCCACGTCACTGTCTTTGATTCGTTAAGGAAAGATCCGGTGGACTACCAAGAATTGCAAGACATGCTAGGCTTGTAATAATTCTGGACCTTTATCTCTATGCAAAAATTTATTTCCTAAATTTTATCCCTATTACACTATGTCATTCATTATTCTAATCCGCAGCGCATGGAAACAATTCATAAGGACACACAAAGGTCCATTCAAAGAAAATCTTACATGGAACACAGACTTCCCGGTACGTATGAAGTCTGCACATTTATTACATTGTATAACACGAATATTTCATAACTTATTTTTTTCCGCACTGAAGTGCTTAAGACAGGAACCCAGGAATAATCTATGTGGCTACTACATCTGTGAGCACATGCACAGTTTTTTGGGACCCAAGGGACCGAAGATGACGCCGCACAACTTTAAAGTACGTAAAATAAATATATTACTAGTTAATTATTTTCTAGCTCCTTATATGTATTTGTTCATGTAACATTCACAAATTTCCAAATTATAGATGTTAAATATTCAACAAGGACTCTTGAAGGAAGAAAGAGTAGCGGCAATATGTGAAGGTCTCATTGGATTCATAATGGACGAGGTGGTAAATCCAAGAGGAGAATTTTATTACGATGGACGACAATTAGACACTCCGATCAGCACCACCACGACGGGAAGATCGTAGGAAGATACTTTGATTTATTTGTATATATAATACGCGCTAATTATGATCGATTTGTACTAAGCTAGTTGAATTGTGTATATGAATTGTGTATAAGGATTGTGTATATATATAGTAATTGTATTATTACAAATCCCATTCGTTTAAATACTAGTTGATTTCGTTCTAAAAAATCTCAACTACAAGGTTAACAAATTAAAAGGGCCGCGGTACTACTATACGTATACGTGATGCATGCATGAAAAATTCAGGCGTCACGGCAGTGCCATGCAAACGCCATTTAGTCCCGGTTGGAATCGAGCCGGGACTAAAGGGGACCCCTTTAGTCCCGGTTGGGAAATCCAACCGGGACTAAAGGGACCCCCTTTAGTCCCGGTTGGTGTCACCAACCGGGACTAAAGGGGGTCCTTTACTCCCGGTTAAAAGACCCGGGACTAAAGACCCCCCCCTTATCCCGGTTGGTTTATCCCGGATGGATATCCGAGAGATATGCACCCTACCAACCGGGACTAAAGGCCAATTCTCTACCAGTGATGAGCCGTGGAAAATCAACGCGGGGAAGGAACCGGAGCCGAGCGAGCGCAGTCCGTCGGATGGGAGGGGTGCCCACGTGTCGCGCGGGGAGACTAGGTATGCACCGGATGCGTTTTGCATCCGGTCTGCACCCAATTTTCTTCATGTAGAAGCGGGGTTGCTCCTATACATGGGAGATGCCCTCAGGCGAAGCACCTCTACCTGCACTCGGAGCTAAAGTGTTGCTCCACCCTCACTTTTTTTTTCTTCCATATGATGGCTTGGGCACTAGGAGGCACCACTCTCATAGTCTCATGTGTTCCTCCCAACCTCACTGAAGATATTCATCAGTTCATATTCATCCCGGCCGGCACGATTCACCAGTCCCACATTGGATTCTTTCCGGCCTCCTTGCCAATGCTTCCAGTTGCACTGCCCAGGTGTTGTTGTACTTCTCCACATGCCGCACGGGGCACGGGAGCATCCAGATCTTGAGCATGCCGAGCATGTTTTCATAGGATTGCAAAGAAAAACAAATACTGTGCAACAAATTCAATCTGCACGCACAAACAAGTTTCTGTCCCTTCAAAACTATAGCATGCTGCGACTCGCTAATTCCGATTATGATTCGTAGATGAACAGCAAGCGCCGTCGCATTCTCCGAGCAGGCCTCGACGCTGGCGATGCCCATGAGGCCGCCGAGCTGAAATGGTGAGCTATTCGGCTCCCAGCGCCGCCGTCGGGCTTCGGTTTCGGGCGCGGCTCGCAGCAGCGGCAGCGAGCCCAGGCCGAACTCCACTCCCGGCGTTCATCGTGTCCAGGAGTTCCTGCGCGCTGATCGGACAGGGAGGAGATGAGGATGAACACAAGTCCGTTCACCAGAAGGAGGCGCTACGCCGGACGGGAAGGGTGGCCACGAGCACGGCAACGGCGAACTGCAGTAGCGGCGCGCGTGGCGAGACACGGACCTGGCCATGGTGGGGGTTAGGAAACGAAATAACGACCGGGGGTGGACGGTAAATGAAATACCGTCCACCCCTGGGGGCTCCTCGCGGCCGTTCGATCGGAATTGTCCGGCCCAGATTTTCATATTCTTCAAGGGGATGATTTGCAGTTATTTACCGCAGTCAACTCTCAGGCGAGCAAGAGCCTGACGGTTGGATCGGAAAGGTGAAGGACCGGCGGCTACGTCAGTCGAGCCGTGGATTGCCGGCACGGCGGACTGGAGCAGCGCGCCGAGCGCGGCCGCGCGCAAGCTCCCCGGAGTTTATCACGTCCAGGAGCTCCTCCATCGCGAGCCAGCCGCCGCGGTTAGTTCCACTGGAGCCGTCCCCCTGCCTCGCCATACCTTGAGTTTCCCATCACCGCCAGTGAGAGGCGGCCACCGGCCAGTGCTCTGATCCATGGCTGCACGTTTTCACGAGTTGCAGGCGTCGCGTGTTCGTCTTGCACGTTGCACAACCCGCATAGTAGCTCCAGCTCGATTATTTTACATCTCAATACACAGACGAACGCCACGCGCAGACAACAAACTAGAGCAGGTCGGCCATGAGCCTGAACTCCTCGATGGTGATGGCACCGTCGCCGTCGCCGTCCTGGCTCTCGACGATGGCCCCGCAGTCCTCGGCGCTGGCACCGCGTACGGCGCCGAGCGCCCTGGCGAGCTCGTCGGTACAATATCCTTGTTTTCTTGGTGCAAGATCAGATAAGTTTGGAATGTTCGGTACAATATCCTTGGTGTTCTGTTAATCGTGGTTAGCCCTTTTCTTTCTTTTACCAAAAAGGCTTGCTGTGTATTTCATTTTCTAAACCATAAAACAGGTTATAATTTAAAACCAAAGGTTGTGGAATCTAATTATCTGGGCAGCACCCAAACGAGATTTTTTTAACCCTTTTAAATTTAAATTTTTAATAATAACTCGTACCAAACTAAATTTTCAGGAACTAGTTTTTTTTGTCGCGCTAAATATTCTGGCATGACAAATACTTAAATCGCACCATCTAGTTAAGTCGCGCCATCTAGTTTGACGTGACTGAATGCCATGCTAGAACGGATACAAACATGAAACAAGGCGTGATTGCATCCATGCACCGCGACGCGTTAGCCGCTTGCTCTGTCTAGTACTCTAGTTATAGTGTCAGTAGTACCGACACTGGCTTCCAAGGCAAAAAGGCAGTGCCAATTACCAAGTTTATGCATGTGATGATGACCATGCAGTAGCACTAGTACCAACAAGTAAACAAAATGCTAAGCTCACAATACATATAGAGCTGCATAAAAAAATATTTTGTTTTGCATGTAGTCATGACAATAATAATGAGTAGTACTTTTCTTATAAACATATACGTACATACGTACATACGAACTATGAAGCTCAATATATTAATAAAATGACACCATAGGCTTATAACTTATCCTTAAATTGTCGGTATTTCGGACCGCCTGATTCTACACCGCGCTCTCCTTACTTCCGATGGCTAGCACACAAGAGACAAGTAGTTATACTGGTTCGAGAAAATCCAGTTTCGGCAGGAGTCGTGTTCCTAGGATTAAATGCACTGAGCTTACAACAGGGTGCTTGCAAGCAAGCGTTCGTCTGATATGTAAGTGTATGCGTTAAAGGTTGGCTCCCCTCGTTCGGTTATGTCTCCGGCGTGGGGCGGTCAGGGAGGCCACGCCGTGCATTTAATGCCTCTCGTACAGCGCAGGTCTTACTGAGTCAAGGAGTGGGTGAGGCGTCGTGGGACCCTTGCAGGCCCTACCCCCGAGCTGGCTGAGTCGGCGAGTCGTGGCTCTTGTCTTCCGACCAAGGGAGGTTGGGTGGTGGGCTGCAACATCATCTGGACCGCTTCCAAGATGCTTCTAGATGTTGGGCCTTTAGTCTTTTGACGTCTGGTTGTCTTAGCCCCTTTCCTGAGTTCCTGAGGTACCGTGGTACAGGTACCCTTTTTTTACTTACTATATGGAGTTGTGTCTATCTAAATTACTTTAACTCCTGTCGTACAGCTTACAATAAATTAAATAAAACATAGAAAAACAACATTCACCTAATTGAAAACATAGGAAATAATGACATGATTTTAGCATTTTACAGCCAAAATACCGCAGGATCCTCGCGGATGCAATCGGTTGATACTTTATTAGAGCATCTCCAACGGCTTACCTAAATCTAAATCGGATTGCTGTACCTAAAATCCATCAGAATATCTAAATACTCCAACAGATTATCTATATAGATCATTGACCTAAATATAATACAAAGAGAGTGGATTGCTATATTTTGTTGTCACACGCGAGAGCCCAACTGCCACCGTACGGATGTTTCAGCGCTCCTCCGCGGCCTGCGCCCTGCTCGGCCGTACGCCGCCCCATCCCGCCATGCAGCCCCTCCCCCTTGCTCCGCCTCGCCGTCGCACCGGAGTAGCCTCCGCATCGCCTGGCCGTGCGCCACCCTTCCCGAGGCCCCGCGCTCATCCCGCCGCCGCGCCATCTTCGGCCGCCGGACCTCACCTCCGAGAGTCCGAGCTCGCCACCGCCTGCCCTCACCTCTGCATCCGCCGCGCTGCCTCGTGAATCGAGCTGCGGGCCGTGGCCCCATGCAGCGCCGCTCACTGCGCCGCCCCGCGCATTGAGCTGTCGGGCGCCGCTCCGCGCCGCGCCGGGCGCCGCGTTGGCTGCGCACGCACTGCACGCCGCCGGCCATGCCGCGCAACGTCGTGACGGCCACCGCGGCCCCGCACAGCCACCGCCTGCGCGCATCCGCCCACAGCGCGGCCCCCTTGCGGCAGTCTTGCCGTCTCAGCCGAGACCCGTCGCGGCCCTCGATTCGCCGCGGAGGAGCAAGAGGTGGTGTAGATTCCAGCGGAGGGCGGTGAAGGGGTATGGTCGGCATCGATTCAGGCGGAGCATCTCGTCGATTCGACTGCGGCCGGAGGAGCTACGCGGGGAGGGGAAGAAGAGAGGTGAGGGGAGAAGATAAGCCAGTTTTGCAGATTGGTCCTTAACAAAGATTCTGTTCACAAATTTGTCCCCGAAGGAAATATAGGTATCCCAGTTTAGGAATGTTGTTGGAGATGAGCTTAAAATTTTCCTAAAAACCTTCTCTTTCTTATACTAAAACTCGTTTTAGATATTCAAATATACATATGCTGTTGGAGATGCTCTAAAGCAACTTGTAGTATCGAACCCGACGCTGTCGAACCCTTATGTCATCCATCTTGTCATACTTGAGGGAGAAGGTCATCAAACGGTATGTAGCACTGCGTTGGGGCACACCTGCGCCTTCTGGCTTCTCGAGCAGCACTTGATCAGCTTTGTCTTCCTTGACCTTTACCTGACAAGAGTTGCCTTCCTCAACCAAGACGCACTCCACAAGGCAGAATTTGCGCCTGTATCCCAAGTAGATGAGGCTAGCGCTTACACGCCTATCAGCTGGGTTCTTGCTGAACACCTTCTCCTTGCTGCGCTTCCAAGCAGGGGCAGGGCAATGTCTGTTGCCAGTGCTGGGCACGTCGCAGGCGTAGAGGTACCCAAAGGTCTCCGGGTCCTTGGAGAGCCCGACCAAGGCTCTCAGTTCGGATTCATAGTGTCCACGGCCAGTGAAAGGCAGCGTCCACTCACCGAGATTTTTCCACACAAACACTCCCGTTTCGAAGCTGAATGTGGCCGTAGCTTCTTCTTCTCCACTCTTGGTGCTGACGAGTATGGTATGTCCATCGCCATCGGGGTGCATGGCGTAGGAGGTGACATCCATCCTAGCGAATGGCGGCACTGGTAGCTGGTGCCACGACCACTTGCCATTGCTATCAAAATCAGATCCAGCATCAGATTCATCAAGCGATGAGCCATCACCATCAGATTCGGAATCAGGTTGTTCCGGCGGAAAACGGCAGAGATCAAAGCAGCCGGAATCCAGAGCGAATAGCCTATCGCCACCGACGGGGAAGTAGATGGGGTAAGCCGGATAGTTCGGCTCAGGGCCAAAGAGGACGCTCCGCGTGCGGACGTCGATGATCTGGACGGCGCCGGAATCATTGTGATGCATCCCCATGATCTTGGTGCCAAAGGCGGACGTGAAGTGCTGGGGAAACTCACGCGGCGCCGTCACGCGCCGGAAAAGTTTCGGCAAGCCCTGCTCAGCGCCTTCGCCTGAGTCGGCCGGCAACGGGAACTTGCGGATGCTGTATCCAGAGTCCCAGTCATCACAGACAAGGTAAAGGTGTGGCCGCCGAGGCTCCGCCGTGCTGCCGCCATCACGTTCACCGCAACGCCGCCGCTTTGGCATCCTCATTCCTTGATCGCCGCCTTCTTATTACCCGTGGACCTGATCCCTGCGATTTGAATTCGAAGAAGAATCGATTTTAAAATAGAAATCAATCAGGCCCTATCCTCCCACTGCAGCTCAATTCGACAAATCCAGGGCAACAGCCAACAGAGAAGAAAAGAGGAGGACACCTATAGATCGAAGATGGATGGAGCGGTGGATAAGTTTCGCGGGTCACCCAGTGGACCTCATGAGCCGCTCCTCAGTGCTGGAACTCATGGGCCGTTAGCAAACTAGCTTCCGTGAGGCCCACGGAAGCCCAGTGTACTTGATCGAGTGTTGCATGACCCATCAGCCCATCATCTGGCACCTGGTACGACTTGGGCATGTGGTCTGTAAATACTCGTACACAGACAGTAAAATAGACAACATATATAATAGCGTGTCTATTATATTATCTATGTATGATTTAATTTATGTATGGACACATCATACATGGTGATTAAGTATAGCTTGATTCTTGTGTGCTATTTTGTTTGTTTGAAATGATACATATACGATGTTTACCTTCTTAGGACTGTTACTTAACTGTTAATTTTATTTCATGTCATTCTAACCTGCCTAAAAGACTTTGCTGATATTACAATCTTTCACTAGTGATATATTGTAAAAGTGCAAGGACCCAAATGCAAAAATAGCTGCTCAAATATCTCGTGACTGTCCCTCTTGAATCCTCTTTCTCTCGGTCTTTCTTGTCTATCTCCTCTTGAATCCTCTTTCTCTCGGTCTTTCTTGTCTATCTCTGCTGGCCTGTGACCGGCAGATCTTGGAGGGGAAGTGCACGTGGTGTGGTGGCTGGCGGGCGTCGGGCGGATTAGTGGACGAACGGCGCGGCGGCGGGCGTGCAGGCGAGCGGTGCAGCTGCCGGACGGCGTGGCCGAGGGCCAGCAGCGCAGCTGCGGATGGCATGGTGGAAGGCTAGCGGCGGCGCCGTCGCACGGCACGACGACCAGAAGGGGACGCGCACGGCAACCGGGCGAGCGGCACCGAGGAACACAGGTGCCCCTATTTCACGCTCGATCCGGGGGGTCCGTCGCCTCACACCCATGACTCGTACCGACGATGACGCCATGGGAGCACGAGGCACCGGTCGTCGTCTAACCGGACGATGGCTCTCTCTCCTCTGTCTCTCTCGTCCACCTCTCTCTCGTCCACCTCAGTAAAATTGATCTACATGGCACCATATAGATAACGTATTAATTGACGTTGTACATGCCCTTATTCCGACCATGATTCGTACTCCCTCCGTCTTAAACTACTACGTTTAGTTTTTTTCAAAAATCAACCAATAATACCTCAAAATAAGTTATTTCAAATAAAAATATTACATATTATAATATAATTTATGCTATTAGTCTATTTGATTATCTCTTTATTCATCGTTAAAGTTGAAAATGTTTGATTTGAAAAAAATCTAAACGTAACTGTATTAAGGTACGGAGGGAGTAGATGAACAGAACGTAAGCACCGACGCATTCGTCGCGTAGTCTTAGGCCTACTATTGGATATCCATACCCTCTCTGAGTCGACACCCACTTCAAATGGGGAAGGTATGGATAGAAAATTATATACCCATTAGAAATAAGTAGGGTAGGAGTTAATTATTCATTAGATATAGGTGAATTAGGAAGGGCAAGAAGTGAATAATAATTATATGGATTTTGGTGTGAACATTTGCCTGGATCCTCCCAGTGGCAGGGATGCAGTCCTCGACGATTCGTTCAGCGAGCGCGTGCACAAGGTGGCGCCGTCGCATTCGCTGGCCGGGCAGTCCTCAACGCTGGCGGCGCCTATGAGGCCGAGTTGCAACGACGAGCGCCGGCCGCCGTCCGGCCTCGATTTCGGGCGCGGCTCACAGCAGCAGCAGCGAGCCCGCCCCGAGCTCCACTCCCGGCGTCCATCGTGTCCAGCGCGCTGATCGGCCGCCGGTGAGGATCTGAGCGAGGATGAGCAACCACGGCGGACTCCAGTAGCGGCGCGCGCGCGTGGTGGTGATACGCGGGCCTGGCCATGGCGTGGTCAGGAAAACGAAACGACGAGGATTCACAAGTTGCAAGCGTCGCGTGTTCGTCTTGCAAGTTGCACAGGCCACGGGCATGGAGGAACATGAACAGTTACTTGATAAAGATAGTGAGATACATCGCATAAACATACACCCACAACTCGCATCGCATAGATACCTCCTGCTTGATTATTTTCGATCTCAATACACAGACGAACACGACGTGCACACACAGCAAACTAGACACCGTTCCGCTTCCACGCGCAGGTGTAGCAGCCTAGGCTCGATCTAGAGCAGGTCGGCCATGAACCTGAACTCCTCGATGGTGATGGCGCCGTCTCCGTCTCCGTCCAGGCACTCGACGATGGCGGCGCAGTCCTCGGCGCTGGCGCCGCCCACGGCTCCGATCGCCCTGGCGAGCTCGTCCGCCCCCACGAGCGCCCCGCCCGCTGCCTCGAGCGCGGGAAGCGCCGACTGCAGCAGCTCCCCGAGCGCGCCCAGCCCGAGCTCCCCGGCGTTCATCACGTCCAGGAGCTCCTCGACGCTGAGCCGGCCGTCGCGGTCGGCGTCGGCGCGCGCCAGCATGTCGCGCGCCTCGGCCTCGGACTTGTCCAGGCCCAGCGAGGCCAGCAGGCCACGGAGCTCCGGGGCGGTCACGAGACCGTCGTTGTCGGAGTCGAACGCCTGGAACGCCTCCACCAGGCTGCTGATGTAGCTCAGCGCCTCGAAGTCCACCGTCACCGGCCGCCCCGGCGCCGCCGCCATTTTCGATCTTGATGTGGTGAGCGAGTCCTTTAGTTGACTGCTATGGCTGAGAAGCACACGGCCTTAAAAAGAGCAGGTGAGCAGTGATCTCGATCCTCGGTGCTCGGTCGACGGTATGCCGGAGCAGGATTGCAGTGAGCATTGTGCACGACAGGGACTGGACTGGAGAATCTGAATCTTTGGTTGCTTTGTGTCGACATGGAACGGGACATATAATTGAGCTTGAGCATCGTGTTCGCTCGCCGCGATGCCATGGGTTTGGATAAGCCATGAGCCGGCTGGATTCTCACGCGATGGTGGCGTGTAGCGTGTTGTTGTGGGGATGGAGTTGGAGATATACGACGGGTAACTGGGCCGAATTGGGCTTCTTGTTATGGGCGTGACAAACAATTCAACTGAAAAGGCCTAACTTTTAGTGGGCTTTCTTAAGTGGGCCTAAACTCTTTGGTGAGTTGCGTGCGTGATTTCTTCAGCTTTTCCGGTACCCAAAAATTGGGCCTGAAGATGTTGCAGACCTCCAACTCCTGCCTTTTTCTCTCTCTAAAAAAAAAAATCTTGGCTGGCCTCGAAGAGAGGAAAAAGCAAGAAAAGCTCATCACGCTCGTCCGTCAGTCAACGGCGTTCGTCAAGCATTCCTCGAATAGTCCACCAATCAAATCCTTGAGAAAGGCTTTCACATCACCATATCTAATGCTGATTTTTCTGCCATTTTTCAATGTTGACATTTAAATTTATGTCTTCTCCATGTGACAAAATAGGTACCCATCACACCGCACTTTTTCGCACCTAAAAAGACATGGTCCGTTCATTTTCATTTTCACAAAAAAAAAGAACATTGCCCCCTTGCAATTATTCAACACGGCCGTACGACTTGGCTGATCTGCTTTGCTGCATCCATGCTCTCCATCGCTACGGCTGCCGCAAAACGCCGGGCAAAATCAACACTCACCTACACGCAGAGCCCTCTATATTGACCGGTCACGGTCCGGAGCTTGATCCGGCCGGCACCCAACGAACTCGTCAAAAGCCAAGCCGATCTCCCTCTCCGGCATGTTCGCGAGAATAAGAGAGTCACCATGGAGAAATTTCAGGCAGGCATTGTATTGTACCCTAAAGTTTTCTGACCTGAACAACCTGAACCTGAACCTTCCACGTACAAGGGCAACAAGCAGGGGCCCCAAGAAGAACTGGTCCTGGATTTTCAGAGATAATGTGGCCGGCTTACTTGCCCCTGTCTGACTCGCCGCCATGCCGTTGGACTCGATCGAGGACTCTCTGAAGTCTGAATCGAGATGTTCAGGATCAGATTTGCATTCAGAAAAAATGGCAATCGAGTCTCAATCAGGATCAGTTTTGCATTCAGAAAAATGGCAACCAGCTCTGAACCACTAACAACAGGTTATTACGCACACTCTGATGAGCGCTGAGGTCGTAGAGACCAGGCAACTGTTTTCAAGGAGTTGGTAGGTCATTGGATCAGCATACGGAGGTCAACTGCTCCGGCCGGCGATGCGCCACCAACCGGTGAGTTTGGAGTTTATTTTTTCTAATGCGTGTGTGAATACATCACTGTAATTTTTTTGGGGGGAAGTTTTTCGATTACGTGAACGCCTAGTTACTTGTTTGGTCATTTTCGATGAGGTACAAGTGGTGACAGTACATTACAACCGCCGGCCTATTGAGTATTGACCGCAGCTCGATGTGTCAGAGGCCGGGACATTTTTTTTTTCTACAAAAGGAGATCGACCCCAAGCTTACGATTGTGTGTGAAAGAAGGGTTTGCGCTAGATTACATCTGCATGCGATCGATTTACCATGATGCAAGTCAAGGAAAATGACGGGGTTAGAAGTTAGATTACTGGATCAGTACGGACTATGTAATCAATTCAGCCGTTGTCAAAACCACCTCACCTAACCAAACCGTTCACCCAAAGATGTTGACCATGCGAGCATGGGGACCGATCGGGCACGTTTCTTTTTTTTTTTTTTGAAAGCGATCGGGCACGTTTCTGACTTTGCACACAAGATCGAGACCTGGACTGGACATGTGAAATTAAAATCAGTACTGTAGAACGCACGGCGTGTTTGGTTTCGTTCTGTCTGTGGTGCATGAACCGTCTTAAGCATTTTGTTTTTTTTACTGGAAGTACAATTAGTTGACCAATTAGTTGCTAAGGGCCTGACGGCTGAGCCAGGCCCTTTTGTCGGGATCGTCTGACCCCGACAATTATTCTACAAAATCATTGAAAAATCACTATTACGCAATGCTCTGCGTGCGTGCGAGAGATGAGAATAAAATCTTCGCATGAGATTGTGGAACATATACTGCCTAAATCGAAAGACACTCCAGAATAATTTTTGCCCATGCTTTTCTTTGGAGCAAAAGAGGGAAAAAATTTATTTTAGCAAAATGCAAGTGATATTACTAAAGTGCTTAGCAGGCATTATGAAAGATCTTGACTTATATGACCCTGCTTCTGATTCTAAGTGGTTTGTATAATTTTAGTGGAGACAAGACAAGTCGAATATATACCAAAGCATCACAACACATGTCCATCGAATAAGTCGTGTAAGTGTGGGCAAACCATTTCCCCGGCAACTCTTGGTGCTTCCAGGATGCGGATCACACTCATCTCCCAATCCACCCACGCACGAACGCACGCACGCACGCACGCACAGCCGTCCATCAGGACAGGGACGGCTGCTGATGTGATCCTTCCAACTCAACCACCTCTAGTGTCCAGACGCTTACAACTCCACCGCCTTCTCAAATCCCAACCAAACCACCGGCGATCATGACGTCACGTCAACCCTTCTCGTCGTCTTCATCCATCTCAGGGGGTAAAAAAACCCATCTAGTATTTTCTACGCTCTCGGCGTACGCAACGCGAGAGGGAGACGCCAGTACAATACGGTAGTTGTTTGACATCGCCGGCGAGGCAATTAACGACAAGAGCTGCAGAGGGCGTCAGCATCTGGACGCGTTCGTGGCTGCATGCATCAGCTAAACCGGCGGTTAACCGGCTAGTCGTCGCGTCTGATGCGGCTCACCTGATTAAAGTTTCCTGTCCACGTTCGCCGGTGTCGTAGCGTAGTGTGAACGCAGGGGAGTAGCGCGAGATACTGGCGGTCTCTGTCCGAAGACCGGGTCTATACGCCGGTGATCTTCCTGCTGTATGAAGTGACGTCTGCAACCGCAATGCGTTTGTGTGCAACGAGTGATGTGAACTGAATGATGCTTCTTCGCAAAATAAATAAATAAATAAATAAATAAATCGAATGATGCTGATAGCAATAAGTGAAGAGTGAATTTTTTACAGACGTATCAAGAGTGAAACATTTGAATTTTGAAATGCTTTGATTTCGAAACGAGTGACTTTGCTCGGGACTTTGATTTCGAAACGACGACCGCACGAGTGTCCGGCTTGGATGAATCCAACGGGCCGTGCCAGCAAGTTGTGGTAGTAAAACTGCCGCTAGCAATTCAAAAGCCAATAAACCATCGCTGTCCAGAAAGGAAGAAAGAAAGAATGCACTTTTGTAACTATACTGTATGAATACAAAGACGGGAGCAGAAGAATAAGGCCAGTCTCATTTACAGGTGCCTTTCCCTTTTCTGCGAGTCAGTCTAGTACATGTGTTTTGCATGTCACTAAAAAAGATGCAGGTCTGTTTAGCACAAGCTCAAGAAATTATCGGAGCTGGAGCTAAAGGTAAAGGTAATTGGTTGAACAATTTTCGTATTACTTGGATTAAACCATTTTATTTCCATCATTTCTCCAGATAAAAATCACACAAATTGGTTCGCAATCCTTCAATCCCCAGCAGCTCCAAGTACTCTATGCACATATTATCCTTCGGGAAAAAAAACGAAAATGATAAAAATCTATGCACATCTCACGGCGACCTGACTTGCCCATATGACCATCTCCCTGTCCCACGTTACCTCCTCCCATATTTTTTTGGTCACGATCCATGGATCCATAGCCCATAGACGCATAGGTCATCGTCGCAGAGTCACACGCCGTAGGGCCAAGGCAAACGGAGACGCTTCCTTTCTTTCTCGCAGACGTACACATCACCCGACGCTCCAAAAGTAAACGGCCCGGCCGGGCGTCGCCGCAGCAACACAGCCACCCACCTCGGCCGGCCCCGCTCCCCCCGCCCGGCCGCGCCATTATCCTCAGCCCTCACCTCCATCCACTTGCTCCTCCATCAGCCACAGACTGCGCACACATTGAGCACGACGTTAATGATTGCCTTTTAAAAATTATAGCATCGATTATGTGCGAGATGAGGCCAGAAAGATTAGATATGTAGATCAAGATAAGTGTGTAGTGCTCCTCGATGCACCTGCCACTTCCTCCAGAAGTGCCCCGAGGAGACGCGAATCTTCAGAGTGATCGGCCGTTGCTTTCACCTTTTTCCTGTTCTGCGAAATCGTTCCGGAAAAGGGTTTACAACTGTCAGGAGAACAATGAAATGGATATGGAAAGAAATTGAGCAGTTTCTTTTGCTGAGTTTAAACTGTCCTAGGTCGGGGGTTTTGACGGTCAATTGATTTCTTCTCAAGGTTTTCTTGTTCTACCATATAGTGAAACAATATGCAGCAAAAACTTTCAAGTGAGATTAGGTTGCTGAAATGGTTTGGTTTCTTGTCCATTAAGAGTCCTATCATTGATTCAGAAGATATGCATGAATATATGCAGCTATAAATTATCTCAGCATGGTGCAATATTCAATACCAACCTGGGCTCAGAAAAGATATTCAGTGGCAACTTCCAAAGTTTGATGACGACCCGGGGAAGGATAACCAACTAAGGCTTTGTACAGGAAAGTTGGACTTTTGCACGTAGAATTGTAGCTACCGAAGCAAAACGTCAAACATGTGAAGTGGGCAAGAAAAGTATTTCCTTTTATTTTTTTTTCCCACTCTGGAGCCTATTGAAAAAAAATATGCTGGTGGCAAACGTGTAAGAAACTGATTTGGATGTGTCTGCAACATATACCTTAGCCATTTTTCCTCGAGGGAACAAGACGAGGAAAGATCAACAGCACAGAAAGAACAAACAGCTTCTTCTTCCCCCATGCTGTCGTAGAAAGAACCTCTGTTCTTTAGCTAGTCAGACCCCAAATTGAGCGTCTCTGCATCAGGGAGTTTCATGAGAGAATCATGCGGCCACTGAATTTGCCATGCTGCAGCAGTAGCTCCTCAAAACTACCCGTGCCTTCCTTTGGCCTTGCCTTCGTCCTCCTGCTCTCCACAGCCTCCTTCGTCAGCTCCTGCACGGAGCAAGAGAGGAGCTCCCTCATTGACTTCCGAGATGGGCTCTCGTTGGAGGGCAATGGCGGCCTCAACAACTCATGGATCAACGGCACAGACTGCTGCCAGTGGGATGGAATCACCTGCACCAACAGCGTGGTCACGGAGATCATGCTTGCTTCTAAGGGCCTCCAAGGGAAGATCTCACCGTCCCTTGGCAATCTCACCGGACTGCTGCACCTCAACCTCTCCCGCAATTCACTCTACGGCAGTCTACCAGCGAATTTGTTGTTCTCCAGCAGTATAATCATCCTGGATGTCAGCTTCAACCACCTATCTGGTCCTCTGCTAGAGCAGAGATCCTCAAATCCTGGCCTTCCTCTCCAGGTACTGAATATCTCGAGCAACTTCTTTACAGGGCAGTTGCCATCCACAACACTGGAAGTGATGAAGAATTTGGTTGCTCTTAATGCAAGCAACAATAGTCTTATGGGACCAATGCCATCATCTATTTGCAACAACGCCCCATCACTTGCCATGCTTGACATTTGTTTAAATGAATTCAGTGGTACTATTTCCTCAGAGTTTGGCAATTGCTCTATGTTAAAAGTACTCAAGGCTGGTCACAACAACCTTACAGGGGTTCTACCTCATGAACTTTTTAATGCTACCTCATTGGAGCAGCTCTCTTTTCCAAACAATGACTTACAAGGGATTCTTGATGCATCCAACCTAGTCAAGCTCGCCAATCTGATCATCCTTGATCTTGGATCAAATGGGCTCCGTGGCAATATACCAGATTCTATTGGGCAGCTGAGAAGATTGGAAGAGCTCCACTTAGACAACAACCTGATGTCTGGAGAGCTACCATTGGCCCTAGGTAACTGCACAAGGCTCAAGTACATCACCCTCAGAAATAACAGTTTTAGGGGAGATCTTAGCACAGTTAACTTTGCCCAGTTGGATCTGAGAATTGCAGATTTTTCGATCAACAAATTCACTGGTACAATTCCAGAAAGCATCTATGCATGTAGCAACCTAATTGCACTGCGGTTGGCCTACAATAATTTTATTGGGCAATTCTCACCAAGAATAGGCAATCTCAGGTCCCTCTCCTTCCTTTCTATTACGAATAACTCATTTACAAATATCACAGATGCACTTCAGAAGCTCAAGAGCTGCAAGAATCTCACCTCCCTGCTCATTGGAACCAACTTCAAAGGTGAAACCATACCGCAAGATGAAGCAATTGATGGTTTTGAGAATCTTCAGGTTCTGACCATAGATGCATGCCCATTAGTAGGGAAAATCCCTGTTTGGCTATCAAAGCTCACAAAGTTGGAGATACTAGACCTATCAATTAATCAACTTACTGGATCAATACCATCCTGGATTAATGGACTGAAATTTCTCTTCTTCCTGGACATATCAAGCAACAAGCTAACAGGGGATATCCCAACCACATTGATGGAGATGCCAATGCTACAATCAGAGAAGAATGCTGCCAAGTTGGACCCAAAGCTCCTTGAGTTACCTGTATATTGGACACAATCACGTCAATACCGTGTGCTCAATGCTTTCCCCAGTGTATTAAACCTATGCAACAATAGATTCACAGGCATCATTCCCCGAGAGATTGGTCATCTGAAAATGCTCGATGTCCTCAATTTCAGCACCAACAGCTTTTCTGGAGAAATACCACAAGAAATTTGCAACCTCACAAACTTGCAAACGCTAGACTTGTCAAATAACCAGTTCACAGGTCCAATCCCATCTGCGTTGAGTAATCTGCACTTCCTTTCTTGGTTCAATGTGTCTAACAACGAATTAGAAGGTCCAGTTCCAACTGGTGGACAGTTTAACACATTTACAAATTCTAGCTACAGTGGGAATTCCAAGCTATGCGGCTCTATGCTCAGCACCCATTGTAACTCAGTTCAAGCGCCTCCAGCCTCCATGAGAAGGAAGCACAATAAGGGCATTGTTGCGCTTGCCTTATGCGTGTTCTTTGGAGGGCTTGCCATCCTTTTCCTGCTGGGACGTCTTATTTTGTCCATCAGAAGAACAAAATCTGCTGACAGGAACAAGGGTAGCAACAGCAGGGACATTGAAGCAACTTCATTCAACTCTGTTTCAGATCACCTGTGTGACGGGATAAAGGGAAGCATTTTGGTGATGGTACCTCGAGGCAAGGGAGAATCAAACAAGCTCACATTCAGTGATATCTTAAATGCCACAAATAATTTTGATCAGCAGAACATTATCGGCTGTGGAGGTAATGGTCTAGTCTATAGGGCTGAGCTGCCCTGTGGATCCAAGCTTGCGATCAAGAAACTCAATGGTGAAATGTGTCTGATGGAAAGAGAATTCAAAGCAGAGGTTGAAGCACTCTCCATGGCACAGCATGAGAATCTTGTGCCACTATGGGGTTACTGCATCCAGGGAAGCTCAAGGCTCCTCATATATTCTTTCATGGAGAATGGGAGCCTAGATGATTGGCTTCACAACAAGGATGACCCCAACTCATTTCTCGATTGGCCAACAAGACTCAAGATTGCACAGGGAGCAGGCCGCGGCCTTTCTTATATCCACAACACCTGCAAGCCTCACATTATTCACCGTGACGTCAAATCCAGCAACATCTTACTTGACAGAGAATTCAATGCTTATGTTGCTGATTTTGGCCTCGCCAGATTGATCCTTCCTTATGACACACATGTCACGACTGAGCTCGTAGGCACTCTTGGTTACATTCCACCTGAGTATGGGCAGGCATGGGTGGCCACGCTGAGAGGTGATATATACAGTTTTGGAGTGGTCTTGCTTGAGCTGCTCACAGGGAAGAGGCCTGTCCAGGTCTTGACCAAGTCAAAGGAACTTGTCCAATGGGTAAGGGAGATACGGTCTCAGGGAAAGGATGTTGAGGTCTTGGATCCTGCACTTAGAGGAAGAGGACATGATGACCAAATGCTGAATGTGCTTGAAGTAGCATGCAAGTGTATCAATCACAATCCTTGCCTGAGGCCAACCATCCAAGAGGTTGTGTCCTGCCTGGACAGTGTAGATGTGAACCTGCAGGTGCAGACGTAGCTAAAGGACAACAGACTCTAGCTGGTAATCTTGTACCTCACCTAATTAGTTGTAACTTCAGTAGAAGAATGATTTTCTAACAAATCGTACAGTAGTGTGTGCCGTGTGTACATCTCTGAAAAGAACAGGCTCACGGTCATGAGCCCTTTTATACAATTTTACTTCTTTTTTTGGGAAAATCCTGTACATCCAAGCTAAATTGCATGAACATGGAAAGTGCATGAAAAGAGTATTGAGCTCTAGCTTAATTCACCTACATTGGTTTTCTAACAAATTGTACAGTTATGCATTGTACTTCTGTGAAAGAAAAGGCTCACAGTTATGAGATTATGTACTCAAATTTCTTGCTCTTTTGTGGACATTGTGCATTTCGAAACTTAATTGCATGAACATTGAAACTGAAAGTGCATCAAAAGCATGAAGAAGACGCGCCAGTGCTGCACAAGGCGCGCAAGATGAAGAAGACGAGCAGCGTCACTGCTGCACAGAGCTGAGAGCTCCCCCACTCCCCTATGCAACCTCCCACGCCGCTGAGCGCGCAGGTCAGCACCCCAGCAGCCAGAACAGCGATTGACATGGACAACGCCCAGCAGCTGCTCGATTAAATGCCACCAAGGCAAGACCGGAAACTACTGTAGTTGTGTTCTACAAATTGTAGGCGAGCAGCACTTGCAAAGATAATTTAGCCACTGATAAACACGGACATCCAGACGAGTCTGATGTCATTTTCTTGCTGCGCAGTACATTTTCTTACTGCGTAGTGCTTATTGCAGTTCTGGCAATTAAGCTGTTAATCCATATGGTTCATATAGTATTTCAAGTTGTGATGTTCATGGATCATGAGTACACAACAGTAGAAAAATATACGGAACCATAGCATCAGTATCTTAAATTCTAGCCATAAACCAAATTTGATTCTTCAATTTATTTGCAACTAAGATATTTTTTGGATCTGCACAAATCAATTGGTTGCTTTTGAGAATTCCAACTTTCTTTGTGATTTCTTTATAAACTAAACCATTTCAATAGCTTTCCGTGCATACCATCTTCATTGAACTTGTGTGTTTAATCAGCCTCTGAACAAATTACAAGACTACTTGTTTGTGATATTGAACCAGCCCAAAATTTGCTCCCAGATTGAGATATTAATGATCTTAGAGGACAAGGGTAGATACATAAGAACTGTTTACTCCAACAAGGGCGCGGCAAAGCCGCGAAAACGGTGTGGTGAACCCTCATGAAAACAGAAACCAGTATGGATCCACGTACTTCTGCTAGAAGATGCCAGTCATTCAGTCGCTTGGGATTCAAAATTATCCAGGTAGTATACATCTTCTGCTAGAGGATCCGATGGAGTCCTACTAGATTCAGAGCAACCATACAACACAATGGCAGGAGTGTAAAAGCATCCAGTTGATTCAGAGCAAAAATGAAAACAATCTACACTTCCACAGGCCATAGTATCCTAATAGTCCGACAATTTCGCATGAAGAATTCTGCGAACAATCACCTGTAAAGTCTATACAAGGCAGAGATCGACGAGCAAGCACGGGAAAGGACTGCACCGACATCCAAACAAAACAAATGGCAGGGGCATCAAGTGATATATACTGACCAACGGGGACTGGAGGCAGTAGTTTGCTGCCGGAGGTTTCCCAGCAGCGCGCGAACGAATCCATGGCGGAACGGGACCGGCCGCTTCGGGACGGCCGTGGCCGTGCGGGAGGGAAGCCAGACCCAGACGGTGGCTGCGGCGGCCGGCGGGGCCGCGGGGGAGGACGGAATGGAATGGAGAAGGCAACATGGACGAGCTGGGCCTGAGCCTTCTTGGTCATCAGTGGGCCGTCATGCAAATGACCGAGGGGTTTCATCTGGCCCAGATGTGATGAGCTAATAGGGCAGGGGCGCAGGGCCCTGACTGATGGATCCTAAGAACGAAGCCTTTTTTGTACTAGGCCCAGAGTAATTATAATGTGCATAGGACTGAATATTTCCTTTTCTTTTATTTTGATTCGAGGCCCTGAACAAATCTGCAAATGAAGAGACACTTATATCCTCCGTTAGCATCGGCAGATCAAGGTGATTAATTTTTATAATATGGTGAACCTCAGTACAAATTAGGCTTTAACAGACTTCAGATGTGCATCCCTTTCTTGGATCCCTGCTACAGGCCTGCACCATCGGTTTTAAAATTTGCTCTGCTCCCCGCTTCAGCTTCCAATCCATCCATGCTGCAGCTTCCAGTTGCAGCATCAGCATCTGTGCGCGCAGGCAGAGCAGCAGAGGCATCGTATGTGTCCTGTCCAGCGATCCAACCATACACCACATAAAACAATTCAGACACCTCATGATCAGGTACTCCTAATCACGCAACGGCGTCGGACTTGGACCATCCCTATTCGTTTCGAGAAGAAAGGGTAGCTCCCTTTACAGCCGTGGCAGGCTCATGTGCAAGTCCTCTGAACACTCCCTGGACCTGGAACAGCTTCATCTTCAGCAGAGCAGACACAGTTACGAGCTTAATCAGCGGAAGGAAGAATCACCAGTAAATTAATCACCATCGGTAACTGGTAGTCTGGTATCAGTAAATCTGTCGGTGCCGTACATCATTGGGAACCCGGGTCCCATCCCTCGTACGCGGCAGGCCGTCCACCGCGAAAAGTTCACCGTCGCCGTCGCCGCCGCCGCCGCGTGCACCTTGTACACACACGCGTACTCGCTGTACCGTGCTCAAAAGGCGAGAGGTGAAAAGGCACGGCAGGCGAAGCTGGTGGTCGCCGGCTGGAGGGGGGCACGTGGCGGCGGCACGCCGCCGTACATATCGGGGCGCCAGGAAAGGAGCTTCACGTTCCAGCCATGGCCGATCACCAGCTAGCTCTGGCGCCTATATTTTTTTTTATCAGGCCTGCACGCACGGCGCCCTCCACGCGCGGCAACAGCTGTGTGGGTGTGGCGGTCGCTTGACTTCGCTCGGCCATCAGGCCATGGATGGATCAGCATCAGCACCACGCCGCGCTCTCATCATCACAAAGTCTCTCCCTGCTCATCTCTGCTTCCAGATGCAGATGCTCTCGTCATCTTATTACCGCGTTGCAGGCTTAAGAACACTGCAGAATGTAATTTTAGAAACTGCGAGGTACAGTGGTTTCAGAGTTGAGACTTTCAGACTGTCTGAACCGGAATGCCCCCAAATTCAGAGGATGTTGCCGGCTTTGCTTCAGTCTCCGCAGAACAAATAAGTGCGTCATCACGCAGCCTGATTAAACTAATTACCGACCATCAAAAGGTAACTGAGGCGTCGCGCCCGTCGAGATTCTTCTTCCTTCCTAGGATCCATTCCTGCTGCCACTGACCGCGACGCCGATCCCTATGCGAATTCACGACGGCACCGGCAGAGTGGCAGGTTGTCACTGAACCTGCAGGTTCCTCTCCTGTCAGTCAGTCAGTCAGTGTTAATCAGACAGGTTTGGAAATTTTTAACCGCGATCAACTTGCATGCGCCCGACGAATTTGGGGCGCTGCGGTTAACCAACCTCCACCAGTCCTGCGGTTCATCTGACGTGGCCGGGCGATCCTGCAGATCGTCTCCCCCTCCTTGTTTATTCAGACTTTCAGAGGGCACGCCGGGGGGCACGTTGCTTTGCAATAGTCTATTGCTGTTCCAAAAGTGCCGCGAGTGTGAAGACTACTCCTACCATTGACACTGACTGGACTTCAGGATAGTTTTCCCAGCAAATTCAAACAGTCCCTGGTTATCGTATCAGGGCAAGCTTTAATGCTCCAAGTTCAGAAATCTGAATCGTGCGATCCTGACTTTCTGTTCTTTCGATTCAGTTTGAACTTCTGACCTGCCAAAGCATGTATGAACTGTTGTCTGAAAAAATGGCATGCAGTTAGCTCTCTTGTGGCTTCCTGGTTTCATGCAGCCATTGTTGAGTCTGATGGGTGACAACTGACTGGATTTCTCTAGTCTCTAGTTAATCTACTTCAGCATAACGGTGTAGTAATTAACAACTGGAAGAACAGGAGGTTGCTATGCTTCTGTGGACTGTTTAGGAGAAGAAACTTCGACCGGTAAAAGTGAGATGGAACAACAGGAACCACGAACATCTTCCACAGATCACGTGCCTACATCACGTGATCCATCCACCTCCCCCTGCAGAAAGGAACGTGACGAGCAGTTAAAAATTGGCGCATTAGTCCTTGAGACCAACTAACCCTAGCCTTAGACCGAATTAAGCCAAGGGGTATAGCAGTGCAGTCAAAGATGCAGCACATGCCACCCAGTGGGGAAGATGCAGGAAAACAATCAGCACATGAATTCCCACAGGATGCTCTGGGGTGATGGTGATTAATATCTTGGTCACTCTATATAGCGGGTTCGGGTTGTCGCGTCGTGTAGCATCCGAATCCATTTGGAGAAAGAACTTTTCTTTTTCAGAAACACTGTACTGCCACCACTTGCGTCTAGTTGAATTTGAATTTTGAAATCATGCGCCTTGCGCTTCGAATTTGCCACCCGGTGCCAGATCAGACCCGGTTACCAAATTGCGCCGCTTGCTACTACTACATGCTAGTGGTTTGGTAGTGATTATAGTATCTGGCACTGAAATAAAACCCGCCCAAAGCCCATGTTAACTCCCACCACCTCTCCTCGATCCTTGCTCTAATCCACACACCACCCACTACCTCCCTCGCAGGGCGCTCGCACACTGTCCCAGGAGGAACACACCACACCACTCCACCAGGGGCCTGCAGCCTCTCTGCATTCTGCAGACGATGTCGAGTTCTTCCAGTTGCAGAAGGGTTTGTCGAGTGGCGCTGCTAGTGGCGCTGCTCCTGCTGAGCTCGTGTCCAGCTGCGTGGTGCACGGAGCTGATGATGATGGGCGGTGCCGATGCGGGTGCCAGCCGCCGACCGGCGGCGCGGCGGCTGCTGGTGTCGCGGCCGTCGACGAGCCGGCAGAAGGCGGAGCAGGCGCAGCAGCAAATGCGGGTCGACGGCCGGAAGACGCCGTTCAAGCAGCCCGCGGCGAGCTTCGGCCGGAGGATACCCAGATCCGGCTGGAACCCCATCCAGAACAGATGAGGTACGGTATGCAAGCACATTGATGCAAAGCTACCATTCTTTTTCAGATGATGGAATGAACAAAATTAGCGTGCGATCTATAAGCTAAATTGTTCGAAATTCAAAACTAAAGGCAGTTAGCAGCATCTCTCCCTCACTCCTTTTCACTCGCTTACACATGATCCGCAGTGCTCGTTTGTGGGAATGGTAGAGCAGGACCAAGCTCTGCAGCCTGAAACTTCCACTGATTTCTGCATGTTGTTTCCTGTTTCAGGGAATCAGCAGCGATGTGAGGTCCTGAATGAAGCCATGGACGAACCTGACCATCGGATGGTTCGTTTGGAAGCGCGCACGGTCGAGGAGCTAGGAAATCGCACACCGTCCGATCGAGCTTTAGGGTCGTCGCGTCTGCTTGTACTAGCTGCTTCCTAGCTTTTGCAATTTTGTAGTGCTACTAGTAGTTCAGTAGGTTTTTTTCCTTTTCTTTTTGTTGGTTTAGATAGTTACTGTTAGTGTATGTTAATTAGCCAGTCAGATGTGGTTAATAGCTAGCAGGTTATGTCAAGGTTGCCAGCTCTTTTCCCTTCCTGTTCTTTCTCGTCCAGATGTTCTTTTATTTGTTGGTTTAGTATGCAGCTGTAATATAAAGCTCTCGGTACATGGAAGAAACTTGCTAGACTCTTGTGAACTTTGAGCATGAGCATCCATCATGCATGTGTGCGCCGAATATTCTGGAAGCCCCAGCTCAGAAACGCTGACTGGTTGAGTGCTTGAGTAGGCAATGTACACTCAGAGGTGACGTGTTACTGATTACATGTTGCATATTGTTGCCGATGCAGAAGCAAACTCGTGGGAAATTTTACAAGTATTCAAGTAGAAACCTCGAGGGGGAAAAAGTCTTCAAATCGAACAGAAGAACTCTGAAAAAAGAGTAGAAAATGAGGGTATAAAAGGAATTCAGGAGTCAGATCCACCCCGACTGAAAAACGGTGCAGGCCCAGGCCCAAGTATACTCTCGGCCTACTGTATAATGGGCCCAGACTTAACGAACAGGTGGGCTTTCCTCAGATCCAAAACAATTGGGCAACTGGGCTTTCCTCTTCATTCGCACAGGTGTCCTCTCTGGCTTGGCGCTCATTGCAATGTTGCAGACAATTTATTTCCCCGATCAACTCGCGCAAGATTGCACCCATCAGTATCTTTTTTGCAAAGTGATGCAGAAGTCTCTAAGAATCTGTCAAATTTGAGACAGAAGTGTAAGGTTTGCTGAGCTACGAGAGCTTCTCAGGCTTCGCCCTGTCGCGCACAGCCACGTGGCCTCCTCCAACCATGTGCGAGTCTGCCAACGTCGGCCGTCCTTCTTCCTGCAAATGGGCCTGCCGGCGTGCATTCGTCTGCTTGCTCGGCCTGTTTCTGGGTTCCTTCGTTCCCCTCTGTGGGCTTCGCTGCCGCAGCTGGCCCGGACGTTGACTGGCGCGGCGTAGCGCGCTCCTCTCCCTAGTCTTTTACATCCTCGGATGTTTTGACGATGGTGTCCACGTTCTCGAGCCAGCTGACCACCTCCTGGATCGCCGGCCGGCTGAACGGCGCGGCGTCGACGCACAGGCAGGCCAAATCGAGCACGTAGAGCATCTGCGCCTCGTCGCCGTTCCCCCTCAGCCTGTGGTCCAGCACCTCCTCCCGCCTCCCCATCGCCCTCATCTGCGCCACCCACCCGACGAGCTCCCACCGCTGCCGCCGCGCCGGCAGCACCTCCACCGGCCGCCTCCCCGTGAGCAGCTCCAGCAGCACGACGCCGAAGCTGTACACGTCCCCCCGCCGCGTCGCCACCCACTCCTGCCCGTACTCCGGCGGGATGTACCCCGGCGTCCCCACCAACTCCGTCGTCACGTGGGTGGCGCCGGGGAGGATGAGCCTGGCGAGCCCAAAGTCCGCCACGCGGGCCTCGTGGTCCGCGTCCAGGAGGATGTTGCTGGACTTGATGTCCCGGTGCACGATCCGCGGCGTGCAGTGCTCGTGGATGTGGAGCACGCCGCGGCTAGCTCCGCGCGCGATCCGGAGCCGGTCGCACCACCGGAGCTGCTCGCCGCCGCCGGGACGGTCGTGGAGCCAGTCGTGGAGGCTGCCGTTCGCCATGTACGGGTAGAGCAGGAGGCGGAGCGCGCCGCGGATGCAGAAGCCACGGAGCGGGACGAGGTTCTCGTGGTGCGCCGCCGCGGAGGAGAGCGCCTCCACCTCCGCCCGGAACTCGCGCTCCACCAGGCACAGGTCGCCGTTGAGCCTCTTCACGGCGAGCCTCGTGCCGTCGACGAGCTCGGCGAGGTACACGAGCCCGTAGCCGCCGGTCCCGATGATGCTCGCCTGGCTGAAGTTGTTGGTCGCCTTGAGGATGTCCAGGAACGTGACGCGCCTCGCCGTGTCGCCGCCGCCGGCATCCTCCGACATGAACAGGATCGTGTCCTTGGAGTCGCCGTCGAGCTCCGTCATGGAGTCGAACAGGGACGCCTCCGCGAACTTCCCGCCGTCGCCGACCGATCCCTTCGACCTGGCCCTCCTGACTGCGATCACCACGCATCCCATGAAGAAGACGAGCGCGACCACGCCGAAGCAAACTGCAAGAACGATGGCCACGAGGATCCTCTTGCTGACTAGTTTGGACGACGAGGACTTGCCGGCGGCGATGAGTCCGGCACACGGGACGCCGATCGCCGGGCCGCAGAGCTTGGGGTTGTTCCTGAAGCTCCCCGGCGGGAACGCGTCGAACTGCCCGCCCGTCGGGATGGCCCCCTCGAGGTCGTTGTACGAGACGCTGAACACGGCCAGGAAGTTGAGCTGGTTGAGCGCCGGCGGGATGGGCCCCGTCAGGCGGTTCCGGCGCAGGATCAGGACCTGCAGCCTGGCGAGATTGCTGAGCTCCGGCGGGATCCCGCCGGAGAGGTTGTTTCTGCTAAGATCGAGCACCTGGAGCGTCACCAGCCGCCCGATCTCGCGGGGGATCGTGCCGGTGAGGAGGTTGTTGCTGAAGTTCAGCGTCGTGGCGACGCCGGACATCTGGTAGTACCCGCGGCCTTGCCGGCTCGCCGCGCCGTTGTTCGGCGTCAGGGTGAACGTGAGCGGCATGTGGCCCGGCTTGAAATCCGCCATGGCCTGCTCCGACGTCAGCAGCGGCAGCTCCGTCAGCGACGGCGGGACCTCGCCGGAGAGCTGGTTGCCTGACAGGTCCACGTAGTAGAGCTTCTTGAAGCCGCCGATCCAGCTCGGGATCGGGCCGGTGAGGCGGTTCTCGGCGAGGTTCAGGATGTTGAGGTCCTGCAGCTTCGACAGCCACGTCGGTATCTGCCCCGTCAGCTCGCAGTTCTTCATCACCAGCAGCCGGAGGTTCCTGACATGGTCGCCGACCCAGCCGGCGTCCGGCAGGGCCTCGCCGTAGAAGTTGTACGACACGAGCAGCGCGGTGAGGTTGTCGCATCCCCGGAGGTTCCAGAACATGCCGCTGATGTTGGTGAAGGAGTTGATGGTCAGCGACAGGAACTGGAGCTGGCGCAGGCCGCCGATCTCCGGCGCGACCTGCCCGCCCATCTGGTTGTTGCCGACGCGGAGCGCCTTCAGCGACTTGCAGGAGTAGATGCTCGGCGGCATGGTGCCGGTGAAGTTGTTGGAGGCCATATCAAAGATGGTGAGGTTGCCCAGGCCGGAGAAATCGACGTCATCGAGGTCGCCGACGAAGCTGTTCGACCGGAGGTCCAGGCACCGGAGGCTGGTCCAGTTGCTGAGCGCCGGCGGGAGCGTTCCGGTCAGGTTGTTTTTCCCGAGCCGGAGCTCCTCCAGCTTCGGCAGCTGGCTGATGGACTCCGGCAACTGTCCGGTGAACCTGTTGTAGCCGAGGTCGAGAGCGACGAGGTTGCTCAGCTTGGCGATGCGCTCGGGATCGAGCGTGCCTTGAATCTTGTTCGACGGGAGCAGCAGCCGCTGCAGCGGCTTCACGTCGAAGATGTCGTCGGGGAGCTCGCCGGTGAGGTTGTTGCGGCCGACGTTGAGGACGCGCAGCTGCGAACAGTTGGCGAACCCCGGCGGGATGCCTCCGCCGAACGCGTTCACGGAGAGGTCAAGGACGGCGAGCAACGGGCAGCTCACGCATAAGGATGGGATCGAACCTTCCAGGCTGTTGTTGCTGGCGTTGAGGGAGACGAGGCTCGGCGTGTTGTCCCAGAACACCGACGGGAACTGCCCTGCCAAGATATTGCTCGACACGTCGAGCACCTGCAGCGGAAGCGAACGGCCGGCGGCCCCCGCGGGCGGCGACGGCGACAGGTCCGGCAACGAGCCGGAGAGGCGGTTGTAGCTGACGTCGACGACGGCGGCGCTCGGCAGCGACAGCAACGCCGACGGGAACACGCCGTCGAGGCTGTTGCCGGAGAGGTTGAGGTGCGTGAGCGCGGTGAGGTTGGCGACGGACGGCGAGATCGTCCCGCCGAGCCCACGGCGCGGCAGCCAGAGGCGCGCGACCGCGCCATCGCCGCCGCAGCTCACGCCGTCCCACGTGCAACAGTCCACCGACCCTCGCCACGAGGCGGCGATCCCGTCGCCGGGCGGCGGCGAGAGCTCGGCGAGGAAGGACAGCAACGCCTCCCTCTCCTCCGCCGTGCACGCGCCGGCGCGATCATAAACACACAGCAGCAAGAATAGTACTATCACCCCCGAGACGATGATCTGGCGGCTCAGTTGCATCGGCCGCTGCCAAACCGCCATGAACTCGCTGAGTTCCGGGTGCTACGCATGGTTGTGGCCAATGGGGTTACAGAGCCCTCAAGCCTAGTCGAGAAAGGCGCGTCCTTCGACTATAAATGCAATGATTCGCAGCTCTCTTGGTCAATCTCGAAAACAATAACTGACAATTGCTAGCTGGTGCCCTCATCCTGAGAATAAAAATAGAATTATTACTGGTGCCCCCCAAATTAAAATGCTTATTAAGACGCAGGTCAACTGCAGGCAACTGAGACGATGATGCTAGTGCGCTGCAAGTCATCTCGTAGGGGCAGAGTTGACTTTTGAGATTGCCCCCTCGTGAGGGAACTCTGAACTGTGATTGGGCATGGAAAGGACGGTCCATTAGTCTAGCTGTCTAAGTACCAAGTTGTAATTATCTGCAACTGATAGGTTAATGGTTAGTTGATCAGGGAGAATATTTAGAAGTGCATGTTGGAGTAGTAATGCCTTGGGTTCATCGATGTCACCAGCTAGCCTTACGTGTCGTGATGGCAATTGCAGGATGGGTTTTTTGTAGGGACGATATTGTTCTTTTTTGTTGCCGTCCCGGTCCATGGCGAATGGGCGTGCAGTTTCTGTAATCTAGGGGATGAAAGTTGGTAACTGAAAATGTTACAAGGTACCATCTCATCCCACGGTCTCACGGTCTTTCCGGTACAGAAATAGTTGGTACGGCAGATAGACAACAACGTGCATGCCAAAGGAGTTGGGAGGATTAGGAATTCTTGACATTGAGAGGCTAGCAAGAGCCCTTCGACTACGCTGGTGCTGGTTTCAGTGGAAAAATGAGGATAGCTCCATGTATAGGGCTTGATATCCCCTGTAATAAAAGTGATAAGGATCTCTTCAACGCTTCAACAGTAATTACGGTGGGTAATAGCAAGAAAGCATTCTTCTAGCACTCTTCCTGGATCAATGGGACAGCATCGAAAAACCTAGCACCACTACTTTCCCAAAAGTCTAGGCGAAAAAACTTCACAATGCACAAAGTATTCCGGGACAACTACTGGATGGACCAAATTTACCCTCTTATTACCAATGACGAAATTAGAGAATACGTAAATCTTTGGGAGGAAATCTATATGCAACATCGCAATCCGGACACTGAGGATGAGATCAAGTGGAGTTGGACAGAAAATGAAGAATACTTAACTAAAAGTGCATACCTCATCCAGTTCCAAGGTCGGACAAAGAAAATCAACATCACTTCGATATGGAAGGCAAAAGCAGAACCTAAATGCAGGATCTTTGCCTGGATCCTACTACATAGAAAAATTGTAACAGCAGATAATTTGGCAAGAAGGGGTTGGCCAAACAATCCGATTTACAAGCTATACAACGTGGAACCAGAGACGCCGCCGACACATTTATGCAATGACTGCACGTACACCGCCGCGGTGTGCAGTGGTGGAGCTAGAATTTTACCACAGGGTATGCCGAAAAAAAATCTTATGCAATTCGATAAAACCATTTACAATTTGGTAAAATCATATTCTAATTCGGAATACCACATGCACTAAATAACATGATAAGTCTTAAATTCAAAGATTTAGCTAGAAACAATAACAAATCATAATATAAATTCATTTCCTTCTGATCAAGTCCTACAGCAGTCGATGATATTCATATAGCTTTTGGCTTTCAAATGGTACCTTTGTCCATCCACTTGAGATGTCCCTAGAGCTATTTCTGGCAAAATTGGGGAAAATGTCTGAAATATTCACAACAGCAAACAATTACAAATGTCAGACTGAGAATCATTCTTAAGAAATGAAAAGATGAACTCAATCCATGCTTAGAAATCTTTATATACTTTTCTTGGTGGCCCGAATTCCTCAAGCTGAGTGGTTGCCACAGGCCTACTTGCAGACTCCAATTGGCTAATCCTTTCAGCAATTGTAATACCAAGATTGCTTGAGCCTGAGGCAGCATTTCCCGTTTCACATCTCGTGAAACTCTTAGCATTTGCAATGCCGCTAATGTGGACCTTTTTGGGGGACTGAAGTGGCTACTTGCATGTTACTGTCCGTACCAGGAGGGGAGGTGTTCTCCTTGGCAGAATGCAGAGGCGACCGTCTTTTCACTGATGAAGACTGCCCTTTCTTTCCTGAAGGGGGAGATCTGAATTTGGTTGGCTTCTGAAGCAGGGATGACATCTGGAGCCTCCTTTTCTTGGCTGAATCCGTGATATCCTGATTAATAATAGAGCTCTCCTGCGAACAACACATAGGCCATGTTAGTCAGTAATTTAATGTTACTGTTCATTGACACAAGAAGAATTTGATAAGACAATGTATCACCTTCAGCGGTTGCTTGTCTACGCCATCAACAGACACCAAATTACTCGAGCACAGATCTTTCTTCTCCAGCAATTCCAAAACAGCTCCAGCAACTTGCTCATTGCCGCCCTCCCCGTGGCACAACGCATCCACGGATGCATCCATCCTGCAAGAAGGACTAACCGCATCTGTGACGGCCGCGAGCTCCTCGGCCACTCCCACCGGCTCATCACTGGCACGGGGACCACAGCAGTTCACCACGCCGGTTTCCTCACCGCCGCACGTCTCCTCATCCCCCGGCGCCGGTGCCTGGTCCGTCATGCAGGAGGACTCCGCCGACGAAGAAGACAGCCACGAGGCGGCGGAACCACCATCCTCCTCCTCGGCCGCCTCGAGGTCGCCGTCATCGGCGGAGGCGGCGGCGCCGTGGTCCTCGCTCTTTCGCTTCTTCTTCCTGGCGTAGTGCTCCTCGAAGAAGGCCTTCTTCTGCAGTCCCACGCGCTGGCCCTGGTGCGGCGGCGGAGGAGTCGTCGACTCGTCGCTGGCCGAATCGTATACCAGGCACTCGGGCGTATAGCTGGGCCCGGCATACCTTGTGGGTCCGCCCACGGCGGTGTGGAACCGTTTAGCTATATTGTTTGATCTACATCACTTGCCGGCAGCGAATGAAATATCCTCAATTCACAACTGTGGAAGCGAGGCAAAAGGCTAGTAGAGATGAAGAACCGACCGATGGACTTGTTATCTATTTTTCTTGGAATGTCCGGAAAGAATGAAACATGAGAGCTTTTAATCAAGTAGCAAGTCTTTTTAAGATGTGACGTTCCTTATTAAGGAAGATGCCTAGCAGTGTCATCAATACAGTGTAGCAACTAGGACCTATACCTTTAGCTCTGGCGCAGGGTTGTTGTTAGTTGTAATTGTGCAGTGCTGGTCTCTTTTTCTAGTTTGTTGTTTTGTTTGTTTAGTTGTTATTTCCTTTAAATTTTAAAAATTTTCTTCTTCTAGTAAAACTTCGGCAAAATTCTTGTTGGCCGTTCAAAAAAATGTTACAAGGTAAAAACGTGACGTACTTGATATTTCTTTGTTATCAAATCGAGCGCTACATTGTGTGTTTGCAACGAGCAGTAGTAATTTTCATTCTATTTGGTGATGATTTTGTTTATTTTGTGAGACACATAATACGAAGTTCCACTCCTGTGACGGCCTGTTTGCCATGGAATGTGAACACTGCGCATGGCTACCATGGAAAAAAGTAACGCTGTTTGTTCTTAATAAATCGAGAAAAAAACGAGGACTCGTGTTAAGTCAAGAATTAGAATATGTGTGGGGTAAGTTCAACCATAAAGAACCAACTCAGTTTGCTTGGGGTAAACTTTTGTGTAATAGCAAAGGATGGGTAATTTATCAACATTGACATCTATGTAGATACTTTAATTTATTTCATTGATTAATGTGGTGATTAAATTCTAGACCTTGAGGGATAATGTGGAGGGTCCTTTTTGTTCTCCAATTACTAAGATAATAGGTCATGGCACAACCTAAAGATAGGCCAAATATAATTTGTGTCTATATTGGAACAAAGTGGCACTCCACATGAGCTCAATGAACATATTTTTAATAAGAAAATGCTATATCACACTCAATTCTTTTATCTTTTTCCTCACACTTTTTTTCTTCCCATCATCACCTTCTCCTCTAGATTCAATGAGCTTTAGGGGTTATGACTTAGGAGTTATAGTTACGGGAGAGAGGGTGTACTTTATGTCTAGTGAGTTTAAACAGAGGATAATAATAATTTCTGGGATGGCAGGGTAGGTGTGTCACTTACTCCCTTCGTTCCAAATTACTATTGTTTTAACTTTTCTAGGTGCATAGCATTTGCTATGTATCTAGACATGCTGTATATCTAGATGCATACCAAAAGTTATGGACCTAGAGGGAGTATATAGGTATGCTGGATGGCTAATTGACCTATGAGGCAGGAGGAAGGGAGGGGATGGCGCACTGGTGCGAGCTGACATTTACTTTGAGCTCGATGGCAAGGCCAACGGTCCACGATTAGGTGGGAAGGGGATCGGATAATGAAGAGAGATTTGATCTCGGCTGGTCTTTTTTTGCTAGGAGTAGAGAAAAATACCTCCGATGTGAGGTAGACAGACAAATGAAAAGTGAAGTATACAATGGGGTTCTTGTCTATTTGGGACAAGGATTATGGGTTTGCAATAAGAGTGGTGTTAGGGAACCTATACATCAGAGTGGGCCAACGCATGGGCTATGGGCCGTGGCGAGTTTGGACTTGCCTAGACAACATCTACAAGAAGGAAATGATAGCACAGAAGAAGGCATCGATGATTATTCAGAAACGCCGACGGGCTTATCTTCTCATTCTTCTGTTCTTCCTCCTCTACCACTCTCTCTCTTGTACCCAGAACTAAGCTTCTAGTATCTTCTAGAACCTTCTAGCATCTCCCTTCTATCTTCTATCCCCCTGCTTGCTGCCTATCCCGAACTCTGTCCCTCTATGATTGCGTTGGATCAAGTTATCAGTGCTTCCCTGTGCATGTTCATGGTGGTGGTCAAGTGAGTTGCTAACAAGTGGATATTGTAGAGAACTCAGGCGTGCCCTTTTCTTCTCAAGAAATAATGAAATGCCTCTTTGGATGTTTTCTAGGATGATGCATAGGCATTGATGTGTACTAATCGGCTATTATAAAGAAGGGGAAGAGTAGGCAAACCGATCGAGCCGACAACAATTGTAGTACGACTGTACGAGGAAGCAAGATTGCATGGTTCTCATAAGGAAATTCACATGTTTTTGGACATTGATGAAGGGAGTTTTTCTTTCATTGTGAGAATCGATTTTTTTTGTTTATAAAGTTCCTGCAAATTTTGCAAAGTACCGGTGCATACTGAAGTCCGAATCATCGTTCCAGTTTCTGAATGCATCCAGCGGCTCGCATACGGCAATCGCCAGAGCATCGGATCCAAATCGAGCGGCCAGATTTGTTGGTCCCACACTATGACAGCTACTCAATCGCCCGTCCCGTCCAAACCAGATTCGCCGCCGGCCCGCCGCTCCCGCTCCACCAGCGGCCGCCGGCGGGGCCGCAACTCGCCTGCGCTCCGGGATGGAGACGCACGGCACGTGCACTGGCTCCACTCGGCGACGCGCAGTGCCGAAGGATCGCGGAATGGAATGAAGCGGCGGTTCCCCTCAATGCCACGGGGTACAGTCGATGGCGGCGACTGGGCGTTCGCTGCTCCTGCAGTCCTGCTGCCGACGCCGGCGCGTGCGCAACGTCAAAAGCTTCGAGCCTGCGAGGTAGAACTGCGTCTTTTTTTTAAATTCTAGAGTGCATTTTGAATCCCCTTGTTGCTGTATGATTTTTTTTTGGAGATTGTGATAATGTGGTGGATTCGCAAACTGAAGATTTAACAAAGAGTACTCTTTAACAAATAATAGTGCTTAAGAACCACCAAATCTTTATAGGTACATGTACATTTCTAGCTAGGTTATGTGCTAATAATGCTAGCTTTACTGCAGTAGCAGCTCGGCACTGCGGCATCTAGTCTAGAGAATTGTTTTAGGTGTCCCTTTATGCACTCTGAGTTGATTTGAGAACCTCAGTTTACTTTATAAGTATATAATACAAGATATTTCTGGTCAGTATATCAACTATCAAAATTGGCGGCAATAAGCACAATGTACAGACAATGATTAAAAAGTACTAGTTTCTAGAAAAAGGTTTAATAATTGCACATGGGACTATAGGATTCAATTGAATGAAACTACTAGGGTTAATAAGATCACAATGCTCAAAGCATCATACAGTCAGTAAAGCTACCGCCTCTGAAGGAGAACTAGGTTCTCAGTGTGATCATCATATACCAATTTTGCAATCAGGAAGCATGCCAGCAATGCAAGAGCAGCAAGTCCTCCGGAAACAAATCCAAAGATAATTGCACGATGCAACTTGTGTTCTCGTGAGATGGAGTATTGGTGTCTTGATGCGGAGATGCAGTGGACGCTGAGTACAGTGCCACACAGATTAGGATTCCCACCGTAGCTAGAATTGGTAAATGTATCGAACTGTGCTCCAGTTGGAATTGGCCCTTCCAGTTCATTATTAGACACAATGAACCAAGAAAGGAAGTGTAGGTCACTCAATGCGGATGGGAGTTCACCTGTGAGCTGGTTGTTTGACAGGTCTAGCGCTTGCAGGCTTGTGAGGTTGCTGATTTGCCATGGTATTTTTCCAGATAAGCTGTTGGAGCTGAAATTGAGGACAAGGAGCATTTTCAGATGACCAATCTCTCGGGGAATGATGCCTGTGAATCTATTGTTGCATAGATTTAATGCACTGGGGAAAGCATTGAGCACACGGTATTGACGTGATTGTGTCCAATATACAGGTAACTCAAGGAGCTTTGGGTCCAACTTGGCAGCATTCTTCTCTGATTGTAGCATTGGCATCTCCATCAATGTGGTTGGGATATCCCCTGTTAGCTTGTTGCTTGATATGTCCAGGAAGAAGAGAAATTTCAGTCCATTAATCCAGGATGGTATTGATCCAGTAAGTTGATTAATTGATAGGTCTAGTATCTCCAACTTTGTGAGCTTTGATAGCCAAACAGGGATTTTCCCTACTAATGGGCATGCATCTATGGTCAGAACCTGAAGATTCTCAAAACCATCAATTGCTTCATCTTGCGGTATGATTTCACCTTTGAAGTTGGTTCCAATGAGCAGGGAGGTGAGATTCTTGCAGCTCTTGAGCTTCTGAAGTGCATCTGTGATATTTGTAAATGAGTTATTGGCAATTGAAAGGAAGGACAGCGACCTGAGATTGCCTATTCTTGGTGAGAATTGCCCAAAAAAATTATTGTAGGCCAGCCGCAATGCAATTAGATTGCTACATGCATAGATGCTTTCTGGAATTGTACCAGTGAATTTGTTGATTGAAAAATCTGCAATTCTCAGATCCAACTGGGCAAAGTTAACTGTGCTAAGATCTCCCCTAAAACTGTTATTTCTGAGGGTGATGTACTTGAGCCTTGTGCAGTTACCTAGGGCCAATGGTAGCTCTCCAGACATCAGGTTGTTGTCTAAGTGGAGCTCTTCCAATCTTCTCAGCTGCCCAATAGAATCTGGCATATTGCCACGGAGCCCATTTGATCCAAGATCAAGGATGATCAGATTGGCGAGCTTGACTAGGTTGGATGCATCAAGAATCCCTTGCAAGTCATTGTTTGGAAAAGAGAGCTGCTCCAATGAGGTAGCATTGAAAAGTTCATGAGGTAGAACCCCTGTAAGGGTGTTTTGACCAGCCTTGAGTACTTTTAACATGGAGCAATTGCCAAACTCTGAGGAAATAGTACCACTGAATTCATTTAAACAAATGTCAAGCATGGCAAATGATGGGGCGTTGTTGCAAATAGAAGATGGCATCGGTCCCATAAGACTATTGTTGCTTGCATTAAGAGCAACCAGATTCTTCATCACTTCCAGTGTTGTGGATGGCAACTGCCCTGTAAAGAAGTTGCTCGAGATATTCAGTACCTGGAGAGGAAGGCCAGGATTTGAGGATCTCTGCTCTAGCAGAGGACCAGATAGGTGGTTGAAGCTGACATCCAGGATGATTATACTGCTGGAGAACAACAAAGTTGCTGGTAGACTGCCGTAGAGTGAATTGCGGGAGAGGTTGAGGTGCAGCAGTCCGGTGAGATTGCCAAGAGACGGTGAGATCTTCCCTTGGAGGCCTTTAGAAGCAAGCATGATCTCCGTGACAACGCTGTTGGTGCACGTGATTCCATCCCACTGGCAGCAGTCTGTGCCATTAATCCATGAGTTGTTGAGGCCGCCATTGCCCTCCAACGAGAGTCCATCTCGGAAGTCAATGAGGGAGCTCTTCTCTTGCTCTGTGCAGGAGCTGACGAAGGAGGCCGTGGAGAGCAGGAGGACGAAGGCAAGGCCAAAGGAAGGCACGGGTAGTTTTGAGGAGCTGCTGCTGCAGCATGGCAAATTCAGTGGCCGCATGATTCTCTCATGAAACTCCCTGATGCAGAGACGCTGGGAGTGTTCGGCTGGACTTATAAGCCGGCTGAAAAGCTGAAACGGCTGATTTGTAGTGAGAAAAAAATACTGTTCGGTGGCTGATAAGCTGACTGATAAGTTGAAGCGAACAGACTGGCTCAATTTGGGGTCTGACTAGCTAAAGAACAGAGGTTCTTTCTACGACAGCATGGGGGAAGAAGAAGCTGTTTGTTCTTTCTGTGCTGTTGATCTTTCCTCGTCTTGTCCCCTCTGAGGAAAATACACGTTTGCCACCAGCATTTTTTTTCAATAGGCTCCAGAGTGGAAAAAAAAATAAAAGGAAATACTTTTCTTGCCCACTTCACATGTTTGACGTTTTGCTTCGGTAGCTACAACTCTACGTGCAAAAGTCCAACTTTCGTGTACAAAGCCTTAGTTGGTTATCCGTCCCCAGGTCGTCATCAAACTTTGGAAGTTGCCACTGAATATCTTTTCTAAGCCCAGGTTGGTGTTGAATATCGCACCATGCTGAGATAATTTATAGCTGCATATATTCATGCATATCTTCTGAATAGATGATAGGACTCTTTGAAAGTAATATGGCTCGGGAATAATAGATGTATTGATGCAAAGCACCGGGGTTACATATATAGGCTAGGGTCTCCAGGGTTTATAGAAACACCACCAACCACTGGTCTTCATGCCATGCTGGTTCCGCATAGGAGAAACCGGCACGGCGCCTCGAGGCAGCAGGGGCGGAGGCACGGACACAGGAGGAGCCTGGGCCACGGGCGCAGGCGCGGGCACAAGGGGCACCGGGGCAGGCGCTGGAGATGTGGGCGCAGGAGGCGGCGCCACGGGCTCAGGACGGCGGCGAGTGTAGTGGCAGGGCAGGGGCGCCACCAGTGGGTCGGCAGGTGCTAGAGGGCTGGCGGCTGGTGACCAGGCCGCCAGTTGGCCGACGGAGGCCGGTGAGGGGTCGGCAGCAGGACCGGCGGCGCCACCTCCTGGTCGGCTATGGCCGGTAGGCATCCAGAGGGCTCCAGCACCACCAGAGGGCCAGCAAGGGCCGGCGGATGGCTAGCAGCCGGTGAGGCACAGGCCGCACGTGGCTGTGCTGTGTGTGTGTGGGGGGGGGGGGCATCGGGAGGTCCAGCAGGTAGAAGACACTATGGTGGTCCTATGGGGGCCAACATAGGATTAGTGAACTCATCCATAAAACTAAAATCAGCCGCCGATGGAGAAGGCGATTGCCCCGCAAAAGAAAAAGCTGTCTCATCAAAGATGACATGACGAGAGATGATGACACGGTTGGACATGAGGTCAAGGCTGCGGTATCCTTTGTGGTGGGGAGAGTAACCAAGGAAGACACAGAGGGTGGACCTAGGGGCGAGTTTGTGGCTAGCCGTGGCAGACAGGTTCGGGTAGCAGGAGCACCCAAAGACGCGCAAGTGCTCGTAGGATGGCAGTTTCCGTGAAGTGTGTTGGGGATCGTCCAAAAAGATGGTCACCCTCGAAGTCGTTACATTTAGCATGTTCAACTTAGCCCCACAAAATAAGCAGCTTCGGGCGAGGGTCCCTAACCTCGGGGGATCAATCTGGCGTGAAAAGTAGTTCTAGCCTCGTGACACTACTAAGAGTCTTGTCTCGAAGCCAAGAGGTAATCACTGATCGCTAGACAATAACTAAGTTTGACCTCGAGCGCTCGAAGCTAACCCCGAGCACCAAGTTGTTTACTGTCTTATGCAGGGTCGTTGAAACAAGTTAAGGATCAGGGTGCGAGGTTAGCGCCTCTCTGGTGTGAAGCTAGGACGGTCTCGAGGATCGAGGCTAAAACAGCTTCGGGTGCAAGGTCAGAAGCACAAAGGTGTTGGAAACATGAAGGCGTGATTCTCGGAATTGTCTGAGAGCGCGATTCACGGGGCTGATTGAAGGCGTGAGAATCGTGACTCGCTGGAGGAGACCAAGTCGTACAAGTAGTCTCCAAAAGATCTTCGTGTATAGCATATTCTAGGAATGTAGTGGTTGAGTAAGGGTAATTGTGGAATGTAAAGTGTCCTCCGAGACACTATAAAAGAGGAGCCCTACCCCGATGTAAACGAATGCTTATTTTCTCGAGTTGAACCACGAGTGCTTCCCAACTTTGTTGCGTCTAAGTCTCCCTGAGATTTGTTTCCTAACATTGGCGCCCACCGTGTTCTGAGCCACTAAGTAACCCATGATGCCACCTCAGAAGAAGAAGAGAACCACCAAAGACGAGGTAGGGCAAGAAAGTCAGCTTGTCTCGGTCGAGCAAGTTAACACTAATAAGGTAGAAAAGCTAAAAAGAATTGAGGCTAATCTAAGAACAAGATCACATAAAGGGAGAGTTGAGGCGGGGACCTCGAGCCAAACACCGCAGCAAACAAACACGCACGATGAGCCCCTTAGTGAAACAGAAGAAGAGCTAGCCTCGGCACTCAAATAGCTAGAGGCGTTAAAGAAAGGAAAAGTGAAATTTGCTGAAGAGCTCCAGGTACAAAGACTAGCAGGCAACAAGCTGGCAAAACTAAACAAGGCCAAAAGGCAACTAGTGAAGTTGCAACAAGAGTTGAACGAGTTGCAATACTTGCACAACACACCACAACAGCCACCGCAGCCACCACTTCAAACCTTCAGCACCAATGATACACCCATCATATACCCAAATCCTAGCCTCATTGGACACAACACCCCAGTGGCAACGAGCGCATACACAACTATCGACAAAAGTTCCCAACTGTCCTTAGGCTTGCAAACAACCACATGGCCCGCAACCTACAAAGTAGTCGCACTACCAAAGTTCAATGGCCAAATAGATCCTCGCCAGTTCCTCATGAGTTATGAAACAGCCATAGCCTTGGCAGGGGGAGATGATGTGGTATTGGCAAAGTCATTCATCATAGCGTGCGAGAGTGCAGCACTAAATTGGTACTCCTCCCACCGCAGTCTATATGCAGTTGGGTCGATCTTAAAGCTAAGCTGATACAAAATTTTCAAGGCTTTCATAGAGCCGTGACTGATGAGGGGGGCTTGTTCAATTGTGTGCAAAAAGGTAAAGAGCCTTTAGCAAGCTATGTAAGAAAATTTATCCAACTTAAATCGCAAACTCTAGATGTGGAGGATAGCGTGGCCATAGCAGCCTGCATCAAGGGGCTCAATCCAGGGCCAACAGCCTCGAAGCTATCAAGGAAAAAAGCCAAAAATAATGGAAGCCTTGTTCGCAGAGCTGGACAAATATTGTAGATCGGATGAAGACCATAGAAGGAGGGTGGTGAAGAGAAACCGCTAGATGTAAACCGAGAAAGACCGAAACTGGCAAGCCTCTCCCTACAACCACCAGCAACACCACCACTTGCACCCAACCCAACAAGTGCTGGCGATCGAGGGTAACCAACCCTTGCACCAAAACAAAAACCGAAACCGAAATCGAAACCACCAATATCAACCAAACTTTGGCAACGGCCAGAGGGGCGACCATGCTGGAAGAGGAAGAGACCAAGGCAGAGGGCCTCTGAGGCCAAGTAACCAAAATAATCAACAAAGCCCCTTTTACTGCACGTTTCATGGCAAACAGCTTGACCATGCAACTGATTTTTACCTTGAGGCGCTAAAGACTCTTGAATGGCCGAAGAAAAGAAGGCAGCCTGTGCACCCAAAACCATCCACCATACCACCTTCTGGTCACAACCACCGTACTACCCAAATCCCAGCCTCGCAACTTTCTAGCCCGCCATGGCGTGGCAACATTCACCGCAATTTCGCCCTCAAACCTAATTAACCTCGCAAGCTCCAAACTTCGCGCCTTCCCAACCTCTCCAAGAGATACCCTTACCACCACCAAATCTACCCAATGAAACTCCAAAAGCTGAGCCTAACCCACAAAACAACAATGCCAAAGCTTTACCTACATACGACATGATAATGCCAATCTCAGGGGGGGTCCTTGCAATTCTAACGTCACGAGGACAGCTCAAATGCTCTACCAACCTATGGCATGATAATGCCAATCGCCGGAGGGTCTTCTCTCGAGTTTGAAAATAAAAGGCAAAAAAGAGATTATTTTAGGCAGGTGAACACAATCATACTTGATGGCCCCCTAGCTAAGCCAGAGTGGGCACACATGCCAATTTCTTTCACAGAAGAAGACTTCAAATTGAAAACAACCTCGCATAATGATGCGATAGTGATTGAGGCCATCATTGCTGGCTGGAAGATACGGAAGGTCCTAGTGGACAATGGCAGATATCATCTTCGCAAACACCTTTAGGGAGATGAAAATTGACCCACACTTGCTCGAGCTAGTAGAAGTCCCACTACTTGGCTTCGGAGGGAGGCTAGTTAAAGCAATAGCACTACCAGTTTTATTTGAAAACCTCGATAATGCAAGAACAGATCGCATAACATTCGATGTTGTTGAAATGTACAACCCCTACTTTGCCATCCTCGGGAGAGGGTTCATCAAGTTCGATGCAGCAATCAGGCAGCTGTTTTTATGTATGAAAATTCCGGCCTTGAAAGGAGTCATCACAGTCTATGGCGACCAACAAACCGCCAGGAATATAGAAAAGGGTGTAACCCCAGGAGAAAAGAATGTCCACCACCTAACAACCCCTAACGAGGATGAAGAGCAGGAAAAGAAAAAACCATATGTTGAGCCCAAGAGGGACAAAGGGAAGATAAAAATAAGCGCAAATGGCGAAGCAAAAAGAGTCCTCTTAGATGACTATGTCGTGGACAGATATGTCACGATAGGGGCTAACCTCGAGCTCGAGGAAGAGAAGGAGTTAATTGATTTCCTAAAAAAACCAAAGATATTTTCGCCTGGTCCGCAAGTGACCTCCAAGGGGTTGACAGAGAGATAATCAAGCATGGCCTCGACATAAAGCCTGGTGCGAAGCCAAAAAAGCAAAAGCTCGGAAAAATGTTAGATGAAAAAGCTCAAGCAGTGAAGGTCGAGGTTGAAAGGTCCTCGAGGCTAATGTCATATGACTGATCATCTACCCAGAATGGCTGGCCAACATTGTACCAATCAAAAAGAAGAATGGCAGGTGCAGAATGTGCATAGACTTCACTGACCTAAACAAGGCTTGCCTGAAAGATGACTACCCGTTGGAAAGAGCAGATAAGGTGGTGGACGACACTGCAAGTAACAAAATGTTATCGTTGTTGGATTTATTCTCGGGTTACCACCAGATTAGAATAAAAAAAGAAGATGAGGGAAAAATGCGATCCTTAACACCTTTCGGAACCTTTTGCTTCGTAAAGATGCCAAAGGGTCTAAAAAATGCAGGGCAAACCTTCTCAAGAATGATAGCAATCTTCCTATCCAAACAGCTTCGCAGAAATATCCTAGCTTATGTCGTCAATATAATCGTGAAAAGTGATAAGAGGAAAGATCACATTCTCAACCTCGCGGAAACTTTTGCTAACTTAAGAGCAGCAAAACTAAAGCTCAACCTAGAGAAATGTGTGTTTGGGGTTCAACGAGGCAAGGTTCTAGGGTGCCTAGTCTCAATGAAGGGCATCCAGGCACTAATTGATATGAGGGAGCCAGTCTCGGTGAAGGATGTCCAGAGGCTGATGGGAAGAATTGCTGCCCTTAACAGGTTTATTCCAAGAGCCGCGAAATGAAGCTTACCATTCTTCCAACTCCTAAGAAACTCTAAAAAGTTTGAGTGGGGGGAGCAGCAAAGTGAGGCCTTCCAACAGCTCAAAGACTACTTGACAAACATGACCAAGTGTGCCCACCAGAACCAAATCACCTCTCTTGCTATATGTGTCAGCTTCGAACTCAGCTGTCAGCGCCGCCCTGATTCAAGAAAAAAATCGATGGCAAGCTGAAACAGATCCCAGTCTATTTCGCATTGGAAGCACTATCAGGTTCAAGGCTGTTCTATTCGGAGCTAGAGAAAATCGCATATGCAGTGGTTATGGCAGCGTGCAAGCTGCGACATTATTTTGAGGGCCACAGAATCGTGGCAGTCACAAGCCAACCTCTACAAGATCTCTTTACAAATAGAGAAGCTTCGGGGAGGATCACTAAATGGGCATCAGAGTTGTCAGAATATGTTGTGGACTTCGAGAGAAGAAGTGCCATAAAATCATAAGTCCTGGCGGATTTCATGCAGACTGGACGTCTCCATGTGCTAGCCAAGACGAGGTTGAGACTCCATAGGTTATACACTGTGACGATGCTTGGTGTGACAGAGGGGCTGAAGTCTCGGCTATTGTAACTTTGGCATCGGGCGTCAAGATGAGATATGCTATGAGGCTCAGCTTCACAAATGATGCGAAGTCTACAAACAACACCACAGAATACGAAGCACTGCTCATGGGGCTAAGGAAAATGGAGGCCCTAGGTCAACAAGTGTTCATAATAAAGACAGACTCTAAAGTAATTAAAGAGTACATAGAAAAGGATAGCGAGGCTAGAGAGCCGGAGCTAGTCAAGTATCTTGCAGCAGTAAAAGCAATGGAAAAGCATTTCAAGGGTTTCATTGTACAACACATCCCGAGGGCGGAGAATGATGAGGCAGGCGCACTTGCAAAAGTAGTAGCACAAAGTCAGCCCATGCCCCCCCCCCGACGTGTTCTATGAAATCATTCACACACCATCGACAAAAGTGCCAGCCTCAAAGACAATAAACGCAATTGAAAGCTTTGATTGGAGAGCCCAAATTATGGCTTACATGAGAGGTTACTTCAAGCCTTACGACGAGGTTGAGCTAGGTAGACTAAAATAAAAGGCCAGGGGCTACACGATAATTGATGGAGAATTATACAAGTTAGGGATATCAACCTCTTGGCTTCGGTGCATAGACACAAAAAGCGGGAATGAGCTACCAACTGGAATTCACAAAGGTTTTTGCGGGTCGCACATCGGATCCAAAGCCTTGGTAAGTAAAGCACTAAGGCAGGGATTCTATTAGCCCAGTGCAATTCATGACGCACAAAGCCTCGTACGACGCTGCGAAGCCTGTCAAAAGACAGCAAACCAACAGAATGCACCCTCGCTGCCAATACAACTCATCCCACCAACCTGGCCTCTACAAAGATGGGGTATGGACCTAGTAGGCCCGCTCCTAACAGCTCAAGGCAATTGCAAGTTTGTTGTAGTAGCAGTTGACTACTTTACGAAATGGATCAAGGCTAAGCCGTTGGCGAATATAACCTCGAGCTCAGTCCAAAAATTCTTTTGACAGAACATCATCTGCAGATTCGGAGTACCTAGGGAACTAACTGTGGGCAACGACAAGCAATTTGACTGCTATGATTTCAAGGAGTTTTGGACCAGCATCGGTACAAAGGTGAAGGTTGCCTTAGTATATCATCCCCAATCAAACGGGGCAGTGGAAAGAGCAAATGGATTGATCTTCTCAGCCATCAAGAAATGTCTCTTTGATCAAAAGAAAGAAAAGTGGGTGGATGAGCTCCCGAAGGTAATCTGGTCCCACAACACCATAGCATCTCGAGCAATAGGCTTCACACCCTTTCGACTGCTATTTGGCTCCGAGGCAATGACACCAGAGGAAATAAAAAAAATAGTTCGAGAGTGTTGCAGACCGAGGTTAACCCAAATGATATAAAAATTGAAAAAGATACGATAGAGCTTGAGATATTGCAACCTGCAGAAAACATCGATAAGTACCAGTAAGAAACGAGGAAGTGGAGAAACAAAAAAGTGGTGCACAAGGAAATCAAAGTGGGAAGGGAAACTACAGGAAGCTTGGAAAGGGCCATACATTGTCACACGAAGTAATAGGCCAGGGTCTTTTCATCTTGCGGACCAGTTTGGCACGGAGCTGCCACACTCATGGAATGTCGATAGCTTGCATAAGTACTACCCTTCACATTTTGTTCAACGCTACCCTCGGCTTGTGAAGTTATAAACAATGTCGAGGGTAATGAGTTTACTTGCTAGGGGGGCTCCTTTCTGGAGGCAAGGTTTTTAACGAGGCAGATCCTTGTAAAATTTCCATTATTCAATTAAATCAAGTTCCCCCCTATGATCTTTGTCTCAGATGCAACAACAAGTTGCCTAACCTCGTGTTTCTGCGCGATGAAAACTTGCATTTCTGCGCAAGAGTCTCAGATGCAACAACAAGTTGCCTAACCTCGCGTTTTTGCGTGATGAAAACTTGCGTTTCTGTGCAAGAGTCTCAGATGCAACAATAAGTTGCCTCACCTTGCGTTTTCGCATGATGAAAAAACTTATGTATCTGCGCAAGTCTCGAAGCAACAACAAGTTGCATAACCTCGCGTTTCTGCGCGATGAAAACTTGCGTTTCTGCGCAAGATATGTTAAAGCAGCAATAAGCTGCATAGCCTAGCATTGAATGCGCACTATATGCGCAGAAACTTATATTTTCACTCAAGGATCACGATGATTAGGCCCGAACTTGCAAGTTAGAAAATAGAGAGGCGGCAATAAGCAGCCAAAAGACTGTGATAACACTCAGACTAAGCTATGCTCAATCTAAACCCCCTCCATGCAAAAGGACAAAAGAGGGGGGGTTGACGTTTTTCGACTGGAAAAATTCATTTTGTCCTTTTGCACAAAGGCTTTAGCCTCGGCCAAAACTCTCACAGCAGGGTTGGAAGGGTGACATTTTTTTGAAAAGGCATCCTCGCTCCCTAATTTCTTAGATCCTAGCCTCGGTCCCAACTATGATTTGCCATCGCGCAGCCATCCAAAGAAAAAGATGGTAGCTCACTTCTAACTTTCCAAAAGCACATGCTAAGCCACAAATAAACCTCGTAGTGTAAGCCACGAAGTCAGTAAAACCGACCCAAATTTGTAACCTCGTAAAATTTCATGGTTGAAGCAACTAAGGGTTGCGATATCAAACAAACCATCGTTGCATTTTTAAGTCAACAAAACTCAAAAACAAGTTTTCCGTTGACTTATCTTGTAGATTATCAAGATTCACCTAACCTCGTTCACACAAAAAGATGAGAAGGGTGAGGGTGACATTTTTTCAAAAAAAAGTAAAGCTTGCTACTCTTGTCTTTCGCTATCTATTCTCGAAAACAAGACTTCCGGCAGCAATATCTAAACTCAGTCTCTTTCGCAAAAAAGAATGAGGGGGGGGGGGGTTTGATGTTTTTTGGTGAACAAAAATCGTTTTCATCCTCTTTCCGTGAGAAAACAACCTCGAGTAAGACCTGCGAGCATTGGGCAAGCAGGGTGACATTTTTCAAAAAAGCACTTGTCATTCCTTTGTTCTCGGAACTTCTTCTTCATCGATTAAGCTCAAAAAATGAACGCATAAAGTCAACCAAAGCCTACGCATAAAGAAACTAGGGCGGTTGACGTTTTTCAAAAAGAAAGAACAACACTCGCTCCTTTATGCTACGGTTTCATTGCTAGGCGAGTGAAATCACTCAAACATAAAAACGTTGAGACAAAAAAAATCCGCGAGGGTACAAACGCTAAAGGTACCCAACCTCGAGCACTTAAGTTCTAGCCGAGCAACAAATATTTACAATCTGGCCCGCAAAAGCAGCCCACCAAGTATCGAATGTATCACAACGTCCCAAACCACATACACAAATTCCTAGCTAGCCTCGACAGTCACTGCCCTCCTTGATCAGCACCATCGTTCCCGCTCCCACCTTTGCCTTTTGCTTCCTTCGCCTTGGTCTGCAGACATATGAAGAACAACATCAGGTGATAATTAAGGAAAAAAACACAAGCCAAAGAAATACAAAATTATGTGAACTCTGACCTATGCAAGCCGCTCTTGGGCAACTAGCCTCGTGTATTCCCGCTCGGAGGTATCCCAAAGCTGTTTGTAAAAATTCATCTTTGTGGCCCTCATGTTTTTTGACTTCTCCCTTGCGCCAAGTTCGGAGGCCGAGGGGAACTTGTGGGAGCGAGCCGCAAGCATCAAGAAATGAGAGCAGCTATTCTCTTCAAGAAGTTGGAACACGCTATCAAGGCAGAACGAAGCAGCAAAGTCGCTGATGCCGTTTATAACCTCGGGCAGGCATTTGTACTCCTCATCCATCCAATCGAACATTTCCTTAGCACCTTCACCACTTGGAAATGGAAGAGGCTCTGCACCAAACTCCGCAAGAGCAGCTTTGTATCCTTCATAAATCTCGGCAAATCTTTTCTTAAGATTCCGCTCTGCTTCCTCCATGAGGTCTTCTGCTCCCGGAGCTTTTTGCTGAGGATATGAATGGCTTGTTCGTCTTTTTCTATGGTGTTTCAGAATTTCTCCAAAACACCATGATTTTCCTCAGTGCTCTTTTCTAGCTTCTCAACTTGCTGGACGAGCTCGCTGCAAGTGTTCGTGAGCAACACATTGTTTCTTTTAAGATCAGAGTTAGACTCCGAAAGCGCATCCTTTAAACCACATAAAATCTTATTTTCTTCTTCAAGCCTCGCAACTCTAGCCTCGAGTTGCATCATCTTTGTGCTCTCGGCAAGCATGTTCTTCTCCTTCACCGCCAGCTTGTTCATAGCGACTTTGCCTAGAATAACAGACTGCAAAATGAAACACCAAAATGAAAAATTAAGATAACAACAAAAATGATAAGAAACAAAATAGCAAGCGTTGAAAAAAGTACCTTATACCCGTGGGTGGCTAACACCTAGCTAAGTCGTTGGGCTCAAAACGCATAAGTAATTTTTCATACTCTGTCAAAAAAATGGGCATGTCAGAAAATAGCAAAGCAAAAATTAAGTACGAACAAAACTGAGCTAAGGACCGAGCACTTACTCTCGGGATTAAAAGCTTTGTCCTCATAATCGTCCTCAGCAGGAGCCTTGGACTTCCCAGAACCTCTCTAGCCTTCTTTCCATCAACCTCGCCGCCATCCCCCTCAGACCTCTTAAAAACCTCCCTGGCCGCTTTATCTACAGCACGCATCCTACCCTTAGTGCCCCACAACAAAGGAAAGTTGTAGGGGATGTCATCCTCACCTGACCTAGGCACGTGAATAGCCATTAGCTCCTCTCTAAGGTTGGTACCGAAGGCCTCGTTGTAACTTTCCAGGGACAGAGGTAGCTGAGAATCTGCCGCATAAGGTTTCACCTTGAGAATAAGAGGAGGTTCGTTGTATCCCTTTCCAGTAGCACCAATAATTTTTTTGCAACTCCATCAAGAATCTAGCAGAGGCACCACTAAAATAAAAAAAGCTCAGTCTAGGCAAACGTACAACAACATTTTTACTTGACTTCGCCGGCTCCGGGGCGGAGACCTCACTTTTCTTTTCCACGGAAGCCTCGGGGGGCACCTCCACTCTAGAAGTAGCCTCAGGGTGTGGAGGAGGTGCGACAACCTTAGTCTGAGCATCCTTTGGGGGAACACTGGTTTTGGGGTCCACGACAGGGACCAAGGATAAGTCAACATCCAGTAGAGCGTCATCATCCTCGCTAAAAGCCTTGGCAACACGGGACTTCTTGGCAAACTTCTTAACTTTCATGCCGGCAAGAGCGCCGGCAGCCTTGAGCTCGGACTTGGTCATGACCAGGTCAACTTTGGGCGCAGGAGGTGCAAAGGATTTTGCAGCTCCGCTCGAAGAACTTTGGCCAGGTTTTTCTTTCTTTTTCTGAGCCTCGAGGCTAGAAGTCTTTAGCTTCGCTTTCGCAGCCTCAAGCATGACGCTCGCTTGGGTATCGTCCTTCTTTGAAACCGCTGCCGCGGCCTTAGGAGCTGTGCCCTCGGCTTTCTTCTTTTTCCCTCTGCCACCGCTGCCAATCTGCTCCGAGCCTGTCGTGCCGGCCTCTCGCATCCGCTTCAAAACCTTACAAGGTTTCAGGCGAGGCGCAACCTCGAGTCCAAGTTCCTCAAAAACACGGTTAACCTGGAGCTCGTGCCCAACGATGCTCTGAGCGGACGAAAGCTCACTCTCAGTACATGGACCAATAATATCTATGGCGTGTCTCTCAACATCCTTTGCAAAGAGACCAGGGTTGGCACCCTCAGGCAGCTCTACTCCGAAACGAGGGTAAAGGAGCGGGCTAGTGCTCCACAAGACCTTCTTCGGCACAATCTCCAATGGACCTCACCCATTGGAAAGGGGCCAGATGTTAGCTGCTAAGAACTCTTCAACAAGATCCCACCCGGAGATTGACTTCGAGGCTAGGAAGAAAGCGTTCTCGCACTCCTTGACAACCTTGGACCTCTTAAATGCAGGGGTAGTAGAGATGTCCATAGGTCCCAAGGGAGCATAGAAAGGATAGAAAGATCGGCTGATACCAGACGCATCGGCCATGTCAACCTTAATATAGAACCAGTAGCTTAGCCAATCGTCGTCCCATCTATTCTTTTGTGCATAAGAAAGCTCAACCCTTGTGATTTTTTGCTTCTCATTTTTCCTTCGAGTCGCGAAGGTACAACACCCAACCTGCGTCTCGAAGGTACCTTCTTCATCCTCAAATGTAACTCTTTTCCGTTGGATGTGGAGTTCAAACAACCTCGCGAACCCATCAGCATCGATATGACCACCGAATGTACACTGGACCCAGTAGAACTTGGAAAGAGCAATAAAAGCGTTTGGAGTGAGATGGTGAAGCCTTGCCCTGTATCGGTCCAAGATCTTATGCAAATCCTTGTCGCACGGGAATCTCAATCTGGCATTGAAAAAATCCTTAAACACAATAGCCTTGCCTACCCTAGGCATCGACACGATTTCGCCACCAGGTGCCCTAGCAACACTCTCGAGGAAGTAACCCTTGTCGACGTAAAACTTTATCATGTTGTTGGAAACTAAGGACTTCCTGAACCGCATGGTGGGAATGTATACTTCCTTGCCTGGCATCAGCTCTAACGGATCGGCCTCGACGCCAAAAAGATCCTCCTCACTGTCAGCACCAGCCTCGGAATCACCACTACCCGCGGTACCCTCATCCCTGTAGGCCAAGTTCGCGGCATCCTTAACGGCCTTATCTAGATCTAGGTCTTTCTCAGCCTCGTTGCGAAGCCCATATTGCTCAGCAAACTCCTCTACTGTCATGGGCCTCGCAATTTGCATAATACGAGCCAGCTGTAAGGCAGCAAAGCATCATCTTAGAAATAAAAACAAAGCAAAAGCTCACACTAAAAGAAAGATGTGAATAACATCATACAACGCACGAATCTCAAAGCACAAAAGTAGCGAGCAAAGCAAGAGCGCAAAGGTCTAAGCCGTGAGGGTAAAAACGAAAGCGATCTGCACCCCCCCTTTTATAGGCGTGGTAAGAGGTGCGAAACGGCGCCTGAAACCTCGAGCCGAATACGAAGGGTCATCCAATAGGAAATCGACATGTAAGACTAAAAAGGTAACCGTTGGCTCGTTTCTAACCAACGCTCGAGGGTGATGTTTTTTGGGAGAAGATCCTTAAGTCGCGGGTTCGGTCATCGGTGTCGAGCCTCGCCCACGAGGGGCTACTGTTAGGGATTGCCTAAAAAGATGGTCACCCTCGAGGTCGTTACGTTTAGCGTGTTCAACTTAGCCCCACAAAAGAAGCAGCTTTGGGCTAGGGTCCCTAACCTCGGGGGATCAATCTGGCATGAAAAGTAGTTCTAGCCTCGTGATGCTGCTAAGAGTCTTGTCTCGAAGCAAAGAGGCAATCACTGATCGCTAGACAATAACTAAGCTTGACCTCAAGCGCTTGAAGCTAACCCCGAGCACCAAGTTGTTTACTGTCTTATGTAGGGTTGTTGAAACAAGTTAAGGATCAAGGCGCGAGGTTAGCGCCTCTCTGGTGCGAAGCTAGGATGGTCTTGAGGATCAAGGCTAAAATGGCTTCGGGTGCGAGGTCAGAAGCGCGAAGGCGTTGGAAACGTGAAAGCGTGATTTGTGGAAGTGTCTGAGAGCGTGATTCACGGGGCTAATTGAAGGTGTGAGAAGCGTGACTCGCCGGAGGAGACCAAGTCGTACAAGTAATCTCCAAAAGACCTTCGTGTATAGCATATTCTAGGAATGTAGTGGTTGAGTAAGGGTAATTGTGGAATGTAAAGTGTGCTCCGAGACACTATAAAAGGGGAGCCCTACCCCGATGTAAACGGATGCTTATTTTCTCGAGTTGAACCATGAGTGCTTCCCAACTTTGTTGTGTCTAAGTCTCCCTTAGATTTGTTTCCCAACAAAGTGCAAAGTGCGGTGTCACGAACTGTTGTCTTCGTAGGGAGGATGTTGAGGAGGCATGTGGCAGTGGCGAGGGTCTCAGCCCAGTAGGATGGCAGCATGCTGGCCTGGAACAGCAGGGAGCAGATAACATTGTTAGTGGTTCTAATGATGCGCTCAGCTTTACCGTTCTGGGAGGAGGTGTAGGGACAGTTAATGCGTAGGTGCATGCCATGTGTGGGGAAGAATGTGCGAGTGATGGAGTTGTCGAACTCGCGCCCGTTGTCGCACTGGACTGCCTTAATCTTAGCATCAAATTGAGTGGCTACATGAGCAAAGAAATTAGCCAAAGTAGAGAACGTGTCGAATTTCAACCGCAAGGGAAAAGTCCACAAGTGATGGGAACAATCATCCAGACTAACCAAGTAATATTTAAACCCAGAAATACTGACAGCTGGAGACGTCCACATGTCACAATGTATAAGATCAAAGTTGTGAACATCACGCGAAGTGGAGGCATGAAAAGGAAGCCGAACATGATGGCCTAACTAACACGCATGACCCAAAGAGGGGCTAACATCTTTATTACAAAAGGGAACCATGGAGGCAAGCTTGGATAGGGCCTCATGACCGGGATGACCGAGGCGCCGGTGCCACAGCGACAAGGAGGGATCGGCGACGAGCGCAGAGGCAGCAGGCTGACAAAGCGGGTAAAGGGGGCTGGAGCTATTGCACCTGGCGAGAACTCTCCGAGACTCCAGATCCTTTGCCGAACAACCAGAAGGGTCAAACTCAACTGATAAAGTTGTTGTTGGAAGTGAATTGGCACACAGAAATAAGATTCTTAATAAGTTGGGGTGAGACAAGCACATTACTAAGAAAAAAATGACTAGGAAGGTGCGCAGTGCCCGTGGCAGTGACTGGAAGTAACTAGCCATTACTGACAACAATGGAAGATGGAGAAGGATACCTAGGGCTGGAGGTCATGTGAGAGGTAGCACCTGTGTCGAAGTACCACTCATTCTGCTGAGGCTGTTGCAGACTCGTGGTGCTGAAGGATGAGGCCAGGGACTATTGATCCCCGAACGGAGCGGCAGAGTTGTAGACAGCCGGGTTGGACCATGGCAACATGGCCCGCTGCGCCTGCACCACCTGGACGTACTGAGCCTGTTGGAGGGCGAAGGCCTAGGCCTGGGCCTGGGCCTGGGCCTGTGCCTGGGCTAGGAGGGCATGCTGCTGCTGGCCGAGCTGGGGTAGGGGCACAAGAGGAGGCGGGGGTCTAGGCCACATCTGGATGGACCCCTTCCACGGGTTGCGTGGAGATGGCCAGGGTGCCGCCCCCTGTCCTGCCCCTCTGGCGCCGTTGGAAGGGCCGGCGGGTGAGGTGTCGCTAGAGGGCGCCTGAGAGCCACCGGTGGAGCCATTGCCGCCCCGCTTGCTGCGGCGGCTCTTGGACTTGGGGGGCTTGCTGGAGGCACCCTCGGAGAATGGGCCGCTAGAGGAAGGCGGGATGGGCGGGCGCTGCTCACTTAGTGTGCTTGGCTTGGTCCCGGCGAAGAGGGCGGTGGGACGGCGTAGAGGATCAGTGGGCCATGATGAGCTCCTCTATGAGCAGTTCGGAGCGGGCGGCCAGGAAGGTGGGGAAGGGCCGCTCGCGTCGAATGTGCTTCCCGATGTCGAGGAAGCGGTCATTGAGGCCGCGGATGACATTGAGGATGAGAGTGCGGTCGGAGACTGGCTTGCCCAAGTCGTCGAGCGCATCTGCCATGCTCTTGAAGCAACGACAGTAGTCGGCGATGGAGAAGTCACCCTGGACGAAGTTGCGGAACTGCACGTCGGCATAAAGGGCGCGGGTCTCTCGGTTGCCAAGGAATTGAGTTTCAATGGCAAGCCAGGAGGCACGGGCAGGCTTGTCACGTTCCATCATGATCTCGGAAAGGTCGGGGGAGACCGTGCCGTAAATCCAGGACTTGACGATGCAGTCCATGCGCGTCCAGTCCGGGAGAATCGTCGCTGGAGCGTCACGAAGAACATGGTCTTGGAGGGAATACTTGCCGATAGTGAGAAGGAACTGATCATGCTAGTGAGTGTAGTTACTCGAGGTGACATTGAGGACGATGGGTACGAAGCTCCGGATGTTCTGGACAGTGACAGCTTGGGCGTGGAGGTTGATGATGGCGGCGGCTTCATGGAACTGCAGGATGTCATCGAGGGGATGGTTGGAGACGTGGGACTTGGCGTCATTGTCATCCTCCGGGGTGGCGGCGTCGGCGTCCGGGTCGGGAAGGATGGCGGTAGCAGCCTGGCGCGCCGCAGTGGCGCGAGCGTGGGCGTCGCGCTCAGCTGCCGCGGCAGCCACCTCCTGTTCGGCCTGGAGGGCGCGCGCCAGGGCCTCCTCACACTCAGCCAGTCGTTGGGCGCGCAGTTGGGCAGCAGCAGCGTCAGCACCCTCCTGGTCAGCGACGGCGTCGGCACCCTCCTGGTTAGCGGCGGCGGCGGCGGATAAAGACCCGACCATGGGTGGCGCAGCCAAGGGTGGCGCGCGGGGTTTAGGGCAGCGGAAGGTGAATCGGGGCGGTAGCCCGGACTCATGATACCATGAAAGTAATATGGCTCGGGAAATAATAGATGTATTGATGCAAAGCACCGGGGTTACATATATAGGCTAGGGTCTCCAAGGTTTATGGAAACACCACCAATCAGGAGATCCTAGCCTAATATGATCACCTATCTAACCTAGGGGTGGCGCACGCCCAGTAATGAGCTGGTGCGGCCACCACCCAAGATCCTTAGGGCCGGCCTATACACAACTGTCTAACACTCGACAAGAAACCAAATCATGGTTTCAGCGACCTATTCTCACTTGAAAGTTTTTGCTGCATATTGTTTCACTATATAGTAGAACAAGAAAACCTTGAGAAGAAATCAATTGACCGTCAAAACCCCCGACCTAGGACAGTTTAAACTCAGAATTTCTTTTCAAAAAAGAAACTGCTCAATTTCTTTCCACATCCATTTCATTGTTCCCCTGACAGTTGTAAACCCTTTTCCGGAACGATTTCGCAGAACAGGAAAAAGGCGAAAGCAACGGCCGATCACTCTGAAGATTCGCGTCTCCTCGGGGCACTTCTGGAGGAAGTGGCAGGTGCATCGAGGAGCTCTACGCACTTATCTTGATCTACGTACCTAATCTTTCTGGCCTCATCGAGGAGCACTACGCACTTCTGGAGGTATATGGCTACTGTGTTTGCTTCATACTTTATTGACTACTAGTAGCAGTTGCACAACAATCTAGCACCACTTGCATATTGTGGTCCAATTAGATTCATCCCGTGTTCATCTCTACCTCTGGGGACTAGAGAAAAGTCGTCGAACCATCCCAATTAAATTAAGGTTTCACCTGATGATTATCAGCATCATGCAATTCACGGCACTTCGTTTCTACCGAGTACTAACCAGAGTACCAGACTACTCATAGTCTTTCATGATTTAATTTACAAAGAAATTTCCGTCTTGAGGACGGCACTGGTACTGTGAAACACCAATTTCACTGGTGGATTGCCATGGACAGAATCACAGAAATGTGGGAGAGGCTGAGTTTCTGTCCCAGTGAAATATGCAGAGCTCTAGGAGGGGGAACTTTGCTCCTGCTCTGTGCAGGAACTGGTGGACCAGGGGAAGGTGAGCAGAGGCAGAACAGCAAGGCCACAGGCACAGCACGTTGTGGTGAATTTTTGTTAGTCCTGCTGCACACAAAATTGAGAGGTGACATGGTTCCCAATATCTCATGTATCTGGACTGAGTAGTTCAGTGGTTGTGTAGATCTAAAGATCTCAACGGTCGCTTCAAAAAATAAAATTTCGCTTCAAAAGATCTCAACGGAAAGGAGAAGAAAAAAAACTATGCTTCGTAGTCTTAAGTCTACTACTGTAGAGTTCTATTTATATAAACTGGTTGTTACCTGGACTGCAAATAACAAAATCAGGAGAGCTACCACTAGGATTTGGCCAGAGCCGCGATCATAGCTACACTGGAATGTTATAACACTGAAGAGGAGTTGCTGGGCAAGTATGGTCAGTTAGAGCCGGTCAACATCTTACTATTACTAATTGAAAATTCTACGTGAAGCCACTTAGTATCCTAGGTGGACATTATAGAAAAAGAGAGAAATCCTAAAAATTCTCAAAAAAAAAAAATCAAAAACATCTAGCCATCAATTTGGTGGAGTCTATTCATCCCTGACAATAATAGTCCTTGGATCTATTATACTTTTTAACAAATTACTCACATTTACCATTATGAAAAATAGATTAAAGTAATCCCCAATTATTGTGTTGGAATTACCCACCTATGCCATAAAGTTAGCTCAAATATTAATTATATATCTCCATGCATGAACGTGAGAGCTCTGTTAATCTACATGGTTATGTAGCACCTCAGCGGCAAACCCTATAGTCACCGATAGGCGATTGGGTCCATTGCTCGCAGATGCCATGTGCCCATGCCTCTGTTGCGGCCTCGCCTCACCTATGATAGCATTAAAATCGCAACTCATCTCCTTCAAATAGTCGACTTGAGATGTTCAAGAGTGGGGAGTTCACGCAAGCAAGCATAAACAATGAAGTGTCCTGGTGATCAGGAGGAGGTACGAAACAAAGGTCAATCGGGGATGTGTAGAAGTAACCTATTGGGATCTTCATCAGGCAAGTACATCACGGCGCTGTAGGTAACCTGAGAGGCTGAGACCTATCACCGATCGGCAGCCCCGAACGATGGATTCGTCAGGCCAAAAAGGAGATCACAGAAGAAGGTTGGTGCCAAAATCAATCTCAGATTCATGTGACTGCAGCATCTGGCAGTCTAATGTTCTCATGATGAACAACTAACTCCTGCATCTAGATTCTGGGCAGCGGATCGGATCTGCATCATGACGGATTGCGCACTACTAGCTGCGGCCATGGACAAAATATGTGGAAGACAACCTTGAACAAACGATCCAATGGTAGTGGATGCACATAGCCTATTTTGTGGCAGGTATGAACGAATGATCCAATGGCAGTGGACCAACACCAAACACAGGGCTTCAATTTTACATGCAAAGAATACAATTCTTACAAAATGTGGCAGGTATGAAACCTTGGGAAGCTAAAAATGCTGTAAGTGATGAAGGCCGTCAGCGTAGCCAGCCCCGCATCTCGTCCAACTCGTCGGTCTCCGACTTTGGGAATGCCTTGTATCTTCTTATGATTTCATTCACTGCTTCAGGAGAAAACTGGGTGACGGTGACCTCTTGCCCCTGCTTCTGCTGCTGATCTAGGCGGCGCCAGAACAACTTCACTAGTTATGATTCCATCGACTGCTTCAGGAGAAAACTGGGTGACGGTGACTTCTTGCTCCTGCTGCTGCTGGGGCGGCGCCAGAACAACTACCGGCGAATCACTGGCTCCTGCAGGAACTTGCATGCCAGACATGATCAAATAATTCCGCCGGTTGGTTTCTTAAGTTATCAGTACCTGGCCATGATCAGAATAAATGAGAAAAACAACTAGTAAAACTTTATGGATATATGTAGTAGATTCCTTGCTCTCTAAAAGGTTAAAGTAAGTTTATTTCTTTTATATGAAGCAAAATAAAACCTTTGCAGTTTGAATAACTGATTGAGGTTACTTTTGACGTAATTATACTGATATAATTAGCATGGTGAAAGCACCTTTAATGTGGTGATTTGGGTTCATGGACCAAGGGCATGTTTGGGAGGAGGGGCTAAAGTTTAGCCCACTCAAATGAAGAGGCTAAAGTTTAGCATCTAAGGTGTTTGGATGAGAGGCTAAAATTTAACACCTAATAAGCAAAATGACTCCCATACCCCTCCTTTCCTCCTCCCGCGCTGCCCTCGCTGCCTGAACTCGCATGCATGCATGCATGCACTGCTGCCTTTTTTGCTCAACGCTGCATGCACCCGTGGCCCGCATTGCATGCAGCCGCGCCTCCTTGCATGCATGCACGCAAGCACTTCCTCCCTTTCTTTTACGCACTACTTGTTGCCTCTCGATTCATTTTGCCTCTCGATTCTTCTCCTCTCTCTTCTTCTTTTTCTCTTTCACTCTGAGAAGGAAATATTATGTTTATTACAATATCCAATAACCCCAAAATGAAACTAAAAATACATTATCATTACAACATTGAAATCAATTTTTTATGACCTATTGTACAAGGCATAAGCTATTTCATCTCGAAATGCATTCATGTTGCTATCTTCATCTCCTCCTTGGGTACTTGTCCTATCTCCTCCACGGTTTGAAGTTCCGGGCATTGGAATAAAATTTTCATCACAATCGCACAAATCAAATTCCCTATCGGCAATACCATTCTCTCAAATAAAATTGTGAATTGCCATGCATGCCACAATAATTTTGCTTTGCTTGTGCATTGGAAAACTTGGTATACCCAACAGTATCCTCCACTTCATCTTCAAAACTCCAAAGGACCTCTCGATAACATTTCTAAGGGATGAATGTGCATAATTAAAGGTCTCTTGCATACCTTTAGGCATTGGACCATTACAAAACTCCGGTAGATGGTACTTCGTACCCTTGTAAGGTGCTAGGTAACCGGGACGGTTAGGATACCCCGAGTCAACTAGGTAAAACTTGCCTACAAATGAAGACAAACTTGTTAGGTAAAAGAACTAGACAACATATATGCACAAATGTAGAGACTATCGTATAGAAACTAGTGTACCTGTAGGAGGATGTGGAAACTTGTCACCGTATTTTTCTATGGCATCACTGAACACTCTCATATCATGAACCGATCTAGGCCATCCACTAACAACAAATGTAAACCTCATGTCGAAGTCACAAATAGCTAGCACATTCTGTGTGGTATACCCATGTCTCCCTGTATATTGCATCACCTTATCACTTGGCACCACAACTGGTACATGTGTGCCATCTATAGCTCCTATACAGTTGTTGAAATATGGAGCAAACCGAGGGTTTAGTAATCTTTTGTGCACCGTCTTAAATTGAGGGTCGAGTGGCCTAATATTATCTACTGCTAGCTTAAGAACAGTGCATAACACTTTGTCGAACGTACGACTTATTGTCTCCACTGACCTCACAAATCGATCCTCAACTTGCCTAAGTGACTGCGGTGCACCAAGTATCCATAGGAACATTCCTAAAGCCTCCACTGTTGACATATCTCGAGTCCCTCTCAAACCATAGGAGTCAACCAATAAATCATGAAGTTAATGAAATAATGGGCAACTCATCCTAAACATGTTATAACAAGAGGTCGTATTTGACAGTGTTTCATTTACCCATTCAATACTCGTCATAGTTGCAACCCTCCTTGGAGCTTTGTGTATGTAAGATTCATAGTACATACCGACCATTAACATCATATTGGCGAACTCCCGATTCCTCTTACGACAGTGCATTATGAACTCCATAGTTTCATCTTCACTAGATAAATCTTCCATAGTATGATTATCCTCATCATCACTTGAAAACTTAGTTGAAGAATTAGCATCCTAAATCATAAACAATGCAAAGGTTAGTACTGTTAGAGCATCAGGTTAGCACATATCAATCACTAAGACAGCAACACACTATTCATTTTATTCAAACAGTTCTTAGTAGCAAAGTAGCAAACAACTCAGTTCATTATAAAGCTAACATTATGACATCTCCAATAATGATCAACAGGCCCTAAACTAATACATCTTGTGTTCCTCGCACCATCTCTTTAAGAAAACCAGCCTAGCTTCAGGACTTGGGATATTGTAGAAGAACTCTCTGTGCAGTCCATCTTTAAAAATGGTCAGACAAGCATAGTACTCAACACTATCAGGAGCAGCACCACATTCTAAGGCCAATTCTTGACACTTCTTCAACTCTGCTCTTTCCTTCATCTCCTTGGTAGCTTTCTCGTTCACCTTCTTCTTCAACATCTTGTGATGCCTAGATTCAACCCATTTAGTCAACATCTTGTCCATAACCTGAATCATAGGACTCTTGGACTTCTTTCCAAGACTTGTGGCAGTGGACCTAGTGCTAGTACTACTAACCCTCTTCCTGCTATTAGGACTAATTGGGTTGTCATCACAATCAAAAGGGAACCCCTGTTCTCCAGGAAGTTCTTCATTTTCTTCTCCAGGTTCTTCATCTCCTTCTTCCTCTTCTTCATCTTCTGCTCCAGGTATGAAGGAGGTAGACCCATCTACTACAACCTCATGGAATATCTCCTCTAGCTGATCAATATACTCTGGAACACCATATTTGAATTTTTTACATTCTGATTTGGAACCCTGCAAAACAAATACAATGTTGAGGTTACAAAACTTCATAAGACAGGAGGTTACATAACACTGAAATGGTACTTACCTTTATATTTTTATACCACTACCAATCTGGAGTTGCGACAGTACCATTTGAAGCCCTGCCCAAGACACTTTCTGTCTGCAAGCCTCTCCAGAAAGTGTACAATGTTTTCAATCCATGTAGCCTATTCCTGAACTGCCTCCTTTCATGTTTCAATCCAGTTGCTAAGAAATATTTTTCTGCAACTGTTTTGTAACCTCTTGCGGACATGGTAGCTTTGTGACAATTCCCTTCTCTAATTTGCTCAACGCACAAATTACAGAACAAAAGTGTATTTGGTTCTGACCAAGATGCCTTGTCACCTTTAATCTAGTGCATACACACAAGGATATAAAAATGTCATACAAAATAGCTTAGCTACTCTTACTAGCATCAGGACATGAACATATTCATATGGTACTCATACAAATGATGGTACTGCTGCCAATGAAGCACTGCTGGATTACTCATACATATCCTTGTGCCAATGAAGCACATGAACATATTCATATGCCAATGAAGCACTGCTGCCAATGATGGTACTCATACATATTAATCTAGCTACTCTTACATAGCTTAGCTACTCATACAAATGATGGTACTGCTGAATTACTAGAAGAATCAGCAATCAAATGAAGCATGAGTATCATCATTTGAAGCATCAACACAGCAATCAACATGTCTAGATTACTACAACAATCACCAATCAGAACATTGCCTACCATCATTTGAAGCATCAACACAGCAATCAGGACATTGACTACCATCAATTCAAGTATCAACACAGCATAATTGCGTACACATATAAGCTGCAGTTCAAGTTTAGAGCAGTACCTTAGAAGAGCTAGGAAAGATCACTTCGACGCCATCAGCAACATCTGGAGCATTTCCTTCGTCAGCGTACAAGAAACCTTCCTCATCAACACTGGCTCCACGTCGACGACGCCCACCGGCACGTCCACCGCCGCGTCCACCGCCACCGGCACCACCATCAGACGCGGATCCAATGAACAGGTTCCTAGTCGCGTGCCCACCACCTCTGCTACAACCACTGCCGCCGCCACGGATTGCGCCGCCACCTTTGCTTCTCCCCTGCAGAAACTCTCCAAATAAAAAAGTAAACTACAATAATAACAATTATTATAAGTATACGAAAGATAAAGAAGCGCCGCATCCTCTGCTCCCCCCCCGTGCCACGAACCTTGCTCCCCCCTGCGCCGCCACCTCTCGTGCCGCCTCCTCCTCTGCTGCCTCCGCCGCCATTGCGGGGCACGCGAAGCCTGAGGGTGTGAGCACCGCCCCCTCGAGCAACTCCGCCGTCGTCACCCCGGAGGATGTCGGCGTACGAGGTGAAGGCGGGGAACTCGTCGACCTGCGAGTTCAGATCCAAGGTCTGCATCCCGGATCGTGGCCCTTGGTACGAATCCGCCTGCGAGAAAAGGTCGAAGGCGCCGGAGGGGAAGGGCGGATCCGGCTGCGAGAAGGGGTCGTCGCTGTGGCCGTCCATGACCACGCGCGAGTGGGGTCTCTAGATCTGGAGCGGCGTGGGGTGGGGACGCCGCCGCCGCGCGTGGTGGGGAGGGATGGACGGAGGCGGGGTGGCGACGCAAGGAAGGCGGCGGGGTGGGGAAGAAAAGGAGGGCGACGGTTAGTGGAAGGGAGAGGACGGCGGAGGCCCGTCGGCGGAGGGGGCGCGGTGAGGGAAGGGAGCGGCAGAGGCGCGTTAGCGGAGGGGGCGCGGTGAGGGAAGGGAGCGGCGGAGGTGCGAGATCCAGACGGGAGTGGATGAGGAACGGGAGTGGGAGAAGAAGATGGCGGCGCGCGTGCGGGAGTGGGAGGAGAGAGAAGGGGTGCGAGAGGTACCGGGTGGAAAAATGGACGAGGGGATCACTTTTAGCCCCTCTAGTCCATTTTACCACCCCTTGAGGGGCTAATGGATTATGGGAGCTAAAATTTAGCCCCTCCATTTTAGCTTAGGTGTTTGGATGAGAAGGGCTAAATTCTGACTAAAATGTTATGCCCAAGAACAAATATAGCTAGAAACTCAGAGGGAAGAATAGGGGGGAAATCTGACTTATAGCCTAGCAATAGATCCAAATCTGATTAAAAAAAGCAGTAAAAGGACTAACGAACCTTTTAGAAATATATAACCATATTTTCCACCTGCAACTGGAAGGAAATGAAAGAAAAAGACGGCAAGAATCCACATGCCTTGCTAGCAGAATCATCTACATACTTCTGCAGGCCAAATCTGGAAGATCGGGTAGGGGAACAGCAGGGAGGGAGCGTAGTGGGAGCAGAGGAGATGACCGGACCACCGGTGGTGAGGACGGATTGGAATTGGAGGCCGCAGGCAGGCGGCAGATGGGGCGGCGCGGAGGCAGCGAACGGATGGGGCTTCGGACTCCGGGAGGTGGTGGTGCCGTGGCGGTGACTGGTAATGGCTGGGCACCGGAGAGGACTGCTGTGACAGTGAGAACCGAGGAGTCGGCGGTGGTGGCCTGGTGGGGGAGCTTGGCACCATTTTCTGTCGAGAAACTTTCGGCTACTCGGTTGTGGTGGGACTGTGGGAGTCATGCTTGGCAAGGCCCATCAGCATCTTCCACCAGCGCTGCACTCGAGGGGCGACGCTCACTCTTGGGTGAAGTTCACTTACAGCAAGCCGTCAGGGAGCTCACACACCATCAAGAACATACAGGAACGTAGTTAAACGTCCCTCTGTATCATAGTTAAACAGGTCCATCACATTTGGTTGGAAGGAAAAACATAGGAACATACAGGAAGGATACTATATTAGTGCCTTGGTTCCATATAAGTAAGCAAACATGGTTTGAGTTGTTAGTTGTAAAGGTTTTTTTTTTCAGATGTGCCTGGTCACCTGCTGTACTTGCAATTGGAACTAACGAAAGTAGGAAACACATGTTGCATGGTTCATGATCATGAATCAGTATATGTTTGTGAAGTGGTTGTGCATGGTTTGTGGGTGCTATTCTTATCATGGCTAGTAATGTGTGCCATCATCTGATCATCTACTTCAGCAAAATGTTGTTTGACAAATGCGTCACCTCGTGAGCTGCAAGGTGCAGACTACAGATGAAGCATAAGCCGCATGTAAAATATGTAGTGGACTTTTTTCATTCACCACCGAATTTCACGAAATTTCGGCGAATTTTTTTTTGAGTCTTGACCAAAACATATGATTTTTTAAAGTCTTTATATGTAAACAAATGATTAGCATGTATCATGGCTATACATCTATTACGTTGGAGAATATGCAACACAAACAATAAAAATATGAGTCTAGAGTAATATATTCACAATAAAACACATGCATAGGTGTAATAGTAATTTCAGGCTTTTCTTTTGATCACCATCAAAATTACCAAAATTCATGAAATTTTGTTGAAGTTTCATCGAAATTCGAAACCTTCCGAGAGTGCATATCTCATTCGCACCCATGCTGCTTTCTTCAAACTATATTGGATAACAGTAGTGCTTGTCTACTGATTTTCCGACCCTTCACCTTTTCTTTTTCTTAAATAGAGCACATATTTTGCATCTGCATTTGTTTTTTTTAAAATAGAGCACACATCTTTCTTAAATAGAGCACGCATCATGCTGATATTAGATTATGCTCTATTGTTTTTTTTTCCAAGAAGTCTGTAATAGGCGCCCCTCCATTTCGGTGTCCCATACTCCCATCTAGCAACAGTCTAGTGAAAGGAACACTTCACTGCCATTTCCAGCAGCTTGCCTATCTAGAGGTTGTCTTGACTATTTTTCGGGCATGTTTGGATGTGGTGTCCTAAAGTTTAGGACATGTCACATCGGATGTTTAGATACTAATTAGAAGTATTAAATATAATCTAATTACAAAACTAATTGCACAGATGGAGTCTAATTCGCAAGACGAATCTATTAAGCCTAATTAGTCCATGATTTGACAATGTGGTGCTACAGTAACTATTTGCTAATGATGGATTAATTAGCCTTAATAGATTCGTCTCACGAATTAGTATAGGGGTTCTGCAGTTAGTTTTATAATAGCTCATGTTTAGTCCTTCTAATTACCGTCCGAACATCCGATGTGACCCTCCTAAAGTTTAGATCGTCGTGTATTCTTGTTGACCTTTATGTCGTTCTCAGTCAGACGACTGCCAATACATGAATTAGGGAAAATTGTCTAGTTGCTGACTGATTCATCTTGTCCGTACTCCAATGGTTTCCAACTTTCAGCAACAAGGTATCACCCAGAAACAATCTTAAATTATTCCTCCATCAATTCCAACAATCAAATGATGAAAAGTTGGGGTGGACTTTTGCAGCCACTACTGAAAATCTGGACCTTTGCAGCACAGACAGTAAGGAAAAACTAGTGCAAATATCTTGATCGAAGCAATGGATGCTACTCCGGCGATGTTGGCGGCTGCAGTCGCCATCCTCGCCGTTGTTGCATCGCTCCCACTAGTACTGCTCCGCCTCCTCTCTGCCAGCGCCGGCGGCAAGAAGACACAGCCCCCGCTGCCTCCCGGTTCGTTCAGTCTACCTTTCATCGGGCAGACGCTAAGCCTGGTTCGCGCCCTCCGCGCCAACACCGCCGACGACTGGCTCCGGCGCTGCGTGGCCGCGTACGGCCCCGTGTCGCGTCTGTCCCTCTTCGGCTTCCCGACGGCCTTCCTCGTCGGCTCCGCCGCCAACAAGTTCATCTTCTCCAGTGCCGCGGTGACCGCCAAGACCCCCGAGTCCCTCGCCCGGATGGTCGGCCGCAGGACGATCCGGGACGTGGTCGGCGACGAGCACCGCCGCGTCAGGGCCATGATGGTGCAGTTCCTCAGGGTGGACGCCGTCAAGAGGTACGTCGCCGGCATGGACGGCGAGGTCCGGCGCCACCTCGACGCGGAGTGGCGTGGCCGCGGCGCCGTGGCCGTGATGCCGTCGATGAAGCTGCTGACCTTCGACGTCATGAGCACCACCATCTTCGGCCTGGGGAGGGACGCCGCCGTCCGGCGGGAGCTGTGGACGGAGTTCCAGCAGCTGCTGAGGGGCATCTGGGCGGTCCCGGTCAACCTGCCCTTCACCAGCTACAGCCGCTGCCTCGCCGCGAGCCGGCGCGGGCGGCGCGCCGTCGCCGGGGTCATCCAGGAGAGGAGGGCCAGGCTGGATCGCGGGGAGAGCTCGCCGTCCGACGACGTGGTCACGCTCATGCTCGCGGAGGGCCTGCACGACGAGGAGATCATCGACAACGTCATGTTCCTCATGGTCGCCGCGCACGACACCACCGCCGCCCTCCTCACCTTCCTCATCCGGCAGCTCGAGTTCGACAAAGACACCTATGAAAAAGTTGTCCAGGGTATATGATTATTCTCGCAGCCTTTGATCATAAGCTAGCCTCCATCAATAACATTCATCCTGGTGGCTTTTCCTAATCCATGGACGGTGGAAATTTGGAACTTATTTGATCAGAGCAAGAAGAGATCGCGCGGAGCAAGGCGCCCGGTGAGGCTCTGTCGTGGGAGGACCTGACCAGGATGAGGTACACCTGGGCGGCGGCGATGGAGACGCTGCGGATGGTCCCTCCGGTGTTCAGCATGATGAGGAAGACGGTCGCCGACGTCGAGTACGGCGGCTACCTCATACCCAAAGGCTGGCAGGTGATCCACGCGGCCAACATGACGCAGTGGGACCCGGCCATCTTCCCGGAGCCCGGCAGGTTCGAGCCGGCGCGGTTCGAGAGCCCAGCGGCGGCGGTGCCGCCCTTCGCCTTCGTGCCGTTCGGCGGCGGCGCGCGCGTCTGCCCCGGGAACGAGTTCGCCAGGGTGGAGACGCTGGTGACCGTGCACTACATCGTGACGCGCTTCAGGTGGAAGCTCGCCGCCGGCTGCGACCGCAACTTCTCCAGGTTCCCGCTGCCGTACCCGTCTCAGGGCCTGCTCATCGACATCGAGCCGATTCAGAAATGAATGCTAGATTGCATCCAGTTTCAGCTCGAGAAATCCGTGCGCGCAGAAGCACCACACACCTTGAGAAAGTTCAGTATTCAGTAGCAGCTGTAGTTCAGTTGGATTGATGTACATGCAGGATTACTGGCTGTGAATTTCTAGCATAATTTTGTGTTGCTTGGCAGTAATTAACTAATTAAGTCGGTAACCTGCACCGTCTTATCTTACCATTGCTCTTTTGAAGCCTCCACGTGAAGCCACATAAAAACGGACACTAAATCCTAGAAATTATCTAAAAAAACATCTTGCGGTAGGCTAATCATCCAAGCATCTGGATTTATTATATTTTTTTAACAAAATTACCCACCTATACCATTATAAAAATAACCTAAAGTAACCCCAAAATTTATATCTAAATTACCCACCTCTACCACTATACAAAATAAACTAAATTAACCCCTCATCTTCATCTAAATTACCCACCTCTTCCATTATACAAACAAATTAAAGTAACCCCTAATCTTCACCTAAATTACCAACTTATGCTTATTCTAAAAAAAATTAAAATAATATCTTAGATTTGCGTCTAAAATTGTGCATCACTAACATTATGAAAAAGTAATATTAAGTCACCTCTTAAATTTGCAACTAAATTACCCACATATACCATTATTAAAAATAACATGAGATAACCCTAAATTTGAATCCAAATCATATTCACTAAAAATATACCCAAAGTTACATAAATATATAATTCTAAATTGTTTATTTCTTATACACTTTGTATAGAAAATAAGAATGAAGAATATACACATGTGTGTGTTACGAATTACCCACATATGCCATTATTAAAAGTAATATGAGGTACCTTAAATTTGAATCCAAAAAACTATCACTAAAAGTATACCCAAGGTACACAAATATATGATTTTAAATTATCTATTTCTTATATTGTTGGTATATAGATTACAAATGTATATCTTGCATGTTCATTATACATAAATATCTAAAAACCTATTTATGACATTATTAATATAATAATAATAAGTTAAGGTATATATGCATGATGGGTGTCATCATGTAGATCATTTATACATGCATGAGAGGAAGTGATAGATGTTGAACACAATATATGGTAAAAAAGTGAAAAATGATATGAATGTGAGTGAAAAATGTGTAGAATAACTACTAATTAAAAATCAATCACAAGCGAACAAAGATAAGTACACATATTCTGTAGTATATTAAATAAATGAGAGACCTAGGTAAATAATTTTAATTAGTAGCTAGGAGTCTAATTTTAAAATAACTTTCTAATGCAATAGCTCTTAAATTTATTAGCCCTAGCCCGTGCGGGAGCACGAGTTGATAGACTAGTGTATATATAATCAATGTTACAGTTATATACCGAATAACATTATATTTAAAACTAGTCGCACAAATGCAATAGCAGTTGGCTAATCTGTACTTTGTACTTTGTACTAGCACTTAACTGAACTTTAGTACTATACATACAGAGAAAAATCATAATCACCCCCAAAATTTACAAAATGTACAACTGTTAATCTTTTCATTCTTCACTATGTCAAAATGCTCACTCTAGTTAATTTCTGCATATAAGCAATGCAGCCTGTTTCATTTCTGGCATCTAATGTTATCGGACAAGAATAGGTACCGGAATCTTGAATCGAATGGGATAACGCTAAAACTGCGCACTCCAAGGAGGCGCTGCTTGTGTGAAGATGAAGTATCTTGGATTGCAGCGACTTGTTCTAGTGTTAGATGACGACAGATCCAATCGGCAAGCAGAGAGTCCTCTACAATGCCTTTGGCATAGCTCTGCAGTAGCTTTGGGACTATAAGCTCTCCTTTGTCATTTATACCAACTGATGCTCGGATGTAGTCTCTTATTGATTCTTGAAGCTCCTGTCGAATATTCGCAGCAGAGAAAATACGTACCTGGTGATAGTAACTATCAACTTGTTATTTCCAAAACTCATAGCAAGAAGTCAAGAATACAGTTTAAATATCATGATAAATTTAATATGAGAACTGTAACTTGAATTTCGTGTTTCTTGAAAGTAGATGATACTTCATAGATCCATGCTCAGTTATTTTTAAAGCATATAATACTAAAAGCTAAGAAAAGTTGAAACTAAAGCGAAGCATTTCTTCTAGCATGGTCTCAAAAAAATAAAAACCGTTCTTCTAGCATGGTAAACACATAGTATGGCAAATTATGCTACTAAATTTTGTTTCTGCAACAGAGTTTCATTATAACTCCTTCACTTACCGCAGGTGAAGAGAACATCCCACAACAGAGTGCAAAGAGTATAAGGGGTTCAGTATTATCGATTGAATATCTTTTGAGCTTCTCTGAAGTTTTAAATTTGTGAAGGGCCAACATCAAGGACTGAAAAGGAGGAAAATAGTAAGATACATTTGATATGTATAATAAATAGATGGACCTGTAAATGAGGAACTGAGTTATACTAGTTGTGGTCGATGCACTGGAGTTTTCATCTTCAGAATCACAAACTCTATTTCAGCTGCACTGACAGACTGCCCACCGACTGTGTAACAGGCCTGCAACATTATCTCTAGTTGGTTAAACATAAGCCCAAACTCCAGTGCAAACTAAATCAAAGAGATATTAATCAAACCTTCTGCATCAGTGTGAAAAGCTTGATGTCATTTTCAGGTACACCATATGCCAAATATGCCTGGTAAAGTTCAAGTAAGCAAAGAACAACATACAGGATGCATACTTTTTTTTTGCCAAAAAGGAACAAAAGAAATTATCATCTTCTATGTCTAAACAAATAAATTAGGGACAATCCTTAAAAATGAGCATAAAAATTATCATACTTACATGCATTATCAGTGCATTGTACAGGTTAATCCAAAATGCTAATCGTTCATCACAGTCCATACAAGTTGGGTCAACCTTGGATAGTTGATCCACAAGAAATCTGCAAAAGGTGAATGCCAGAAACAGTTACGAGCACTTAATTGTAATTTTTTCTCACTTATGTAATAATGCCTTACATCATATTGCTTCATTGTTGCTCTGGTTGTTCTAATTTTTACCAGATCATTTTGCAAATATGCATTGTGTCAATAATTAATAGCTGAAGGCAAGTGCTTAAATGGAAACCTGAACTTTTTCAGAGCTCCAGATGCATATTCAAGTTGTTCATTGCCAATATACATCCAAGACACTTCAGCTACTGAACAATAGCTTCCAATGTCTCTCCGGGCTTCCTTTCCATTAACGTTGTATGGGTCGAAGTTTCTAACTTCATCAGTAATACCATCATCGTGGTGCAAGTCAACTGAAGGACTGCGCAACACTGAGGCTATTACAGATGAATCCGACAAAGACGTCAATGTTGAACCAGATAGACGTTCTGCTGATGAAGATGAATTAGCAAAAGTCGCCTCTGGTGATATCTTGGAAGATGCAGATAAATGAAGGAAGATATCTTTCATGGAGCGCACCATCTCTTCAGATAGCTGATTTGGATTATTCCATACATTTTCTCTCATGCTGTTTTTCTTCAAATTGGATTGGCTAAATGGTAGTGCATCTATCTTCTGATCTTCTTTGCTTTCTTTTTCAATAGAGCATGCCTCTTGCATCTGCAGAACACAATAAGATTTTGCTTCACTGAAAGCTTAATTTTCATAGGTACCAACTACCAAGATGTGTAAAACTGAGAATGTAACTGCAGACCTCTTCATTACGGTGTTCCAACAGTCCAGTTAAAGAAACATCTTGGTGCTTTTCTAGCAGCCTATTTAGAGATACCCGCTCTCTATCTTCAGTGTCTTTTTCACCATCCTGTTTATCTTCAGGTTCAGTAGAAACATCTTCTTCCACTGAGTGATAATCACTGAATCCCAAATCTCTTAACATTGATACGTGCTTAGAAAAGTAACAAGGAAACAGTGACTAATTGCATAATAAAAAAGCGCACCTTCAAAATTAGATTAAAACTATGAAGATAACTTACTTCTTCCTCTGTGAAATCGCAAGCTGTGGAGGGTTGGCAATCTGATGGTGAAGGTAGCAAGCATCCTGGGTTATTCTCTGCAAGTAGCCTTTCATTCCTTGCGTGACATAACTGGTAATGCAGGTGATTTAGATCCTCTTCAAGCTTTGTGATAGCGATCTCCAAAGAGGCTATGCTAATTAATAGCTCATGTGCCTTTAAAAAGGAGAGGATATCATGAGATTACGGGGTCCATAATGAATGTCAGGAACAAATAGATACATTAACATCTACAGTGTGCACCTTGTCTGGAAGCTTTATAGAAGACTTTAGTATCAGTGCGGCGTTATAAGTAATGGCATCTGCCAATGCCAGATGCAAGTCAACCTCTTCTTGTAGTTGCCTTTGCAATTTCTTAACCTGTACAGGTATGTCAGGACTAGAGTATTACACTTAGTACTCGATCACATCTGGGAATATTTGCTTTTGTTCTTTTAATCTGCACAGTTTTTCTCCTGTCTCAGAAGCTACAAATTATTCACGGAGAACTGCTCGAAATCAGTTTCGGCATAAACATAGTATACTTGGAACAAATTGTACACATTCCCTGTGACGTGTCTAACATGCATGTCATGAAAAAACAAAAGAAAATGCACATAAGTTTACCAAACTTGAATTAATATAAATTTACAGGGAACAAATTTTAGATACTGGATTTCATCAGAGGTTCATGAGCAATTTTCTTTTCAGTGAACCACTGGATATGCCCACGGCCAATAGCAGCCAGTGGCATCGGTAACTGCTTCCATCTAACAGGAACAGTCGAACAGAGCTACTCGAAACAAGCGAAATTCATTCAACTTAAAACCACAATCTACAAAATTCAAAATTGTAGAGTTTATGAACCAAGAAAGTAGAAAGGCACTCACTTCCTGCTCCAGCTGAGACCGGTACTGCCGCATGCTGCACCTTCTCGCCCCTTCCCTCTTGCCACTGCCAGTGCTGGTATCATCCTGCAAAGGGAACACAAACACCAGATCAGAGCTGCCATCAGGGTTCAGACACCACCTGAAACAGTCTTGGAACCAAGAAACAAGCACGCCATTGGAGCATAGCCTAAGGATACAGCCGAGACAGGGGGAAACCATCCATGCCCCATTGCCCCTGCACTGCATGCGACAAGGGCAGCGAAGAAGTAGGCAAATAGAGAAGGGGAAAGTGACATTTCATCATCTGGGCCCCTCGAACACGGAACGCGAGAGGGCAGCTTGTCTGAAGCTGATGCCGCCTTACTACCCTGCCCGATGCAGGACAGGATGCACAAGACTACACGGGCACACGGCGCATTCCTGTCGAATTCAGAATTTTTGGAGCGAAAAATCCTCGAACGATGAACCGAAATGGCACAGAAATTGTGGTACTGGAGTCGAAAGAGATTCTTGAGGAAGAGAGTAATGATCATCAAGGAAAGGAGAAAAGAACCAACCCCAGAGCAGCTCGCCGTCGCGTCGCCGCTCGCCGCGCGCGCCGAACCGCCGGACTTCCTCCCGCCACCACCGCCGGCCATCCTCCGCACCGCCCTCTGGATCGAGCCCCCCCTGCACACGAGCAGACCAAGAGAAAAGAGCCAACTTTGAGCAAGACTCCAAGACCTGATGAAGCACACTCGCAAATTGCAAGAGACAGAGCAGAGCCGGAGAGAGAGGAGAGGCTGACAGGGTCACGGAGCGCATCTTGTCGGACGCCGCGGCCGCGGCTGCTGCGGCGGCCAGCGCGTCCTCCGCGCGCACGCACAGCATCCAACCCGCCCCCAATTCTTTACTCCGGCGCCGTACACCTCCGCCACTAAACAAACCCGCCCGCCCAGGCGGCCGGAGACACCGCAAACGACAAGGCCTCCGCCGCCGCCGCCGGAGCCGCAGCGCGTACGCGCGGCACGCGCAGCACAGCACGACACCACTGCGCGCGTGGGCGGAGGAGGAGGAGCTTCTTCCGCAGTGTGCTACCGCAACCAGTGTAGAAGAGAAGCAGCTCGTGATGGCAAGCGAGGGAGAAGGGTGGCTACGCTATGATGGCCGCCATGACTAGCTCCATCCACACCGAGCAGCTAGGGGCGATGGGCCGTGGCGGTCAGACCCACGCCATTGACGCCACACCTGTCGCTTCGCTGCGGCAATAATTGCGGTGCCGGCCCCCGGGACCTGGCGACGCAGGACGGCGTGCCGTGAAAAGGGGGCAGCGGAGTCCCGGAGTGGTAGCTCAGGTTGGTCGGTTCTTGTTCGCGCGTGGGCGGCGGGGCCCCCAGCGCAGCGAGAGGGGGAGTGGCCGGCCGGGGACGGGGAGTGAAGAGGGCGCGGGTGGGTTGGGTGGAGTTGGTGAGCCAGGGGAGCACCGGAGCACCGTACCGGAGGCTTCGGCGGCTTGCGCTTCAACTCTCCAGGTGGGCCGGGAAGACGTCGTCAGGAGGAGAGGACGCCATGTTTTTTTTTCTTTTTGCTAGAAGAAAAGAAAAAGAATTGCTGCGGCATGCTGCATCCGCGTGAAACTTTCCGCTCCAGCTTTCACTTTCAGTTTCTGTAACCGCCATGGATCCTTTCTTTTCTTTCTCTCTGAGCTGCGGCAGATCATCGGAGGATAAGTGAGTAGTAGATCGTGATTCGTGATGGCTCTCTGATTCCGGATCTCGTGTCGTGCGCATGAAACTTCCGAGGTAAGTGACGTCCGTGCCACGCCATCCGGGGTGGCTCGCTCGTCACTCCAGGATCGGGATCTCCGCCGGGAGCGGAGCGGAGCTGAGCTTGCGCAGAGTGGGCAGCGACAGCTGCAGGCTTTCGCCTGCGTCTTCCTCCCGTTGGTCTCCTGCATCAAAAGCTGAGCCGTCTGTTATTTTGCCATATCCACTCTAGCTCTCCTAGGTCAAGGCCAGCGTGTTCGTGCTTTGTGACAGTCAGTGAGTGAGTGACAGTGGTCGTCAGTTTGTTACTCTGCCAGTCTGCCTCCACTTCCACTGCATATGCTCATTTATTTACCTCCATAAATCCATAATCTTAATTGTGGTCCATAAACGAAGCTGAGCTTAGAACGATTAGCAGTGTTCAGTTTATTTTCCAACGAAACGTTAGCTGTACCTTCACTGTTCGAAGCTCACTCACTGGACAGTAGTCATCTTAAGAGAAAAAAAAAGTAAAAAGGACCGAAGCTTGCAAAAATTTGATCATGGTCACGGTACTGAACAATGTAAGGATGTTTGGATTTTAGCAGAGACAAGCAGACATCAACTTTTTTTGGCCGTCAAATCCACCGTCCATGTTTTGCCAAAAAGCTGGCACAAAGGAGGGGCCAATTTCAACTAGCAGTAATGTTTTAGGCTTTAAGCATAAAACCGAGTTTTTTGAGAGGATGTATCGTGAAACCAAGTGAAAGCTAATCCGCATGTGTCTCGCCATTTCTTCTTACACATGTCACTTTGTCAGGCCTGTTGTTAAGCTCTGGCAAGAGCAAGCAGGCCTGTTTGGCAGCTTCGAGTGATCCAATCCACCACACTACAGAGGAAACCAGAAAGCTGACAATTTAAGCCTGGTAACAACGCTGAGCAGGCCGGCCCATTTTGATCATCAGTCAACAGAGAAAAAAAATCAGAAAGCCCACGCCCGTTCAGCTACAAAATCTGCCGTAAAAAAAAAAGGGAAAAAGCTAAGTAGTGCGGGGTCGCGCTTGCGCCGAAGCGCGCAACACCTCGCGGCCCGTGTATGATGCTGCATGGACCCGCATGCATGTGGGCTGACCTGCTAATTTCTTTTTCTTGGGAGGTGGGCTGCGCGTTACATGGACCTATGGACCACGGGTGGAACCGTGGAAATCTGAGCAAAGATTATCTGAGCTCACGGGCTACATAACGAGTTACGGTGAACTAGACTATATTCAAACATTTTAATTGACGAGAACTATGACATTTTCAAGTGACACTCCTTAGTTTTACCGAGCATGCAAACTCTATTTTAGTGTGGCCATGCCTATTATTGGGATAGATGCCGTAGATTTTATTCACGTGACTAAACACGTTATACCATTTTACACATTATTTTTGAAATAAGTTATTACTCATTTTCTATATAAATTGACACTTTATTATATGAATACATTTTTCATCTCATGAGTTTATATGGGAGCCTCCGCTTTGATACGAGACACAAATATACTTGGTTATATATAAGTTGATAGTAGATTTACCAGTTGTACCTAGAAAAGCTATATTACATAGTCTCTGTACAAGTTGATACATAATCGAAGTACGTAATATTTACATGACTTGATAGTACTGTGACATATAATAAGTTGATATTATTACTGTTGTCAGTGACAAGGGAATGGCCCCTTGAAAAGGCACTTACAAGTAGGATCCGCCTGCGGAAAGAGGTTTCCACCACGCAGAGCCCAATTAAGAAGATGGACCCTGCGAATCCGAAGCTCAGGAAGGGCCCGGGAAATACCGCCTCCACATTATAGGACCCACTGAAGGCCCACGCAAAGGGAGCGGGACGCAGCCGACGAGGCTTCCCTGGAAAATTTGCTTCCAAGCTAAGTAAGCAATGGCACATTCTGGCGAAAGAAAGGTGCAGCACTCGAGGTAGGCCGTCAGCAGGCGTCCCGTCCCCATAAAAACACCGTCATTACGGTTGATGGAACGCGCCTGGATGCCTCGGGGACTGACGGCCTCACCCATCCCGTTCAACAAGTGGCGGGCGCTGCCCTTGTGTTAAGAGCGCCCGCCTAGCTCCCAGCTGCCCTCTGCCAGAAGGGTTGGCCCACTACGCGGACTCGGGAGGCTGCGAAAGCCTCCCGGGTACTCTGCTAGAAGGTGGGGCTACCTCGCAGACCCGGGAAAAGGTTAAGGGGTGAAGGCCTCCCTTGAGGAATCTCGGGAGCTAGGTTCATCGCCCCCTGTCCCGGCACGGTGAGCCTGGACTAAGAGGAGCAAGAATTACCAAAGTAAGATGGTAAAATGTGGTGATTGCCATACAGAGGACTTGGACGGGGTGCTCCGGCGCTGTGTGTACCAAGCCAAGAAGGCATCAGGGCAAGTGGATGGCGCATCAGAAGAACTGCAGCAAGGTGGGTGGCCATTGAGCCACCACGTTCACACGCACAATGTAAAGGGATGGATTGGGATGCAAGACTCGTCCCAACCAGTCCCCAACCGGTCCTCTCTTAGGCCTGGCCTAAAGGCTGGCTCTTGTACAAACAAGACATACAACTCTAGCAACACAACACACATGACGTAAGGTGTTATGCTTCCGAGCGGTCTGTAAAAACTCTCTTAGCAAAATCATACACTAACTCCCCTAAACGCCTCTCGAATCCATATGCACGAACTAACCCTCCGGATCTATAAAGGGGGTCCCTCCGGATCCCTGCTCTCGGTGCTTGACCACCATCAACTATGTATTTGACAATACTACTACACCATAGGATGACAACACTTCTATGCATGAGAGAGATAGATATATGCACAAGATACTACTAGCCTCGCAAATTACGACACTGTATAATAATATTAACATAAGTTGTTGCATGTACATGTATAAATTTATATTATATCTCCAAAGTACAATATAAGTTGCTAAATACTTGTACATAAGTTGCTACTTAATATAATATAAGTTGACAATCGAATATGGATCTTATTTTGTAGATTTCAGCATAAGAAACACAATGGTGCAAACGGTTTTAAAAATAAATACTTAACAATGCAACAATTTTTTTTCTAAAGCGATGTTATCATTTGAAAGTGACGTCTTCTGCATGCACCTGCCGCGCTTTGCATCTATGCCCTTTCGATTTACGCCGAACAGGAGGAAATGCTGAATGGGAGATACATGTCAGCACAGGATTAGGGTCGCGCATTAACCTGGCTAAAAAAAATCTGACCTTTAATTAAAAAAGAAAAAAAGAACACAACACAGGATCAACGCTTAGTCAAAGTCGCCGTTCAGACTCACCGACTCACCGGTCACTTCACCCATATAACCGCGCTGGTGACTCATCAATGGCGGCGACAAGGTGAGGACGACTGCGGAGCAGGAGAGGCCGTGGCGTGCACGGCAGGAACCGGCCATGGCGCTGTTGGACAGCTCGAGCGGCCTGTGGACCGTGCTCGGGCAGGCCTCGAACGTTGCGCAGCTGGTCGGCGTCGACGCGCTCGGGCTCGTGTCCATGGTCGTCCAGGCGTCGCTGGCGGCGCGCCGCCACCGGGACGCGTGCCGGCGGCTGGCACAGCACGTGGAGATCGTCGGCGGCCTGCTGCGGGAGCTGGAGCTCTCCGAGCTGATGCGCTGGGAGGCCACGCGGCGGCCGCTCGAGCAGCTGAGCGGCGCGCTGAGGCGGTGCTACGCGCTCGTCACGGCGTGCCAGGACTGCGGGTACCTCCGCAGCCTGCTCGCCGGCGCCCGGATGGCCGAGGAGCTCCGCGCCGCGGAGCAGGAGATCGACATGTTCATCCGCCTCGTCCCGCTCATCTCTCTCGTCGACGCTACGCATGATCGCGGGGCCAAGGTACGCGTGCACCTTGCTGATTAACACTGTCGAATTGTGATTATTGATTTGGTAGTTCAGTACATTTCATATCATGATTGAAGCTTTTTCGATGTATGAAGTCAAGAAGGGAAGCTGGTTTCAGGGCGATTCATCTGACCTGTAAACCGTTTGAAATTGTCCTTTCAATTCATACAAGTTGTGTGCGAATTGGAGTCTAGCAATAATTGCATCTGCAAACTGAACAAATTTTTATGAAGCTTTTAGTTCTTTCGAAAAAAATTATGCTAAAAATAGGTGTGTACCGATCAGTTACTCAATTTTAAATCCACAACACTTGTTAGTTTTGCTAGTTCAGGGAAAAAACATATGTTAATTTTCTGTCGTTGTCCAGCAGGCTGCTAAGGGAGTGCCAGGCACAATCACGAATAGTTCAAACCATCACGTCAGGTAAGAATATTTTCGGATGTAGATGATTACTCAGCAAGTGATTCCTCAGGGGTCAAATCCGAACTGTATCATGTATTCATTTCTTCTATGAAAATTGGAACATTTAATGTGAAACTCAATAGCATTTGGGTAGAGAAGTAGATGGGAAAATATCACACACCTTAATGAGGGGGGTTGACCTCTATTATATAGCCAATATGGCTTGGAGTATAAGGAATACAATTAAGTGTACATGGAAAGAATAAATACTTCTTAATACACATATATACTTCCTAATACCCACCCGCAGTCGTAGCGGGAGGATCACGGACGCAAAGATTGGACCTAAACTCAGTGAACAATGGAGTCGGTAGGCCTTTCGTCATGATGTCCACGAATTGGTGAGAGGACAGCACATGGAGGACCCAGACCTCACCCAAGGCCACCTTATCACGGACGAAGTGGATGTCAATCTCGATGTGCTTCGTGCCGATGATGCACCGGGTTAGCTACCATGTAGACAGCACTCATGTTGTCACAGTAGATAATAGTGGCCGAGGCAAGCGGGATATGAAGCTCCTGAAGAAGTTGGCGAAGCCAGCAACACTCCGCCACAACATGGGCCACAACCCTGTACTCCACCTCAGCACTGGAATGAGACACCGTGGTCTGGCGCTTGGAGGACCAAGACATCAGATTGTCACCGAGGAGACGTAGAAGCCGGAGGTGGAGCAGAAGGCGGCGCCAGGGGTGCAGAGGGCACAGGAGGCGCCGGGGCCGCGGGCACAGCGGGCGACGGGGGCGCTAGAGGTGCACGGTGTCGCTGGGTGAAGTGAAGGGGCAGGGGCGCCACTAGCAGGCCGGCGAGCACTGGGTTGGTGGAGGAGGGAGTAGGGGCGGCGCTTGAGGAGGCCGCACCTGCGGACCTACTTGTGGATCCAGGAGGTGAGGAGGAGGGCGGCGTCCCGCCTACCGAAGGAGTCTAGTACATGGCCCGTCCGTGCACTAGTATGGCAGGGTCGTCGTCAGTGGTCTCCTACCAAACAACCGGTGAGGGCCGTGGCTGCTCTACGTTCGAGGATGGAGCGATCGAGGTGGGAGCAGGAGCACCTAAGGGACTCGACAAGAGGAAGTCGAGCTGTGACAAGGGGGTGGGGTGGGAGGAGAAGGAAAAAACAGACTCGTCGAAGACAACAGGCGAGAAATAATGACTCGACGAGTGGACAAGTCAAGGTAGCGGTACCCCTTGTGAGAGGAGGGATAACCAAAGAAGACACAGGCTGTGGAGCGAGGAGCAAGTTTGTGGCATGCCGTGGATGAAAGGTTAGGATAGCAAAGACAACCGAATACACGCAAGTGAGAGTACTCGGGAGGCTGAGAATATAGGAGGCAGTAGGAAATATCATTCTGGATGACGGAGCACAGGCACCTGTTCAGAAGATAGGTGGCGATGGCGAGCGCCTTAGCCTAATATGAGGTTAGCCTAATATGAGGCGTCCATAGAAGAGTGAATTAGCAAGGTGCGAGTCACATTATTAAGAGTGCAGAGGACACGTTCGGCTTTCCCGTTCTGTGGAGATGTATATGGACACGAAAGGCGCAAGTGAATGCCCCGTGAAGCCAAGAAGGACGTGAGGGTCCTATTGATGAACTCGGTGCCATTATTAGCTTGGAGACTCCGAACAGGCAGACCGAATTGTGTAGTGATATATGCATAGAAATTAAGAATGTGTGTGGACACGTCAGATTGTGGACTAGGGGAAAGGTCCAGCAAAAATGAGAGTAGTCATCTAGAACGCGCGAGATAGTAGCGGTAACTAGAAATGCTAGCAACAGGAGATGTCCAGACATCACAATGAATAATATGAAAAGGAGTAGTGCTGCGAGAATGGGAACTAGAAAAAGGTAACCGCACATGTTTGCCCAACTGACACGAATAACATAAAGTACGAGTCCCTTTATTACAAGCTATGGAGGAATTAAGTCTAAGAGTGTCGATGGCAGTGGGACCCGGATGACGAACACGAAGATGCCACAAGCTGGAGGAGGTGGCGAGGTTGGCGTGGGGAGCTGCTAGGCTGGTGGCGGGTGGGATGGTGTAAAGATCGCCGGTACTATTGCACCGAAGAATCACGCGTTTGGTTTGGATGTCCTTGACAGAAAAACCAAGAGCGTCAAATTCTATAGTGTAGTTATTGTCCCTAGTAAACTAACAAACATAAATCATGTTACGGACTGAAGAAGGAGCAATGAAGACATTATTTAGGTGGAATTGTGAAGTGGGGGTGGATAGGGTGGAGTTGCCACGGCACGTAATAGGGAGAGTCTGACCGTTGCCTGCGGTGATGAAAGAATGAGAGGGAGGTAGGTGAGAGTGGAGTATACCATCAGACGATGCCACGTGACCGGAGGCACCGGAGTCGACCACCCAACCACCATTCTGCAAGGCCACCTGGTTAAGGGCAGCAACCAGACCAGCCTGATCCCACATCGGAGCCGCCGGGGGCGCCTGGACAGGCGCCTGGAGAGGAGTGTACGCCGTGTGTACCTGGGGTGGCGGGCCTAGGAGTCCGGGGGCAGAGGCGCGCCAGCCGTCCCCGCCACTAGATCCATAGCCACCGGCTTGCTGTTGTGCGTCGTAGGGTCCAGTCCCTGGACTGAAGTAGAACCACGGACCGGAGGGGCGTGGCTGGATGGACTGCTGTCCACTAGAAGCATGTTGCTGGAACCGGCCACCACCACCCTTTCCGTTCCACTTCTTCTTGCCGCGGCCGCCGTTGTCACCGCCGCCGCCCTTCTTCTGGTTGAAGGCGCCGCCGCCACTACTGCCCTGGACCGAGCCAGTGGAGGAGCGGCACCCACCCGGATAGGTAGAGGAGGAAGATGTCAAGCCGGTCGCGGCGAGCAGGGCGGTGGAGTTGGAGACCTTCTTCTCATTGGCGAGGTGAAGCTCCTTCAAGGCCAGCATGTCGCGGGCCTGGGCGAAGCTGGGGAAGCCAGCGGTGGAATTGGCAATGTCGTCGGCGGTGTTGGAGTAGCGTGGGTTGAAGCAGCGGAGGAGATTCAAGACAAGTTGGGAGTCTTGAATGGGATGGCCGACGTCGCGGAGGGTGTCGACAAGGGTCTTCTTGCGCTGGCAGTACTCGGAGATGGAGGAGTCATCCTGCGTCATGGAGTGGAAGTCATGGCTGAGGAAGATCGCCCGGGACTGCTTGTTGGTGCGGAAGAGTCCCTAGATGGCGAGCCAGAGATCCCGAGCGGTCTGGTCATCGTTGGTCATGGCGAGGTCGAGGGTGGAGTCATCGATGGAGCCGAAGAACCAGGAGCAGACGCAGCAATCCGCTTGATCCCAGTCAGGGTCCTGAGGACGAGGCGCCATCGTGCCATCGATGTGCAACTTGAGGCTGAACTTGCCGCACATAGACTTGAAGAAGGATGCCCACTTGGAGTAGGCGGAGGATTTCATCGTCAACGTCATGGGGACGTGAGACTTCACGGAGACGGTGGCATTGGGGTGGACAACGGGCGGCGGTGCTAGGTACAGGATGAAGCCGCTGCCGTGGTCGGGCACGTCGCCGACAGGAGGAGCGCTGGGCGCTGTGGAAGCGCCACCGACAGGAGGAGGACCTGCAGGAGGAGGGCCTGCAGGAGGGGCACTACCGACAGGAGGCGGCGTGGGTGGGACCGGCAGGGCCTGCAAGGAGCCGCTGGCGTTGTCGACGCCAGAATCGGCGTTGCGGGAGGAGGGGGTCATGGCGCAGCGCTAGAGGAGGTGCGACAGGAGGTGGGCGCACGTGCGGGGATCGCACGACGATCAGGTGCAGTGGAGGGGGAGGGGGTGGCGGCGGCATGGTAGAAGGGGTGCCGCCAGGGGGGTCGCGAGGGAGGCGCGAAAGAAGGAAGGCCCACGATCTAATCTCGTGATACCATGTAGAGAAGTAGATGGGGAAACACCACACACCCTAATGAAGAGGTGATCTCTATTATATAGCCAATATGGTATGGCTTGGAGTACAGCAATACAATCAAGTGTTCATGGAAAGAATAAATACTTCCTAATAATTTGGCTCATTAATGGCTGCTAACTGATTTTAGATCGTAGAGTTCCTTGAAGCAGTTCTGTTTTGGGGATGCTGTATAGCAGATCAGTCAACTTCAATCAGACCATGAATTCATTTGGCTAAAAACCTTGATTTTTTGACAAATTTATAACATCTTTGTCCATATAGCAACAATTATCCCTTTTTACTTCAAAATTATTTAGTTTGAACCGATAATTATGTAAGCAACCATCAGCTCGTATTATGGACTCCTAATAGTATGGAATTTCCATCTATTTCAGACTGTTGAATTGTTGATAGTTTTGGCATAATAATGATGCGATTTATCTACCCTTAGGTTCCCAAGAAGTGTTTCAGATTCCATCGAGATACACATTCAAGGAGCTAATGAAGTTTGTGATGTTTCAAAACAACAATTAGAAGGTAAGCAGTTGCCACTGTAATTTTCCAAATTCTCTTACCTGTATATTATTTTTTTCTCAAAACTCAAAGACTAAAACCTAATGACAATATTTTTGCTCCAAGAATCACCAAATCTTTTTTGGCTCCATTGTTAATACTCTGTCGCTCATGCTTACTGCAACATGGATAATAACAAAGTGCACATGTGATTGATTTAATAATTTTGATAATACTAATGTATACCACATAGAAGTTCATACTGTCAAATAAAAATGAATAAACATTATTCATGGAAGAGTACTAAGCTACTAGCTAGTGGTACAACATATCTTTAAGACACGAAATTACAAACTCTTGCATAAAGTTCTACACTATTAGTTCCTTTTTCAAAGAAAAATGTCCGTTCGGTTACCACACTTTAAAAGTTTTCAATATGATGAAATGATGATCTATCAAAGAAACTTGAACATTTTCATGGTATCTCTGTATTTGTTTAGTCATATCAGTAAATGTTGAGATCCGGTTGTTCACAAGAATAAATTATCCATGATTCAGGAGCACTAGACTTGCAAGAACAGAAAATTCTGGACATTGAAGAATTGTTGGAGCTTTGTATACGTACTGAAGAGTGTTGCTCTGGATTCAAAAGATTCGAATTCTTTCAGATTGTTGATGCTACAGAGAATTTCTCAGAAAATAGAAACGTCGGGTGGGGTGGTTTTGCTACAGTTTACAAGGTACTTATAACCCAAAACAGAAAGGAACTAAAGGAATGAATGCTTATCCTCCTTATAAACTGCTATGTTTATTTTAATAGAATGTTGCTTAAACTGTTGTAACCATTGCAGGGTCAATTGCCTGATGGATTCATGATTGCCGTCAAAAGGATGGATGAATATGCTACTGTGTTTGATTTCAGCAGTGAATTTCTGCTTGCGAGGCTTCAGCATAGTAATCTTGTTAGATTATTGGGTTGGTGTATCCATGAGAAAGAAAGGATTTTAGTGTATGACTTCATGCCCAAGGGTAACCTGCACCGGTTCATCTTCGGTATGTTTTCCCTATGACCCCATTACATTTGACTTAATTTTTTGTATGTAAATTCTTTTTTTATATGAATGACCAGAGCAACTCGTTTCACTATATTCTTGGTTTGATATCGTAGTTGATCTGAAGCTATTCTCATTTTTTTATCTGCACCTTCTTAAAACTGTATTCTATTTTAAACTAAAACACAATTTGTGCTTTGGACATTTTTCAGACAAAAGAAACGGGTCATTGCTAGACTGGTCTAAGCGACTCAATATAATTAAAGGGTTAGCTGCTGGACTTGTTTACCTTCACAAGCAGTCCATGCTATGGATTGTCCATAGGGATTTGAAACCCCAAAACATCCTCTTAGATCATGACATGAACCCAAAGATTACTGATTTCGGATCAGCTAGAACTCTGAGTTCAGATACCGCGGAAGAGCGTACAAGCAGGGTTGTGGGAACTAGGTGAGATATACACAATTTCAATTACAGGGCTGTGCAATAACCGTGTTCCAATATACTGATTTCTCTCTTCTGATGTTTACAGTGGCTACAAAGCTCCGGAGTACACATCTCGAGGCATTTATTCACTCAAGACAGATGTGTTTAGTTTTGGAGTGATGGCTTTAGTCATCATCAGTGGGCGAAAGAATACCATACTGGAGCAGCAAGGAGATTCTGTTGGTACCCTTGTACGAGATGTGAGTAAATACGATATTTCAAAAGGGTGCTCACATTTTAAAATGTTGAAAATTTATTGTTGTTTTGTCCTCTACATATTTGTGCCAAAACTTGCCCCGCATTTATGAATTTTTATTTACGCTACAAAATCATTGTTGATGCTAAATAGATTGGGAAAAATATTTCAGGCATGGCAACTGTGGAATGATGGAAGGCTACATGAGCTTGTAGATCCAATTTTGGGTGATGGATTCGAACATGCAGAGGTACTGCGGTATGCTCAAGTGGCACTGCTTTGTGCTCAGGAAGACCCAAAAGATCGCCCCACCATGTCGGATGTTGTGGCACTCTTGAACTTTGAAAGCATAAGTTTATTACCAGATCCTAAACAGCCATCTGAGCTGGTCAAGGGAGGTGCTGCTGGTGACAAGTTATCAACATGTGTTAGCCAATCAAGCAGGACCATAGACATAACCATCACAAGTTCAGCTCCTGTGTCAACTAGAGTCCGCATCATTGTAGAGCCAGAGACCTGAAAAAACCATTTATTTAACAGAAAGCTGAAAACTTGAAAGGCTTTTCAGTCTGTTCATGTAGAAATGTCACGTATTAAAAACATTTTGTCTTTAATATTATACGTTATGTCATTCTTTTCATTTTCTGGATTTCATCTCTAGCACACCGTCTAATCGGTAACAGCCTATGCAATTATCAGAAAAATGTAGCTGTAAAGCTGTATCTTGAGTTCTTGACTGCTGATCAAGGTGTTAGAGCTTGTTGCCGCACTAACGCTTGTTCGTGTTCACAATATTGACAATGCAAAGATGCTTAGCAAAATATTAATAAACAACAACGCTGTCTGAGCTAATTTTGGCCATCAAATCCTTTTCTCAACTGATGAAAAAATTAGTCAGGCAGTCCACAGAAAACGCCACGCGCCCGCGCTAGTCAAGGTCGTCGTCGTTTACCATCAGCCCACCTCACCTACCCATATATTTCTCCCGCCAACGGTGGAGCCGCGTCCGGAGACGAGGTCCGCAGCCGGAGGAGCCGCGGTGCAAGAGGGAGGAGGCAGGAAGCGGCGCCGGCGATGGCGAGCCCGTTGGCGGGCAGCTCGAGCGGCCTGTGGACCGTGCTGGGGCAGGCCTCGAACGTGGCGCAGCTGGTCGGCGTGGACGCGCTCGGACTCGCGTCCATGGTCGTGCAGGCCGCGCTGGCGGCGCGCCGCCACCGGGACGCGTGCCGCCGGCTGGCGCAGCACGTGGAGATCGTCGGCGGCCTGCTCCGGGAGCTGGAGCTCGCCGAGCTGATGCGCTGGGAGGCCACGCGGCGGCCGCTCGAGCAGCTGAGCGGCGCGCTGCGGCGGTGCTACGCGCTCGTCACGGCGTGCCAGGACTGCGGGTACCTCCGCAGCCTGCTCGCCGGTGCCCGGATGGCCGAGGAGCTCCGCGCCGCGGAGCAGGAGATCGACATGTTCATCCGCCTCGTCCCGCTCATCTCTCTCGTCGAGGCTACGCATGATCGCCGTGTCAAGGTACGCGTGTTTCGGCTTGTTGATCACCACTATAAATTTTGGTGATCCCCACAGCTTGTTCTTTTTGTTTCTTAAAATCCGACTGAACTGATCCTTTCATTTGACACTCTGAATGATTGAGTCTCAATTGGGGTCCAATAGCATTTGCAGCTTCAGATTAGACAGATTTGTATGAATGTAATGCTTCTGGAAATTCATAGGCCGTTACAAAAACCCTTTATGACGTATGCTGTTCAATTGTGCACCATCAATAATTTTTATAATTGTCGTTATCCTTGTCTGGCAGAGTGCAGAGGGTGTGCCAAGTGTGGTCGCGAGCTGTTCAAACCCTCAAACAAGGTTGGATGCCTTCTTCAGTACGTTTCTTGAAGAAATGTTGGATGTTTGACAGGTTACCATTGTCTTAGACTGAATCATCGGCTCGTTGCTGATCCGGAAAAGTGGAGAATTGTTGACCATATCTTGTTGATTTTCAATTGATTTTATTTGAAAAGGGGAATTGCTTAGCATATTTTATATTAAACATTGAACTGTGGATACACCATCACATATTAATCAGCTTGCGATCGAGTCGAGTTTTTAAGAAAACTTTGTAACTGTAGTATTTCTTTTCAACAGTAATAAATTAAATTCTTATTTTTTCAGGAGATCTTTGTAACAATATCCATATAAAATGAGTTGGTGGAGTTCCTGTTACCAATGGACCTAACTATATGTGTATGCACCCACAAAAAACCTATATATGTATGTAATTGTGTCATATCATACCTATCTAGTTTATTTTAGACCAAGGTGAAAATGGTTGCTTGGAAATCAGTATAACTCATATCTTGAAAGTGGAATTGTTGTGGAGCATATAATAATTTTGCTAGCATTGGAATCAGAACAATTGAAATTTTTGGTATATACTATATAGTGATAAGATCTACTTGTTCTTAGGATTCCAAGAAGAGATGCGGAGCTCAATGAAATAGTTTCACGAGGAGCCACCACTGTACCTTGTAAAGTTGGGGAGGCAATGTTAGGAGGTAGTTACTTGTACAAATTTCCTACCGCTCTCATTTGTGGACTAACAAAATAGGACAACTAAACCATGTCTATCCCTATCCACTTTCAGAAACTTAAAAAATCTTCCCTTTCATTTGTCGAAGTAATAACATAACTATACTTCTACTGGGGAAGCAAAGATTGTATATGTACGACTAATTTTGATCATATTTTGCTTACAATAATTCTAGCTCAATGGAAAAATCAGAACACAGTACATAGAAGAGTACAACTATTAGATGGCATTAGTCTGACATATAACAAAAGTTCCACAGACGATTGCAAGGAAAAATAGAAATGGATGTTTGGACCTTGTTCCAGTTTTAGACCCTTAATAAATTGCTAGACCTAGTTTGGATTGGCAGCACCCTTATGGTTTTATGCATTCTTTACGCTTGACAAAGTAGACAAGATCAGCAAAAAAAATGCCATTGTTCTACTGTCTTTATTAATCTAGTGATAGAATTGCTCCATACTTTCATGTAAACTGTTTTTGTGACATGAGGAGATTACCCAATAAATCAGGGATAATGGAATTGCAAGAGGAGAAAGTCATGGATACGGATGAGTTGGTGAAGCTTTGTACTCGTACTGAAGTGAGCTGCCCAGGATTCAAAAAGTTTGATTTCTTTGAGATTGTGGATGGCACAGACAATTTTTCGACGAAAAGAATTGTTGGAAGGGGTGGATTTGGTACAGTTTACAAGGTAATCATCAACATAAACATTGTGAGATGTACAATAATGAACAATGAGTGCCTAATTGATGGTAGTCAGTACTCATTGGCTCCCCCAGCAACAAACTAAAACATTGATTTAAGAATGGCATCTTATGTCTTAACTCTGTTAGTAACAACTGCAGGGCCAGTTGACCAGTGGAGTCATGGTTGCCATCAAAAGATTGGATGAAAATGCAACAGTATTTGATTTCAACAGTGAATTGCAACTCGCAAGTCTTCAACATACCAATCTAGTTAGGCTACTGGGATGGTGCGTACATGGAAAAGAAAGGCTTCTAGTGTATGAGTTCATGCACAATGGCAGCTTAGACCGTATCATTTTCGGTATGTTTTCCCAAAGACCCTAGTTTTTCAGCACCACATTTCTCTTATCAAAATAAAGATCAGAACAACCCCCATTTCTCTTGATTACTGCTTTGATGTGAAGGTTGGCTCATTTGAAACTATGCTTGTTTGATTATAAACAGTATGGAAACAATAATATCTCGTCATAAACACATTTCTTGTTTAATCATTTTGCAGAGAAAACAAAGGGGGCATTGCTAAACTGGTATAAGAGACTGCAGATAATTAAAGGGTTAGCTGAGGGGCTTGTTTACATGCACAAGCACTCACTTTTATGGATCATACATGGGGACTTGAAACCAAATAACGTCCTCTTAGATCGAGACATGAATCCAAAGATCGCTGATTTTGGATCTGCTAGAACATTGAGCTCAGAAATAGCAGAAGGGCGCACAATTAGAATTGTGGGAACTAGGTAAGATCTACACTAAACACCAAACATAGTACTACATAACGGTTTTTATTCAATGTTCTAATGCCAGTCTGATAATTATTTCAGTGGTTACATAGCTCCGGAGTATGCATCTCGTGGTCTTTACTCAGTCAAGATAGACGTGTTTGGCTTTGGGGTGTTAGCTCTTGTAATCATTAGTGGGCGAAAGAATATCATACTAGAGGAGCAAGGAGACACTGTTGGCAACCTTGTGCGAGATGTGAGTAAACATTCATTCAAGCATAGTTGCTATATATATGTTACACCCCAAATGTTATTAGTACTCAACTATAAAGCTTAAGTTTACACTAAAAAAATCAATTTTTATGGTTAACGAATTGGAAAATTGTTCCAGGCATGGCAGCTATGGAATGATGGAAGGCTACATGAGCTTGTTGACACATTGTTGGGTGACGGATATGAAATTGACGAGATGGTGAGATTTGTTCAGGTGGCACTTCTATGTGCTCAGGAGGATCCAGTAGACCGTCCCACTATGTCAGATGTTATTGCATTTCTGAACTTTGAAAGCACAAGTTCGTTACCTGATCCTAAACCGCCGTCTGAGCTGATTAACAGAGGTGCTACCGGTTTCAACTTATCGACATGCGTGGGTCAACTAAATAGGACAATAGCTATAACCATCACGAGTTCAGCTCCTGTGTCATCTAGAGTTCGCATCATTGTAGAACCAGAGACATAATATGATTTTATTTCACATACTAGTACACTATAAGTGTGTTGTTCCCTATATACCCTTGATAAATATTCACTTTCTACTTTGCATCTTTTACATGCATGCATTGAGTTGCATATACTCCTTTCATTTTTTTTCACAAGACTTATTTTGTTTCATTAGGACAAACTTTTAACTAATAATTATTCTATTAATATATAATTTTTATGACACAAACCATGATGCTAGTAGGTTTTATGAAAAAAATACTTTATTATGATTGTAATCTTGTATCAAATAAATAAATACCATTAGAGTAATTATTGGTCAAAGTCTTGCCCTAACAAAATGAAATACACCTTGTAGAAAAAGGAGAAATAAAAGGAGGAGTATAAACCATGTCATTTTCATATGATTTTTTACAAAATGATTTTGCATCCAAAGTTTTGCAACATAGTCCATCTTATATGCACTATGGATGTGTATCTTTTCAATTTTTTTAAATACTTGCAAGTATGCTTTTTTGATGGATTTTTATGTCTTTGCTGATAAGGTGGTTTGCACTTAACATTTTCCCTGGTCAATTGAATACGACGGTCATAAAGTGGCTCAGTGGACCTTGACAGGATTCCAATATTTTTTTTGTTTTTCATGGCCCGAGATATAATTTGTCGTTTGCTTGAAAAACAGAGGGCCTTTACAAACAAGCACAGGAGAAAAAGATCTTGGAAACCCATACTCGTATCAACCATGCAAAAACTCTTCCAAAGTAAAAATTAGATATAGTTATAAGAAAAAGAATAAAAATCAGAACCACACAAAAAGCTACGACTTGGTCAAAGTCATTCTCTACACTTTCCTACGCGCCGGTCAATGGCGACGTCAAGTCCAGAGCCCAACTTTATTAAAGAAAAAAAGAAGAAGAAGTCCGTTTTACTTCCCTCACCTATTTACTTTGTTCATTCCACACCCTTACCAAAACTATGGCTCAATTTACTCCCTCCTTCTATTCATACTGGACCAATTTAGACCTTAAGCGGGATCTCCACTTGATTTTGCCTATGTGACACAGGTTTGCCTATAGCTCAAGGCTTCCTCTGGTTCAATCAGGTCAAGCTCTTTGCAATTATTAATAACCAACTTTTGGAGCCCAGAGACCTGCTTCATCGTAGTGGGAAGAGCCCTCACACTCCGGCCTTCTGATCACCTTAACAAGTTTTGTAACTGTCTCTGAAACAAATTGAGAACGTAATTAGAAACTTTTCGCTCTTATTTTGCCTAAAACGCTTGCAACGGGATAACAGGTGGCCGTGTCTTGAGATCACAAGTTTCTCTAAGTTACTGAATGACCACAAATGCTTGTAAGTCCCAGATTTGGGTTCTGCGTCAACTTTTGTGCCCATACATTAATCTAACCAAACAAAAAAAAAGATTGATATGGACATGCATAATCTGAAGGGGAGAAATCTCTACTTATACCCAAGCTCATATTAGCAAATACTTTTTGAGTTTCTAAAGCAAACAATGTGATATTTGATTCAGAAGTCATTCAAATTATACCTCTAATTAGACTAATGAACTGAATAGGCAATTAACTGGGCTATATCCGATATTGACATTGGACTCCTCCGATGATGAAGTCTCCAACAAAGGCCTTATTACCTAGTATTCATGGGAGATAGTAGGTCACCATTTTTGGTATGGGTACTTGATCAAACTAGATCAATGTTTAAAATAAAAAAGGAGCTTGCCAAAAACTTAAAGTCTCATGTGCATGATGATGCGGAGTGAGACAAAGCATATAGCATGAACTGTAATAATCACGGGCCTGTGGGCTATTTATGTTGGTAGAGAAGAAAATTATCAATGAATTCAATTCACTGGAGAACATTCTAGAGCAGATAAGCATTACCTCTGAAAGACTAGTTTGTAAGAGTCTCAATCAACATAATATGGAAGGGACATGCCGGATGAGATGATAATCCTCACCAGTTCCCACAGCGCATCTGCTGCTCAATGAAGGGCAGCTATGAAGCACAATTTTCCTAAGGGAACTAAAATCTTGGATGAAACTCGGTAACTTCTCCATTCCTTTGCAGTTTACAATTGCAAGATATTGAAGAGAGGATGCAGCTGCTTTGAAGCTCTCTGGAAAACCCATCAACTTTGGAAGCCCAGCAAGTTGGAGCCAACGAATACTCCTCAGCCCAGTCAATGCCTCCCCTGGTTCCATTAAATCCAACACTGCACAATTGTTAATCGATAACTTCTGGAGATTAGATAGATGCCTTGTGGTAGAGGGAAGAGAAGCCAGCTCTGGACAATTGGATATCCGTAACTCTAGAAGGGCAGTGAGGCTGCCGAATCCATTTGTTAAAGACGTTAACCTAGGACAGTAGCTTAACTGTAGAAATGTCAAGGAAGACCAACCGCAAAACCCATCTTTCAGCAAATATTTCTGCTTTGAGGTCAGGGAAAACCATGTAAGGTAGGTAGGTGCATGGTTTTTCCGGATGGATGTATCATAAAGCCATTGCTTCCACTTAGTTGTTAGTGTTGACAATATCTCAAGAAAAAAAGTAACTAATGTTTTTTATGTATATTTTTCTGGCATGACATGTTTTTGGGAGAAAAAAAATGTCAATCCACGCCGTTTTAGTTCCTTCAGTTTGGATCATCTAATTTAGTTTAGTGTCGATTCTTCGTAGCTAAATAGATCAGAAAGATTGTGAATAGAGTAACCCTTCTTTTGGGGACCTAAGCTGGAAAAGCATGTTGTCTACCACTGAAGTACAAGCATGACTCTGCTTTAAAACAGAGTCTGTTCACCTTTTAAACTTTGGGGTCCTTAGACTTTACTTTTACATGTTCTGAATCACGACCACTAATCTTTTCATGGACTTGAAACAATCTCTGTTACAAGCAGTGTCATAAAAAGCACAGCTATGTATGCCCCGTCTTTGAGGCAACAGGAGAGTGCCCGCAAGAATCAGGATGCAAGCTTCATCATCCCAAGAAGAAAAACAAATCCAAGAGAAGCAGAGCAGACACACTCCAAAACAACAGTTGGGGCAGGAATTTTGACACAAGTATTGGCCATGGAAGAGGGGCAAGGGTAGTTTCTTCAGAGGAAGAAGAGAGGCAGAAACGGGAGCAAGTCTCTGGCGATGACTTAGCTGACTTCATTGACCTTGGTGCCGATATTGAAGTCACTGGAGATGTGGATGCTTCAGATCATCAGATGACATACAGCTGATGGAATTGATTCACGGGATGTCAAGATGAAGGCTGACAATCTTGAAGCACTAATCAAGCCACTTCGGATTATGAGAACCGCAAGAGTTTGACAGGTTATTTTATTAGACTAGATAGAGCTGCAGTGTTATTACTGAGTCAAGGCGGTAATGTTACACTGTACATGAAGACTTGAAGAGGCTGAGGCGCTGACTGGAGTTTGTATCTCTTGAAGACTGGCTTGGACAGGGCGGTCAGTTTTTGCATGGTTGAAGGTTTGATTTTGTTCGTCATGTAAATCACTGAGGAAATATATAGGGTTCATATCCAGTGGTAGAGCTGTGAGAGTTGCTTGCTGTAGTACCTGTGTTTTTTCAACATTTCCCAGAGTTTGTAACAAACAGTCATTTACAAAATTACAGTTGCAAAGAGGAAATGGAAATTTCATATTTTACATTGCCTTGCACATCTAGTATGCTTTACATTTCCGTCTTCTTTTTTCCCCCAAAGATACATTCGGATGTTGAGCTTAAGCAAAGTAGTACTTCAGTAAAAGAATAATTTACACCGGAGCTTCTATCTGAGTTTGTAACTCACATCAATGGGGTATTCAGTCCTGACTTCTGAGAAAAAGAGCCATTCTCATATGTTTGGAGTCTTGCCATTCAAATATGAAAAGCTAATGCAACTAGATCGATTTGGCTCATAATTCAAAAAAGAACGGAGACCAACAAATACAAAAAAGGATGCACTCGAACTTAATATACAAACAACAAAAAGCTGGAGCATATGAAGTATAAACTCTTCAGGTCTTGAGAACTGCACGCATAGCTCATGCTGGTTTCGGAACCGGGGCAGCTTGTGTTACAGACCGCAGCAGCTCCAGTGAGCTCGATAGCCCAAGGAAATGCGAGAGAATTGTGTTGGCTGAAGCCTGCACATGATGATAGAAAAAATTGCATTAAATGATCAGTGCACCAGTATCAATGTTGAAGATTACCAGTAATTAAAAAAATCAGGCTATCCACAATGTCAAATCAAATAACCATCCGTGGTAAGATCAATATGACCAAACATAAATCTTAGAACATGTAGTGGTTCTTTTCTTCCGGTGAGGTTTGGGATGATACATTGATACTACACTTCCTTCGGGATAAGGACAAGAGTTACTATTGGAAATAATCGTACTATTGATTCGATTCATGATTTTCAGTTCCTTGGACGGCTGGACCTTGCATGTTCCAATGTTTGTGAATATAGTGCATGTCATTTTGAAATACATGGAACAAACTCTCTCATTATAAATAAAGCAGATCATTGGAAATTTTGAAGCATGAAATAGCCACATAGCTATTCACACTGAAGTGAAGCAAACTATCAAATTGAAAATGAACAGTGGCATACCTGAACAAGAAAAATATCTAAAGCGAGAACAGGACTTTGGCCAGGGGGTATTCCCTGGTAGTAGGGCACTGATGAGGTAGCGAGGGCTTTGGCTACCAAAGCACCTACAGTTGCCTGCAGGCCAAGAACTGCAGCACCCATTCCAACAACATTAAACATGATACTATTTCTCAGATTCTTAACCACGTCAGCACGAGGAGGAGCCTGGAATAAACGAAAAAGCCAGTTTAGTTTTGGCTCATAAGTATGTCTAAAACAGTTTACCAAGAATGCAAAGAAAAAAGCAACTAAAAAGAACACACCAAATATTATTGGGCCCCATTTGGCTCCCAATTCTTATTTAGCTTCAATCAGAATCTGTCCAGTCAATTTAATTTCCAGCAGATTTAGTGAAAAGTAAGTCCAATAGCTACAAATAATGTGTGAATGGTTTATGCTCCAGATGCGGACATGAGGTGGGTGTAGACATGTACAAGATGATGTGCCACTATCATAGGCTAACGCAAGTGGTTTATAAGACATAGGAGCAATGCTTTATTTAACATGAAAAAAAAAAGATATGGCGGCTGTTTATTTTAGGAAATGGGAGTACCTTAGCAGGTTCATTTGCTGCTCTTCTAAGCCTTTCCGAAAGGCGGATATAACCAAATGACCGGAATACTGAGATAAAGGCCGCAATGATACCAACTGAAGTTGCTATGAATGTAAAGGGAGCTGTTGCATCCCCTGTAGCAACTGCAGAGAATGACAGAATTCCAGCCGAAATAGTTGTGCACACCAGTTGAGACCAAAATCCCAGGGTACCCAGATTCTTAAAATACCGTGCTGTTTTCTTTAGTTTTTTGCTAACCTGCAGAAAGAAAAGGTAAATACCGATTAGCTAAACTTGAGAGTCATAATATACAGAGTAATTAACATGTCAGTGAACATGAGTGTCGGTAGATCACGTAACCATATGATGGAGAAAAATAGCTTGACAATCTAGAAAAGCCATAAAATTAAAGTTTGTTTAGGACACAACTCTATTAAAAGTGTAAAGATTTGACCAAGTTGCATAACAGCATGATAACAAAAGATGGTGCCTAATAGCTAACATATGGATTTGGGACGGATTATAGTGACTCACAACTTCAGGAATCATGAACAAACGATATCACATTTTACTTGAGATTTTGGTGAAGCTAAATATGGAACAACTAAACAATGCCACACTATGGAAACTTATAATGGTCTACAAGGCAATGTAACGTCAAAGTTGAACCTTCTACAATTCTGATCGAATGCTGGGCAGAAGTGTTTTTAACAGGAAGTTAAAAATGTGAGAAAATATGTCCTCTGCCACTCTTTGACATGCCAGGCCTGAGTACTACTTCATTCCTTAACAGCAGCCTGCATAATGCATTTGGTTGCTACTGGGATCCTTCAATGCAGAAGCAGAACAAGAAACTACCACGGCATTGCCTATATTTTCCTTGTGGGTTACTTAGGCGCATGGATCTCAAACATGAGCACCTAATTGATTGATTTATTACAGGAATCAGAAACAACAACTGAGGGGACATTAGACTAAGTACCTACTGTCCTTAACCAGACAGCACAAATCCTACTGGAGCCTAACAGATCAACGAAGTGAGCGAGTGAATGGCACCTGAGCGAGCTTGGTGCGCTCAGCCTCATCCTGCGCATAGACAGGAGTGGGATCAGAAGGGCCGGACGCCGCTGCTGCCACGGAGAGGTGGCGCGGCAAAGAGCCTTGGCTGGCAGCATAAGATAAGGTACCGGTACCAATGATGGCGGCGCCGCGGCTAGGAGCGGAGAAATGGGGCTTCGGTGCCGGAGCGACAAGAGACGAAACCAACGACCATCTCAGCGTCAGGAGGGGCGGCCTCGGCGGTGCTAGGGAGAGCAGGAGTGACCGCATTTGTGCCTGGGCGTTCGGGAGGTATGATGGTCACGGAGTTTCTCACTGATTCTTTGCTTGGAGATACAAAAAGCTCGTCTCAGGACGCTTTACAAAAGAGGTACAAAATTTGGTTGAGAGCGTAACAAGTTCAGAGTTATCGATGTGGTACTTATTCTGTATTTTAATTTCTTTAACAATATTACCAATGTTACTTAAAAAGGCATTGTAAATACACATATTTTGAAGACATTTTAAATACAAATATTTTTATAAAGCTTTTATACCAAACATGTATACAATTTGACTATTTATTAATCAAAATTTAAAAAAAAAGACTCGTTACTGATCAATATATGGATTTCATGACATACTGTAGTTTAACTTCATGAATCATAATATGATATTCCCTCACATCAGCAAACAAAAAGTTACTACAGCTAACTTATTTGTTTTGTCCTAACATCAATTGCTGTTAATCTGTTATGAACAAAGGAATTTTTATAAGAATATAAAACCACATAAGAATTTGTAATAATAAATCGAAATTTAATTCTCGAACATACAACCCAAACTCACGCCCACATAAAAAAGGTAAAATTGGATCCATACCATAAAAAGAACTCATCTTTATATATATACAAATTTGCTATCATTAAAATATCATCAAAAGATTCAACTTTAGATATATACCATTAAAATATCACATTTGCTAGAAACTTACCACTTCTGTCATATCCATGCTATATGTGACCATTCTACCCTTACTGAGACAAAGATTGTATGGCTCCAGTCCATCTCTCAGGAAGAGAGAACAAATGTAAGGACCAATCAATAATATCAGGGCCTAATCTACTCATTTAATCCTTTCTCAAAGCCATATGTTCGCCCACCTCCCCCTTCCAATCTCAAACCAGCGAACTAGGTACAAAATTGCAAGAAGTTACAGAGATTCAACACAGAGAAACAAAGTTATTACGCTTCTGAATCTCTGAATGACCCATACACTTCAATTCTAGATCGATTCGTGAGCACTATAAGAGTGAAGAAAAGACTAGGGTCTAGAACCGTGAAAATAAGAGAGGAAGAGGAGGAAAGATGAGACACATACTGTGAAGGGGGTGGAGGAGGCCGCCGCTGCCGACTGGGAGTCGCGCAGAGGTCGCGCCGCCGGGAAGGCTGCAGGCAAGACGCGCCGCCGGTCGCTGCTCCTTTCGCGTGGACTTGTTCCTCCTTCCGCGAGCGAGTGGGTGGCATCGGCTCCTGGGCCAACGGCCAAGGAGCGCACCTGTAGTTTTGGCCGGAGGGTAAAAATGGAATATTGCAGATGTTTAATATGCAACAAAAGGAAAAACGAGCGATCCCACCGACGGAAGCTAACGGATAATTTTCAGCTGAGGATATTGCAGTCCCACTAAGAGCCATCATTCCTCTCAATGAAGTAATTTTCATGCCTAGAAGAAAGATGTGCAAGAGATCCTCATGATTCTTGACCTTGATTATGCATTACGTGAGGATAAGCTTGTTGCTCCCACTATATCCGACAGTTTGGAATATGCTCATAAGTTTGAGAATTACACTGTTGATATTGATAAGTGCGAGAAATCCAACAGAATTGCCAAAAGGATCATTAAGGAATCTATCCTATTAGGCATAAGGGGAGGAATTCTCTATAAGAAAGATGGAAGGGAGTTGGATGCTAAGGAACTGCTAAAGTCAGTTGAAGAAAACTATAAGAGTTCCTTTCAGATATATTCCAAAGTCCTGATTATGAAAATGTCCTCACGTTATGATAGGCAAGGTGGTGTCGTGAGACACATTTTGAGCATATTTGGCATGGAAATGGAGTTAGAATCACTTGGAGTGGACATCTCTGATGGTCTCCTCGTGAAAAGTATTATGTCATCTTTGCTTGCTCATTATGCTCCCGTCAAGACTAGCTGCAATGCTAATAAGAAGACTTGGAGCATTCTTGATCTTGTTAGCTTCATAAATAATGAAGAAGTATATCCTTAAGTAAGTGACTGCAAATCATGTTGATAATGTTGTTTCATTATGGCTAAGTTTCTTAGCAAATTATTTTCCCTTAATGGTGGACTGTGGTAACAACACTCCTCAATCTGACCTGTTGGCAACTAAAGAGAGAAACAAGGATATTGATGATGAGAGTGAGGCCATCCTCCCAGGTTATGTTAGTTCTGTAAATGTTTTAGATCAATACAGCTTTCACACAATGGATAAACCTATAGATAAACCTGTTCTCTTGTCTTCACATTTCCTTGATGTTCCTGTTAGGGCCTGGGCTAGGATCTCTATTCTTGTTAGGGCCTGGGCTAGGATCTCTAGATGCACATCTAGTCGGGATCGTGAGAGAGATGAGGGTCAAGGTGTTCCTGGTGAGTGCCGAGTGTGAGTGAGAGGGAAATGGGGTTACCTTCACCCCTAGAGGTAGGAGCAGCAGAGCTGCTGGCCATCGCGGGTTCAGTCGGTGAAGTATGCGCAAGGCAGCGACGCGCAGTGCCGAGCTCGGTCGCCGGCGAGGTGGCGGTGGTACTTCCCGCCGCTACTGCGCAACCTAGATCGGTAGGTGTGTCGGTGGGGGCGGCTGGCTGCGGCGAACCTCGTGAGCCGAGCCGGGTCCCCCACCCTGTTTATATAGCGCAGCGCGACAGGGGCCCACCACCCATTGCTAGGGTGAGCGCCCCCGATCAGGGCGCAGATCAAGGTCCTGATTGGCCTTTGGGCCCATCAGGAAAGAGATCAATCTAACATTCTCCCCCTTGATCTCATCATTTACTTTTAGCTTTACACTTTTCACTTTTATTCGTTTCATCGTAGATTAATATGTAGAGCATGTTTCATCGTCACAGCTTAATTGCCGATAGAATAAACAGCTACAACACACCTCTCTATTTTGAAACAATTGTTTTTCTTTTTGGGCCTTATCCAATCCAGGAATCATAGGCTTTCCCTTAAACCCATGCCGGCTAAGTGTTCTCTGAACACATTGGGAGGTAAGCCTTTCGTGAGCGGATCCGCAAGCATATCTTTTGTTCTTATATGCTCGAGACTTATAGTGTGATCCTGGATTCTGTCTTTCACAACATAAAACTTTATCTCAATAGCTTTGGAAGCATTGCTTGATTTGTTGTTGTGAGCATAGAATACTGCTGGTTCATTGTCGCAGTACATCTTTAGTGGTCTGTGAATACAGTCGACCACTCTCAATCCGGGTATAAATTTCTTTAGCCACATTGCCTGCCCCGTGGCCTCATGACATGCTATGAATTCTGCATGCATCGTTGATGACGCAGTTACTTTCTGTTTTGAGCTTCTCCATGAGATAGCTCCTCCTGCGAGAGTGAATACGTATCCAGACGTGGATTTTCTATCATCTTTGTCTCCCGCAAAGTCTGCATCTGAATACCCTTTTATCTCTAGGGAATCAGATCTCTTATATGTAAGCATGAGTTCTTTTGTGCCTTGCGCGTAGCGCAACGCCTTCTTTACCATCTTCCAGTGTTCTATACCTGGATTACTTTGATATCTACCAAGAACCCCGGTGACAAAAGCTAAGTCAGGGCGAGTGCACACTTGGGCATACTGTAAGCTTCCGACAGCTGAAGCATATGGAACCGCTTTCATTTGATCGATCTCGTACTGGTTCCTGGGACATTGAAAATTCCCAAAACTATCGCCCTTGACTATAGGAGCAGGTGTGGCCTTACTCGCATGCATATTGTACTTCTTTAGAACCTTTTCTAAATATGCCTTTTGCGATAACCCTAGAACCCCATTCAATCTATCTCGGTGAATTTCTATGCCCAAAACATATGATGCTTCACCAAGATCCTTCATATCGAAGTTTGAGGACAAGAACTTCTTTGTCTCTTGCAGTAGACTGATATCACTGCTTGCAAGTAAGATATCATCCACATACAGAATTAGGAAAATGTATTTTCCATTTTTGAACTTTGCATAGACACAATTGTCCTCTATATTCTCTTGAAACCCAAATTTCTTTATTATATCATTAAACTTTAGATACCACTGTCTAGAGGCTTGCTTTAATCCGTAAATGGATTTCTTTAGACGACATCCCATATTCTCTTTGTCTTCCATGACAAAACCCTTTGGTTGTTTCATGTAGACATTTTCTCCTAAATCCCCATTTAGAAATGCCGTCTTTACATCCATCTGATGTAACTCTAAATCAAAATGTGCAACTAGTGCCATTATGATTCTGAAGGAGTCTTTACATGAGACAGGAGAAAAAGTCTCATTATAATCTATTCCTTCTCTTTGTGTAAAACCTTTTGCCACAAGTCTCGCCTTATACCTTTCTATATTCCCTTTGGAGTCACGTTTAGTCTTGTAGACCCATTTACAGCCTACTGTTTTGGCTCCTTTAGGAATCTCCTCAAGTTCCCAAACATTGTTGGAACTCATCGATTTCATCTCATCTTCCATGGCCTCTAGCCACTTCGATGAGTGAACACTTTTCATGGCTTCTTCATATGAAGTGGGATCACCTTCTATATGAACTTCTTCTGTATTATAAACTTTATAACAATCAGGGATAGCTGATTTTCTGACCCTTTGAGACCTTCTAGGCCCCTCACTTTCGGGCACATTCTGTGCCTCTGCTTGTGGCACACTGTTCAGAGGTGGCTGCTGCAACTCTTCCTCGTGTGTAATGATGGGTTCAATTGGCTCCTGAAGGACAGGTTCCAAAACTTCACTCATCGTTTCCACGGGTGGAATCACAGCAGGTGCCTGCACCACAATATTAGGGATTGTAGCGGGTGCTTGCACCACGACCTCAGGAACTATTGGTGCGGGAATAATAGGTAGTGAGAAGTATGGTTCCTGAATCATCGGATTAGGTCCACACACCCGCTTCTCCTCAAGATCAATCTCTTGAGCTACCATGCTCCCCCTCACCATCTCATCCTCTAAGAAAATCGCCTGTCTCGTTTCTACAAACTTTGTGAATCTGTCTGGACAGTAGAAACGAAAATCCTTTGATTTTTCCGGATAGCCAATGAAGTGGCAACTTACTGTTTTGGGATCTAGTTTCCCGATGTTTGAGTTAAACACTTTGGCCTCAGCTGGGCTCCCCCACACACGCAGGTGGTTTAGTGAGGGTACTCTTCCTATCCATAGTTCGTACGGTGTTTTGGGCACCGACTTACTTGGCACTCTATTTAGAATGTGAATGGCGGTCTTCAACGCCTCCATCCACAGTCCCAATGGTAAGGTGGAATAGCTCATCATGCTGCGCACCATGTCCATCAGTGTACGATTACGCCTTTCAGCTACTCCATTTTGCTGAGGCTCGCCCGACATCGAATACTGGGCTACTATGCCATTTTCCTGCAAAAACCTTGCAAAAGGTCCAGGAACTTGGCCAAATGGGGTATGTCGACCATAGTACTCTCCCCCATGGTCGGATCTTACTATTTTGATTCTTTTGTTATGCTGATTTTCAACTTCAGCTTTAAATATCTTAAATTTATCCAACGCTTCTGATCTTTCTTTGATTGGATAAATGTAACCATAACGGGAGTAATCATCTGTGAATGTTATGAACAAGTCATAACCATCCACGCTTTTCACAGGAAAAGGTCCACAAATATCAGTGTGGATTATCTCTAAAACTCCTGTGCTACGTTTAGCGCCTTTTTTAATTTGCTTTACAAATTTTCCTTTAATGCAATCAACGCATTGTTCTAAGTCTGAGAACTCTAATTGAGGAAGAATTTCATTCTTAACTAGTCTTTCTATTCTCCCCCTCGAAATATGGCCTAAACGACAGTGCCATAATTTCGACGATATTTCATGAGTTCTCTTTCTTTTCTTTGTTTCTTTCTCTGACGAGGATACATTCATATTCACATCACACACAGAATTAACTTTTTCACGCAATGATAATAAATACAACTCATTGTGAAGGATGGCAACACCAACACATGCATTATCGAACCAAATGGCACACTTTCCATTTCCAAAATGACATTCATAACCATCATGGTCCAAACGTGAAATACTTATTAAGTTTCTGTGTAATGAAGGAACATAAAGCACATCTCTAAGTACAAGCATGAAACCATCAACTAGCTCTAGAGAGACATCGCCAACAGCTTCAACTTCTGCTTGGACTCCATTTGCGACTTCAATGCATCTTTCACTTCTTTGCATAGTCCTCGTCGAATGGAATCCCTGTAAAGAATTTGCAACATGAACAGTTGCACCTGAGTCAATCCACCAAGTAGATTTCGAATACTGTGTATACAAGGATTCATTTACAAAAGAAATAGTATTCTCACCTCTTTTTGCCATTATTGACTTTAACCAGTCGGGGCAGTCTTTCTTGAAGTGCCCCTTTTTCTTGCAGTGTAGACATTGATCTTTGTCTACTGTGAGAGGCTTTTGGTGATTCTGCTGCATAGGAGCTTTTGCACGTGCCTTGAAAGAGGGGTTAGCAATCTTTTTCCTGTTATCCTTCACATAGTGCAATGAGCCACCATGTGAGGATCTAAGTCTGTCCTCTTCCTGCACGCACATGGCTATCATTTTTTCCATGTCCCACTGTTCTGGCTGCATGTTATAATTGACAACAAAAGTGTCAAACTCTTTAGGCAGAGAAGCAAAAACCAAATGCATAATGTGCCCAGGCTTGAGCTCAAGATCCATAGGCTTCAGCTGTGCTGCCAAGTTATACATCCTCATGATGTGATGTCTTATGCCAGTCCCTCCGCCATTGTACCTCTCTGTGGCCAGCTGCTTGAACAGCTAGGTAGCATATATCTTTGAGGAACCAGTGAACTGATTCCTTATCTTGTCGAGGTACTCTGAAACGGAGTCACACTCTGCGATCAAGCCCAAAATGGCAGGCTCAATCGTATTCTTTACCAAAGCCATACATTTCTTGTTGGCAGTGGTCCACTGTTTGTTTTCAAGGGTGTATGCCAACTCCAGTGGAGCATAGTCCCTTTCCTTTTGCTACCATGCAGCATCATCATCACCATCAGCCCTCACTGGCTTCTGTGGAGCTTGTGGCTGCGGTGTGGTCAGCACCCAGTCAACTTCTCCACAAACGAAGGAGAACTCAATCTTCTTCCTCCATTCTGTATAGTTGTTGCCTTTCAGAATGGGTATCTCTTTGAGACACGCCATTAAGTTGAATGATCCTGAAATTTACAATTCATAAGTGAGATCATAACGACAATTGCATGATTTATTTCCAACGTTGGTCAAAAAATAAAACATACAACTATTGATGCAATTTAAAACTATATCACCGTTGGGCAGAAATAGAAATAAAAGCATCAAAAGAACTTTTTAAATCATGATACAGTTATTAACAATGTTGGTCAAAAAATAACAGCACCATGATCTAATTAACTTTATCATGCTCTCACAAAATTTAATTGTCTCGTTGGTTCAAATTAAATTTAAATGGAGCAATAAATATGACTTTTGCAGCGGAAACTGTGAAATAAATCTATTTTCAGAAGCAAAACACTGTACAAACTTTATTAATCTCTAATACAAATTCTCCCGTTGGTTCAAATTAGATTAGAGACTAAAACTATGCAAAAACATCAATTAAATGCTTCTGGAAATAGAAAAAACAAAATATCAGACGTTACTGTGCAAACGCGAAAATCGGCCCAGCCGCGAAAACGGCCCACAGCCCGTTTCCGCGTGCGGCCCGCTCACGCGACGCCGTCGGCCCGCTAAAGCAGCCCACGAAAACGGCCCGTCAACAGCGGCTTGCGCTGGCCTCCCGCGCGGCGTCGTTGTGCAGGCCGCAACCTGGGCCTGGGCCAGCGCTTCCTTCCGCCTGGGCCGAAAGTGGCCCGGACGATCATGACCGCCCGTCCAAATCCGACGGCCAGGCGTCAATCACGACGGATCAAAACCAGCCGACGCCTGCCCCCGGAAAAACCCTAGTTCATTTCCTCTTTCCCCCGCGAGCGCCCGCCGTGGCGGCGGCGGCAGGGCCGTCTCTCCCGCGCCCGGCGATGGCCGGCGGCGGCGGTGGAGGGATGGCCCCGCCGGCGCACGGCCGCGGCAGCCCCCTCCTCCCCCTCTTTTCTAGCCTCCCCCTTCCTCCCTCCAGAACTCCGAAAGGTCGAGATCCAGAGGGCCATGGCGAACATGGAGAAGGGCCGGCGCCACCGCGGGTCCCCTCGCCGGCGCGCGCGTCCACCCCGAGGGTTGGGCGCGCCGCCGTCGAGCGGTCCTTGGTGGTGCTGTTGGGCCCCCCCGAGCCCCGAGCGGATGCTCCGGCGGCTCGGGTGAACCTTTTCCCCGGCGAGCCCAAGGCTCGGCCGGCCTTTGCCGCTCGTCGTCGGTGGACGTGCGGCGGTGAAGGCGACAGCAGGTAAGTCTCCCCGCGTCCCTCTTTTCTTTAGATCTAGGGTTAGGGTTAGGGTTTCAAGTTTCTGTTTCTTTTCTATCTTCTTCTTTTTCTCGGTTCACTTCTTTTCCCGATCTAGAAGGGCTTCTAGGAGGTGTCTGATACCATTGTTAGGGCCTGGGCTAGGATCTCTAGATGCACATCTAGTCGGGATCGTGAGAGAGATGAGGGTCAAGGTGTTCCTGGTGAGTGCCGAGTGTGAGTGAGAGGGAAATGGGGTTACCTTCACCCCTAGAGGTGGGAGCAGCAGAGCTGCTGGCCATCGCGGGTTCAGTCGGTGAAGTCTGCGCAAGGCAGCGACGCGCAGTGCCGAGCTCGGTCGCCGGCGAGGTGGCGGTGGTACTTCCCGCCGCTACTGCGCAACCTAGATCGGTAGGTGTGTCGGTGGGGGCGGCTGGCTGCGGCGAACCTCGTGAGCCGAGCCGGGTCCCCCACCCTGTTTATATAGCGCAGCGCGACAGGGGCCCACCACCCATTGCTAGGGTGAGCGCCCCCGATCAGGGCGCAGATCAAGATCCTGATTGGCCTTTGGGCCCATCAGGAAAGAGATCAATCTAACAGTTCCAGGTGGAGAGTTAGCTGCTTCTCAGGTATATGATGGTCCAGATCACACCTATCACAATAATACTGAGGATCATGTGGCTGTTCCAAGCACAAAGCCTGGTCCGTTATCTTCCTGGATCGAAGCCATTGTCTCAGAAGCTAGAAAGGAACATCAATCATGCAAATCCACTCAGCATTCTATCAGTTCTCCATACAAGCTATTAGCACCAAAGGAGGATAGCAGGAAGGCAGTGTCAGATTCAGTAGTCAACTCTGTAGTAAAATCTCCTCCCAGAATTAATATTGCGAGCTCCACAGTTTCGAAGGTACCTGCTAAGCAGGTCGCTTTGCCCAATTCATCGCGAGAGCCCCCCTCGCTTAAACCAGAATGCAAGGCACAGGACATGGCGTCGTGACAATGTTTCATCTTCTATTTCATCTTTGCACGTTTTTCAGCCTTCAGGATTGCCCCCCAAACTGCCAATAAAGAAGAATGGCCAAAGTTAAAACTCTTATAACCGCAAGGGTAATGCCCTCATTAGAAATCCAGCCACTGGAAATTACCCTCGTTCTTCTAATCTAGATGCTCAAAATAAGTTGAGTAAGCCTGTTATGAGGAGGAGCTTGAACTTTGTCAGGAAAGTTGATTCAAGTGACGCCGTTGCACATTCTAATCTTTCAGTTGAAAGACCCAAGACTCCCCCTTTGCCACTTCACACCAAATCCATCAGTTGTGCTGTGAATCTTTTGGAGCTTTTGTCTCAGACTTTGCAGAACCAGCAGCTTCTTGAAACTGAAAAGGAAGATTCGAATGGGCAGGTTAACTCAGGAGTTGATAATCCATTGCATAGGTCTGAACCCCTGGATGCTGGTAAAGCAGTTTATGTAAGACCGAAGTTAAATCAACTAGTTGCTTCACAGAGGCAACATCCTGGTGACTCAAGTAACAGTTCCACGGATAAGTTGATGCAGCCATCCACAACATCTGATCCCTATTTTAAGAAAAGGAAAAATCAGATTGTTTTGGGCTCCTCTACTTCTGATGTTTCAAGTGCAAAAGATATGACTCAGGCTGAGAATATAAAGTCAGGTGAGAGTAAATCTCTATTGTTTGCATCCTCCAACACTGTGGCCAAGGACAGACCTCACAGAGGTAGCATATTATGTAAAACACTTACTTCTGGTACCTTTAACCGATTTGTTGCTATTTAGTTAACATGCCAAAATTCTCTAGTATGCTGGAACTTGATTGAAAATTGCATATAATGGTTCTACTTGTCTTTTTTTTAATTTCATGAACATTAACTGAATTGAAAGATTCAAGGACCCTAACTAAAATCTGAAATTATTGGCAAACTATGCATATCTAGTTATAGTCTTACAGATGACCGTTCCACATAGTATCCCACTCTTCACTTTCTGAAGCCTGAGATGTGAACACCTTTCTCCTGCTTTTTCTATGATGACCTCACATTCCTTTGCCTACAAGCTGTCTTAAACTACTTTGCTGTGGGCCTTTCTTTGTTTTCTCTTGACCAACATTCTGAGGGCAGCTTTGCTAGTGGAAAATGAAGCGATGCTAATTGATTTTGAAATATCACTTTGTGTAATCTTTTCTAAATGCAGCTCTTCAGACAACAAATACTGTGGGAAGTTTCTCTCATGTGTGGACACTTAGTGGACAACATCCACGGAGGATATCTTTTGTGGGAACTAGTCATATGAAGGTCTTCCCTCGTATACTTCCATGGAAAAGAAAAATATTCTGCCAGAACTTCAGAAGCAGTTACCCTTCGTTGTTGAATACAAGCTCGTTAGGGATAGTGAGGTAATCATAGCAGTCTGGTCTCTGATCTTTACCCTATTCTCTAGAAGCATTGCATTCAATTTGTTAATGGCAAGTCATGCTTTTCTACCATTTGTCAGAAAACTATTGCAAACAAGGAAGGGAAGTACCATTTATACTGTGGCGACTGATGGATTCTCTCTTCGGAAATCTGGAGCGTTAAGCATAGGCGGATTGAGTTTGAAATGGTCAAGGTCCCTTGAGAAACATTCTCAAAAGGTTAATGAGGTACTGAATTCAACTCTTCCTGATCGTTCATATTCAATAATCTATGTGAATTGGGTGTAGTAAGGAAATCATCATAGCATTTTATTCAGATGCAGACCCCAATAGAAATCTGTGAGAATAGATTCACTGAATATAACTGGACCTTCCTTTTTTGCTCTAGAAGCTTCTAACGGAATAGTCTGATCGCAAATGTAACTGATTATCCTTAAATGATTCCCTGGTTTCAAGAGTTGACATTATTAGACTATCAGGAGAATCATCAGAACAGCTACACGGTTAGCTTGTCTCCTGGTTTCATTTGTCAAACTTATATAGAATTGGTAGAATTGCGTGATTTATATGCCTTTCAACAACGAGGACATTATTCAACAACTAGGTCCTGCTACGTTGCACTAGTTTTGCTTGTCTACCATATATGGTTTGATCGTCTATTGCAACTGTCTTGCGATGGTTGTATTATATTCATGATACGTAACTATATAATTCTGTTCAATGCAACTGGTCCTTTCATATAAATTATGCTTCTCTGCCTTGAAATTTAATGAGATTCATGGTTGATTAGTAATTACTTTTGATCAATATCCTTTCCATGTTGGAATACTTTACTTTGAACTACCTTTCTTAAAGCTGTCAGTATCTGCCTCATCTCATATCTGTTCGTTAATTTGCTCACTATATTTGTGCTGTTTTCACTGATGGTTCATGATTCCCTTTTTTTTTTTCAGATCAATACCCTGCAACTGTTGCTGCCAATCAATTAAGAAATAGTAGCAACAGAGCATCTTCAGATTCCAGGGTGCCATCAACTTGCAATGAGTATGTCTTGCACCATGCTTTTGCTTGCATACTGTCTTGTATTAGAAAAACAAACAAAATCATGAAATCTTGTTCTGTCTTTGTAAGCAGATATGTGCGTGTTAACAAAGGTAACCAACTGGTCAGAAATCCAAAGAAAGCAATCCATCTCTCATGTTTGAACGGCGTCTCTCTAGCCTTCAACATCACCTGTACTGCTGTCTGACGTGTAACTTAGCTCCGTCTTGGTTGTGCCCTCCTGTTCTTGTTACCAGGATCTGGTAGCTTTGAGGGAGTCAACTTCCGAAGAGAGGCGTGCAACATCATCACTGCAGCACAAAGCGCGCACTGTGTTACTCTGAGAGTCATAGGAAATAAAGAATGGGAGAAAGCCTGGAGACCGACTGCTCACCTACATAACTCAATCCGATGGCATACACAAGAGCAAACTGCAGGTTGCAGATGTACAGTAGTATAGCAGTAGCTGTTAAGAAACAGAACAACTAGTCAATACAAAGCAGCAGGAACGGTATTTAAAATGAAAACAATGATGACATCATTCATGTGAATAAAAATACTTTAAGCTCGACATGTGCAATGCCAAGGTGAAAAACCAAATGGAAAAAGCTAGCACTGTTTCCAATCAAAGTTTGAAGTCTCCCAAAAGTGTGCATTAACATAGGATAGTTACGCGGCATTAGTGGAATGCATGGTCACAAGCATACGAGTACAGAAAGTTGTATGTTATGTTACTAGTTTTGGCTTGCTCAGTTGGATGTGTTTCAATGCTATTTTCAAGGTGGTATTGGTCTGCACTATGCAGCATGTGAAAATGAAGGGGTTAACACCTCAAGATTATTGACCTTTGAGAATTATTTGTAATATTTTTCTAGATTATGAAAATTGGTTCTTATGGATGCAAAAGCAATGGTTTCTCAAACTGTATATTGTGCCATTTGACTGCAGTATAATGAGCTTAGTGTGTCTGAATTGGTTCTTAACGGATGCAAAAGCAATTGGTTCTCATGTATGTATGAAGATTGAAGGCTTCTAGTTCAGTTTGAGTCCATTCAGATTTCAGAATAAAGAGCAGTACAGCACACGCTCCACAGCTTCAGAATATATGTGAGCAGGATTATTCCAGTTTTAGGTCTAACAGCTGTTTAGTGTGTGTGTGAACCCTGAAAAGACTACAGCTATCCTGCTGAGTAGCTGCCCCAGGTTGGGCAGAGTTAGCAGAGCAACACCCCCTCAGCGCTCTCTCACCCACCCCACCAAAAGACACAAAATTCATGAGGAAGAAGAATCAGGTGCCAGTTCAATCTGCTGATATTTCAAAATAGTGCAATATTTCGAGATCTTTAAATAACTCAAAACTGCTAGATTGTAGTGGAACTAATGGCAGGGGGAAGCTAACAAAGAAGCACCAAAGCCTAGATGTTGACCACAAATATGTCAGGCCTCACTCATATCGCTGCCCATTTGAACACTATTTATTGCTTCTAGTTTATTCAATCGATCCCATTTTCATGACTAAATATATTATGCAACATTAGGCTGCAATGCAATATGCTGTCAGATCTCGGTGGACCTCATTTCCCACAAGCCAAAATTATAGAGAGGAGCATCCACATCATTCTCATCAATCAGTGATGCTGTTTGCCCTCTCTATGCTTGGCATGAAAAGAAAATGTTTTGGCATATTGCGATGGCATATACAAGAAAAGCTATCTCACGGATGGCAAATAGGAGATTTCCCCCAAATTATTTTGTACGAGCCGAAATACAAGATGCCAAATTGCCAGTTATACCTATCATTGGGCATCCTTACACATAGCCCAAATCCACACCTGAGAACTTTGGGTAGGCTATGGGCAGAAATCATCTACCCATCAGAGGAAGGATAGGGTATGGGTATTACCCACAAATTGACTGGATAATGGGATAATACAGGTTAATCCCTGTCAAATTATTAAGTGAAAAAAGTAAAGTTTTCCATGTTTACCATTCTTATTTATATTGCTTCTAATGTATTACTAGAGCTAAGCATTTCAAAAGGCTTTGTGCATTTTAAGCAATGTATAACAAGCCATGACTAAAGTCTGAACAGTTTGGTAAAATGGTAAATACATTTACTAGTTGGTACAGAAAACATAATAATACCAATGCTTTCACAACATATATATTGTTTTGTTCAGAGCTTTTCAATGAACTACTTGGCTGTGCTGAGTGGAGGGCAAATGGTCATTTCTCATTTGTATATGATAGATTACATGTCATCTGATCTTACAGATGCATCTATCCTGTCCTAATGCCACACAAGCAAATGGTGCCAATGCTTTAACAACATATATTTGCGATCTTTCAGGTATTGAAATTCACAGGCTGTTGATTTTACTCATTCCACTTTGCAACCTAACACCGTGCATCTAATCATCAATTTAATCTTGCTAGCGCCAGAATCCCAATTGTTACTTCGAAAAGAGAAGATATCAAACCAAGTGTGAGCAGGAATAGCTTACTCACCAATCTGTGCGCAGTGCAGCAGAGCCTGGGCAATCCCTGGAGAGAGGGTCCAGTGGTCCCGGCAGTAGCGCACACCCTCCCAGACGGCGAGGCTGGCCAGCATCCCCAGCAGCGCCATCGGCATCCGGTACCTGCCCGGTGTTCACACAATTTCATTCATCAAGCTAGCTGCTCTGAGAATTGAAGAGGGTGAAGGAGGAGGGGGAATGGGATACAATAAACATACAGGCAGCACGCGAAGACGAGGATGGCGAGCGCGGCGTAGTTGCGCGCGTAGCGGCGGACGTTCTCCTGGACGCGGAGCCTGGCCTGGGTCGGGGTGGGCGGCCAGGAGTAGGAGACAGAGCCGGGGGGCCCGACGAAGGCGAGGGACCAGGACGGGGTGGGCGCGGCGAGGTCCGCGGAGGAGAGGCGCGCGAAGGGGTTGAGCGCGAGGAGCGAGGCGAGGGTGCGGGCGAAGGCGAGGACGTCGGCGGCGACGCCGGAGGAGGGCGAGGCGGGGCCGGCGGTGGGGCTGGCGGCGGCGGCGGTGGAGGAGGGGGCCGACGAGGCGGATGAGGAGGAGGGGGCCGTGGCGGTGGAATCGAGGAGGTCGAGGTAGCCGGAGTCGCGGAGCCAGCGGTCGAGCGCGGGGTCCGGCACGCTCAGTGACAGCGGGTTCGGCTTGAACGACGACGAGGACGCCATGGAAATGGATTGGCGTCGTGTGACGAGAGGAAGAGGATAAAGAAGAATGGCGAGCGTGTGGGCCGCCGAGCGGGGCCTGGGCTGGACGAGCTTGCTAGGGTCTTTGAGCATGGGCTGGGCCGTGGTATGTTTATGCTTGGCTGGGCCAATTTGGTGGGCTGCTGGTCCGGCTCCACAACCATATTTTGGCTCCTATTTTGGCTGAGCCAACTGGAAAAGCTGAGGCTACTGAAATGGCCAGAAGATGCCGAGGCAAGACGCAAGAGCGCCAGGTGCAAAGGCAAAGTAATCTTCAGCGTATAAATCTGTTGGAGAATACTCTAGCGTAGCTAATGATTTTTTTCGATTAGTTTAAAACATTAATCGTCAATGCCTCATGGAACTGCCCTCTTTTTCAGGGAATGCAGATCTGTGTGAAAGATCACTAGATCAGTTACAGTGTCATCTTTACAGTATAGATTTTACTTTCAATGGTATTTTTGGAAAAACGTGGTTGCCTTTCGATGCTACATAGCCGACTTTCCCATAAATAAATTTCTACAGAAACATTATTATTCTACAAATTACACATATTATTTACATGGCAAATATTTGCATGTTTGGTACAGTTAAAAAGTATTTTCTTCCCTACCAAATGTAACAGCTTTCAAACTGATATCTTTATGAAAACGACGATATGAAGCAGCAAAACATACAGTACAATTGCGGACCTAAGAACCATCATCCGTTTCTGGCCTTCTGTTCTAAGGTCAGGTTGATACAGTCTCCGACCCGCTTTGGCACCATAATAATCTTCAGGGGCACTCAAAAGACCTCTGCTGAATCGGTTCCGTGGTGCGCTTGTTTCATTGGCACTGCTGTGAAGATTTCTATGCAAATGGTTCAGCCGTTCCAGCTCCTTTTCTTTGGCACGTACATCCGTGATTAGGATTTCTGCTTGAGCCTACAAAATTTGAAAACGAAAATTAAGTTTGAGATAGCAGGAGCCAATACCATTCGGAAGATGTAAAGTAGGAGAATGTAGAACTGACTTGCTTGGAAGTCAACTGCTCAATTAGGCTGTGTAGTTGTCTCTCCAGGACCTTCTCCCTTTGCTCTGCATATTTATCAGAAAGGACCAGTAAGATTGCTATAAATATTAAGCTAGGGTGTATCAATGGTCACTTCCCTAGTTATACTTTAGAAGCCACATAAAATATATAGAAGTATAGAACTAACTTTGTTGAGCTTCCAAAATGACAACTGTTTGCTACCATCACATCATCTACTCATTGCCCCTTCCTTAACAAGGAACCCACTCGAGACTTTGGACCATGGATCATGCACCTCGGATAAACAGTTATAAAACAATGCCACAAAGGCAATATGCCTTAATTCTATGATGTAGAACTTAACTTCCTGGATGCCAGATTAATGTGATCATATGGTTTCCTTGAAACAATATGATTTCTGACAGTGTAATTTCAAGAAAAAAATCTAGTTCCCGTATGCATTAAGACTGTAAATTGATAAGGAAACTTCCCTACCAAGTCAATCAGTAGAAATTGGATGCTGAGTGCTGTGCGTAAGCAATGGTCTACTGGTACACATAGAAGCAAGGGGTAAACGAACATAACCCATTTTGTGTTCTTCCCAGATTCAGAATATATCTCTTAGTCTTTAGCAGTTGGCTTTTGGAAAAGGCTCTAGCAACTACAGATCTATCCATTAAAGAAATTATCTGCTACCAACTCATTGAAAACCAAAGCTGTAAATAGAAAGTATGATGCAAACACTGGAATTATTTATGCTATCTATGGTTTCGTGCTCTTAATTCGTTCAAATATAACACAAATGTAAATGAGATTATTTTGTATAGACACGCTAGGCCCTTTTAATCAAGTATTTCCAATCCAGGGATGGTTTGCAAGTTACAAAGTAGCACAAGTCAACAGGTTCATTATCATAATGACATCTTTTAAAGAAGAATAAGTATGAGAAAATCCAACATGAAGTCATTGAAAGGGTGGACATGTGGAAAAATAAAAAAATACCAGGAGTGGGATTCTTTAAAGATTCTTCTTCAACCACAGACCACTCTTTCTCTATTGTTTGCACCTTGTTATTCAATAGTTCCTGTGATGAGGGACAAAAATCAAACAATGCATTCAAAAAACAGCAGATAAAAAAATCCAAAGAATGGCCTACCAACTCTCTTTTCTTCTCCTCCAAGTCTTTAGACTTAAGATTGAGCGATGATTCAGCTTCCAGTAGAGCATTTTCAGTTGTTTCAGAAGCTGTAGTTGATACTTTATGCTGAGTAGCCTCTTGCTCCTTCAGAGCATCTTCAAGCTGTGCCTTTAAATTATGCTCCGCTACTTCCATTTCCTAGAAAAATAACATACTCTATTAAAAGGAAAAACATAAAAATCATTTAGGAGATCTTGTCGTTCAAGTGAAGAGTACAAGTTGATGAGCATCACACATGGCTCAAGCAAGAAAATGCTCCAAATAAGCTGATTAAAGACTTCATGATAATAATCATAGAACAGGACAACATGGTTTGTTCAGAAAATAATTCCTTGCTGATGCAGAGACGAACTCACACTTTCGTTTAAGTAGGGTATTCCTGAGCTCTGACTTAATGTTTAAATAAACTTAACATTCTTAATTTCTTATCTACATTTGCCTACGACAGAAAGGGGTAGAAACAAACGAATGATGTAGCAGGGTGGTAAGCACTTGTTTGCTTAAGACATAATCAAGTGATCTATGAAGCAGTTTTGCAAACAACAATGATAACAATACCACGATGGTTTAGCTATCAGAATTGATCAATGTTCAACCTGAACCTTTGTCACCACTGTCTAGTTCTTTCAGAATTCAGTTTACTTGTCCACAGTATATGCTTAAGGAGTAGTAATCTAACAATGGGAAAAACTGATTAAACTGAATACACATGAAAAAAAAAACATGTAATATGCATCGTGTGCTTAGGAACACCTAATATAGAAGAGTATCAGGTCGTTGAATATAAGACGCGTAAAAAATACAAAACGGCGTGAGGGTAAAACAGGGTACTTAAAAATGGCATGGCGGTGTACCTTCAAATTACTTTGAAGCTGACTGATCTCCATCTGCCTTTCCTGAATTTTCTGCCTACAGTCTGATAGAGCTTTCTCATAGGCTGCATTTTCTTCTTGGAGAGTTATTTCTCTCTGCTGGGCCTACAGAAAGTTTAAAGGATCCATTATAGATATCTGCATAGGAATGCCCAACTATCCCAGTGTGAGTAGCAACCAACTGTAAGTAATCAAATGAGCAATATTGTTAAACTGGACTGATACTTAAACAGGTGGTAAATGCACCAATAACACTATTGTTGTATCAGCTGACCCATTTAGAAACTTTCCAACTTTGCAGACCACAAACAAGTACAAATGTAGATAAGCAAGTAATGTCCCCTAGAGAAACTCACAGCTTAAAAAATAGTATCGTCTCCCGTTCATAACAGAATGAACATACACAAACATCAATATGCGCACAATAGTTCCTGAACATGTTTCAAAGTAAGACCCGTTCCGAATCTTTCAAGCACCTACTAGATCCAGATCCAACAATTGCACTTCTTAACCAGATCAAATGGGCTGTACAAACTTAGTTTTAGTACTGCTATGCTACAATTAACGATTATCAGGACGACTTGTACTTATAAAGGTCAAGAACGTCAAGAACAATAATACAAAGGAAAGGAGCTAAAGGGTTCCCTACCTGCTCCTTGGTGGAGGAGTGCGCGTTGAGCTGGAGGGCGAGGGCCGCGGAGGAGGCGAGTGAGTGCGCGTGGAGGTGCGGCAGCCGCTGCGCGACGTGCGGCGGGGGCACCCGGAGGCGCAGATCCTGGATCGCGCGCCGCATCGATGCCGCCCTCGCGTCAAGGTCGGCGGCGCGGAGCCGCTGCTCCGGGGTCATCGCGGCCGAGGCTGCGGCGCGCGCGCCGTCGGCCTCATCGTCGCTGGCGCCGGCGCCGCCGACCACGTCGGCTGCCCATGCCAGGATGCCCGCCATGGAGGCCTCTTGTCAGGATCTGAACATGAGCACGTTTGGCAGTCCTCTGCAGCACAGGGACTCGTCCCACCGAAGTATGGGTCCTACCGTGACATGGCCCACACGTCAGTGAGAGCGAGTTCCTCCGTTTCTTTGATTGCGAAAGCAGGGCACCAAAATCAGGGAGGTGTTCTTCTCTTCCCTGAAATGCGAGGACTTTGGCATTTCGCAGTGCTGTTTTTCATGCCGCCTGCCGCAGGCAAACTGGTCATCTCGACAACGATGAGTAGGAGAACACCGATTTACAACTGAAAGTCTGAAACGACCAGAGCAAACATGCTTCATGTTAAACTGGCGTTTCTGGCCAACATTCAGCTTGGCGACCAGAGCCTTCAACTCTGAAAGAAACTAATAGTAGCAGAACTCAAAGATTTCAAATATACGGATAAATTCTCAGCCCTTAGGCCTTGTCCGTAGTAGATTTCAAATTATACACTCTTGAATCACCTACGGATTTCAAAATACATCCTGCTTTGAGTTGCAAACTCTTGATGCTCCCGTGTTGATTAGGTTGTCTACCTTCGGATGGAAAGGGAAAATGGTTAAGTGATAAGTTAACTAACTATTACACTGAACAAGGTTCCTGTGGACAAAAGAGAATGCGAGGTTAGCTACCAAAAGAATTGGGCTAGACATATACTCTAACATTAGAATGATTGATTCAATGCCTGAGTTCCCAGCAGAAACCAGATGGCACCCGATGCGGCCTTTCGTTGTAGGTGTCAGCCAACTTAGCAGCAAGGCTTACAGGATCATCCATAAGAGTATCCAGATACACAGTTACTCTCCTCCTTTCATGAGGCGTAGCTTGTAAGCAAAACCATGTCAAGAACTTCACCCTGAAGCTGGCCTCAATGTATCCCTCGCACTCCAGTCTTCTGATCACCTTAACACAGTACTTGTAAGATGCTTCTGATTGTCCATCCTGGCGTTTGACCTCCTCTGGTTTACCTGAGAGGCTTTTCTTTGATGAACTCTCAGGTTCAGTTTCAGGCTTCGAAAGGCTGGTTTGAGCAGTATGATGATCTGCTTTTAATTCACTGCCCATTGCACTGATTCCCTTGTTAGTTATGGGTACTGGTGCGCCATTATATGGCTGTGAACCAGCCAGCTCATATTCACTAGGCACATCCGATGCATCCTCCAACCTAGCAGCATCTGCATTCAGGTTTTGCTGAAATGTTTCCCTACTGTTAAGCATCAAGTGTGAGGACTCTCTATGTAAAGTTGTCTGGACAGGTGTATTTGGATCTGCAGGTCCACTATCGTGTCCTCCATCCTCAAATCTTCTGGAAGTTTTTTTCATGATGAACTCCTTGTATCTGTTTCAGCCTTCAAACAGCCATTTTGAAGAACATGATCGCCAGATTTCACCTCTTCAAAGATATTCCCTGGATCCCCCTCACATTTTATAGTGGCCAATCTCACTTTCTTACTAAGTTCAACGGCTATAGGCCAGATTTCATCACGAACTTTTCTGTAGTCCCCATCTTTCAGTTCAGGAACAAGACTTTGCACATCAAAGTCATGACAGAGTACACAAATCTTCACAAGGAAATCTCCGAGAGAACATTCAGTGGCATCCCTGGCAGAATTCTCCAAATAATTCTCAATCATAAGGATCCGATCCTGCAGCACTCTTATTTGAGCATCCATACCCCCCAATATATCATCAACAGAAGGATTGTCTTTTTCCATCTTAATCACCTCAGCCTGAATTTGGTGTGCAAACGATTGTAACTTGGTAAAAATTGACAGACTAAAATTAGGTGCCGGCACTTCTCTGATCTTCAATTCTTTTGTAAGCATGTCCCTCTCTTGGGTAGCCTTCTCAGCTATTGTTTTTTCCAGTTCAAATGCTCGAGATGCTTCCTCGATTCTTTGGTTCAGTTGATCCACTTGATCTTCTAGAGCTATAAACAAGACAAATAAAACATTCAGTAAGGAGATAATTCTTTTACCTGAATTAGATGTGTGCAACTGTGCAAGGGATTTACCTTTCTTCTCTCCCTCGGAAGACTTCTTCACTTGTTCGAGTGTTTGATTTACATGCTCGATTTCTTTATTCAGTTGCTCAACTTGATCTTTTAGGGCTACAAAAATAATAAGAAAAACATAAAGGAGCCTCATTACCTGAGTTCAGATGTATGCAAGTGAGAAGCATTACCTTTGTTCTCTTCCTCAGAAGACTTGATCACTTGATCAATCATTTGATTCACTAGCTCGTTTTCTTTATTCAATTCCTCTACTTCTTTATCTAGATCTATAAAAAAATAAGAAGTAAAACATAACACAAGTCAATTCCTTTTAGTTTTTCGTTTGAAAAAAAAATCATTTTAGTATATGCAAGGCAGAGGGTTCACCTTTTATTTGTCCCTCACAAATAGCACGTAAACTTGTTATAGAAGCAAGGTCCTCACATTTTTTAGATAAATATGATCTAATGGCTTTATTTTCTTTGACCAACCCAGTCTCAGTTCTCTTAAACCGCTCAGACTCGGTCCGAAGTGCCTCTTCAATAGATTTTGCCTCATCAAATCTCTTCCCTGAATCGCCCTTGTGGTTTTTAGTCTGTTTAGGCAATGACCAAGAGTTTTCAGGTGGGTCAACAAGCATATTTCTAGAGTGCACACATGTTGCAATCTCTGATTCAGTTAAAATCATATCCAGATTTTGCTTCAAAGTTCCTCGACCATACACCATTAAGCTTGAGGAATTCCTCAATAAATCTGCCTGAGCATTTGACCTGGGTATTTCTTGTTCTTCATCAAGAGCTGCTGCTGAGACCCCAGGAGATTACAAGTGACACAATCATTAATTCCAATTACAGATGCGGGGTATAAAATAGAAGGCATAGAAACTTACTCTAAATTTGCAAATCAGCAGTTAAAGAACCAGAGAACAATGACTGGACAGCCTCTATAGCACATATGCAAAGCTTCTGAACTTCAGCACCTACAGCAAGACGACCAACAAGTCCATGGCCCATACCTCGAATAGCAGTAATAGGACCAACCTCAGCCTCTAGCTTCTTCATTGTTGTATCCACAATATCATGTAGAACCAAGTACTTTTTGGTGGATATGAGGATCTTATGACTCAGAAAAATCCGATGACACAACACATCCAACCGCCGAGCATTTTTTTGCTACCAATAGTTGTTTCTCCAAGCACCTGAGGAAAACAAATTGCTAGTCAATATACTAGGTCATATGCTCTACATATATATGGAAAATACCTTCTCGTTGATAGGGTCATTTTACTACAGGAAACGACACAGGTCTTCCACCAGGATGTATTTTTATTTCATAATGCCATCACAAAGATCACCTTAACATACACTGGTATGTGGCCCTAGCCCACTATTAAGCCTCACAATTGATAGTATTTTTCTAATCTACTCACCCCATCCCAAAATACTATTCATTTTGGCTTTTCTAGATACATAACTTTTGCTATATATCTAGACATAGTGTATACCTAGGTGCATATCAAAAACTATGTACCTAGAAAAGCCAAAACGAATAGTAATTTGGGACGGAGGGAGTATACATCTTTCTGGTAATAGTGAGCTACAGTTTTATTTTCTTGAAGGGAAATAGGGGGAGACACACCCATACCTTCAATTTATTTTGTTACAAAAGGGAAGCACTGGCAAGCTCAGCAAAGGTGGAGTAGGCAAAAGAGAAAGGAATATAGATGAAGGAAAGGAAGTAAAAAATCTGATATAAACATAACTGAACTAAGAAACAAAGCCTCTATCATAGAACAGTACTTCATGTACCCATGTATAGTACACGGCTATCCAGATACATTTTGATTATTACATTGTTATTTGTCTCAACTGCATCAAAGGCTTTACAAATACTGAGCTAATTTTATGCATGTAAGAGATTAGTGCAGATCAATAGGAACTCAAGTAAAATGCAGACTGATCGCAGCTCTAGTTCTAATGTTTCATACTTCTATCTTCTGAATACAGAAATGATTGAAACTCTAGTCAGTTTGCACATTATTGAAGCAAATATGACAAGCAGCAATGAAGGAACATTTACATCCTGTACCCACCTAACATGCAAGATATGTTACAGATCTATTAAACCTAGTGAAATAACTGCTAACCTTTGGTTGTATTGGAGAGTTAGAAGGGTGATCTTACAAATTTCGCCTTCTACTGAAGGTTGGAAGAATGGAAGATAGCCCTCCAGAAAAAAAAAGAAGCTAAGAGCTGTACTAAATTACTGAATTGTGGTGATGGCTTAATAAAATAGAACTGATTTAATATGAAAGCTACCGAGTAGGACTGAAAACAAAAGTACCAAAACATACGGGTGCCACCAAATGCAATTTTCAAGACAGGCATAAGTAAAAACAGTGTTTAAGAAAAATACCCAAGCAAATCATTGTGTTTACCACACTGAGTGCAACGATGACCACCGTCAAGTTTCTTGGACTGTCCACTCTGCTGAATGCCAGATCTTTCATCTTCAATAGCACATTCAAGGTGGCAGGAAAAGCCACATGAATCTTCCTGCGATGGATGATCTGAATTGCAGAAAAACCATAGAGTAGGGTCCTTATTGTCATCATACTTGAAACAAATACAGCATGAGCAACGTTTGCAAAATTTATCTCCTGGGTTCATTGTAGCACTACAAGCTGAATTTTGGCAAAGGTGAGCATTGTTTGTCAGTGAACTTACAGCAGTTAATGCTGGGGTCCTTGCCATTGCCATGACTGGAAGCAAGGATGAACTGCCATTCTTTCTCTATCTTTTGAAAGGGAGCGGATGGTTAAATGCGTTCAGCTCAGGGTTTGACTTCCTTTTCTTATATTTCCTCGGATAAGATGATTCTCCATTCACAACTTTAAAGAGTAAATCTAGCATTTTGTGTTTTGGTATCAAAGAAAATGTTTTCTCTTTTGCCTTTCTTCCTAACTCAGCACACAGAACCTCTGATATTTCACGGCGAGACCATTCTTGCAGCTGTTCAGGTACATTGAACTGACACTTTGACAATTCACGGACAAGCTCTCTCTTTTCATTGACACTCATCGATCGACATATGGCCAAATCAGGAACAGCTCCTACAGCACCAGAAAAGTATGTAGATGATAGGCTTATGAAAACTCTTGAGGTACCGGTGACAGACAAGAATGTAAATGACAAGATATTTTACAACAATTCTAAAACAAAAAAGATGACTACAACAAGTGGTAAAGAAAAGTAATACAAGTTATCCAAGATATTCTGAGTGCATTGTTCCTTCGTCACAGAACCACATGACACCTTCCAAAACATAGTAGTAAAAGGCCCTATAATAATGGTGCATTTAATAGTTGGTATACGTATACCGCAGGCTATATAAAGATTCTCGTTTTAAAAGGGGGCAAACAGATAAATTGGCACATGATTGGCAGCATGTGCTCCTCTTTTATCATATGACATTAGATATGGAAGGTACTCAAGGTAAGCACTGGTGCAAATGAGCTATTGTATATCTAATTTTGTGGTGTTCAATCATATATACAGCAGCAAATCTAGAAAAACTTGATGTGCAACTACCATTGGTGCGATGGAATCTTAAGAAAACCTGTGTTTGCTTAAATTTTCTACTCTTGCTGTTAGAACATATGCAAACAATTTTCATTACAGGCAAAATCAACATGAAGAAATGTTTTGACGACAAGCAACCCAATACAACATAATTTACAACAAAGGTTGATCAACTATTGTTTTTAAGTCATAGCGAACATGAATCTATGTCATAATCATCTATTGATTATCCATTCCAGTAATATGATGATACCCAAATCCATGCAACTTCTAATCATCTAATGTGCCAAAACAGGGTAAAAACAGCAAAATCCGTTCACTGTCTATGCATGCAAGCGATGAAAACGGCATAAAGCCACATGCCATCTAACTCACACCTCACTGAAAATTAAATAAGACCCAACGCAATCATGCAAGTGACCATTAGCCTACAAGAAGGGCAACATTTTCCTTTCATGTTCCCCTTTTCACTCCACACCACAGTAAGACGACGGGCTGCTAGGCAGCATAGCATCACAAGGGTGAAAATCCCACAGCCCAAACCACGAAACCGAACTAAGTCAATAAATTTTAAATTAATGAAGTGATCACATATCTCTTGTTTATCGATGAATATAATGCCTACCATTAAGAAATAGTATCGGTTAATCCATGCAAAAAAATTATAAAAATATGAACACATGTGCCAAGTGCTCGAGTCAAGGACTTACTTAGATACTCTAATAATATCTTGGAAGCTAGAAAAGCCAAAACGATCTACAATTTAGAACGGATGGATGGAGTAGACATATTCCACGTATACTCGTATACTTCTAATGTAAGCTCAATTCACTAGATAACCGTGATGTACCAGCCAAAGCCAAAGAAAACCTTATGTACCAACCAAAGAAACCCGTAACCTAAAGGTATGGAATTGGTAAGGAGAGTAGGGGAAAAAACGAGATAACCATTGAGCATCCCAGAACATATAGCCCACAAAGAAATGCGGCCCAGAAACAGCCCCAGAAAAGAACCGATTCACCAGCGGGTCCAGCGCTGATACTTCCTCCCCCCCCCCCCCCCCCCCCCCCCCCCCCCCCCCCCCCCCCGAAAAAGGATTCACGTTCACCGCTGATACCTGACGACGTGTTTGCTCGGACACCGATTCTTCCCTCCAAATAAAAAGACGACTGGACACTGATCCAATTCTTCCCCTAACAAACTTGGCACAACTCATGACCTAAAGCAAAACGGAGGGTGCATTTTTCGTTTCGTCACTGTGGTACTACGAGGCTTGGCTACGGGCAGTGGCAAGGACACGCTTGACATTGTAAGTTGTAACACAGACTTTTTTTCATTTCCGGAGACGTGACACTGATAATAAGACAACTCTGGTCCATCAAAGGCTCCCTTTTTCTCTGCTCTGTGGACCAAGAGAGCTTGGTGCCTGGGCGGTCCTGCTCACCGTCGGCCGTTGGTGTCAACTGTCAACAGGGCGGCCTGCACGGGAGGATCGGAGCTCCCTTTTTGCTTTGGACAGTGGAACCGGTGGCGGAAGCCAGCAGAAAGGCTGGCTGCCCTTCTCTAGCTTCGATCCCCTGCACCTGCAGAGTCCAGAGGACGCTCGCTTCCTTCCCTTGTTCATAAGCAACCGCCGCCGTCCCACACCTCCCTGCTCAGTCTCACCAGCCCAGCCAAGCCAGTCACACCCATCTGGACCTGTTCCACAGCCGCACGCACCGGTGTGACTTGAGAAAATGAGCACCAAAAAAGAAATAAAACTAATCTTTTTTTCAAAGAAAAAAGAAATAGAACTTGCACGGAAACGCGTGGGTTTGTCAATGCCTTGTACAGCCGCACGTCAGCCGAGTTTAAGGCGAATGGTTGAAACAAAGCCTCCAATTTGACAGTCCAGTTCCAATCATGCTCAAACGCACAGTCAGATCGATCTCTGTCTCAAAACATCGCCGGATGCACATGCACGCGACAGCGAGGCGGCTCCGCTCGAAACGCGGCGAGTTTGCAGCGATCATGATTTTACAAGGACGAATTTCACAGTTCAGTTCTAGTTAAACTCGACGATGAACTCTCGAGTATACTTCAGCTGGCTGAGGTGTGCTGAACTGGTTGCCTGAACCATGATCTTGAGCTCTGGCTCTGGTGTTGGCGCGGCATCTGCTTGCTACCGCCTTGGTCCAGTCCACGGAGCGCCGCGCCCACCCAACCCGGGGGCGGGGGCGGGGGCGGGGACGGGACCGCCGCTTCCGGCCTCCGTCTCCACAAAACGCCCGTCGCCTTCACTCGCCTCGGGCCTCCCGCGACACTCGCGACCCCGCCTCGCCGTTACTCCCCACATCAATGCCCTCCGCTTCCATTTCCCTCCTCCGCCACCTCGTCCCGTCCCGTCTCCCTCCCTCCTCCTCCCGTGCTCCTCCTCCTCTGCTGTGATCGATCACCTTGCTACCTCCCTCCGCGTCCCCGGCGGCATTGCCGAGAGAGAGATGAAGCCGCTGTACCTGCGGAGCGGTGGCCGGAGCTTCAAGAGGCTGCTCCTCTCCATCGGCCACCGGTCACCGTCCAAGCCGCCCGCGTCGCCGGCCCACGACGCCGCCGCTGCAAACGAAGAGCCGGAGCCGTCCCCGCGCAGCAGCAGGCCCGCGTGGCGCTGCTTCTCCTACGACGAGATCAACCGCGCCACGAACGGCTTCCACGAGGGCAACCTCGTGGGCCGGGGCGGGTCCTCGGAGGTGTACCGCGGAGAGCTCCCCGGCGACGGGCGCGCCGTGGCGGTGAAGCGGCTGATGGGATCCTCGGCGTGCGAGCGGCGGGAGCGGGACTTTTTGGCGGAGCTCGGCACGGTGGGCCACGCGCGCCACCCCAACGTGTGCGCGCTCCTCGGCTGCTGCGTCGACCGCGACCTCTACCTCGTCTTCGAGTTCTCAAACCGCGGCTCCGTCGCCGCCAACCTCCACGGTACGGCACACACAAGTGCACAACAACCGCCGGCGGCGATTTGGCGAGTGAATGCGTGCGTGGCGCCTGACGTTTCTTGAATTGCATGATGAGCAGACGAGGCGTCGCCGGCGATGGGGTGGGCGGCGCGGCGCGGCATTGCGGTGGGCACGGCGAGGGGGCTCGAGTACCTGCACAAGGGGTGCCAGCGGCGGATCATCCACCGGGACATCAAGGCCTCCAACGTCCTGCTCACCGACGACCTCCATCCGCAGATTTCTGATTTCGGGCTCGCCAAGTGGCTGCCGTCGGAGTGGACGCACCGGGCGATCGCGCCCATCGAAGGAACCTTCGGGTAAGTGATTGTGGTCATGAACTCGTGATCGAATCGAAGGATGAAACGAAGGCGAATCGGCGATGGGAATGAAAGAAATGAAATGACGGCGTGGTTTCTTGTTGCTATCAGGTGCCTGGCGCCGGAGTACTACACGCACGGCATCGTGGACGAGAAGACGGACGTGTTCGCGTTCGGCGTCTTCCTCCTCGAGCTCGTCACCGGCCGGAAGCCGGTGGACGGCAGCCACCGGAGCCTCCTCAGCTGGGTAAACGAAACGTCACTATCCCCAGCGCACGTTTTTTTCCCCCAACCATGACACTACCGCTCACTGAGAGAAGAAACTGCTCGTGAATTCGTGCAGGCCCGGCCGCTGCTTGCCGACGGCAAGATCGACGCCCTGGTGGACCCGAGGCTCGGCGGCGACTACGACGGCGAGGAGGCTAAGCGGGTGGCGTTCGTGGCGGCGCTGTGCATCCGGGCGCCGGCGACGTGGCGGCCGTCCATGACCGAGGTGCGTTCGGGGTTCAGGTGATCAGGTCGATCTGGAGTGGCAGGTCACACCGTATGCTCCTTAACAACGCAACAGTGCTTGTCTCCTTCCGAAGCACTGTGCTTAGGCTGGAATTCAGCGCTTACATTACTGTCAACTTGCAGTATTTTCTGTTAGCGTCTCGAGGTGAATTCAGTCGTAGTTTAGGCCCGGCGTCCGTGGCAGGACGCCCGAGGCACATGTCTCCATGCGTGTAGTGTAGCTAGCTAGTGACTCGCAAACCACTCCTCTGTTGCTTAATTTGCCTGTAACGGTTGTAGCGTTACTATAGTAACGAAATGGGGGTGGTTCGTTCGTGGATTAACACTGATGGTGGTATGGCAGGTGCTGGAGCTGTTGGAAGGCGGCGAGATCCGGCAAGACCGGTGGGCGATGCCCGAGGTGGCGGCCGACGACGAGGAGCCCTGGTGGTTAGACGACCTTGACGACGACGAGGAAGAGGAAGACGAGGACGAGGAGTTCAACACCCCGTCCCCTTCTTCATCTTCATCAACTACGAGCAATTAGCGTAGGAGTACATCATAATCTAAACAAATTCAGGTGCCTGTGATAGAAGAAGTTTTGCTAGCCGCCCTACCCGTGGGGCGGGCCCACATGTAAATACGAATGTTATCTTCGGACCTCAGCTATCAGTGTACCAATACGAAGAGCAAGTATGCTGTACCAGTCCTAGTCATCCATTGATCATGACAGGATACACACACATCAAAAGGACTGTACTTGCCGCGCATAATACGGGCGATCACGAGCATGATAAAAAGTATCAACTCTGAGATTTCGTCGGCCGGCGGCGACAGGCCGACTTGCCAGGTTGCAGCGGCGTCTCAGTTGGGTGACAGTTGGACGAAGGTGACCAAGCGTGACACTAATTTAGTGGGCAGTTGGGGGTGTGCCGCCGCCGCCGCCGCTGCTGCTCCGGCCTCCGGGTGGTTAGCTGCCTGCCAAGTGGTCGCGACCTCGCCTGGCTGTGACGCGAGGGGCAAGCAGTTGCCGTGGCGCGGTGGCAGTTTGGGACAGGTCGCGCTGTGCCCGGTAAAGCAGGGGAGACGTGTGCGCGGCCAGCGCCCCAGGGACACGGTCCCCTGGACACCCAGCCTGACCGGCCAGGGTTTGACGCTTGCTCCTGCGCTGTGCTATGGGGAAAGGCGACGGGGTCAAGGATCCTACAGTATGGGCTATGGATGCCTGGCTGGCCTATGCAGGTTGGAGGGAGTAGCAGCTGAAGATGTCTACGAAAAATGGAAGGCTACGGAAGTTGTTGAGCGTGTCTGGAGCTCGGCAAGCAACTCCCTCTGAAGAAGGGCAATAAAGAGAGGGGTTTTATTCTAGAAAACGTCTACGGAGTGGGGTACTAGAACGGACTAGATGCGTGTAATGATCCAATCGAGTGTGTATTGGTTTTAGAACAGTTTAGTCTTTAGTGCGTGTTCTTCAAGTATAATTGTAGTGCAAGTACAGTAACATGAACAGTGGCGCTGGCACTCGATCTCGAAGCCTTTTTCTGGGGAAGCCTGCTTGCTTGGACGTTCTGCCAAATGATTTGGTCTGCGCTCGTACAGTTATCTGGCAGAGTACAGTGGTTTCTAGAATCTGGAGTTCAGTCGGGGGAAGTGAGTGAGCCAAGAAAAGAATCATGTAACCGGTGATGAGAGGGAGCAGGATTTCGTGACCCTTTTTACGTGTCACCGGTGTCACCAGCGTCCAGAAGGGAATAATATCTTCACTGTTTTAGTAGGCGGTTTAGGTACCCAAACCCCAGATAAGGGCCAACACATGGCTAATGCAGGTCCAAGCGTGCAGAGTCTGACCTACTCTGACCTATTGGGAGAGAAACAAGACCTCTTGCTTCTTTGCAAACGACATGTGAGGTGTTCAGTGCTGGAGCACAGTCAAACCTACCGTGTCCTGGTATGCACAGCACAGTACTTATGGTTGGCAAAGTTCAAACCAAACTGAAATTGTTCCCAACGCCTGAACAACATGGAAGATTGGAAATGACGTGGGCTAGGGAAATCACAAGCAACATTTCCAATGAGCACAGAAAAAAGGATATTGGGTCTAAGAAAAATGAATCCATATTTTCTAAGAAGAAACTTGGCATGACCTCATCCAAGAGTAATCAAATTAGGCATCTCTATCTCATTAACAAGTTAAAGACGAACAATTCCCAGGGTCATCACTTGCACAGCTGCACCAACTAAATGCTAGATAAGGGCTGCCTGATGCTTAACTGCTGTTGACAGTCCACCGGACCAGCAGCTAATGTCGAACAGCACAGGAATGAAAGGTGATGTTCAACAAGGGTACCATGCTTTTCCCTTAAATGCAGCTTAACTGTTTGGATTACAACCTCAAACAACAAAAAGGATTTCTTTTTCCCGATTGGCTTAATTTCCATGCTGATGCATCATGATGTAATAAGCCAACAAAAAAAAGGATAGTACTGAAGGATAATGTGAATATCAACAAGCTCTTTATTTATGGCATTCATTTCCTGATAGGTAGTTTTGAAATGCTGGATTTCAGAGGTATAGGTAAGGATCACAGATCAATAATGGTGGTACATGAATGGATGTACAAATGTTTAACAGGCGTTAAAATATGAGCTAGTGGTCGATCAACAAAAATTTCCAGAAACGTGTACACCATGTGCCTACTGATTGTAATTTTCTTAATGGTATGAACAGTAATTATGGGGCCATCAAACCAGATATATGTTGGCATGGTTCAAGAAAGCCAAATGTGCTGGGAGTCTGGAAAAGGACACCCTGCTATATTTCTTTGACTATGATCATAATGTTTAGCCATTAGGTTTGAATTGCCTTCAATATGTTATTTCACCTATATAATGGGTTTTAAGAATGTTGAACAAGGAAAATATATTCACGAGTGTACAGCTACAGAACATTTTGGATAATCAGAAGACAAAAAATAAAAACAACAGGAACATCTGGACCTGATGCAGATGTATCATATCTATGACTCCGAAAATATTTATTTACTGGTGTGAATGAGATATAAGAACAAACATCGGACATGGTATTAAATATCCAACATCAAACCACACCAGAACATAGTACAGTATAACCGATGCAAGACATGTTTTAAGACGTCACCCACAAGACTTGTTTCTGCGCATGCTCTGTAGTATTCAATTCATGACGAGTTATTATATGTTATCTTCAAAGTAAATATAATGCAGAAGGATCTAGTATAACATGTAGAGGGTTCCAAGGTTAGTGAATGTATTTGCAGACTGGTGTTGGTTAGATAGGACAATTAACAACCCTTGATGCATTTACTTTAGGATAGCACGTGTACAGTTCTGATCAGTAGATGGATTCTGAAAATCCTAGCTTAGGTGAGCATACTCAGGAAGCTATTGTGCACAATTATTGTCCAAAGCAGATGGAAGACTTGTTTTGACAAGGCGGCCTAAAAGAAGAGAATGTGTTAAAAATATGGGTAGCAAGACCAACCGAAGTGGTTGACCTGACAAGTTGAAGAGTGAACTTTTCAGACCAAAACCAAACCCTTTCTTTCATTCATTGTCACAATCTCACTGTTCCATATTCGATCCCCGATGGCACCCTCAGTTGGAAAAAAAAATAGAAATACTATATTTAAAATGGAGTTCAACTGGAAACACCAGGAAAAAGTTTACTGACCAAACGGAAGAAAAGGAGTGAAATCCATGATGAGCACCAAGTTTATCTACAACGGAGTAAGCATATAAAAAACAGAAAAGGTAAAATCCCATCATAAGTGCATAACTCATAAGCATAAAAAGGGGGCCAGATAAGATCCAAGTATGGTAACCGCAAGGAAGAATGGGAAATGGATGAGAAGATCGCACTGTATATCCAGTATTCAGTAAAAATTAAAATAAAAACAAGTAAATAGTACTAAGCAGATCCATCCAGCCAGCAACTGCGACATGCTAAAGACCTGACATTCTAACCAATCTGCATGTGTGAGTAATTTGCTTGGCAACTAAAATATTAGTGCGATCTGTACAAAGGGAAATCTCGTGTACTACTAGATATGGATACTTGAAGCATATACATGAATGCTGTTCAGTACCTAAAAACTGGAGCAAATCTCATATGTCGTTAACTAATCTTGAAGATGACTGCATCGATCAGCCATTTAAAGTAGACCTGAAATGATAGTCGTCGATAGTGGAATAAAGGCAGGCCAAATCGACCAGCTGCAGGGCGGTGGCCCTGCATATTTAAGGTAAGACTCAGCATTATGCGTATGCATGTGATGAAATACACCAGAGAGAGAGAGGAAAGATATATACAAAATTTGTGCTCTTGGCATTCCAAGTCTCCTTGCCACTTCATCAACATGTACTCCATTTTCATGTGCACTGAGTAACAGTGAAGACAAAGGTTAATTCAGTTCTCCAAAACAGGAATACTTGCACAGAAATCAGTGTGACTATTAAAACACTAGGCATCTTAGTTGGACAAAGCAGCATTAAGTCAAGTAGCTGCTACAGGGCAAGAACAGAATAAATCAGAGTCAGTCAGATAACCAGTCCGTCCCAAAACAAGAATTCTGCTCGGCAAGATATCCAATACATTTGAAACAGATGTCCAATGCAAACTGGAAAAACATGGCATTTGGTTGTGACTGAAAGTGAAAAGTAGGAGACAAATCAAAAAAGCCTGGATACTTGAAAAGTCAGAACTCAGAAGATCTACGACAAGTAGCATGCTATATCTTTAACGCATCCCTTGAAATAGACCAAAAGTCACCTGGGTTATTTATAAAAAGACTTCGAACAAAAGGATCAAGCAAGCATTAGACTACTAGGTCCTTTGTGGAGCTCCATAATACAGTTACAGCTTACTTCACGACACATTGCTTGCATGAAAACACAAGATGTAGGCAATATACCACTTTTATCGTACTTTATGATTAAATCCTTTCTGTGTTATTTCAGGGTTATTTTTACTGTTTATGTAACCACACCAGGAACTAGCTACATCGCTCAGCATCAGTGCAGAATACCCAGACTAGACAAGATTTTACTCGAGCTGAAACAGCAAAACATCATAGCATATTCATTTAAATCTCAAAAGATATAACCCAGCAAGACATTGTTTTAAGCTTTAATAAAGCTGGGCCAAGAGGTCATTGGACTAAACCGAAATGTTACTTGACTACTCCTTACGCTCCAAAGAAAAAGAATGCAACTTAGCAAATCTTACTGTTTGTCAATTTTGAAGCTTGTGAGCACAACTAAGCAAATCTTACAGCCAAAGTTTAGCATTTATTTAAATATCTTTATCATTTACTCACAGGTTTTCAGAAAAGAAGCTGAACTTACAGTATATCTGGTTGTTGCATTACTTCCATAACCATTCTCTGCAGATCTCGCTGTTGTCCACCAGTACCTGGGTAAGCTGAAAACTGAAAAATAAAAATTTTCTCAAATAATCAGGTACAAGATAAGCGGTAAACATATTTAACCAAGAAAAAAGGGCAGTTAAGGATATAAATTGGTGGATAAAAAAAGACTGATGAAAAATGTTAGGATGGGCAATGAATTAAATTCAGAATATCATAATGCTCAAGTGTAAAATTTGCAGATCAAGATCAACACAATCAGATTCAGATCCCAAATGCCATGACTAACTCATAGATTCGCACATTCTCCTTTAACGAGGAACTCTCAAAAGTGAAAGAATAAAATGATTTCTTACTTGGTTGGGTCGAGAAGTAGAATGAACTTGCTGTCCTCTCACTCCACCAGAAAAAGGTACATGAGTAGATGTGTTTGTTTGAGTAGACGGAGGAAATAGCCCTTGGTTTACTTCAGGAGAAAAATGAACTTGATGCTCTCTAACTCCACCAGAAAAGGGCGTATAAGCAGGTGCATTTGTTTGAACTCCATGAGGGACATGACCTTGCATCTCATGAGTAGATGCATTTGGTTGAACAGAGCGAGGGAGTTGACCTTGCATCTTCAGAACCGAAAGGAAACAACAGTTTGTGATTTCTCACATTATGAAAATAGAACTGTTACAAAGATGAGTCATTTGCTCTAATTACCTTTGGCCGGACATTTTCCAAATGCACATGTATACACTCGATGAAATGCAGCACCACTTCATTGAAATTGGTAACAGGCCTGTAAAACAAATTGCAATGATCTAAGTACTAGTTGTAAATATCTGGTGTGGAAGTATTGGTCCTTACAGAATAGGCATGGCAAGAAATGATTTGCTTTCCTCAAGTATTCATAAACAAACACTACAATGATAAGCTAGACTTCTAAAGAGCAGTTACTTGTCACACTCCTCACTTTGAATGTAATAAGAATGCAGAGAATATTAACAAATCAATTTCCAGCTTGGATGATACTGTATTTCAACTGGCACTAGGCTTCAGAGAATCAACCCAAAGGAAGGAGGTGCACAAGGACTGCAATCACAGTATGGTTCTTTAGTGAAGACTAAGGATATATTGTCAACAGTGCTTACCATTCACTACAAAATGTAACCAACAAAGCTTTAAGCATAAAGAAGAGTGTGAATAAACTAGATAAACTGAGAAATATAGGAACAAGCATAATGTCAAAAGACAGAGCCTTATTTCCCATACAATTTATAAATGAAATTAATGCAACCTTCTAAGTTCTAATGGCAGTTTCATCCAATAATGGCAAATTAACAATCATATGTAAGATAACTGGTTACAGCCCAGAAATACTTAGTATGCGCGAGGTCATGGTCTCCTAAGTCAAATTAAGAAGGTGTCCGGTGGCAAACCACAATAAAAGGGACGAGTGAGGCAAAGCCTGAAAAAATTTATGCACACTTGCCCTCACATCTTCCTCAAAAAGAATGATTGTTGCAATTTTCCACTCTGTTTCTGACCAGAATATCCTAATAAAAAAAAACTTGACCAGTGGGGGAAGGCTAGTGCAATAACTAGGCTACCATTCCATTCAAATGATAAACCTTATATCACTGAACAGGTAATAAAAAGAGTTTACTGTGCAAACAGCATTCCAAGCTTTGTGTGCAAACAATTTTGGATTAGTAAACCTTGAGACAAAGTGCACAGCCCGAACACGTTCTACAAACATTTAAGCTCCATTTTATGGAAACAAATCATACTGATAAATCTTTACGAACAAGACAAGCATTTCACCTGAAATATAAATCTAAGCAAAATTTTGTGCTTATGGAAATAGAAGTAGAAATACCAAAGATACTTAGATCCTTCACCTGATAGAACGAGCAAAACCCTGCTGCTTAGCTTGAAACCCAACAAGTGTCACTTGAACCTTGAGGTACATTCCATTCCTTCATACACACCATCCAATAAGTAAACAATAAATATATCAAATCAGTTTCTCGATAGCAAAAAGCTAAATGTCAACATATCATATAACTTCTCAAAAGCTACTATTAAAACTAAACACATCTCAGAGACTATCAACATCACATAGACATACTGGACAAAAGCCGCCTCCTTAGCATCCATCTGGTCAGCGATCCTGCACAGGAAAAATTGTCAGATAATGTATAACATCAGCACTGCATCTAGAAAAGGCATGAAATAGTAAACACGACTCACCACCGCACGAGCGCGATCTTCCCAGTGCCGTCGTCGAGCGTGAACGACACGCCAGCCTCCATGCTCGCCATGTTCACCACCCTCCCCACAACCCAAACCTACACGCACGAGTTGGGGATTTTCCAGAGGAACAAAGAGTTCAGCGAAGCCGCGCGGATGCAACGCTAGTGGGGGAATTTCGAGGCGCACGGGGGGGGGGGGGGGCGCTTACGTTGGTGGCGTCGACGCCGTCAATGGAGACGACGGGGTCGCCGCCGGCGGCGGCACCGGCGACGGCTGCCGCGGCGGCGAAGGAGCGGGCGATGTGGCGGACGGTGGCGGGCGCGCATCCGGCGAAGCGGGGGTCGCGCGACTGAGGATGGGGACGAGGAAGGGGTTAGGGTTCGGCGGAGTGGGGAGGTGGAAGAGGGGTCACGAGGACGAGGGTCACAGACCTTGGCCGCGGAAGGGGTGGAGGCGGCGGCGGAGTTGTCGGGCGCCGCGGCGGCGCGCTGCGACGGCATGATGGCCGGGCCCGCGAAGTAGGAGGAAGCCGCGGCGGCCATCGCGCTCGCGGCGGCGCGGGTGCGGTACTGCGGTGTCGGTGGGAACGATGACGACGAGGAGGGGATTTGATCGAGCGGAGCGGAGGTTGTTTGAGCGGGAAAATAAAAAAATGGGTTCGCCGCCGCGGCCAGCATGCGCCGGACGGGGACAAAAGGGTCCAAGTTGGACAGTTGTCACGGAGTCGTTGGTGGAGCGTGAACTGCAACGAGGGACCCGCTTGTCGGAGACTCGGAGGCGAGAATGTGAGAGAGACTGGGCCGGACCGGCTGAGTAAAAAGGCCGGAATCCAAAACACTCCACCGACCACGGCCCAAGCCCGCACCACATGCCCGAGCCCCTATGTGGGCCCGCTCTTCAGCGACGTGGCCTCGGCCCTCGGACGCCGAGCAGGCGAGCACGAGCAACCGCCGCCGCCGCTTCAGGCGGGGACGAGGAAAAGGAATCGGGATCGGAATTCCGGGGCACGTCCGGGCGGGTAATCTTCACCGACTCATACTCGTCAGAGGCAGCCTATCCGCCCTATAGCATATGTGTTTCGTTTTAGGACGATATGAGTCGGGTTGGAGCCAATCCACTTTTATGGATTGGAGCCGACCCATCTCGTGTTTGGATGGGAGGAATGGAGAGGGATAGGTTGGACCTAGTCCTGTGTAGGGTTGAGGAGGTTAAGAGGATTAGGATGGATGTCATTTTAACACCGTTAGTTGTGGGGCCCACTTATCAGCTGTGGGGCCTACCTATCATTCTCTACATTTTTTTTCCTGTTCCCCTCTTCTACTCGGCGCCGCTGGCTCCTCCCCCGTGCCCCCTCTCTCCCCGACGCCACTGGCCGCCTGCTCCCACCCGGCGGCGCTCCTCCCTGCCCGGTCTCGGCACCTCCTCATCCCGGCTCCTCCCCGCGGCACCTCCCACCCCGGCTCCTCCATCTTCTTTCATCCTCCTCTCTTCCCCGACCGCCAGCAAGTCCTCTTCAACCGCCGCCGGCTCCTCCCCACTGCCCCGGCCCCCGGTTCCTCCCCAACCGCAGGCGAGCCCCGCACGCCCCCCTCCCCTGGCTCCTCCACGGCCACTTGCGAGCCCCACACCACCGGCCCCCACCTCCCCGCCCCGGGCGCCCCCATGCCGCCTCCTCCCCGGACCGGCCGCCGGCGAGCCCTGCACGCCCCCGTGCCTCCTCCTCCCCCACCGAGCTTGAGCGGCGACGTCCAGTGCGCACGTGACAGAGACCGACATCGTGCTACTGGGGTTGAGATGGTCCGCTCAATTTTGAGGGACCATCTCAACCCGAATCTACAAGGAATATTCTTCTATTGGGTTGGACCCAACCTTCACCCTCTTCAACCAAACATGGATAGAAATGGGTCGGTTCCAACTCAACCCACTGCGACCCATAACCAAACACACGGTAAGAGTAAACTGCCGGCAGCCACCTCGCCAACAAGGCAACAACCCATTGCAAAGCAGGCAAGCAGCACGGGACGCGCGCACAGTGAGAGAAGGAAAGAGAGGCCTGTGCGCCGATCTACTTGAATTGCCGGCGGCTGCGCAGCCGTTCTAGGCAGCTAGCCCGGACAATGGGTATGTCTCCTCTTCATTCCCCCGTCGGCTGATTCGTATGACTCGTTGAGTTGTCATTGACCATGAAATCTTGCTTCGTCTCATTTTTTTCCCTTTCGATGCCATGCGTTTTTGTTAGCAAATTGGTCGAATTAACTTAGTGCTGGCTCAAAGCAATTATAGGGCTTAATACTGGGGTTGACGCCTTCGTCTTTACTCCCTCATCTCGAAAACCGCATAAGGATTACTAGTAAAATGTCCGTGCGTTGCTACGGTAAAAGCTCAATTGTGTTTTTTAAATTTATGATATTTTTTATTTTCATGACTAAATTTTTATTGCACTTATCGGATGTCTACACATTTAATAAAAAACCAAAAGATTTTGACTTAATTATTTCCTTCAACTCAAATACCCATTAAATTAAAACCTTTTTTTATTAAGCAAGAGAGTTGCTACAGAAAAAATATGTAACTATGTTGTACCATACAAAGCGACCACATTTCACATATGTTCTGGCTTAGCAAACATCGTTGTTGTCTGAACATTGCGTATATATGTTGGTAGACACGGATCCATGTCTAAGTGCAAGTAGCATAGCGTATAGCCAGCCTGCACCGATGCTACTCAATATGCGATAATTTTTATCTTCATGTGTATTTTTTCTACTCTAGTATATATTGGACTCCTAATAAATGCCATGTTTTTTCAGGCGACAAACGGTTCCTAAAGTTTGGAAACTAAATAGATAGTTTGAAAAAAAAAAATTTAAAAAATATTTACATGTATGTTCCTTGCAAACTAAGAATATTTTTTTACCATGATACCAAAAGGGATACTATGGCTACGACCATTACCACGTATGGCAGGGGTTGGTGGATGCCCTGTTTCCTGGTTAGCTTTTCCATAGTTTTGCATCCTATGCGCCGGTTCAAGTGGGAAAAGCTGGTTTTTCTTCGGTTTTCTACTGCTTTACCGTGACGGATAGCAGAATCCAAAAATTTGCCCGTATTTTAAACCTTTGTCGAGTCTCTCGCGACAGCTCGCCGCCGGCCACTCGTCCGCCGAATCCACCGCAACCCCCTCAAAATCACTCCCAAAATCCAATCAACCTATAGATCCAGCACCCCCACATTCTTGGTCGTTGATTTATCCAATTTCCTAACCGGAGAGGCCTCCACGCCTTGGTTGTGGCCATGGTGAGTTGAGGTGTTTGCCACCCCTACTGCCGCTGGCGGCGTCGACCCTAAGCACTATCGGTAGCTACCTCTCCGTGAGCCGCAGCAGCCCTTCAACGTCTGCTCCCTACTGCTGCCAGTCTCGACGCTCCCTCAGTTCCAGGTGCTGCTGAGTCAACGCCGCCCACTGGGTCGAGGCCGGGCGGCGCGGCCGGGGCTGGGGAGGTAGCTCGGGCGCGGCCGGGTGGGGCGGCCGTGGCAGGTGGCGCGGGCGGCCCTCCGCCCCCCACCTCCTCTTCTCCCTCTCCTTCTCCTCCGCCAGATTCGGCCGGCCCCCACTCCCTCTCTCCCAGCTCCTCCTCCCTCTCCCCTGCCGAGGCAGGCGGCGGGCGCAGGCTACGCGGCGCGGGCAGCCAGGGCCGAGGCCGGGGAGGTAGCTCGGGCGTGCCCGGGTGGGCGGCCCAGAAGAGGAGGTGGATGGGTAGAGTCGTGGAGAGGGAGACGGACGGTTCTCGCAGAGGAGCGCAGGCGGCGGATGGGAGGAGACAGAGCGTAGCGGGAGGCAGAAAGCCGTGGCCGCGCCACCACGATAGGCCAGGCATGCCGGCTAGAGCAGAGGCGCCTGCTAGCAGGTGGGTGTCGGAAGGGAGAGAAAGGAAGGGACGGGAGGGAGGCGCGCAGGTGGCGGACGGGAGGAGACGGAGCCTATGACAGGTGAGACCAATGACGGACATTAGTCCTATCTATTATTAAACATCAGGCCCACCTCTCATTGATAGAAGTTGGACCAAATCAAAAAAGTGGGAAGAAACGTTCCTTACTTTAATAATAGGTATATAGATAAGTGTAGCTCTTTAGTTGGCAATCCAAAACAAAATCAAAATTGAAGGCCGATGGCACAATGCCATCACTGATCTCTGTTTGTTGTGACTGATCATGTCGGGGTCCGGCAGTCCACCATGGTGTAGATCAAGGTGGTAGATTGTGTGAAGAGGATCACCGCACCTAGAGCTAGATGGATGAACACAAGGGTACAGGTGACTTTACCAGGTTCGGCTATCATATTGGTGTAATACCCTACGTCATGTGCTCGGAATTGTACTTTCAGTATATAGGATATCGAATATGGCTTGGGTTTTTGATGGGGGCAGGTTTACAGATCTGATTCGACCTAATCCTAGCTATTTACAAGGAAACCTATAAATTATCTATTTACATATTTAAACATGCATATATGCGACTATATCTCTTATGCCAATCCTTCATCTTGATCCGTACGCCTATCCTAAGTCCCCTTCATATAGGCTGTGGCACCCCTTTGGAGGGCGGCTAGGTCCATCCGAGTGGTACAGTGGTTATATCGCCACGGATCACATGCAGAGGTGGCGTTCTGCGAGTCCAAAAAAGTTGTTCCTTTACCTAATAAAATCTGATTTTCTAGAGGGAACCTTAACTGTTTCCTGTGCAACAGAAAGTTCAATAACTTGTGTGGGGGCTGCTCCAATGTGTGTTATTTCTTTTGGCATTCTCCTTTCGCTGTCATGGCCTAACTTGATTGGACTGCAGATGATGGAGCGACCACCTCAGCATCAGAAACAAAAGGCTCCCCTTGCCAACAAGGATATACTGTTCAAGATGCTGTTGAAGGGGGAGGATCAGAAACGATACTATCGGAGGTATGGAATGCTTTTAGTGATGAAATTCCTCATTTTAACTGCTGATGCCGACCGGTCAGATTGTACTTTGGCCCTTTTGTTCGCTCCAAGAAAGATAATCATTGCAACTATTCGCGATTGACAGTGTTGACTTCAATTCCCATGTATGCTTGTTTATGCAGGATACACTTTATCACATACACACTCTCATGTCAATGAGGGATGCTGCCCGTGCTGCTGGTATATCCCGTCAATTTCGTCAGTCCTGGAAGTTCTATCGCAGGCTCATATTCGATATCGAGGCACTCGGTATAAATGAAGACGGACCCGTTGACGAAGTAACAAGTGATTTCATTAGAATAATTGACCACATTATGCAGAATCATTCAGGCATTGGGGTGAAGACATTTAGGCTTCGGGCCGTGGATTGTTACAATGTGCAACCTAGTTATGTTGACCGCTGGCTTCAATGCGCTATAACACCTGGTATTGAAGACTTTGAACTGCTGATGCCCTGGCTCAACAAGCTTGAGTACAATTTCCCATCTTCACTTTTATCTACCGAGAGGGGAAGCTCAATGAAGTCATTTGCACTCTCTGACTGCACTTTCCATTCTGCAGCTGGAGTTGGTTGCTTGAGTAACTTGAGGGAAGTGCGACTTTATTCAGTCCACATTACTGGGGAGGACCTGCTAAGCTGCTATGATATAGTTCGTTTGAAGATACCATGTATGTTGTCTCAGCTTAAGCTCCTACAGGTGCAAGATTGTGGTATGCTGGAGATAATTGAAAGCAGTGCTCCAAATCTCTTTCTGTTCAACTATGTAGGCCGCCCAATACATATCTCACTTGGACATCCGACACAGCTGAGGCATATAGAGATGCTCAGTTTACATGACTCTAACATGCTTTATTCTGCCAGTGCCAAGCTTCATCCATTGCGCCGAATTTGCAAACTCTTTTCCTGACATCCAATTCTGAGGTTAGTGTCTGCTTTGTATACTAATCTTTTACTCTTCACTCGCACCTTGTACGAACTCACTTAAATATTCTATGGACCCTTTTTCTTCAGATAGCTAATACACCTATGGTGCATGGAAAGTTCATCCATCTCAAGTACCTGGAGATAGCACTAATCAAACCAAGCTCTTCCCCAGACTATGACTTCTATTCTCTAGACTCTTTTCTTGATGGTTCACCTGCCTTGGACACTTTTACCTTGCGTGTAAGTCCTTTATCTTATCAAAACTATTGTCAACAGAAACACTGTGATGCTTGGGAAATTAGTAATTTTGCTCATAATTTGCTTGAACTGTAGTGGTTTCATTTTCTAATAATGTAGTAACTCACAAAATGATGCCATTTTAAAATATTTACAACCAAATTGTATAATGGTTGATCACTCATAAATACAAAAGTACTATATCACATAAAAAATGATGTTAGTAGTTTTTTTTCACAAAAAATACTTTCAATATCTTTCACTAATATATATGTTTAAGAAAACTAATGATCAGACACATGTATTATCTTTGTGACTTGTTTTAAACGTCCTAAAAAGAACAGGAATACTGATTAGTGATTTTGTAACAAGGCAAATTGTACATAGTAAGTTAATTAACAAGGCAAATTAGTGATTAGTAGGTTCAACAGTTGAAGTAAACACTTGTTATCGAGGTCATTGCTCCGTTCCTCTATGTGTTATTGCTGAATTGTTTATGTATTAGTAAAATATATATTATGCCAAAACTATTATCCATAGTTTAATTAAATAATTGATTTATTAACCATTTGCAGATACAAGCTGCCAGCCATAAGGCACGATTCGATTCTTGAATGTTCTGATAGCAATTCATTGCATCCGAGGCGCCTTTCAGAACACAGCCATGACAGCCTGAAAAATGTGAAGATCACTGGCTTTTGCTCTGCAAAGAGCATGATTGAGCTTGCAAAACATATTCTTGAGAGAGCACCTTCACTAGAGCACATCACATTAGACACTAGTCGTGGCCGCGATGACAAGTCGGGGAATTGTGCACAAATGTTACAAGAGGAACTCGTTGAAGCTAGAAGAGCTCGCTTGGCTATTGGACGACATCTAGAGGAGCATGTACCCTCTACTGTTAGCCTGAAGGTCGTCGAGTCCTGCAGCACGTGCGTATACTAATTACCTTTAGGTGTTTCCTGAAGTTATTTTGGGCATAATTTATGCAATGCTCAGTTATCTAATTCAAATTTGGGCTGTTCGATAATCGATACATTGTGATGACTTAAAATTTAAAGATATTTTCCTCCGATCCTTTTGGTTCGCATATCTAGTGTTACTTTGTAATTCTGTGTGACTAGCCAAGTTACCATACCAAGTTATGCAATTAAGTGCTGCATATGCACAAACATTTGGCCGTCGCATGAAAATGGTGAAGTGTTTGATTTGTGAATTCTCAGACATACAGAGCACATACGCACGTACTGAACATGTCTATGTCTTTTGCTGTGAGTTACTACTTCATTGAACAATAAAATCCCAAATATATTTTGATCCACCGTTTTGCCTTTCTTTTTTCTTCAGACTAGTGCTTAAACATTAAGCTTTTCATTATCAATGTTAGAAGTTTCTACAAAATGTTTCAGAGATGTAGTCAACTAATTGGCTATCAAAATTGTTCAGAAATCTCCAACCATTTGAGCACCCCGTGCTACCAGCTTCCAATGGCACACCAAGTTTAAGCAAGACCAACCGGATTTGCTCATTTAGAGCAGTAATTCATGTATGCAGAAACTAGTTAACTAACGCGATGGAACAAGGCCTGGACAAGAAAACTTGCAGGCAATTCCTCAGGCATCTGTTGGGCGCCGTTCATGACGCCATCGATCGTAGCTGCTGGGTGCTTGCCGGAGCGCTCGGCGCCACGGGACATCGTACAGCGGCACGGGGACACTGCACAGCGCTGGCCTTCTTCGACATGTGCGCCTTGCTCGGTGCCGGCAAGGATGCCGTGGCGTCTCCACAAGCAGATGAGGGTGTTCGACGACGGTCGCTCCAGCACGCGCAGGAAGAGTAGCGGCGCCTCCACGAGCTGCGGGAAGAGGTGCTGGAGGAGCCTTGACTACCCGAGCGACGGATAGAAATTTCGAAACACTCTCCTGCAAAAGAGAGGAAGGGAGGGGCGCCGGGTACGGCGCGCCAGGGAGGGTTAGGGTGGAGAGGAGCGGAAGGAAAGGGTTGGACAGATTGATCCCGGTCTCGTGATACCATGTAGAGAGATATGATTTGAGGAGACACCACACACCCTAACGAGAGGGTGACATTTAATATACAGTCGGCTTGATATACAAGGAATACAATCAAATACATGATAAGCATAAATCAGCTGTACAATTCCCTAATAAGATAGTGGCCATTAAGACTGCTTTGCCTAAACTCATAGTATCGAACTAATTTCTTAATCCAAATTCAATAAAAGCAGATAGTTAGACTGCTACCATTGCTGTATTTTCACTCTCTTTGTTTTGGTTATGCAAAGCTAGCAGAAAATGTCAGATCCCCCCTATGCAGATTAAATTGAGTGATTGGATTAGTTATATATTTGAATATATTACTGGTAGTGTAAACATGGACACGAATTTCCAGATTGCTGTATGTTTCCATATATTTTCCACATTCTGTTTCTCTTCATTTGCATGGAATATGGAGGGCTAAAATGGAAGTGTAGGCATAATTTTCTTTTGTCATGTCAGCTTACTTTTCTATTGCTGTTGTGTTCTCATGGCATGTTAGAACCAAAAGAAGACTGTAATTACAGTCGATTGTTATTTTTCTATTGGCGAAACATATATGGTATGAAGTTCCAGAAAGAGGGTGAGACTGTAAAATCTGACAATCGCTAGCTTTGGTGGTATTTGCATCTAAAATTTGCTGTCTTGGGTCAATGGGAGGCGCTTGTCTCGACTCATCATTAAGCTACTCTTGGTACTTGGTTGCTATCAAGGTTGATTTGTTTCTGTCAGTTTCACAGTCCTGATAGGGCCAAGGCTGTGGAGATCATAAAATTTGCCAGCTTCAACTTCCATTCCTACATGTACATCAAAAAGATCATCCAACAATCGACCACCAGTCGGTCACCGCACATGTGAGTTCACCTGCAATCATGGGTTTGATTCACACAAAAGCAGAAGTTGAGTTTTTGCCCATTCTTGCAACTGACCCTTATGCTGTATCATACTGTTAGTACTGATACTCTGGATTTTAATCTGCACAGCTTAGATGGCTGAGTTAAGAGTTGGCAAAGGTCTGTCCATTTAATGTCAATGAGGTAATAACTTTTATGGGATCTTTCAGTATTCCACCCTTTTGATACTAAATTCTCTTACTGTTCCTCTTGAATGAAATTGGTTATATGGAAGTAATAAGGGAGTCACATGTGGTTACTGTAGGCCACATCAGGGCTCCTTAGAACTTCTATGGAGTCTGTTTTTGAGCAGTACATTCATTTTGGCCTCCCTCCATTTCTCAAAGCTGGGACTTGGTGGTTGGTGCTGATGCCCCTCAGTTTATTGGGTATGGCCTCCTTACAGGACTCTGTATTATTTTCATTTATTTAATTTTATCAGTGGCGTACTTCTTATAATATGGTCAGATTAATGGCAATAGATATAACTCGAGGTATTAAGATCTCCATAACATCTTAATACTCTTGTGGTGCATTTTTGTACGTTCTATGATAGGCATGATATTCTTTGTCCTTTACTTTATTTTTCAGTATTTTTCTGAACTTTAAGTAGTGGACTGGATCAGATACACTAATATCTTTTTTTCTTAATCAATAGTCAATATATATGGACATGCGTCTTTAAAAATATAAGGATGCTTAGGGTCAAGTATTGTTTTTCAGTCACATTTGGGGATGGTGTCAATCAGTTAAGTCAAATCTTTTTGACCAGACAGTTAGGCTTGTGATCAGGTTTTCTTATCACTATTAAATATCAATATCAATGGTAGTGAAGTTAGTTAAGATTCATAAATTTCTGTCATCACTGAACATATATTTCAGCTTCCCCTTTTTTCTGTGATAAAACAATATGCATGATTATTGTGACGGTGTGAGTTCATAGACAAGGAGTATTAATTGTGGTCTTAGCATCTAGGCTATGAAACATTCATATGAAATCTTTAGTCATGGATATGCTTTTACTAGCTACTGAGTTTATAGTCTGTTAAAAGTGGATAATTCTTTTTGCTTATGTCATTGGTGGAGAGCAGTTAAATAGATGATATGTCGTTGCTGTCTACTGCTCCAAGCCTCCAAGCTTGCTGTCTCACAGCTTCATAGGAAGGTGTTTGCTGCTGCTGAGTGGGGCTTCAAGTTGTTGCAGAGGTATGTTCAATTTCCCTGCTTGGTACAACCTTCTTTTTTTGCCATGGTTATATACTTCCGAAGAGGCAGTGCCATTTATCAGAGCATTGTCCTTGGTCAATTGACAGGATAACATGAGCCTTTACAATCCTGTATTCTGACCCAAATGGCATGCTGTAGTGTTACGAAACATGTGAATCTGAGTACTTTGTGGATATATGATTCTAACACTTACTCTGATACACAAGTGTCAGGGTTAGGCTTTTCTTGGTCACGATACTTACTTCTGAAGACTGGGTTCTGAGTCTTGCTTCCTTATCGAGCACATAATGAAACCTTGAGAGCTTACTATGATAGCATGTTGTAAGTGTTGCCGAAACTTTACTGATCAGGGTACTTCCATCTTGGTGTCTGGCTCCTTACAGTTCTATGCTATTCTGTTGCTTTCAGGGTTGAAGATGGGAGGTCCATGAAATCTATTTCTCTTCAGCTCTGCTGACTCAGAGGCTCTGTTCGTCTGAGACTTTCTTTATCCTGGCATCAAGAGAGAGGACTGCCAGTGGCTTGAGGGGTTCGATGTAGGGTACTGGGTGACTGAAATGTTATATGAGACGGTGCTGACTGCATTAGCATCGCTTTTCGCCTATTCTGATGGTTCTTGAAGAATTAGGAATGGATTTAGCTTTGCTGGCAGTCTCTTCAGATTGTTTAGTAAGCTGAACGTTCTTGCGTGTAGGAACAACAGTTAGTGCATTTGTCTTCTTAATATTTTTGTCAGGTCAGGTGGTACTGTAGTGATTTGCGTATGGTTGTGCTGCATAAGATTAGAGAGCCATGGTGGCTTTTGTTCTTCAATATCTCGATTACTATTTACTACTATGGAACGTACCAAGCCAACAATGCACCTGATGTCATGAAATGCTGACTGGACAATGGGTACCCACACTTTCAATTTCATAATATGAAATTTAATGGGTATGCTTAGGAAAGTTATATCTACATGGTTTCCAATACATTGTTTTGTGACTGTTTTACATGGTAATGCTATTTTTTACCTTAGCTGTGGATAGGGCGCGAAGCACGCCTAATGTTCTAGTGACTTCAGTTCTTATATAAAATCTTGTGCAAGCATGATACTACTGCTGTCCTCCTGCTGAAAGGTGGTTGTGTTTTTGGGATGGCTGCATCCTGAATGACTGAATTTTAGCTAGGTGTGCAATGGCAATCTGCAAAAGAAAAGTTGAAATGAAACCACCTATCAATTGCAATTGTAGAAGATCGAGAACACCAATTTCTTGGAATCGATTCTCCAGTATTTCATCAAACTGTTTTGTTTCCGTGATTACCTTAATCTGACATCATGCCATATTTTTCATGGAATTTGAAGATATTTGGAGGTATTATATGTTTTTAGTACAATTTCATGCTCATTTGAGGCTTTTGGCCTTCGATTCAAATAGGGAACGATCTACTGGTTGGCATTACATTAGGTTGTTCACGACTTCACGGTACACATATTCGCTCGCAGTTGCCTGATCTACTGAAGATGCTGCCTTCGCAGGCTCGCAGCGAAGGACTCTGCTTGACAACCGATTAGATGCTGAATCTGACTTGGTGAACAGGGATAACTAGCTAGCTAGTCAGGGGGTTAAGTCGGTTGAGACCTGTATAAAAGGACAGATAGGAGATGCAAACGGTCATGTTCCTTTTCTCTTCGCTCCCCTGTTCTTGAACCGCCCCCAACCGCCACAACCGACTCCCAATCTCCCATACGAGGACACGCCTCCCCCGCCGCGGTCCCTAGCGCACCAGCGGCGGCGCCCGTCCTCGGTGCCGAAGAACATCAACAGCGGAGGCGCGACGTCAAACCCGTCCGCCGCCGTCTCCCCCGCCGGTCTTCGTTCCTCCGGCCCCTTGGCGTCGACATCGAGCGCCAGCGGCGGCACCCGTCCTCCGTACAGCGGCGGTGCGACGTCCTCCCGGCGGCACTCGCCTTCTTCTTCCACGTGCCACATCGTCCGCCGCGGGGCCGCGAAGATGGCTTCCCGCATCGAGAGGAATATGGTGGTCAGGTGCCTGGGGGACCTTGAGAAGGCGGAGCGTGCTCGCGCGGATCATCTGTGCTTGAAGGTCTCGGGCTTCCGTCTACGGGACGTGCTGCCGATGACAAAGATCCTCAGCCGCAACAATCAGGCCCGCTTGTGGTGGAGGCTAGTGCCTGAGGCGGCGGTCGCTCTGCTGCACACTGCATTGAGAAGATCCAGATGGACGTCTTCGGGCGGCTGCCGGTCACGTTGTCCCGCCTCAACCAGAATTTCAAGACAGCGAGCGAAATCACCCTTGATTGCCTTGCCATCTTCCGCGAGGAATCTAGTACTCCGATAGAGACAGAAGCCAGAGACGCGATGGAGATGGCGCTCAGCTCGCTGGACATCGCAAGGGAGGCCGATGTGCTCGGTGACGACCAGACTGCAGTTCGAGGGTCCCTCGATGATCTGGAGCGCAAGAGGTCAGAGCTGCTTAGCAGGTTAGGTACCCTGATTCTGGACATTAGAGCTCTGATGGAGAGGGCGGTTCCCCTCCCGTCCTGAAGATTGGAAACGTTCGAGTCTGTAATTAGTCTGCCCTCCAAAAGCCTTTCTTCCTGGCTTTGTTCTGGAATCGCGATGTCGTACATTGTGCTTAGTTAGATGCAGTAGTAAATCGTGTAATGCAGTTAGTATGCATCTACTCCTTTTTTTCTGTGCATTCCTTCTCCTTTTTTTGGATGATGAATGAGGGTGAACGACGGGGTCGGGGCCCCAACCTGATTTTTCATTGCAGAACAATGACGGCCGCCGGCCCGGTTTCAGTTGTGTGAGTCTTCTTTTAGTTATGCATCATTTGTTGACATGCTGTTGCTTATTAGATTGATCGAAAGGTTTGGCACGACGCCCTCATCCCTGGGCAAAAGCGGCACCTCGGCTCACGAGTTACGGTGTTCCCAGATCTTGGGACGGTGGCGAGCCGCGATAGTCGCCAACTCGCGAACCAGAACGCCGCGTGGCAGAGATGGCACGTCAAGTCTCGCGTGGGACAACGTTCTGATTCTGCCCAGCAGGCTGTGCTTGCTCTTGCCTCTTGGTGGTCGGTGCAGCATTGGCCATCCCGCAGCTCGATCGAACCAGGCGGCGAGGCGGTGCAGAGCCTCCAACTCCGTCGCGGCAGCACGGGTGAGTTCGAGTTCGATGCCTGGAGGGAGAGCCGGCGGAATCTCTGACAAGGGCCCCCCTCCGGCTGCCACGATTCGCCCAGAACGCACCCGTCGTGGACATCCACAATGGTCTAACGCAGGGAGCAGAGCGCGCCGCGACGCCCAGTGCTCGACTTCGACGTTGCCCGGTCAGAGTGAACGAGTATGCTCGCGAGCCCACGACGAATCTCCCGTACGTGTTATATAGGTGACGCAGGAGATTCAGTAGCAGGACCACCGGTTCTCAGGCGCCTTGGACTTCGGAGAGGCGAACCCGTTCTCAGGCGGTCAGGCGACGAGGCAGCGCGCGCGCCACTCGCCGTTTCCTCGCCAGTTCCAGATGAACGCGTGGCGCCGGCTGTCTGTCGAGCGCATCAATGCCGCCCTGGAGAAGCTGCATTATGCTGCACACATCGCGTAGGCCAAAAGGCTGCCAATGCAAGGACATAATCTGCCAGTACCGGGCGCCCCATCTGGGTGAGGCAGCGAAGCTTGCCAGCCAGCAAGATGGCGATCAGCCCGGAAGGGAGATGATCAGCGCGAACGCCGAGATCCTGGACTTTCTCGTTTGACAGTGGACGCGAGGGACGCTGCCTCCGCCTCACGCCACGACTCGTCGGAGTGCCGCCGAGTTCCGGCCGTCTCCCTCTCTCCTAGCCGCCTTGAAGCCGCCCAAGCTTGCGCCATGCACACATTTCAGCTTCGGATTTGCCCAGTGATCACCGAGGCTTCAGGCAGCACGCACGAGCGAGACACACCTCTCACCCTCACACACGACGTGGTGCGCTGCTGTTCATTCACCAGGAGCGTCCAGGAACAGAGCCGCGCCCGTGATCGAGCGCGGCGCCTCGGCCGTCTCCTCGGCAGCGGCGGCGGCGATGGCCCCGACATTGGGCACGGTTACCGTGAGCACGCCGGCGTCCATGGCGGCCCTGAAGCCGTCCACGGCGGCCGGCGGCGTCCTCGGGAAGGTGGAACCTGCCGAGGAACGTGGCGAAGCTGCGCTTGACTGCCACTGTCGCTGCGCTCCTCCCACCGCAAGCTGAGCCCCACCCCACCCGCTCCGTTTGTCCTGCGGTGCTAGCTTCCCACCGGTGCAAGGTGAGTGACTCATGCGCATGCTCAACCTCCTGCCCAAGGAGGAGGAGGCGGCGGCATATCCAGATGGCTCCGGCGAGCAGAGATGCGCCCGCGTGGCTGTGGGAGCTTCTTGGAGCGGCACGTGAGCCTGCTGCTTACTTGTAAAAATTCAGTATTCAGTTGACATGTTCAATTTGCATTCAATGTTCAGTTAGCATTCAGTGTCCAATTAACAATCAGTGTTCAGTTAAAATTACAATCAATTAGCATTCAGTGTTCAATTGGCTTGTTCAATTTAGATTTCAGTTAGCATGCTCAGTTAAAATTCTAATCAATTAGCATTCAGTGTTCAGTTGGCTTGTTCAATTTAGGTTTCAGTTAGCAGGTTCAGTTAAAAACTTAAATCCTAATCAATTAGCATTCGGTGTTCAGTTCGCTTGTTCAATTTAGAGTTCAGTGTTCAGTTCTTCAAGGGAGGGGGGTTGATTCTATTTGTATTTTTTTCTTAATTGTTCTGTTAGTGATGTGTCAGCATCCTATTTGTTGTTGTCAAGATTAGCGGATCAAGACTTAGACTAGTAAATTTTTTTTATGCGCGTAAGGCTTCGGATGGTGGCGTGGGAGACACGGGGTTAGACTGGTTCGGGCAAAGGAACGCCCTACGTCCAGTATCGGGAGCTGCTCGTGTTGCCCACGCGGGGTTCTGTAGTAGGGGTTACAGGAGTGCGAGAGAGGGAGCTGATCCCAGGTCTCTTGGGTGTGCACTGATGCTCTAAGTGGGTGTGAGTGTGCTCTGTTCGCTTTTGAGAGTCCCCTCGTCTCAGGCCCCCAGTTCTCCTTTTATAGCGCAAGGGAGCCACCGGGGTTACAGGTGAGACCGGGTGTCAGGGGGAGTAAGAGAGATAAGCTAAGTAAAATACAACATAAGGAGAGGGACCAAGTTCCAGGGCCGCCACCCCTCGCTCCGGCCCCCGGCTCCTGTCAGCACGTCCGTCGAGGGAAGGCGGTTTCCTCCAGATCCTGTCGATGATCTCCCCGGTGGCCGTTGCCGCCGGACACGATGATGATGTTCAGTCTTGGCATTTGTGCCCGCCGGGGAGGATGGCCGATCTTGTTATCTTGCTGATCGCCCGTGAGATGCGGACGTCGCGTCCCTGTCATCGGGAGCGCGGGGCGCGAGAACGAGCGGAACGCCCTCCTGTGCCGGACGGCGCGGGCCATGAGTACCCTGTGGCGAAGCAGAGGAAGCCGCGGCCACTGCAGCTCGCGCCGCGCGGTCGCGCATGGGTACTCGTGACAGGTTGCGTTGGGAGCGCCAGCCCCTTTCTGCATGCTAAGGCTGCGGTGCATTTATGGTGAGGTCGATAGGGGGACCCACGAGATCAACACCCTGATCCTCCAATCTGCGCTCGAGGCGGATATTTGTCTTGTGGGCCCGAACGAGTCCGACCCCGCGCCCAGGGTCGGGCGAGGCGGAGTTTTGCGGCGGGGTCGGGCGCTCCCGACTCCGGTCCCCTGGGTCGGGCGAGGCGGAGTTTAGTCTTCAAGGGGTCGGGAATGTCCGACCTCGGGATGCCGAGTCGGGCGAGGCGGAGTTTAGTCTTCAAGGGGTCGGGAATGTCCGTCCCCGGGACGCCGGGTCGGGCGAGGCGGAACGTGGCCTCTCCCTCCCATATTGGGCCGACGGCAATCTTGTCACTTTAGGTGGGCCTGGGCCTTTACGTTTTGTTATTTCCATGGGCTCGAGGAGATCGTTAATATTTTCCCCCAACACTATTGGCAAAAAAAAATGATTGATAACTAAATTTAAAATCACCCACTCGGATGATGATGGGTACTGTGGAACTCGTGTAGAAATGTTGTTGGCAATAGTTTTGGGCCTTAGCCCATTACCTGCCGTAGCCAAGGCTGCCTATAGCCTGTAGGCCTGAAAAAGGCCCAACTCCGAAAGGCGGTGGAGGCCTGACTGACCCAAGCGCCAACGTCAGCAGCAGACGCGGTCACGCGGCCTCCTCGCCCTCGCATACTTCTCCTCCCCCTCTTCCCCGCCCCGCCGCCACTTCTCCCACAACTCTTCACCAACGCGCCGCCGCCGCCGCGAAGAAGGCGAAGCGGCACCGGAAGGAGAAGAAGAAGCGAAGCGAGCCCCTTCCCCGCCCGTGCCAAGCCGAACCCCGGAAGCGAGGGAAGGGAAGAGAGAGCGGCGCGAGGATGCCGACGGTGACCTGCAACGCGTGCAACGCGGGGTTCGACGACGAGGAGCAGCAGCGGCTCCACTACCGCTCCGAGTGGCACCGCTACAACCTCAAGCGCAAGGTATGGCCGTCCTTCGCCGCAGCCGTCCGTCTCTCGCTAGCGGGTTCTAGGGATTAGGGTTCATGCGGCGGGCGCTGCCTTTCTGCAGGCGACATGACGTGTTGAGTTCTTTGGGGGAGAGAACGATAATTATGCCTAGGGGTTCTGTGCAAAAGCTTTACCCTTCGGTATCGGAATTTCGAGCTTGTTTACCAATAAGGCATAGGAATGTTTGACCCCAACCTCTGAACCTAAGTTTTGTCGATTTTTAATGGTTGCGTGTTGGTTGTATGATGTATGTTAATAATTTAGAGACGGAAATGTCACTGAGGATTGGTAGTTAGTCTATTAGAATTTGTTTCCTTCTAGATGCTTTAGAGTTCCAGTAATCCAGTTCATCCATGAAAAGTGATTAGAACTTAGAAATTCTAGATATTTTTGATATTTTTATGGACTTGGATAGGATAACGATCTTATATATAGGTAATTGTCTCACCTGGATATCATGGAGGTTACTTTTGGACAACTATTTAACTTCTGCTTGGCCTTTTGATTATGTTACCTTGTTGCTTCCTTCAGTTTGAACTTCCCCGCATGCCTTGCTTTGTCTTGATATGTTAAATGGCTTCAGGTGGCTGGAGTTCCTGGTGTGACTGAGGCTCTGTTTTTGGCTAGACAAGCTGCTTTAGCAGAGGGGAGCAAGCCTGCAAGCACCCCAATGCTTTACAGTTGTGCTCTCTGTGGAAAGGAGTACAGGAGCTCAAAAGCTCATGAACAGCATCTTAACTCAAGATCACATCTTATGAGAGCCTCTCAGGAGCCCAATGCCTCCATTGCTGGAATCACGATAGTCAAACCTCTTCCTGAGCGAGTTCCACGTAGAGCTCCATCTGCAGTAGAGGATGAAGATGAAGATGAGGAGGAAGAGTGGGTTGAAGTTGACCCAAATGAGATGGAGTTGGCTGATGATTCTACTTCAAGCATGCAAATAGATGAGCGGTCATCCAAATCATATGATGACATGGATGATCTTGAAGAGTTGGATATCTCGTTGTGTTTCATGTGTGATCTCAAGCATGACACCATAGAAGACTGCATGGTCCATATGCACAAGAAGCACGGGTTTTTCATACCTGACAGTGAATACTTGAAGGATCCCAGTGGTCTTCTTACTTATGTCGGACTGAAGGTGAAAATTTTCACCAGTGTAACATCTGATGGTTTATGTGTGCAAACATGCAGTTTTAATCTTCAGGCTGAATTTGTTATCCTACCTGCAGGTGAAGCGTGATTTTATCTGCCTCTACTGTAATGACAGATGCCAGCCCTTCATAAGTCTAGAGGCTGTCAGGAAACACATGGATGCAAAGGGTCATTGCAAATTGCGGTATGGAGATGGTGGAGATGATGAAGATGCTGACCTCGAGGATTTCTATGATTACAGCAGCAGGTTTTTATTAAGCTCAACTCTATATTACTAAGTTTGTTTGTTTGAAAAATGTTTCTTCCTGTTCCTGTGAGCAGCATTGAAAGATTTTTGAAAGAAAAGGGTTTTAATTTGGGAATCTAGTAGGTGACCATCCCTTGGCAGTTACTTAGGGGATGGTCATGTTGAGTACCATTTTCATTTGAAGGTCGCAAGGAACTGTACTATAGATGGATTTTAGTAATAATAAATTATACTTGAACAGCATATTGGTGTTGATGGATGTTTGTTGCAAATTCTAGAAATTTGTATCATGTTATGCTGTTGTCCTAGTCATGTTATGCTATTACTACTAAGTTCGTGCTGTTGAGTTGTGACCCCCTGATATTCCATTAAGTTGCCTAGACTGATGCACATAGTCATTGGTAAAGAATAATCTTGAGAATTTGTCAATGTTTACAAAATATTTTCTTAAGAAATAGAAAGATAATGGAAAACACTTGAAGTTTTATACAGGCATGGTTCAGACAGTTTTTTTTGTGTCATGGTCAGTTTTGAATTTCTTAGTTTTGGTGAGACAATTAAGTTTGGACGCATCTAACAATTTACTCTCACTGCAGTTATGTTGATGTGGAAGGCAAGCAGTTGATTGCTGCTGATGACGCTAACAGCAACTTTGAGCTTGGAAGCGGTGGGTCTGAGCTAGTAATAACAAACAAGAGTGAGAAAGGAACTCGTGTGACAACTCTTGGTTCTAGGGAATTTATCCGCTACTACCGCCAGAAGCCGCGGCCTTCTGTTGCTACAGATCGTGCTCTTGCACTTTCACTGGCTTCCAGGTATGAACCTTTCTGCTGTCCACTTGTCCATTTCAATGCTGTCTAAATGTTATTTCACTCATGAAATGTCTAAACCTTTGGTTTCACACCGGACATGATTTCTGTTTTTGCTGCAGCTACAAGAGCATGGGCTTGGTGACAGTTCAGTCTAAGGAGCAAATGGTGAGACTGAAGGTTCTCCGAGCAATGAACAAGAGCGGGGTCGAGACGATGCGAACCAAGATTGGTATGAAGAGCAATGTGATCAGGAACCTCCCAAAGAACTGCCCATATTAGATGATAACGCCTCATCATGTGTGGGGTTCAAACCCATCTGGGGGCTTATCTCGAGATGTCTATGGCGTCTTGTGTTTTTTGTCCATCACTAACCATCGTGATGCTTAAGATATTCGCAGTAGCAGTATACCTTCCATACAAATGTTTATTTTCGGGGAGTCAGATGTTATGTTCTTACTGTTATGTAATTTGTTGAGCTGTGTTGGACAGCTATGACATCTATCCTTGCTCTTTGTGCCATGTGCTAATCCTGCCATGTGTTCGCTGCTGAGGCCCGTCCGTGGTTAAGTAGTGTGGCCGCCTGTTGCATCATCTGTCAGGAGGACAGCAGCAGATACCTACGATGACGAGCTCACCGTGAGGGTTTGACCTGTCTCTCGTTTCAGCGCCAAGTGATCGTGAGGACGGCTGCCCATGTTGGCCAAGTGATCGGCCGGCTGCCCATGTTGTTTGTCCCAGTTACGGGATTTACTCGTATCTTGAATAGGACAATGTGTAACAAATATCGTCATTGGTGTTATTGGCTTAGTTCTAACTGTATAAAACGCAAGCACTCGCGTTGGACGCTGAAGAGGAAGGTGCCGTGGAGTGATTCAATTTGGTGTGGCATGTGTGCTTTAGGACGAAGGCTTTACGCTCCAACCCCCCCCCCCCCCCCCCCCCCCCCCCCCCCCCAAAAGAGACTGAATTTTGCAGGGAAAGTTTAAACTTTAAACTATGGTGTAGATCTATCAGCATGCTTTGCTTTGCTCATTACCTGTGTCCCAGTTAATTCAGTTCAGCAGGAGAAGTCCTCCTTTTGAAAACTCCGTAGAGGTTCCTTGAGCAAGGAGTTTCCACGTGGTACATTCTTGACTCAGGTCCTCTCTGCAGTGGCCGCTGACTTGCCTATTTGTCACGACAAGATTGCCAATTTCGACTTTTGCATTCACGCTTTGACAGGCAACGCTTTTGCTGTGCATACTACTTGCATACTCGACTACTCGTATTTGTTTGTTGAACATCAGTGGTCAAAGCACAGGCATCAAAAAGTCAAACTTGTTAATTTACTTAAAATCAAGCACTAATTTTTTTTCCATTTATATAGTATGGAATTGTCATATTTTGTTCGATATCCATACCAAAATGCGTCAAATTCCAATATAACAAAAACGAAGTTCTTGCAAACAAAATTTCGAAAATAAACCCATAAGGTTATGATTCGATGCTACTCCTTTCTTTATCAATACGCGCCGGGCAGTTGACTATAGGCCGCTTCAAAAAGAAATGATTCGATTCTCTTTCCAATGACCGTGCACAATTGTTTAAATCCATAAATTCCACGTGCGCCGCTTCGGTTCCTTGGAAACCAAGAAGGCAAGGAGTATTGCTGCCGGGTCCGAACGGACCTCAGTTCTAGCGTCTAGGAGCCTATAACTCGCGAGTCCTAGAAGAGGAGGGAACAGGAAAGCAAGGCTCCCTTGCAGAAGTTGTAGCTCGTCCCTGCCAACCCAAGCAGACCGAAGCGAGCGAAGAGGAGAGAGAGGGAGTCATCAGCATGGCGACGGCGACCTGCAACGCGTGCAACGTGAGGTTCGTCGACGACGAGCAGAAGCGGCTCCACTACCGCTCCGACTGGCACTGCTTCAACCTCAAGCGCAAGGTACCGATCGTCCCCTCCGCCGCGACCCCGACGTTTCGTACGTGCTGCTGCGTTCTGAACTTCTGATGTTTATAATGCTTTGTTCAGGTTGCCGGAGTTCCTGGCGTGACCGAGGCTCTGTTCTTGGCCTGGCAAGCCGCATTAGGGGAGGGGAGCACCCTCACGGGCACTCCGATCCAATACGGCTGCGCTCTGTGCGGGAAGGAGTACAGGAGCTCGAGAGCTCACGCGCAGCATCTCAGCTCGCGATCGCATCTTATGAGAGCCTCTGATGAGGGGCCCGATTCCTCCATTGCTGCTGGAATCGCAGTCGTCAAGCTCAAGCCACCTGCTGAGCGCAGAGGCGGCCCGGCTGCGGTGGAAGAGGAGGAAGAGTGGGTTGAAGAGTTGGATGATGAATCTACTTCAGACATGCAAGTGGATGAGGATTCCTTCGGATGTGATGGAGAAGCTGAAGAGTTTGACACCTTGCTCTGTTTCATGTGTGACCTCAAGCATGAGTCAGCAGAAGACTGCATGGTTCATATGCACAAGAAGCATGGGTTCTTCATACCTGACAGTGAATACTTGAAGGATCCCAATGGCCTTCTTACCCATGTTGGACTGAAGGTAGGCATTTGTTCTTCTTTTTTTTGTGTGTGTGTTTTGTGTAGCATAGCTAACGTTCTATTCATGTGGTTTTAAATCTTCATGTGCATTGGTTATTCCACCTGCAGGTGAAGCGGGATTTCATCTGCCTCTACTGCAATGACAGGCGCCAGCCCTTTCAGAGCCTAGAGGCTGTCAGGAAACACATGAACGCAAAGGGCCATTGCAAATTGCGGTATGGAGATGGTGATGATGATGAAGATGCTGACCTGCAGGATTTCTACGATTACAGCAGCAGGTTTTTATCTAGCCTAATTTTACCAAGTTCCTTCTAACAAAAGGTCAAGGTCACTTCCTGCTTCCATGAACAAGGAAATTTGAAAGGTTTATTTAGTCAGGGGAAGATCATGTGGGGTACTACCATATTCATATGAATGTCACGTGAACTGTTGCATGGATGGATTCCTATTACTAAAATCTACTGACTTTTTTTTGAAATAATAAAAACCTACTGACTTAACGTATCAGGGTTGTTGGCATGGATATGTTCAGCAATTTTCAGAGATACATGCCTGGTTTGTTTTGTTGAGCTGTGACCCTCGTATATTCCATAAAGTTACTTGGATTGGAACTAATTGGATATTTGTTAGTTATAAACATATTATTTGTGGTAAAATAATAAAATTCGTATGCATCCAGTCTAACAGTGTTACTCTCGCTGCAGTTATGTTGATGTCGAAGGTAAGCAGTTGGTTGCCGCTGATGGTGTTAACAACAACATCGAGCTTGGAATTGGCGGGTCAGAGCTGGTAATCACAACCAAGAGTGGTAAAGGAACTCGTGTCAGAACTCTTGGTTCTCGGGAATTTACCCGCTATTACCGCCAGAAGCCACGGCCATCGGCTGTGACAAACTGTGCTCTTGCACTCTCCCTGCCATCCAGGTATGCCATGTACCTGTAACTTGTCCATTTGACTCTGTCGTGTCAGTGCATCATAGCACATAGTTCGCATTTGGCAAGGCCTTACTATCCGTGTTTTCCCCTTCAGCTACAAGAGCATGGATTTGGTGGCAGTTCAGTCTAAAGAGCAAAGTCTAAGGATGAAAGTTGCCTGAGCAATTTCAGTTTTTTTTTAATGTGAGCAACGAACACAAGTGAGGCCGACGAACCAAAATCAGTAAGGGTGATGATGCATGCATCGATGATTCTGAATGGAACTTGTAACATATGGTTCATTCTAATTAGTATAATAATATATTAAGTGGGATGGTCAATGAGTTAGGACAATTTACCCAACCAAATAAAAAGATCGTTATTATTTTAACATGAATCAAATGATACAACTAACCGAACACATCAGTGTGACTCAAACCAAAATCGAGTGCAGGTGTCAAGCTCTGGCAGGGGGCCTCACTATGATGAAGCCCTGGCAGGAGCTTCACCATGACATGCTTATGGTGTCTGATGCTATCCTTGTCCATCACTGACATTTATTTGTGTGCTTAACATTTGTCCAAAAGGAACATACCTTTCCATGTAAATCTTTTTGTTGAATCGTGTGTTTTTCTTCTCTGTTCTTTGCCGTGTCGTGTGCTAATCCTGCCGCAAGGCATTTGCATTCGCTGGTACAACTTCCTCGTGGCCAAATTGTTTACGCAGTCCCTTTGCTTTGTTTTTTTTGAACTTGCCTGGGCAAGAATTACATCAGCAGAGTCCATTTGTATGTCTTTTTTTTTTTAACGAATCCGGCAGGAGAGTTGCAGATTGTAAAAGAAGTTCCAAACTCAAAAGTCGATTTGTGCATTAGTTTACTTGAACCCCTGTTGTAAACTTCTAATATTTAGATGCCGATCGCCTCATCAGGCTGCACGGTGGAGCAGCCATGAGTTTCATCTGCTCATTTCCTTTGTATGGAAACGTAAGAGAACTTGTCTTTATCTTCTAGCTCAACCGATGTGATGCGCAGGTAGAAGGCTCAAGGAATCTTCTCCATTTGGTACCACATTCTCTTCTTCTGCCCTGCACGCGTCATTCACACTGACCTACTCGTCACGTCACCAATGTCAAAGAGACAGGAGACGGTACATTGTACGTACACGGTTTTCCGATTTATAACATGGTGGATTTCCACGTGGTTGAAAACACACCTCTTTTGAAATTTCAACCTTCCAAAACTAAGACGACTGTTCCCACATAAGATTTTGACCAACAAATCCATAATAAAGCTACCATTTTTTTCGAAAAAAATAAAGTTACCATTTACATGTACCATACTTAGAATGCATGAATTTCATGTGAATAATTCGAATCATGTAATAGTTATGAAAAGAATTTTTTTTGCTATCTAAATGGGACCATCATGGTTCAGAGACCACTATATTGTGGGAAAGATAAAAAGGTGTTCAACACTTGACCAAACATCTGGAAAAAATAAAGAAAAGAAAAAAGAAAAGGAAAGCTGCGGAGGCAAGCGGCGGAAAATGTCAAACAAAAACAAGAGTGGCTGCAATCGCCGGCCCGGCCCCTCCCACTCTCTCTCCTCTCCTCTCCTCTCTCCCTCTCTCTCTCCACTCGACGCACGCAACGCAAGCGCAAATGGCTCAAAAAGTCCAACTCCAAACCTAGACTAGACTCTCCCCGAGGCGACGCCGCAGCCGAGCGCGACGCCGCCGTCCCCCTTCCCCTCCTCCCGTCCCCTCCCGTGCCGCGCCGCGCCGGACGGCCCCTCCCTCCCTCCCTCCGTCCGCCGGATCCTCCACCCGCGGCGGTGCCAACCCTCTACCGGTCGAGCGGAGCGGAGATCCGTGCCCGGTCTCGTCTTCTGTTGTTGGTGAGTAATCCCCCTTCTTGTTTGCGCGGATAGGCTCCCTTTACGATGGTTTTGTTCGCAATCGGTTCCAAAATTCTGAATAGTTCCGGAGTCGACTCGATTCACTCAAGTTGTGGATTTGTGCGCGCGCGCGCTGCATGGTGCCACCCAGTTAATCCAATCCATCCCCGCCGATGCCCATCAGCGCGCAGAATCGATCGATCTCAGATGACACCGCGCCGTAAAAAGTTGGTTGTTGGTGCAGGTGTTGATGCGGTTTATTTTTTCCGAAATTTTTGGGGGTTCAACTGAACCCCCGTCACCTCACGGCAACTCCGCCCCTGGGCAACGATATTTTGGGATCCAAATCGGATTCAGTTCATGCGCACTTGTTGATTTCTGTTGGATTTGTAGGATTGGTAGAGTTTCTGCAGAACTGCTGAACTGTAGGAAATCATACCATTATGCTGATGAGTTCTCATTAGTCCTTTTCCAGTGTCAAGTAGTCATGTGGGTTTATGGGGGAATCATTACATGGATTGATTGGAGGTATTAGGATGTTTGTACCTGCCATGTTGTCCTTTGATGGAAATGCTAATTATGTCATGCTGTTCAACCTGTTGTTGTACACTACTGAATTTGTGCACGGAACGACTTGGAATTGATCCGACAGCCTCTTGATGTCATGCAGGTTGTAATGAAAAGCTGTGCTTGCTAGGTTCACGAGTTTTGGTTGGAAGTCCGACATGGGTTCAGGAAACCTGCTCATGAAGAAGGTGGTAAGGCACAGCTCTTTTGACCTGGACATACAGCTTGATAAGAGTTGGATGGAGGATGTTACCTGCCCGATCTGCCTTGATTACCCTCACAATGCAGTCCTACTGAGGTGCACATCTTATGAGAAAGGCTGCAGGCCGTTTGTCTGTGACACAGACCAGACCCGCTCAAACTGTCTCGAGAGATTTAAGGGTGCATATGAGTTGCCTGCCAACGTGAAAGTTTCTTCGTTAGCCGTGCCTCCTCTTGATAGCATTATTCATATTGTGCCATCTAATGCAAACAACCGCCCAAGCTGCCCTTTGTGTAGAGGTGATGTTATCGGATGGATTGTTATCGGTGAGGCTCGGATGCATCTTAACCAGAAGAAAAGGTGCTGCGAAGAGGATTGCTGTTCCTTTGTTGGTAACTTCAATGAGCTTCAGAAGCACACACAACAAAAGCATCCAGATTCACGCCCTTCAGAGATTGATCCTGCTAGGCAAGTTGATTGGGACAACTTCCAGCAATCTTCTGATATCGTAGATGTGTTGAGCACAATACACGCACAAGTTCCCAATGGAATTGTTCTGGGAGATTATGTAATTGAGTATGGGGATGATGACACTGGAGAGGACTATGAAGTTTTCCGCAGGGTCAGGACGAACTGGTGGTCATGTATATTTTGCAAGGCATTTTCGAGATCTTCAAGAAGCCGTAGAAGAGCAAGAGCAAGGGAAAGAAGAGGCAATGGAAGAAGGAATGGCAATCAGGCAAATCTGGAAAATTTCAATCTGGAGGTTCCAACACAATCTGTTGAATTAAGGGAAATCAGATTTGATGAAATTGATGATGAATACATAGTAACAGGGGCTATTCCTAGTATTGCAGCACCTGGAAGAATGGCTAGTTTCCATTACAGGTATGTATAAGTAATCCTGTTTTCAATTTTCATCACTGTTGTTGGAGAATGCTATTGCAAATGTGCTAGTACTAAGAACCATATGCCCTTCATAAAAATGATAAACATACACAATTACACAAACCATGCTATTCCAAACAAATCAAATAAAATCCTTCACATAGACGTACAAAACATGGGTGACAAACATATTGCTCTTTTAGGTTCGTCCTGTTGTACTTCTATAATGGCTACCTGAGCTGATGAGCTATTCAGCTAATAGATTTTTTTTATCATATTGTACTCTGGCATGTTTTCTATCTCCCCTGCTGATGTCGAGATGCACTATGGATGCATCATCTGTGTCACTTTATTTATTTTCTGTCTGTTGCATGTTTATGGGGAGGTAGTTTTGGGTATGTTATTTAGTTTTGTAACATGTGCATGAAATCTTGAGATACTGGAATTTTACTTGCATCCTTGGTTGAGCTGCTCTCTAAAATCAGCCTAAGCTGTTGATTGGTGATAGTACCTACATCTTTTAAAGGATCTTTGATCAAATCCAATTAGTTTTTCAATTCTGACTCTATTCATATGATGCTTCTGTGGATGCAGAGATACAAGATATGGACGCTGATGCATAGAATCCATGGTTAAAAAGAAAAGAAAGAATAGCTGTTATGTGATGTATCGATCATCATAACCATTGTACCTCCGCTCATTTGAATTTTTTTCCCACCTCTTGTCCTCGGTAGGCTCTGCCCCAGTTTAAACTTATCTGTGCATAAAAAGTAGCAACAGAACCCCGCTGTTCGTTTGCGACAGGCCTCATCATCCTAGTTTTTATTTTTGTATATATATTTAGCACCCATCTCTACAGGATGTTGGTGACAGTTCTTTTTTCGCAATGCTTCTTCTTCGATGTAGCGCAGCTTTACGTAAATCCCCGAAACAAACTTCAGTTCATGGAATTATCTGTTTGGAGACTTTTGTCTATCTGGCTAGTGCAGATAATGTAGATGTGGTATGTGTTTTTCCTGAGAAGACATTGGGATAAGACACACCATCTTGGGCTTAATCGTGTGTCAGTTTTGTGTTCACAAGTGGAAGCTTTCCCCAGACAGGTGCCTGGAAAGCTACAGGTCGCCAAGTTGCTCTTCGCTTGTGCTGGTGGTAGGTTTCTCTTCCTCCTGATGAGCTTCCGTGTTGAAGGCTCTGAGAATTGTTACCAGCAGGCTCTGATTTCTTCCGTGCCATCCATTTGGATCCATGGCGATGCTGTACACATTTTTTAAAGATGCTATCAGTCAGAGACGTGTTGAGGGATTGGGATGAGCAGGGGAAGGTACGTGTTGTTGGAGAGCCAGTTTGACCCTACCACCTGTGTGATTCTAAACTGGGATTTGAGTACGGTCTGAATGCATGTCTGGTACATGCTCCGTCGTGGTCCTTATAATTGAGCTTTCGGCTTGCCTTCCTTTTGCGTTTCCAAATTTTTTAGGTGATCTGGCTGGTGATGCCGGTGACAGGGACCTTTGCAAGTTCTTTTGATTAGCTTTTCGTTTTTTGTCGGTTTGCCTGTCGTTTGACCACGTCGCTGACATTAACATATTTGATCGATTGATCTTATACTAATCTCTGGAGAACCAAATCGAAGTACTTATATTCTTCTGTGATACGGGTATCAGAATGGGCCGCACTATCAGCTTTGTCTCTCCTGTTCTCCTTTCTCCAGCTTCGGCACTCGAAAGGCGAATCGGAGGTGACAGCCGCTCCGGCGCCACTCCTTCCGGTTCCCCCTCGTTCAGGCGAGTCCCGGGCGTGGGCTCTTGCGGCTTAACCAAGGCTTGGAGTCCTTCGTTCAGGGAGGAAGAAGATCTGCTCGAGCTCCGGCGTCTGTCAGTGGAGCTCGCGCGTGAGGATGACGATGAGAAGCTGCTGGAAGCTGTGTGTGTGCGCTGTAATTTTACTTTTTCCAGGTGCTTTTCTGGTAAAGGGTGGAAATGTACTGTGCTTCTTCTTTAATACAATTCCCTCCTTTTGCCAAAAAAAAAAAAGAATGGGCCGCACTATCAGTAGGTAGGGTACAACATGTCAAAATTGCATTACCAAAATACTGCGCCAAGCTCGCCGCCTAGAACATCTCTCTTGTTTGTTTGGATCAAATACACATGTGAGGCAGCAGTGGTTTTTTTTTAAAAAGCCACGTAGGCCCGGCGTTCCACGTCACACCAGCCCATCGGGTCCATCCTCCAGAGTCAATAAAAAAGAAAAGTGGGTTGCCCTTTGGTGTTGGGCATTCTACTCATTTAGTTAGTGATCGACTGGCTGCACTGGTTTGCTAACTCTAAATCAGATCAATTTTGATCAGGCTAAATTAATGTAAAGTGCTCGTGTTTGGTTGGGTAGCTAAAAATAACATAATTTATTACGCTAACGTTTGGTTGGCTGCACACAATACGATTGGATGACCCTGTATTTACTAGAGGTGAATTTACCGCCCATGTTTTTCCCTCTTCTCTCCGCCGCCCCGTCCTCGCTTCCACCTAGACGTGCCCCGCCGTCGCTGATAGGCTCCTCGGCATCCCCATCCCCTACCTCCATCATCGCTTCCTTCCCGCTTCTCCTCCACCAGAGCTCGCTCTCACTCATGCGGTGGCGGAGGCTGCGGCGAGGCCTTCATGTGGAGGACTTGAGGAGCTTCGGCGAGGCTCAATCGAGTTCGAGCACGGCCCAATCGAGCTCCGGCGAGGCTCAATCGAGTTCGAGAACGGCCAATCGAGCTGGGCACGAACCAATCGAGCTCCAACGAGGCTCCCCCTTCGTTCACGGGTGCTTGTCTCACCAACCGAAGCGCTGCTCCCTCGCCGGCCGGAGCGCCGCGCTCCCACAGCTCCACTCCCGTGCCGGCTGCAGCGCCGCTCCCGCGCCGGCCGCAGCACCATGCTCCCGCGCGTGTTTCTGCTCCTACGCCGGCCCAAGCGCCGCTCCCGCGGGCTGCAGCGCCGCCGCCACACAGGGTTCCGCTGCCGCGCCGGCCGCAGCGCCGCTCCCGCGCGCGGCTCCGCAGCGCGTCGACCTGCTCAATGGTCGGAGATGGAAAAGGGGGAGGTGAGCTAAGGAGACGGAAAAGCTACGAGAGGTGATGAGAAAGCAGAGCCATAGTTAAGCCAAATCTGCATTCTGGAAGCGGATCTCATTCTTGTTTCCTTCCCCGTATTAGCTAAGTCTGGCTAAAGGTCCTGTGCATGCTACCAATCGCAGTGAAGCTGCATTATGGGAGCATGGACAGCGGCTATGCACCTACCAATCACAACCTTAACCCACCCAGCGGCAGAACAGTGTGGCAAGCAGTTCCGGGCTTCCCGACACTGAAAGTTCGTCCCAGAAGTTTCGAGCTGTGACTAGAAAACCCTGGGCACGGCGTTGCCGCGCCATCTTAGAGCGCCAGCGAGAGAATAACCTGGAGAGAATAGCGAGAGAAAACTCTTATCTTTTTCAGAATGGTCTATTTCATTCCTTATCTTGATAGGCGGTGTCTCAAAAGAACAGCTAAATATTACTTTCTGCTTGAAGTTATATAGTTAGTGTGACTGTTTTATATATACGATATAAGGTAAGACTATCATCATTATATGCAATCGATCTGCATCTCTCCTTTATATGATGTCAAACTGTCAATGCGAAGGATCCATATGGTGCTCAAGCTTGAAAACCACCGAAAAATATGTGTAAAACCCCTATATATTCTGTGACGTACGGTTGCATATGAATATTTGATCATTACAAGGAACTCTACATTAATAATTTAGAAGGCCCCATCACTTCATCAGGAATCGCCTTATTTTTCGTTGCACGGGTAAACTTCTGATAGATCAGAATAGCGAAGTCATATATCTCTTACCTTCCCTGGGAACTTCGTTCAAGATTTTCCAAGTTGGTGAAAAAACAGCACAGCTGAATTTTGCTCGAAGGCTACTATTGTCACAACAGTAAAAATCAATAGCCAGGGATGGATCTATTTGGTGTGGAGCCAAATGACGAACAACATTGTCCATGTGTAGGCTGTAGGCACATGAATGAGAGAGTTTATTATCTTTTGGTTATGGAAAGGAAAAGAGATGTAGTTCCGTTCATCTGGTTCCAAGAGTCTGCTTCCAAGTTATGCAGTACAATGTCAACTGCATAACACATAGAGAGCATTACAACATTCCTGCCACACGTCTCTCTTATTGGACAGTAACTAAATGGTAATAGCTGAGGTGAATTGCTTGGTTCTAAAGTAACATATATCCATTTGCTCTTAGTTCTTCCTCCTCCTTTTGGGTTCTCTTATTCCTTTCTTGTCTGTCACTTGAATATTCTACTGCATTGATTATCTTCAGTTGCTGTGAGCTAGAACACATCTTGTAGGTAATGATATGCTGAGGATTTGAAAACATGCTGGAGAGAATTCATACATATTAGAAATCTGTATGATGCATTTCACTGAACATTATTTTTCTTGTGACCAGAATACAGTTGTAGTGCTGGGACTTGCTGCATTTGCAAAATCAAAAAGGTCTGAGCAACGGAGGTTAAATTTGATCAACCGCCTGATTAGACATTGCTGAAATTTATCTATTTGTTGAGATTTCCAACATAGGCATCGCTCTGTTTCTTACTTGGGTTAAGAATCGCTGTCACTGCTGTTGATGATGGTGGCTCCATTTAGTGCTCCTGATAATGTCATTACCCTGAAACGTGATGAGAAAAGATTAGAACTGCATAAGGAGGAAATAATTCAGGCTAATGATCCTGTTTATGACGATTTGATTTTTACTTTGAGCATGTAACTTGAAGCTGGATAATTTTAGCTGATGCAAGGATAGCATCAACAAATTGAGCGAACCACAATATTAATTGATGGAGAGAAAAGAGGCCAATTATACCCAACTTGTATCTGGATCCTGGAGCTTTCTACTACTAGTGCAACAGCATAGAGGAATTTCGCTGAACACATAGGAAGCATCCATGGTGAGTTCGGCCAGCCAGAGCGCACGAGAGAAAGAAAGGAGCCAAGAAGCTTAGCTCGTCAGCGGCCAGCAGAGTGATGGGACGAGGAGCTGCAGCGGACGGGTTGGAATCAGCGATGCCGGATGAGGTGCTTCGGGGAACAGTGCCGGCGGAGAAGACAGTCTTCGTGCAGAGAGGAGAACGTTGCGCCTGCATACGAGGCACCGCGTTTGCCCTGCCGTTCGCCTTGGCAGCGCACGGCGGTCGTCCTTCTTGGTGGTGGAGGCCTATAGGGGCACCCTGCAACGCATCGCGCAGGCGGCCATCCTCGGCAAGCAGGTGGACCACGGCGCTTCAGATGCAGGCAGCGTGACTAAGCCTGAGGCGGCCAGGGCGTTCCCGTAGGAGAACGAGCAGGGGGCAGGGATCCACGCCTCCACGGTGGTGCGATATGGCATTCCCTCGAGCGGGTGCTGGGCATGCGCCGCTGCGGCGGCGGACTGGGACTTGGCGACTTGTAGAGACGGCAATTTACTTCTTGGAATACACTTGGACTTGGGTGGTGACGGCGAAGAAGGCCACGGCCTGGACAGCTTCGATTGTGAGATGCCTGGGGACAGGGGAGCCCTGTTGTTCTCCTCTAAAGCCGCCATTGTTGGCTTCCTCCCCGTCTCCCCTCCCCGCCCTCAGCCCCTCTTTGGAGCCATAGGAAGGGCCACGGAGTAGCGGCGGGGAGCGAGGTCGAGGCGAGATGGAGAGCCGGCGAAGCGCGCAGAGGGAGGCCACGAGTGGGTGCTCCGCCGTCATGCGCCACTGCCTCTCCGGCTCGCTGCTCGCCCACCCGTGCACCACGGCTGCCATTGTCTTGGAGTTCCTCAATCCAGCGCGGGCTCTTCTTGAAGGATAGCTTCACGGACTGTGGGGAAGAAGATTGGTGGCGCTGTCCGATGCGCGAGGAGGCGGCGACTGGCGGATGCGAGCAGGGAGGCGATGGGATCCTCTCCGTCGTGTACCCCGGCGCCGGCGGTGCCTAGTCTGGAGAGTTCGGGAGGCACCATGCCACCATGTGACGTCGGGCCAAGTCTGGAAGGAGCGATGCCGTTCATACAACATCCAACGGCTGTGAATCGACGGGAGGTCCAAACGGACGGTGACGACGTCAGCATGACGTGGATTAACGAGATTAGCGATTTCCTGCCAGGATTCGTTCTTTAGAGATTCCTCGGGAAATGGATAACTTCTCTCTGATTTCTTCCGATTTTTGAGCAAAAAGAATGTTGGGAGGGGAGGGACGCTCAAGGGCAGCTGTAGTCAAATTGAAATCCTACTATCTCTCCCTCTCTGCACTTATGAAATGTTTGCTAGAGCGCGTAATGAGAGCGCCTCAGAGTTTGCCGTGCTATTTACAGTCCTCCTGTGTAGGGGAAACTTAGCTGCCAACTTGTGATTAGACATTCAGACTCTCTCAATTTGGTTGTGATCATCAATTATGTGCTCTTCGTTCTGTTATACAAGTACAATTTGGTTCTTGACATTCAGAATCTAAACCAATTCAGTGGATCAGTGGACACAAGATTCTTGACGATGGTGTGTACAGTGTACTTGCGGAACCGTTTGTGCTTTCTGATTATCATGGTGTTCATTATTCTGGTTTTGCATTTGTTGATGAAGACGATCTGTAGCCCAAGTCTGAGTTAGAAATTTGGAGCTGCTAGCATTCGGACGTTCGATGGAAAAATTTTCATCGGACGCTTCATCGCAACATTGAAAATGACTTCTGAAATATTAGAAATTGCCGCTCGCAACACAAAAAAAAATATGTATAAAAATAACGATGTCATCTGATTTTAGGATAGAAAATTTCCACCGCGACATTATCCAATGTTTCATGCAACATTTATGGAGAGCGACAGCATGTAAAAGCAAAGTTTGCAACATCGACGCATTGAAAAATTATAATTGTAACATTTTAAATTGCAGTTGCAACAAAAATATATTAATTTTTTAAAGTGATATTAGTAAAATAAATAATTACTGAAACAAACATTGCAACATTCAATTAGAACCCATGCCACATCCGTCCAAATACCCTACAACATGCTTACCATCAAGGACAAGGAGTGAGAATATTGTACAACAAATCAATAAATAAATAATGAGACAAAACTTTAAAATCGTTGCAACACTAGTTCAATCCTCCATTAATTTCCAGCGCTAAGTGCGTTTCGGGGGGCGCACGATGCATGCAAGAAGGGAGCGTCCGATATTTCTCCTCGTGTCGAACGTGGCGTTTAGGAGTCTTAGTGTATAATTTTATTATACTATTATTAATACTATGAACTATGTAATTGTGGCTGTTGAGTGACATGAGAATGAAACTCCTCTCACATACTTCCTCCATCTATGTTTATAAGATATGGTAGAACTTGACACGGTCTGCTAAATAATACTTTGACCATTTATTTATCTTATATTCTATTATTTATGGTTATAAACTTATGATCATTTAGAGTATATTTGATTATGAATCCAACTACATTATAAAAATAAAAAAAAATTAATAGTTAAATTATTGGTCAAATATTGCAAAGTTTGAATTTTGATATGCGTGTGCGCCTTATAAATAAAAACGGAGGGAGTATGATGAAACTCGTCCTTCTCTCTCCTTATAAAGACCTTATCAAGTCAGCAGAATTGTTGATGTAGTATGTAATTTAACGCTCATAGAACTATCCATAAAACTCCCACTAAGACTAATCTTAGAAATTTTCTAAATCAAGTTTAGAAAGCAAAATGTTCCCAACATGACACATTGTAAGGACAGAATAATTACATTACTTCATTAGCAACATGAAAAACAATTTCGTTAACACATATAGAACAGAACAATAATAGTTCTTTCCAGCAATCTATTGATGATCGCATTACACATGGACAGCGAAACACGTTGATACACCAATGGGCAACGATCTAAACCCCTACAAAACAGAGCCCTAAATCCTGTGAAGAGAGGGGATCAGAGAACGTCTCACGGCCGAGGAACTCCCACATCTCGCTCGGCTTCTCTCCCGCAAGTTTGGATGCATCTTCTTCTGCCTCTGCTCCAACATCTTCGGCGCCTCGATGACCTGAATCTTCCGTTGACGCTTCACATCCTCCACCTGTTGGTAGCCCTCTCGAAGCTTGCGCTTGGTGGCCTCCATCATCTCCTCGCTCTGGACACGGTTGCCGCCGCCGTTGCCACCGGCGGGTGTCTTCCGTCTTGCTTCGGTGTTCTCTTCCATCTTGCCCTGAGCCCTCTCGTTCTGCGACGGTGCTGCGACCTTCACCGATGCACTGCTATTGGCCGGCTTGATAGGGTTGCTGCGGAGGGAGGCCACCTTCGTCTTCGTCGGCGGCGCGTGCCTCTCCTTGTCTTCGTCGGCGGCGAAGTGAGCATCGCATCCGCGCGTGCGTTCGGCAACTATGGAAGAGGCGCTCTCGCGCAGGATCAGCGGCTCGTTCGCGCGCTTGCTGTTGTTGACCACCTCAATAAATCGTATGGCTCCGACGAGAACGGCCTCGGTGGCGGCCATCCACCGGCGCACGACGTCGTCCGCGAGGCCGCGCACCCGCGCCGACTCGTGGTCATCCGACAGGACGACGACCGCCCCGGCGAGACCGGTGGACTCCGGCGGGCTCGGCGCCGCCACCCGCAGCGTGGCCAGGGCCTCCTCCATCGCGGCGTCGAGCGCGGCGCATAGCTTCTCCGCCACGCCGTCGTCGTCCCCAGCGGCGCGCAGCAGGCCGACGATCCGGGCCCTCACGGACCGGAACTCGCCGCGCGGGTGGCCGGAGGCGGCCTCGATGGCGTCGTCGATCGCGGCGAACGCGGGGAAGAACCGCTCCCACCGGCGGAGAGGGCTCCGCGCGGCGGCCATGGCGATGGCGGCGGGGGCGCGTGCAAAGACTAGCAGCGAAGCCGGGCGAGGCGTGGACGAGTGGATCGAAGAGGGGAAGAGAGAGCTGGCGGGTAGCGGTGACGAGGCATGGAGGGAGGGCTTGGTTGCTCTTAAGGAGTCGTCGAGTCCGACTGCCGGAGGCGGCGCGAGTCTGGCGCGACCGCGCGAGCGACTCGAATCGGAAGCGAAGAGCGCTGGTGCCCGCCGATCGGAGCGGACTCGGAGTCGGATTCGGATTGGACCTCGTCGTTCACGCCGTGTGGATCCGGCGGCCAGACTCAGGTTGCACGCGTGTTTCTGAAGATCTGGACTAGCACGCAGTGGAATGGAAGCTGCAGACTACTGGTACAGGAACTGGAGCAAGGGCCGAGCCGAACACGACGACGCTGGCAGCTGGTGGTGAGGCAACAGAGATCAAGCAGCGGCAGCTAGCCCGTGCAGTATGCGCGCACCGGTGGCGCCATGATTCTAAACTCTGAATGAAGCAACTAAAGCGCAGAGAGACGCCTGCCGGTGCTCAGAATGAGAGAAAAAATAGATGCCTAAGAGCAACCCAGCAATGGCTTCGTCTTCCTCTCGTCAACCCATCGGCGTAACGAGTGGAAGCATCTGACCGTAGCTTGCTGAACCTCTATAGTGCTGCGCATCATACAAGGCTTACACACTTCGCATCAGCCAGTCGTCAGCTAAAAGCAGCCAGTGTCTGAACTTCTGGAACTGCTAACGCACAGATTAACAAATTACACCGGGACTTCAGAACACCACCAGCATATGCCGTAGTTTACACATTGCAAAGTACTAGAACAAAACAAAGTAAGCTCTTCATGATCAAACATGAACTTCAAAACCTTCTCATGATCAACAATAGTACATGACGTATCCACAATGGTGCAACATGTCAGACAATAGGAAAATGTCAATAAAAATACATACTGAGCTAAGCTCACCTGACTGAAACTTGCTACGACATATTACAAGTTTTACAAAAAGAGGGTTTAACAGTCATCACCGGTACATCTAACTGTGCCCCAAGACAGACAGCAGCATCAAGTTGTCCAACAAGTACCGTACATCAAAAGATTAAACTATACAGAGTAGCCCTTTTTCCCTACCATATTGCAAGTCAGAAACATCTGAGAATACATATAAAGTTTGGTACTTGTCCCACAACAGTAGCTTATAAATTGTAATTATCTGGTAAAAAGGCCAAAACAAACAGCAATAAAAATGAACATATCGCTATCCTTTGTCTACAGAAAGCGAGCGATCCGGAGTAAGCTTATTATCTTCCAAGCCAAGCCAAGTAACTGCAAGATGCTCATTCATTCTTCCAGTTCTGTAGGTGAAGACAATCAAGCTTCAGGTTGCATAAGAACTCGCATTAATTTGCAACGAAAATGACTAGAACCCTTTTGGAACTCAAACGGTGTTGCTTGCCAGAGAAAGCTCATGTATTTCTGTAAGCATCCACTCTTCTCCAGTTTGTCCACCAAGCACTATCGCTTTTGTTCCTCCAACGACACAAGTGCTGTGGCCCCAGGCAAACCTGGGAGGACGCCCTGGAACATTCAGTATTCTCCAAGTAGGCTTTTCTTCAGTAGGATCCAACAGATACAGCTGTGACGCTGAGTGAAGACCTGCAACTGAGCCACCAAATATCAAAATCCTTCCACCAGGCAGGCTAACCGCAACATGATCAAGGCGAGGAGGTGGACCTGCCCCAGCTGGATTTCCAGCCCCAGGCATTCCACTCCCAGTGAGGCATCGCCAGCAAGGCTCTTCTTCACTTAAGTCCATTGTGTACACATCACTAGACCGGAGTCGCAGAGGGCCACTCTTTGCAAGACCGCCAAACATCAGGATTTTCCTGCCACCATAGACAGACATTGAGTGCCCCAGTCTGGAAGGTGGCTTCCAAGATGCAGGTACCTCTCTCCAAACTGGCCTGTCCATGGTTACATCGAGAAGATATGTGTCACTGAGCAGTACACCTGAATCAGCACAGCCACCAGAAACTACCAACTTTGTCCCATCCAAAGTGCAGGAACTGTGCCAAGAGCGTGGAACAGGGGGTGCAACTCCAGGTATCTCACGCCAGGTTGGTTGTTTTGCATCCAAATCCAGCATGAATACATCGTTAAGCAGACCCTGCCTTCCACATCCACCGAAAACAACCAACCAAGATCCATTTAAACATGACAGTGTATGGCCCCAGCGACCTGGAGGAGCTGCGCTTACATTGATATGCCTCCACTCTGGATTGCTGGCATTTAAATCCAATACAAATGTATCATTCATTGGTTGCATGTTTACACCTTCCCCACCAAAGAGAACAACACGGTTCCCTACAGCACAGGCACTGAAATTGCATCGAGATGGCTCCACTGCACCCCCAACTGTCAATTTCCTCCAGGCAACAGCTTCCAGAGTGGTCAGTTCTCTTGCCAGCCGACCCCAGCCCAATCTTCTTGCAGCAGGCACTGTCTCAAGAGCTTGAGTAGTCTCACTGCCCCAAGCATTCTGGCAAACCATTCTCCAAAGATCTTCATTTCTTGTTAAGTGATACATGCGCCTGCACACAGAGCTCACAGATGCTATATCTCTTGGTGACAACCTTGACAGTATACTTTGGCAAAGCACTTCATCCGTCAATTGGAAGATGCTAGAATATTCCCGACAGAAATTGCTCTCCCCTGGTCCCGTGGATATGGGTCGAAATGAGTTATCTGGAGCAAACCGTGTTGATCTCACGGGTTCCTTTGTTATAGAGCCAGGCAATGGTCCCAGATCAACATTAGCATTAGTGAAGAACTGAATGCCCATATAGTGGGTTATGGTTGCATCATCTCCATATATAGGGGTCAGATGCAACCTGTTCATCAATGGAGAGCCATCCTTCCTGAAATTTAGTAAATCACCGCGGAACTCAGTACCGTTGTCTATGCATCTTCGAATATTTGAAACCATTGCTGCATCGACTAGGGGGTGCCTCCTTTGAGCAAATGGTCCCCTACATTGCAGGAACCGGCTGAAAGACAGAAGAAATGGTAGTTTAAAAATATTTAATGAATATTAAATTAGATAATAAACAAATTGCACAGGCTATATCATGACATAATTCAAGGACAGTAATGAAACAAGCAAAGAGGAGAGATGCATGCAGACAGACTGTATTTTCAGTTTCCACTGAACCTGGGAAATATCAGTTCAAACCACATTTTAGCAAAGCAGAATTTCTGCCTCCCCCGAAAACCAAGGTATTAAGCACTCTCCCGAGGAACTAAGGCCATCTTCCCAGGTGTCCACTGACAATCCACATAACCCTTGTGCTTTTTGTGGCATGAATGTGAGAGAAAATATACATAGATCCACAGGGTAAGAATCAATTAAACCGCACCACGTGGATCCTAGAAGTTAGAAATTGCACAGAGTCCCTATTGTATGTCAGTACAGCTGTCTACACACACTAATGAACTGCTAACTAGAACAACTGTTCAAATCAACAAGTAATTTAAGTATTGGGGAATTTTCAGATTTGCCACTGGTTTTTATTTTCACAAGAAGGCCACTCGGATGTTAGTTTCAGTAGCATTTTTGCAATTCTCCAGTGGCAGCTTGCAATGTTCAAAGCAGTGGCAAATTTGCAACTACCCCAAACTTTGCATATCTTTGAACTGTAATTTAATATATATAACGTGAAAGTGCACTTGGAATATTTGACATTGGTTAGTTCAAAATCAAACAAACCAACATCAAGTATTAAGGGGTGAAAGGAGTAGTTACATACATGAATCATGTTTCTGCAAATCTTGACTCAAATAAAAAGCTTGAAGGAAATTGATACACAATTAGCCAATCACCTTACAGACCAAGTTTAGAACCTAAATGTGCGATTATTGTTTCCTATTCACTTTTATATACTACTTTTTTAGACATATTACTGATTGTCTGATTTGCAATAAATAATTCCCATACACTACTCTTCGTTGTTCCCTCGTTGAGTTACAGCATGTGGGCATGTGGGGGATCTTCTCGTCTAGGCTAACTATCTTGGAAATCCCTTTAAACCATATGTACCTACCATAGAGCTTGTACCATCTAGTTTCAATTCACAGAAGCAAACTGCAAAATACCAGTCCTCTTAAGCATTTATCACTATCAAGTATCAACTGTTCAATTATCAAATGCCAAATTATTTAAGTAGACAGGACAGATAAAGGACCCATTAAAGATACGCCCTGAACTGATCATGTCCATTATTTTCATCCTCCAGAAATCAAACATTCTATCAACTTCCGTCTGAAGGTGCTAACTTACATTAGAGGTTTTTTTGTCTCCAAAGTAAAAAAAGATATGACTTCAAAATATCAATATCATGCAAGTCAAAGCCTCACATATTATTCTGTTTGGAATTTAGCATGGTATCATACCAAAAAAACCTAGAATCAAATAATCATAATAATGGAGAACCATCAAAGTTAAGTCACAAACTTGCAGGGTGGTATTACATACAAGATACAAATACGATCAAGTAACTCTAATCTACAGTAAATGGAATCACCCCCATAAAATCTGTTAGGCAAACCCCATACTAGCAGGACATAAAAGATAAAACACCACAGTACTACATGGTTTTAACTTAAAGTCTTCTATACTATCTGTTGTACACTATATTGACCATAAACCAGCGATAAACATAACATGAGCACTGGGAAAGACTTTTCTAGCAGCTGAATGAAGAAGAATGGTCAAGAGGAATCCTAATATAGCAAAAGATGTCACTACTTTCCATTTTGCTCAAATGGTGTGTCTTCTAACAGTGAAATCAAGCACGTCGCATTCTAATACCCAAAATCACCAAAACAGGAGCCCACAATGAAACAGACAGAAAAGCAATACTAAGTTTTGCTTGATTCTAAGCACCCAGTGACCCAGTCCTTGCACCTAAGATTAGCTCAAGGATGCCTGTCCCTTCCTACTTCGCTAAGAGGGAGAGCCTCCTAACAGCAAAACTGAGCACCGCTCAGTATTAAGTTCACTTCTAAATTCTTATACTCAAAAGCACCAACAGATGCTTACGATGTATCTAGAAAAATAACAGTAAGTTTTCTCGATTCTAAGCGGCACAAACTAATCAGATTGGTCTGAAACGGAATTAAAAGGAAATGAAAGCATGTGGGGGTTAAGGCTGATGAAGCACCGACCAGTTCCTGCCGAGCACCTCCTCGGCGCGGTATCCGGTGGCGTCCTCGAAGCCGCGGTTGACGTAGATGATGGGGCAGTCGGGCTCGAGCGCGTCGGTGACGACCAGCCCGCACGGCCCGGACGCCCGCAGCATGCCCTCGATCGCGAACGTGAACATCCCGCCGGCGCCTCCATCTCCCCCGCCGCCCGAGACTCCCACCTCCGCCTCCGCCTCTTCCTTCTCCTGCTCCTCCTCCTCGCCGGCGCCGACGCTGCCGGCGCCGTCGGACTCGCTGTCCCACTCCATGGCCGAGGGGGCGGGACGGAACCCTAGCTCCGGATCCGGGGGCTCCCCACCGCGGGCTCAGCCCATGGGAGGCCACGCGCGCGGGGCGTCGCGCGGGGGATTAGGGTTTGGTGGCCAGACCTGGCTGGCTCGGGATTGGGTTTTGCCGGGGGGAGAGAGGCGAAGGGGAGGCGCGGGCGGAATGGGCGGAGGTGGTGGGTTCGGGCGGGCTCGGGTTGGAAGGAAGGAAGCCAAGACAGCCTCGCTGTCCCGGGGGAGATGCCAACGAGTGGACGGGACAGGGGCACAGTGGCCGTCAACCGCCTCACCCCGTGCACGGGAAGCGTCCGGTCCGGGGGATCTGCGCCGTTGGGTGAGCCGGTGGGGGTACGTGGACGGCTGGGATTGGCGGTTGGGAAGAGGACAAGGCGAGTGCCGCGAGGCACGGATCAAGTTGGTCTGGGTCTGGTGTTGCTTGCTGGCTTGCTGCTGCTGCTGCTGCTGCTGCCCGTAGCATTCGCTCGTGCGCACCAGCTGAGGGGGTGTTTGGATACGAGGTGTTAAACTTTAACAGTGTCACATCGGATGTTCGGATGCTAATTAGGAGAACTGAATATGAGCTAATTATAAAACTAATTGCAGAACCCTGTGTTAATTCGCGAGACGAATCTATTAAGCCTAATTAATCCATCATTAGCAAATGGTTACTGTAGCACCACAATTGTCAAATCATGGACTAATTAGGCTTAATAGATTCGTCTCGCGAATTATACTCCATCTGTGCAATTAGTTTTGTAATTAGCCTATGTTTAATACTCCTAATTAGCATCAAACATCCGATGTGATGGGTGTTAAACTTTAACAGTTGGTTGCCAAGCAGGCCCTGAAACGACCCGGAGCGTCGTGGTTTGTTCGTCTTGTCTCGGTGTCTCCCGCCCTCTGCTTGTACTCTCTGCTGAGTGCTGCAGTGAGGTAGATGCAAAAATCAGCCATTGTTTTCAGCAAAATGAGGAATGGTTGATGTGAATTTTTTTTTGTCATAAATTGTAATGTCATTGAAAACCAATTTTCTGTTGTGTTTCCTGCTTATGTGATTTTTGTTTTTTTATCAAGCTTCATATTCTTTTCCCTCTTCTATTTGACTAGGCTAGCTTCTTATAAGTTGATATTTTACGTAACTCCTTGTAGCGAGAAAGCAACTCAAAGTTTTTTTATAAGAAAAGCAACTCAAAGTTGGTGGAAGGCTTGAAGACGGAGAGCTCGAAAAAAAGGAATGGAGCTATCGGGGGGCTTCGTCTGGCTGCTGGGTTTGTCCTGTGCCACCTGCTTTTCGTGTTTGCTGTGTCCGTGTGACATTCGGCCTGGCCGGCCGCTGATCACCCCTATGTCATGTGGGCTTTGTTGGTGCCGGTCCATCGATTTGGTGGGCCTGTATCTATCTACAGCGTCGAAATCGTGTGTTCGGCCTATGGCCCAAAATGAAACCGCTGGCAGCAACCTCCTGCAAAGCCGATCGCTGCACCGCATTGCTGCAGGCTGAAAGGTCATGGGGTTGTTGGATTGTGCAGGTACTTTGTCTTCGCCAATGCCATTGGCAGCGTGTACATGGGGTTGTTGTACCGGGCAGCCAGTTCAGTCTGTCAGTATCAGTATGCTAATATTCAGTTTGTCAGCTCACTTCACCAGTTCCACTGTCCTGTCGTTGGCTCTGGCCGTGATCTCCTCCGGATGACCTGATGGCAGCTGCCACGGCCGTCTTCGCCCCATCCAGCGCCGCCGCTCCGCTCCTTCACCACCACCGCCGCGGCCGCTGCCGCCACAACTACTCGTGCGGCCTCGCGATCGCACGCTCGTCGTCGGCGTGATCCGCCGGCGCCCGACGATATTGTCGACGTCCTGCGGCTACGGACGCGCCCCCCTTGTTCCGGCGTCTGACCACTGGGGCAACTGGACCTTCCTCCTGAGCACCGCCGCGCTGGGCCTCTGGTCGGAGAAGCGGGCCCCGGCGGGGAAGAAGGCGCTCGCCGGAGCGCTGGTGAGCGTGCTGCTGGGGCTGGCGGCCAGCAGCGCCGGCGTGGTGGCGGCGGACGCCCCGGCCTACCGCGCGGCGCTCGACTACCTGCTGCCGCTGGCCGTCCCGCTCCTGCTCTTCCGCGCCGACCTCCGCCGCGCGCTCCGCTCCACCGGCGCGCCGCTGCGGGCCTTCCTGCTCGGATCCGGTACCTATCTCTATCTGTCCTCGACGACTATCTTGAATCTTCCTGCGCCGTATTGCATTGCATCTCTGAAGATCTTCCGATCGATGCGGTGCTTGCTTTCGCAGCGGCGACGGCGATGGGCACGGCGGTGGCGTTCCGGATCGTCCCGATGCGGTCGCTGGGGCCGGACAGCTGGAAGATCGCGGTAGCCCTGATGAGCCGCCACATCGGTGGAGGTAAGGTACATCTCGCTCTTCAATCTTCACCCACTGCGACATGCCTGAAACTCTGCACTGATGGTTTCCCTCGCCGTCAGCTTTCAGCTACGTTGCTGTTTGTGAAGGTCTTGGAGTCTCTCCATCAACCATGGAAGCCGGGCTAGCTGCTGCCAACACCATCCGCGCACTCTACTTCACAGGCCTCTTTGCATTAGCCGCCAAGATTCCGGCGGAAGACTCGCGGTCAATGGGAGAGGGCTCCGAACCACCGTTAACCGCTGACGACGAAATGTTACCTGCTGCGCAAAGCGCCATTGCCGTAGCGGCGGCGTTTGCCATATGCAGGGCAGCAAAGCTCGCGACGAGCAGGTTGGGGCAGTTTGGCATAGAAGGGGCAAGCCTTCCCTGCGCAGCAGCAACAGTGGTTCTGGCTTTGGCAACCTTCTTCCCATCTCAAATCAGGAAGCTTGCGCCCTCAGACGACGCCCTGGCTGCGATTATGATGCAGGCAAACTTTTTCTTTCTTCCTTCCTTTTTGAGATCAGAACGCACACACTGACACACGTGAATTTCCCGCACGTTGCTACGGAGATACTCTTCGCAGCTGATGCTTGTGAATTTCCCTGAAATTGATGGCAGGTATTATCTTTGCAGTTGTGGGAGCTAACGGAAGCATCGGCAATGCCATCAGCACAGCGCCCAGCATATTCGCGTTCGCGTTCGCGTTCGTGCAGGTCGCGGTGCATCTCCTGGTAACTCTTGGCGTGGGGACGCTGCTCGGGCTCGACCGAAAGCTGCTGCTGGTGGCGTCGGCGGCCCGACCGCAGCCTGCTGGACTTCTTTGGTGGCTCCGGCGATCCTCGCGGCCATCTTCGGAATCGCCGTCACCACCTTCATTGGAGCCGTTCTTGTTGCGATTTTCCATGTACTGCTTCGCACTCTTCATCGCCAACCCCATCACTATCGCCCTGGGAATCTGAGTCGGTTTTGGTAGGCTTGTCCTCAACAACTTCGTGGGAATCGGTATCGGTGTGATTGCCCTCCTCATCAAGTACATAAAGTAGCAGTCAGAACTGCTAAAAAGAAACGAAAAGAAAAGTAGAACTCCCTTAATTACCCTAATACCTTAATTAAGGATAAAAAGAAAAAATTCGGCCTCCAACCGCTCCCCAAGAAATTCCGCAGACTCGTATCCCGCGTACGTCTCGCTGCGCATATTTCCGCGGATCCCTCTCCTCCCCAATCGCCCCGAGCTGCTCCTTCGTGCGCGAATGCCTCCGCCCCGCTCGTGAGTACCATTGCCCGAGCTGCGGCAAGCGCTACGTTGTCCAGACCGACCTCAAGGGGGACGCCAAGACCTGCGGCACCCGCAAGTACCGCTACGACTGGGGCATGTTGTGATTGCTTGCTCGCTCGCACGCCACTTGCTTGCTTCTTCTTCCTCGTGGCCCGAGCTGCTGCTGCCTTGCGTGGTGACCGGAGCGGGTGTGAGGCGTCACCGTGGCCTCGCGTGGGGCCGGAGCAGTCGCCGCGTGGTGATAGGTCCATGCTGCTATCTCGCGTGGTAGGCAGAGCCCTACTGCTTCGTGCGCGTGGAATCATGGGCAGGATGAGAAGGAGATGCGGTTGAGGATAAGAATAGACGGACTGTTTTTTATTTTTCTATTAATTGTGGGGTTCACACGTGCTGATGTGGTCAGTTTTGAAGTATTGACGAGTTTATTATTGAGAATCTGCTGTGGGGTGACATGATTTTGGGGAAAGAAACTTTTAGTAAAGTCCCCAATAGATAGTTTTGGAGAAGGATTTTTTTAGAAGACTCTTGGAGTTGCTCTTAGACTTGGAGTTGCTCTTAGACCTGAGATTGGATTTGGACTATCATTAGAATTTGCCAGTCCTGTTTGTAAACGAAAAAGGGAAATAAAGAAAATGAAAATTACATTGTGCCCTCTAAGGCAAGGTAGGTAATGTTGAGGCCTGAAGTATTAGAATTTAGGGTCAAATTTGATCCAAAACCTGTAATTCCCCAAAACTGGAAAATAATTTAGCATAATACACTCCCGCACTATGTAAGAAAAACACATACAGTTAGATAGTTAGATGGCAACCACATACAAATTAGCCACGGTTTGTATTGCATTTCCAAGGTTGCACGTGAAATATTCAAGAAAGAGAAAGGCCTCACTGAGATCGGCAACCAAATGTGTGGAAATTCTATTTTGAGATGAACAATTTTGTGAAATATACTTGGAAGTTGAACAGAGAACATATGGCCATATGGCATGGATGTTAGCTGACAAATCCAAATTGAGGTAAGTTTATCTGTCAGGACTCAGGAGCAAATAACAACATTTATCAGACCAAAATATATTCACAGCACTGACACTGCGCCTTCAAATTGTATTTCAGACAATACCAAGTATTTGAAGTATCCTTATTTTGTTTCAACATACTCTATCTACATTAAAGAAAAGGCATAGCTAACCCTCGTGGAATACATCTCAGCCCTTCCTACCGCTGAAGAATCCATTCCTGTATAACAGAACCTCGAGATGATTGCACCCATAGGAATGTCTTCACCAGTCTGAAAGAGATCCTAACATGAGACACCAAATTAGAATTGTGATTACTCCTTGTAATTTAAGATTTATTGAAATTTGAAAATAACCTCAATGATACGAGAAGATCTGCCCCAATGACTAGAGCAAATGGCCAAAGCAAGATTTACTAATCGCAAAACAAGTCATTTAGAGACCAGTAGGCACCAAGAAACATTCACGAGTAGAACAAGAACCAGACACTACTGCAAATGGAACATTCACAGAGAGCTCATCTTTACTTCAAAAAAAAAAAACAGAGAGCTGATCTAGTGATGATTATGGCAGAAATTTTTTTAATGAACCTAGAAATATGATCTCACCAGGCACAAATGAGTAACTTTATGACATGTCCTGCTAACTATTTGAAACAATTGGTATCAACTACCATATTTCTGCAAATATTTAGATTGGACATGTGAAAACAATGTCTGTTAGATTTGTCAAAAAAGGAACTCCAATAATAAATTTTAGTTTGCACAAAAACAGAGTTCTGTTTCGGAGATCAACTGTGTTGGTTTCCATAATCACTATTTTTGTGATTGGATGATGTAATTACCAACAAAATGCATCAATGAAGCAAGACCAAAAGAAGATTAAGGAGAATGACATCAAAACACAATCATACAATAAGATTAATGAACAACTGCATTCAAAGGAAGAGGTAGAAAAAATAGTAATAGAACAAATGCAAGGGGAGCCTTAAATTCGCCAATATACCAGTAGGCTCAGTACAAGAATAGGATACACTAGACTGGTTAGTATATACCTACAGTGGAACTAACATAGTATATTCATGTAAAGCCTTGCAACTCAGTGCTATTTATATGAAAACGCTGATGATAGAAACAAGATTAATATGGCACAACCAAGTAATTTTTAATCACAATATACTAATACTTACCCTCCCTTCATCTAGTCCCCCAAAAATATACAGGCCAAACATAACAAATGAGATATGAAATATTCAAGTCTAGCCTAATGGTCACAACTGGGTCTGGTATCACGCAGCACATTTAAGCACTGCAATTTCAGTGGGAAGCAAACAAAGGCCAGGTCTGGTAACGTGGCTAGATTTTGCCAGTTTAGCTCATCATGGTTGGCATGCTTGGGCTTGTTTAACCTGGCCTCGCAATTCCACAAGGAATAAAATTGGCTCAACTGGCTATGGAGGTTTGGTTTTAAATCCTAATGATTTTGAACCGATTTGAATAAAACACCAAAAAGCACATAGCACAACTCCAAATAAACAGTTTCAAAGGTATTATGAAAATGTAATCTTCTTAACCAGGGTCCATTTTGGTGAATTTCTTGTATTGCATCCTGAAAGCAAGAAAGTGCCTTGTATATTTCTTGATCAACAGTTCAGCAGACACTTGCGAAATCTCATTGGAAAAAAAAATCCCCTGCTAGACTACAGGACAAAACCTTAATAGGTCTTCTTCAAACTGATCAAGTCATATCATCACGGAAATTATTACACACAATGCTTGCTCATAACAAATCACTACGAAAATATTGCCCTTGCTGTCATACGCTAAAAATTCCATCATAGGGTATCCTGAACAGGAGTAAGATTACTCTACCTGGTGATTGGAACCATGGCAGCCTCTCTTTTGAAACAAAACAGCACATAACAGAGGGCAGGCAACTAAGAGCCACATACCTATGGCTATGTATGCATTCTGTGTACATCTAGAGAACTTAGGAGTGCCTGTTTGTCATGAAAACTGCCTCAGTGCTGAGACCACTCGATGCTCTTAAGGTCAATGCCAGCCTTGGCCATCTCATAGAGTGGGCTCATGTCACGGAGTTTCTTCACCTGACGCACAGTGAGCTCAATTGCTCTGTCAACCTCTTCCTCAGTAGTAAAGCGGCCAATACCAAAGCGAATAGAGGTGTGCGCCATATCCTCCTCCACCCCGAGTGCACGCAGAACATATGAGGGCTCCAAGCTGGCACTAGTGCATGCACTGCCGCTCGACACAGCCACCTCCTTCAGCCCCATCAGCAAGCTCTCCCCCTCCACATATGCAAATGACAAGTTCAGGTTGCCTGGGTAACGGTGCTCCATGCTTCCATTGATGACAACCTCATCGACCTGCGCACGAATGCCATCCAGCAGCCTCTGCTGCAGAGCACTGACTCTCCTATGGTCATAATCCATCTCTTGAGCTGCAATCTCACAGGCGGCACCAAATCCAACAACAAGCGGCGTGGGCACTGTGCCACTGCGGATGCCACGCTCCTGCCCACCACCACTCATCTGCGGCTCCACCCTGATACGCGGACGCCGGCGAAGGTAGAGCGCCCCAACGCCCTTGGGGCCATAAATCTTGTGCCCGGAGAGGGACATGAGGCCAATCCCCATCCTGTTCACATCAATCGGGATCTTCCCCAGCGCCTGCGCGGCATCAGTGTGGAACGGCACGCCCTTCTCTTTGCAGATGCGCCCAATCTCCTCGAGCGGCTGCACGACGCCGATCTCGTTGTTGACGGCCATGACGGAGACGAGCCCGGTGTCGGGGCGGATGGCGTCCTCGAGCTGCGCGAGGTCGACGAGCCCGTCGCTGCGCACGGGGAGGTAGGTGACCTCGAACCCCTCCTGCTGCAGGTAGCGGCAGGAGTCGAGGACGCACTTGTGCTCGGTCTGCGTGGTGATGACGTGGCGGCGGCGGTCGCGGTAGAAGCGCATGACGCCCTTGACTGCGATGTTGTTGCACTCGGTGGCGCCGGAGGTGAAGAAGATCTCGCGCGGGTCGGCGCCGACGAGGGAGGCGACGCTGGCGCGCGCGGCCTCGACGGCAGCGTCGGACTCCCAGCCGTAGAGGTGCGTGCGGGAGTGCGGGTTCCCGTAGCGGGAGAGGTAGAAGGGGAGCATGGCGTCGAGCACGCGCGGGTCCACGGGGGTCGTCGCCTGCATGTCCATGTACAGCGGGCGGCCCGAGATGCGCACGCCCTTGACGGTGATGGATTCCTCCTCCTCCTCCGAGGCCACCGCCGCCGCGGGCGCGGCAGCCGTGGAGAGGGCGCGGACCGCGGGGGCGCCGCGGCGAAGGAAGAGCGGGAGGAGGCGGCGGGAAAGGGCCATGTCGTGGGGTGGAGTGGGCTGGGGAGGGTTGGAGTTAGGGGGCGCCGCGGGGCTCCCGTTTCGACGGAGGGGCGATTTGGGAATTGCGGGGAGGTGGTGTGGCGGCGGGAGGACGGAGGAGCGAGCACGAGCTGGGGGCAAACTGGCAGCGACTGTTTTCTAGGAAAGACCCTAGTATTTAAGTTTTCGTTCAAACATGCTGCAAAATTGGATCGCGATTATTAATCGCGTCCAATTTGGGACCTCTGTCAACCGTCAGATCGAAAAAGTGCGGCTCCGAAACGAGGCGGAGCAAACTGGCAGCGGCTATTTCACAGAATACTCCCCATTGTTTACATATGCTGTCAAACAGGCCCCAAATTGGATCGCGATTAATGGTCGCGATCCAATTTTCGGATCATTTGGAACCGTCCGATCGTCCATCCGCGGCTCCGGTCGCAGCCGAGCAGAAATGGCCGGTGCAGTTTTCCAAAAAGGACCCTTCACTGACAAGGACGGTTAAATGAGAGGTGGCACCACGACGGCGGCGGCGACCGGCGACGAGGCGTGAACTCGCAGCAGAGCAGGCAGGTGCTCGAACCTTCCAGTCCGCCATGCCCCAAGCCACCGCGGCCGCCGCCGCAGCAGCGGCGAAGCTCCCCCGCGATGCCCTCCTCCGCATCGCGGCGCCGCTCCGCGAGCCCCTCGTTGCTGCGCCCTACGAGCCTCCCGCGGGCTCATCCGCTTCCGTCAAGTCCCTCCTCGCCTCTCTCCTCCCTTCCACTTCCCCGTCCCAGCCCCAGTCCCTGGCGGGCAAGGAGGCAGCGGACCTCCTCCTCTTCTGCGCCGCCGTCCTCGCGGCCTCCCCGGAGTACCCCGCGCTGCACTGGGTCCCAGCGGGCCTCTCGGGGGCGGCCGCCACCGCGGTGGGGGAGATGGCGGCGGTGGGCGGGTGGGGCAGCGTCGGGGAGATGGTGGTGGCCGTGATGCCGGAGGTGGTGCCTCCACTCAAGGCCGTGGTGAAGGACTCGTGCGTTGACGCTGACAACGACGAGATTGGGACTGTGAAGCCGCCCAAGGAGCAGGCTGTAGTCGCCGCGCACCAGTTCCGGTGGCTGGTGTCTCAGGTTTGTGCTCTGTGAATAGTACTTGAGATCTTGAGCATTGTTCTTGTCAATAGATGGGATTACAAGTTTGCAAGTAGGAGAAAATTTGACGCTCTGAATAAAATGCCATGCTCTGAAAATGTTTTGCACTGGAAACTGTATTAGTGTCTGTGGCAGCAGAACTGTATCAGTAAGTGAAGTAGTAATATTATGGCACTGGAGATGTTCACTTCAGTATCTATTTTTGTGTTTCAGGTTTGTTACCCTAAGCTTGGGGATTTGTGTTGGTTAGTCATCCCTTGTGCTCTGACGACATTAGATCATTGGTCACCAGAGGTTAAGGTATGGTTGCTGTTTATTGTTTGGTTTCTCTACTGGGGATAATATGGGCTGTATATTACTGCCAACCTTGTCTTAGTAGCATTTGCTTACATTTGGTTGCTATAAGCACAGTTCAACCTTTGGTCCTGTTGACGAACATTGTTCCATATAATTGACAGGAACAGGGAATGGTCAGTTTCATACACATAGCAAAGAATGTGAAAGTAACGGAATTAAGTTTGTATGAAGATGCCATACTTGATGCATGCTGCCATAACATTCCTGCCGACGATGAGTTATGGTATCGTGTTGTTGAGGTATCTGTGCTATTGTTAACAATCACTCAGCGAAGTAATCCCCGCAGCTCTTGGTAAAATCTCTTTCTAGTTCAAATCTTTTGCCCTTTTTTTTCAGTTCAGTTGTGATCAAGTCTGTTCTAGTGCTCTTCCTAGCTTATAAGTTCCAAGATGAGAAACCTATCTTGCTTCAAGTTTTTATTGGAGTATGCATATTCAGAAATGTATATGATAATATGTGATTTCCATTGTTCTCTTTCAGTTTATGAACTGTGAACTATGGTACACCTTTTAAATTTTACAACTGAAAAATAGAGAGAGCTGACTGGGGGAAATGATTGCCTTTTATTTTAATAAAATTTAAATGAGGCACCACTACTTCCATCTTGCGGGAAACAAACATTTACCAATTGAATGGTTTGGGAGTGAAAACTTCAACATAGTAATGGGAAATACAACATATTTGTACTCATATTGAGATGCAAAATCATTGCTGAAGAACCTAAGTAAAAAGATTAGTGTTTACTGTGAAGAAGTCAAGCTAGTAAAAAGAGATGTTTGAAGTTTTCTTAGATGGATCATTGATAATAAATTTAAGTAGCTGGATAACTATTGGCTGATATTTTCATGCTAATATATGTTTCAGAGTTCCATGCTTGGATTGCATAGTTGCATAATCTGTTGACTCTAATATAAATATCCACAAAATGTCTTGTATATTTTCTTAAACTATCTAATCTTTTTTATTTAATTTCATTTTTTAATTGGTTGCAGGTATGATCGAATGCTTAGTGAGATGTTGGGCCACCTGGAACGGCAACCACTAAATAAAGAGCGCCGTGTTGCATGGCTGACCCTTGTTGGGCCAGTTTTTGATGCTATGGGCCTCTTCTTACTGGCTCATTTTCGCCGCCTTTTCTTACTCTTTTTCCAGTGGATGCATACTGACGATGATAAGACAGTTCTGCTGGTAAGGAAAAAGTTCCTTATCATGTGCATGCAATACAGTTAAATTAGCATTGCGAGAAATTGTGTGTGCCGGCCCTTCAGGTGTCCATATTTTGGTCAACTACGCCAAGTTTTTTTACCATATGGAATTTTCTTAATGTAGTTGATTATGGAATTTTGATATTTTGACAGTGAATTCTTTTCAGGTTTTGGAGCAAATGCATGCCATCATCAAGCTTACTTGGATTCGGAAATCACCTCATACTTCAAGGTATTAGGACTTGTGATTTATGTCTTCTTACTTACCTCATTCTGCTTGCTGTGCTCACTGTATCTGGTTGTTCCAAAGGCATGAAAATGTTCAATTGACTAACAAGTGGCTTCCAACCCACTTCCATTGTGCTTAGATTGGTGGATGAACTTGCTCTCTTGTATAAAGAGTCAGCGACAAGGAGCAGCCGCGAGGTCATACGAAGTCATATCCTGGAAATGCTTGTACTGCTTCAGAAGTAAGAAACTCTCATAATCTCCTTCACTAGCAGTTATAGTTTCTAGATCACATGCATAGTGAAGCACATTAGCTGACGAGAAGAATTTTTTAAACCAGCGCATTCTGTGTCACTGGCTTCTACTCTGCTGCCTAGGTGTTCCTAGCTTGCAGAGTTGATATTGTTCTTCATTTTAGTTGGCCTATTTGGAATCATGTTTGAGATTGACTTATGCTACTTTGCAGTAGCTTATAGCTGACCATTTGAATATAATTTATCCACCTCGGCAATGGGATTATTGATCAGAATGGGACAGGGGCTATGCTATTTCATTTTGAGGGATGGATCTCATCTGAATACACATGTATTCTTGTTATCTTTATAGACAGCTGAGATTAGAGTAGGGTGTACTATTCACATATGCCATGTTGTTTTGTTAACAAGGAAGTAATTCATTGCCTTATGCATTGGTTATGGCACTTTGGAACTGGGGACAGGTCGCTGTAGGTTAGGTTTAAGTACCAACTTTTAGCATACCACAATTAAATACAAACAGGAAAAAGCGATCTCATATGAAAATGCTAACAATATTTTTGCCACTTGGAACTGCATTCGACCAATATTTTTGCCTTGGACATCTCTGTTTCTTATATCAGTGGTGTGTGCTGATGCAGGTGCAAGGGACAACAGTTTGAGGAGGCTTGGAAGAAGCATGAACGTGATCCAGACTTGACGATGCTTCTGTCAAGTTTCAACCAGCTTTGTATAAAAAATAGTTCCCCAGGATGTTGAGTTTCACTAGGAATTCTTACTGTAAATACTTAACCATTGCCTATTCTGCCATTCTGGTCTGGGAACGAAATCAGCTCTGACTCTGATTCTTGTGGCAACTCCCATCCAAAATTTCGAAGTATCCTTAGGGGCAACTGGGTCAAGGCATGAACAATTCATTCCTTGTCGGTATCTCTTCCTATCCTCTATTCTGCTACACACGTTTGTATTCTGTGTTTAGCTTAGATGAAATCATGATGGCACCATTGCTGCTGCAACGTGTACTTTGCTCATAGCTTGATTCATTACGTACGTGCCTCTAGCTTATAGCATATTCCTATCCATCCTGTATGAAGATCGTGTCTATGTCTGGCCATATTTCTCCGGGAAGCTGAGTATCTGCGGCTCCAGGTACTTTCCATGGTAGATGAGCCTGGACATGGCCCTGTACGCGGCCTGCGTCATGTGGATCCCGTCCCAGCTCAGGTACGCCGCCGGCTCCGCGCACGCCGTCGCCCCCGCGAACCCGCACATCCGCCGCCAGTCGAAGTTGTACTCGCCGCCGCCGGCGCCGCAGCAGGCCTTGCGCGTGCTCGCCGCGTCGAAGCCCAGCGAGGAGGCGTTGTGGAGGAGCGCGAGGAAGGAGTTGAAGTAGTCGGCGTAGGCCACGGACGCGCCCGGGCGCGACGCCTGCAGCTCCGCCACCGCGCGCTGCAGCCGCGAGTTGTGCTTGGCGGCGAAGCGGTTCAGCTCCCGGAGGCACCCGTACGCGTCGTAGTCCGCCTGCTCCGACGTGCCGGCGTTCATGGCCAGGTAACCCGGCACGCACCCGATGGGGAAGTTGCCCGGGATGATCACCCTGCCTGCTCCCATGTCAAGCACTTCCTGCATGCGTGATCGTGATTCAATAAGGAATTAATTACCACAACTTTTAATTTCCTCAGTCATCTTAAAAATTTTACTGCTACCAATGTAACAAGTCCATCGGTGCAATTTGTATGCGTGAGGTGAGATGTTTACCTTGGCTGCGTCGATGATGGTCTTTATGACCCCTGGGATCAGTTTCTCCACCTCGGCCATGGGCTTGTTCGCGAAGAACTCGTAGTTGTAATCGTTTCCACCGATCTCCCCGACCAAAACCAGAGAACTCTGAAGCTTCTTGCGTATCTCTGCAATCACACGAAAAATGACTTGAACTTGAATTTCACGCAGAGATCTAGCAGGTTCAGACATCACTTGTGCCAAGAGCAGAGTGTGGTGGTGCACTGACTGATCAGCGCGATGAATGTGGGCAACTGAAAGGAGAAAAGGAACGAGAGGAATTGCCTTCGTCGGTGCCGAAGCTGGACTTCATGAAGTCCTTGAACCACCGCAGCTGCACCTTGAGGGAGTTGGAGGCGAAGGGCATGGGCACGGTGAGGTTGAACTGGTCTGCGGGGTCCACGGCAGTGGCTCCGGCGACGGCGAAGTTCACGCCGTGGTCGAAGCTCTTGTTCTTGCCGAGGTACGGGTTCAGGAACGGGAGGCCCATGTCCTGAGCTGCACTCATGTACAGACGAAAGGTTAATGCGTGTCACTACTCACAATCTACTTTCTTTTTTTTGCTCCAGTGAAACACGTCTAATGTGTTCAGGTTCTGGAACAACTGTTAACATGATTACATTACCCAGGAAGTCGATCATGAGGAGGCCGTCAGAGCAGCGTCCCGTCGGGGTTCCCAGCGTGACGCCGTAGGGGAGGTGCTTGATGGTCTCGAACATGCCGGGAGGCGCCTCCTTGACTAGGTTCCCCGTGTCAGTGATGGAGTCGCCGAGGCTGTAGATGGCAGTGACGCCATTGCCTTCTCCCTGGCCAAGACAGCAGCGCAAGAACAGAGCAAGGAGGGAGAGAGGCAGGAGGAAAGCTGCGGAGGAAGCCATGCAGAAACCAAACACTAGTAAATGGCTCGTGAAAGAGATCGAATCGACTGACGAGGAGGTACGTGCCGGCCCCAGCCTTTTTATAAGCAGAATGGATGGATGGATGGATGGGGGAGAGGAGTAGGAGGATGCACTTGGGCGCGCACCATGATCGGCCACCGCATGTTCTAGAACGAGAGCATGGATGGGTGGCGATTTCGCCGCCCAGAAGACTCGGTCGGCCGCGCGTGTAGATGGAGATAGAGATGTCTTTTTGATCGAGGACCATGCTTTCTTCACCTTGTTACCGAAAAGAATGCGTCATGAGATCGGATCGCGTCCGAGATTACGGGGGAGCTCCTTTTGACCACAGCCATCCTGACAGTCTCGACCGTGAGGTAAAAGTCAGTTCAAGGGAGAGGCCAAGCCTCTCATCAGTATACATCAGGTTTCCACATTAGCAAAAGATCAAAAGAAAACATGCAGGCATTCCTGGATCCTGGTACTACTTTTATGCCACAGAAACGCAGGATTCAGAGAACTCTGAACTTGAATAACTGACTAGCTTTGATGCCATGGAACAGGAACTGCAAGTGATGTACTTGCAACAGCATGGGAGGCTACCAATGTGGCGCATTCAGGCTTTCAGAGAAGGAGAGAAGTCTGCACCTGAATAATGCACCCCATTGGCCCAATTGGGAGCATTATTGCTGCCGATGGGGGTAAAAAAGGCCTGAACTTTAAAAGTAACGGAAAACGGCCTCGCGCGCACGCTCGAGGGTGCGAAGTGGGCGACCGGCCTCCCCTCCCGGTGCGCTGCTTTTCGTCCAGCTTTTTCGACCGGGTGATATGGCGGTGGATGCGAATGCGATGGTGCTGTGCGCGGAGTGCGATTGGGGTGGCGGAATCCGAATCTCTCAGCAATCCCGTGCTCTGGAGGCCGAGAGCCACGCCTGGTTTTGGCGGCTGCTTGGGAGGCCGAGAGGCGAGGGCTAGTGGCTGGCTGTGTGCTAGCTTAGCTAGCCTCTGCGCCTTGGGGGTGGTCGGGTGACAAAGTGTGATCGGCATGTAAAGGAGATTGTGTGATCAGGGGAGGAAGTATCGGCTGGGTCGTGTGCTTTTGTTGTGTGTGCTGTGATGAGGCGGCGGTGTGAAGAACGGGAAGGGAAAATGAACCAGGAGTTTTCTTTTCTTTTCTTTTTTTTTTTGAGTAACGAACCAGGAGTTGTGAAGGGGAACGCCGGAAGAATGTATCGCTAGACTCGGAAGCTTTGCCTGATTCTGTACTATTGCAACGTGCAGGATGAGCCACGCACTTATGTGACTCTCACCTGCGCCATAGGTGGGCGCACAGTGCATGCACACACAAAGTAGGAGTAGTACACGATGCTTTTCCTTGCAAAAAAAAAAAGTAATGGTATACAATGCTTTCGCAAGGAAAAAGTAGTATACAACACTCAACACTACTGAAATAAGTGGCTGGGAACTTTCCTTTTAATGGAAATTGGAAAGTGCAGGCTGCACGTGGGCCTGCAACTGAGGGGGAGCCGGCGAGACGGTTCAAGCCCAATTTATGCTGTTGTGGGCTGTGCCCCACGTTTCACCCTCTAGGACGCAACGACCTGCGCGGCCCAAACCAGCTGACAATCTGCCATGGCCCATGGGGTTGGTTGTCACTCCCGCGGCGGCAAACCACCTCCCGTTTCGAAACCGACCCCGCCGCCGCCCTCCATGGTGCCGCACCCGCACGGGCCGCACCTCGCTTCGCACCTGCACCGCGGCGCCGCACGCCCATGACACCGCGACGCCGGCATGGTGCACCTCGCCCCGCGTCAGCTCTCCGCGCGGCTTCAGGCTCCACCGCAACCGCCGCCGCGCCCGCCGACCGACCTGCCGCTCCCGCTCCTCCCGCCGCCGTCGCTCACATCGCTGCTGCTCGCCGCCGTCGCCTCCTCGCCCTCCCTCCGGCACCTCCGCCATGTCCACTCGCTCATCGTCCGCCTGCCTGTCCCGCCGCCCACCGTCCCGCTCCTCCTCTCCCGCCTGCTCCGCCGCCTCGCCGCGCTCCCGCTCCCGCCCGCGCGCGCGCCGCTCCGCTACGCGGCCGCCGTCTTCTCCTCCCTCTCGCCGCCCGACCCCTTCCTCGCCACCGCGCTCCTCCGCTTCGCGCACCTCACGCAGCCGCCCCTGGAGACCTTCCGACTCTTATCCTGGCTCCGCCGCGAGCGCGGCGGCGAGCTCCCGTTCCTCCCGTTCGCGTTCTCCCCGCTGGCCAAGTCTGCGGCGGCCGCGCGCTCCCTACCTGCTGCAGCCGCGTCCCACGCGGTCTCGATCCTTCTCGGAGGGTTCGATAAGCATCGCTTTGTTGAGAACTCGCTGATCGGCGCGTACGTTGCATGTGGCGACGTCAGCGCTGCACGTAAGGTGTTTGATGATATGATGGTGAAGGATGCAATTTCTTGGACAAACATTGTGGTGGCGTATTCTAAAAGTGGGGATATGGGGTCAGCGGAGGAGGTGTTTGCGCGGTGTCCGGTGAAGGATATGGTGGCGTGGACAGCTATGGTGACCGGGTATGCGCAGAATGCCATGCCAGTGAAGGCATTGGAGGCATTTGAGCAGATGGCGGCGACCGGCATTGCCATTGATGAAGTTTCACTGACCGGTGCCATCTCAGCTTGTGCTCAGCTTGGTGCGGAGAGGCGTGCCGCCTGGGTACAGGAGATTGCAGAACGGAATGGTTTTGGGAGGAATGTGGTTGTTGGGTCGGGGTTGGTGGACATGTATGCCAAGTGTGGTCTCATTGACAAGGCGTGTGAGGTTTTTGAAGAGATGCAAGAGAAGAACGTGTACACTTATAGCTCAATGATTGTTGGCCTAGCATCACACGGGAGGGCTAACGATGCAATTGCTTTGTTCAACAACATGGTTAGCAGGGCATATGTGGAACCGAACCATGTTACCTTCATTGGAGTATTGACAGCTTGCAGCCATGCTGGGATGGTTAAAGAAGGGCGCTACTACTTTGCGCAGATGAAGGACAGGTATGGGGTATTGCCTTCTGCAGATCACTATGCTTGTATGGTTGATTTGCTTGGGCGATCTGGATCGGTGATTGAAGCCCTTGATCTAGTGAAGTCTATGACCGTAGAGCCTCATAGTGCTGTCTGGGGGGCACTGCTAGGCGCTTGCCGAATCCATGGAAATACTGCAGTTGCTAAGGTTGCCGCTGAACATCTTTTTAAGCTCGAGCCAGAGGGCATGGGGAACTATGTCTTGTTATCAAATACACTTGCGTCGGCAGGAGAGTGGGATGAAGTGTCGAAGGTTAGGAAACTGATGCGAAATCGGAGGCTGAAAAAGGACCCTGCAGTTAGCTGGTTTGAAGGCCAGGATGGTTTGGTGCATCAGTTCTTTGCTGGTGATAATACTCACCCAAGGACAAATGAAATAAAGAAGGCATTGCTGGAGTTAGTAGAAAAATTGAAGCTTGCAGGTTATGTGCCAAATCTGAGTTCAATTGTTTATAATGTAAGTGAGAAAGAGAAAGAAAGACTGTTAATGGGTCACAGCGAGAAGCTTGCTCTGTCATTTGGATTGCTCACACTTGGGTCTAGATCTACAATTAGGATTGTAAAGAATCTAAGGATCTGTGAGGACTGCCATTTGTTTATGCGATTGGTATCAAAAGTTGAGCCCATCAACATTATTGTCAGGGACAATATGAGATTCCATCACTTCAAAGATGGAGAATGCTCCTGCAGTGGATTCTGGTGAATGCAGAATATGATTTTTAAATAAGTTAATAAGTGGCAGGATATCTCTCAAATTATAAGTTGTCAAACTTATTCATCTGGCTTGTTTCGGAACATAGAACACTCAGCTTTGAATGCAAGAACAAGCTAACTTCAGAATACGAAGAGATACATGAGTCATGACGCAGGCATAGTTGGCAATGTTTCATAATAGAGAAGTTTGGGTGTTTGATTGGGAAAGTGGTCATTGATTTTTAGAAAATGATACTTAAAGCATATAATATGTAAAACACACATGCTATAGGAGAAACTCCTTTTGTGATAGCAATGGATATAAGTATGTAACTATTTCTATGGGAGAGCTGAAATCAGAATCTTTTATCTCTTCCAAACTTGCTTGATGCGGTTTCATCTTTGTTCTAAAACTCTACATTATGGGCAAGACAAAACAAGAACTGACCTTCCACGAATTCTTTGCTTGGCATTGCATTAATGCAGCTCTAGCCAGTAGTCATGCCTGACAGGCCCTAGATTTTAGCATACAGATTTTGAGTGACTAAGAAATAATTCTGAGCAAAATTTGATGGAAGCATTAAAGGCTGTAGGAGTTTTTTTTGTGAGGTGTCTTAGGTGTTAAAACTGCATTGTTCTTCAGACTTGTATTTCCACAAATGCATATGCCCTTTTTACGGGGGCTTTGTCTTGCACAGAATGAAACTCTGGCGCTGTGCCATTACACCATCTAACTAACTAATTAGATAACCAACTTGTCTCATCGATGCTGACCAGAAGGGTTTCTTTCCCTGCTGCCCGAGAATAGCCAATGTGGTCCTTTTGTTGCAGGTGAACTGGGGCCGATGCTTAGTTTGAGGTCAAGATCACTCTCCACAGAGGCACTACAATTTCCATCTTCGACTGCTTTATGGCTGCCTACTGGGTTTTCTGTGCGATTTCCTTCTTTGGTTGCTGAGTTTTCTTCACTGAAGAGGCTTAAGCATGTTCTTGGTTTGCATTCTTGAAGACCCAAATGTTGAGGTACTTGCGGGGTAGCAGAGTGTTGTGCATTACCAAGGCAAGCAGATTGATTAGTCTCAGAGGTGGAAGGACTTCTGTTATGGTTTGATCTTGATCTCTGCACTATTTGTTGACTTTCTTCTGTTCTAGATTGGAAATGCTTCCCACAACCAACTTCAGTCATCAGTGATTTCTGTACATGATATAGCCGATGCAGTTCGTGCACCTGATGCAAAAAGACAGTATAAAATGCAAAGGTTCTGTGTTGCTGGAATTACAATATAACTTAGATCCTATTAACAGTTGACTGTCAACTTATCTCTGGAAAGATGAAAGTTTATGCATAATAAGCAGTAGTATGCACTACATTATAACAAGAACCTATAACGATCTATTAACTTTCTCATCTACACATGCAAATATACTTTGCAAAATCAAAAGTTTCGGGAGTCTCACTTCTTAATGAAATGTAACGTAGCTCTCTGGCGTTTTCGAGGAAAAAATATGCTTGGAAGTCAAGACCTGTTACCGTGTCTGATCTACGTGTTTCCAATATTCTAGAGATATCTGGTGAATCTTATCATTTACGAGATGGCTTTCAAAGAGTACATGGCTACTTGTTATGTACCTGTTGTCTGAAGACCTTATCATGCTCCATGATTGTTCTCCTAACAGATTCCTTACTATCATGCTTGGAATGCTCATCCATTGGCTCCTCCAAGGAGTGCAAAAGCTTTTGCCCACTAGCTTTCAGCAATAATTTGGCTGTCTTCTTGAAAGAATCTCTACTCTCTATATCCCTTGTGATGGTTTCCTTTATCTCCAACAAGGCGAGGAGGATTCTATGAGTACCAAGCAGATCAGCAGCCATTCCTGAAACAATCAGTTTGGAAGGTCAGTACCTTCAGTGCTAGCCATCACAAAGGACTGGAGAAAATTGTCATAGAAATTTAAAACTGTAGCCTGTGCCAGTTGCACTATGGTTGCGAGCCAATTATATGGTTGACTGCAGAGTCTGAAGGCAAGTAACGATCAATATTGAGCACTGAATCAAGAATTAAGTAAAGAGGGACTTGCATGTAGATTACTCACCTGGTGCCCTGGTTCTCATGTTCCAGCTGCTGGTTCTCATGTTCCAGCTGCTTATCTCGCATTTTTCCTCTTCTTTGGTTACAGGTCATGACCACTGGCAATCTCCATAAGCTAGCAGAGCATGAGAATGGGAGGAAGCTCGCTCAAGTCTATCCTCAGCACTCATTACTCATTTCAGAGCCTTAACTACACATAAGCTCCGAGGGAGAAACTTTGTGAGTAGCTTCCAGGTTCTCTCCTCGCGCTTATGAAGCAAACTTCATACTTTTGTAGTAGAAACAAGCTAGACCAACCAAAAGGAAAGAAAAGGTAGTAGTGCAATGGCTGACAGGCTGTGTGAAGCTGAAGGGTAAGCAGGATGCAGGGGTAGCAGTACAAAAGTTGCGAAGTTGGAGATCGTTGGCAGGACGTACGCTGCGTCGCTATTTGTTTAACAAACTCAAGGAAAGATCAGGGAAGTGCAGCCAGCAAGCAATCGGAGAGCCAAATCTGGCTGGGTTAATGAAACAAGAAGCCAGCCTAATAACATGTGAAGCAGATATTCCACGCAGGTTTTGCCGGGATTGAAGATATCAAGGTTTTGGACTTGGCAAGCTCTCTCTTTGTGTGATAGATAAGCTAGGCCATACATATCTTCACATGCTGGTAGTTTGCAGTAGAGATCTGAAGATACCAGGGGCCCACAGCCAGGATTTATCCTAGGCTGTCCATCCTCGTTACAATCCCAACTCTGGGATCTGCCCACAGCCTCAGAAAAGTAAATTGCCGTTTAAGCTTCCATGTGAGTTGCAAGTCCCTTTGTTTGTGTTTCTTTAACCTGGACAGGTTGTTGCTGTACTGTTTCAGCATGTTCTGTCCCTGCCTTCCCAGTGTTCTTGGACGGCTGGATCTCAAAGCAAGGATCTTGTTAATTCATTCATCCCACCGACACAGGTACTAAACTAACGCCTCTTGCTGATATAAATCACATTTGAGTTGATCAGTTGACTTGCTGCGCACCAGGCTGTTGATCCGTTAATGATTTGGTGTAGTATGTTCAGTACCTATGAAACTCCTGATCTGCATAATATTATAAACATTAATCGGGTTGACTTTGTTTGAGTACCCGGAGGATGCTCTTGAATCTTTCCCTGCCTTGATCTCAGTCTCACCACATGAACATTATCTAGAGCTAGATGCAAGATTGCTGCAAGAGCTTAACGCGATTTCCTCCGTGCTATGGTACACACATAGGACAGTAGGAGTACAACATAGGATAAGATTATGGTGCCCATCACTTGGCTTTCCAAGATTCCTTTGTCAACAACTAAAGATATAATGCCGGGACCAATGATAGGCCTATATATGCTGCATGTCATGTATTCCAACTCCAATATGCATTCACTTCATGTTGGGTTCCCTAGCTTCTCCGCGAAATAAGGGATCCTGAAATCACAGTCACTGTTTCCTGAAAAGGACGAGCACTTGGATATAGCATCTTTAAACCGTTGACGCTCTCATTTCTGTTTTGTTTTATTTTTCATTTGGAAAAAAACACAACTTGTGTTTTTGGTTGAGCCACAACCAATACTAGTATAACTCCTAGGTGAGAGTAGCCTATATCCACCCCTCCTTGTGGAAGTAGTGTGACACTGACACCAGTGCTGTTCTTCTTTGTACTGATCCCTAAATTACCTTTTTTTCCCCTGAGTTATGAAAAAAGAATATATCCGAAAACTAAATATCTAGCTCAGGAAAGTTGGAAAGGAACTTTGCAGCGTCATGTCCATCCACGTACCACGCAAAAGCAAAACCAGTAGCATCACCTCATATACGCGGATAAGTTTGACAGCGATCAGATGGTTGTTGCTGTCTGTACTGTGTGCTCGTGGACTGTTTATCGTACACAGAGCAGACAGCTTGTTCATAAAGAGTTAGAAACATGTTACGTTCAAATTTCCTTGTTGGTTCCTCAGCACTGTTTGGAAATCCTGTTGCACATGGGAAAGATTTGCATCTCACTTGTATATTCTGAAAAAAAATTACACATGGAAATGAAATGACCATGTGCAGGTGCGCTATTGCAGGCTCTGATGTCTGATGCTGCTGCTGCACCGGGATGGAATCAAACGCAGGGATCCCAAATCAGGAGGACCAGCCATCAGCAGGCGCCAAATAATGTAAGCAACCATCTGTCACCGCCGCGCTCCCCTCCAAAGGCCGACAGGCTACCTGCCGTTAATCCTTTTCATCGGCGTCGTGATCTGCGCAGGTGATGCCGCCATGTTTGCATCTCAGCATCCGCACTGGTCATCAAGCCATGGCCAGCACGAGCTCCATCAAACTGGCTGGCTGGCTCTAGCTCACATGGACCACACCCACCCAGCGCTGTGGCAAGCAAGCAGTCCACGGTTCATAAAAACATTTTTGGATGCACACACACACACACACCCATCAGCTGCTGGCTGGCTGCTAGCACCGGCCGGACCACGGGATCCATTTGCAAACTCCACTCCGGTCAGATCTGCATCTACTGGCAGATGCAGATCAGGTTTGCTTGTCAGGGGAGAGCAGTTTTCGTGCGCTTTCTTGGCTCAAGTCTTTTTTTTTTTTCCAATTCTCAAGTGGATGTGGATTACAAGTAGTGGCATGGTAAGCGATTCCTTTTGTGGGGGACGCAACGCAAGGCGCATCCCTCTGGGTGGTGTTTCTGTGGCCAGGATCAGTTGGGAGATATCTGTGGGCACGTCAGTGATCTGGACAGACTCTGAGGAGCTGAGATGGACTTGCATTTCAAATATGGTGCTTGGAAAATAATCCTAGGGAGCGTGTATTTTGCGACAGGACCCTGTACTAATTGTAGTTTGTATATGGATGGTGATCTGCTTCTCTTTGTTAGAACATGCAGGAAGCTCCATTATAGCCAATCATCCGCGAGTAATTCACCTTTGCGTTTTGGAGCCTAGGTTTAGAGATAAAAGTAATACTTCAAGTGTACTAATAGTATGGTGCAATCTTAAAGCAGATCCAAGGTTAAAAGATTGACTGTTCGTGAGTACAGATAGCCTTTTCCGAAAATCAAGTTTGCATATGTTAATGGTGGGCTTGTAATCTGACTGCATGGTTAGTTTGAAGGCCCCTTTCGAACGAAAAACTAATGGGCCCTAAGTTCTGGACCGTGGACCTGCACGCTCGAAGGTAGTTAAATTAGGCCCAACAAAGCCTCCACGGCTCCGGCGAACCACATCCAGGAAACGAATCAGCAAACGGCTGATCTTCTTGCCTGCTGGCGGTCGACAACCAACTCCGGCCTCATCTTACCGTCTCTTTGCCTCGTGACGAGCGGGGAGAAAAAAAATCAGCACAGAATCAGATGAGGCTCTGTCTCCGGCAAGCGGCGGCCGCGGCCACAAGCTCCCCCCTCGCAGCCACCATCCGCAAGGTAACCTCTCCGGCGTCTCCGCCGCCGCCTCAACCGTTCTCCCTCTTGGCTCCGTCCACTGACCTGCCCTTGATTCTTTCCACAGAATTCTCCAAGCTCCCTCACCCATGGCCGCCTCAGCTTCAGCCACACGTCGCTGCAGGCGACGCCGAACCACCGCGGAAACCGAGCAGGTCCGTCACAGTTCTCCTGCAAAATCATAGTCACAGCATGTGACAATTGTGTCTGTCAGACACCTGGTAGAACTGCAAGTATGAACAAGTGCGGTGCCCTTGTTCGATCAGGGTGGGCGGTGCGCGTGCTTCCGCTGACGGAGGAGAACGTGGAGATGGTGCTGGACGAGGTGCGGCCGAGCCTGATGGCGGACGGCGGCAACGTGGCGCTGCACGAGATCGACGGCCTCGTCGTCGTGCTCAAGCTGCAGGGGGCCTGCGGCTCCTGCCCCAGCTCCACCATGACGCTCAAGATGGGCATCGAGACGCGCCTCCGTGACAAGATCCCCGACATCCTCGAGGTCGAGCAGATCGTCGACACCGAGACCGGCCTCGAGCTCAACACCGACAACGTGGAGAAGGTCAGTCCCAGTCCTCCACAGATGCTCACCGGCCATTGTTCAGTACACATGCGGCATGCCATCGACTCTGATCATTTCGCGAACCTGCAATAGTGTGCTCTGCTGCAGATGATAGTGATCAAACTGTAATTCTGAGGATCGTTTGATGTTTTGCAGGTACTTGATGAGATCAGACCATACCTCTCCGGTACCGGAGGTGGAAGCATCGAGCTCCTCCAGATCGATGGATATGTCGTCAAGATTAGAATCGGTGGACCTGCAGCTGGTGTAATGACAGTACGAGTAGCTGTGACACAAAAACTGAGGGAAAAGATACCTTCCATCTTGGCTGTTCAGCTCACAGAGTAGAGAACACACGAGCACACTTGTGCATCAATCAACAGAACGAAACGCAGCTTTCTGGACTCTGGTGAATGTTTGATGTTCAATCTTATATTTTTGAGTCATTAGTCATTACACTGAAATACAGAACCGATTAATACGATTGACATGTACCAAGAAATCTTTGGCACAAGAAAATATATTGCTGATTTGGACAAAACAATGCTTACAGCCTTTTTTTTTATAACTCTGATGAACAACATTATTCAATACAGCCTCCCAATGTTATTATTTCAATGAATAATAGTTACATTTTACATTGGATCACGTCAATGTATCAGTTTCAATTTTTGCGTGCATTCCCTTGGCAAAGGCAAATCTTTTCCCAAAAAACTGAAAACAGCAGCTTCTGCAGTTGAACCTAAGCCACACTAAATCCTATTATATCAGTTGACAGCTTCATGATACCCATTCATTCCATGTCCTCCACAGTTCTATATAGCTTAAGCTTGGCCATTGATATATTTCATCCTTGACATCACAACCCGTCGTTGATCACAACCATAGGGGTGCTTAAACAGCGGCTTCAGTTTGATGCCCCTCCAATTTGATCGCCTTCTATGATTTGGCAGATCTCCTCAACCTTCCGAAGCTCCCACGTCCACCTTGGAAACCCTTCGAAAACCCTAAAGAAATTCTCAGCTATTTAAGTAAATGCTTTTATGCTTTAATCCAGAGACCACAAGATGCATATTTCTGGTGACCTTTCTTGTTTGAATCTTACGGTTCTAGTTTCTAAATGCTACATGACTCGTATGCACAAGAATTCTTTGACTCGACAAAACAGCAGTTGAGTCCAACAGGAACAAACTCACAATCCTAAGGCCAGTCTCAATGGGAGTTTCACAAGAGTTTCATGAGTATTAAATTTGTTACCACATAAGTAAAATTCTGACTTGGCAAGGTCATTAGAGGGGGGGGGGGGGGGGGGTTCATCAGAAGAGAGGAGTTTCATTCTCATGAAACTCAACTGGCACAATTACCAAGTTTTCAGTCTTGGTAACTGTGCAATAAAACTGTTCGCTGAGATTGGCCTAAGTCTGAAAGATAATCAAACAAAGCTTCCAAGCTCCAACTGTGCTAATTAAATGTATAATCATTACATTTTGCACAGGATCATATCAATGCATCAATTCCATATTTCAAGTGCCTTTTCTTGGCAAAGGCCAAGCTTTTTTTTTTCACAAAACTGAAACTTCAAACTTCAGCTTCTAGAGCTGAACATTTTCCTTCAAGAAACTCTTAGCTGGGTCTGAAACTCTTAACAAATGGAAGGTTTTCCATATCTGTTAGGCTGGTGCTCTCAAATTGCCAGCTTTAGGATATCCATTTATTCCCTGTTATCCACAGATGTAGAAAGCTTGGTCACTGCAACATTTCACCCTTGACATCACAGCCCATCAAACAATGGTGGTGACGATCCTACGATTTTCTCAAGGAAAAACAACTACAGTGGTGCTCATGCTCACATTGGCTCTTCTTCAATCTGATGCCCCTCCAGCTGGACAACCTTCATCATTTGCCTAATCTCCTCAACCTTCCCGTATTCCCGTGTACGCCTTAAAAACCCTTCCAAAACCCTAAATGCTCGCTCTGTAGGTGCCATTCCCATCTCGATGATCTCCCTAAAACACCTGTATGCCTCAGAAACCACACCCCTACAGCATAAACCAGTAACCAGAATATCCAGTGCATGCCGGTGAGGTACACATCCTTTTCCCATTATATAATCCCACAGCTCCAGCCCAAGGTCAGGTCGGCCATTCTCGCAGAAGACCTTCATGAGCAGCATAGTCGTCCTGGTCCTCGGCATAAACCCTGAAGCAACTATCTTGCTGTACACCTTCCAGATCCCCTCCAAGTTGCCAACTCTCTGGAACCCACAAAACATTGTGTTGTAGCTAACATCATCCAAGCCAACCCCCTTCCTCTCCATCTTGTCCATCACCGCCATCGCAGACTTCAAATCCCTAGCCCTCACATACGCGCCCATTAGCGCATTGTGAGCACCGCGGTCAGGGGTCACTCCCCACTTCTCCATTTCATCAAACAGCAGCTGTGCCCGCGCTGCGTTCCTCACAATTCCAGCTCCATATATCAATGTGGTGAACACCTGCAGCGTCGGCTTGCAGTTCTCTCTCCTGCGCATTTCATCGAGCAGCTCGAGGGCGTCCGCAAACCTGCCTTTCTTGCAGTAGGCATCCATCCTCACACAGTACGACACGGCGTCCGGGACGAAGCCGCGCAGCACGGCGTCATGGTAGAAGAGATCCAGCGCCTGGGCGTGGCCGGCCTCCTTGAACCCGAGCAGCAGCGTGTTGAAGGTGCGCGTGTCGGGCGGGTAGGCGTCGCAGTAGCGGTGGAAGAGCGCGCGCGCCTCGGCGACGCGGCCGCGGGCGCAGAAGGCGCGGAGCAGCGCGTTGAGCTCGGCGGCGCCGAAGGCCCGGCCCGCGCGCGCCCAGACGCGGGCGGCTGAGTCGAAGCAGGTGACGGCGGCGTCGAAGGACGCGCCGGGCGCGGACTCGGAGAGCGCGGTGGAGAGTAGGACGGCGAGCGCGGGCGTGGAGAGGAGGTGGGGGTGCGTGGACGGGAGGGACTCGAGCAGCGGGAACGAGAGGTGGGCGTGGCGGCGGGAGCGCGCGAGGAGGCGGAGCAGGACGGGTAGGGAGCTGCCCGGCACGGGGAAGTGCGGGAGCGCGAGGAGGCAGCGGTACAGGGAGAGCGCGGGGAGCGGCGGCGAGTGCGAGAGGAGGAGATGGGAGAGGAGCGGCGTGAGGAGGGAGGGGCAGGCCGGGAGGAGCGCGAGGAGGAGCGGCGGGGTGGCCGGCGCGTGGGAGAGGAGAAGCCGCGCGAGGTGGGGGACGGTCGGGGTAAGGAGCGGCGCGGCGGCGCGGCGAGGCGGCGGGAGGAGGCGAAGGGGCATGGGGGCGTGGCGCCGCCGGTGCGGAGAGGGACGAGAGAGCTCGAGGAGAGTGGGCCGTTTTTCTTTTTGAGTCTGAGCTGTGGAGTGGGCTGGTTGATAACGTTGAGGTTGGGCTACGAGCCCACAAAGAGGTATCAGTGGGCCGGTCCGTAGAGCCGATTGTGGGACCCATCTGTCTGTCACTGCCCAGTGGTAGACAGTAGACTTCCACATATTTCAGCACTTAGAAACGTCACCGTACTAGTCTAAGATCTAGATTAAGGTCTGATTACTCATTTTTTTAACGTTACTGCATATTTTTACAAAAATGTTCAAATTCTTTTCTTATACGTATAACTTCATAGAGCGGAAGAATTCCCAGCTCAACCGATGCCTCAAGTTACTGCACAGTTATAACTAAACTACTACGTTTTACTGTTACTGCCGATTTCTTTTTTACTTATCGCTAAAGAAAACGGATGTCCTGGACGCGTCGCGTCGGCTCTACGCAGCACGTCAACAAGGCGTACGTGTATCCTGGTTCGCCTCGCACGGTCGCACCGCCCTCCCCGCGGTCGTCACCTCCTCGCGCTCGTGTTCTACGTTGTTGTCGGGCTCCTCCGAGACATGCACCGCTCCATCTCAAACCCGCGCCTGTCGTCCTTCGCCGTCCACTGACCTCGACCACGGCGAGCCCCCAACACCAAATCCTCCTTGGGGGCGCTAGTGCATCTCGGCCGCTCCGTCTGCGGTCTTCGTTGGTGTCAATACCTCTACCGCACCTCACAGGAGCACGACGTGCTGCGTATCACCGCGCGGCGGCCGTTCGTCGGTCACATCCATCCTACGCGCCGTGGAAGGTGGCCCAGACAAGAGACCTACGTATCGTCCTTTCTTTTAATTTGCCTATGCTTAATTTGCTATCTGAAAGTGTTTATTTTCTTACAAGCATCTGCTGCCTCCTGACAAGTTGCAAACTGGTTGAGGTTATCTAAATTTCAAGCGTGACAAAAGTATGAGATTTAGTTATCTTGTGATCCTTGGTTTAGAATTCCGGTAATTCTTCCGAAATCATACTTGATGCACATTCCAAGTTTGCAACTGATCTTGATTGCGTGAAACTAAATACTTGAGTGTACAGCTTGCAACTGGTAATGCTTACCGTTACTCCATGAGTACTTCTAACAGAAACATTGTACGTGTACAATTGATGTGCCCTTTTGTTGGGTTGGCCTTACTCCACTGTGTTAATCTAATGTGATTGAATCTGTAGCTTGTTCTACACAGAGGCTAGGCTGACATGCAAGGTGAATGAAACTTACTGAAGCCAATGGTGCATTGCTTACTAGCATTTGGCCTGCTCTGCTTATTTCTCTGCAGTGAAGGCGCACTCATGCGCCTGAAAAACTTGGGAGCTCTGCAAGGTTGGATCATATACCTACTGCAGAGATGCGGTATGTATCGATTGATGTCTTCAGAAGACTATAAATAAAAAGAGATAAAAGGAAAACAGGTTGAACCTGTTTTGTTGCTGATGTGTAGGTTTATTTTTTCCATGAGCTTTTCCCACCGGGCAATATTTCTGGCTTTGTATTCCTGCAGATCTCATGCTTTCATTTTGCTCTCTTCGTCAGGAAGTGAAGAGCCATGGTTACTATGCTTGCACATTTCAATGGACTGGTAGATATCATTGCTTCTTGCTTTACTGGTAGTCACTGCTGTAGGTGATCGATCTATACATAAGAACAAATTTTAGTAATTTTTATTCTTAATGTTTGTACAAATCAGAATATGAGGCGTATATTGTTTAAAATCATGGAATTCTATTTTTCATATTCTTAGTTGTGTTATGAAGGGTTTCTGATTCTCCAGGATGAGGATGACAACTGTAGACGTTCTAAAGTTACTATGATTAGTTATTATCTTATTGTATGGATTTATGCACACTAGGTTCTACCACATCAGGTTGCTTCTTTGTTTCAAAATTGAAAAGTTCCCCTTACATCCATGCACCTGCAATTTTTATACTGAAATGCCATGCTTTGTTTTGGTAATACGGTTTTCTATTTTTCTACATTTGTGGGATTATGGATCACAACGCCTACAAAGGACTCATATCTTTGTGGTTTCTCCAACTGCTAGAACAAATAATGCATCACCATGCAATCAGGTCTACCTTTTGTATGCGTTCAATATGTATACTCGTACCATTTTTTTTCCTTTTTGCCTATTTGCATTAGCATCTCAGCTTTGCAAATAATTTATTGGTTGTACTTAATCTTTTTCCGATCCAAGCAAAATCAGGAATAAAAAACTAGCTAACTGGTTTACTATACTGTGATATGTGTGCTGCCATTCCGTGATACCCATATCAACACGGCTATATCTTTGCACTCCTGTTTTCTTTTTAAATGGTTCATATGCTGAATAGTCTGCTTTCAATTCTGTCAGTAATACATATCCTTTTTCAAAATAATGGTCATTATTTCTAAAGTAGATGCTTCTGAGTCGTACATGTGTATATTTGTGGCTCTTTTGTAGTATATGCTTGCACCTTGCAGTCTTCTCTCACGTTTTGTGATTAGCAGTAGCAAGTGATCTCCAAAGAATAATGAACCAATGAAAGCACCGACGGGCCAGACGGCAGCAAGCCAGCAACAAGTGCGCAAGTTATATGGGCGCGGCGTAGCGCGCCAGCCTTCCTAGTTGTACATGGGTTTCCATGTTTTCATTCAAAATGGAAGCCGATGATCATGCGGACAAGCCTCGAGTGAAAAAGAAAGTACAGAAACCGATTTTTGTCAAAATTGGGTGTGGGAACGATGCTGTATGACTATATTTTGCAAGGTCGAGGAAGAACAAAGCATCAGCCGGGAGGATTTGATAAACAAGAACAAAACTAGGTGCCCTGTAAACAAGCCGTGAGGAATCCAAATTTAAATGCTAGGTACACTGTTTGATTATAGAAATATGCCAGTTCGTCAAATTTAAGCGCATCCCGTGGAAAGCGTAAAGAATCAATGCCCAACTGCTCCCCTCTACTGACATCAGTATGAATGCAAAGAAAATGAAGTATCATGATCCATGATAAAACACCAGCTTCATCACAATCTGGCATTAACATATTACCTGGACATGATGGATCAACAAAAAGAATTCACAGATTCATTCCAACCTGCAAACTTGAATATTTGGATTTCAATCTGTAGTGTTTCCAGTTTCCCCCAGCATATTTCCTCTAGGCAAGTTGGATAAATTTATCGATTTGAAGAAAATACAAGCGCACCCACAACTGAATGGAAAGTGCACTCAGTTAACAGAAACCAAATTGAATATCTACCATTTCAATGTTACTGATGTGCCTGGAAATGAATAGACCAGGATGAAGATAAGAAATAGGAGTAATCACAAACCACTTAGTAGTTGCACAGCTAAGTCAAAGCAATAAAAAAATGTTATTCTACAGAGCTAAGCATTGTTATGCAGTTGCACTCTTTACATTACTAAAACACAACCTTTTTGCATCTTCAACCTGCCATACCTGAACCAGAAAAAATGCTGGACCGCCAAACAGATTAACCTAAAGCTGCAGAGGCTTATAGTTTTCTGATTTGCAACAAGAAGAAATCAGGCAGATTCTATGGAGTAAATTAATCCACTCAAACTCTCATCTATCAAAAAGAAGTTCATAAATTTGCAGTACAATGGCATCAGGATTATATGGTTATTCTGCATTCGCAGCTTCCTGACTATTACCAACCGAATTACATTTGCTTTCCTTTTGTAACCACTTGTAACACAACATAGTATCAAATACTTTATTGTATTCCTGGATGAATCCTGACGAGTGAAGATCATTTAACAGTATCATGCACTGATCCTTGGAAGGACAAATACCCATCTCTTCCATTTCTTTTAGCAAATTAAAAGCTTCGGTCAGTTTGCTCTTCCGGCAAAGGCCATCCAATAAAGCAAGATAAGATGTGCAGCTCATGGGAGCACCTTTTGCCACAAGAGCATCATGTAGCATCAAAGCCTTATCCAAATCTCCTCCTTTACAATGAGACTGGATCATGTTATGTGTCACATCTAGAGGAGCTAGTCCTTGATTGATCATGCCTGTAAACAATGAGGACAAGTGATCTGTATCATGTTGCGAAGCTTTCTTCCGTTGCAGCTCAACAAAAATTGTGTGTGCTTCACTGAGTTTCCCAGCCTCATCAAGTCCTTTTACGATATTTTCAACAGTCAGCATGTTAGGCACTATGTCTTTGTCCATCATCATGTGGAGAAACTTCACAGTTTCCTGCAATTTTCCACGTTTGCAGAAGCCATGGACCAAGGCGTTGAAAGAAGAAATACTTGCATATCCCCTAAGAACCATCTCTTCAGTTATAAACAGAGCCTGTTGAAGGTCCCCGGAATTTGAGCAGCCAGAGGTAAGCACACTATAGACAAAAGCATCTGGGGTTACCCCTCTTGCTAGCATTTCGTTATAAAGACCAATAGCATCATGGATATCACCAGCTTTGCAGTATCCATCTATCAAACATGTATATGTCACACAATTTGGCACTAATCCCTTAATTAATATGCTACTGAAGACATTACGAGCATGAGAAATATTATCAGACTTGCAAAGCCCATCGATTAGGGCATTATAGCATACAATACCAGGCTCCACTCCTTTTTTACCCATCTCATCAAGAAGGCCAACAGCTTTCTCCACATCAGCTGTCTTGCAAAGACCAGATATCAACGAACTGTATATATGCAAATCAGGAACTAACCCATTCTTCTCCATCACCGAGAGAACCCTAAAAGCTGCTTCCATATGTCCAGATCTTGACAGATTGTGAATCACAATTCCATACAAACGGTTGTCTGGCATGACTCCCCTGTCTAACATGGATTGAAGAATAGAGGAAACCTTTTCAAGATTATCTGACTTGAAGTAAACTTCTAGGAGGTGAGCGTAGATAAAGTCCTTTGGTTTTAGTCTATTAAGCATCTGATGGAGTAACTGTTCAGCCTTTTCTACATTCCCAGTCATACTATAGCCATGAATCAGACCATCATACGTGAACTCATTAGGGTGCACTCCTTTCTCCAGCATCTGATCATAGTACTCTATGGCTTCCTCCATCTTTCCCACCTTAGATAGTCCAATTATAAGAGAATTGTAGCAGTACAAATCAGGCACTACATTGGAACTGGTCATCTTTTTGAAAGCTTCACAAGCCAATGAGAATTTGCCTTCCCTGCAATACCCTGAGATAAGAGGCGCATAAACAAATGCATTGGGCTTTATACCTTCTGCAACCATTTGCTCAAGGAGACCACCTGCTGTTTCCGATTCACCAATTTGGCATAGTCCATTGATGATTATGCTGTAAGTGTATACATTAGGCGAAATACCATCCTTTCTCATTTCATTAAGCAGCCAAAAGGCTTCTTCTTTGTTATGCTGTCGGAGATGCCCTTCGATGAGATGATTAAAAGTGATGGTGTCAGCGATATGACCAATTTTGACCATTTCCTTCAAAACTTCGGTAGCCCTCCCCAGCTGCCCCAATTTACATAGACCCCGGATGAGATTGTCATAGGTGATCTTGTTCGGCTGCACACCAGCAGCAGACATGTCCTTGATTATCTTAAACGCCTCGTCCGAATTGCCCTCCCTCATGAACCCATCAACCAGAGTTGCATAAACAACAACATTAGGCTTTAACCCAGCACAAGACATCTCATCCAGCAAGCACTTCGCCTGACTCGGCCTGCCACGCTTGCACAGTCCATTAATGATTGCACCATAAGTAAATCCATCCGGAACCAACCCATAATCCTCCATCTCCTTCTTGAACCCAAACGCCTCTTCGACAGCTCCAGCTCTGCACAGACCACCAATCAATATATTGTAGGTCACTGTGTTCACGCTGCATCCCGTCTCACGCATTTCCTCAAGCACCTTCTTCGCAGCATCCAAGTCCCGGACCTTGCAATACGCCTCGATCAATGTCGAGTACGTGTACACATCCGGCGAAACGCCGGCGTCCTCCATGAAGCCGCGCACCTTCCAGAGCAGATCCAGGGCGTCCGCGCGCAGCAGGTCCTTGAGCAGCGCGTTGCAGCAGCGAAGGCTGGGCGCCAAGCCGAGATCCTTCATCAGCAGGACAACCTCGGCGCCGTCCCGGACCCTCCCGGTCTTCTTGTAGGTGTCGACGAGGACGTCGAGGACGACCGGCCGGCGGTCGTGGCCGGAGCCGGAGACCGCGCGGTGGACGGAGCTGAGGACGAGGGGAGGGGTGGGGTAGGCGCGGATCATGTGGTCGAGGAGCCCGTTGGCCTGGGGGAAGAGGCCGGCGGCGCAGAGGGAGACGGCGAGGTGGGCAAATGCGTCGGGGGCGGGCGCTGAGGGCCCGAGGCGGGGGCGGGACCAGTAGAAGAAATCCAGCAGGAGCTTGGGGTGGAGGCGCGGGGAGGAGGCGCCGCGGAGGAGGAGGGAGGACACGGAAGCGGGAGAGAGGCGGGAGGGGAGGTCGGAGGCGGCGATGGCGAGCTTCCAGTCGCCGGAGCAGCGGGAGAGGAGGGTGGCCACCTCGGCTGCCACGCCGTCGGGATCGGGGGAAGACGACGTAGAGGCATCGGTGGTGGTGGTGGTGAAGGGCGCGGGAGATGGCCGGCTCGGGCGGAGGGGCGAGGCGCCGGCGGCTGGACGCCGCACGCGCGCGCGGAGGAGCATTGGTGGGGGATGAAGAATGTGAGGGACTGTTTGACGTTTAAAACACCAGATCTGCTAACCACTCTCTTCATTTTTCGGATATCCTGCTGAAATCCGCGCCCTTATTAAACATCACAGATTTTTAACGTTGTTCGTTTAAAAGCTATTTTCTTAAAACGGGCATGTATGCATATTAATAAGCGAAAAAAATTACACAAAGAGATATAGCACACGCATGTATGATAAATAATTTCTTTTGATGATGATAAATATTTTTTTGTGAATGATAGATTGTTGTTTACTCTTATTGTTTGCAAGACACAAGTTATATAGGTGATTATATATTGACTTATTTGGATACTAAGCATTTTAACATTTTTTTAAAGGGGAAGCCACCAACTTATTTAATTATATAATTTTTTATTCTAGACCTATTTAATTCACTCCCATAGGAACTACATGCTACTAAGTACTCTAATAACTAAACTAAAGACCATTTCGCTGAACATTTTACTCATCGACATAGTATAAGATATATGCACAAGATTGTCTTCATCTCCACATTATTGTGGGCTTGAAAAATCTAGTACCTTGCGTGAAGAACCAAGACACATTAAATTTCACTTCCTAAATCCTATCCACTGTCGTATAATTTCAATAAAAATGGCACTTCCCCATATTGGTTCTCGTTCAATCAAGTTTTGTGAGGTGTTCAATCTTTCTGTCATTGGGTGATAGCTCATTTTATGAATTAAAACCAACCAATCCACAAAATTCATTTATCCATGCAAAAAGAATTATTGTTTTCGGCAGTTGTTTGATGAAGGAGATGGGACCTGACACAACTGGGCCAATAACAAGAATGAAAAGTTATTTAGACAGATCACCGCTCTTGGGGAGGTTTAGGATAAATAAACCCAATGTCTTTTGCTGAACAGTTTCTAGCTTTTCATTCTAGCTATGTCACCGAGGGACTACACACCCGAGACCGCTCACAGGTTACAAAAGACCCAGAGGCAGCACCTAAAGCCTAACTCTGGTAGAACAGCTATCTTCCTCCTTTTCCTCTTTTATTGAAGAAGAACTATTCCTGTGTCATTCGCCGATTCTTCATGTGGATGGAAGCGAAGCGCCGCCTCCTTCATTGCCTCCGCTCCCGCTTCCAAGATCTCCTTGTCCTCCAATTTATGTAAACCTGCCCCGTACATAATAAAGAAAGTTGCTAAACAGATAATCTCTGTAGGAGATTTGATATGTTTTTTTTTCAAAGCTACAGAGTTTTTTTTCTGGCCTTCCAAAGAGCCCAGCACACTGCAGACAAACCCAAATATGAATCTTTTTCACATGTGGCAAGTACCTATTGACCCAAACCCAAAACTGTTCAAAAGACGTTGGCCTACAGGGCACATTTATAATCATGGCAATCAGACTTCACACGTATCTAGCTATAGAGCAATAAAAAAAAAAGGTGTTCAACAGTTTCATCCTCCCAACAGAAACTACATCTTGTGTCACCCTACCGATTCCTTTTACTCAGATTATCTTTTGTTAGAATAGCATTTTGTTTCGGTGCCTATTATTTGTCTGCACAAAATTTCTTTTAATGTGCTCGTGATTTTCTACAGGAGTCTGGCAAGCTGGTTGTAGAGGACCGTTTACTAGAAGCAAAAGTGAATCCGAAACTATATTTTGATTTTCCAGATCTACAACAAGATGTCCGTTGTGTTATCTTTAGATTACTTGGGGATGTCACTGCATTTGTCGTTGACATTTCTGAACTTGAAGGCTTAAACTTGCGAAATCTTCCTTTGTATTGGCATCTGGACTGTCTTTGTCAAATAAAATCAAGTTGTACTACTACGCTGATACATACGAGATGGGAAAGATCGACAGTCTCAACAGTATAATCACTGTAATGTCCATGAGGATTGAAGCCCTGACATTCTAAATGATATCTTATTAATTTGTGGTATATCCAGACACTACTAGGGAAAGCTCCATCAGTACTGGTTGGAACCTCTTTTAGCATCGGTTTCGCAACCAGTATTGATAGTGCGGTACTCAAGGAGGTCTTTAGTACCGGTTGAAATAAAATAACCGGTACTAAAGGGGGATGACACATTAGTACCGGATTGGGACATCAACGGATACTAATGTGTACCAGTTGGTGCACTAATGTGGTGCACATTAGTATCCGTTGGAGATACCAACTGATACTAACGTGGACCTTTTAGGACCGGTTGGTGCCCCCGACCAATACTAAAGGGCCTCACAAGGCCACCCTGGGAAACTAGCCGCTAGATCCGGTACTAATGTGAGCATTAGTTCCAGGTCATAATGCAACCGGTACTTAGTCTCGGGATGAATGCTCAGTTTTCCAGTAGATTCTAATACTGCTCTTTTACTTTGTGTTTATGTGCGTTTAGGCCACACATGCCAACATGGGATGTTAACACTTAACAGTTGGTAGTACTGTAGTATATTGTTTTTGTGTGTTGATGCGGGAGTGATTGGCTGTGGCAAGAAATACATGATGTCTTTTTGGAACATTCTTTTGCTTCAGTTTTCATGATCAGATTATGATCCAATTTGAGGGATCGAACGGATTTTGTCTCTAGAATTTCTGGAAGTTCAATTTTTTATGTAGAATATCAGGAAATTCAGTACGATTGCAGTTTCAGAAACTGCCAGGTACATTTGTCAATACCTGTATGGGACCATTATAGGGCAAAGAACTGAATTGAGCACCGAAACTGAATCAGTATTAGACATACAATTAATAATTCATTGAAAATATTTTTAAAATAGTATAATTAATAAATAACAATTAATTAATAATATAAGTAAAGAATAAAACATTTCAAAATAACAAAATAAATTATTTGAATAATTTACGGAAATAAATATACAGGCTTCATAATAATTTTAAATAATATATTTATTTAATAGTTTAAAGAGGTGCTAATGCTATACAAATGCCGGCAATATCAGATATCCATCCATATCCACGTTTATTTCGAATATGAATATGAATTTGGATAGTGAAAAATCAAATTCGAATGTATCCATTCAAAGTACCACATCATAAAAGAATTTGTTACAAATATCCGTATAATCATATTTTAGCGGTTGCGAATTCAGATAATTCGGATATTTGCGTAACATTTTCCACCCTAGTACCAAACCACCGTGCATGCCGTCATTGGGATTTGACTGATTTTTGACCAGGGAGTTGACTGATTGTTGGGTCAAAGTTAACGTTTATCCATGTTTCCTGGAGGTAACGGGACATGCAACAAGAGGTGCAGTCTGCTCTTATCTATCGCGCTTCAGCGGAGGAAGCAGAAAATTGGTAGCGTGCCGATAAGGCTTTTTCAGCTAGCTGCTTCTCTGCAATCTGCATTGGTGCGTTCAGGCCTGGACCGATCAAGATTTCAAAGATACAATATTTCTTACAGCTAAAGATCCAGTAGAATTATCCAGAAAAGTAGGTACGAGAAGACGGGGAAGAGGCGGAGCCGCAGCAGAAGCCGGCCTGCTGCCTGCCCTCATCCCATGCGCCTCCCTTACACCGTCTATATATAATTTAGAACTGCTTCTTTCGAGGCCTAAAGCCCTTGTCCTCAACAACTCGCCGATTGAGGCACCCACGGGCTGTGACGCCTTCGCCTCAACGCCGTCGTCATAACACCGCGCAAGTGCCTAGATGCAGCAGACCGCCCCCGCCGCCCCCCCTTGCCGTCGGCCCCGACGTCGCCCCCTCAACCACTTCCGCCGCCCCACGCCCTCAAGTACCTCGGGTGAAGTAGGCTGTCCCCCCGCATCGCTGCCGTCGGCCTCGGCGTCGCCCCAGCAACTTCCACGGCCAGGGCTCCTTCGGTCTGCCGATTGCGGCCGCGCCTCTGCCTCTTCCCCGTCTTCGTCGGCCTCGATCACCACCTCGGATCGTCCACAAGGATGGAGGACCCGGGAACGGTCTTCCTCAGATCCTTCGAGGATCTTGTCAGGGAGGAAAGAATCCCCACGACAGGCTTCAAGGTTCTATTGATGGCATGGCTTCTGATGTCGATTCGTGTCTACCGGATGTCAGCGCCATGCGGTTCGTAGTCCTCTTGCAGGCGGCCAGCGCCGTGACCATGGACGGCCTACAGATTATCAGGTCCCCTTCCTCCCCCTTTGCTATGGTGGCCGCTGAAGCCACATCTCTGGCGCTGAAAGCCCTTGACACCTGCCGCAAAGTGGATCACCTTGCCCAAGATGTAGCGGCAGGCAATTTGGAAGTCCAGGTGGGTAATGATTTTGCTGGCATCATAGAGCTCGAGGATCGCAGGATTGATTATCGAGCAAGGTTGAGGAGGGCTCTGGAGGATGACATGACTTATGTCGTGAGGCGCACAATCTGCGTCAGTTAAGATTCGTCGTTGGAGTTTGGTTGGGCTCTGTGTTTAGTTCAGAGATGGTGATTTGATCAGTTAGATTCATTGTTGGAGTTTGGGCTCGGAGCCCAGCTGGTAGTTTCAATCTTTCAGAGAAACCGTTCAGAATTGTGGTAAATTGATGAGACGCACAATCTGCGTCGGTTAACTATCAGAGTTTGGGCTCTGAGCCCAGATAGTTTAGTTTCAGAGAACATTGTTCATTTTTTTGGAAAAAATTAACTTTGTTGTACGGATATTGTAAATTGGAGCACCATTTTTGTTTTGTTCAAAGGCTCTTTTTCTGTTCACATCTTCAATATTTGACCTTGGTTTTAGTAAAGGTGCACACTGATTGTCACTGTTGTTTCAGTAAATTTCCATTTGCCTTTATTTAGAGATCCACCATGCATAGTGCTTGTGAATATCAAATTCACTTTTCTAGCAGTAATGTCTCAAAATCAGAAAAGTGATAAACAATGCTAATGGTAGATCTAGATCCTTAAACTTCTTTAATACATCACTGGAGGTCCAAATCTTAGTAATTATCATCCATTTGCTTATGTGGCGCTAGCATGGCGATCTCTCTCCTGGGCTCCTGGCTGCTGCCTTCACCTTTTTGGCCTCTGACTGCCGCGAGAGTGAGATACATGGGGAAGCAGGCAGGTCCTTGTACATCAACACAAAATTGTCACAATTGGCATGCAATGAACTAAAGAAGAAACAACAACAACAATAAAAGCCGCATGGTACTTACAGTTTGCATCTAGGGCCAAGATTAGTGGGAAAAGGAGTCCAGTTGTTGCTAGCCACTAAAGAAGTGATCCTTGCAAGCAAACAGGGCAATGTGAAGCTTAGATAGAACACCTTAATGATGTAGGCAATAGGCAGTGATCTACGCAGTTATGATCTTGAACTTCAAATCCTAAAAGTAGGAGCTCTATCTACCCTGATACAGCATAGGCAGTCATGATTTGCAGCAAAGAACTTAAGGGGAATTATACTTTTAGCTAAGAGAATTCTGGACAAAATGTATGTCAAAAAGTAAAGAATTGTGCAACAATGGTCACGGGGAAACCAAATTACCATTTGATAATCTTCAACACTGTAGTTGATATAATCTCCAATGAAATTTGATTTGATTACATCTGAATGTATTAAAGAAACAATTGATAACTAGAGAGCTAGACTTGTCATGAAGAGTAGACTGATTTGGAAATCACTACAAAGCTAGCTGGGAGAAAATGCATCCTGCGCTTATGTCTCACACAAAAGCCCTCATAGCCCTTGTACACCCTATCGTCCAAACTCGAAATTAGTCCACAATCTCTTGATGGCATAAACAATACTAATGGTAAAACTTCCAGTTTTCATAAGGTAGCCCTTTACAAATGCCCACAAACAGCAAAAGAGATGGAACATCATGTTCAATCCATGGCTGGAAATGACACAGAAAGGGAAAAAAACAAACAGGATACTATTGACAAAGAATGTTATTGAATAGGATGTGCAAATTCTCATTAAGATCAGCCATAGGTAACCTACTATCCATCTTATAGGTTAACAAGTGCAAGAATATAAGTCTTTAGTGGTATTTCAACATATATGCTACTTCACATCCTACACAGACAATTAGTAGGTTAACGATTTTTAGATTTTGAAAGAACAGCAAACTTTTTTCAGCAAGCGCACCACATGTCATAGTGATTTCCCTTATCTCTGCAGCCACAATCAAACCAGCAGCAATACTCTTGCCTTAATAAAATGCATATAATAAAAAGGAGGTCACAATTCAGCACAAGGATGCTTCAAATGTAAGTTTAGGGTACATTCCAACTAGAAAAGGATTGCAAAAAATTCTACAACCACTCTGTAAACATCCAGTTGCAACAAGGTCAATTACTTATCAGTGGAGTTCTAAACATTCCACAGATAAATGAATGCGTACATGCACAAAAGAAGATTTTTACATTAAAGATTCATAGAGCTAAAGTTCTCACAAAATGACCTATAAACATCCTGAACATATGAATCCATCTTATATGACCAATATATTTATATTGTTTTATGTAGGTCAGGCATAACAAAAACATTGTAACATTGTTTGGCATCTAGGGCATTTCAAACACTTGGCTACATACAAGATATGCCACTAAGCCAAAAGATTGGATGGATATTTGTTTAATGTATACGAGACAAATAAAACATAAATATTCTTGACGAAACATCTATAGGTTTAAACATCTATAGGTTTATTTTATGCAGTACAGAGACAAATAAACACTCTTGACCATACATAATCAGTATGGTACAAAGATAAATGAACATTACTGATTAAGAGGGTATCACATGCTTCTGCAAATCACACTGATCCCAAGCCGTGTGGTTCTCACTTCTCACAAAAGAACAAAGCTAGAAAACTAGCATTGCAAGAGTTAGGCTGCAAATTAACAGTAGTTGTTCAACAAAACGGAAAGTGAGTGGTTACCTAGACAAACAAACATGTTGCAATCCGGATCTACAGTGAATAGCTATGGATAGATGAACAAGGAAAAACATTACCTTTGTTTGATTGTTTATTATGATTCAGATAGCATGGTGTGAGGATATTTCAAAACACTTGCATACAAGAACAGACGGCTCAAGCCGACATTTTCACATCAAAGCTTTAGAACGACATCATATACCCGGACTGGAACTGGAAGCGACTAACAATGCATGTGATGCACTAACCTTTGCAAGAAGCGCGAAAGAGCGGAAGCATTGACAAAATTTCTTCCGACATCACCAATTTGAGCTGCCTCAGCTGTCTTGTGCTTCATTGACGGTCGGGGCGGGCAGATCCTTCTTCCCCAACACGACACCACCTCCAGATGCTGACTGCCATGAAGAAACCTTCTGCCTCCTTTGGTTTTTCCCCCATCGCACCACCCCTCAGATCGGGATCGAATAGAGGTGAGGCAGAGGAAGGGGAAAAGTGAGGGGAGGAAATTGCGATTCCGCTTGAATGCAACTCTAAAAAAATGAACACGCTAAATTGCCATTCTCGACATAATCTAACCTCTCTTTTGCCATTCTGGCTCCTTTTATTCCATTTCCTTTTTCCTTTTCCTCTCCTTGCCCACGGGAAAAAGGTGGTTTGGCCCTTTTTTCTTTTATTTTCAATTTTGTAAGTTCCCAAATATTATTTCATGATAATAATTAAAGAAATATTCATGGTATCTACCTATTATTTACTTGGTTCTCAATTGTTCTCCAAGTATTTTAGGATAATTTTGTTTCAAATGATGTTTGTAATCATGTATGCATTTAATGGTAATGTGATATTTAATATATGTACTTGGTCATTGGTAGTACCATGATTAAACTCTTTGTGTTGAGTCGAACGTTTGAAGTGGTTGGTTGTTTCTGCTTTCAATTATCGATTCCCGACTGTTATAGACGTGTTTTCGATCGAATTATTTCGTTTCCGATATCCCGAATTTCCGATTTCGCTTTCCCGACCGAGCTTTTCCGATTTCGTTCCTGTTCCCGTATAAAAATACAAAAACGAAAGTGGTTAGGGTATTTTCCCGACCATTCCTGACCGCTTTCATCCCTATCTACCCCTATAAATTCATCAAATTTTTCTTTACTATATCTACCCTATCTCATGCCCTCACAGAGATCATGTTTCGTTTGTGTACCCCGTTTTGTACACACAAAAATCCCTCTTGCCCAGAATGAACCGTCCAGATCTTCTCTTAGACTCTCTTTCTCTCTCTTACTCACATCTAAGGGTGGAGAACGCCTGGATCATCCCTCCTTGGACCCGAAATTTCTATCAAATGCAGTTTACTCGGACTTCTTCCTCACCTCCACGGACCATCGGACCGGCGTCTCGCTAACTCCCTCCATAGATCCGCGCTTGCTCATCGGCCTCCCCCTCCTGCTCGATCCCCATCGCCGTCCCCTCTCACTCCCACCCCCATCCAGATGCGGAAGCGCTCGTAGGGGACCTTCGGGAGCATGGCGCCCTCCCCACCAACTAAAACAAAACCTCGGGCACCCTCTTGCTAAGTTGCCGGATATAAACACCGACACTTCCATGACTGATTCTCTCCCTCGTATTGTCAGTAAGACGGAACAGAAAGCCAAATATATAATTATGAAGAGATGTGCAGATCAGTCCTCAACTCTAGGGATGTTGGCCTGGGGTCGGAGTAGGACGGGAAGGAGGCGAGGGTTGGGCGGCGAACAGGGAAGCTGCCCGAGCCGGCTGTGCGGACGGCGCGGGAGAAAAAAAGTACAAGTTGTTTTTAAGATATAGCAATCTATTTTAAGTATAGGTGCTCTAATTTGAGCTCATTGACATAGACACAACACAAGCAACAATTATGGCACTGGATTCCTATTTTTCTACAATAAAAAAACCACTACAGGCGCCGCGTCGTGGAGCGGGGTTACAATTCTTTGCTACTCTGATTGCATTAAGCAAAATCATACGTACAATTCCCTTGTGCAGCAGCATATCCTATTCCTGGAAATCAACAAGAAAAGGATCTCGCCATACTACAGATGAAGATTAAGCACGAGATTCGTTACGTTACTACTAGTAGGTAGTATAGTAATAATCAATAGTCGTCGTAATCATCATTGTTCCTGTTGAGAAACCGCCTGATGGCTCCGACGACGGCGCCCAGCACCAAGAAGAGGACGAGCGTGTCGAAGCCGCCGCCGACACCGACGGCGACGCTCGGGCCGGGCGCGAAGAAGGTGAACGGCGACCACCCGTAGCCGCCGAAGAACGGGCTGCCGTAGCCGCCGTAGCCATACCCGCCCAGCGGCGGCGCCACCGGCGGGTTGACGTAGATGTTCGTCCTGCGCCCATGCACCACGTACACCGTACAAACATTTTGCATTAGCAGACGCAGCATGTCACCGATGATTTCAGTTGCCTATCTTACTACGGTACATTCTTGCAAATGATTGAGAAGAACTGAATGATCGAGGTTGCACAAGAAGGACGATTAAAATTCAAAAGCTTTAAACTTCAGAAGAATTCAGAGATTCAGTGCTTGTAATCAGAGGCAAGAAGACATCATCGAGTCTGAACTCTGTCCTGAACACGGCTCGAACTGAACCTTGGTGTCCGATGCAGACAGGTTATGAGCAAGAGCGCTAAATACCTGGAGTTGTTTATCCGAGGGCCGGACGACCGTGGCGCTGACCGGAACGCCTGCCCGCCGACCCTGCCGCCGGACTTGGCCGCCATGGCGCCGTCGACGGGCCCGAGCGCCAGCACGCCGGCGGCCAGCGTGACCATCGCCAGCTTCCCGAGCTTCACCCCAAGACCATCCCCTCCCAACGGGACCTTCTCATCGCCGGCCGCCTTGCACGAGATCCTCGACGGCCTCCTCGCGAGCTTGGGCAGCGTCGCCGTGCACACCGGTCTGCCCGTGAGGAAGCACTGGAGAGATGCGGGTGCCAGAGCCATGGCCGTACTCGATCTCTTCTCTTCTCAGCAGTCAGCACGCTCGCTCGCTCTGTGCGCTTCTTCCTTTGTCGAACTCAAACACCAGCTAGATTCTTTCTTGATTTGCCGCGGCGGTTGCTGTGTAGGAAGAAGAGGAGGAGATGGTGGTAGGAGAGGAGGGGCTTATCTTGAGATGGCAAAGCGGCCACTTGGCCGAATTGGAGTGGATGACTGGATGGTGAAAGCTTCTGGAGAGGGGAGAGATCTTTTGAGCACTCGTTTGTTCTCTAGCTCTCTCAAGTTGCTCTGAAGTCTGAACACGCCTGCATGGCACGGCACCGTCCGGTACTTTTCCTCCTTTTTCCTCACTTGCATTATTTTCTGGCCATAAAAATTCGACCAAGAATTTGACTGGATCTCAAATCTTCTCAGAATGTTCGAAGTAGCATTCGAATTGATGTTTTCATGGCGTTTTTGCCGCATGAAGCTTGCGTGTTATGACATGCAGTGCAAGCTAAACACTCGTGCCCAGGACTGAATATAAGTTCACATACTTTATGAGATGTTTTCACTAAGATCATAAGCTGAGGGTGATGAAAGTGAAAACCATCTAGCCCACCATGTCATTGAATTGGATTCCTCAAACTGTCTACACAAAGTGAAAACCATCACATTTGAAAACCTCACCGTTGTGTAAACTATGCAATTACAATCACGGCTTCGGCTGCTCATGCCCCCCATAGAAAAATTTCCCGTTAGTGATGGGACTCACGGCATAGGCATTTCTATTCGTCTCAAACTTGGAGAGATCCCCAGTCAGAGGCCAACCATGACCATTCCGATCGACGAGTTGAATGTTGCTTATGGACGCGGCATTCTTGTCATCTGTTGGAAGGTACCCGCTACCCATTGGTGGTGGGTTTGTGATGGGTCCCGCCACAACGCCACCGAACAGTACGCCATTTGCTTTGTCAGCAAAGCTGCCGGTGAAGAGTGATCTAGGAAAACGACCAATGAGCTCAGGATCCCGGTTGAGCCCTGCGTGCACGAGCCAGTCACCTGATGTGCCATCCTAATGTGTGAGAAAGAAGACAATCTCGATTAGTTTCTACAGGCTAAGTGTAAAAAGAAAAACCACACCGCATGCACTCTAGAAGCTAACCTTGATAATTTTGAGGTTGAGATTTGGCTTGGCTCCCTTGGGATCTGAGACAAGGTCGATGACGCCTCCAGGAGCTATGGCTGCACCCTTTTCAGGCTGGAAACCAGGACACTGCATGTTAAGGCAGCCTGTGCTTTGAAACCCATCATTCTGAAGTGAGGTTACAGGAGGAAACGCTGTTTGTTAAAACAAAGATGCATATTATTACTATAAACAAAGATTTTCTAAAGTTTCAAAGAACTCACGGTCCACTTGGTATAGAAATAGGTGCGTGAATCACCATACACGGCTGGCAAAACCTATCAAGGAATGAATCAACGGAAGCATCAGTTAATTTAGGTTTGTCATAAATCACATGCATGTTTTTTTTGCTTTAACCATCAATAGATTCACCATGGATGACTCCACGCTAAACTCAGACTTAATCTGCCTAATTTACACCCTAGCATATATTGTAAAGCTATAGAAGCTACCGGGATGCTGATCCACCATTTCCCCCTTCACTCCAGAAACGAGAAGCACCTACCACATTGTGGCAAGGGGTACGTCGCCACATGTATATAGTACAACCTTACAGGTTTTGAATAATATTTTATTTAGATGGCTATGCATTTATTATTACGGATATTATAAAACAAACAGATATCCCCCAATGACGTCTATAGTATTTATTATTGGAAATTTTTGCAGAAACCCACCTGCACATTAAGTAGTTTCAAATGGCCCACTTACAAGTTATTTCGACCTGCCGATGCAGTTGTTGTTTGACCTTCCTTCGCATGACTCGTCCTGCATGCCGGTGAGGATGCGCTAGAGATACCTGTAAATAATTATGTCAAAACTTATCAGAATAGGAGAGTCACGTAGGATGATGATACAACCTAAACTCTAGTAACAAGTAAGATGGGTCAATCTCAAATGTAAATGCACCAAACTCCCAGAAGAAAACTTTGATAAGCCAAACCACCACCAACTTTCATGAATATATTATCGCTTAGTTAAGTGCTATATTGAAAACACATAAAATTTGCAGGTGTTAGACTACATGAAGTGATTGCAGATGAGTGTATTTAAAACGTCCTAGCTTGCATGTGAGTTTTTACAAATTTTCCTTTAGCATTAATATGCATGATCTAGGTCAGGAATATTGGTACTATAATTGCCTAGGTCAGGAATATTGATACTCTGATTGTGTTTATTGCTTTGGATGTAAAGAACGAACACGATATCCTCTGTACAATTTCCAAATCCAACTCGACCATGACGTCTTGACGGTCAACAGAACTTATTGCTCGATGCATTATGCATGCCAAAGGCAAAGCCTCAAAGGAGACAACTGGCAAAAAAAAAATGCAAAGACCCTACTAAGGATCAGAGATTCAGAGGTCAGCCAAAGCATCACTAGGGTGTGGTGGCGGAATCTGTAGGCGCATTTTTAGATGAAGGAATATTCAATCTCGGGCCTCGGTGTGCATCTATTTAGTGTGGAGTTTAATAGTTGTATTTATCCCTAGTTGATATTTGGTCAAGAAGTCATGCTTAAAGTAAAAGGGATCAGTCTCAAATCGGAGGGGTTAGCTCTAAATAGTGACAGTCACTTGGTAGCTATGGCCAAATTCATTTGAAACTTGGGGGTCAATTCTATGATTCAATCCTACGTGCATGATAGAAGACAAAGCTGAATTCTCTGAATTCCACAGTTCAATCAGGAGGATCTAAGTTTTTTTTTTTTTGAGGGGGAGGAGGATCTAAGGATGAAAGGCTGAAATCAAATGGGGCCCTACGGCCCAACTAGCATCTTCCCAAAAAACACGCTGCCCGCTGCACTTCAGGCTCAAATTCCTCTTTTTTTTTCTTTAAGGCTCAAAGTCTGAAACATCACACCGTACACGACGTCACACGAGTACAAAACCGTCGCGCAACCAAGTGAATCCCTATCAGTTGGGGAACCTGCAGTCGCGGCGTATCTCGCCGTCGTCCGCCGTCCTGACCCCGACCCTGCCGAGCCTGGTCATGGACGCGGCGAAGTCGCCGAAGAAGGCGCCCTGGTCCGCGGCGTAGCGGTCGACGGCGCCGCGCGACCTCGGGTCCGCGTACAGCGCCTGGTCGGACGCCAGGAGCCCCCTCCCGCCGCGCAGGTTCCGGTAATACTCGTTGTCGAACCGCAGCGGCGTCGCGGCGTCAAGGAACGCGAAACCGCCGGCGCCCGGGCAGCTGCCCCGGAGCTGCTCCGCGAACGCCGGGTCCATGGCCGCGTCCGTGCCCAGCCGGTACCCGAAGACGCCGCACGACGCCGCGCCGATCGTGTGAGCCCCTGCTTTGCGATGCCCACATGCAAGAACGGCCGTTAGCAACAGGACACGACGACACCACCAGTCTCGCAAGTAAATGCTGCGTGTGCATGATCTTGGCGTGTTCTAGCTAGCAGATATAGCTGTGACATATTGATATGTACACGTGCAATTCTAGGTATACCTGAGAGCGCGATCATGTCGGCTTGGGAGAGGCCGAGGCCGGAGAAGAAGGCGTTGAGCTGGTCGAGGTTGAAGTTGCCATGAGGGATCAGGACGCTGCCTTGAGTCGACACCCGGCCGTCGTACCGGCCCAGCTCCACCAGGTAGTCCGGCCCTCCGCTCTGCGCGGCCGCCGTGTGTTCACGCGAGACACGGTCACGATCCGGCGAGACAAATGAACGCCCTCGAGCGCGAACGCGAGCGGCAAGGATGGTGTCGTGCTTACCAGGAACACGGAGTCCCTGGCGGCGAGTGCCAGGATGTCGGCGCACGACACCATGTTCCGGCACCGCGGGTCGCTGTCCACGGCCGCCTTGGCGCTCATCACCGTGTTGAACCCCTCAAGCTTCAGCGTCATGCCGTCGAGGCTCCGCCACTCGTCGTCGCCATCGGGGTTGATGAGCATGATCGACGCGTCGCAGCCCTTAATGAGGATCGCACGGCATCAACAAACAATCACAAGCCAATAATCTCACCAGTTGATTCGTAGGTCAACTGATCCATCGGCATACATAACGTCAGAAACCGAACGAACGTACCCTGACAGCGCAGTCATGGAAGAAGAGCCGGAGCGTGGCGGGCGCGGCGACCGGCGAGTGCGCCACGGACATCCGCACGGCGGCGCGGACAATGCTCTCGAGGTTGGGGCAGACGTCGGCGTAGTGGTCCGGCGACAGCTGCTGGGCCCCGGCCATTGACGGCGGGAAGGCATCGATTGCGAGGAGGAAGAAGGAGGCGGTGGCCAAGAACTGGAGGCGCCTCATCATACTGATGAGCTCCGCTCTTAAGGCCGCGGTTTGTTTACTAATCTCTCTTAAATTAGCCAAAGCCGTTAAACTGCATGCGCTCGGGGTGGTTTGCAAGCGATGACAGCGTGGGTTTATATAGAAGAGCAGAGGGGGCGTGTGGCCGCCTCGCGCTCTCTCGTCCATTAACCTAGCTTCGTTTGGATTGGATATTTGAGATTTGAGAAGGCTTATTGCTTAGAACATACTATACGCATGACCTGCAGGTGCCAGAAGTGACACCTCACAGCTTAGTACAAATATGCATGACCTGCAGAAGCATAATCTTACAGAAGTAAGCACACCATGAGCACACAAATCAGGGTGGCTGATCTGATTATTCAAGGGGCCATCCAGATTCATAGATGATGGGGATTCAAGCAGATGGATCGTCTGGGAAATCCTCTTCCTCCTCCTTGGAGAGGATGTGACCAGCTCTCCCAAAGAACCGCAGTCATAGGCATCTCATTGGTTTGTTCCTCCCAGAGCTTCCCATCAACATACATGTTCACTCCGTACCTGCAGCTCCGACCATCTCTGATAGCCTCCTTGTTGGCACGGTCCACGACCAACACGGTGTCCTTGAACTCGCGTCATCTTGAAATATACAACTAATAAATATAAAAAAAATTCGAAATATAAAAAAGGAAATTAGAAGCCGGAAGTAAAATAACTAAATAAAGAGTCCATGCAACTAAAAAATAACTAAATTTAATAGAAATGATAAAAAATGCTTTACAAATTCCGTTGTCAAGTTTCTTAAATGAACACGGTGGTCAATTCTATGGTTCGATTTTATGTGCATAATATAAGAGTAATTTGAATTCTCTGAATTCCACAATTTAATTAGGAGAATTCAATATTGAAAATCTGAAACTAAATGGACCATGCAGTCCAACAGCCCATATCTTCTTAAAAAACATGTAGCCCACTGCACCTCAAGTCAACACATACCCAACAGCCCAACCCGACCGGCAACCCCCCACCCCCACCCCCACTCCCACTTGCACTACATCACTGCACATGATGTGAACAAATACAAAATTGTCGCGCAACAAGGTGAGCCTCGATTAGTTGGAGAACTCCCCAATCACTACGCAAAATTTAAACTTAAATTTGACTTATGTGCGGAGAAACAAATAAAAATAAATCTTATAGAGGGGTAAATTGGAACTATTAACACAGTTACGAGGTAAATTGAAAAAAATAGTTTAGGAGGTTATTTGAACTTTGCTCATATACAAGGAGGTATTTCGGACTTTTTCAAAAAAAGAAAAATAAAAACCAGCAACAACATCGCAAATGCCCCTTCCATATTCTAAAACACGCCTCGGAATTAATCTTGAACTTTGAAGTTGTTGATTAATTTATGATTCCTTACCGAAATTATAGTTTTTCATCTCAATAAACGGTTACTTATGGTGTGCTTGGTCCCCGACCTTGCGGCGCTACGCCATGGCCTGTGACGCCGATTCTAAGCGGCACAGCCACCGTAGCCTGTGGCGTGGTTTTTGGTGGCTCAGAACCAAGCACGCCCTTAACCTGTTTACGTGTCGTGTACGCGCTACACAATGCATGTTCGTTTAGTCAGGCTCCCCCCTCCTCCCCTCTATGGTCCTGATTGTTTAGTGTCTAGGATAACACGGAATAGAGCTGATGTCGTTATTTAAATCAAGGAACTCAGTTCAACCGTTGTTCACATAAATAATGGAATAATAGTGCATCTTTGTCAAGTCAACTTTGTCGTTTGCAGCACTCGCAAGATTACGCGTAAGACGCAGGTCGAAATACGCAAGCATGCGCCGAAATGACCCTTATTTGTGCACACCGTCGTCTTCGTGTGATTCCGCAGCAAGGAACAATCCAGCTCTGTGCATGTGCAGAGTTGTGCCAATCAAGGAAATCAGTTCAGCTCTTGTTCTCATAAAGAAACGCTTTGCTTAAGTTGTGGCAAATTGACAAAGTCATGAAGAGACTTCTGGGAAAAATACAAGTATCAATATGTACTATACTAAGGAGGCATTGTGTGCTAGCGTACGTGATGATCCTAAGAAATCTAATGTTTTGCAGCAAATTTTGTTGGCGCGATTTGCTCGTGCTTATGGGAACACTGCCGTAGTTAGCACATAATTGGTTGACAACTCGGCTGCTGCTGATTACTGAATGCTTTTTTTAATTAAGAAAAATATCCGATCTTGAACATTTACACGTGAATGTCTACAACCAAAAAAAATAAATCTGGTCATATAGCCAGAAATTACGTGAGTACTTAGATTCCAAGTCTCAAACCGAGGAACACAAAAGATAAGAAAGAAAGCTTGAAAGACTAAGTTTCGAACTTCTTCTACGTCCTTCCTTCAACTTTACTTTGATCCTTATGCAGTCACAAAACACCTCACATCAGCTTTCTTAGAAACTTTTGATGTTAGGATCGTCGACGGTCATGTGCTGCCTGGTAATCCTTATCCTCTGTAAACCGCACTGAGTCAATTTCTACCACGAAAATAGATCAGCCACCGCCATCGCTCCAAGCTGACCATGATGTCGCCATCAAGGACTCCAAGATGACGCCTCAAGAGGAAAGCATCGTCAAGATGCTGCCGTCGCTCGAACCAGCGAGTCGGTTCTTTGGTTTTCACATGGATCTATCCCTGAATATTTGAGGTCCTCACGGCAACGACTTCGAGAAGGAAAACTATGCCCACGACACCATCGTCACCGGCAAACAGTCGAGGACCTTTCGCCCGAGAACCTGCACACAAAAAAGCACTGCATGGTAACCGCCGACCCCTGGTCGCACCACCAGATCCCCCTGGTCGCACCACCAGATCCCCCTGGTCGCACCACCAGATCCTGGCAATCGGAGGCGAGGACCCCCCCACGGTGGCGGCCGCAAGCCGAAGGTGCTGGCTTCGGCGTGCCACCGCCCTGCTGCGGGCTGCTGCCGCCGCGGGCTGCCGCCACCGCCCTGCCGCAACCGCCGCTGCCGCTGCCGTCGCGGTCCGCTAGATCCAGGTTTTGTTGGGTAAGGACAACTCAGGGAGGGAGGCCTCGCCACCGCCATCCTTGTACCCGCGCAGGCTTCCGACGACGCGCTCCTGCGGCGGCGAGGTGAAAGGTGGGAGGGGAAGGGGCTGAAGGGGCACGGCGGCGGTCCGCTCGAGCCGCTCTGGGGCGACACGAGCGGAGCGGCTCATCCAATTACTGAATCCCTCCGTCCATTTATCCGAATCGTTTTAGCAAAAAAATCCTTTCCAAGAATCTGCGTCGTTTAAGTTTGTGGCTCCTCGTTTCGTACGCGGCAATTGAAGGGGCGCAGTCTTTCCATTCTTCAAAAAGCAGCTCCGTTCCTATCCGTTAGGATTCACGTCCAGCGGGACAAGATGGCCGGACGGGACACAAGGGGTACCAGGCAGAAGGGCGTCGTTGCCTGCATGCGATGGATCGCCGTCGCCTGCCTGCATGCACCTCGCCGTCGCTCCCATCAACACCCAAGGACGACGAGCGGCAGAACGGCAAGGCCGTCGTCAGCCTGCCTGCACGGACCTCGCCATCGCTCCCATCAACACCCAAGGATGACGAGCGGCAGAACGGCAAGGCCGTCATCAGCCTGCCTGCGTGCACCTCGCCGACGCTCCCATCAGCACCCAAGGACGACGAGCGGCAGAAGGGCAAGGCCGTCGTCAGCCTGCCTGCATGCACCTCCCCGTCGCTCCCATCAAGAACCAAGGACGACGAAAGGTAGAAGAGCAAGGCCGTCATCAATTGGGCACCCGATTCTACCGAAGAAGATGAAGACCCCATGGCCGACAGCGAGGTGCAGTTCGTGATGGATTCTTTTGCAGGTGAGACCGAGGTGCCGGACTCCCAGATGGATATCGCCAAAGTCGACGAACCTGATGCCGAAGTCGACGAACCTGATGCCGTGTATGCCCTAGTGAAGTTTTCTTCAACTGATGTTAACAAGTTTCAATCCGACAAGGTGAATCATGAAGCCTCTACTTTGATGCTCCCTGTGCTATTGCCTCTCTTGTATGGACACCACGAGGAGGATGCCAATGATGCTGCAGCAACCCTGCTTTGGATTGGTCGTGGGCACAAAGATGAAAATTTAGCAGTACTAGTCTCTGTTAGCTGATGGATAAAATTTTTCATGTTCAAGATGAATTGCATTTGAGAAACAAGGGATAATATTGCTTGCAGTTTCCATGACTTCTAATTCTAACTACCGATGAACTGCATGGCTTGATTGTGAAGTTGCATAGGGCAACTCAGAGAAGTTGGAAGACATCCTTGTAGCTCTAGAGTTTTTTTCTTCATGTGAGGGATGTTGCAGTGCTGGCCTCCATTGTGATTCATGATCTCCATCATGCAACCCTGTTGGGTTAGAAAAATATGGTTGGCCCTTTGCACAGGATAGTCCATATATGCCTTATCAACCTTTGCCACAATGTCGTTAATGTTGTTTGGTGTTCCCTTTTCAAACAGTGCTTGAATTGCGGCAAAAAAACCAAGATCCAATACATTAAGGTCAGGAGAATTGGGAGGTTGACATGTGAGCCTAATGTCCCAACCATCTGCTTGGGCAGCATGAACAAATGCAGGGTCATTCACATCAATGTGAGTTTTAGCATTGTCTTGCTGTATGTATATAGGCAAACCTCTCTCTTCTGTTGGCCACTTTGCTTTGATTGCGGGTAGAACCTTGTTCACAAGAAAATCTCGGCTAACTTCTTTTGTTACCGACGTCATGACCTTTGTTACAAGGGTACCTACAGATGTAAACATTGTTAGTAAGACTCATAATTCATTCAGGAGAATTGGGAAAAAAAAGTTTGCAATTTCTAGTACCTGCGTCCCTGTTTGGGCTCCATCTCTTTGCTGGCTCTACTTTCATAAAGGGAAAAATGCCTAGTTTACCATCAAAAATGCATTGATCATTGTCAGCAAATCTAGGCCTCGTAACCACAGCTAGGAACATCACCTTCTCAATAAAATTTTTGCTTTTAACTGCTCGTTGTGGTCTTTCTTCATCAATAAAATTGGCAAGGTAATATTTTTGGTTCCTACGAGTCCTATAGAACCATTTTTCATCAATGTACATGACATTGTACATTGGTTTAAAAGACAGAGACTGATCATTCACCATGGATAAACAATACTTGACGCGGGCCTTCTTGTTTTCATCAGTCAAGCTAAACTTGATGTCATTAGTGTGTCGACGAAAATATCCTTCCTTGAAACGGTTATGAAGTGTGCTCTTCTTGACACCCAATGCATTAGCAAGATCCTGAAAAGTGGTGCGCTGACTAAGAGGAACGTCTTTTATGGATTCCAAGTCTATTTCTATTCTTTTCCTACCACAATTCTTAGACCATTTGTTCACAACACCATTTACTCCACCAGTTTGTCCATTTTTCCAAATGGACTGCACAACTCTTAGAGGCACATTAAATTTTCGTGCAACTCCCTTTGAAACCCCATGGCGCAGAATAGGAGGATCAGTTTTTGCCAATAGCTCTAGGTATATGACGATCTTTAAGTCATCCGAGTAGAATCTTCGTTTGTTATTATTGGAACCTGTACAGTAGAAGCATGTTAATGTGATTAGTACAGATAGCACATGTCACTGATAGCAAATTTGTATACAACAGAAGCATGTTAATGTAACACAGATAGCAAATGTGATCTCTGCTTGCACGTCTTGATCTCTGCTAGCAAATGTGATTAGTACAGATAGCAAATTTGATCTAAAAGCAAATGTCATTAGTACAGATAGCAAATTTGTACGACAGAAGCATGTTAATGTAACACAGGTACAGATAGCACATGTCACTGAAAATTTGTAACACAGGTAGTTCATCTAAAAGGATTAAGAGATGAAATTGAAAATCACCATTTGAAAGACCCTCTGCTTGCACATCTTGATCTCCATATGCTACTTGGCCATCGGCATCAGGTACTTGCACTCCTTCAGTTCATCCATCTCTATCTTGATCACCTATGACATGGAACACAAGCAGCAAAAAAAAAATCAGATCACACGCAGAAGGAAGACAGAACACATCGTGGATCATGGTTAACTAATCACCTTGATATTCATCATTCCAGATCATGGCATAATCGAGTTCATTGGCAGGGCCATCCCACTCCCCTATGTCATCCCAATCTACAGGATTATCTAAGGTTGATTCTGGTGGATTTTGGTTCAAGTCAATCTCTATCCCGGGCATCGTTGGTGTGCTATAGAATGAATGAGAGATAGAGAGAAAGAAGAGAACTGAAAGGCTACAGCATGGAAGGAAAGGAGCCTGGTGCTTTGATGCAGCGGCCAAAACTGAAGAGAACTGCACGCGTGTGATTTATGGCGAGTGAAAATGAAAGGCATCGCGCGGCAAAGAAGCGCGCGTGAAAATGAAAGGCATAAGCGCGCGTTGTTTCTGCGACTGAAAATGAAAGGAGCCTGGCGACTGAAACTGAAACAAGCCTGCCGCGCGCGCTTACGGCATTTCGAGCGGGATTAGCGCGCGGTAACGGCCTGCCGATTGAAACTGAAAGGAGCGTTTACTCGGTAACTCAACAGACGCATGCGGAGTTAAAGAAAAGCACCGATTTAATGGCAAACCGGGTTCCACCAGCCCCCCCTTGTCACTACGCACATAGCTAAAACGATTCCAATAAATGGACGGAGGGAGTAATATGTTACACCGTTGTTAACTACTGCTCACTACTAACAGCAACATTTGTTCAAATCCAAAGGACAAGGCTAATTAGTATGTATAAGCCTGAAATTTCTTTTCTCAATCTGAATTTTGAATTTTGAAAGAAAAAGGTTATTGCAAAATGTGTCAAATTCACTCAAGAAGATTATAAAGAAACAGTGCCTCAAGTAGTCAAGTAGCACATATTTTTGATAGGGAATAATGAGGTACATTTATTCTTGTCCAAGATTTAGTGACGCGATTATTAGTACGTAACCCTGATTTCTGAACCTGAAGTTTGAAGGAAGCAAATGCTATTAAGCGTGTGACTGTAGCTGAAGAATCGGTGCCTTGGTTCAGAATTCCTGGCGGCTAATTAAACTGAGGTGTCATTTGGTCACGGGTATCATCTGCTAAACTATTACAAACATATCACTTCGATCAAACTCCAATTACCATAGCAGATTACTACTTGTTCTACTGTTCTACCTCAAATTGCTCCAATTGGCCGTTAAAAATGACGAGGAAGCCAAGCGCTAGCACGCCAGCTTCTGCTATATAAATCCCATGCAGCCTCCATTCCAATGCACCATCGCTTCCTAACCCGCCTCGATTCACGAGATCACCAGCTAGACACAGCCTCTGAATCCACGCACTTTTGGAGCACCCACGCAACAGCCGTCGCTAAGCAAGCTGCAGGGAAGAACTGACTGTCATCAATGGCGAGCCTTCGGTTGGGCTTCTTTGTCGCCGCCGCCGTCGTGTCCGCGGCGCTCATGCCGCCGTCTGCCGTCGCGCAGCTGAGGCCGTACTACTACTCCAGCATCTGCCCCAACCTGGAGGTCATCGTCCGGAGCTCCGTCCAGCAGTCCATGGCGCAGTCCCCGATCTCCGCACCCGCCGCGCTCAGGCTCTTCTTCCACGACTGCGCCGTCAGGGTGCGTAGCGTATGCTTATCACGCAGTGTGCCCATCAAACCAGCTCGCGCCTTTGTAGCACCCAGTGATCCATTCAACTGTCTCTGTTGATGCGCGTGCAGGGGTGTGACGCGTCGATCATGATCGTGAACTCGAACGGCGACGACGAGTGGCGCAACCCCGACAACCAGTCGCTGAAGCCGGAGGGGTTCCAGGTGATCCTCAACGCCAAGGCCGCCGTGGACAGCGACCCGCGGTGCCAGTACAAGGTCTCCTGCGCGGACATCATGGCCCTCGCCGCCAGGGAGTCCATCTCCCAGGTAACTGCCGAGCCGAGCACACATCCACTCATCACCACCAGCTTCTGGATACAGTTACACGTTGTCAGATACATGTAAATAATACTCCGTACTACTAACTCTGCACACGCATGGATTCGCATTGTATTGGTCGCAGAGCGGCGGGCCGTACTATGAGGTGGAGCTGGGCCGGTACGACGGCAGGGTGTCGACCAAGGCCAGCGTCGTGCTGCCTCACGCCAACTTCAACCTCGACCAGCTCAACTCCTACTTCTCCGGCCTCGGCCTCTCCCAGTCTGAAATGATCGCCCTTTCAGGTAAACGCCTGCTCATACTCACCAGCTCAATCACTTTCCATTCACTCCGCTTGCGATACACGTCGTCGCGTCGCCATCCATGCCAGCCTGACCATGAAGTATCTTTCTTGTGCGTGAATTCAGGCGGCCACACCCTCGGCGCCGCGGACTGCCCCTTCTTCCAGTACCGGATCGGCACCGACCCGACCATGGACCACAACTTCGCGTCGCAGCTGAATGCCACCTGCAGCTCCAACCCCACCAATGGCTTCGCCTTCCTGGACCCCTCGCCGGTGACCTTCGACAACGCCTTCTTCCGGAACCTGCAGGGCGGCAAGGGGCTCCTGGGCTCCGACCAGGTGCTCTACTCCGACACCAGGTCCCGCGGCACCGTCAACTACTACGCGTCCAACCAGGGCGCCTTCTTCGGCGACTTCGTGGCGGCCATCACCAAGCTCGGCAGGGTCGGCGTCAAGACGGCGGCCACCGGCGAGATACGCCGCGACTGCCGGTTCCCGAACTAGTTGCTAGCCAGACAGGTACGGTTGACATCATTGAACACTCATACATGTACCGTATGTTACAACATCATCATCAGTACATAAAGGCTGTAATTATAATAAGCTCATGGCGTTGATTCAGAAGCCTTATCGATGTGTATAATACCTCTTTGTGATAGTCCATGTGTGTTCTTTGCATTGGAGCGATCTCAAGATGACATTATCTATTCTCCCTTCTGGCTCTTTCACTTTTTTTTTCCTACAGTCTAGAGCACACGTCCATACCAAAACTACCCTATGGACACATGAACACTTCCTACCATATAATACCTCCAGGAGACTAGATCGGTACATGGTATTGCGGTACATATCACTACTTGCAGATATAAAAGGGCCAAATGTATAATTGCCCTCATTTTCACCACGCTAATTGCACATTTACCTCCTCTTTTTTCGGCTTTGCATGTTTGCTCACTAGATAATATAAGGCAAGGGCATTTTAAGTCATTTCACTTTTTTTTTTCTCTTTTTCATTTGATTTTTTTCAACTTTAATCGATTCAGGTCACGGCGTATAGAAAGAGGGGCAGATGGAAGACTCGGATTAAAAAAGATGAAACGAGTAAAGTTGCAATTGTTTCATAAAAAATAACCATTGTCACTCATATGAGACAATATTAGTCCAATCAACCCGAGCTAGTAATTTATTTAAGAGATATAGGTCTTATCCCCCCAACCGGTGCATCCATAGATGTGCTACAAATAGAAGTTGGAGCCATGTCTAGAGGTGGATGGAGGTGATTTTAGGCTGGCAAAGAATTACTTTAGTTACCAGATACTCTATATGCATTATCAATTCCATTAATAATTGTTCCCCTTTATATTGCACCTCTATGTGTGTTTAATTCAAATCTTTGCTTAAGTTAAACTAGTAAAATGCCAGCGCAGGCTATATATTACATGGTAATAATTAAAATTTTGATATGGATAATTCTCGAGTAGTAATGCAATTACCTGCACACCTGTGCAATACATGACATGTGATTAATAGTGTGAAGGAGCATGTCAAGCATACAAAAGAGCCTACCATTTTTTTTGGCCTTGGGTATTCCTACGACCACAATATCGCATTTGTACAACAGCAAAATTCTTGCATCTCATCATATCAATGGTAACAAAATTCGTCCATAGAATCTAGCCTGACTCAAATTACCTTTCCATAAAAAAACAATATAATTTAAGATGGGTAGCTCTATGCTGTTCTAATTTCAGACGGTGCAAAGCGCTAAACATGGACTTGATAACTTAAAGACATGTTTTGAAAACAAGACTATCAGAGGACAAAAAAAATTGAGAAGAAACTACACTTCCTGTTGTAGTTCTAATGTAGTTCCATGGACACTCCAACAAGCGTCACGAGAAAAAAAAACACTCCACCTAAAATCAGACAATGTGTCTCGCGAGCGCCTAAAAATTTTCTCTCTTCCCTCCTTCTCTTTTCTTTTCTTGGTAGCTCTTGTAAGAATTTTTTGTACCCTTTCCTTTCTTTTTATTAATATATTAGTCAGTAGGGGCTATGCCCCTCCTGTTCCTTAAAAAAAACAATGACCGAAGGGCTCCTTTCTACCGTTCTTCCTCCTCATTTCCTCTTTCTTCTTCCTTTTGTTCTTTCTTCTTCCCATGTTGGCGAACTAGTTTACTAGCCAAGACGGCGGCCACCGGCGAGATACGCCGCGACTGCCTGTTCCCGAACTAGTTTACTAGCCAACTTTGCCGACAGGTTGACATCATTGAACACTCGTACATGTACCATATGTTACAGTGCCATCATCAGCACATAAAGGCTGTAATAATAATAAGCTCATGGCTTTGATTCAGAAGCCTGATCGATGTGTATAATACCTGCTTGTGATAGCCCATGTGTTCTTTGCATTGGATGATTGGAACGATCTCAAGATGACATGCATTTGTCTATCCTCCCTCCTGGTTCTTTCACTTTTTCTTGACTAGAGCACGTCTATACATGAACTACCCTAGGAACGCATGAACACAGTACCCATACAAGTACCTCTGAGAAACACATGATATTGTGGTAGAAAATAGAATTTGTTCAGTGATAGACTTCAATTACCAGATACTCTATGTGCCTTTTCAATTCCATCCACAAATTGTTTCCCTTTACATTACACCTCCATGTGTGTTCATTACGTGATGTGTTTAATTGAAATCTTTGCTTAAGATAAGAGAAAATCAAATCTTGTCGCAGCCAATTTTTCATATTTTGGTTCTCCAATTTTGATCTAACATGTATTACATACATAGTTGGTGCATCGACCAAAATGTATGCTTTATTTATTTAAAAAAATACACCTTTAAGTAATCTATCATAACTAGGAATAATTCTGAAACTCCCAATCTCACACGGGCCCACCTACTATCAATTTTTTTTAGAAAAATCTTTAGAGTTTTATTCATCATCATTTTGAGAGAGAGAAAAGAGTAAAGATATGGGTCATCAAACAGTGCGACACAGCCACATGGGCCTGTTGTCTGTTTATTGGGCCATGGACCCAAATCAAATGTGCACTGTCTCAAATTTGCACCATTTTATCACCTGATGGAGCTGCCGTGCCGGTCGTCAAGAGGAGACGCTGCCGCGGCTCTTGAGTGGTGACCATCACACGCGTCGACCGATGACTGAAACGGAGGACCCTTGGCGCGTCCCCACTGCCGCATACGGAGAGCAACAGCATCTAGATGCTCACACTGGTAGCGACTCATACGAAGTCGGCAACGACTCAGTAAACTTCAGTGACAATGTGGCACGTTGCCATCACCGCGTACTGAGAGAGTAACATCCATCTGCTTGCGCTCAGCACGCAAACAAACTGCAGCGACTTACCCCGCGGACGACTATAACATCCTAATTTTTAATTTTTGCAAATTAATAAAATTTGTTAGCTAGAATTTAATTGCTTGTATTTAAGAACCTAAAGATTTTCTAAGGATGCATTTATTTTATTAGGCATTTAAATCTTTTCTAAAATAAGTTAATAAATCGTAGGAGTTCATTGTTACATTTATGCTGATGCATTGATTTTGAGTGTTTGCATTTAAATTTGTATTTGAATTCATTTGTTTGATCCCTTTTAAACAATAGGAAAATCTTTCTTTTTCTTTCTCCTCGTTTTCTTTTGGCCCGTTTCTCCTTTCGGCCCGGCTCCGCAGCAGCAGGCCAGCCCAGCAGCGCCTCCTCCATGCCGGCCTGTCTCCCGCAGCCCAGCACAGTGCCGGCCCGCTCCTTCGCCCATCTTGCTAATGCGTGGGGCCCGACCGTCATCCCTCTCCTCTTGCCCGCCCGAGTCGGACTCGAGCTCGAGTCCATGCCGCCCTCGCTCCGTGTCCACCTGCCTCCGGCCTTGGGCCCGCAGGCCAAGGCCAAGCTCCCGGCTATAAAACCGAGCCGCCACACCCTTACGCCCCTACCAAAACCCTAGCGCCATCACCTTCGAGCCCTAGCGCCGTCGCTAGAGCTCAACCTTAGCCGCCAGGTTCCGCGCTCGATCTCCGCCGCCGCCGTCTTCCTATCGACAAGATCACCGCCCGGAGGTTTGCGTCGTGGTCAGAACCTGCTAGAGGTCTTCTCGTGCGCTCCCGTGCCCTCTACCACGTCCCCGAGTTCGCCGGAGTTGCCGGTCCACCGCAGAGAACCTCTTCGAGCTTCACGTCACCGTCGCCGCTCCAACCACCGCTCTGAAGACCTAGATCGGTTCTCCGTGCACCCAGCTTCGTCTCGAGGTAGTCCCCATCGAAAACCGTGAACCGCCACTCGAGCTACGCTTGATTTCGATGAACAAGCCCTGCTCCACCTCCACGCACCACCATCTCCGTTGCTCACGCACTGCCCATCTCCTCCCGGCCTGCCGCACCCGTCCGATCGAGCGCCAAAGGCCCAGATCGGATCCGACTCGGGTTAATATTTCAACCCTGCCATCATCTGTTCGTTTTGCTAAAGAACCCCTGAGTTTTATAGTTTTTTGCACCCGAGGTCCTACGCAGTTCAAAAGTAATTAGGTTTTGGTCCTTTTCTTTCTGTTTAGGCCCCTGCTCTTTTATAAAATCCCACCAGCCGTCCTAGATCTGCTCTTTTACGCATTAGACCTTCTGTTTATATGTTTAATTAGGTTTTAGCCCTTGATTTCTTTAAGTTTAGTCCCTGGAAGTTTAGTTTTCTCGTAGTTAAGCTCCTGAACCTTGTTTAGCTCATACCTTTAGCGTTTTAAATCCATTTTAAGCGATTCTTGCGCCTACAAGTTCATGTTGACGTATAGATTAGTTTTATGGTCTTGTTTTGCTCTGTTGCTACTGTTTGATGTAATGTTTTTATACTTTAGTCCTTTGTTTGCTTGTATGTACTTGTTTGATGCGATAGAAGGATCGTAGTTCGAGGAATTCAAAGAACAAGGTTTTGAAGACTTTGAGCAGCAAGAGCAAGTTCAGGAAGGCAAGTCATGCCCTTGATCACAATTTGATCCTATGAAACCTTTACTTTCATGTTCAATACACATATGCTATGCACTTTAAGTATATAAACATGATGGGTCCTATTTAAGGTGTGTCTAGTTTTATCCTTACACCTTAATCAACCCGGGTTTACTTTAATGTTGGGTAATTCTTGCTTAGTTGCTCTAACTGGGTATGGTGGTATTAATGAACCAATGCTTAAACTTGCTTTATTTATGCTATACCTTCCATTAATACAAGATCACCATGCTTAATTAAAATATGGAGAACCATCTAGGAAAACAGTACAACTATAAGAACTACACGGCTCTAGTCTTGGCTAATTAATTAGAGGCTCTAGTTTGAAGCAGTCTTACCGAAAGGGCAAGAGGGGCGACGGCAGATGGGGTATAACCCGGCCCTTAGACTGATCTGCTCTATGGTAGCTTCGCAGTCTTGAGAGAGGTTTATGCTCTGCTACTGATCCAGAAACCTTAGCGGGCTACTTCTTATTAGGGAATCTTTGTAAAGGCCTCGTAGCATCCCTATGCAATCACACCTCGAAAGTGTGGTGTTGTACCTAGCCCACACAACATGGTAGGGTCTAAAGTTCTTTTGAACTTTTACGCAACTTGTGGTGAAAGTGTACAACCTCTACAGAGTGTAAAACTATTCTAACAGCCGTGCTCACGGTCAAGAGCGGCCTGGACCCTCACATGATTAATCTATCAGAAGTTGAATTAAATTGTTGTTATTTATTGTTGTTATCTTTATTTATGTTCATGCTTAACATGGTTGGTATAAACTTATACTTAGTAATTGCTAATAAAACTTAACCAATCAATTAAAATGTTAAAATACTATTAAACCATAGCCTATCCTTGCATAGCCTTACACTACACATTCCCCACACTTGCTGAGTACCAATCATAAGTGTACTCACCCTTGCTAAAACTGCTGCTCAGACCAAGTCAACTTTGAGGAGTTCTAGACATACGTGTACCACCAATCAACTGCCTGTGGAGTCGTCGTCTTCGTTGGAGTTCCGCTGCTAGACTAAAGACTCGTTTTGCTATTCGAATTAAAGACTTTCAATCATGTAATAAATTTAATAATCTCTCTTTATATTTTGGTACTATCTATAGTATTTACTAAAGTCGTTGCATGTATGAAACTTGATCCTGTCGCACATATAATTTTATTCATCTGATTTTGCCTTTAAAATCGAGTGTGACAATGACGGCCGACGAGTCACGCACAACAACGACTTGGTGCAAGAGCCCATCCACATCGGATTGGCTCGCGATATAATGAAACTAATGAGATGGTATATATATTTTATATTGAATTTTTTATAAATTTAGTCAAAGTACAATTTTTTTTACTCAGTACAAAACTAAAACACCTGATTTTTTTTAGAACGGAGAGAAAAATGAAAACTTCTACTTCACATCCGGACGAAAAATGCTCCCTTCCATACCCGAATTTTGTGAACATGTATGCAACTTCGATGAGAAAAATTCAGATATTTTATAGGAGTGTAACCAAAATAATTATTGTGGTATAAGTTACTCTCCCGTACTAAAAGGATCACTGTTAGCCTATGGACTAACAATATAAGGGCCATCTTAATATATCGAATACTCCCTCCATCGTGAACAGAGTGTAGTTTAGCTGTGGTAGGCGACACGTGTCTGTTTGTCGAGGTGCTAGTGGTGATTTTGTCAATCTTGAGGATTTACCGACTCAGTCTTTCGGAGGTGTTCACAGGAGTAGGGTTGCGTGTGTGTATTCGCATGGGCGAGTGTACGTGCGTATATGTGAGCTTCTGCGTCTATACTGTGTGAAAACTACTCCCTTCATCTCATGAAAAGATGAATAGTACAATTGTAGTTTATTCAAAAGATTAGTACTTTGTTTAGATGAGTCCACCTAATTAGGTATGTTGCCTTTACTTTTTCACTCACGTAAACCACGGCATGCAAGGTCTTTAAGGCTAGCAAATCTGTTTTGGCCGTATGCAAGGTAATTAAGTAGGCCTAATTTGTTGTCCAGTTTCTAAGATTGTACTATTATTTGTGGGATCTTTTTCAAATGCTATTTACAATTTTCATGCACGAAAAGAGTACTCCTGTTGAATAATCTTGTTAAGTTTGTTTCCTTTGAGAACCACTTGCAACATTAACTATCTCGGCAAACAAACCATCCAGGACATGGGGTCAGTAGAGGTTAGGGGCACGCGTCATTTTCTTTTGGTATTAATTTGTCCTAGAATTGTATTACTTGGGTGGAGGGGGAGTTTTGTCATCCGGATTTAGTTTTCCTTTTTCTTCCATGCATGCTAAGGTCAATCTCATTGCACATTTTCATGGCAGTTACTGAGACTAAAAATTTGATAACTGTGCCTGTTGAGTGTTATGGAGATGAAACTTCTCTTTCATCTCGTGAAACTCCTCTCTCCTTGTAATGACCATGCTAAGTCAATAAAATTGCTGATGTGGTATAGTATTTAATGCTCATGAAATTTTTATGAAACTTTTGCATTGAGATTGAGCTAATGCTATTTAGAATAAGAAAGGTCAAAGAAGAAAAAAAATCGGGTGCGGGAGAGTCTTTTTTTCCTCCTGGGCATAGTATAGCCTTTTCCTTATTTCTTCTGCCTCGAGTTGATCGCATTGGCAGTTCTAAAGGACGAGGGGAGCCACACGCCAGGACGCCAGCCTATAAATCCCATGCATCCTCCGTTCCAATGCGCCATCGCTTTCAAACCCAGCCTCGATCGAGCGAAATCACCAGCTAGAGCTACCCACGGCCAGCTGCCACGCTTTTGGAAGACGCACGCAACAGCCGAGCAGCCAGCAGCTAGCTAGCAAGCGCAAGCTGCGGGGAGTAGTAGTCTAGCTATCATCGATGGCGAGCCTTCGGGTGGTGGTCTTGTTTGTCGCCGCCACCGTCGTGTTCGTGGCGTTCGTGCCGCCGCCCGCCGTCGCGCAGCTGAGGACGGACTACTACGCCAGTGTCTGCCCCAACCTCGAGAACATCGTCCGGAACTCCGTCAGGCAGTCCATGGCGCAGTCCCAGATCTCGGCGCCCGCCGCGCTCAGGCTCTTCTTCCACGACTGCGCCGTCATGGTGCGTAAAATCTTATGTTTCCAAGCTCCAAATAGCTTACTGAGCTCGATTGCCGTGTGTGTGCCATCGTCCAATGATCAATCGAGCGTCTGATGATGCGGATGCTGCAGGGCTGCGACGCGTCGATCATGATCACGAACTCGAACGGCGACGACGAGTGGCGAAACAGCGACAACCAGTCGCTGAAGCGGGAGGGGTTCACGACGATCCTGAGCGCCAAGGCCGCCGTGGACAGCGACCCGCAGTGCCGCAACAAGGTGTCGTGCGCGGACATCCTGGCCCTCGCCGCCAGGGAATCCGTCCTCCAGGTACCCACAGCTTCCATGCCACTCGGATAGGCACCAGCCACGAGCGGCATCATCACATAACTAACTCTCTGATCCATGTACAGCTTCGAGAAACTCCGTTCAAATCTTTTTCAGTTATTACATACATGTATCTAACTTTTTTTGCCAGGATGTAACTACCTAATAACTAACTCTCTGCGTGCACTGATGGCAGAGTGGCGGGCCGTACTACCCAGTGGAGCTGGGCAGGTACGACGGCCGGGTGTCGACCAGGGCCAGCGTCGTGCTCCCGCGCGTCAACTTCAACCTCGACCAGCTCAACGCCTTCTTCTCCGGCCTCGGCTTCAACCAGACCGAGATGGTCGCCCTCCTAGGTAAAATCAAACGACGTCTCAATCGTCTCACTTCCTCTCGCAATCGCCAGCCGACGACTGACCACCAAGACTTACGCCAATCTTACAATCCAGGAGCCCACACCCTCGGCGCGGCAGACTGCCCCTTCTTCCAGTACCGGATCGGCAGCGACCCGACCATGGACCAGGGCCTGGCGTCGCAGCTGCGCGGCACCTGCGGCTCCAACCCCACCAACGGCTTCGCGTTCCTGGACCCCTCGCCGGTGACCTTCGACAACGCCTTCTACCGGAACCTGCAGGGCGGCAGGGGCCTCCTGGGCTCCGACCAGGTGCTGTACAGCGACACGAGGTCCCGCGGCGCCGTCGACAACTACGCGTCCAACCAGGGCGCCTTCTTCGCCGACTTCGTGGCGGCCATCACCAAGCTCGGGAGGGTCGGGGTCAAGACGGCGGTCAACGGCGAGATACGCCGTGACTGCCGGTTCCCGAACTAGGGAGAGCACCTCGATCGCCGACCAGTTGACATCATTGATACATGCATGTAGCCATTAAGCCATGTAATAACATATATTAAAGTACTATTAGTCTATAACGGTTGACGGATGTAATTACAATAAGCTTGATCATGGCTTTGATTCAGGGGCCTGATGATGTCTATGACAGTTACCTCCTTGTGATGTGCCTAAAGTTTCTATCTCTTCTTGGATCTTTTACGTTTTGATCGTCTAGAGCACCAGCGTGATCGTCAATAATGTCAATACACAGATGTTTCAGTACTTTTTTTTTTCGAACAACAGATCTTTCAGTATTGGAGACTGACACAGTGTTCATGACAAAGTACCATGCTCAGCTCTCTTCACATAATAGGGCAGTATTTTTTTTTATATCGACATGTAGGTACAAGCTTGATTCTTCAAACAAGCACATGTCAGCTGCTTAGTGGCCAGAGTATAAAGGTGTTCACTACTTCACTTCACTGCCATCCATGAGAGGTTAAACATTATCTCAATCCAGACGATGCATGTAATTGATAATCTACCGCATGCACGTGTATGTTCGCCCGTGCTCTGTAACCGTTGCAAATTACTAAATCTATCTTTGGAGTCACAGTCACAGTCACTTGCCGAAGCGCATGCAATGCAGCCCCATCTTCTCGTCGATCGTGGACGATGCCGATACGCTCCTCCGGTGAACGTGGACGCGGCACACCGTTCCACCGGTGCCGCCTGATCATGTGTGTCGCCTGTCACCACGCACCATTAGCACTAGCATGCACCATCATCTCTAGCTTCACCACCACCACCGTGTCGCATCAACGTGCATAATGGCTCCATAGTCCATATCGATCGGCATCAGCCTCTGCAGTAGTGTTTCTTTGGACTTTGGTGGCTCCAAATCCAATCTTCCAAAGGTCACTGCCGGTGCCGGGCCTCTCGCTAGTGCACCCTGCACAATGGGCGCTCCACCACTGTGCCTGAAAACAAGAGCAAATTCCCTCAATGCCACTAGATTTTATACCACTTCCCTCGTTGCCATCCAAATTCTTCAATTCCCTTCACCGCCACTACTTCAATTTTCCATTCCCTTGACTGCCACTCTGTCACCTTGCTGTTAACTTGCTGTTATGTTGAGTAGAAAAGACAATTATGCCCCTCTCAACACAATGGGGTGAAATGTGCTTCAATTCCTTGGGTGCCATTGCATAGCTCAAGCACTCAGAAATGTATAAGTTGAACATACCACCGAGCAGCCGAGCAGTGTATGTATATTATTTGAGCATACAAATTCAACGTATATAAGTTGTAAAAGGAGACATTAAATAAGTAGCCAAGCACTACATAACAGGCTAGCGGTGCGTGCTGGCCTCCAGTGACGCCCAGGCCGTGCTTGCCCTCTCACGCGTGTGCCGGCTGCGCTCCGCCCGGGGCCAGGCCACGCTCGCCCTCCCGCGTCCCGCGCGCGTGCAGGGAGCGGTCGGCCCGACGCCCAGGCCAGTCGCTCGCCCGTGCGTGCCAGCGGCTCACCGCCCGGCACCCAGGTGCGCTCACCCGCTCCGGCATAGGCTCGGCCCCTCTCGTCCTCTACGGCGAGGCTCCGCCCTGCTCGTCCGCGGTGCCCGAATGCTCCTTGTTGATTCCCTCCGGCGGCTAGGTCGAACAAGTCCCTCCGGTGGCTGGATTTGGGGAGTTAATGTTTGGAGCCTGCTGCGAGTGGACAAGGACCGGGGAGGGGAGGGGAAAGGGAAAGAGGCAAGAGGCAAGAGGCAAGAGGCAAGGAGACGATGCTACTCCTGTTGAATCGGGCAGGAGATAAGCCGGACAGATGTGGTGACCTGCTGTCATTGGAAGAGGGCAACTTAGGCCCTGTTCGAATAAAGTTTAGCAGCTATCGGATATTTGGATGCTAATTAGAAGTATTAAATATAGGTTAATTACAAAACTAATTGCACAGATGGAGTCTAATTCGTGAGACGAATCTATTAAGTCTAATTAGTCCATGATTTGATAATGTTACAGTAATCATTTGCTAATGATGGATTAATTAGGCTTAATAGATTCATCTCGCGAATTAGCACAAGGTTCTGCAATTAGTTTTATAATTAACTGATGTTTAGTCCTCTAATTAGCATCCGAACATCCAATGTGACACTGCTAAAGTTTAGTATCTAGTATTCAAACATCCCTTTAGGGAATGAAAACAGTGAGAAAGGACTGCCTGGATTGTAGGCCCCTGTGTAGCTTTAACGGTCATGGATGAAAATAGCAGTTAAGGGAATGGAAAATTGAAGTAGCGGCAGCGAAAGGAATTCAAGAATTTGGATGGCAAGTGCTGAGGGAATTTGCTCTAAAAACAACGACGGCGACGTTCGCGCTCCACTACTGCTCAGCTCGGACCTCTCCATGTGGACCAGTATAATGACCGGCCAATTGTCAGTTATTACTAGTGCAGTGTGTCGGGGTCGCCTCAGGAGCAGTTACTGAAGTGACCCCGTTTGCTGCTTTCTTCCTTTCACTGCTGTTAGTTGTGCATAGACAGTGGATTAACTGATCACGCAAACATCACAAACCTATCCGTCACGGCATGATATCAGAGCAGACGACGCCTTGTTAAGCAACTAACTGATCATTTCCGTCCCGGACGTAACAGAACAGCACGACCAGCGTGATCATTCATACCAGTCGCTCGCGCGCACGTGTTCCCACCCGGTCCTCATCCGGTGCCGTTTTGGACGCGAGAAGCAATCGCGGGCCGTTGTTGCATCCAGCAGCCCGGCCCGTAGTGAATCCCTGCGGAAAAGGCCCACAGGCTGATCAATCTGACAAGCTGGCGTGGGCTTTCCAGAACCCAGCCCAGATTATTACGTGGGCCGGAAACAGTTTTGTTGTGCCGACAGACAGGCCCAGATTGACGGGTGGCCCAGCACGCACGGGCGTGTCAGTGCGGCGAAGTTATGTCAAGTGGCAGCATTGCACAGCAGCACCAGCAGTTCAGATTTCAAACTTGATGAAGCAGTGAAGATGCTCTCTCTCGCAAAGAAAAATAAAAGAAAACAAGCCCCTGCTCGCTTGACCACCGTCATCTGGCGCGCTAGGTAGGAGGATAGTGGTGTGTTGAGATTTGAAGCTTCCTATCCGCGCAGAGGTAATAGGGAGCCGTTCTGATCATCACCGGGATCACCACAGCGAGTCAGATGGTAAAGCCAGCGGGAGGCAGGAAACGCCCCACCGACGGGCGGCAGCGTCACAGTCGGCGACACATCCCTGCTCCGCGGCGACCGGACGTTGCGGCTTCAGCAACACTCCTCACTCGGTCTCCGTCGGGACGGTCTCCGCCGTGGGTCGGGTGGCTCGCTTCCGGGAGGAGGCGAATAAGCGCGCCGAGGCAGCAGCCCGACGGCGTGGCTCCCGCGCTCGCCGCTACCTTGATTTCAACAACCTGCTGCCGGGAGATGCCCTGGTAGCCGCCCAGGCCCTTCTCCGGCACCCACCGGTGAGGCTGGAGTTGAGACCCCGGAGGGGTGATGGTTGGAAGATCTGGCCAAACTAGTGGGCAAGGCACAGCTCCTTACGGGCAGGGCGAAAGCTCGCACGGCCAAACCGGCCGGGACGGACGTGGCTCCCGGGCGCTCTCGGCCTCCCTGACCTGCCGCTCGGCATCGAAAAGCTGGGTGTTGACGACGTCCTTGGCGGCACGGATCCTGGCGACCGACGTTAAGTGCTCCGCCTGGACCGCCGCGTTGGCCTCCGCCCATACCACTACCACCTGCTCAGCGTGGCAGTTGCTTCAGCTGCCTGCTTGGTCATCTCGCACTCATGGCGGTCCAAAGATTGCACGCGGAGCTCCAGGCTTCACGCAAGGACGTCACGTTCGTGGGCCTGATGAGCCAGCTGTTCCTCCCTCTCTAGGGCGGCCACACGGGTAGCGTCCACCGCCTGGCGATGCTCCTCCTCCCAACGTCGGAACCGACCAGAGTGCTCCTGTAGCTCGAGCTTGTGGGCCAGCACCGCCGCCTCCAACAAGTCGAGGAGCCGTTCACGCGTGGCAGCTGCCTCCTCGCGCACCGCCAGGTCCACCTCCCAGAGAATGACGTGTTCCTCACGGCGAGCGAGATCGGACACCAGGAAGAGCAGTTCCTGCTCGTGTTCCTGGAGCGCCACCACATGCTCCTCGGAGGGTGCACCGCCGGGACCCACTACTACTTGCTGGATGTCCCTAAGGCCACCTCCAAGGCACGCCGCACCCTAGGTAGGATAGCGGCCGCGTCTTCCTTGCCGCTGGTGCTCCCGTCAAAGGCGTAGCCACGCCGGCCAGCTCCGTTAGCGTCGGGGCCTCCTCCGCTGCCGCCACAACAGCCGGGTCAGCGCCCGCCGGGACCACCACTGTCGGTACATCGGGGGCCGACGTCGCCTCCGCCACCACTCCGACGTCGCCTCCGCCAGGCGGGTTAGCACCCGTCGGGGCCACCGCCGTCGGAACGTCGGGGGCTCCCGTAGCTGCCACCTCCACTCCGGCGTCGCCTCCGCCTAAGGCGGGGGGCGGGACGGAAGCCGAGGCAGGTCCGCATGATTGCCCAACTACATCCAGAGCCCCGCCAGCAGGAACCTTGAAACCCAACGGGTTGGCGACAAGCGGGCGAAGCGAGAGCTAGTGGGGCTCACTGTGGTCATACACGATCGCAGGGGCCCCACCCGCAGAGGACTGTGGACGAGCGAGAAGAAGAGCCTTCGTGGGAGAGATCTGCCGGGCGGAGGGAGGTGAAGACAGTGGGGCCCTACCACCAGCCTCACCAAGAGGGGCCTGCCTTGGCGAACCACTTGTGCTCCTGGAGAAAGATCACCATCAAAAAGAAAAAAGAAAAGAGAGAGAGGGGGAGGAAAGGACCCGAAGGTCAAACATGCATCTGGGCCCCGTGTAGATCCACCGAGATGCCAAGGCCGTCACGGTTGCCTTGCACTGGGATGCTTGGGCAGGGGAGAATGGCTAGCGGACGCACCCGTTGGTCTACCCACCGCCACAGACGATGTCTCCTACCCTAGGGCAGGCGGAGCGTGTGGAGGAGAGAGTGGTGGCGGCGACAACGATGAGGAAGAACCTGTCAGGAATGGAGAAGGGAGCCACCAACACTTTTACTCCCCTCTAGGAGCCACTATCCCTGACGACCCGCTCGCTCCTCCCAGATGTGGATGCCTCCAAAAGGGCAAGCGCGGTGCACGACGAGCCCGCACAAGTTGGTCTCTGGAAGCGTCGCGAGGAAAGCATGGCATGCCTGGTGAGACACAAGGGCACAACGCCCCCTAGCAGGATCCCCGTCACCAGATCCTGCACTTCCACGATTAGCACTAATAGCTCTGAGATCTCCGCCACGGTGTGGTTCGTGCCTGCCCGCCCCCTCCCGCCGTGTGCGGGTCGTGTCATCGACACCGGTGTAGAACCATGTGGGCGGACCCACGGCGCAGGGGGGCAAGACGACGGTGGGGGAAGTCCGCCACCACCATGGTTGATGTAAGCCTATCCTGTGGCAGCTGGGCAATTCGGTCCAGCACCAGCTACCATCCTTCTCCAAGGACCGACGGGGCAGAACAGGTGTCGGCGATGGTGACCGGAGGAGAGGCCGAAAGGCAGAGGCGCTGGTGGGGCGCGATGACATTCATGTGCGGCCACCACCAGTTCCAGTCACCCCACTTGTCGCGAAGGATCATGGTGATGTACTCCCCCTTGCACGTGGCCCGGAGCTTGAAGAAGCACGCCCCCACCACATGAGGAGCGCTACCGGCCGATGCGCTCGGACATTGGTGGTAGAAGAAGTGGCGGAAGAGCTCGATGGAAGGCCACACACTGACGGACATCTCACACAGATGGGCGAAGATGGCCAGTATGAGGACGGTGTTGGGCGTGAGGTGCACCAGATGCACCTGGTACTCCTCCAGCATGCGGAGGAAGAAGGTGGAGAACGGGGGAATGAGTCCGCAGAAGAAGAAGGGGAGGAATATGACCACCTCCCTTGGCTCGTTAGGAGTCGCCGGCTCCGTCACCCCGTGGATCAGTGCGCCACCATCCGACCCGACCGGAGGCAGCATCGCCCGGATCTTCCCCAGGGCATCCGTGGTCATGAGCATGGAGCACCTGATGTGGGCGACCTAAGGGTCGTGCTACTGCGGTGGAGGCTCACAGTGGCTGGAGCGATCACTCCTGGCCATGGCGGTGAGCAGAGGAGCAGGTGAAAGGATTGCGACAGAGAAGGTGAGGAGTCGAGGAAGATGACAAGTGGAGAAGGAATCCCTAAAGCTCATGCGGCCTTATAAGGCGATAGGTGTGGTGCTTCGACTTCAAGAAACGGCCGCTGAAAAATAAGCGCGGAAGGGGGCTCGGAATCTAGGGGAATCCCAACCGAGACCCAAGCATTTTGCGCGTGAGGAGAAGACGAAGCGATGAGAGGCGGCCCCCTTTCCTCCTTCTAGGCCCTACACTTGACCTAAGGTGGTCCACCCCAGGGTCGGGGGCTGTTGTCAGCGCCAAGGGAACGGGGGTCCCCCGAGAAGGCCCTTACAAGTGGGGCCCGCCTACAGAAAGAGGTCTCCACCGCGCAGAGCCCAATTAAGGAGATGGACCCTAAAAATCCAAAGCCAAGGAAGGGCTCGGGAAATACTGCCTCCACATAATGGGACCCACTGAAGGCCCACGCAAAGGGAGCGGGACGCAGCCAAGGAGGCCTCCCTGGAAGTCGCCTGGGAAAGTTTGCTTCCAAGATAAGCAAGCAATGGCACATCCTGGCGAAAGAAAGGCGCGACAGTCGAGGTAGGCTATCAGTAGGTGCCCCATCCCCGTAAAAACACCATTATTGCGATTGATGGGACGCGCCTGGATGCCTCGGGGACTGACGGCCTCACCCATCCCGTCCAACAGGTGGCGAGCGCTGCCCTTATGTCGAGAGCGCCCGCCTGGCTCCCGGGTGCCCTCTACCAGAGGGGTGGGCCCACTACATGGGCCCGGGAGGCTGCAAAGGCCTCCCGGGAACTCTGCTAGGAGGTGGGGCCACCTTGCAGACCCGGGGTGGTTGTGTTGAGCTTTTACCTCTTCTTGAGAAGACGGGTTTGGTTTGAACTTTTGATTTTCACATGATTGGTGTTGAGCCCTTTCTGCCTCTTCTTGAGGGATCATGTAATTTTGTCTCAGTTGTGTCGAGCCGTCGCCCTAGTCTTAGGGGACTAAGACTTCTCATTTTGAGTGATTTTGTGTTTGCCTTTTCTCTTAGCTTTTGGATCACTTGAATGAGCTTTCTTTTTTCTCTCTTACTTTTCTTGTTTTCAGCTATGAATTTGTGTTGGGTGTTGTCAATGCACTCATCAAGGGGGAGATTGAGGACCAATGATGGTCACCCTTAAATGATGAGTGATTGACAATGTTGTGTGTAATGATGTTGCTCTTAGCTTGTGATGTGCAGGTGTAGGATGTGACATGGCGGCCGACAACGTGCGGTGTAGGTCAAGCGAAAGGTTCATGCTTATGGACCAAGGGTGGTGAAGAGTGAACACGAGTAGGCTTGGACCAAGGGATCTGAGGAGTCAGGGCAGAGTCATGGGCGATCCACATGGCGCACGGAAGAGCAACAGAACATAACGGGATGGAGACGGTGTCGGTTAAGTCAAGTGGGATGGAGGCATCATAGGCTTGGCGGAGGTCGGACACGTGTCAACATCGAGGAGGTCGCGTGACGGCTAAGAGGAGATGGACGGTTTGGGTGGTTTGAGCCTCAAAACCACCATGCAGGCAAATTTCCTAATTTGGGCCTCAAAACTGAGGGGCGAGCCTGGTGTGGCTGGAGCTTCGAGAAGGAGGGCACGTGTTGCCATCACGAAACTTGCGTCGAGGCAAAGTGAAGTCATGAAGGCAGTGTGTCCGTCCGATGCGTCTACAAAAATCTGGACAGTTTTGCCCCTGCGAGGGTATGTATCCTAGTTGTAGTGGTAGGGGTATTTTAGTCTTTATACATGGACCATATTGGCAACAGGATGGCTGCTTGAGAGAGGCAGTTCTTGGAGTTTTTGTTTTTCCTTCTCGCTAGACTAGACAGGGGCTTTATGTGAACTCAAGAGTGGGAGGATGAGGGTGGCAATTCCCTAGCGAATTCCTCCCTTAAATCTCTCGAATTTGATGTTTTGTTCAGTCTGGTTCTTTTCTTAGGGTTCTTTATTTTTCCCCAAATCAATGCAGAGTTTCTGATCTTTTAGGAGGCTTCTTTTTGGATTTGTTCATTTGTGGGGAGAGGAGCTTGTGGTTTGAAGCTTTTCTGAATCGGAGTTGTGCAGGTCGAATTCTGAGAAACTGAAGGGGAGCTCGGGCTTCTGTTCTTGGTCTGCTAGACTCTAATTTTTCAACCATTTGCTCCACTACTTCTTGTGTTGGTTTTTGCTCTTAGCTGCAGCTAGAAAATTTAATTCTCACTGTTTTGATCTCATGTTGCAGCTTGTGCTCTTCTTAGTTGTTTAATTCATGCATTTCAATGACGCAGGCCAACAATGCTTTGGACATCAAGTTGCTAGTGTCCTTTTAAAGCTACACAGTAAGCAATCATTGCTTTGTGCTCTTTTAGCTACTCGACGGATTTCTTGCATCATAACTCGTTGTCTTAACTATTTGCTTGTATGTCTAGATGAACAACTAGCTATTCTCTACATGTCGAGTGAACTTAAAGTATGAGCCTTTTAATTGTCAGATCACTTACTTGTTTTGATTAGTAGCTGTGCAATTCAGTAGCTCTTGTGGCTTTATCATCTGCTAAAAAAAGTTTGACAGTGGTTAACTGAGTTATCTGTTTGCAGGAAAATAGCCGGTGTGTCTTGCAGTTTTCTCTAGCTGACAGTTTGCTTACTCTCCAGTAATACTTATTCCTTTTGCTTGATCACTAGGACTGTGCTACTATGTTCTTAATTTTAGATTAGTCATAGTAGTATAGTAGCTTAGTGCAAGTTTGTGCCCGGCTGTTAACTTATGTATTGCATCCACATCGCTTTGAATTGTTTTCCTTAATCGTTCCTGGGGCTAGCATATCACAAGTTGAGATGCGTAGCCTTGGCGATTAAAAGAGAGGTTTGTTGGGTTGTAATTGGGACATATGCCTTGTTTTTGGAGAGAATTTTAAAGGCTCTCATTCACCCCTCCTCTGGTTGTCCATTCCGGTTCTTCAATTAGTATCAGAGCCGGTTAAGGTTCTCAATACCCTAATCGGTTTCGAGATTCAATATGGTGACCACTGATCGTTCTTCCTCAACCGCGCCTTCCTACTTTAATGGGTCTGACTATCGATATTGGAAAACTCGCATAAGAGCCCATCTCAATAGTAGAGGAGCATTGGTTTGGGAAATCACTCAGGATGATACTTATGTGATACCTGCCACTCGCTTAACTTAAGAAGCAAGAGATCAATATCACACCAACAACAAGGCAGTGGATATTCTGCTTGCTAGTTTGTTCCGTGCTGAGTTTGATCGTGTAGAGGATCAATCTTTGGCTAATAAGATATGGTCCTGCCTGCAGAGTTTCCATGAGGGGAGAAATCAGGTGAAGGCATGTCTCTTTGAGACTTACTGGCGTGAGTACGAAAATTTTGTTCATTTTCCCAGTGAGTTTGCTGATGCTTTTTTCTAGCGCTTTCTTGCTATTGTGAACAAGATGAAAGCAAATATCACCGACTTGCCCTACATTGATCCTGATAGAGCTTTAGATCTTCTACATGCCTTGAATCACGATGTGTGGGGTACAAAGACTGACGCTATCATTGAGTCCACAAACTATGAGACTCTTACAACTGCTGAGCTTTTCGCCAAGCTGAAGTCGACAGAGGTTGATATGAGGTTCCGAGCAAAACATGGGAACCCTACTGACCCTCATAGTATGGCTCTCGTATCACGCTCTGCACAGTTACGTTGTTGGCTAACTCTTCCACCACGTCTTGTGCTTTGTCTTCTTTTGTGTTTATTTCAGAGGAGCAGTTGGAGGTTCTTTAGGATAAGGAGCTCGCCTTTATCATGAGGCGGTTCATGCGCTTCAACGACAACTCCAAGAACCGGCGAAGGAGCAACAACAACTGTTTCGAGTGTGGCAAGCCAGGTCACTTCACCACCAACTACCCCGACAAGAACAAGTCTAAGAACGGGTACGACTACAACAAGTACAAGGACAAGGACAACAACCAGAAGAAGTACAACGATTGCGAGAAGAAGGAGCACTGCAATAAGGCCAAAGCGCGCGCCTTCATCGCCTCCCTCAGTGACGTCGACTCCGACACCGACGACCACACTGATTCAAACTCAAGTGAGGAGGACGACAACCACAAGGTGAAGAAGAAGGACAACAAGAATTTCAACGGCCTTTGCTTCTACTCCGGCAAGAACCGCAAGAACTGCATCATGGCCCTCAACGCCGATGACAAGAAGGATGGTGAGGAAAGCAACTCCGACCCAAAAACAGAGGTAAAGCCTATTCCAGAACAACTTGCCTTAAAAGTAGAAGAACTCAATAATTGCTTGATCAATCAAGGTAAGTTAATCAAAAAGGCTGCTCGTGAATGAATTGAGCTTAAGGCTAAGTTGGAGAGTGCTTTGATTGAGTTAGATATGCTTAAATCTGCTCCTACTGTTTCTGATGTTGTTGAGTGTGATTAATGTGCTGTTCACATAGCTAGTTTAGCTTCTTTGCAATCTATGCATGCTTCTCTAGTAGATGAACTTGATGTGAGTAGGGCTGCTTTAGATGAAGTTAAAACTAGACCTGTTTTACTTGGTGCTTGCAAATCTTGCCCTGCTTTAAAAATTCAACTTGATGATGTGTGTGCTAAGATTAAGGTTTTTGAGAAATCTGATTTAATTGCTAAATCCAAAGTTCCTGAATGCACAAAGTGTTCCGATCATGTTATTATCAATCAAGAGTTCAAACATGCTATTCGAACAGCTGAGGATGAAAATACCTACTTGTGCATAGTTCTCAGTTGGGTATCGAGTAGGGAACCTCAGTTGGGTATCATGATTCAGGAGTTTAAGAGGGCTGATGGTTTTGGGATTGTGAGTGTGATTAAGAATTGCAATTTCGATTGGTTGTATAAGAAGGTTGGTCAGTGCAGTGGTGAGAGAGAGAAACAAGCAACTTCCACCACATGTGAGCCATCTAAACTGAGTAGAGAGCAACCCATCCCAGAATGTGAGGAAAACCCTAAAGATGGAGTGTTTACTGAACTACCAAAACAAACTCCAAAGAAAACCATCTAGGTGGAAAAACCCAACCATCTCAGAAACAAGCTTGATACACTTCTACATATAGCTTTGAAGTATCCTCCAACAAAACCCAAAGCCAAACCACAGCCAAGAGTGAATCCTCAACCAAGAGTGAACCCTCAACCCAAAGCTAACCCACAGCCGAGAGCTAACCCATAGCCAAAGCAACCAATTCGGTTCCACTGTGAGTATTGCAAAAGGGAGGGTCATCTTGAGGAGTTTTACTTTCGAACGAAGAAAGCTTTGAGGCGTGAGCGTGCGTGGGACAACCGAGACATCTACCACCCGTCTCATGGTGTACATGCGCCTAGATCAACTCCTCCACCTCGTCGTGTGGGTAGTATGCGTTTAGTTCCTTCTTGCAGGTTTGCCAAGCATGCTCCTAGTCGTGATCAATATGACTTAAGATAACATGACCGTGGCTCTGAGTCTTAGAGGTAAAACGGACCATGGTTTCCCCCTCGTGGTGGCCATTGTCCTCCAGTGAGACAAAGAGATGGTTAACTTTGCTAATCCCACTCTTGAGCAGATGGCATTCGTATCTCCAGCTCTGCTGCATCATTTGCAAGACACGTACGGGTGCGACAGCTCTCCGGAGCACTTTGCCGATGTGTTGCTCGCTCGCGTGCCTATCCCTCTAGCTTTTGTTACGTGCGTGCATAAGCGGAGCTACAGGGTATGCCGGGTAGGCCCTAGCATACCCTGGGCCCAGCACCTTACCTGTACTCCCGTGGTCCCCTGGTCCTCTACCACTTTGCCTAGGCCCAACAGACGATGCCCAGGCCTAGCTTTTGGCCCCCTTGGTTGCTTGTTGCGTGGATACGACTGCATGCAGAGTGCCTGCCTACCTCTGGTTACAAGATTGGCCCATGATTTGACGCGTGAGACTCCACGTCTCGATTTGTGCCGCCACAACTCCTCCGCCTGACAGTCCGCAGGACTCCTCCTGTCCTCCGCGGGACCGCCGCCAGCCGCCGCACTAGGCCACCAGGGCCAGCGCGTCTGCGCAAGTGCGTAACTGCGTGGGGGACTTCGTGCGGTTGCGTGAAAACTTCTGATCGTCCACAAGTCATCGGCCAGGTTTAAGATGAATCTATCTTCTATTTTTTTCTTATTTGAAAAGACTTATATCCTTAAATATTTTTCTTTATTTATGTATGAGTGCTTTTTTTATTTCAGTTCGTGATTTTATTGAACGGACCATCAATCCATCAACATTCTTAAATTAATATCTTGTGAGGTTGTGATTTGTAAGTTTTCTACCCAAAAATTTAAAACATGATTCTATCGTTACATGTTTATTTTGCTATAATGTCTAGTTAGTTGTTGTACTTACATTACATAGATATTGTTTTTTCAGAACGGTTGGATTATGAAGAGAGGCGGAGATATTGCATCTCTTTTTCAGAAACACGCAACAAAGAAGGCAGCAGCATCTGCTGCTTCAAATACTGTCCCATCTCCAGTTGAAACTTTTGTGGAAGAACAGAATCAGGAGCAGGATAGAGTGGTAGTTGAAGAAATCGCGGATCCTGTACCCTCGCCTCCACCACTGCAACCACCCACATCACAACCGCCAGTTTATGACATCAATCATCTTCCACATGATCCAGGTGAAAGGCGGCCCATTGAAAGTTATCATGTTAATGATCAAGATGCAATTCGAAGAGCATATATTATATTATTAAAGGCCGATTCAAACCTATTAATCATGATTTTCCATCAAGAAAAATTGGAGGTAGGGATCGCCAATCCAATTATGTATGGATGTATAATCATGAGTGGCTTGAATATAGTATCAAGAAGGATTCTGTATTTTGCTTTATATGCTACTTGTTCAAGAAGGGTGCTCGGTCAAATACATTTATTGTTGGAGGATGGAATAATTGGAATATAGGAAACAAAGCACTTCTCAAACATAGTGGTTCTATGGCACACAATGCAGGTCAAAAGAAATACATTGGTTTTATAAATCCCAAGGTAGCAGTTGATTATCACATTGAGAAGTGGACTGATGAGGATCTTCATCTTTATAAGAAAAGGTTGACATATTCACTTAGATGTATCAAGTTTCTTTTGCATCAAGGATTGGCATTTCGTGGACATGATGAAAATGAAGAGTCTAGCAACAGAGGAAATTTCATTGAACTTATGAAGTTTCTTGCAAGAAATAGTGATGAAGTGAACAAGTATGTCTTGAATAATGCTCCAGGTAATTGCACCTTAACTAGCCCAGAGATACAAAAGCAAATTATTCATTGTTGTACCATAGAAACTAGAAAGAAAATAATTGAAGAACTTGATGATGTGCCCTATGCAATTTTAGCTGATGAGTCCAGTGACATATCACATAAAGAACAACTAGCTCTTTGCTTGCGTTATGTTGATAAACTTGGAAGGCCTTGTGAACACTTTATTGGAGTTGTTCATATAGATGATACTACCTCTTTGTCACTTAAGGAAGCTATTGAGGGTTTACTTGTTAGTCATGGATTGACTATGACTCAAATTAGAGGTCAAGGTTATGATGGGGCCAGCAATATGAAAGGAGTTATTAAAGGGCTAAAAACATTGATAATGCAAGAATCACCTTCTGTGTATTATATTCATTGCTTTGCACATCAACTCCAACTAGTTCTTGTTGCTGTTGCCAAGAGAAATATTGATTGTAAGAGCTTTTTTGATCAAGTATCTATCTTATTGAATATTATTGGAGTTTCTTGCAAGCGTCATGGTATGGTTCGAACTGCTAGGCTTGAGAATATCAAGAAAGCACTTGAGTGTGGTGAGCTTGAATCAGGGAGTGGATTAAATCAAGAGATGAGTTTTCCTAGGCCTGGTGAAACTTGATGGGGCACTCATTACAAAACTATATGCAGCATCATTACAATGTATTCCTCAATCCATGATGTGCTCATTGATCTTCGTGATGATATTTCACATAAGGATGATTGGACAAAGATACATTTTGTACTTGGAGCATTTGAAACTTTTGAGTTCGTTTTCTTTGTGCACTTAATGTTTGTTATTCTTGGATACACAAATGAGTTATCCGAGTGTTTGCAGAGAAGGGATCAAGATATTCTTAATGCAATCTCCCTTGTTAATGTGGCAAAGAACAAAATGCAACAATTAAGGTCTGATGGTTGGGACCACTTCCTTGATAGGGTCACTTCTTTTTGCATTAAACGTGATGTTAAAATTTCTACTATGGATGGTGATTATGTGTCGTATGGAAAATCAACAAGGTATGCCCGTGCCCGAAACCAAACAAATGATGACCATTTTAGAAGAGAAGTATATATTGGTGTCATTGATCAAATTAGTCAAGAGCTTGATAATCGGTTTGATGAGATCAATATGGAGCTACTTTTGTGTATGTCAACCTTCAGTCCTTCCAATTCATTTGCTTCGTTTGATGCACAGAAGGTACGCAGATTTGCTGAATTTTATCTTAAGGACTTCTCCAACAATGATTTGCTAAAACTTGAATTGCAATTTGATAATTATATTGATGACATGCGACGAGATGATAGCTTCAAGGGTCTAGACAGCATCGTTGATCTCTCAGTTAAGCTTGTTCAAACACGGAGGCAAAGTGTTTACTTACTTCTCAAATTGATATTACTTTTACGAGTGGCAACAGTGAGTGTTGAAAGGGTATTTTCTGCAATGGTCAAAGTGAAAATAAAGTCAAGGAATAAGCTAGGTGATAGTATTTTGGATGATTGTCTAGTCACATTTATTAAGAGGGATATTTTCTTCCAAGTGAATGAAGAAGATATAATCAAGACATTCATGTCATTCAAAAAGCGGCGGGTAAACAAAGCAGACAAAAAGTTTTTTATGCTATATTTCGAACTATTTATATTATGATTTGTTATTGTTTCTAGTTTAATCTTTAAATTTATCGAATTGCAAATGGTTTTATCGAGTTACATAAGAATTTTTTTTTCAGCATACCCTGTGATAATATCCTAGATTCGCCGCTGCGTGCGTGCTTGTGTTTCTGCAATAGCTAGCTTTGACGTGCGCCGCTAAAGGCCCCTCCGCTCCATCCTTGTCGATCCGTGAAGATATGCACCTTACGTACGCGCCCATCGTGCGCCCGAGGCCCAGCATTAAAACGCGTCAGCGAGGCTTTGGCTTTCCGTGCGCGCGCCGCGCAATGTCCGGTCCGCGCCGGCTTTGTGTTTGTGAGAGCACCGATCGCCGCCCGTGAAGCAAGCAAGGGACGACGGAGAGGGCGCGACGGGGATGCGCATGCACGAGGGAGCGCGACCGTAGGTTTGGCTGCCGCGACAGGGACAAGGAACTGGATCTGCAGGCGTACGTAGCGATGACTTGGGGAAGAGGTGCCGTACACGAATCCGAAACCGAGACGGGATGATTGGGCGATGGTGGCAGCAGCATGTAGGCTTAAGCGCCCGTGCCCCGTTGCGTGTCGCGGTCCGGCGATGCGTTGTGCGCGGCGCGGCGCGAGGAAAGCAACGAAGGTGGCAGCGGCGCCGCTGGAAGAAGACGTTCGGTGACAGGATCGTTGTCTTATCAGGACACCAACTTAATTGAAACCGGCTGGATTAGTTGTCAGGGTCGGCGTTAAGTAACATAGTCTTTTTGACTATTTGCTGAATGCTCACGGGTAGCTATGCTCGTGCGTGGCGCATAATGCCGGATGCGACGATTGGATGGCACAAAAATGATGTGCACAGTTTTCTGCAGGGTGCTTCTCCTGTTCCTCTGTTATGTAGTCATCTGTTGATCAGCTGTGCACCAGTACCAACTTCAGTTCACGGGTCTAACAGCGTGCTGGTGTTGCACTGTTGCCGGCTTGCAGCAACCAACCAGGCGAATGCGTTCGTGGACACGATCGAGTACGTGGATAATGGCAAATCTCAAGAGATGGCAGCGTTTTTCCTTTTAGTGAGTGCGTGGGCGCATCCGAGAAAAAAGGGCCGGATAGATAGACACGGCCACGCCGGACGCCACGAAGGCACCCACCCACACCGATTGCGGGCAGGCACAGGCACCCGCGCGTGCGCGCGAGGGAATCCAGTGCAAAGACGGCCGGCGTGGTCCGGCGGCGGCCGTGGCCGCGAAAACAACGCCCGTTTCTTCAGATCTCGTGCCGCCCATCCGCCATGGTGGACCGATCGATTAAGGCTCCGTTTTCTTCCACTGATTTATTTTTAGCACCCGTCACATCGAATGTTTAGATACTAATTAGGAGTATTAAACGTAGACTATTTATAAAACCCATTACATAAGTGGAGGCTAAACGGCGAGACGAATCTATTAAGCCTAATTAGTCCATGATTTGACAATGTGTTGCTACAATAAATATTTGCTAATGATGGATTAATTAGGCTTAATAGATTCGTCTCGCCGTTTAGCCTCCACTTATATAATTTGTTTTGTAAATAGTCTACGTTTAATACTCCTAATTAGTATCTAAACATTCGATGTGACACGTGCTAAAAATAAGACAGTGGAAGAAAACGCCCCCTAAGGTACTAACTAGCATCCGTAGCGCCCGCAACAGTGGTCACTATAGCGATAGCGGTACCGCTACAGGTTAGCGGATCTAAGATAATATGTTTGGATTTAGCGTCCGCTATTAACTACTATTGCGGCCGCTATTGCTAATGTAAAGCCGCTATTCGCTACATTTATGGTTCAAATGATATATGAATATGAATCAAATGGTAATAATAATGTTTAAAATGATTATTTAGGTAATGATGAAGAATTATGAGATGACAAATGAATTTCTTATTCATTGATATGAAAATTTAATGTTAATATATATTCATACATCTTAATTCTATCTATTTATTTGTGATTCTTACGTTCAAATGTAATGGCTAACTTAAATACTTTAACTTTTAACTCTTTTAAAAGTAAACTAGATGTTAATATTCATATATACTCTAAATTTGTGACTATTTTTAAATTTCGTTATTTGGACTTAGTGTCCGCTATAGCACCCACCATCCGCGATCCACTGTACCGGTACTAACCCGCTGCCAAACCGCTATTTAGGACCTTGCGATCGAAGCCATCGGCGTGGGCGCATGGCGCGGCGCCTCCCGCCGTGATGACCCATCCATGCCGGGGAGCCGAAACCATGGGGCTGTTCCACCCGCTGCGGGCGCGACGTGCGTGCCAGTGGTGCGCCGGCTGGCCCGGCCTTGGCCGCTTTTGCTAGGGGACAATTAAATTTCGCGTGCGTCACTGGTCAATCCGGCCGGGCGGCATAGTACGCGCAGCCAGGCGCCAGCCGGCAGATTGATCCATCGTGAATTCATCGCCGGGGTCACGGGGAAACGCGAGCGGATTGGGCGCGCCGCGCGCCTCCCCTATCCGGACGTGACCGCCGCAACCCGCGAGCGCACGCCAGGGCAGGGCAGCAGATAGATACGCGCGCGCACATGCGCCCAACGGCATCTGTCGCGTCGTGCTCCGCCACGGCGGCCTTCCATCCCTCTACCGGAAAAATTCACGTGCCGGGGAATTCTCCGAGACACCCCCAAGGTTTTCGCGTGGCCTTGCGGCTCGCGAATGCTCACATGCGCGCTCGAGAGGGATTCGGTCGCGGACTCGCGGTGACGCCGACGGGGTTTGTTTCGTCCACGGCACCGTTCGTTCGTTCTCACATGGCGACATTGTCTGCCACCGCGAAGCGCCCAGACGTGCCCAGTCAGCTCGGTACGTGGCACTGTTCGCAAGTCTCTTCGACACCCACCCTAAAAATAGAGAGAGTCTTTTCGACACACCTGGAGCGCTGCGTTTTTTCTACGGCCGCGTGATGGCTGGATCGGATTCTGATCAGGCGTCGCCGTCCCTGCACAGGCTGCTGCACTGATGGTGAGAACGAGAGTGGAGTCAAATCGGTTATTTCTGATCGCATGATTTCCTTCCCGGGCGCGACGAGTCGCCGTCCGCCGAGTGGGCGCGGAGCCGGGAGGAGCGCAATCATCGTTGTCGTCGTCTGGTTCTGTAACTCATCATGGCTCGCCGGACTTTGCCGTTGAAGCTACGTCAGTGTGCCGATTACCATCGCCTCGCGCGGCGCTTTGCGTAGCTAACAGCTACCACAAACACGCTTACCGATAAGATAATCGCGCCACCGTGAGCCCGCTGCCGGCGATAACCCTCGCATTCTCCTGTACCGGGAGCACGGCTAAGCAAAGCAGCGACCTGATGCACTGCGTTCCTGTCAAACTTTTGCAAAGCAGGTGCCGTTAAAGCGTTTGCGCCTCTGCTTCTTTTCTTGCCCACTGATGAGTGATGACTGGCCTCGAAAGCTCACACGTACTGCTGCCACGCTTTTTCTTCTACGGAATATGAGTCACCTGCTCTTTTTCCCCATCATCATTCCCTAGCTTGGCACGCACTTCTATCCGACTTGGAGGGCAGCAAGCAAGGCAGCTGCCCTGTGGAATGATAATTGATCAGGCACATTCCCAGTTAGGTACGGCCCGGAGCTCGAAATTTTTGTTTTTTTTGAAAAAGTCTATTTTACTCCCTCGCATATTTATTTTATCCACTTAATCCCCTAAGTAAAATTTAGGCTCATTTTACTCCTACAAACTATTTCATTTGATCCAATCTACCCCTTCTCTTTTTTTTTCTTCACGTAAAAATTGAATTTTAATTTCAAATTTTATCAGTTCACTTATAACATGATGCTCCATGTTAAAAAAATATATTAGAATTTTTTCATGATTACTTTTTGTACAATTTTGTATATCTAAGGTCAATTTCGTATTAAATATTCCTAACCTATGAAAATAACTATGAAAAATTCTTAGTATAATTTTCTAACATAAGACATCATGTTTTATATGTGCTCACAAAATCTGAACTCAAAATTCAACTCATACACGAAGAAAAAAAAGAGAAATTTAATTAAGGGTGGATTGGAGCAAATGAAATAGTTCAGGCTAAAACTTTGTTCGGGGGTTAAGCGGACAAAGTGGATAAGTAAGGGGAGTAAAATGAATTTTTTTCTCTCTTTTTTTCCGGCGAGCGGAATACTCTGGTTTCCTTGGCCGGTTTGGAGAAGCACATATACCTTGGAGCGGAACACAGTAGTACTGTGCATTAGAGTCCACGCATGCGTGCAGAGTCTTTTGATGCAGAAGCAAGCTGATTCGTGTCTGACTCTGACATGACCATTATGCTCTTCGATCTCCTCGCGAATGCAAGCGCGCAGTAACAAATCGTGGAGGATAAAACATATGCACCCACTCGTGCGTGCGCCGCTAAAGCGTGAAAGCTTGCGGTTCTTTAATCGCCAACCACAGGCGCAACGTCGAATCAGACAGTTTTTGTTTTTGATAAAAAAAAAATCAGACAGGTTGATCAAGCTGAATTTTATAGTCCGTCCCGGTTACTTAGCGCCAGAGAGTACCACCAGAACCGCGCTTTTCCTTTCTCCCCACTTGGAACCTTCTGGCTCTCTCCTTTCCTAGTTCCTACCAAAGCACCAGCATTCTTTAAGCACTTGTGATGAGGGGTTCCAGTCTCAGACGCGGCAACGCAATCCAGTCCAGGCACGCGTAGGACTTGGGAGCCTACCTTACCTTACACTACGCCTGACTTTGTAGGACACAGCATGCGAAGGAGCACGGCAATCCTTTCACGTCGTCGACGTGCGAAGCCGACTTGGAAACGTGGAGACATTTTGCGGTGGCTTCCGGACCGTCCTAACATGGCGTTCTGTTGTCTCTGTCTGCACGGGCGAACTGCGGCCTGTACGCAAATTCAGTTCGCCGTACAGAACAGTGGCCGGAGTTACTGGATCTAGCACCGGCATCGTACGCCTGCCCGCTCTAACTGCGCAAGATCGCATACGATTACTACGTGCGTCCAGTGCAGCGTTGAGCGTTCCATTCCCCAACAGGGTTGCAGGTAGGGCCTTTGCTCAGGAAGGAAAGCTCGTTTATTCTGCAATGAAGCGAGAAAATAGCAATCTCCATGCTCTGAACTCTGAAGCCTCAGAAACATTTCTGTGCCGTGCCTTCTTTCGGCAGGATCACGGACGGATGCCTTCACCCGGGGCGGCGGTTAGCATCGGAGACCCTCGAAACCCGGCAAAAAGAAAAAAAAAGGTATCTTCATTTGCTCCACAACGGCCACTTTTGTTAGTGGAAATGTTAAAGAAAACCCCCGGCAATCTTTCGGGAATATATGCGCAAGCAAAAAACAAAAAGAGCGCGCGCCCCCTGCTTTTGACTCCCGCGGCTCGCCCGGGCGCTCCCCGTCGCCATCCTCCGGCGCGCTCGCGCTCGCCCACGAGTTCCTTCATCTCTCACGGCGCCTCACCAGAGTCACCTCGCGCATGGGCCGTATCTACACGCGCGCGACGCGACGTCTCTGTAGCGTTGCCGATACGTGCAGCAAAGCCAGCAGGGTGCACCCACATGCCATGTCCTCTATGGGTTGAGCGTGGCTGATTCGGCGCACGTCGCCCGTCCTGGGTTTCTGATTCGGCGACCACCTCGCGCTGTCCTCGCCGGACTCCCGTTTCGGTACTCTAAACAAACGTGCAGAACACCGAGACGGGCTGAGAACGAAGGAAATGAGCTGGCTGCAGATACTGGCTGCTCGTACCGAGCAGAGGCTAGGGGACTGCAGAGCAAGCAAGCTGCCGAGACTGAGTTTAGTTTTCCGGTTTCGAGGTTAATGGTGATCAGGGCGAGCATATGGATGTCTGTACTGTACATCGTGGACAACAGCCACGCACATTACCACCCCTCTCTGGAGTTTTCCGGCAGAGGAAGCAGTGAGAAAGTGAGGAGCAGAGGCCGCCAGCCGTTGCTAGTTGGGCGCCTCGGCGTTTCATTTGTTTAGCTTGAGAAGAGCAGCGAGTGTGCCGTGTCCCGTCCCCAGGAGGCCCATGCCGAGGCCTTATTCTCTTCTCTCCCTTGTCCGTCCCCATCATTGCAAGTAACCTCTCCGCCGCCGGGCGCTCCTTTCTTTTCTCATCGCCAGCCAGCTCGCGCGCTCCCCCGGCAAGGGCAAGAAGAGACCAACAGCAACAGGGCCATCCAGCCGCGCGCGAGCTCAGCACTCAGCAGCTTATCGGCCTCGTGTCAGCCTCGGCTCATCTATATAAGCGCCCGCCTCTCTCCTCACTTAAAGCAAACACCCAGTGTTAGCTCCGCACCACGCACGGAGCGAGAGAAAGAGAAGGCGGGGCAGCGGCTGCGGCTGTGCGAGCAGGCCATTAACGCCAGACAGATAGGTGTTAGAGGTAGAGGTGAGAGGGAGAAGAAGGCTAGCGAGAGCTAGCTGCTGAGAGACGGATTGAGGGAGAGGGCAGCAGCTGGAACAAGTATAGCTCGGAGGCAATGAGGTCGTGGAGGCCGTCGCCGTCGCCGTTGCGGCAAAGCATGGTTGCGGTGGTCGTAGTGATGGCCGCGACGGCGTGGTGCGCGGCGGCGCAAGCGGCGCAGCTGAGCCAGAGCTACTACGCGTCGACGTGCCCCAACGTGGAGACCCTTGTCCGCGGCGCCGTCACCCAGAAGCTGCAGGAGACCTTCAACGCCGCGCCGGGCACGCTCCGCCTCTTCTTCCACGACTGCTTCGTCAGGGTAACTTCAATCACCTGTCACGTCCGTCGATTCCTACGTTCTGTACTTGTTGCGTCGGTCGAGATTGACGCACGGCGATCTTGATTGATTGCAGGGCTGCGACGCGTCGGTGCTGCTGTCGGGCCCCGACGACGAGCACAGCGCCGGCGCCGACACGACGCTGTCCCCGGACGCGCTGGACCTCATCACCCGCGCCAAGGCCGCCGTCGACGGCGACGCGCAGTGCGCCAACAAGGTCTCCTGCGCCGACATCCTCGCCCTCGCCGCCCGCGACGTCGTCTCCCAGGTACTCAGCGATCCCAATTCCCACTGCACACCCGGCACTCTCTACCCCAACCCCAACTCCCGTAGAAAGAAATTTCGTTGGCGCTGTCTCCCTTTCCGTCGCTTTCGGCGCCTGAACGGGACGGGGAGGGAAACCGGCGAGCCAGCCGTTTGCGCAAACAAAGCTTGCTTGCTTTCCAGGCGGTTATGCCACTTTGGCCGGTGTGGGATTAGCGAAGGGAGCTCACGCTTAAACCCTACGCCATTAGCGCACCGCACACCCTCGCCACGCTAATTAATTTCTCCCCTGCTCTCGAGTGGTTCTCGGCTGCCGCGCGCCCGCCGGGCGACAGCCATGATGAGGAAGGGGCAGGCTGACATGTACGGCGGCCACTGCGCCCGCGTGTGCACGCGCGTGCCCGGCGCCGACGGATTCCGCAGCCGCAGCGGCAGCGCCAGTCCGCACTGCTGACCCTTAGCTGTGCCGCAACAACCATCCGTGTCCAGTCCATCCCCCTGTCGTCGTCTTCCCCTGATTCTCCCAAGCAACCTCGAAGCTCATTAGGTCTGTGCAGACTGAATGCTTTGTTAGGAAGCCAGGATTAGCACAAAGCAGGAGCTGCAAAGAGGAGGGGAGGAGTTCAAACAAAGAAAAATTGGATTCAGATTTGGCGCTAAGACATGGGATTGGGAGTGGTCCTGGTAGGCTGGTACCGCGCCCTGTCGGAATTCCGCTGTCCCAGCTCATTCATTCACTCGCTCGGGGCAGGCAGGGAAGCCAGCCGGTCCAGAGCCGGCCGGGACGGGGCATGGCGCGACGGGGAGCGCGTTACTGCTCTGCTCGTGGTGCCGGCGGGCCTTTCTTCAATTCCCTTCCCTGACGGAACCCCGGACACGGTTTGGCGCCGTAAATGAGGCTGTACGGGGTCGACAGATACGGCCACCCGATACCTAATCCGCCGGGCGATGCTATGCAGTTTCCCCGGCCTCCCTGGACGGACAGACCGGCCGGCCGGCCAGCCCGCCGGCGCTCGTAGAGTAGAGTAGAGATACGGGCTCGTCAGTTATGATTGAGCCGAGCAACTCTGCCGAAATTTCTGCCCATGTTCATATGCTATTCGGGAGCGAGTGTACTGCGTTGGAGTAGGTTGCAAGCTGCTTTGGATGTGAATTCCTTTTGTTTTTGTAGTAACTGAAGATTTGACTGCAAGACTACTGAGTACTACTGACGGTGAGGATTTGTTTGGTGGATGTGCAGACGGGCGGGCCGTACTACCAGGTGGAGCTGGGGCGGCTTGACGGCAAGGTGGGCACGCGCGCCGTGGTGAAGCACAGCCTCCCCGGCGCCGGCTTCGACCTGGACCAGCTCAACACCCTCTTCGCCGCCAACGGCCTCACCCAGACCGACATGATCGCGCTCTCAGGTACGCCGCCACCGCGCATTATTTATATATATGTATATACCTCTTCACGTCCGCATCACGAGTTCACGACATGCCATGCCATTGCCATCTTGTGGTTAGCGAGTCGCCTGTCACGAACGCGGCGGCGAGCAGGCCGGTTGGCAGCTGCGGTCGGGATCGCTGTGCCTCATAACTCCGTTGGCTCCGTCTCGTCTGCGCCTCCGATCCCGGCGACTGGGCTACTGAGCATTTGTTGCTCGTAGAAGCGCATGTCCTTTCCAGCCTGGCGTTGGGTATGCATGCCCAGCTTCTCACTGCGGCGTGCAGGCTTTTCCCTTGGCATGGTCCCGTTGGTTTGGTTCTTCCGTGTCCATGGAGTCAGTCAGTCCATTGCTGCTGCTCGCTACACGTTCTGGGTGTCAGCCTGGCCGTAGTAAAAACTTTGAACTGTTCTGTGTCAGCGTTTGTACACAGCAGTGCAACCATCACGATTGGTGATCGAGCGATGACGCCGCCACAGTGTCACTGACGTGCTGTGCTTGCGATGCGCGACTCATGCAGGTGGGCACACGATCGGCGTGACGCACTGCGACAAGTTCGTGCGGCGGCTGTACCCGTTCAAGGGCTCCCGAGGCGGCGCCGGCGGTGCGGGGCCGCCGATGAACCTCTACTTCCTGCGGCAGATGCGGCAGACGTGCCCGCTCAACTACAGCCCGTCGGCGTTCGCGATGCTGGACGCCGTGACGCCGCGCAAGTTCGACAACGGCTACTACCAGACGCTGCAGCAGATGAAGGGCCTGCTCGCCTCCGACCAGGTCCTCTTCGCCGACCGCCGCTCCCGCGCCACCGTCAACTACTTCGCCGCAAACCAGACCGCCTTCTTCGACGCCTTCGTCGCCGCCATGGCCAAGCTCGGCCGCGTCGGCGTCAAGACCGGATCCGACGGCGAGATCCGCCGGGTCTGCACCAAGGTCAACTAGCACTACTCGTCACTTCGCCCGAGGTTGATCTGCCTTCACCGTACATTATACCTGGGTAGTAGAGGGTTAAGATGAATGTGAATGTCCATGTCCATGCCAAGTCGGAGTCCATCGATCACAGATTCACAGTCACAGTGTATGAATTCGTTAATCCGCCGATTCTTTCCTTGATTGTGTAGTAAAAAAACATGTAACAAGAAGAGGGAGATCCATACAGAATGTCTTAGGATATTTTCAGTTCATGGCCTACCATGTGAATGTGATAGGAGAAAGAAGGTACCATACTCACTACATCGATGTAAATGCTACTGTTTGGTCCAGTTGATCAAAGTATATGCCCACCTTCCTTTTTGACAGTTGCTGCTCTCAGTCACGAGAAACAGAAATGAGGGTTGAGCCGCCTGTACGCTGTCCAGGCTGATGACAGAGCATGCATGGTCCAAGTTCCTCATAAATACAGCCGGGCATGAGCTGTGTGTGTATGCAATGCAGTTCAGGAAACCATGTGATGCTTTCAGAGGATGAGCGAGCAGTAGTTAAGGTGGTTGCTGAGGAGGAACAGTGATCTGTGGTGTGTTGATGCCTACTCTGATGGAGAGGATGGTTTCTGCTTTTAGTTTTGATGAGAAAGAAATGGTGATTCTGTTTTCATGTGATGAACAGGAAAAGGTGACTGGAAAATGTGATTCCGTGACACAACAAAGCTGAAATGTGCGGCAATGAGCCACTCCTTTTCTATTCTAGGTCAATTAATAGAAGTTTCAAGGCATTGGCATGATGGATTCCGAATGCATACCTTCATGCGTTGGTATGGCACAATCGCAGAGGAGCCGCCGCCAAATTTGCTGTTTTCCAACCAACTGATGAAATGGTTCTCCCTTTGGATGTTCTGGAGCCTAGCATCAAGGAGCACATTAACTGAATGTTGCAATCTGCAACATGGGTAATCTTGACCTTATATCTGACCAGTGAAATTTAAGCCTAAGCAGTAAGTGTGCCTCACATGGCACGGTGGTGGGTCACAGTCTCACAGGGCTCACAGTCAAGTCTATGTCACCTTCCTGTTCATGTCCACATTGCATTTTACGCCCATCTTCTGATGCTAATCCTATTCATGTTTCTCAACGAAATATGTCAAACATCATAGGCTGTTTTCAGGCCCCTGCATATCTGACAGAAGCACACCCACTGTAGTAATAAAGAGTAAGCACCACAGTTTATAGAAGTAATATTTGTCGAACAAATAGTTTTCTGACGAACATGGCAGTAATATTTGAAACTTTGCTCCATGAACAAATGTCTCCAAGACTAGTAATATTGAACAGGAAGATTCAGAATGGTCCAAGAGACCTTATACCAAGTACACAGCAGTATGAATGTGATCAGCAATTCGGCACCGCTATTGAATATTGATATTGTCTCTTTAATACCAGCTGAAGCATGTGTACCTGACGGCCAGAAATTCTATGAATCTGGCCAGAAATTTCAGATGGCCTCGGACCTCAAATCTCACATCACCTTAAATACTTGACCATCCATTTTCAGTCTTGAAGTGCATTTAAACTAAACAGTTTAGGTTGTCCGAAACTGTTTTTTTTTCTTTCCTTTTTCTTTTTTTCTTTTTTTGGCTAAATCTGCCTGCTCTAAGCAACTGAATATAGAAGAGGATTTTATAAGCACTGACAGTAGGCATGCTCTTAGTTTGGTCCCCTATCTTGGCAAAATAACGTAAATTAGAATCCACAAGTCAAGCACACAAGAAAAGTATTAGTGCCCAAATATATGGCTATAGAGTATAATTCCTCTTGCCTGCCACACACTACTGCTTTTCTAGGTTTACATTATTGAAGCCAGTAGCATGCCTTTGGATTGCATTCTATCATTCCATTCCTTGTTTGGCGAAAATGTGCAGTCGCTTTCTGAAGGTAAAGCAGCTGTCGCAACTAAAGACTTTAAGCTGGTTACCATGCCAAGTGATTTAAGGAAGCATTTGAATAACTATTTAGGCCAACATACCTTACAGAATTAGTACAATTCATGTATAAATTGAATCCTATGGTCCAGATAGATCCAACCACCAAGGCTGGTAAATTATGAAATCAATACCAAGCTGCCAAAGCATACATCATGATCGTTTTAACCTATAGCTTGAGGTTTATCAGCTAGTAAACTGGGAACAGGACTACAAAAGACAGAACCTAGCAATTTCCTACACAGGTTTTACACAGGCTGTGCAAAAAAGATAGCCATGTCGTTGTAAAAAAAATTCAGGGAATTGAGAAGTTCCTACTAAGATAGCAAAATTTTCAATTTTGGGAAACCAGGAATAACTTTTTTAAAAAAGAACATCTATGGGACTTTGGCAACTTGACATAGATAAAGTACCAACAACATGCACCATAGCTCTGAAAAGTTGAAGCTACCAAACTCCTATTTCCATGCTCAAATTGTGCCCCTGTACCTATTCATGCCTTATCCCTTCCCACCTAGCAATGCAAAATTCATCTGAAAATCACTCATCTTAGCGCACATCCTGTCTAGCACCTAAATGCAACAAAAAAGTCGACTTCTCACTTCCCTTTGTACTCATGGACTCCTAACGCATCCCAAAGAACCAACCCAGACGATGTTGCTGCAACAGGTGGCATGCAGGGCCAGGACGATCAATCTGATCATGCCCTGCTCTTTTCTGCAGAAAGCTACAAGCAAGTACCTGTCTCTCTGCTTATTCGGCTGGGCTGTATCTGCTGATGTGCTGAAGTAAAATGCTTTCTTATCGGTGTTTGGTTCTTTAGTCCGAACTAAAGTTCATGTCACATCAAATGTTTAGATACTAATTAGAAGTATTAAACATAGACTAATTGCAAAATCAATTGCACAGATGGAGGTTAATTTGCGAGACGAATCTATTAAGCCTAATTAGTATGTGATTTGACAATGTGATGCTACAGTAAACATGTGCTAATCATGAATTAATTAGGCTTAATAAATTCATCTAGCGAATTATCCTCCATATGTGTAATTAATTTTATAATTAACTCATATTTAGTCCTCCTAATTAGCCTTCGAAGATTTGATGTGACATGGACTAGACTTTAGCTACGGATCCAAACATCCCCTTAATCTCTAGTGGGGCACATCTCGCAAACCAAAGCACATGACTCACAATGTGGCGAGGGCCATGGCATGGTCACATGAAACCGTAATAGGCTAATGTCATGTGGATGTGGCTAATTGGGGGCATTTTGTGTACTAGAAATCTACAGGCAGATCTGCAAAAGGGGATTTCAGGACAAAAAAATCGTCAACAAATAATTTCTGCTACACCAGAGAACCTTATGAATCATCGCACGTGCCAGGATAAATGTGAAAATAATGTGCAACATTCCGTACCAAAGACCCTACAAAGATCTCAGATAATTTGAAATGATGGTGCAGGATTCTTTTGAATAATGACACGTCTAGATAAGGCCAACCTGAATGGCAGCAAAGCATATCTGCCATAAAGTTGTCATGAAATTGCTGTGGGTTCCTAAGAAAATATTCTATGAACAGTATCCATTTATTTTCTTATTATGATATGGGAATATGGGAGCATATTTATATCAATATCAGGAAATATGATATGGACAATCCTCCCAATTCTCAACCTCGTATGCATATGGTTGAGCTAATCATCTACCCCTACCTCCAAAAACATTTCATCTTTAACCTACAATTCAAACCCTACTCAAATTTGAAATCTATTTCAAATTTGAATCCCAAACAATTCTCAAACAAATGAAAAGCCTCCAAATGACTGCCGTACATTATGTCTACTCCACTTTGAAGATCCCGGGGCTGGCCGGGAGGTCAGGGTTATCTCGGTCAAAACTGACATCAAGGGTACGGCGAACTACGCCGAGAAGCTCTATGAGGCCTTGGCGTCCATCTATGGTGCAGGTCAGGATCGGAAAAGAAATGATAAAGCAAACAGCAGATCAGCGTGTTGGGCCTCGAGGACCGTCAGTAGGCAGAAACTTGTTAACCTCGCCAGTTATGGACTAACTAAAATTTACCTAACCTCGCATCCAAGCTGCTATTTGAGATTTCGAAGCTAAAAACTATTGGTTTATTACTATGCTGCAATTTAACGTACCCTCGAGTGTTCGAAGCTAGTCTTGAACACCGAGTTTTTGACTACTTTTTACTCAGGACAGGAACTAGACCAAGCGTCCCGAGGTTAAGCATCTCTCCTGGACCAAGGATGAAGGCATGAGGCTAAGGGTTTTTCCCAGCTCGAGGGTGGCGGTCCGAAGCTTAATCCAACGCAGAGAAGAAGTCCCAAGATTAAAAGAAGATAAAGGCGTGAGAAGTGTGACTACATGAAGGCGTGACAAGCGTGACTACATGAAGGCATGACAAGCGTGATTACATGAAGGCGTGAGAAGCGTGACCACATAGGAGAATTCAATTTGTACATGTTACTCCAATGACCTTTATGTACGGCATATTCATAGTAATGTAGTAAATGAGAAATGACATTTTCGGAATATAAAGTGGCTCACGGGTCACTGTATGGTTTTCAAGAAGTTACAAGTGTTTTTCCCATTCCACCTGTTGTGCTCGAATTCCTTTGAGATCAACACAGCAGGTGCAATTTCATCTAGTAGAAAAACCTAACATACTAGTTTGCGCAGAACATCATGGGAGATAAGACATATGAAGATCAACCAGAAAGAATACCACATATCCAGGCAGCGCAGCAAGGAACGGTATCCAGGTTCACAAGAGGAGTAGGAATACGAGTGACGGACTGAAGAAACTAGTCTGTAGTCATAGTCAGCAGTATAGTGCAAGCAAAGTGGAGAACAAGAAGTGTTGCACAGAAAATTTCTCAGCACCACTACTGCACCAGTATCTACAGATTATTTTGAGGGCTGAGATGCACTTTGCCATTGTTCTACTCCCCACAAGTTTTACAGCCATCACAGTAGCCACTTATACAGTCATGAACACATCTCCTTTCAGCAGGAATGTTTTTGTGCCAAACATTTCAATCAAGGAGAACCATTTCTTAAGAACAGGGAGAACTCCCATTATTTTCTAGTTTCTGACCATACTACTATCAAGGATGTGCTATGAAGAGGAAAGATGCAGTAACAAAATGTACAGGAGAGGGAGGATCTATCATATTCACAAATTGGAGTGAACAGCGTCAGCGTCTACAGTGTCTACTAACAAATCCGCACTATTTACGAGTTTGAGACAAGATTCACGCGTCTCCCTTGTCCACCTCTGATGGTATTGCTGAAGCTTTGCATATTGGACACCAGTTCTTCTGCCTTAGCCATTCGTGAATGCAGCACACATGGTACTGATGTTCACATTGCATCCTACCAATCTCTTCACCTTCAACGTATTCCTCCTGGAACATTAAGTCGGTGTCACTCAGAAATACAGGATGCAGAAAACAATAATCATCTAGGGTCCAGGTAGATAGTTGTTTATCTTAAATAAGCAATGGCTAAGGAACATTACATGTCAAAAGGCAAAGTACATAGATATGTATTCGTTTTCTTAATTGGAACACATAGAAGCTTTAGAATGGGGGGAGACATGAGTCCTAGACACAAACTTCCAGAGCATGATACTTGTGTTCTTTCGCTTTGTGTGCAACCTACGTAATTCCAATTCATAAGTACATAGTTCCCCTTCCAGTTAGCCTATGCTTTGCCATTTGTCAGACAAGGCACTAATGCAGTGCATTTCTTCCCCCAGGAAATTGGTTGAACACAAGAAGTATACCGTCAAGTACTCAAGTTACAATATCAATTTTTCATCAGAATTTAGAACCATGATTGAACACTAAAAATACTTGAGCAAAGCAATACCTGACATATGCTACATTTGACATCATCTACTTCAATGTTGTTCCCATCTCCATCTGAATTTCTTGCTTCATACACACTTTGGTTGATACACTTGGCAAATTGCTCTTCAGTAAGGGCAGTACTCACTGAGCCAATATGCTCTTCCAAAGCTAGTAGTTCCTGAAAGAGAAAACAAAGGGAGACAGATTACATATCAACGAACCAAAAATATTTAAATTTTTCCTAGGGATATTGAATTCAGACAAACAATGGAGACAACAAGTTGCAAGTAATACCTCATACGACATATTGTCGATATCCAATCTCATATCTTGGTGCTGATCATGCAAGCCAAGGCCACTCAGAAGAAGATTAGTTTCCAACACCAGCAATTGCTGCCATTTTTTTTGTTCAGAACACATCTCAGTGCAAAGTTAGTAAAAGGAGAAAGAAATGGATATCAAGGTAAAGGACGAACCTCGTAAGTCAAATCATCATCATGTTCAATCCTATCCAATGCTAGCAACACCTACAGAGAGTAAACATTGCAGATATCACAATTACTACTACATCACAAAAAAAAATGTACATAGCTTGAATCAATTTCATTGCAAATGAAAATTAACAACTCAGAAAATGTATTTAAAAAGTAATATAAACCAACCTCTGCAATTCCTTCCATGTTTATGTGTCTGTAGCCATCTCTCTCCCCAAAAAGACCGTGGAACATTTGTTGAGGCCTTTCTTCAGGATGAGAAGGAGACCTTCTCCTTGCTGTCCGACTACTTGAGCCTTGACGATTAGATGAATAAACTGCATGAGGCAATTCTCCATAAAAGGGTCTTGCTAGTCTCTGTGGGGAAATGTCATCCGTGGGAAAATGACCTCTTTCTGGACGACAAACCCTCGTAGCAGTCTCACGAAGAGCAAATACACCGTCCTCTCTTTCACCCGGCATCCTCTCCCTGGCATGCAGAGTAGAAGGTCGTCTAGTCCTTACTGAATCTGTGGAATCCTGAACACTTGTGCTATTGGTCCTTGCTGATTGTTCAGCAGCTCTAGCTCTAGGCAAACTAGCACGTGGCTGACCTAAATTAGATTGTTCATTTATTCCCCTTGATCTTGAAGAACTTCCTGCATCTGAAGTTCTCTTCTTCGTAACTTTGACCCTCCTATTGTGAACAGAATCAGAAGAAGAACAACCTGAAGGCAAAACATCAGATATTGAAGTGCAACCAAGGCTTTTTAGACCACGTCTCTGCAGTGCAGTGCTGGTGGTACCAGGGGCACTTGATAACTTGGCACCAGTGGTGAAACTTTGAGGTACAGTACGCCGATTAACAAAAGTGGAAGCACCTTGATGTCTACCTGAACTCAATTCTTCTCTATCCTTTTGTCTACCTTCCATACCACTCAATGCAGTATTTCCAGAATCAATAGTACGTGCAGAACTCCTTGAAGAAACAGAAAAGTCTAAAACTCCAAGATCATGTTCTTCTGGCAAGCCTCCTTCAGTAAATGTTGAGGATGATTCAGTAAATGTTGAGGATGACGAACCTCCTGATGTACTCTTCTGTGTGTATGGATGCCTATGTTCATTAGCAACAGCTTTCTTGCCACATTGTAGACGTCTGACTTCAGTTCTTCTGTTGCTGCTTTCAGCAATGTCTGCCTCTGCCAAAAAGGGCCTTTTTTGCCTTTCATCATGATATTTTCTAACAGGAGCTTTTGAAGAGCTCACAGATGAGGCCTTGGAGCCTGATGAATGGAATGGACCTTGTAAATACCTTGGCTTCTCCTTATTTTCAGAGAATCGGGCTTTCACAGGATTGAGATTTGTACTCTTCCCTGGCCTATTGTTGTATTGGCTTGGCCTATCCTCATTGTTTTGATTTCTCAAGGAAATGCCAGTGCCTCTTCTAAGAAACCCAATTGGGGCAGCGGACCTACTGGAAGATTCGTCCATACCAAAATGCAGCACAATGCAGAGGTGTATTATTCTCCAGAAGACTTTTGCTAGAATTCTGCAACACAAATTTGGTAATGGTTAGCAATGGACAATAGGGTCAAGATGATATGAATACACACGTGCAAGATATACTGGAAAAAAAACAAGAATAAGCACGATGCGATTCAGCAAAGTAACAGTAGAGAAGGCAATGTTACCAATCTCCAATAGCAACAGCCAACTTTGGGCCTACTGTTAGTTAAGAATATTCACCATCAGTCCAGTTTTTAAAAAACAAAATTCATCATCGCCCCTTGATAGTTATATTTACCATGATCGTGCGATCCTACAAATTTAGTGCATTGTAGCAATATAGCAAGCTCAGCATCTTTGATCATTACCATATTTGTTCTTCACCTTTAAGAGCAAAAAGTTAATCGACATTACAAAGTTTTGTCCACAGCAAAACGGACAAGGGGACATTATCTGTGTGCTATAGTACTCTTGTGATCTTGTCTGGCTCCTTCCTTTCAGAGGAATGAAATTACCGCATCAATATCACGCAAAAGACCCATAGAAGTTACAGTTAGAGTGTGATACAGTATACGCCGAATGAGAGGCATTTCTTGGGACCACACGCTGAATAAAACACTTGGGCCATTGATCATGATAGCATGTGGAAACATCATTCACCTATCTAGCATCCCATGCTAAGCAATTCCTTTCAGGTTCTTAAAAAAATATATTCTATAATGAACATCCATCCACCAACGGAAAGAAATTCTAACATATGGCACTGCGTATTCCATACAGTTCAAAGAAAAATATGCATGGCACTATCGAAATTCCTCCATCGCGGATTGAATGCAGTGGCTTCTGAATAATTTCAAGAGGATGGTGCCCACTAAATTTCATCCCGCAGCTCTACCACTGAACTCAGACACATGTAGATTACTTCTGAGTTCTGATTTTCGGAGAGAAAACCTCCCTACATACCAAACAGGTATACCAAACTAGGAAGAAAAAAGAGGGAAGAACACAACTGAGCACACCAATCCAAGGTCGAAACGAGCCGCACCAGAGCATCAACCAATCCATGCCCAACCTTCGAATCGAAATCGACATATATTCACAAATCATTTGAAAAAAAAAGAGACAGAGAGCAGGCCTGTACGACTTCTTAATTCCAAAAACCCCCCCAAATTCAAACATACCAAACAAGGAAACGATCAGAGGATTCCGAATTCTAGAACTCCTCCCTCCCCCATCAAATCAAAGTCAGCCATGGCCGTACCTCGCGGAAGCGGAAGCGGCGGCGGCGTCTCCCCCTTTTCTCCTTTCGTCCCCTCGCGGGAGGAAATGGAAGCCGGACAAGACGGCGAGCAAACGGAGGGACGATTTGGTCAGATCCGAGGCGGATTTATTTAGCGGCCTTAGCGGGTCGGGTCGCCGTCACGCAGAGTGAGCGCGTGAGGCGTGATGATCCCTCGGCGGGTTAGCGGAGCCCCGTCTCGGTCTCGCCCCCACGTGGCGGCGCTGACTGGGCCGCACCGGCGCACGCGTCGTCGTCGTGGACTCGCCGGTGGGTGCCCGTGACTCACCCGGGGGCCTGGGCGGCTCACGCGCACGGTCAGGTAGAGATCAGCCGCCGTTGAGATTCGTGGGGGGGACGAGGACCCGGTTGTCCGCGTCGGCGCGAGCACGGGTTAAACGCCGGCCGCCGCCGCCGGTTGGAAATTTCAGCGGCGCTGCTAGTATCTGCATCTCTGATGAAGAAACCAATCGACGAAGCAATCCTTTATCAAAAAAAAATGACAGAGCAAGGTTTTTCCGTGACTTATCCGTTTGAAATTTCTTTCAGTTTAAAGTAAAGTCGGAAAGGAAAACTTAATTGTTTAAGAAAAAGATTGAGTTCTAATTGGAATTTTGAAAGATGGTAGGAGTAGCTTTCTTGGCCCCATCCATCATTTTCCGTCCTTTTGAAGGGGCCTGTCATCCATCATCGGCCATGGATCAAATTTTAGATAGAGAATGCAATGCTCCATCAGAAAGATTCGAAAGCAGGAGCAGGGAAAGGATGTCGGCCATTTGGAGATTGCTCTGCATTAACAAAAAACTTGTTCCAAACTCACAGAGATGCTGCAAACATTTCCTCATTAGCATGCAACTACTAGATTGTATGCCAAAACTAGGTATCATGGAGAAGAGCATGCTAAAACTACTCATAAAACCATCCAAGGGTTGCAAATTGAAAAAAAAATTGGTAGTTCGAGGGTACAAAATGAACACCCTTTTCTAGTTTAAGGTTGAAAACAGATCAAGGCTATAGCTTAAGGTTGAATGGTAAAAAACGGCCTACTATATCCACACATCGTGGATATATACAGCCAACGGTTACAAGAGTTCTTAGCCTCAAATCCTCGAAAATGAGCGACAAAACACAAGAAAGAAAATCTTAAAACAAAGAAAGAAAGCTAGAAGACTAAGCTTCAATCTTCTTCATTGTCCATGTTTCAACCTTGCATTATCTTTATGCACCCCCAATCTATCACATCTCTTGTTTTTTTGGAAATTTGATGTGTCTTCTACTGCTTGGCAAGTAGATAGAGTCCGTCTTAGATCCTCCTGCTCAAAGTTGAATACATGGATTTTTTTTCTTGTTTAAATATACTTAGCGTTGTTTTGTTAATAAGGTGCCTAATCCACCTCATCGTTCAATGTAGATGGGATATAACTCCTGTTAATCTTGGTTAGAAAGATGAGTAGGTAGGTTAACATGAGATGAGTTGCTCCTTTCTCAAATGAAATAGATGCATGGCTTGTTCAAGTCCTAATCTCGCCTTAATCTTTCCTCTAGAATCCATTAGACAGTGGTAAACAGTGCCTTTCAGAATAAAAGAATAGCAGGTTTCTGGTACAAGCCTGCTTCTTGACATAGGAATGGAAAAATATATATGGTTTTGTGATTATGTATGCTTCAAGGGTGCTTATTTGGTGATTGATGGTCTGGTGATGTGAGGAGTTAACTCCTTTTCTTTGTCATTTTTTGACCAATAAGGAACTGGGACCAGCGGCAAGTACAAACTACCAACTGCAAAGGGGTGCTTAAATATTGGGATCATTTCGATTAAAACATTCAAGCTGCTCGAATGACAGGCTAACACATATAAATAAGCTTCTTAATCAAAACATATCAACAGAGTTAAGTAGATACCGAAAAGAAAGGGTTAGGTTTTGTCCTTTTAAAAAAGAAAGACAGAAGGGTTAGGTCGAAACAGAGCTTGTGAACGTGAGTTGCTATGGCAGTTGCAAATTAGACGAAATGAAATGGAAAAGAAAAATGATACATGGAGTAGGTAGCTCATGCACAATACCGGGACAAGTGTCGGACCAAATCAGCACCAGCAACCGTGTCCTTATTATAAGTTCTATGTTTTTTTAATTGAAAAAAGAACTTTTTTTCGAAATACTTAATTGAAAAAGAACTAAACAAAGAAACATAGAGGCATTGAGGCATACAGCCTGACAAAGTGGATCCACTTTGTAACGGCGCCAAAGGGGGAAGCTCCATGCGTGTCTGTAGCACGCGTGTACACTTATTTGTGTGTGTGTGTGTGTGTTTTGCAGCGTGTATGTGGACATATACGTCAAACAAATAACACATTAAAGAGGAGATAGAGAGAGAGAGAGAAAGAGAGGTGGAGGACTAATGGCCGGCCAAGTAAGCCGAGTTCTGGATGACGGCATGCACTATGTTATTCATAGTGGCCGCAAAGATCTTTTATGTTAATCCATCAAAGGAATCTTTGTTCTTCACGCTGTCTGTCTCTCTGTTTATAATCTTTGATGATTCATTAATCCTTGCAACAGTTCCATCATCTTGTGTGCATGTGCATTCTAGGCAACTAAGAGGTTCTCTTCTGACATGCCGTAATCTATGGTGACTGAAACCTTTGTTTGGAATTCTGCAATCCTCCTCCTGTGTGAGGCCAAAGCCGTCTGTCTCCTTTGCCTCCGTCTTTGTCACATCCTGTGGCTTTTGGTTGTGCCTTCCTTTGGTGAAAGGGAGCATCTAGTGCGTAGTCCTTTGCCTTTGGCCATGATTGCTTCTCGTCTCGAAACGGAACAACCAGCTTTTTGCAGGGAATTGGACCCCCTCCTTCCCCGCCACCAAAGTTATGCTACAGTTTTGCATCTTTTTTTTTTCCAGCTACAACATTGGTTGATTCTTCAGGGCTCAAGAAACTTCATTCAGGCAGTTTTGCATGGCATTGCCAATCAAAGAAATCATGCGAGGAATCTCTGCTTAATTACCCAAAGTGTTGGGTGTTATGCTGACAAAACAAAATACTAGCTCGCTCTGAATCTGAATATCTGACGATGATGCAGATAGAGGTGGTTGGACGTCGTCAGTTATCCGTGCCACTAGACGAGCATGACCATGATGGACGATGAGCGAGCAGCATGTCATTACCTGGCGTCCGTTGGTCCGAGGCCAATCATCATGCAACGGCAACGGCATCTGTCCACTAATCCTTGTCGCGCGCTTACCTGAACCTGAACTAACAGGCCATTATATTAGCTGTCGTCGTCGAATTCAGAATTCTTCAATGGAACTGCAAGAATCCACGGGGACTTTGCTTGGAGCTCAACTCAATGATGCAACAGCTTTTGCCTGACAGCCGAACGCGTCCGGTTGCAGGGTATGATTGGATTGCCGCTTGCTGCGGCATTGCATTGCATCCCCCCCCCCCCCCCCCCCCCCCCCCCCCCCGGTGGTGGCAGACAAAGAAAGCATGGAGGACGCGATCGATGCGAGCCCGGGCGTGGCGATAAACAAGCCGTAGCCAGATTGGCAGACTACCCAACAATCCCGCAGCGTGAATCATGCATGCAGGTTATGTGCGTGCGCGCCCATATACTCTTGTTTTAGACTTTTAGTCACGATGACCGCCGGGACCGAAGCAACCCCGATGCGCTGGGCCGTGCGTGTAGTGCCGGTGCCGGCTGCCGAGAGCAACGACGCCCAAAGGGTGCGTGCGTGTCGTTGGGTGCGCGCGCCCACGCGGCAACGACGGAGCCCAGGCGGGGGTGATGGAGGCGTCGTACTTGCCGGTGGGTACGTACGAGCCACGGCGGCGAGCGACCCGATGGATGGATGGATGGATGGAGTGCGTGTGCGTCTTTCTTTCGGCTGTTGGCTACCGCCAGATCAAAAGTAGGCGTACACAGCTTGCGAGGGAGGGTCGCGCTGGACGCCACCAGTACAGCTACAGCAGCAGCATCGGTTGGAGTGGAGTCAACGAGCGCGTGCGGATCCTCCTTTCTGTTTGGTTTGGTTTCGCCTCCTGAGAGCGAGGAGATTGGAATCCTCGCCCCTGCCGTGCCGTGCCAACAGCAAGGGGACGCCCGAACGGGGGAACAACGGCCGGGGCGCGCGTCTGGTGACGTCGAGTTCGGCCTTCGGCGTCCCTCTACGGGGCAGAGGCAGGCGCGCCGGCCTTGCTTGGGCGTCGTGGGAGGACGCTGAGGAGACAGGTCGAGAAGCAATAGTGGGGCTTGGCAGAGAAATGGCCCAATCGAGCGGGAGAATAGCCATGAATGAATGCATTCTGGTGGATCTCCTCCCACCTCGATGAGAGCCCAATCTGGTGGTGCGGCTTAATCATCTGGCCCAACCGGCCCATGCTAGTCCAAAACCTGGAAACTACGTCCATGAGAGCCAAATATTTTTTTTTTAAACGAGGAATAAAATAACCATGAATGCATAAAGCCGTTAATTAGTACCTCAAGTAAAAACTGAAACGCAAGTGATCAACCACTTCCATGAGAAAGTTTGATCTACCAAAATTGAAAACTTGATCAAAGTTTGCTCCTGAACCTTTTTTCCACCCGAATTTGCCGCAAACTTTAGTAAATGAAGAAAACAAATCTCCTGGAACAACATCGAACTTTTGCTGCTAAATTGATCCTTGCATCATCCATTTTGTTTTTTAAAACTAAAGGCAGGAGCACTGCCGCATTATTTAAGAAGAAGTTACCTCATAGTAAGAGAAACGAGGCCAAACCGAACAATGCTCAGTTAATTTAATTATGGAAAACCGAGCGAAAACTACACAAAAGCGGTTGCAATACCTAGCTAAACTAGGCATAAGCACCACCACAGATGACCAAATACCTAACTGCAATCCATTTTGACCTGAAAACTCAACTGGCATGTCTACAGTCCAGAAATGCAGAAAAGGTGAACAACATATGAAAACAGTTCTTTTGGAGCCCCCTATGGATAAAGATCGAGGTGTGTAAAAATAGCCAAACGGAGAGCAACTGCTGGAGAGACGGATGCTTCACCAGGTGTCAACTGGTAGCCGGCCCAAACAGTTCTAAACTACGGATTTGACAAGTTCTGTTTGCAAACATGGGGTTCCTCTATTGCCCGGCTTTTTCTCATCTTTGTTGCCCTCCTCTCCTCGCTCCCCTCCCCCGTTCCCCCCGCGCCACGCCATTCTTGGCCGTTTCAAGGTTACAAAGGTACGACGCTTTCTCCACTCCTCTTCGTTTCGAGACACGCAATGCCAACCAGACTAGATTAGTATGACGTATTCTTCATTATTCCTGCGGTTGAGAAAGCAGCCATGAATTGATCTCATCGGGTTCCAGGTATGCTGTCGTCATCTTTGTTCTTATTCCAGGTATGCGTTATCGTGTCTAATGTTATCATGCTACTATATCATGTCTGGCTTTAGAGTTACACAAATTCGCAAAAAAGAAAAAGTTAGGCAAGAAACATTATTAGAACATCAAACTGGATTACTTTTTCTGCTGCCTTTTTTTTTCTTTAACCGTTGCAGTCATTTTCTCCAACAGAATCGAAAGAACTCCCCTGCCTATTTGACATAACGAAGAAAATTATCACAAAAAAAGAGAAATTTGACCGTGTATTTCGGCTTGTGGAACAAAATATGATTCCTTCTTGGTTTTTTTTATGAAAAGAATCATCATAAAACATTTGCACCCAAATAAATGAGAGAATAGGGCGACACCCAAACATTTGCAGTAGATCAAAGTTCAAACAGTTTTTTTTTTTTTGGTAATCAAGCAAAAGTTCAGACAGAATATTGTAGTCTACATGTGCAATAGATTGAATTTGAGTGGAAATGGTTTGACAATGTTGGAGAGCAGATGGACATCAAATCAAAAGATTACTTTTTTCCTTTAAATAGAAAACATCAAATGCTCGTTCTACAACGTGGCAGGAGCGTTTGTCACAGAGACAACGGTGAAGAGAGAAAATACACAAGAAAACGGGAAACATGGCATGCATGTTGTTGAGAAACATCTCAAGGTCAACCATATACAAAATCAGAGCTGAGAAACTAGAAATCTCCCAAATCGATGTTCATCCTGCCATGCATTAGCAGGCTAAATGCGTGTTAGCGTGCAGTAAGCTCCAACAAACAACTGACAAATCTCTCGGCTTCGCTTTGTTATGCAGCGGAAGCAGCCGCCCATGGCCACACGGCCGTCGCCGCGGTCGAGCGACGGCACGCGCCCAAGAAGCAAGAGCGGGGCCGGCAGGCCACCGTCGAGCCCGCGCAGCTCAGACCCGTCGCGCCCGTCCACGGGCCGCTCGGCTGCGGCTTCCGACAAGCCGTTGCCGTCGTTCCTCCGCCCCACCGTGAGCTCGTCGCTGCACAGCTCCTCGTCCTCTTCTTCCTTGGTGTCGCCCTCCTCCTCCTCCTCCAGCTCCAAGGGCGCCGCCGCCACGGCGAGGCGGTCCGCCGACAAGGCCCCGGCGCAGCCGCTGGGCGCGCTGCGGCCGATCACTCCCAAGGACAAGGACAAGGCGCCCGCGGCGGCGTCGGCGTCGTCATCCACGACGCGATGGTCCGCGGTGTCGCCTAGGCAGCTGATGCAAAAGGCGTCCAACGCCCTCAGAGCCACCAGCAAGTCCCACGGCAAGAGAAGCAAGGAGGCGGCGGCGTCCGGCAAGGGCGGAGCCAAAGGCGAGGCGGCGAGAGCACGGTCCCAGCAGCCCGAGACGCCCGCCGAGCCGTCGCCGGCCGTGACCCCCGTGGACTCGGAGGAGCCTGTCCTGTACGAGCCTGAAGGTGGTGTTCAAGATGAAGAGCACGTAGCGACGTCGTCGCGGGAGGCTGTCAGTACTGACATCGCCACCGTGGAGGAGAGAGATCACGAAGAGCAGGCCGTCGAGGTGGAGAAGACCATACTGGAGGAGCCTGAGGCTGTGAAGGAAGCGCCGCCGGAGCCGCAGCTGCAAGAAGAGAAGCCGCAAAGCAGTGCGGTTGCGGAGACAGAGGCGGAGTCCCAGAAGAATGCAGAGGATGAGTCGCCGGCCGTCGTCGTAGAAGAAGCCGCGGTGAAGGAGGCAGCAACACCGGTGGGACAAGACGAGCCGGCCACCAGCACAGTGGCAGAGAAGGTCGTCGAAGAGACGAAGGCCGAGGAGAGGCAACAGGAAAATGCTCTGAAACCAGAAGAGATCACAGAGAACTCTGAAACGAGCGTGATCTCTGATGAACAATCAAACGAAGAAAGAAATGTGATATCTGAAGAACTGTCAAAGGAAGGAAGCAGCATGATCTCTGAAGAACGGCCAAAGGAAGCAAGCAGCTTAATCTCTGAAGAACTCAAGGAGGAACCGAGCGTGATCTCTGAAGAACAAGAGGAAGCAAATCCTGCGCCTATCCAGAAGCACGAGGAGGTGGCCGAGGAGGCTAAAGTGGCTGCTGGATCGAGCGCGTCAGCCCCGACAACGCCACTGAAAGAAGCAGCTGACGACGACGGCGACGAGGAGGCAGTGGCCAAACAGGTGAGCGCTTCGGAGCCCGTAACGCCGGTTGCAGAAGCCATCAGCAAGAGCAAGGCGGTGATCGAGACGCAGCAGAGCGCATCGGCGCCAGTGACGCCGGTGAACGCCGCCAAGAAGAGCGGCCCATCAAAGCCGCAGGCGACGATCCCCGAGGAGTCGGCGGCGATGGCGTTCAAGGGGCGCAAGGTGAAGACGGCCATGGAGAAGCGGTCGGACGAGGAGCAGCCCAAGAAGAAGGAGGTGGCGCGGAGCAACGACGTGCTCGAGGAGGCCAAGAGCAAGCTGATGGAGAAGAGGAAGAGCAAGGTGAAGGCGCTGGTGGGCGCGTTCGAGACCGTCATGGACAGCCCCCGGGCAAGTTGAGCTGATCAAAATTTGGAGGGAATGTTGAGTGGTGATGTCAGATGTGTGGTTTGAATTTTGATGGGGTGTTCTGATAGTTTGCTTTCTTGTTTGTTGATCGTTGCTTCTTGTGCTCACTTAAACAGATGGAGATGTGTTATTGCTGATTTGTTTATTTTCTTGATGGACCTGTTATTTATAAGGAGAGAATGGCAGTTTATATGTGGCTTTGTTTGATGCAATGTAAGGTTTCCATGTATCATGTATGTGATGTAGCGCTACCAGGGTACGTTTAGCTTTTCCCTTGACATACAGTTGTAGAATAACACAATTAAATGGGACAGTTTGTATTGTTGAGATTGCAAGCATCAGTTTGTATTGTTCATGCGTCGCTGCAGATATGCTCTACATGCTGATCCATATGGGCTGGAGTCTTTACATGAAACTGAGGCCTTTGAGAATTGGATTTTGAGTTCGTTTATTTGTTTAAAACTTGTGTGTGATTGTCGTCCAGCTCTCTGCTGTTGGCTTCGTGCTCCATTTCATCTTCACCCAGAACAACACCGCACCCTGGATCCTCCTCGCCTACCTCTTCATGGTATGTACCTGATCAAACTATCAATTGATGTTCCTTTTACATATAGTTGCTATTCTTTAAGATTTGGTTCCTCGCTTAGAATACTTTTTAGGTCTTGTTGTTTAGCAGTTGCTTTTTTGTTTTGTTGATGGTTTTGATCCCAGTAAGAGTGCCGAGCTAGTTTACTTGTGGGTGGAATGAGCTAGGTCAAGTTACTTTAGCTCTTCTCACTTCTTTGCATGTGATCTTTCTATTGTAAACTGCTAATCCTAGTATACTGAATCTGAATAGTAGTCAGCTTTCAATCATAAAAATCAGCTATGATTGCTTTGATAATCTTAATCAACACATAGAGGTGACAGTTGCCGGCTACACGGCTGGCCAGCGTGCGAAGCAGGTCCCTCGCGGGAAGTATATCTCTTTCGTGTCCATCTTGGTTGGCACGGTGATCACCATGATCCTGATCCTCATGCTCAAAGTGTTCCCATTTACCCCACGGTACATCATCCCTGCCGCCGGTCTGATGGTTGGCAACGCCATGACCGTCACTGGTATCGCCATGAAGAAGCTCCAGGAGGATGTGACGATTGAAAAGAACCTGGTCAGCTACAAGCCCTCTCACAACTTGGAGACATGTGCCATTTAATTTTCTTTCCCTTGGCTAAATCTTCTTTCTTCAACATTACAAAACGACAATTTTCTTGTGAGTTTTACTCCTTTTTCTAGTATGTGTGAGATGCATGTGTTTTGTTAGTAGAAGTTGGAACTACAAAGTACAGAGGATGCATAGTGTTACTGTTCACCATCTGGCAATAGACATGCTTTGAGTTTTACTTTGGCTTGCACAACCCTTCTTTTTTTAGCGGGACTTAATACTAGCTATGAAACAATATAGATGGGTTTCTTGAAACATTACTATAGAGAAAATAGGTGGCTATCACATCACAACTAGCTCTAATTAGCTCCAAATGTGTCATAATGTACAAAGTATAACACATATAACATATTATGATTCGTGAACTAAATAAATATTAATTTGTGGAATGATCATCCTACTAAAATCGCAAACATTTACACGTCCATCTTTTCTCTTTTCTTTGCAGGTGGAGTCTGCACTTGCTCTTGGTGCAACCCCACTCCAGGCGACACTCCAACAGGCGAAGAGGGCACTGGGGATTGCCTTGGCCCCCTCCATTGACAACGCCAAGACGATGGGATTGGTCTCTTTCCCAGGCGCCATGACAGGTCTCATTATGGCGGGTGCATCACCGGTTGAGGCCATCCAAGTGCAAATCGTTGTTAAGAACATTGTTATAACTGCCTCCACGGTGAGCATCATCATCTCATCCTACCTATGTAGGAAGGCCTTTTTTTACCGAGGCCTTCCAACTTAGTGATGAAGTTTTCGATGACTAGGGTGGTTAATTAGTATTGGAGTACAAGAAATTTTTTGTCTTCTGCCATGGTTTAATAGGCCAACGCGTCAGTGCAAATTAGCTTGACATGGTATTGAATACAAATGTATTGATTTGATTTAGATAGATTAAATAACTTCTGCAAAACTATATAAGTTGGCAAAACATTCGCAAAGATACATAGTTCAGAATGATATCATGAAACTAAAAATTTAAATAGAACACTTAAATATGTAATTTGGTGCCAAGAACATGGATACATGGACACATCTCGCTCGTCCAAGAACATGCAGACACCTATAGGATGTGGAGTGCGTCGCGCGACAGTATGTGAACGTTTCATGCACCCTGTACCATGACTTGCTCTCTGTTGTGTGCTATGCCCCACTCCATCCTCAAAACAATGACATGTGTGGGGCGTGGATGCATGCAGAGGCATTTATTTCGAGGGTTGTTCGATTATGTGAAGAGACGCAGTTTGGGGATGTTATGTGGCTAGGCTAGGGACTTGAGGATCTAGGAAAGATGATGATATACCTACATGCACTCACCTGCCAAGTTGATATGTCCAAATGAGCAATTAGAGAGATGGTGTAAGCTAAGTGCACCCACCTGCCAAGTTACTGCACCGAAAAGAACAATTAGAGATATGATGCACCTAAATGCACCCATCTGCCAAGTTTAATTTGTGTACTAATCATACATTTAATTCTTTAATATAATACATCAAATTTACACGAAACATCAATATATTACTATTTTTACACATCCTTGGATAACCATACTAGTATTTTACATATACTTTTAGCTCTCATCATACACCTTGCAGTATAAACATTATTCTTCCTTTGCTTCAAAGTGCAAAGCATGTATCATACCAAGATTTAGTATTACACATCTATGTTACCGGGAACATCAATCTATATTTCTTTTTCAAGAATTTTTTTCTAACACCCATGTGTTTTAAGAACATGTGATGCAAATTTATTTTCTATCGATCTTCCACTTTTTCGATACCTTTAGCTAGCTAAGCTCGAGGAAGCGCCGTGCCATCGGATGCTTAGCACTAGACAGCTCGGACGGTGGAAGAACCTCCACGATTTCGCCGGCGACAAGGAGGCACACCAGGTCCGCGATGCGCTGGATCTGCTTCACGCTGTGGGAGACGATCACAGCGGTGAGCCCCCTCGTCTTGTTCAGCCGCAAAATGGTGTCCTCGATGTTCTGTGTGGATATGGGGTCCAGCGCGCTCGTCGGTTCATCCAACAGGAGCACCTGCAGCAATACAAGAAAAAGATCATCTCAGAAGCAATGGCAAGAGCATGAGATTCCATAGTGATCGTCTGATCGAGCAATGGAAGAGATTGAAAGAAGCACGAGTGTGTACGCGCCCATGCCTCGGGTTCGTTGGCGAGCGTGCGTGCCAAGGCGACGCGCTGCGCCTGGCCGACGGACAGCTCGGTGGCCGGCTTGGAGGACATGGCAGGATCCAGGTCGGCCAGGTTCAGTAGATTCTGCACTTCGGCTTCGGTGAGCTCCTTGCCACGCAGCTTTGGCCCATAGCGCACGTTGTACGCCACGGTTCCTGGCGTAGCAGGTAGCTTAGAAAGACAAATCAAACCAATCTTACAAAGCTCTGAATAAAGTTTGTCTTTTTTTCGGGAGGGGGATGAAGTTATCAGCAGTTTTATACTCTTTTCTTTCCCAAAAATATGGTACGCATCCTCTCTCTCTTTTTTGTTCACCATTTGTGTCATTCCTCAAAGCGTTCACCATTTTTTAGTTAAGGAGTTGGTAAGGAGCTTTAATTTGAGAAAGGAGTCGGTAAACATTTGACTGCTCTTTCAGAACAAAGCAGTAGACTCCACAGCGTATACTCTTTAGACGCTAGCAGGCATACCATCCTTTCTTAAGAAAATATTTCTCTTTCTAGTTCTATTGCTTGGAATGGGCTAATTTTTAGTGCAAAAGGTTACCATCACCTAGTTGCTGGAGGCTTGATGAACTGATGATGTGTGCCAGGAACAATTCAAATGACATTAGCAAGTCTTTATCCAATTGATATGAAAACGGCATGTAGATTTCACAGAAAAAGTCAATGTACACCTTCACGTGGTGTTATGAAATCCCGGAATCTTTGTTAAAGAATTTATTGCGTGCCTGCTTAAGCAATAATCAAACAGAATGGTTTTGTATATTTGAGTGCTTACTAATGACTATCAAACGACAAGAATGAAAGCCCGTCTAAATTCACCGAGGCCACCAGCTCTTGCTCGTCTCAGTCGACACGATTTCATTAACTAACTGTTCATTTGCACAGCACTTCTCAAAACGAAGATCATGTACACCCTTCAGTCACAAATAAATAATTCTTTAGATATCGACAATGTCTAAACCATAATTTTTTACAAGTGCTTTTGTTAAAATATTTAGTACGCTTTCGAGACAAATTTACTCGAATCATTTTGAAAAATAATCAAAACTCAAGACATAAAAAGTAATATACAGCAAAACTTTAGAAAGGTTGATCTAAGATAATCTGAAGTGTCAGTTATTTGTTAATGTAGGGAGTACTACGGCAATAATTGAGGAGAACACGTCAGTAGAAAAAGGTCAGATCTGTCAGTCCTAGTCCATGCTTTACTATGTCAAAACCGTCCTTTGGCTAATAATAAATCCCATTTTGAAACCAAGAAATCTAAGGCATCGTTGCCACACCTTTCAAGCTAAGGTCATGTTTAGTTCCTCAAAACTTCCAACTTTAACACTATGTAAAAAGAAGATTTCCCGTCACATCAAACTTGCGGTACATGCATAGAGTACTAAATGTAGACGAAATCAAAAACTAATTGCACAGTTTTGTTATACTTTGCGAGACGAATCTTTTGAGCCTAATTAGTCAATATTTGGACAATAATTCACAAATACAAACGAAACGCTACAGTGTGCTACAGTGCTACAACAGTAATTTTGCACCTCCAAACTTTGGGCAACTAAACAAGGCCTAAAATTCTCAACGTGCGCGCACCTGTCATCATCTGCGAGCAAAATGATGTCACAAAAATCGTGCTTAGCGTCACCCATACTTCCATAACAAAAGAAACTTCAACGCTTTCAAACTTTAGCAGGGTCACGTTGGATATTCGGATGCTAATTAGAAGGACTAAACATGAGCTAATTACAAAACTAATTGCACAGATGGAGTCTAATTCGCGAGACGAATCTATTAAGGCTAATTAATCCATCATTAGCAAATGGTTACTGTAGCACCACATTGCAGATCATAGACTAATTAGGCTTAATAGATTCGTCTCGCGAATTAGACTTCATCTGTGCAATTAGTTTTGTAATTAGACTATATTTAATACTCCTAATTAGTATCCAAACATCCGATGTGACAGGTGCTAAAGTTTAGCACGGTGTTCCCAAACACCCCCATCTGATTCATTTTGTGTTTGACTCAAATGAGACCTTCAAGGCTTCATTCTTTTATTTATTCCAAATCAAGTGAGCACTTTTGCTTGAAAAGGTGTTTCTGCGACACTATAATTTTGTAGCTTTTATTAATTTTTGCAATGGATGCTAGTGTTATATTTTGTAGATCATGTTAGACAAAGTGATTGTGAACAGAGATGGATTAATTAGTATTTAATTATCATCGTTGCTAATTAACTTTCACAATTGTCAAAGTGGGAAAGTTTTTTAATCGCTAATGCGGTAATGCTCTTGATCTAATACATGTACAGTCCACAAATGCTGATGAATATATCTAGGAAGCAAATTAGCTTGCAAAGCGGCACTACCGAAATGGCAAATAAGACATTATAATGATGACAACTTAATGATTGCGCCAATTTAATTTCGCGCTATACTCAAGATCACCTTCTCTATGTTTATGTTTAGATCTATAGTTTATCAATTTCGGATGATGTTATCAAATGCGATTATAATAGGCCAACGACCTAAAATATAGGCTGGCAAGAATCACTTCCATTTTGTAGCTGACAACACATTCAACAAAAACAATCTTGGTCACACAAATCTTTACCCCTAACTTAGTTTTGGACTCGTCCAAATAAACTAAGATATGGATTTATTCTCTGAAAGTAGCAAATAATTAGTTTCTTTTTTATAATTAATAATTAGTTTCTTCTGAAAAAGCCATGAGAACACGTGCTTTTTAAAAAGAAAGTAATTAAAAGATGCAAGAACCACCATATGTGTACTGTCATAGTGGACGTGTATGATTTTGATTTTCTCGACATTTTGAGTCCCGAAGAGATTTTCTCAATTTCAAGGGGGAAGCTCCAAAAGGTCCAAAGCCATCCTTTTGGCTCTTGCTGTGATCATGAGTGTCGATTCCCGATCGTACGGTCTAGGTGCGTGCGTTGACCTGTTTGGCTGGACTTATAAGCCGGCTAAAAAGCTGAAATGGCTGATTTGTTATGAGAGAAAAATACTGTTTGGTGGCCTCAAGCGAACAGAGTTCAAATGGTCTTTTCTCGTTGAATAAAAGGCAATTAGGCAGAGGGAACGGAGTGTACTGGCCGGAGTACGCGACGTACCTTCGAACATGGCAGGTTGCTGGAAGAGCATGCCGACCCTTCGCCGGAGCGTGCGGACGTCGAGGCCGCAGATGTCGGCGCCGTCGAGGAGCACGGCGCCGGGCGCGGGCTCCCAGAGGCGGTTGAGCGCGCGGAGCAGCGTGGACTTGCCGCTGCCGCTGGGCCCGATGACGCCCATCACCACGCCGCGCGGCACGTCCAGGTCGACGCCGCGCAGGATCTCCTGGCCGCCCGCCGCCTGCCGCCTCAGCTCGCGCACCCGTATCTTGGGGGGACCAGCCGCTGCCGGCGCCGCCGCCCCAGCAGCTCCGCCGCCGGCGAGTAGCCCGCCCACGTCCAGCAGGAGCTCCCTGGCTTCTTCGTCTTCCTCATCGTCGGACAAGCGAAACGTTGGTGCGATGACAAGCTCAACGCCATGGTTCGTCTGGGATTGTTGCTGACGTGAAGCTGAGTCCATTGGAGACCCGCGAGGAGAGTGATAGGAAAAGCAAACGGATTGTGCAGGATATCTGCTTCGGAACGTCCTATAGGTGTGGCCATCTTGCCCCCTTTTATAGGGCCTCGCTGATATTTGGGCTCCAAAAGTTCAGTAAAAGACCAACTTCTGCAGTAGACTTTGTCAGCTCTTGATGCATTGGCGATGACTGGCTTAGCCCTTGTTAATTCTCTGTGTGGACAAAATCGTGATGCACATGCACGCTGGGTATTTTCCCATAGAGCATCTCCAGCAGAGTGCTTATATTCATCCCTAATACTAAAAAACTATCTTTTAGGAGATTTTGAAGATGGAAGAGAACTCCAGCAGACTACCAACCAGATCCCCAATACTAAAAAATTTCAGCAATTGCCAAAAACTCAACTCCTCCCCCCTTGATGTAGGGGAAAAAGCAGCCTTCTCCAGCACTCTCCCCCTATCTACAGTTATTTTCGTGTGCGCAGACATGTCCACCGCCTAGCGCCGTCACTCAGCCACGGAGGCCGCTGCCAAAGACACCGCCGCACACCCCGAGCCTACCTAGATGAGAAACAGAGAGGGAGGGTATTCACGAGCTGCCTACCTCCACCGTGGGTGTCCCATGGTTGGTTGTAGAGCTCGTGAACAAGCCATGCGGCGTCCTTCCTCCTAGCGCACCAAGCTCGCCACGGGGAGGAGAAAACAGAGGTGAGAAGGCAGCCGCATCCCTAGGTGCGGGCGGTGCGGAGCTCGGGGGTCGTCGCAGGCGAGCTGTGGGAGGGCGTGTGTGGAGCACCACGGGTGAGGGGGCAAACCAGTGGCTGTCGCCGGTGAAGTCGGGAGGGGTGGCGGATCTGAGCGGCCGCTGCATCGGGAGAGGGCGCGGCTGTCGCGGGGGAGGCTGAGAGAGGCGGCGAATTTGAGCAGCTGCCACCGTCGCGAGGTGGCAAGGGGGGGTAGGTTGCGCAGTGAAGAAAGAAGGGGAGGCGGGAGATGAAGAAGAAGTGGGGAAAAAAGAAAAACAAATAAATCCTCAAGGTATCGGAGATGGTTTTTGGTAGTATGCTACAACGGTGATCACTAAAAATACAAAAGTAACTATTGGAAAGGGAGAAAGAAAGTATTTTGGTAGTGGAATGCAAGCAATACGCTGGAGATGCTCTCCAATCCCAGCTATAGATTACATATACTAGTATAAAGAGACGTCAAGTCGCATGCTTGATGTGCTGCAAATCAGTAGCCCGCAGCGTGCGGCCCAACTGCTCAAATGGCCAAGCCTTTTATTGTTGATTTCCTGGGTGCGGCCCAGCTACTAATCAATAAGACAGCAGCCATCACTAGAGAGCTTGGCGCCTTGAAGGGAGATATAAACACTAGAGTTTTGGAGATTCAAAAGATGAAGCAAATCCTAGAGAATATGTTCGTCTTGCATTGTCACGACCCAAATGTCCAAAACATCAATAGCATGTAATCACAAGCATCATGAGTATCATTTGGGCATAATTGAGCATCATGCCATGCATTTGTTAAGTTCATATAATTGTTGTTTATTGTTTAAATCTAACTTTGTGAAGCAACTCAAATTTATGTTGTACAAATGTGCTCCCTATTATTTTATTTAAATACTAGGTGCAATGTGATGAATTTAAAGTATTTTTACTTAATTTTTAATTTTTCAGTGATGTTTGCTTTTGTTAAAAATTCACTTAAGTTTCAGTTTTAGCTGTTTTCCTTTGTCAATTGTGTGAAAATCTGAGCAGCTATGGAGGTGATTCTTGTGGCGTTGTCTTATTTGTGATTTTATCTTTCAAATGAGTATTTTTGAGGATTTTTGGGCGCCGGTAGCTAGGTTGTTTGAAGTGGGGAAGGTTGAATAGTTTGAATTCGCTGGACCCACTCATCAGCGGCTCCTTCCTCCTCTCCCGCGCCTCCTCGTTCGCTGGTTGTGCAAAGCCAGCGGTACTCGCAGGCTGACTGTCGCCGGACTGGCCACCATGGCTTCACCCACGCGAAATGCCTCCCCTACCCTCGCCGTTCCTCGCCTTTTTAAGCACCCAGCCGACCTCCTCCGAACCCTAATCCCCTCCTCCACCATTGCCGCCGCCACCTTCTCCCACGCAGCCACCATCGCCGGTAGATTCCGTTGTCGTCGGTAAGCCTCATGCCAATTCCTCACAGCTACAGCTCCCCCACAACGCCGCGAACCCATTCTGCTGCTCACCGACTGCCCTCCTCGCTTGTGCAGGGTGCTCACCGACGAGCTCGTCCGCCACCTATGAAACTCTGACGCGGCTGCCTCCTCTTTGTCGCTGCGCCGCTGCCTGGTGAGCTCTGCAGCCTTGGGGCGCAGCCTGCCATCCTCCGCCGCGCCATGCTGCTCCCTGTGGCATCGTGCCGTCCCCGTCGTCGGCCAAGGCCACGATCGGCCGTGCGCCGCCGCCTCGTGCCTGTGTGCGTTGGTGTGTTGTGGCTGAGAGAAGAGAGAGAAGAGGGGTACGGGGAAGATTCAGAGACCCAAGTGCAAGAGTACAATAGATTTAGGGGCCTAGATGCAAACGACCTCGATTTTCCTTGGTTTCCTAGACTTAAATGGCCGCAAACTTTGGAAACACATAGAAATATGTTAAAAAAGGCTAAAAATGTGAAACTTATTTTGTTGTGTTCTTGTTATGATATAGTTTTATTCAAAAATCATTATGTGCATTTTTCCTGTTGTATATATGGTGCTATAATTTATTTTGTTCTAGACATATTAAATGCCTTATAAATCATGTGATGCTCCAAAAATTTTTGAAACCAATTCTTTTAGCTTCTACTTATCATTTATGCTCCAAATCTACAACTTGTATAACTGGAATATATAGTTTTCATGCTGTTTCAAAATATTTTTATTAGCATGGTAATTAGCATAAAAATGATAAAATGTTAAAACCACTTTTGGTAAGCCATGTTTTCTGTGTAGATCCTAGGAAAAATGATATTCATATTTTTCTGTATGATTTCCATTCCTTTTATGATTTAATGTGCTTAATGGTAGTTTGTCTTGTTTATTATATATCTCCGTATTGAAAATTAATTTTTATGTGAATCTAATTCTCATAATTTTTTATTGTTGTATTATGTCAGTGTAATTTATTTCATAATTTTTGCTCAACAAATGATTTTAATCTTGCAATGTCATGGTTGCTTTTGACTTATCATGTAAAATAATCTCTCATATATGATTGTTACTGTTTTTAGTTAGATTGTTCTATTGATAATTCATTCTTTGTTGTTTCTATTATTTCTCCATGCATTTCACGAGCATTTGCACTCATGGCATCATCTCTAATGTATGCATGCATTTCATTCATTTTAGAGAGGACTTGCCAGAGAATGAGTTGGTTGAGCCCGAAGCTGAGGCCGACGTAGAAGTGGTTGTTGAGCCCGAGGAAAATCAAGGCAAGCAGCTATGCATACTTATCCTACTTTTCAAAGTTAAATTGTTACTATGTATAGCTATGGGATGCATGTGGGTTATCTTATTGCATTATTAGATCTTATGTCTGATATTATTGCCATCCTTGTTTTATACCATTTTCCTTGTCATTCAAATAGTATGGGTAATGTTAAATTAATCTTGTTAATTGTTTAACCATATTTAGACATAGAATGGTAACTTTGGTTAGGGAATGGTTATAGGTTAATCAACACCATTTTGATCTTTAATATTGTTAAGTAATTGAGCATGATGGTTAAATGGATACAATAGTTGAGCGGTGTGTAAGGCTACGAGAATGGAGTCTTGGTTATAGACCGCTTGAGTCGATTAAGGACCGTCTGTTGTTGATGTAGGTTTGAGCACCTTTTTTGTGCTACCACACATCCCCTAATGGGAAGTATTAAGCTTAATACCTCACTTGACTCGTTCTTTGAGGCATGGACCTAGATGTGAGGTCTTCGGACTATGTAGAGGGAGTCTAGGGGTGTCCCCGGTGGATCTAAGTCGTCCTCCACATAAGTTAGGAATGTTACACTCAACTTTCGAGGCAGTTTGAAAAGGGTTGGCATGAGTAACCCCTTGTGCACCATTGATTGGGTATGCGAGCCGCAAGGTCCTCAAGTCGTGTGGGTAAAGAATACATCCTTGCAAGGATAAATCAATTCGTTTTGCTGCGCTCTTGGTTATGAGCAAGCTCAAGTCCAATGAATTCATCGTAAAGTTATTGGATGCTTATGTTACTTGTTCACATGAATATGCTCTATGTTACCATGTTGATATAGTTGTTTTAACTAAAATTTGAAGTGGGTTTTGGGCAAGATTAATAAAATTTGCGTTTTTCATATGCTTATGGTCAAAAATTAAGGATATGATGAGCTAGACTTTTGCAAAATTTACTTAACCTTAAAGCCTTACTTTTTGTTTATCCCTGTGCATGCACCTTGTTATATATTTGTGTAAGACTTGCAAGTACCTTTTTTACTCGTGTTGCTATCGCTCACCAAAGTTGCAAGTGAACCGGAGGCCGTGTTTGGTCACTTTTACCCCGCTGATCCAAGGGTGAGTGATGAGTGACTAGAGTGGTCATTGTTGCTTCGGTAGTGTTCTCGGCAATGACACCATCATTTCTTTTGTGTTATTCTATCGTATCCGCTACGTAGTGGTGCTCTTTTCATGAGTTAGATGTTGGGAAAGTTTGAATCATAATATTTAATCTCATGTTGTTGTTGTCATGAGTCCAAGACTTGTATTTTGGAGCTCATCCATTTAAATTTCAGATTTGAAGCATGTATGTCATGAACTTGTAATCTAATTGAACTTGTTGAAGTTGTGTAATGCTTCAAATTGCTCTTTGTGGTTCATGTGGTGATTGCTCTTTGTGGTTCATGTGGTGATGTGCGATTTGTACGGTTGATGTTGCTCGATCTTAGACATGTTGTGAAACACCTACAACCGGAACCGGATTTGTCTCCTGTTATGTTGAATTGCAACAAAGTGTGAGAGTTGTTACTTGACATGTCGCAAGACGAGTAACTGTTGGCTCTCGTCCTATTAGGATGACCGTCAATTCACTTACTTTTGCTCTTACTCTTAGCTATCTTAGCTATCGAAGAAAGGTACTTCTTGTACACATGTTTACTTTCAGAGAGTGTACACTTGAAAACATTGCAGATCAGGATTACAGTTACAAATCCGAGTTCACATGTACTCCTTCCTCTTACTCGGAGCAAATGGACTCGACGGCCGGGCCATCAGTTGCTGAGCTCCAAGAAGCGCCTGGCCATGGGGTGCTTGGCGCCGGACAGCTCGGACGGCGCGAGCACCTCGACGATCTCGCCGGAGACGACGAGGCACACCAGGTCGGCGATGCGCTGGATCTGCTTCACGCTGTGGGAGACGAGCACCGTGGTGAGCCCCCTCGCCTTCTTCAGCCGCACGATCGCCTCCTCGATGTTCTGCGTGGAGATGGGGTCCAGCGCGCTCGTCGGCTCGTCCAGCAGCAGCACCTGCAGCAATGGAAGTCGCCACGGTCTCATCAGCGAGGCCGCCATGGAGAATAACGGGAGCGAGGAAGAGGAAGCATGTGAGGGTGCACATGCTCACATGCGGACATGCCTCGGGGTCGTTGGCGAGGGTCCGGGCCAAGGCGACGCGCTGCGCCTGGCCGACGGACAGCTCGGAGGCCGGCTTGGAGGACAGAGCAGGGTCCAGATCGGCCATGCTCAGCAGATTCTTCACTTCGGCTTCCGTGAGCTTCTTGCCGCGCAGCTGCGGCCCGTAGCGCACGTTGTCCGCCACGGTTCCTGATATCCAAGGCACGAACACAAATCAGAGCAATCGTTGGAGGTTTTGTTTCGGATTTTCTATCATGGCTGGGCTGAGCTTAGTGTCTGTGTCTTCTTCCTAGTGCCTTCCTACGAGTTACTGAAGATAAAGTTGGGTGATCTTACTGTGATTTGCTCGTTTGCTTCATTTCTCAAGATTAAACCCAGATGATTCACTCAAGAAACAGTTTGCAATTTGACTTTTCATTCAGGATGAAGCATCATAATTCATGAAGCAGAGGAAAAACACGCTGACGTCGTGCAGGTACTGCGCAGAATAAACTAGGAAGCAATGCCACTATGCAAGAGAAATTACAAGTACACTAAAAAATGGCATTATATATTCGAAGCAGACAAACCTACCTTACATGCATCCAAGCAATACACTTGCCCAGATCTATGGCAGCTCTAAATTATGGCTTTACTCTGTCCAAACTGCTAGTTGGTGAATTCTTTTAGCTGGTTGAACCTAGCTAAACTGGTCAAAATGCTTCTCCACCTTTCTCAGGAGGTTTTTAAAGTAGGAAGGAGGGTAGGAATACCCTCTTCAACTATCTTTTAGTATCTTTTAGCTGGCGTCCGGGAAGCAGGATCCCACTCAAATTTGTCAATGGTTAGAGCTTTCTTTAATTAAGCTTAGCAGTTGCCATCCTTGTCAGCTGTGCAACCATGCTTCATCCATGATGTGCTCAAGATGATGGTCAGTCATAAATGCATCTCACGACGTTGAGACGGAGAACCATTGCGTTAGAAAAATACTAATCGTGGCGTGTTCAGAGTCAGAGTGCCCACAATTACCAATTTACCATCACTTGGATCATGCCCACCTACCCGAGTGGAAACCTTGTTTATCACTGGGCCCGAGATCTGTTGCTGGATATCCATAATTCATACTCAAACTCAAATTTAGACCCATTTCAAATGGAAAGGGTATAAGTAGAAAATTATTTATCCATTAGAAATGGGAGGGCACAATTTATCGATATACAAAGTATCTAGTATTATGAACAAGAGTGGATTTGTCCGTACCCTGCAGTGGCAGATCTAGCCTCGAGCTCTTGACCTGTTCAACCTAGAAAGGTCAGCTGGATAGCTTATCAGAGTTGGCCACTAACTGTCTACTCGCTGCCAACTATGCACAGTGCAAATGTCAAACCGCATTTGCCAACAGCTACATGCGCTTATCATATTCGGGCAAATCAAATCGGGCATCAATCAACGAGACAGGTTGATTCCCTACGAGATGAACAGATACTCTAGGAAAACAAACTACTCTAGGAAATTTTTATGATGAGCTTCGGAAAACGGGCGCACGCGCGACGTACCGTCGAACATGGCGGGGAGCTGGAAGAGCATGCCGACCCTGCGCCGGAGCGCTAGGACGTCGATGCCGCGGATGTCGGCGCCGTCGAGGAGGACGGCGCCGGGGGCGGGCTCCCAGAGGCGGTTGAGCGCGCGGAGCAGCGTGGACTTGCCGCTGCCGCTGGGCCCGATGACGCCCATCACCACGCCGCGCGGCACGTCCAGGTCGACGCCCCGCAGGATCTCGTCGCCCGTCGCGTCCGCCAGCCGACGCAGCCCGCGCACCCGGATCTTGGGATGCGCCGCCCCGGCGCCGTCGGCGAGGCCGTCCACGTCCAGCAGGTGCTCCTGGAGATCACCTGCTCCATAATTAAACAGGGTAGGATCGTGTAAGCTGAGGCTGCTGAGCACACGGCGTCCATGGCGATCGGATGTTAGGCTCGAGACATGGTGGCTCGGTGGTCACCTGAAGCTGAGCCCATTGTTGGATGGTGTACCACGGCGCGCGGCGAGGAGGAGAGGGTGGAGGCTTGGAGCTAGGGAGAGTGGCTGCCGCTCTCAGTGGAGGAAAGAAACGAAAAGGATGGGAGGGGGAGGGGGGCGGTTGGTGGCCCTGCTTTCGCAGCGTAACGTCCGATCGATCAAGATGCTGCCTGCCCGCCGGCTATTTATTAGGTCTCGCGCGCGATCGAGCCTTTCATCCTGGGCTCCAACTGAGGTGGGCGGCTTGTGGTGACGTGGCGGGTGGGCGTTATTCGGTGGCGGCCGGAGGGCGCGCCCTGCCCGCCTGCCGGTGCCGTGCCGTGCCGGTCTCGTCCGGTGGACTCGTGTCGTGGACGCGTGGCACCAAAACAAGTCCCCGATCGGGTCCCCCACAAATCGTGCGCTATTTGCTAGCCTGGCAATCTGCGCAGCAGGCAAATCGTTTCACCGGCTGCGGACAGGGGACTTTGGTCTGGGCTATGATCGAAATCTGCCGGAATGCCCCGACTGGATCAGCGCCCGCGCCCCCTGCTAGGCCCCCTTGGCTCCGCCACTGTAAATAAGGATCATCATTTAGCAGCACCTTAGATTCTCCTATTCTTTGACAGTGTTTAAGGTAGCTAAAGTCTGATGCCAATTTCACCTTTCGTTACACCAGCTTCAAAAGCAAGAGCGAGACTTTCTGCGTAGGCCATTGCTTCTAGAGTGTCAGCGTGAAGCACCATGGGGCAAACCACACCACTAGCTGCTAGAAAATTTCCCTAATCATTCCAGCACACAACACAAACAGCACCTTTCTTCGACCAAGATATGCATCAATATTGTTCAACTTGTTCGGCCTTTGGGCTCTCAGTAGTAAGAGTCCAGGGATTTTTTTTAAAAAGCCCAGTTAGATTTAAACAAACAGTTGAGTTTTATTTAGATCTGGGCTTTTATGTGGGTTAGCAAAGTCGCTCTATCGATCGAACCTAGGCCGTTCAAGAAAGTGTATACCTGGACCAACTGCCCTGCTAGTCCGTGGGCCGTCAACTGTGAGTGGGCCTTATATTTCTTTGAGTTTGGGGTTTCAGCCTCGGCGGCTCGGCTCCGAGCCTCCGACAATCCAGAGCACAGATCAAATGCCGGCAGTGCCCAGACGGACCGGACAGATCCACAGGTCTGCCTGCAACCTTTTTGGGACCAAGTTTACGGATCTGCTGATCTGCATCCGCTCAAAAGATCAAAAAAGCTGGCACTATAGGTAGCCTGCCCAGACTGTAGGCCTGTAGCTTTTGGTTTAACTGTGCGGCCATGGACATGCAAGCAGCAACCGCTGAAGCTCAGCAAGGAAATGACAGTAAAATTTGCACACATTTTTTCCGTCGTCCTTCATATGTCCTCTACTGTCTGCTCGACCAATCCAGTGACGTCGTCGTCCAAAGGGGCGCCTAGCTCCAAAGAGTCCCGTCAGAGACAACAGTGCACGACGAGATTAGTAGCTTGTGCACCTAGGATCGCGACGTATCGTATCCAAAATCCCGCCTCCATGCGGGCACGCATGCAACGTGCGTCGTTCCGTCGCCGCACGACGACAAGCCGCGCAGCGCCCAATTGTCCCGCAACGGGGTTCCGGCCGTCGCCGCCTCCACGCCGATCCACTGAACCACGCTGCAATGCGTGCTCTTCTCCTCCACACAGCTTCGCTTCAGACGGCCGCCGCCGCAGCAACGTGTGCTGTTTGCAGCAGCAGCCAGAGCTAGCTTCTGGTTGCTTCCGTTGGTCCCATCCCAATCCCATTAGAATTTAGAAGCCGGGCGGTAGGAAGCTGATGAACAGGCTTATGTCGCTCGCCGTGCACACCGGGCCGACGGAAGCCGCGAGCAGAATCATTGCGCGACAGCGGCGGCCACTGTTGCCGAACACCTCGACCTCAGCAGTAACAGTAGGAGGCTAGGAGCCCTGGCTGGCTGGCCCCTGGATCTCTTATCGCGGTGAAGCCGAGTTGGAGCAGGGCGTGGCGCCCGTGCATGGATCGACGACGACACCGGCGCGAGAAACAGGGGCATGGATCGGCGGACGAGTTGTGTGTTCTTGTGGAGCGCGGGAGCCCCATCCCCTGGAAGCCCCTGCAAGTGTGCGTAAAATCATGCACGCAGCACGCTAGGTGATGGTAAGCAAGTGGCGGTGGTGGGCTATCATTGGCGTGTACTTGCACAGTGCCGGCGCATCCAGATCTACTGGAGCAAGGGAGCAGAGCATCGTCGTCCTCAGGCACAGGCCGCACACGCAGCGCGCTCCGTACAGTTCCCTTTTTCAAATTGCCAGACGGCAGGGAGAGGAGAGCGACATGCCCCTGAAAGATAAACAAAGGCAGCAAAACCAAAGGAAAAATTCAAGGTCTCGCAGTAAGCACGTGTTGATCAGGTGGTTCAAAGTGCATGGAGCCACGGATCGTCTTGAAAGATGCTGGAGCCATGGATGGATCGTCCATTGATGCTACTAGGACCAGCTCTGAAGCCATGTATGGTACGAGGAGCAGCAGTACCAAAGCTTTCGAGGAAGCGAATTAAGTCGCGCCTTAAAACAGGCGCGGCAAATCCCTGAAACGGAAAGTGCGGCCACTGGTCCTGCCCGATCCCGCCTGCCGCCGCGCCGCACGGAAAAAAATCAAATTTTTTTCTCCAAAGGCAGCAAACATTCAAATTTCGACAGAGCAGGGAGTGCTGCTGCTCCTCACGTGTCCCCGAGCATGGATTACCCAGACGCCTGCGGCCCACTATTCACCCTTGTGACTCGAACTCCTCATGGCTGCCATGTGGGGACCGCCGCCGGCTGTCGCGGCCGTGTCAGCGGCTGAGCCGCTAATCGTCTCGTGTACACGGCCTCGCTCGGCCTCTGATCGTCTTTTGTTTTCTTCTTTACTGTGGGCATTCATTCCCTCGTTCTGATCGTGTACACGAGGGCAAGAGGCCCCCGTCTCAGGCTGCTCCTGCTCGCGAGCCAATTTTAAAACACGAGCGGGTTCCCATACTGCCCCTGGGCCGTCGGGTTTAACGGGCTCCTCCGCCGCGCCCGAAACAGTAATCTCCCCTCCCCCAGCGTTCTTAAACGCCGCATTAATAAGTACGTTACTCGCTCGAAACAGGGGTCTCTGCTCCCCAGCCCATGCCGGAAGCCTTTCTTTCACAAAAAAAATTGCCACTCCTCTGACACACGGCCCCACCGAGCCCCAACCAAACTGTCAGTGCCCTAGACTACAGTGCTGATGCCACTCTCAGCTCGGCATCACTCCGCGACAAGCCGCACGGGGGGTGGCCTCACCGGCGGAACAGCACAACTGCCCGAGGGCGCACCCGGCCAGGCCCCCACTGCCCCGTCTCCCCGCCACGAGGCCCCATCGCTGGGTGATCCGCTCACCTCCCCCCCGGCTAGCAGCTACTAGCCCTACTGCTCCGGTGTGGCCGCCTGCACGACGCTTAGGAGTAGGCTCTAGTCGCCACCGCTATTATTACCCCTACCGCTTGATTACAAGTCGCAAGCGCCTTCGTCTCTTGGTGGCAGCGGGCAGCGGCAGCGCCACGGCCACTCCCAGGTCCCGGATCGATCGCCATCGCCGATGGAGCCGTCGCGGCGGCTCCTGCTGTCGGACTACGACGGCGCGATCGAGTCGCCGATGCCGTCGCCGCCGCCCTCGTCGGCGACGCCGTTCCGGCCCGGGGTGGCCGTCGTCGTGGGCATCCTCACCAGCGTCTTCTCCATCACGTTCCTCCTCCTGCTCTACGCCAAGCACTGCAAGCGCAGCGCCGCGGAGTCGTCGGGGCCCTACGGGTCCGCCGCAGGCGGCGGCGGAGGCGGGTTCGGGTCCTCCGGCGCCGGGGCCGCGGGGGACCGGAGGAACTCCGGCGTCGACCGCGCCGTCGTGGAGTCGCTCCCCGTGTTCCGGTACGGCGCGCTGCGCGGGCAGAAGGAAGGGCTCGAGTGCGCCGTCTGCCTCGGCCGGTTCGAGCCCACGGAGGCGCTCCGGTTGCTGCCCAAGTGCCGCCACGGGTTCCACGTCGAGTGCGTCGACACCTGGCTCGACGCCCACTCCACCTGCCCGCTCTGCCGCTCCCGCGTCGACCCGGAGGACGTGCTCCTCCTCCCGGAGCCGCCCAAGCCGTCGACAACTGGCCCGCCCGACCCGCCGGAGACCAAGGCCGCCACCAAAGAGGCGCCGCAACAGACCGCTCCTGCTCCGTCGCCCTCTCCGGCTGGACGGAGGATCTCCGGGCGGCACTCCACGGGGTCGGTGCGCGCGCCGGGCCGGGTCGGCCCTAGCTCGCGGCGGTCGGCCGACGGCGGCGTAGCGGTGGGGTGCTTCGACGGCGCGAAGGTGCGCAAGGACCGGGTGCTGCTGGTGGAGCCGGCGGCCGTGGTGGCGGAGCCGGATCCGGAGGCGTTCGACCGTCGGTTCGGGCACCGCATCCTGGTGAGCACCGCCGGCGGGTGCGAGGGCGAGACGGCCCCCGCGGCGCAGCAGCGGTGGAGCGACCTGCGCCCGTCCGACCTCATGTTCGTCCGCTCCGAGTTCCTCGTCACCGACGCCGGCCGCTACTCCTGCTCCGCCGCCGTCGTCAACTCCGGCAGCGCCAGGAGCGCCATCGGCGTGCGGAGCCTGTCGGAGCTGGCCGGCGTGTGCCGCCTCCCGCCCATCCGCGCCGGGGCGTGCGAGGGCGACGACGAGCCGCGGGCCGGCGGCGCGCGGCGGTGGCCTGGGTCGAGCTGGTGGGGGGCGCCGCGGGGCCCGCACGCGCCCGCCCGTAACGGCCCTAGCGCCTGCTAGGCCGGCTACTGTTGCGCAGGGGCCCACCTTGCAGCCGGGAGAAAAGTTTTATCTGCCGTCGACGTTGCCGAGCTTACCCCCGGAGATGGCGCCGAATTACGGAGCGGTAAAGCCCCGGCCCGCGGCCTTTCGTTCCCGCCGGCGTGGTCACGTGATGGGCAGCGTGGTAATTATGGCACCCTCCCCCATCGTCCTCCCTCTTTTCGGGGCCACGCCGGCCGCGGCCTCGTAAGCCGCGCCGGAGCGCGAGGAGGAGACGGGGGATGTTGCTTTCGCGGGAATCTCGAGGCTGGTGTGTTGGTGGCTGGTTTGGTTAGCAAGCAGTACGTGCGGAGCGGATTGGGCGCGGCCCGTGGATGGCGCCGCGCAGGTCGAGGCTGGGTCTGGGTGGGTGGCCGGCCGCGGGGATCCCCTGCGGCCGGCCGGACGGGGAAGCACGCGGTGGTGTGGTGAATGCTGTGGCCGGGTTCGTGCGGGGAGCATACTTGCGGCCGCGCAGGTGTGGTTTTGGCGGCTTGCGTCGGCCGGGTCGGGGGTTGGGGAACCACACGAAAGCTGTGCGTGCGTGCGTGTGTTGGTGTACTTGTACTAGCGCTGCTCAAAATTCTTTCTTCTGTATGAAGAAACAAAAGTGCCGCGGCTTTTGGTGTAAAGCAACTATCCAGCCGGAGAGCTGCTACAACGGCTTTCGTTTCACGGAGCTCAGGTCAGGAGCTGCGTGCTTATCTGCACATGAGCATGAGCGCACATCTCTGGTGCACAGTGCAGGCATCTCGTTTTTGTTTCTTCCTGCGTTGTTTTGCGTAGGTTTTAGCCATCTAGCGTAGCGGCTCGGGTGGTTGGATCCGCACCGCATGGGGGGAGCATTCGGCGGCCGCATACCTGCCTCCCGCGCGCCCGCCATCGAACGTGGCCTCGTGCCCTCCCGTGTCGCGTATCACCGCGTGTCTGCCTGATGTCCCCACGCCCGGCCGAAGCCGAAGCCGAAGCCGCCACCCCCCCAAGGCCCCAACGGCTTCTTCTTGCTCGGCGGGATCACCTCGCTGCTCCCGGTCCCAACCAACCAAGCCGATGATTGCTGCCCTGCCGTTGCCGTCGTGCGGCCCGTGCTCGGGCGCCCGCACGTTCTCGCGTTCAATTGCCTCCTGCAGCCCTGCCATGTTGGTGCTGCAGACGCATTGAAGGAAAATTTCGCTTTTTCAGCGCCTGCCCGGCTGCCCGCCTGCCCCTGCGTCGTGAGGGTGAGGCCCGGCTGACACGGCGGTGATCAGTTCGCTGAACGCGAGCGCAGGCGCTGCAGGTGACTGGTGAGGACGTGGGGGATCACTGATTCCATCGTACGCGCGCTGTACTGTACCCGAGCGAATCGCGTATGTCTCGCTGTCGATTTTTTATGTGGGCGTACACTGCGCACAGCTAGAGCCAGTAGGTGTGAGCCTGCAGCGCAGGGGGGACGTGTACGTGGTCGTGGGGCGTGGCAGGCGCCTTCCCTTTTTGGCTCCACTCGCCGGAGGTGTCTGTCCACCGCCATGGCTCGCGAGTCACGAGCTCGTAGTACTCGCACGCTGGCCATGGCGTCAGCATCAAGCCGTGGCGATTCGCTGCGCATCAGCCAACCCACAGCAGGGGTGCTGTGAATCGTTGCGATCGTCGTCGTGTGCTCACGAGTAAAAACATGGAACATTGCCACGGGGAATCCCGGCCATTTCGCTTCGACGATAGGAGTAGTTCTCTTTTCCCGGTCACGAACTGGGACATGGTTCCGACACGGTTGCTCTCCTCGTGACACGCTCTCATGATCGCTGCTCCGATATCCCCCTCCCTCCCTCCCCAAAGCCAGAGGCCGCGAGCTTTTCGACCGCGGCTTTGTCCCTTTTCTATGCTGCGCTCGAAAAGCACACGGACGAACGGCCTCCTAGCCTAGCTTTTTCCGGGACAGGGAGACCGCGGCCCAGGGCCTCGCAGGTAGTATTGTGCTGCCGACATGATCCTCGTGACAAACAATCAATTTGCTCTACCAGATCACCGTACCCTGCGTTCCTTCGTGCCGCGCGTGCGCCCAAATTCCCCTCCCTATTTTAGTCCACTTGCTTCGTGTACCCGTTACAGGTCAGAACTCACCATGAAGTTCATCTGGTGATCTGGATGCAGTTAAAATAGTAGACTAATTTACGGTTTCACCCAGCACAGTAAAGTAATTCCCACGATTCAACGACCTATCACAGTAATCGACATATCATGGTACAGTTTGCAGCAGCATGTATCACGTCCCATGCATGTTCCTTTCAACGACCAGCGTTTGGCGTAACGCGCGTCGCTTTCGTTTGTCAATCTGGCGACAGGCGACGTGAAGGCTGGAGGGCCTCTCCGACTGATCGACGGCGACGCGGAGGACCACCGACGGCGACGTTCTGAGGTTGGCGTGGGTGTGCTGGTATTGTATTTGCTCAGGTCGTGACTTCATTTCTTCGCCCTGTTTCTCTGAAAACAATCATGCACCGCCACTGTTCTCCTCCTGCAAACCGATCGCGCGCGTACTGCAGGTGCCCGCCCGCGCGTGATGAGCAGGGGAGATTCAGGACTTGATTACTAGCGCCACTGTTACGCCGTCGTGGGCAGGGGGCTGGGACGTTGCGTCGCCTGCAGTGTTTAGAATGACGCCAGCTCAACCGGCAGGCTGGCCGTTACGGCATTGACCGTCCAATAGGGGATCGCCTTGCCTGTCGATTTCTTCACAATAATTCTCGTCCGTGCAGCTAAGAGTGAGGCGACATGTGAGATGATGGAGCCGGCCGGCCGTAGTTTCGGACAAGAAAAGCGCTGGGTCAGACGCTTCGCTAATTGCTTCCTACGGTTCTCGGGGCTGGCTGAACGAGATGGGGCCAATCGATCATGTGACTGACCTGAAGTCGGACGCGCGTTTGGAACTTGGGAACGCAATTTTCAGAAACATCGATCGGCGCGGGGACTTGCTCCGGACTCTGGTGCAGTTTCGGTGACGGCACCATCACTGAAACATGCACCTCTGATGTCACGAAACCACACGACTAGTTCTAGGCACCATGCATGTTCATTGAATGATCTGTAATCATGTGACGCATCATTTGCTTGGTTGGCAACGACTGCATGGAACTGATCAGAGAGAGAGAGAGAGAGAGAGAGAGAGAGCTACTGTAGGCTTCAACGCTGGGGTGAGGGTGAGTCATGCAACTGTTGACTTCAACCCGGCCGGCTGACGACAAGAGCAGGATATCTTTTTCTTCCTTTTTCTAAAGTTTTATAGTTACGTCAGCAGCTATTGTAGTAAGTACGTAGTAAGATGACAAACGGTAAAAAAGTGGAGTGTATGAGAACGGATCTTCAAAAAGTGCGCTTGTAAATCTCCATCTCTCTTATTTTAATATTAACCGCTTTAACGGATTTTTCATTAAAAAGGTGCCGGATATTGCATAAGGATTCAACACGAAAATTCGTTTACCAGCTGCCCCTGATGTCCAGCTGCTAGATGAGTGATGATGATAAACACGGAGGCAAGAAGTGGATGGAACGCATTGATGATGTCGGGCTACCACCGTGTCATTTGGACTGGATTGCACTCTGGGAGAGGAGTTTCCGGTCCAATATAGAAGTTGAGCCAAGTTACTGGGCTGTGGATGTCCGAGCTAACTCGATGCGTTTTGCGCTAGGAAAAATGTTCAGTCTATGGCTATCCTGAACTCTGCAGCAGGCCACTGATTTTCCCTTTTGGAGAGGAGGAGGGAAGCAGCCCACACGAGGACAATGTAGCAGCCCACACGCGGCGGAAAAGGTGGGCTCAGGAATGGGCCTCCGCTTGGCCCATCAACACACTTCATCGTATCGAGAATAGCAGCCGTAACCTCCGGATCTGACGGTACTCGAGGCCCGATCCCCGTGGCGCGCGCCCTCGGGCTCGCCGTGCCGTCGCGCTCGGCATCGCCGGCGCCCGCAACGCTGTCCCCTAGTTCATACCCGCGGCTTTGGTCCCCGTCTGCGTCCTTTCCCTGCGCTCCCACTCGCCGGGTCGCGATCCGCGGCGGCAGTCGACATCTTCTCGCGCCGCCGTGCCCGCGGCCAGCGCCGCCCTCGGCCGGGACGACACCGGCCCAGCCCCGTCGAGCGCATTCCCTCCGCTGCAGGCCTGCAGCTCTGCCGCGTCGAGGTTTTCCAGCAGCCTGGGGCGAGCCAGCGCCTCGGCTTGGACTTGAAGTGGGAGGACCTCAACGATGCATGCTGACCCGCGTCCGTGGCCCCTCTTCTGCAGAAGTCGATGGCACCATCAATTGTGGTCACAGCATGTTCACCCATCCAATGTGTCTCAAATATTCGGGGAAGATAAAGAGGCGAATCAGTCTAATTGCCACCATTATCAGTCTCTAGAAGGGAAATTTGTGTAGGCATGATCACCAACACCAATTCGTTCGTTTGGAAGAGGAGCGTATTATTCTTCACCATGACCGTCCTTTTCAGTATACGTACCACTGATGATGCACAATCCGACCGCATCAGATCGTGTGGCGCCGCCGTTGGTGGAACAATTCAATTGTGCTCGCGCATGATTAAGCAAGCAACTTAATCAGAGGGCACGTGTAGCATCAGCCCAGACGGGATGTTCCGGCGGATGTAGGCCTGTGTAGCATGCTGATGGGCTCCAGTGATAATGCCGAGCTTGTCGCGCCAATGACTAGGAAGGATCTGGAGGACTCCGAAGTCCGAACAGTACTATTGGTGGGTAAAGGGAGCGGTCATGCCGTCGCTGGCATAGTAGCGTTGTACTCTCTCTCCTAAAATGGCCGGAACAACGAACACTCTGCCCGTGCGAGGCTGCGAACGCGAGGACTTTACCTGTACCTGTACGCGTACGAGGGTGTGCTAGCCTGAATAGCAGCAAGCCGCGAATGAATGAATGCACGCGCCGGCCGGCCTCGCCTCGGAGGCCAGCCGTTGCCGTTTCTTCCCCGGTCCCAGCCGTTCGAATGCTGCTCGGCGCGGCCGCACGGGAGCGGCTCCTGGCGCGCGGGCGAGGCCGCTCCGTGGTCACCGCGCACGGGCGCGGCAGCCGGCAGGGGGGGGGCATGGCTCCCCTCCCGTTCTGCTCCTCGTCCTTCTCCTTATGCTGGCGCCGTATGGGCGGGCCATGCAGGTCGCGGTCCCGGCCCGGTTGCCTACGCTCTTCTAGACGATGACCTGCTGGCCCGGACGCCGTGGTCTGCCTGGCTGGGCTGGCACCAGTGCGGCGCTCCTGGACGCCGAGGCCGTCCGACAGGCGCCAGCTGTGATCTGCGAGCATACGATCCCCCTTGTCTGTCGTAGTGACATCCCCTCCGGCCAAGCCATGGGAGCAGCATGGGCGGGCCTTAATGCTGCAGTGGCGGCACTACCGGATGGGAGGGAAGCAGTGCATGCATGACGCACTGATGAGTAGGGTAGGATGGATGAGCCCAGCCCAGCTGGATCCCGCGAGGCCATGTCGCGCTGCTCCTCGGCGCCGACGTGTCTCGTGAAGTCGTGATGATGCGCCACTGTGGAGTACTGCAGGTTTTAAATTTTGGGTATCGTTATTGGACGTGGCAGCACCACGCGGCTGCACTGTAGGGTGTGCCATGGGTAAACCAGCAAGCACGCACCCTTCAGTCCTTCACTTCCAAATTTAGACGAAAAGGACTTCAAATTTCAAACTCGCCGGAACCCATGGAACGACAAGCTAGGGATAAAACGGTCGTGTCCGTTCGTAGAGGGTCGTCCTCGTCCAAATCAGCAGCATACCTGTATGCCCGTACCTAACGGCAGCATGTCGGAGGGGAGAACCGATGGGCGCTCCAGCCAGCGCTCGATCAAAACGTACGTATGGGTCGATTCAGCCCCTTGAAAAACTCCAGCCTGTTGTACTGTAAGTACGTATCATTGCGGCGTGGACTACTCGTGTCGCTACACACAACTCCAACTGCTCGCCGCCTTAGGACTCCTTTGGAAGGCAGGAAATAAAAAAACATGAGAATAGGAAAAATATAGGAATATTGTAGGAATGTAGATGCAAAACATAGGATTGGAAAATGTAGAAATTTTGATGGAATGGATATTTGGATATATCACAGGAAAAACATAGGAATCCTAAAGGATTTTTAGCCATGATGAAGTTGTTGTTTTCCACTAATTGATCAGACATGGCTAAACATTTCTTCTAGTACACACCATTACACCAACAATTGGGCTCCACACAGAAGGACAGCAATTAACAAGTAGCTCAAGCATTGAGTTTCTTGTTCTTCGTGCATAGGAATTTTACCGAGAGGTCCGAGTGGATGTTAGAAATCCTTTGGAATCAGCATGCAAAGGAGTAAATTCCTATGCAACACTATTCACGTTTCGTGCAAACCAAATGATAGGATAGGAACAATTCCTCTATGAACAGTATTCCTACAAAATTCCTTCAAAAAACCTGTAATCCAAAGGACCCTTAATGGTGTAGATCAAACTTTGAAAGAAACCTAATGTACCAGCAGCAGCGCCTTTACCGTGGACAATAAGCACACCTGCAGCTTGCAAGTACAGACAGACTCCAATGCCCTGGAGTCCTGGATGGGAAGGCGGGACTGGAAATGGACAGGCCATGGCCAGCTGCCGCGTTCCTTCTCCCACGGGGCAAAGAGCGCGGGCAAGCGGCCAAATACCCCCACACGGCAAAAGCCGGCAGCCGGACGAACCTTCCCCGAATCCCAGGGCTGCACGCACGCCCATGGCACATGCCGGCATGCCGCCACGCCGGATCACGCCGCGGGCTGGCACTGGCAGCACGAGCGGGCTGAGCAGCGGCCAGCAGCCTGCCCACCACCAGCCGGCGCCTCACTGTAAAGCAGCTCAGCCTGTGCGCGAGCGAGGCAAAGGAGGAGAAAGCACCCGGCAGTCACCACTTGCCCGTCCGGCTACCCCTTTTCGCGGATGCCGCCGGATCGGATGGGTGGGCATCAGGGCTTGCGTGGCCAAGTAAAGGCGCCCCCGCGCCACGCGGCCCCCACCGGCGGCCGGACGCGGCCTCGCCCTGGATCCAGTGCGTGGCCAGCCGTGCCGTGTGCCCGCGCGCGTCTGCCCCAAATCTACCCGCCCCGCGCCGCATTTACTCCGCCATACGCGCCAGCCGAGCCCGAGCCGGCACTCGCCCGTTGCTTTGCTTACCACCTGCTGCCCGTGTCCGTCTCCGTCCCCCCGCGTCTGCCTTGCTGGCTGCCACGGTTCCCGTGTATAAATACCACCCCCTCTACCCATCGACCATCACCATTCCCATCCACACCAATCCAGCCAATCAGACTTCTTCGTCACCTCCTCCTCCTCTCGAGGTCCTGTCATCCTTCCCCACTCTCACTAGCTAGCCAGAGCTGCACAACCCGCGAAGAAGATGAGGTCGTCGTTGGCAATCGCCATTGCGGCGGTGGCCTGCCTGGCGTTGGCGGCGGAGGCGGCCGGCAACTTCTACCAGGACACGGAGATGACGTGGGGCGGCGGGCGCGGCAAGGTCGTTGACGGCGGGCGCGGGCTGGACCTCACCCTCGACCGGACCTCCGGCTCCGGGTTCCAGTCGAGGAGCGAGTACCTCTTCGGCAAGATCGACATGCAGATCAAGCTGGTGCCGGGGAACTCCGCGGGCACCGTCACCACCTTCTACCTGTCGTCGCAGGGGAGCACCCACGACGAGATCGACTTCGAGTTCCTGGGCAACGTGACGGGGGAGCCTTACACGCTGCACACCAACGTGTTCACGCAGGGGCAGGGGCAGCGGGAGCAGCAGTTCCGCCTCTGGTTCGACCCCACCACCGCGTTCCACACCTACTCCATCGTCTGGAACCCGCAGCACGTCATGTGAGTCATCCATCGCCGCCTTCGAGTTCTTGAAATCCACAGACATGGCCGCTGTTGCGCGCACGTGACCTGACCGGCCTTTGTTCTCTAGCGAGCTAGAGTGCGAGACGTATGTCGCTGACAGCTAGTTCTTTCCTCTTGCTTTTGCAGCTTCGCGGTGGACGGGACGCCGATCCGGGACTTCAAGAACCACGAGGCCCGCGGCGTGGCGTTCCCCAAGTCGCAGCCGATGCGGCTGTACGCGAGCCTGTGGAACGCCGACGACTGGGCCACGCAGGGCGGGCGCGTGAAGGCGGACTGGTCCCACGCGCCCTTCGTCGCCTCCTTCAGGGGCTTCAGCGCCGACGCCTGCGTCTGGGCCAACGGCAGGCAGCAGTGCCCCGTCGGCACCATGGAGACCGCCGCCGTCGCGGGACGCCGAGGCGGGCGCAGCTGGTGGAACCAGCAACTCAGCGACATGAGCTACCGCCGCATGCGGTGGGTGCAGAGGAAGTTCATGATCTACAACTACTGCACCGACGCCAAGCGATTCCCGCAGGGCGTCCCCGCGGAGTGCCACCTCCGGTGAGCGGCGGATCCACCGGCCGGCCGTGCACGTACGATTCCTCGTCGTTCCAAAACCATCAGTGACGAAACCAGACATCGATCGATCATCGATGGATCGAAGAAGAATAAGGAACGTTTTGCAGCAGGGGGTGGTGGAGATGTAATGATGTAAATGTAGCGCGCGTATCGCATTCTTTGATTTGTTTCTGTAACACCAGATGTACACCTATGATCAGTGATCAAGTTTCTTCCAGCATAAATAATCTATCAGCGTCTGGATCATGCGTGTGTGTTCTATGGATGTCCAAACGGGCGGCCCGCCCAGGCAGGGCCCGACTAAGGAGCTTTCGTTCACGAACTCAACACCTTTCAGATTGTTTCCATAGTCTACTTGGCTGTTTCCATAGTGTAGTCTACTTGGCTGAAGGTCTAGATAAATATAAATCGTGGGTAAGTTCTAGATTATAGCCCCTGAAATCTTCGGGTTGGCACGCATCCATGACGGAATGGGCCTTGTCACAATCGGAATCACAAGAGGACAAGATTTGATCTATCAGTGAAAAGCATCGTAGGGAGTTCTTGTACGGTCTAACTTCTTTATTCAAATCAAACCTGGTTAACTGCAAGCGTGGGTTGCACACACATACCAACTTCGTGCCGGGCCAGGCCCGGCACGACACCCCCATCGTGTCGGGGCGTGCCAGCCTACGGGCTGCACGAACAGCCCAAGCCCAAGCCCACGGGCCTATTTCGTGCGGGACCAACCTGTGAAGCACAGGCACAATCTGCGTGCCGTGCCGGCCCACAGCCTGTTGAAGCATCAACTACTTCATCAGCTCCAAATTTCACAAATAAACACAAGTTCAACGGACAACATGCAGCAGACAACATGTTTTCACAAATAAGTTCTAGCGATCAACACTTCAATAGACAATAGGCACCAAATAAACACAAGTTCATCACTTCATAACTGATAAGAAAGTGTTGACAGAAATTATAGAGCTGTTTTAACACTTGATCTGTGTGATCAAGTGTTGGCTGCCTCATTAAAAACCTTCTTAGGTAAAAACCTTCTTAGGCAAGGGTAGGTCTAGCAAACAAAGAGTTAAAGATCAGGAACTTGAACTCTTGAACAACAAAACATGAATCAGTAGATGAAAAGAATAAAACATCTAGTTGTGCAAGTAGCTAAGTACTTATTGCTTATCAGTAGCTTGCCCTTCTCCTTCATCCAGGAACTTGTCGAATGCTTCCTCCAGCTCTTGCATCCCCTACTCAACCTCATGATACGCCCTTGCATCTCCCAACTCCCAGTTTTTGACGCAGATCAACATCTCCACCGAATGAGGCAGCAACTATCGTCGCCGCTCCTCGATCACCTTACGAGTTATACTAAAGCAAGACTCCGAAGAAACAGTGGAAACTAGAACATATATGACATCTGTAGCTAGTATGGACAGAATGGGATATGTAAGTTTGTGCTCATGCCACCAACTTAGAATGTTGAAATCATCATCATAACAGGTGACAGTGTCATTGTCCAAGTAAGAAGACAACTCATAAATAGATGCAATAGCAGGAGAAGATGTAGATGCAAGAGCAGTTGAAGAACTAGAACCACTGGGACTAGTATCAGGAGCCCTAAATATCTTACCCCATGCTATTTTTTTTCTTACCAATAGATCCTACTGCTTGAGAGGACCTCTGCAACCTAACTACACCAAACTTATTTTCATACTTATTATACAGTTTATATAATTCACTTCTTACGTCACTGAAGTAACTAGAATAATCAAAACCAATAGTCTGAGAAAGAAGCTGGAGAACATTATGAAAACCTCTAATCTTAGCTCTAGGATCCAATATAAATGCAAAAGAATACAAAAGAGGGATATTCTGCCAATACTTGAGGAACTTCAGTTTCATAGGAGTAACAATGCTCATGAGTAATGGATCAGTCTCTTTGGCATGTAAATAACCAGCAATGTCAATAATATGATGCAGCATCAAAGGACTTGTTGGATAGTAAACACCAGATAAAGCAACAGTTGATTCATAAAACATTTCAAGAAACTCCATAATCTTCTCAACAACAGTCCAATGACCATCACTGTCAGCGCCAAGGGAACGGGGGTCCCCCAAGAAGGCACTTACAAGTGAGGCCCGCCTGTAGAAAGAGGACCCCTCTGTGTGGAGCCCAATTAAGGAGATAGGCCCTAAAATCCGAAGCTCAAGAAGGACCCGGAAAATACCGCCTCCACATTGTGGGACCTACTAAGAGCCCACGCGATGGGAGGAGGATGCGGCCGAGGAGGCCTCCCGGGAAGCTGCCGGGGAAGGCTCGCTTCCAAGCTAAGCAAGCGATGACGTATCCTGGCGAGAGAAAGGTGCGACAATCGAGGGTAGGCCGTTAGTAGGCGCCCCGTCCCTATAAAAACACCATCAGTACGGTTGATGGGACGCGCCTAGATGCCTTGGGGACAGACAGCCTCACCCATCCCGTTCAACAGGCGAAGGGCACCGCCCTCATGTCAAGAGCGCCCGCCTAGCTCCCAGCTGCCCTCTGCTAGAGGGGTAGGCCCACACTAATGACCCAGGACGCTGCAAAAGGACTCCCGGGAACTCTGCTAGGAGGTGGGAGACCCAGGAAGTGGTAAAAGCTTCCCGGGAAGGATCTCGGGAGCTAGGTTCATCGCCCCCGTCTCGGGACGGTGGGTTCGGGCTGAGAGAAGTAAGAATTACCAAATTAAGATGGTAAAATGTGAAGATTTTCGTACAAAGGACTTGGACGGGGTGCTGCAGCGCCGTGTGTACCAAGGTAAGGAAGCGTCAGAGCAAGTGGATGGCGCGTCAGAAGAACTGTAGCAAGGAGGACGGCCATTGGGCTGCCGCGTTCACACACACAATGTAAAGAGATGGATTGGGATGCAAGGCTCGCCCCAACCAATCCCCCCATGGGCCTTGCTTATAAAAGGCCGGCTCTTGTATAAACAAGACAGATAACTCTAGCAACACAACACACAGGATGTAAGGTGTTACGCTTCCGAGCAGCCTGAACCTGTCTAAAAACTCTCTTAGCAAAATCATATACTAACTCCACTAAACGCCTCTTGAATCCCTACGCACGAACTAGCCCCAGGCCAGATCTCTAAAAGGGGGTCCCATCGGATCCCCGCTCTCGGTGTTTGACCACCGTCAATCACTAAGTAGTGGCTCACCATTAACCAAACCATAATTAGCACCAATAAAGACAGAGAAGGTGTATCTGTATGATAGAAGGTGCTTGAGCATGAGATAAGTAGAATTCCATCTCACATCCATATCCAAACCAAACTTACGAGGGCGTACCCCCGTAACAATGAAAAAGTTATGAAATGTAGCAATGCGTTGGTTAGAAGAGTTCTAATAAGAAATTGCAGTCCTAAAAGCCTCAAGATAAGACTTGATTCTCTTCAAACTAGACTTGACAATGAGGTTAATAATGTGACAAGAACAGCACTGGCGCAAGAGACCACACAATGCTTTTTGTTTATCGCGATTGTCAAGTGGTTCTAGGTCTGGACCAAGGTAACTAACAAATTCAGGAATGAGTTTGGCCATGGCAGAAGCATTTGAAGAAGCATTATCAAGTGTCACAAAAAAAATTTTATCCTTCAAACCAAACTCAGTAACAACTGCTTCAACACGTTCAGCAATGTTAACACTAAAATGTGAGACATGAATGAGCCTAAGTCCAATGACTCTCTTCTCTAACTCCCAATCGACAGAAATAAAATGAGCAACAATATTAAGATAGTCTTCCTTAGCATTGCCAGACCAAATGTCAGATGTAAGGCAAATAGAAGAAACAGATTTCTAACATTCAATTAGAGAAGCACAATGATGCAAGAAATACTTTTCTAAATCTCCAGTTATGGTTTGCCTAGAGACACTAGCAAAATGAGGATTGTGAGCACGCTGAATGTACTCCCCAAATGCATCTTCGTGACCAAAACCGAGAGGCAAATTAAGTCTAGCAATTAAATGGCACAACTCCCTATGACCAACATCAGGTTTATACTCCCAAGTATGGACAGAACCATCAACATTAAACTGAAGATGAGACTGAACTAGAGCAGCATGATTAGCTTTAGCAACACATACCTTCTGGTGCTGGAGCAAATGCCCGGTACCAGCAAAAGAACGCCCAAAAAGAACATGAGAACAATGACGACACTTAGCATCAACTCTCACCTTCTTATCGGTGGGCAAAGTCCATAGATCTCCTCGAAGTCGTTCCAAGCAGCAGACCTGACACGCTTCAACCGACAGTTAGTGCCAGTAGAGGCGGATGGCGTCGAGGATAGCATCGACGACGGTGTCTAAGTTGCAGACGCGCCGACGCCAGCAGTTGCACCTCCTGCAGCACCGGCATCATCACCGCCATCCACATTGATCGAAGCAACAGGGCTACCGAACAATGCCTCACCGCCGACAGCCAGGTCGTCCTCGTCGTCGCCGGGCAGCCCACAGGCCCTGAGGTCGTCGTTGAAGGTGTACGCTTCCATGTCGTCCATCACGACGACCTCGTGCTGCGGCCCTCCTCCGCCCTCGACAGCTCCGTTCCTCAACGGCGTGTGGCCCCGTGGGCCTCCACGCACCAGCCAGAGACCTGCAGCCAATTAGAAGCATGTGAGGGAAGCCAAGAACTCAAGAATCAAGATCAAGAACACGAACTGGGATGTCAAGTCGAGAACTTGAGAATCGAAATCTAGATCTAGGGTTAGATGGTTACCTGCGTAGCCGGAGCCCGGAGCCGGAGAGAGACAAAAGGGCAACGGCGAGACGGCAAAGACGACGACCAACTGCAGCGAGATGCAGAGGACTGGAGGAGGAGGCGATGAGAAGACAATAAAGGAGGAACTAAGGAGGCGAGGTCACGAGGAGGAGACAGGAGAGGATTAGAGCAGAGGAGGAGTCATGGTCACACGACGTGGAGAGTCGAAGATCCCACCGGAGCTGGAGATGAGGGGGAAGGCGCAGGAGGGCAGGAGGCGAGGCCGCGAGGGGCCAAGAGAGAAGAGCCGGGCCGAACAGGCGGCGGGTGGGCGTGGGAATGGAAGGCGGCTAGGGTTGGGGGAGCGGCCGGAGGGATTATATATGCCCCCTCCCCCGGGCTCCCGACCGTTGGGAGCAGGCGGGCCGGTGTCGAGCTAGCCTGTTGACTCCGTGCCAGGTCGGGCCGCTCGGTGTGCTGGGGGTGACGGCCCACACCCAGCACAAGATAGCGGGCCAGGCCAGCACGACATGGAGGCCACCGTGTCGGGCTGGGTTTGGGCCAGGCAAAAAAACGTGCTCCGGGTTGGGCTGCCGGGCCATAGCCCATCTGGACATCTATATGTGTTCTGTGTGCGGGCCGCTGTTCTGAGCAGGCAAGGCTGGCTGACAGTGGCAACCATGGACATGGCGTGATGGTCAGGGACAGGGACACCCTGTAAGGCTGGACTCATGCGCGGGAGGGCCCGGGAGGAAAGCTTATCCGGATTTGATTTCTTTAACCGAGGAAGCAGACATCCATGCGCTGCAGCCTGCATGCAATTATCGAGATCGAGATCGCGACAGGGGAGGACCGACATTCACGATTCCTGTGACCATTATTCTAAGCTGGCAATAACAAAGTTCCAACGTGCTAGTGCTAAAACAAGCGAAACTGGCGTCATCCGTCCTCGGTTTCCGCTGACGCGTTTTCTTCAGAGACCCGGTGGACGTTACCTGCCGCCTTCTCTCCCGCACAGAAAACCAGAGGAGTGGAGTCAGACTCGGACCCATCTCCATGAGTCCATGACTGCTTCCTGTTCCAACTTCCAAGTGCGCTCCAAACCGCCAACACAAATCTAAGGCTAGGATCTGCCATTACAAAAGCTTTGACGAGCCTCTGGTATTGAGCTTGTGACCTCGTAGATGAGTCAAATTTAGACATGTCAAGTTGGGTGCAGCATAATCAAAATTTCTGGCCAGCTTTGGTCAGAACTGAAATGACTTGAGTACGTGCGACCCTAAATTTAGGAGTACAGTGCGTGAAAACAGTTTTAACACGTTGGTTTAGAAGGCTTGGACCTGACGAAATAATGTTCAGCCCAGCCTATTGGAGGAGCCCAACAATCATGATCTGGCCCAAACGCTGAACGCAATGTATCATCACGCCGTGGCCCGGACTCCACCACTCCGCACTATCACCGGCCCAAAATGCCACCTACTTTTCTGTTTTTTGAGGCAAGCAAGGATGCCCAAAATGCCACCACCTACTTGATCGCGGTTATTACCTGGCCCAAATTAAAATACTAATCGCCATCTCAACTTACAAGGGCGGATTTCTTCTTCTTTTTAAGCCTCCAATCCTCCATCATCTGGTGGTGCACGAAAGTTCTACCTGTTGGAGGATGCTCATTTCAAATTCGGAATTCGTAATGATTAAATTTTTACCTTTCCGTTTCGAGAGGGACTGAAAGGGGGACTGCCGAGTTACTTGCTTTCTTGACCTCACCAAATGTACAGGGGTGAATGATGATTGAAGTTTGTGGAGACGAGACATGAGAGCGCAGCTCGGAAAGAAAAGTCGCGGATGCAATACAAAGTTATAGCACAGGCAGGCGCGCTCGATGACGACGGTGTGGGCTGTGCAGAGACCAAAACGGAAGGACCGCCTGGCACAGCCCATGTGAGAGCGCGGTACGCAGAGTAAAAGGGTGTTCACGCGCCCGCGCTCACCATGACTCCGTCTCCATCACCGATTCACCGGGCAGACGCATCGCCATGCTAGCATTCAAAGCCTGGAACCGAGGACTCAGGACTGGCCGGCTCCGCCTCCGCCCGCGTCGTGCCATACACTCATGGAGCAGCAGCTCTCGCCTCAGGTTGCAGGCACGCCGTGGTCAAGCCAATCTACGCTGCCACGTCGGGTCGCCCCCACCTGGTGCGCCCCATCCGCTGCTCCAGCAACCGCCTGTGCCCCCCGTCCTGATCGCTGGACGGTTTCCATGGCAGGTTGGCAGTATCGCGGTTCGCTGCGGTCCACGCCGTTGGGCCACAGGAAAGCCTCGCCGCAGAAGAGCGCGTGCATGCCGGCTTCGTCCTGGCATTTGGCGAAAGCGCCCCGCTACGTGCCCCCAAATCGGGCGCCTGCCTCTTTTACGTCTTTTATCTTCGCGTGCCGCGGCGACACACACCAGGCCACCTTTCTTCTCCACAGGACACGCACTGCTCTGTACTCTGCCTCATCTCCTTCCTTCCACCACCTGTTCCGTCCTCAGTTCGCCGGCACAGGCAGCCTACACATCCATCCATCCATCCGTCCGTCACATTGCCCCAAACCGATCTCCCTGCAACTTTGGAGCCGCGCGCCGGCGTCTGGGGGGCGGTGTTTTCAGGTCAGGTCAGGCATGCGCGCCTCCGGTCTGTGCTGGCCGGCCCTCCTCCTCCTCCTCGCGCTGACCGCGGCGGCGGCGGCGAGGGACCATGACTTCCGGCGGGACTTCGACGTGACATGGGGGGAGGGCAATGCGCGGTTCCGCGACGGCGGGAGGCAGGTGGAGCTGTCGCTGGACCGGCGGTCGGGCGCGCGGCTGCAGTCCAAGGAGCGCTACCTCTTCGGCCGGTTTGACATCGAGATCAAGCTCGTCCCCGGCGAGTCCGCCGGGACCATCACCTCCTTCTACGTGAGTACCCCGCCCGCTCCATCCCCGATTCTTCGTCGATCCAAACTCTGGCTTGGTCACCAGTTGCATCCTTAAGCTTCGCTAAGATTGGGCATTTTCGTTCCAATTTACTTGAGATTGTTCAGCTTCCACATCTTGTGGGGGAGGGGGGTTGTAGTGCTCGATGCATGTGTCCAACTGACTGACACTTGGCGTCCTGAGAGTCATTTTTGCGTTGCGTTGAAAAAGATCGCAACTTGGTCAGGCAAGCAGGTGAAAAATAGTAGCCGCTCTGTTCTCCGCCTCCATCGAGCAAAATCGGCGTTGGGGCTTGGCAGATCGGGCGGGTAATTGGGGTTCGCCGCGGTGAATTCTGTAAGGCATGATGAGTAAATGCTGGTAGCAATTGCGAATTCAATGGACATTGGTGATGAACAGTGCGAAGTAGCTAGACAGATCCGCTACAGTTATCGCGTGTACTACGTACGGTGAAAACGAGACCATTTCGTAGTAGTAGAAATCACTACAGTAATTGCCTGCCCCCCTAAAAAAAAAACTTTACAAGAGTCGTGGATCCCACGATTGAGATTGAGAATTCTGCTCCTAGTCAGCACTCACCAGATACTTGCTGTCACATACTATACATTTTTAGAGTACACGTACACACGCGTCGTATCTGAGTGAGATTTGCGTTGCAGATCTGCACGGGCGGCGCGCGCCACGACGAGGTGGACTTCGAGTTCCTGGGCAACGCGAGCGGGGAGCCGTACCTCCTGCACACCAACATCTTCAGCGACGGCAAGGGCGAGCGGGAGCAGCAGTTCGTGCTCTGGTTCGACCCCACGGCGGGCTTCCACACCTACTCCATCCTCTGGAACCCGCACAACATCATCCTCTACATCGACGGCACCCCGATCCGGGTGTTCCGGAACAACGCCGCCCGCGGGGTGCCCTTCCCGTCGCGGCAGCCCGTGCATGTCTTCGCCAGCATCTGGGACGCCGAGGACTGGGCCACCCAGGGGGGGCGGCTCAAGACGGACTGGGCCAGCGCGCCCTTCGTCGCCACGTACCGGCGCTACAACGTCACCAACGCATGCGTCTGGGACGAGGAAGGCGGGCGCGCGCGGTGCCCGACGGCGGCGGTGGAGGGCGGCGGGCGGCGGCGGCGGAGGCAGGCGGCGTGGATGGCGCAGAGGATGGACTGGTGGAGCTGGATGACGCTCAGCTGGGTGCGCATGAACTACATGGTCTACGACTACTGCGACGACCGCAGGCGGTTCCCGCACGGATCGCCGCCCGAGTGCGTCATCCCCATCGGAAGGTCGTGAGCTCCAGTAATCAGGCAGTTGTGTGTAGGCAGGGAGAACGAAATCTTCTGCTTCTGCTGGCTAGAGTAAGCGTTCTCTGTCTCGCCACGTACGTGCCGGCAGTGTAATAATCGTGTTTCTTCTTTTGTCTCTAGAAGATGCTGTTGTGTTGTGAGGAACAAGGTGCAAGCTGGACATGGTGTTCATTTAGAATTTTAGATTCGTCGCGATAACTTTTGAAACGGAGGAAATTCGGTGCACAAACTGTAAATAACTCCTGTTTTTTTTTTTGTTCGAGGAACAAACTGTGTTGGGCCATGACAAAATGGGCCGAAGCCTGTTAGCAGATTTGGACTGGACTGTTTGTCGTGTCGAGGAAAAAAAAAAGAAAGGTTCGGCCGGGCAACATTCCCGTAAGCTGAGGGTAAAATAAAATCGAAGCTAGGTGAAGCTATTATTTTGGTTTCACCGACTTTAGCTTCACCGGTGAAGCTGTTTTAGGATAAGTCTTCCAAAACATTTGTCACAGGCACTTGCGGGATTTGCATTTTCTACTGGTTAAGGACTTCCAACCATGAAAGTGTACAACTTTTATTTTTGTTGCAATATTCCTAAAACAAGTGTTTTCCATAGTATTTGCTACTTGTTAATCATCTTTTAATACACAGTACTGACTATACTATTCGAGCCAGCATAAAAAGGACAATAAAGGAAACGAATATACGTGGCCACGCAGCTATTCATACATTTTTTTTTAGATAAAGACGCAGCTACATGTAACATGTGCACAGTAACTACGTTGGCATGTCCTCCTCACGTTCCCCTCAACTAGCTGTGATGAAGTGAAGCCTCTGGGATGGATGGACATTTCACCAGCAAAAATCCATTCAGCATTATCCTCATCTAGCCCACCCACCCATCCATCCATCCATCACCTCCTCAATGCAAAATTGAGCTCCTCACGGTACTCCTCCGGTCTCGCTTTCGGTCGGCGTCCGGCCAGAGGCGGCTGAGCCGGCGAAACCATACACTGCTTTATTTTAAGAGTGCATAGCACGCTTTTCGTTTTTCATTAAGAAGAAAAGAATTATAACTGTGCAATTTCAGGAGAGATCCCAAAGCGTAGAGTTACAAGAACCACCACCTGTGACCAACAAAAGAAACACAACAATACTAAAAGAAACCACAACACCGCCACCACACTAAACGCGACCTAAGATGATTGAAACCTGCAGGAGATAAGGACACCATGAACACACGCACATCACCGATAGCCGAACAACCCGAAGCCAACGGAGGTAGAGCGAGAATGTCATGCAAGACGATACCTCTAAGGGGGAAGCGATGCCAACGCCGCCATCGTCCGTTTGCCCACGGAGGAGCAGACCAAGTCCTCACCTGGCAAAACCAAATGGATTTGGTGGCCACAACAACGTCCCCAGCGAGGTGAGCTACGTTATGGAACGCAACCGTTGTCGGTACCGGCGAATGCCGGGCAAAGCTTTCGCTAAGGTCCCCAAAACCAACTCCACGCAGCCGATCGCCAAGGCCTGGACGAGAGGCAAATGGATGGGATGGCAGCGAGCAGTCCACAGCGACGACGATGAGGAACATTTGCAAGTTAGCGGCCACCATCTCGACGACAACCATTGGCAGAAGAGCGAGGGACCCACTGCGGTAGGGTGGGAGGCTCCGACGGCAAGTGGGTCATCCACGAGCCATCCATGAAGAGCAACCGGAGCACGACTAGGGTGAGGTAGGGTGAAGGGAGGGGGAAAGGAAGAGAAGGGTAGGGGGAAGAGGTTAGGATCGCGCGTGGCAGGTAGGAGCCCAAGTCGGCGAAGAGCGACCAGTGACCATGGTGCGGGATGAGGGGACGTCTTCCACCGATGAGCACACCGTGCAGGTTGACCATGCCCATGAGCCCCGCCGCACCAGATCTAGGAGCAAAGCATGACCCCACCAAGGGCGCCGCCTCCACACCCCCATGCGGCCGCCCGACACCCCCACGACCTCCACCAGCGGCGACCCCTGCGACCATCTGACAATGCGCCCAAGAAAAGGCCGAGCCTTGCAGAGGTGGCCACAACAGTGTACGGGTTCCCCGAACCAGCAACACACTGCGCACACATCCCACGGCCCACTGCCGACCCTAGGCATAGCGGTGGAGGAGGAGCAGGCGGTTCCGTGCCCACGAGCCACCCGACGGCAGCAGCAACGACAGAGGGGGAGAGGGAGGTGGAGGCGAGGCCCCGCTGGAATCCGATCGCCGAGTGTCGCCCATCGAAGTCTCAGCTCCAGCAGTGGCTGAGGCAGGGAGCAGGATGGCGGACCTAGCCGCGGCCGCCCGAGCCGCCACACCCCCTGTGTCCTCCTCGTGCCGCGGTGGCGGCGTGGGGTGCCGCGCCGCCGCACCGGCGGTAGCGGCGCTGGGTTAGCTCGCGCGATCGGGATCCGGAGGAGGCGTCCAGGCGGCGGTGAGCGGCGGGGCTGATGGTGCGGCGGAGCACGAAGAGCCCAAGGCGCGGCGGAGGGGGGAGCGATGCTCTGAGCCCGACAACAGCGGCGGCGGCCACATGATCTAGGGTTAGGGTTGGGATTCAGGAGAGATAGAGGTGGCCCCGCCGCCACTCACCGGATTTCCGGCTTGCGGCTCCGGTGGCGGCGGAGGCTGCCCTAGTGGCAGGGAGGTGCGGCGGCCGCCCGAGTCGCTCGGCTCGAGCGACGCGGGGGTGGGGGGAAGAAAGAAGAGCTAAACCCTACACTGCATGGCCGCAAGCACCTGCCTGTTGCTGACCACAACCCCCGCTTCAATTCAGAAGCTCTCAGGATGGTCACGAGATGAGCTGGGAGGAGGAGATCAGTCAGGCCAGCTGCTTCCAGCTCGAACCGAGACGATCGGACGGCAACGTCGGACGTCCTTGTCACGAGTCACGGTAGGCGTAGATGGCTTGGCATGGAGGGCCTTGAAGGCGAGAGGATATACACATGCACAGAGGAATGAGATGGACACGGACATGGACGTCGTTGGACGTGCCTCTGAAATCCTTGTGATCGATCGATCGATCAACCTCTTCTCGAAATGAAGGAACGCAGAGAGGGTCTTTGCGATGAAGAACACACGATGCATGGTTCATGGTTGGTGCTGGGTCCGATCATTGGCGTTGTACGAATCTCCTAGTAGAGTCCTACACGACTAAGGACTGCATGCCTGCATGCGTGCGGATATGCTTTAAAATTAAACATGATCAGTGACCCGAGCACGACCGGCCGGCGGGCGGTAGGTCCGCCCTCCGCCGTGCGCGACCAGAATTCCACTCGTCAACCGATCTCCTTGGCGGCGACGGCGGCGGCTGGACAGGACGCGCCGGCCGGGACCGCACCGGTGATCCGCCCCGGCCGGTGCTTGGAATGTTTATGCGAATAGCGATCGGTGCTGCAATCTATACCCACTTGTTGGTGCTGATCGAGTGGGGAGACCTTTGGTAGCTACGGACGGCCTGGAAGAACAGATTGGGTCTGCCTGTCTGTCCGTCTGTCTGTCCCTCCCAACCTGAAAGGTTGAAAGAGAAAGCAAGGGGAATGATCGGATTCGGGCATGCGGGCGCCAGTGTGATAACGGCGATGGCGACATCCGGTGAATGGAAGACCGAGACGACAAAAGGGTGACGGTCCGAGAGCGATGCTTTTCTTTTTGGGTTTTTGGTTGTGTTCGGTGGAGGTTCTCCTCCTCCAACGCTTTCAGATGGCACAGAGCTGAGACCGCCGTTCTTCAGAGAATCAGAGCCGCACGCCCGACCTCGGTGCGAGCTCATCAAACGATTCCTGTGTCTCTTCCTTGCACTTGCACGCTTGATCTCAGAGATGGCCCCTAGCTCCAAAGTGTTATGCCACTAGTACGCAAGTTCTGCCGAAAGCCCCGCCGGGGTACCTACCTATATGTTCCGTTCGTTTTTAGCAAACGTATCTAGAATTTAAAAAGGTCTTTAGAGATAGATTTTGATCACATACATTTTTGCAGCATATCCAAATTGTAGGTCGTTTTGATTTTTCTAGGTGCATAAATATTATTATGCATCTAGATATAATGTATGTCTAGATACATAATAATATATATGAACCTAGAAAAGTCAAAACGACCTACAATTTGGAACGGAGGGAGTATGTATCATCAACTGTTACAAAATTAACGTCCTATTAAAAGATCTTGAAGATACAAAAGTACTCATATAACTTTTATACAGTGAGCATGGATATAATAATTTGACAAACTAATTGTTAGTAAAAATTTATAAAACTTGACACTTTTCTATTAAAAGTGAACATAGGGAGTGTACTTCCCTGGCTGAAACATAGGACAGCAGAGATTTCACAAGTACCTAACCTAATCCTCAGGAATTAATTGCAGCTACTCCTAACTTGATTGGCCGCCACGATGCTCTTTTAGTGGTTGTTTGGATCAAGGAGATTTGGAGTAAGTTTTTCTTAAGCAGGTTTTAGCTGGAGTTTTATGAAAACAAATCTTAGTTTGTTATTCGGTTAAGCTGAGTTTACGGAATATGCTGTTTGGAATAGGAGTTTGTTGGGCCCTTCCAATCGCACTACGTGAATCAGTTTTGATAAAAACGACGTTAATCCGATTTTCGCAAAACGTAAAAATCCTGGTTTATAGGAGACTGGTTTTGGACGTGCGGGTTTTATTGGGAGTACCCAGCAACATTTTTGAGTTAGTTACGTCAAAGTCAATTTTATATAATCTGGTTTTCTTAAAACTCGTGATCCAAACAACTCCTAGATTACATTTCAAAAAGCTAGCACACGTGTCCCTCCAAGGGCCGTTGGGCCAGCACAGCAGCAAGAAATGTCATCCTGCACGCGCGCACGCATGAACAGCAATCATATCGCCTTTGTGGTGAGGATTAGACGGAGCATAAACTCATCATGCTTCCAATCAGTTAGTTGGTGGCATGGCGGAGAGATGGATCGAAAGAGCACCCTACACGGCGCATCATCCACGAGACTAGAAGAAGTTGAGAAAAGACGCGCTGGTGGGTGTCGAGAGAGAGCTTTACCAATCGATGGATGAATCGACCACCGGCCCATTCAGATGGCCGGGGCAATTGGCCGCTCCACTTGATCGGTTCGAAAGCGATATGATCGATGTGAATGAAGTGAAGGCGTCGATGGATGCATGGCCCAATACTATTTCCTGATGCAGGATCATACCTGCCTCTCCCTTTTCTGTTGCAAGAGAGATGGATAAGTTTAACTACTAGGGCTATCTCAAGGCAGTGGCAGGTGAAATGGCCAAATGGGATGGGCAGGTGATAAGGCTACATGCATGGAGTGCTGTAGCAACTCTCCTCTAGGCCGGCTACCTGGCTCTTCGTCGTTGCGTTTCCTGAAACCTGCACGAGCAACGACTTGTGTGCTCCAATGAGTGAATGAATTGCGATGCCGGGACTTCACCTTGTTTGGCTTCCCACACGTTGCCGTGGATGATCTGCTGCTATAGGGGGCTTCGATTGCTATGCGTGCATTGGTGGCGCAAGGAGATGAGTCAGGTCATCACCGGCCCATTATATTTCCCATGGAACATTAGGCGACTATACAGGTGGCACAATTAGCGCAAAGTACCAACTCACGGCCGCAATCCCTTTTGTCTTTAGACCAACTCATGACCAAATTGACAGCCGGCAGATGCCCGCACTGGAAATCGGTGAAGCACTAGGAAGCTACTAGCTGATATATTTTTTAATAAAGAAAAAGTTTTTTAACATCTCTTAACAATCTATTTTGTCCATTAAATATATACCAATTCGATTTACTCCTCAAACTATCAAAATTGGTCCAATTCACCTCCTTGTCAAATTTGTCATTTTTCCCTCCTTGAAAGAGATGTATTTCAGGTCTAAATTTTGCCATGATAACCTATTTTACAAAAAAAATTACTTGGACAATGTTCCATAGATATTTTTTCATGCATTTTAATATCTTGAGGGTTAAATTAATTTCTCCCCACTCACGGAATATTGCTATTTTTAGGTTAATGCTCAAACCTTTTTAACTTTAACAATGAATAGGAAAAACATAAAGATTGACAACGTAAACTGATGTTAGTAAATTCATTGTGAAACCAACTATCATAAAATGTATAGCTTATTCTATTTTGAATGGATTATTTTTATAGTCATTAAAGATAACAATGTTTGACTTATGACAAACTTTAAAACTAGCTATATTCCAAGGAGGGGGTATCGAATGCTCCATCCTGCGAAAAATATCATGAAAATTTTCAAAGCAACAATTTAGTGCATAAAAAATTTCAAAACTTAGCTCTCCTTTGTTTTCACAAAGGATACATACTCGGCAGTAGGATATTTCTTGGTGTGGTAAAGGTAGACTCGATGGTCAGACTCACAACTTTTTTTAACATCTACAGCTGGCCGCGCTAGCCGTTCTTTCTTATCCAAGTCCTCAACACGAGTTGTTTGTGATGTACAGTGGGATGATTTCGAAAGACAGTAACAGGTCTACTCAGTCCGCAGCCGGCTGACCGTCTCTGACCGGAAATACTTCCATCACACTGCGCTCCTGGCGTATTCAGAGGGTTGAAAGGCTTTGGAGTCACTCGCAGAGACGATAAAAATGGGCACGTCCATCGACATACAGTGGCGCGCTAAGAAACAAGGAGCTGTAAATTCAGATTGGGATATACTGTACTGTGATTCTTCAATTTTTTGTTTCTGGTGTGTGCTAATTTAGCTAGCGGTTAAGCAGTCCCAATTAAAATTCCGGTGCTAAAGCTAAGATCATGAACAAGACGTGTACCAACGAGATACGTGCATGGAGCCCATCATGCATGTACCCAAGAATCTCACAATCTTGGTCCTAATCCGATACTGCTAGACGCTTTCTTCTCCTAACAGCATCCATTTCTCTTCTTTTTTTCTTCTTTTGAATTGGATCAGCATCAGTTTGTACCGGCAAAGCTGGCTGCAGGCTTCTGCCAACAGTTTCAGATTTGCAAGTTCTTGAAAGTTGGCCGTGCGTGCGTGCGAGCGTCGCTCACGGCTCTCGAGCTGGGCAGCAAAACAGCTGACGTCCTGACGAGAACATCTGCCGAACAATCCTGCAGGCCGGCGAGCCCCAGCCATAATCCATCCTTGATTCCCTGTGCCGTTGTGCGTGCAGCATCAATGTAATCTTGGTACGCCATCATCGATCGAGCCCCTGCGTCCAAACAAAACTGATGGCCGGAAGCAAGAAGGCAGAGCCGTGTGGCTCGATCGATCGATCGATCGGCGCCGTGTCAACGTCGGCGAGCCGCAAACCATTCGATGGATGATGGATCCAGCTCACGTACCAACATGCCCCTGCGATGCTCTCTCCCTCTGGTCCAACCATCGGACCGAAAGGATGCATCCGGTGGGCTATAAATACTGCGACCTGATCGCCTCTTGGTCACGCCATCCATCACAAAGCCAAGGAACTGAAGCATTGGTGTCCTTTCCTAGGACGCCAGCCAGAGGCGGCTGAGAGTCTCAAAGCCACAGATCGATAGATGCCGGCAGCGATGGCTTCTGGTCCCAAGCTGATGAGAACGGTGGCTCTTGGTGTTCTATGCTCGGCGGTGCTGCTGCTCGCGGGCGGCGCGAGCGCCGGCGGCAATTTCTACCAGGACGTGGACATCACCTGGGGCGACGGCCGCGGCAAGATCCTCGACGGCGGCCAGCTCCTGACGCTGTCCATGGACAGGTCCTCCGGCTCCGGGTTCCAGTCCAAGAACCAGTACCTCTACGGCCGCTTCGACATGCAACTCAAGCTCGTCCCCGGCGACTCCGCCGGCACCGTCACCACCTTCTACGTACGCCGCCGCCGCCGCCGTCTCGATTCCCCCTCGCTTAATGAACATCTCAATTAATCTGCTAACCCATGGTGTTCTTGCAGCTGTCGTCGCAGGGGTCGCAGCACGACGAGATCGACTTCGAGTTCCTGGGGAACGCGAGCGGGGAACCCTACACGGTGCACACCAACGTGTACAGCCAGGGGAAGGGTGGCCGGGAGCAGCAGTTCCGTATGTGGTTCGATCCCACCAAGGACTTCCACACCTACTCCGTGGTGTGGAACCCGAGCCACATCGTCTTCTACGTCGACGGCACGCCCATCCGCGACTTCCGCAACCTTGCGGCGTCCGCCGCGGGGGTGCCGTTCCCGACGAGCCAGCCGATGCGGGTGTACGCAAGCGTGTGGGACGCGGAGGAGTGGGCGACGCAGGGCGGGCGCGTCAGGACGGACTGGTCCAAGGCGCCGTTCGTGGCGTCGTACAGGGGGTTCGCCGCGGCCGGGTGCGCGGGGAGCGACGCCGCGGCGTGCGCGAGGGCCGGCGGCGCCTGGATGTTCCAGGAGCTCGACGCCGCCGGGCAGGAGGAGCTCCGGCGGGCGCGGGCCAGCTACATGATCTACGACTACTGCACCGACAAGTACAGGTTCCGGCAGGGCCCGCCGCCGGAGTGCGCCGCCGCCAAGTAGAACAATTCGTGTGGGTTTGGATGGATAGAGTACACAAATCTGTCATCGATTGGATGGATATACGTGACTGATACGGTATGAGTTTGGCGCGTCTACGTAGACGCCGGCACGCCGCCGTGCCATGTATATGTACGTGCAGTATAGTCGTCTGATGTGAAGAAAGCTTGAGCATGTCACGCCAATGACTTCTTTGGTAGACGATGACTGCGTCAACACTGCGTCATTAGGTTTGTCAAAAGGGGCTTTTAAGATGACGAGAACTTGTGGGTCATTCCGGTTTGACGAGGCCTGCACGATTTTAGGTAGATACGGAGGAGCCGGATTGTCAAGACCGCGAGCTTGAAACCCTGAACACGTACAGCGGACAGCTCGACGGAATTTGACACGGAAGCCAAAGCCTACGTCTTGCACTCGTGCTGTGTGTGAAAGGGGAGGTGCACCGCCACAGCTGCCATGGAATTCCTTCTGTCGCGGTCGGGCGGCACCTGACCCCGCCGCCGCCACCTCCCTCCCCCATCCTCCCTCTCGTTGCCGCTGCCGGAGCGAGCTGCCGGAAGCCCGCGCAGCCACGAGGAAGGTGGTGGCGGATCCTCTGTCCTTCAGAGCTCCTACCAGAGGCGGCACTATCCAGCGGCAGGGATGTCCCGACGAGCTGCGGCAAACTGCACTCGGATTCGGCTCTCCCATAGTCGGATCCGCGTGGCCCGTCACCGGATCTGGCGAGCCCCTGTCCAGATCAGGCGTGCTCGAGGTGGAATAGGGGGGGCAGCTTCGGGGCCGAGCATGGCGCTCCCTTGCCGGCTGTCGGACGCGAGATGGTGATGATCGTGCGGCTGCGGTAGAAGTTGGGCGAGCTGGTGGTATGGCATCAGCGGCGGCACAGAGCGAGGAGGCAGCGCGAGGGCGGCGGCCCATGGGCGGGGGGCTGGCAGCGGTTGCACGCGTGCGAGGTGGCAGCCCGGTAGTGACTGCACGCGTGTGAGGTAGTGCGAAGGCGCGGTGAGTCGAGGCGCACTGACGGCGCGAGGGGCCGCGCAGCGATGGCGGCCTGACGCGGGATGTGAAGGCGGCCCGGCGTGGGGTGCGAAGGTGGCCTGGCGGTGCGAGCGGCGACCCCGGACATGAGGCGCGGAGGTGACCCAGCGAGGCGTGAGGTGGCAGCGTTGCGGTAGCCTGGCGAGGGGCGCGGTGGCAGCACGGCGGCGGCCCGATGTGTGGCTAGGAGGAGTGGAAGCAGTGTGCGGCGCGGGGCGGCTCTCCTGCGACAGATCTTGTGTGGCGGCACCTCGCGGGAGGCCGATCCGAAGCCCTGCAAGCCGGATCCAGCACTCCCGGGGCCTAATCTGCAAGGAGTCTCGGCAGCTGGTGTAGGGCGGCCGTGCGCGGTGTGCAACGACGGGAGGTCATGCGTGTGAGGAGTGGCTACGACGGCGAGGAGGCTGGGCACAATGGCTTGGTGAGAGGAGGCACGGTGGCGGCGCCACCTCAAGAGGGCTTCCATGGCTGTGGTTCTGGGAATGCCGGGTTGTGTGCGTGCAGCGGCTAGGGATGGGATGCTCCGGGCGAAAGCTTTTGGCGGCAATCTTGCTGGTGGCGATGGCGGCGACGCCCTAGGGCGTTGTTCTCCCCGTTGGTGACATCATGTTGGAGCTCTATCCCTGCTGCATGGGGTTCTCTGGGTGAAAACCCTGTTGAGATTCTGGATGAGTGACAACGGCACCATTGGCATCGTGCCCTCCTTGGTGGCGTCGTTTTAGAGACCCAACTCAGCCTGTGGCATTTTTGGTGACGCCGTTGGTCATGGGAGGCTGCACCTGGTGGCGACGGTCCCGCCGCGATGGACTTGCGGTGTAGCAAGGCGACATCGTGCGGGATGGCAAGCTTGATAGGGGTTGCCCAGCTCACGTGGACGTGATCGTGATTGTGGTGGCAGCCAAAAGTTGCCACATGTTTGTCGAATTGGTTGCTTGCAGCGGACCGTGGCGGCTAGCGTTGCTTGGCAGCTGTCAGTGCGGCGTGGGACCGTGTCAGAGGACGGCGCTTGCGGCAACGTCATCGTGGGACGACTACGCCTGCAGCAGACTGTGGCGGGTTGCTCGGCTCTGCTGGGCTACTCCGGTGCGGTACATTGTTGGTAGACAGCGCAAGTGACTTCTTTGGCATGCTGGCATGACGGCGGAGCTATGTGCGCGGGTTGAGCAACAAGACAAAGTCGACCTGTGGCGGTGGCTTGGCTTCTCGATGGAGACCTTTGGTAGTGGGGCAACATTGCTCAACTTCCAACGGCGACAAAAGAAACGGATCCGTGACATGGAGTTCTGTGGTAGGCGTGGCGGTGCCCCCGCGTGCGATGTCTCTTCGAGGCGACGAGAGCGAGGTGGAGTCCAACGGCGGATGTGGCGAGGCCCCCGTGCGTTGTGCTTTCATGGTGGCGACTGCGAGGCAGCCTGCGAGACATCCTTAATCAGGTGGTATCACTCTGTCGGGTGGAGTGTGGTGTTGCAGCGGCACTGTGATGAAGGGTCTGCATGGCGGTGGCTTTCTCGGTGTGGTGCGGTCTGTTTCTCTCAGTTCCATGTCAACGCGGAGTCACGCCTAAGGGTTCGGCGACTACATGTGTGTGAGACTGTCGGAGGTGTCGCGATAAAGGAGGCTTCGGCCACTGCTAGTTGAGTGGAGTGGTGTGACCGCGTTGATGTCCCAATCCAACCACTCGGGTTTGGCGGTTGTGGAGTTGAGTGTTTACCCGTGTTGACGTCTCAGTCCAACCGGGCGAGTCTAGTTTTTTTTCTTTTCTTTTTTTTCCTGCCTATGGCCTCCTAGGGCTGTAATCTTGTATTTTTTTCTGCTATATTAATAGAAACTCATAATATCTTGTGCGGTTTGTTAAAAAAATTTCTTCCGTCGGCTCTCCGCGTTTGCTGCTCTGGAACCGCGTAGGACTCGGTGCTTCAATGGGCTGGGCTCACTTTTCGATTTCGTGTGGACTGGGCTGCATCCGTTTTAAAAAGCATCTGGACCTGCGCCCGTCGCAAGTGTGGGACACAACAACAACATCCTGCCACTTTGGCTTGATCTTTTTTCACGAGCTCGAGGATGGCCGGTGTGGGGCAAATTTGACACGGGAAGCCAAAGCCTACGTCATGCACTCGTGCTGCGTGTGAAAGGGGAGGTGCACCGCCGCAGCCTGCTGCCATGGAATTCCTTCCATCGCGGCTCGGGCGGCACTTGATCCCGGCCGCCGCCGCCACCTCCCTCCCCCATCCTCCCTCTCCTCGCCTCCGTCGGAGCGAACTGCCGGATGCCCGCACAGCCGTGAGGAAGGTGGCAGCGGGGCCTTTGTCCTTCAAAGCTCATACCAGAGGTGGCTCTATCCAGCGGCAGGGATGTCCCGGTGAGCTGCGCTTGGATTCGACTCTCCCATAGCCGGATCCGTGTGGCTCATCACCAGATCTGGCGAGCCCCTGTCCAGATCGGGCGTGCTCGAGGTGGAATCGAGGGGGGCAGCTTCGGGGGCGAGCATTGCGCTCCCTTTTCGGCTGTCGGACGCGAGATGGTTATAAGCGTGCGGCTGTGGCAGAAGTTGGGCGAGCTGGTGGTATGGCGGCGGCGGCGTCACGGAGCGAGGAGGCAGCGCGAGGGCGGCTGCCCACGGGCGTGAGGTCGGCGGCAGTCGCACACCTGTGAGGTAGCAGCCCGGCAGCGGCCGCACACGTGCGAGGTGGCACGAAGGGGCAGTGAGTCGAGACACCCTAGCGGCGCGAGTGGCTGCGCGGCGGTAGCGGCCCGGCGTGGGGCACGAAGGCGGCCTGGTGGCACAAGTGGCGACCTGGACATAGGGCGCGGAGGTGACCCAGCGAAGCGCGAGGTGGCACCGTTGCGCCGGCCTGACGAGGGTCCGATGCATGGTAGGGAGGAGTGGAGGCAACATGCGGCGCGGCGCGGCTCTCCTTCGACAAATCCTATGTGACGGCAGCCCGCGGGAGTCAGATCTAGAGCCCTGCAGGCCAGATCCAGCGCTCCCAGGGCCTAATCTGCAAGGAGTCCCGACGGCCGGTGTGGGGCAACTGTGCGCGGCGTGAAACGGCGAGAGGTCGTGCGCGTGAGGAGTGGCTGCGGCGGCAAGGAGGTTGGGCACGGCGGTGTGGTGAGAGGACGCACGATGACGGCGCCGCCTCGAGAGGGCTTCCATGGCTGTGGTCCTGGGAATGTGGGGCTGTGTGCATGCAGCGGCTAGGGATGGGTTGCTCGCGGCGAAAGCCTTTGTCGGCAATCTTGCTGGTGGCGATGGCAGCGACGCACTAGGGCATCGTTCTTCCCGTTAGGGAAGTCATGTTGGAGCTCTATCCCTGCTGCACGGGGTTCTCTGGGTGAAAACTCTGTCCAGATTCTGGACGAGTGATGGCGGCACCATTGGCATCGTGTCCTCCTTGGAGGCGTCATTTTAGAGACCCAACTCGGCTTGTGGCATTTTTGGTGATGCCATTGGTCATGGGAGGCTGCACCTGGTGGCAGCGGTCCCGCCGTGACAGGCTTACGGTGTGGCAAGGCAGCTTCGTGCGAAATGGCAAGCTTGACAGGGGTTGCCCAGCTCACGTGGAGGTGATCATGGTTATGGTGGCGGCCAGGGATTGTCGCATGTTTGTCGGATTGGCTGCTTGCAGCGGACCGCGACGGCTGGCGTTGCTTGGCAGCTGTCAGTGCGGCGTGGGACCGCGTCAGAGGACGGCACTTGCGGCAACATCATCGTGGGACAACTAGGCTTGCAGCGGACTGTGGTGGTTTGCTCGGCTCTGCTGGGCTACTCCGGTGTGGTACATTGTCGGAAAATGGCGCAAGCGACTTCTTTGGCATGCTGGCATGACGGCGGAGCTATGTGCACGGGTTGAGCAACGAGGCGAAGTCGACCTGCGATGGTGGCTTGGCTGCTCGATGGAGACCTTGGGTAGCAGGGCAACATTACTCACCTTCCGATGGCGACAAAAGAAACAGATCCATGACATGGAGTTCTGTGGCGGGCGTGGCGAGGCCCCCGCGCACGGTGTCTCTTCGAGGCGACGAGAGCGAGGTGGAGTCCAATGGCGGATGTGGCAAGACCGCTGTGTGTTGTACTTTCGTGGTGGCGTCTGCGAGGTAGCCTGCGAGAGGTCCGGATCTAGTGGTATCACTCTGTCGGGTGTAGTGTGGTGTTGCAGCGGCAATGTGGCGAAGGGTCTGTATGGCGGTGGCTTTCTCGATGTGGTGCGGTCTGTTTCTCTCGATTCCATGTCAACGCGGAGTCACGCCTGGGGGTTCGGCGACTACATGTGTGTGAGACTGTCGGACGTGCCGCGATAAAGGAGGCTTCGGCCACTGCTAGTTGAGTGGAGCAGTGCGACCGCGTTGATGTCCCAGTCCAACCGGGCGATTCTAGTTTTTTTTTTCTTTTTTTCCCTACCTACTGTTATATCAATAGAAACTCATAATATCTTGTGCGGTTCGTTAAAAAAATTTCTTCCGTCGGCTCTCCGCGTCTGCTGCTTTGCAACCGCGTAGGACTCGGTGCTTCAGGGGGCTGGGCTCCATTTTTGATTTCATGTGGACTGGGCTGCATCCGCTTTAAAAAGCATCTGGACCTACGACCCGTCGCAAGTGTGGGACACAACAACAACATCCCGCCACTTTAGCTTGATCTTTTTTCACGAGCTTGAGGGCGGCAACAAGGCGACCAAACTTCAAAGGCGTGGACCTTATGCATTGCAGTCAGGCTAAGAAAACGTTTACAAGTTCAGCTTCAGCATATAATATAATAGCGTTTACAATAAAACACACGTGTTCATCCTCCAAACGTTGGGGACAACCTTGCCTTCTCTCCCTACACACATAACCTGATGGAATGGGAACAACCTCACTATTTAACAAGGTGGGACTAAAGGGTGCGGTGGAGCGGGTTGCATCGACGTTTGTAGCCAGTGGCACCGATCATGGTGCTATCGCTCGATTCCTCTTCTATTGTCTCAAGCGACACCGTACATGTGTGAGCACATAGGAGAGGAAGGCATTGCTAGAGCTGGAGGCGTCATTCACTATCATGCTCGGCCTCGACGGGAGCATGGACCCTTCATGGAACTTGTTCATCGTCCTAAGGATCGTCGCACGAATGAAGTTAGGCGACGAGTGCTAAGAGAAGCCCATTGCCATTCTCGGGAGCAAGTTGGACCACATGACGTTGGACGACAATGGAAGCGGAAGAAAGATGGTGCTGCTTCGACCTTTCTAACATTAGGGTATGTGCCCCTCTGGCAGTTTATATATTTCAACTCATACATATCAAAGTCACTAATCTTTATGACCACCTTTCTATTTAATAATATAGGTTGAAGTCATGATAAACCTCAAGCTATCTTTGTCGGTGTCGCTATGCGAATGAACAACTTAAGGTTAAGAAGGTCCATGAGAAAAAAAAATCGTTGGCACGAGGTTTACGACTATTTGTTCTTGCATAAGTAAATATGGTTTGTATGAGAAAAAATATTTTAGAAGAAGGGAAAAATGGTACTGATGGACACACCATAATGCAATCACATATGTAAACATAATTTTTTGGTGAAAAAACAACCTCATATTGTACTTTCTCGTGGGCTTGGTTAGGCTTTTGGTGCACCATGTACTATTGGGCTTAGGTTCAGCGAAGTGCAAAAGGGGACGTGTTCATGGTTCTATCGGGCCTAACTAGTAGGGGAAAATCTATATAGCTTCTCCAAGTATTTTTTTTTCTAGACCTGAGCAACCGAGTTCGGCCCGGCCCGAGCCCACCGGGCTAAGCCCAGCTCGCACCTCTAATAGGGTGGGTAGTGGCGCTAATTTGCAGCCCAAAAAAATGGGCAGGCTCGACCCGGCCAATTATGTATTTCAATTATTTTTACATGTAAAAATAGTGGGCTCTGATCTTTTGGGTTTTTTTAGAGCGCAGGCGCTGATGAAATAAGCAGTGCACCATCTTCCGTTTCATCGTTAACATCATAACATGGACTGGGCTGGTGCAGCCTGCTGGAAAGAGATAGCGCTTATTGGGCCCGGCAGAGCCTTTTGGGGACAGTTTGGCAGGATCGGCCCAATTTTTTTTTTTAAGAGCCTGAACCAACACAGGATACATATCAATTCCCAGGGCAACATGTCGGCAGCATCCTGTCGTGCAGCGCCTCTGATTCGTTCAAGATCATCACTATGCAGCCAGAGCCAAGGCATAGCCGTAAGCCCGTGACCGTGACGGGACTGTCCCCGTCCACTCTCCAACCATCCGACTCTCCCACAAGCCTGAGGCGCCGGCACGGCATGGTCCGCCGCCGATCACCGGCCGGCCATGACATGCACGCGTGCACGAATGGCTGGCAGGTACCCAACGATGCGTCCTGTCGCTGCGTGCCGCCGATCGGTGGCCGGGGCAGATCTGATCGAGTGGCTGAGGCCGGTCGAGCCGGACCACCACCACGCGAATCATACACCACCAGACAGCAATCGATTCTTGCACTAAATGATTCTGATCAAAAGCAAAAAAATTCTGATGAGACTCTGAAAGAAACTGCAGTGCGCTGAAAACCTTGACTCTAGTTAAATCGGCAAGCAAATCGGTGCTTACCTCGCAAGTCATCTACTACATTACATCTCTACGGGCATCAAGAAGCGTTCTTACAGAAATCGACAACAAAAGGAAACGATTCCTATGGGCCGGAGCGGAAGCACTTATGGGCGCTAAATGTAAAGTCAATTGGCCGAGATCGGCCCGCCTCACAATCATGGGTGGCCTGGGCATACTCCACCTCGGACGCTTTGCAAGAGCACTCAGACTCCGCTGGCTGTGGCGGTGGTGGTCAGACGATGACAAGCTCTGGGACGACACCAACTTACCGTGCTCTACAACGGACCAACTGCTGTTTGCGGCAGCAACATCTATTGATGTTGGCGATGGGGCAAAAACTAGGTTCTGGACTAGTGCTTGGTTGCAAGGACGACAACCATGCGATATGGCACCGCACCTCTTCCGAATCAGCCGATTGCAAGAAAGGAACACTAAAACAGGCGCTAGCAAACAATAAATGGATAAGGGATATTAATTTACGACACCAAAGCTTCTCTACCCAACACTTTGTGGAATTTATTTCGCTGTGGTGCGCAACCTGAGATGTAAACCTGCAACAGGATGTAAGTGACACAGTCCGGTGGAAATTTACAAATAATGGAGAATACACAGCTACCTCGGCTTACCGGGTGCAATTCATTGGATCGACACAAACAAAACATTGGATCGACACAAACAAAACTTTGGAGCAATTGTAGGAAAACATGAGCTCCTCCAAAATGCAAATTCTTTGCATGATTGTTGTTACAAAATAGGATGTGGACATCCGATAGACTACAAGCTCGCAGATGGGCTAACTCTGGAAACTGCCCCTTATGCAGAAGAGCACCAGAGACCACGGCCCACCTTTTCATCGAATGCAGATTCACCAAGCGGGTTTGGGGAGACATTGCCAATTGGACAGCCACAAGCAACTTGCTTCCACATAATTGGCCACAGAGGGTCTCAGTACATCAACGGTGGTTGGAACTGGCTACGACGGTGTGCACGGATCAGCGCAAGCTTAAATCACTCATTATCCTAGTGCACTGGGAAATATGGAAGGTTGCAACGCTAGGATCTTTGACCGCAAAGAATCGACAACGCAACAGGTCACGCAGCTCATTAAAGACGAACGGTCCATGTGGATGATGGTCGGGGCGAAGCACCTAGCAAACCTGCTGCACCACTCCTAGTGTTGGTTCCCTGATTCATCCCCTCGGTGAGGGGTGGGGGGATCGTAGCTTCTCTATTTTTTCTTTCTCTTTTTTACAGCTATGTTGTAACCATATACATTTTTGACATGTCTAGTCCTTCATCCTCTTTTTAATATAACATGCACCTACCGGTCGTTGAAAAAAAAAACTTGAGGCGACATGGTTTGCGTTGTGCGAGTGATGATCCAAGTTATTCCCAGACTGCCTAAATGATTGGGGTGAGCATCGCTACTGCACCAGGAAACAGTCCTGGATCTCAGGCACTTGCAAGCTGGATTAGCATTAGATAGACCATCATCAGTAGACAGTAGTAGTACCACTACCACCAAAAGTTCAGAGTGAGGCGCTGCTCTAACATGAATCCTGCACGGTCTACTCTACCCTAAAGCGAGCCTTTAACTAACACCCTTTCAGGCGCCGCGCACCTCACTGTTCGTGTTCGGCACTCGGCAGTCAGGGATCAGCTGGTCACTTCATCAGCTTCAGATTTCAACACCAATAGTGGACAGAAATTAAGCTCCTGCAGCAGGCGATTTAAGGCGGTCACTGCATCCAGCTCAATGCTCGCAATGGCACTGTAGTGCCTCTAGATTCTAGTAGGTCTCAACTATACTGTTGCAGTAGAATCCATGCACGAGCTCATTGCCCGAGTCAAAATCCAGACCCTGTATGTGCCCTGTGGGTGTTCGTTGTTGTCAGGCTCCACTGCTTCTTGTCAAAGCTTCGCTCCACTTCTGGCTTCAGGTTGCATGTCTCCCAGATTCAGTCATGGCCAAATTTACCTTTTGCTACTACATTACTAGATATAACTGACGACCAAAACTGCTGAGATAAAAACTGGTGCTTTTGAACAGCTCAGACCTAGCAAGGCTCATCTGCATTCCCTGATCTTGACCAGCCGACGCGGTCTAAGTGGAAGCAGCTGGCCTGCTGGTCCATGGATTTGAAGGAAGTCTCTTTAGCAATGTCATTGACGCATCAAAGGTCGCAGTACTCCCAAGGGTCTATATACTACACTGGTCCTCTAATCATATGCAAGTTTGGCGCCCTAGGGGCCGGGCCCACTCTCCAGTTGTCTGTACTCGAGCAGTCTAGCTTACCAATTATGTAGGCACTGATGGAGATTGTGCGCTCGTTTGGACGGATACAGTGAAAGCTTTGCCTATTACAGCCTGCGTTGCTGCATCTGAATGAGTCCAATTTTAACCTGATGCGCGTGTTGCAGCTGAATGAACCTGTCAGAGTCTGGGAGATGCAAGTATGACCGTGGAAAGACAAACAGAACATGAGCTGCTCGGTATAAATTTCATGCTGAGTAAGATTTCGATACACCTTGATGGTCTGAATAGGACTGCTTTTGAACTCATATGGTGTGGTTGGACTATGTGGGAGAGCAGGAGTAGATGCATGTACTAGTCCTGTCCTCTTGTTGTTTCAGGACCATTTGTAATCATCAAGGGATTAAGCAGGTATGGCGCATACAGCTATGGGAGGTCTTGTATCATTTACCGAAAGGCAATGATGATGTTCCTCTTATGGTGAATTTGCGCAAGCAACATGTGTTGCACGAAAATGGAGGACCAGATAGCTGCAATCTTGGATCTCTTTCCAGTCCTGGCCTGGGCCAAAACAATCATCTCACTCCATGCAATTCAATTGTCTGCACTAGCCCTCCAGCGTTTAGTGCTACTTACACAAGAACTGCAGAAATACAAACCGAAAGAAATCCACAGCTGAAATCACATGTTATTACTGCAGAGTTCACTAGCTAGACACATGAAGAAGGTTCAGTATCTAGAGCTAATTTGAACTGCCAGATGAATATCTCCTGCCTGTCTGTTCTTGTTGGTTTTGCTCAGGCGTAAATTCAAAGGAAAGACAAGCTGTTTCAACGGCAGTTCAAGCATGCTAGGTAGCCACCGATAGAGGCATAGAGCGACCTGGCCCCACCTGGATAAACATCAGGGACACCCATATATTTGGCACGTTGTCAAACATATAAATCTGACAATGGGGCTCCTCCTGTTGTGAGGCCCATCATTGCACCAGAGGCACACAGCTAGCTCAATCATGCATGGACACACATAGCAGGAGTGACAGGGAGGAGTAATTTATCTGAAACCAAAGTCTCTTCAGACTGTAACATCCTACTAGCAGTAGATAACCATCAGGAAAAAAAATGGTGAAGGAAATGCAGTTCTCTCCCTGTTGCTCGAAAATTGCAGGCTTGCAGCTGCAGCTCATCAGTTTCATCAGTCATAAGGTTAGAGCAGTATCATGCTCTGGTCCATCCCAGTCACTCACAGTGTAGGCAAGCGCATCTCCCGTATGATTTGTGCTTAAGTGAGCAGGCAGAGAGATCCAGCCACAGGACGCCCCAAGGGACATCATGAGGCGACATATAATAGACTGATGTTGGCTCCATACACTTCATTTTCATCTACACCCTGTGCAGACAATAAAAGGTCCCTTGAGCCAAGAACCAATCAGCTGTACTGTTACACTGGCAACCACTTGGTTCTTGCTCGCAACTGTGAGATTTGTGGCCCAGAAACTCTCCTCTCCTCTTCTCTAGAGTAAAGCAACTAGATTAATCTCGTCAGTAAAATGCTTGATCCCAAGAGCCTTTATCAGGCTTGTAGTTTTGCACTCGTGGCAACTGATGAGAGAACTGCAAATATCTCTGCGACATTCAGATTGCTGAATAGTCGCTACTAGCCTGCTAGGCTGGGCCATGGCCCGCTTGCTACTCGAAGCTCGAAGGGATAAGCCATGACCACGAGTCACTTCCCTGCATGCGCTGCCTTTTGTTCAGAGAAAAGGGCCACGAGATGCTCCAACAAGCTGCCAGGTGCAATCGGCAGAGCGGCCAGCTCCGTTCTGATCCGATGAGTAGCCGCCTAGCCGAGGACGAGGAGCGGCGGCGGTCAGGAAGAGATGGCTGGCTATTTGTCGGTGCGGCCACCTGTCGGCATCGGCGCTCCGGCACCTCGGCTTGCAGCGACCGAGAGGCCGCTGGGAAAGCTAGCTGACGAATCAATTCATTGTCCTTGTCGTCGCGTCCGCGCGTGGCCCTGGCCTGTGTGCCTCCGTGACCGCGAGCCCTGTCACCTTGCGCCGCATGGAGACTGGAGTCAGCCGGACGAGAACGAGAGCATGGAGTGGAGCAACGTGTTGAATTACCAAGATTGTGCGGACCGTGTGTTCATCTAGTATCTTCTTGCCGGAACGCGGAGGTTTTTTATCATCAACCTCTGCTAAAAAAAACGCGTATCCTGCAATGTCGGTTGCATGCTGAAAGCCTGGGCCTTTTTCGATCGCCATCGTGACAGATCGAGACAAGTATGGATCTGTCGTGCGATTAATGGAGAGAGAGAGGTTGCTGTTGCTGCACCAGTAGTGCGAAACATCTGGCGACTGCAACATTTACTTGCCGCCATGCCGATCCGGCTTCCGGCAGGTGATGCCATCAACGGAAGCGGGCAGCTAATTTTCAGGGTCCGTTTAGTTCCTGAACTCCCAACTTTGACACTACGTAAAAAGAAGATTACCCATCATATTAAACTTGCGGTACATGCATAGAGTACTAAATGTAAACGAAATCAAAAACTAATTGCATAGACATAGAGTACTAAATGTAGACGAAATCAAAAACTAATTGCATAGAGTACTAAATGTAGACGAAATCAAAAATTAATTGCACAGTTTTATTGTACTTTGCGAAAACTAATTGCACAGTTTTGTTGTACTTTGCGAGACGAATCTTTTGAGCCTAATTAGTTAATATTTTGACAATAATTCACAAATACAAACAAAACGCTACAGTGTGCTATAGTACTACAACAGTGATTTTGTATCTTCAAAGAATCTTTTGAGCCTAATTAGTTAATATTTTGACAATAATTCACAAATACAAACAAAACGCTACAGTGTGCTATAGTACTACAACAGTGATTTTGTATCTTCAAAGTTGGGAGACTAAACAAGGCCTCAATTGTGTGTTCAGTAGACAATAAACTGACTGACCCAATATCAATGCCTGAAAAAGAAAACAAGAACTGCCGATCGATTGACAGAGTTTTCAATTTTTTACGCGGGATATATGAATCCCTCGAGAAATCCAACCAACCACAAACATCACAACTTCCAGTGCATAAAGGAGAGCACATGTTACGTGTACACAGAGCAGCAAGTGAAGAACACGTATGGGTTTTGATATATTACAGACGGACATGAACACCAAGTGTTTGATGATTACATGACACGAACAGGGGGTGGCGGAAGCAGAGAGAGGCTACAGACAAGACGGAAGAATTTACCACCAGCTACCGCGTTACAAGTCCCACGAATTGCCAAATCCTTATTTATTTACCACACTGACGACGCCACCATGGAAAGAAATTCCATGCCCTTTCGTCCTGATCCGGGCGGTGATCGATGCAGCCGCCGCCATTGCAGCGGAGCTTGATGCAGAGGGCTACTGCTGCATGGAGCACTCGGCGGGGAGGCCCTGCGCGTAGCGCTTGGGGTCGGTGCAGTAGTTGTAGATCATGTACTTGCGCTGCACCCAGCGCATGCGCTGCTGCAGGGTGAGGTCGAGCTCCTGGTTGTACCAGTCGCCGGCGGCGGCGCCGGCGGAGCCCTCGGTGCCTACGGTGGCGCCGCAGCGGGTCTTGCCGCCGGCGACGGCGACGCAGGCGTCGGCCCTGAAGTTCCGGTAGGAGGCGGAGAAGGGGGCGTGGGACCAGTCCGTCTTCACGCGGCCGCCCTGCGTGGCCCAGTCGTCGGCGTTCCAGAGGCTGGAGTAGAGCCGCATCGGCTGGTTCTTGGGGAACGCGATCCCCTTGCTCTCCAGGTTCCGGAAGTCCCTGATCGGCAGGTCGTCCACCATGAAGCTGCACATCCATCCATCGACCAAGAACATTGTCAGTCAATCGATCGACACTCTCTGATTGATCAAGAACAGAACGGAAGTGATGAACAGCAGCTTACATGACGTGCTTGGGGTTCCAGAGGATGGAGTAGGTGTGGAAGTCCTTGGTGGGGTCGAACCAGAGGCGGAACTGCTGCTCGCGCTGCCCCTGCCCCTGCGTGAACACGTTGGTGTGCAGCGTGTAGGGCTCGCCCGTGACGTTCCCCAGGAACTCGAAGTCGATCTCGTCGTGGGTGTTCCCCTGCGACGACAGCTGCAGAGGTACGGTACACATTGATCGATCGATCAGCCAGCAGGCCAAAAAATCAAACAAAACGCACATGTGATCCTCATCATCAATGGGTTCTTACGTAGTAGGCGGTGACGGTGCCGGCGGAGTTGCCGGGGACGAGCTTGAGCTGCATGTCGATCTTGCCGAAGAGGTACTCGTGCTTGGACTGGAACCCCGAGCCGGAGGTGCGGTCGAGCGTGAGCGTCAGGAGCTGGCCATTGTCCCGGATCTTGCCGCGGCCGTCGCCCCAGGTGATGTCGAACTCCTGGTTGAAGTTGGCGGCCGCAAGCGCGGCCGAGCAGGCGAGCAGCACGCCCAGCACCAAAGAGACCCGAGCAGCCATGGTTGTAAGGAGAAGATACCAGAGGAAGAAGATGTGTGGAGCTCGAAGGAAAGGAAAAGGAGAGATCGAGCTGGTGTTTTGTGAGTGGAGAATGCGGGGGGCGTGAGGGGTTTTATAGGGGGTTTGGGAGAGATAAGAATGGCAGAGCGTGCCGGGTGGATGGTTCCGCGATCGATCGAGTAGCCAGCCCAGCCAGCGAGCCCCAGCCGTGTGATCTTGGAGGTAATGCGTGTGAGTTGGCACCAGAGGTGGAAGAGCAGCGCAGGACGCTGCGGCGGGGTAGCAGCAGCGGCTTGATGAGGGACAGGGGACGCCACGGCGACGGCACAGGCACACGCGCAGCAAGATATTTAAAATCGATCGGGACGTGCAGCGGATTCATCAATCATCACTGACTGATGCATGACAGGGCCCCTCGCCCCCTCCTCGCGAGCTGGATTTTCATTTTTACTTGCAGTACTAGTGCTACACTTACCTCGCTTTGAACGGTGAAACCTGCTGGGATTTTTGTTAGAAGTCCATCAAGTAGCTTTACCGGTTTCATGTATGGATTGTAGTCGTTGATCACAATTCACACCGTTCGCATATGTTCGTTTTGTTTTCCTTGAGAACACACACCATTGGCATGTTGTACCACTGCAATTTCCCACTGCACCTCTTGTGGACATGGAAAGTGTTCCAAGCAGAGTGAGGTGCTGTTGAACGTGAAGATGCAATGGTACATTCTCACAAGTCACAACCATGTTCTGGCTGCTCATTCTAGGTGCCTGAACTGAACTGGTCGTACCGACAGTCGACGGGTATGCATTTTGTAATAAAAGTACTCTATAAACAAAGAGACTAATGCGGCGAGGCGCTAAACGCAAGTCAAGTACAAGCACCAATGCGTGATAAAAAAAAATGGCGTTGTGATGACTGCTGGCACTATTGTACGCACTGCATCAGCACTACCGCAGCCCTATCTTGATTCTTGCGTTGAAACCATAACCTGTCAGGATATTACTCTGTCGAAGGCCATGGTCCAAATTTTTCAACTTATTTTATCAAAAATGTGTTTTCTTTAACTGAGTGACATCATGGGCCAATAAGATAGTGCGCAAATATCACAATGTCTACTGTTAGGTATACTTGGGATATTGCTGTTAATAATCCTTATCGTTTTAGTTTTGTACAAATTAAACTATTCTAAAATCTAAATAGAACATGCTAAAATTTATAGTACCAAATAAATACGCATGATGAGCTTAGCTAAGATGATTTGATATGATATACGTTAACTTTTTCTATAATGTTTGTCAAATATGCTACATTTTCGAATGGATGGATCATGGAGTAACACTATTTTTTTTTGTTTATATCCTCGAAAAACTCAGTTTATCATCATTTTGCACCAACGCAGACTGCACCAGACCCATATGTGTTTAGCATCCACCTAGAGCGTACAGAGTACTCCTGTCTCGGATCAGAAGATTAATAAACGATGAAATTATCCTGAGTACTGTTGGTTGCTGAACTTGAGAGCATCACCTCAGTCCTCAGCATAAAACAGCATGCACGTTTCTTCGGAAAAAGAAAGGGGGGGGGGGGGGGGGGGGGGGGGGACTTGGTCTGGCCGTGTCATTCTTCAAGTCCACCTTAAGCTGACACGGAACTCATACAGCACATCCACACCGTGTAGTACGTACGTCGGACGATGCACTTACTGCCCTAACCACCGCAGATCATGCTGGCAAATACATGGCACGGCGTGGTTAAGGGAGCGAGGCACTACGGCTAGTATTTTCTCACGGCGGGCCGTACCGTACCGTACGTGCCTCCTCTCCTCAAGTTGGCACGATGATGGGGGGTAAGGGTTCCTGTGACATAACATAACTTTCCCCGTGCAAGAGGTAGAGCCGGACTGGTCCAAGAGCTAAAACCTCCAAGCTCACAAGTGAACTCGTGAAAATCCTAGACAAATCTACGGGCATGTACGGGGCACAACGGGGCCCGTATGTATGCGTCGTTGCTATCCTCTGCGTAGCCAACACTAGAAAATCCAAAGTCTGAAAGTCCTTGTTTGACATCAGAAAAGGGTCAAGCGAATAATGCAAGTGCGGTAGCGGCATAGCGCGCACGGTGGCACGGGGCACGGCCAAAGACGACACTACTGCCGCTCCGTACGATACGACTCCGGCGGATCTACTGCTTCCTACGAGCTCGTACTGCCACGGCGCCCTGGGTGGGTGGATGGGGGGGGGGGGGGGGGGGGGGGGGGGGGGGGGGGGGGCAATGATCGGGTGCCAGCTCGATCGATCGTCGGTTCGATGATCGGCGGCACGGACGACGGGATGGGCCAGACCGCCATACGCCCATACCATCACCACCGATCGATGCTGCTGGTGTCATGCACGGTCACGCATCAGGCGTTGCGAGCTGGGGCCTGGGAGGCTGGGATGACGAGCGATGGATCGGAGCAGCTAGCTTAGCTTAGCTAGCTGGCGAGGCGAGGCGTATTGAATTTGGGATCGGACGACGGGGTTGAAAGCTCACACGCATGGGCGTGGCCGCGTGCTCCCCCCCCCCCCTGTCGTCGCCGGGGCCAGATCATAGGGGGCCATGGGGGGCGCCATTGGGTCCGTCGCGTCGAGTCGCAGAGCGCGGAGTTAGACCCCTGCCGGGCGCACGGGGCGCCCCCCGCCGCACGCCTTAAACGCTAGCCGGGCATCATCAATTTGGCCGCAGTGAAGTGCAGCCACGCGCTATCATTGGCAATGGCCGATCGCCAATGATTTTTCCATTTCATGAGTATGGGGTTGGGTTCGCTTCGTGGGCGCTGGGCGTGTTGATTACTTGGTTACGGACGGGTCGCCGCGCAATTACTTGGCGTGGTACTGCTACGGGCGTACGGGAACGGGGTCTGTCTGGATGACACCGGCAAATGAACCATCAACGAAGGACTGCTCCATGTACATACAGTGGCAACGAGCGCGCACGCTGCCTCTGGAACGAACGTACGGATCCGCGAGATCTCCCGAGACCACGGATCGAGCCGATGGACTCGAGCGCCGACCGCGTGCGCAAGGGCACGCTGGCTGCGTGTGCCAAGCCGGGAACGGGCGGCATTGCCACGCGCGCGGCGCAGGAAGATATGGCGTCGTCAGGCCCTATCCATGGCCCGGGGCCCCCGCGTGGGGTCTCGTCCCCGCCCGTGACGGCAGTGCGCGGCGGCTGCTTTCCAGCCTGGTTTCTTCCCCCGGCCCGGTTCGGCTCTCGATCGGTCGCGCAGGCCGCCGTGGCCGTGCATGCACCCCGCCGCGTCTTCGCGCTCCGTCGCCGACTCGTCGTGTCAACCCTGCTGCTCTGCTGCGGGGACGGGACGAGGGGCTGTGCTGTCACGTGCTGTCCTCGCCTGCACGGCCGTGGCCCGTGGTCCCGTCCCCACATCCGCGCGCAGCGGCGCAGGCCCAGGCGTGTCGCGTTGCTACTTCTTCTGCTGCCCCAGCTCGGTGCGCTGCTCGCTTATCCGATCCATCGCCTTTTGGCTCACGGGGTACGGGCCACGGGTCGGTATCCGGACTCCGGAGCCCCCCACCGACGCCGAGGTTCGGTGCACCTTGCATGGTGGCCATCGCTCGGCAACGGCAGGGGCTCTCGAGTCTCGCCTCCGGAAGCCGAGCGACCCATATCCGATGAATGGATCCAATCATCCAGTCCAGCCAAAAGGGTTTTCTAATCTCCATCGTCCCGTCTCGTCTTCACCATCACCAGCTAGGTGTGTCCAGGCGGGCAGAGGCACAGCTGCTGATTCGAATCATTGTTTGGACGCAACGCCGCGCCCCCATTTCATGCACGGCATTGATGCCCCACGGGAGGGCGAGGCAGCCGTCGTCGTCTCTCACCAGTCTCCCTCCCTCGCCAATGCCCATCCTCGGCCGGGGCCCCCGCATGCTGCGTCACCAATTGATCCACGTCCCCTCTCCCGTTTCATTCAGCGTAGGACCGACAGCCCTGGAAACGAAATGAAATCTAGTAGGCTGCGGGGCCAATCGCGCGCGCTGCGTCCGAATCCGCCAGCAGGGAAGGGCTGCTGGCTCCTGGCTGCCATTGCCCATTGGTGATGCACGCACGCACACGCACGGGATTGCGGCTTGCCTGGGCGGGGCAGGCTCCCTCTGTGTGGCTGCGTACGGCGGGGGCCGAGGTGGGAAGGCGACGCGGGAAGGACGTACGGCGCTGCGCATGCATTGCATGCTGCGGGCTGGCGAAGCAAATGGTGGCAACCAGCTGTTGCGCTAATCATGGTCCGGCGCTGCCCGTCCGCTGGGTCCCGGCCGCCCGGCGTGTCAGCGTCGTGCTCCCCTGTCGATGCCCTCCACGTGGCGGCTGCCGGTTCGTGCATGTTTTCTACTCGCCTTCGCCTATACTCCGTACCTACTAGTATCTGGGCTGCGAACATGCAACCATGAACCCTAGCACTCGTATCCGTAGGAGGGAGATTAGGATTAGAAAGATTTATTTCACACGGTTTAGCTCTCCGATCCATCAACTCCTACGATTACTGTTGCTGGTGGACTGTGAGGAGCCTCACCAGTCAGTCAGCACGCGAAAGGTGAAGCTAGCGAGGTGAGATCCAGCCGAACCAAGTGTAGCACTCGCAGTTACCTGCTAGCTGCCGGCGCTATTTTGATCAGCTCATCCTCTTTTCTCCGCGTTTTTTGCAAAGAAGTTCACTTCTGCTTTCTGTGATCCAAGCCAGCTCACTTGATTATGAGCACCAGTTTTTTTTTTTTTTGAGGGAGAGAGAGGAATTAGCACCGGCTCCAATCTGTGTATCCGTCGAACAGGCCCAATTGTTCTTAGGTGAGTGTGGTGGATCGGCACGTTTTCGCTCGGAACTGGCCCATCGGGAATCTCCTCGCCCTCCATGCATGGTGGGCTCAAGCCCGTTGTATGCCACCACAGGCCTAAAGGATAGAAGCCCATACACGAGAAAAATATCCAGCCCACCTCTAGCCTTCTACAAAGTTGCACGCTACTTGGGCCTTAGCGTTCATGTGTTCACCGGCTTGGCGGCGGCCACCGCGCAACCGCCATGGCGGCAAGCTTCCGCGCCCCTCGCGCGGCGGGGAACCCCCGTTCCCGGCAATCGATGCTGCTTTCTTGGAGGGAAATTGGGATGAGATCGAGTGCCGAGGGCTTGTTTGGATAGTGGTGGATTGAAGTGGAATAGAAGGAATTGGAAGGAAAATTAGTTTATTTTAGACTCAATCACTTTCGTTCCACTTCAATACTGTTCCATCCAAATTAAGGCACGGACACTACCAATTCACACAGTTGAAAGCACTCTAGCCACTAGGTGTCATGATGAACGACTGAAAACTGCCATCAAGTGCAAAATGCCCACTGGCTTCTTCTGTAGGCTTCATATCGATCTACAGGCTCCTTTACATTTGATAATTCCACACCAAACAGTTTCGGAAATCGATGAAGGGTACAACGACACGCAACTGCACGAGTCGGCGAACACTTCTGTAGTAAGCAGTTAATTTCCTGCAAGAGATTGGCGATCTAGCCACACGTACAGAGTGCAGACACAGAGCAAGCACCAGTGGCAAGATTTTGAGAACGGATATATATCAAGCGCTTAAACACAATTAGAATTGCCAATAGTCACGGTCTCACGGAGCAAAAAGGTAACTGCAAGTTATTTTTTGAAAAAAAAAATGAACTTTTCAGGCAGTAGGATATAGAGAGAGAATATTTCAGACAAATCAATAAAAGGATCAGATTTGTTGCAGAATATAGCATGCAGATGTATATTCCACGGCATGCTATGGTGCACGACAGCTTGAGCTATACCATCATATGCAGATGCCAGCAGGAGCAGGTTACAATCATATGCAGATGCAGATGCTTGCCGTCTGTGGAGTTGTCACTTCCCCTCCAAGCATAACGGTGTGGTCGACATCTGGTGTAATATTGTTTCAAATGGCATAAACCCTATCTCCTCACTCAGTTGTAACTCCTCGTCTAAGGGCAACATACTCTGTAAGGAGCCTCGCTCCGTCCATTACCGACTTCTGCCGGCATCAGTGGTAAAATCTACAGATGGGGATACTCATCCCCTCCATTGTTCCTTAAAAAAACAATTCTGAATTTCTGATGCTATGCGCCGCATCAACTGTTGGTGCAGTGTTTGGTGCTGGCCCACCATCAGTACTTCGCGACTAAAACCCAACCCGCACCCGGCCCAAAAGGATAGCAGCCCATACACTTGGGCCTTCGCGTTTCGATGCCTCCTCTCGTTTGTCGTAACCCCGGCATGGCCACTTCGTCATCTCTCCCAGTCCCACCGCCACCGGCCACCGACCGCCCTCGCCTGAATAGTCGCAATCAGGTGCCCTGGGCAAGAGTTGAGCATCACATTCATCAAACTGATGAATCATATCGATTTCTGCAGACTTTTCAACAGTGCGTCTCGTGCGCGCAGCGCATGGATTCTTCTGTTACCCCATAGTTCCATGGCACGGTGTATTGCAACTCTGCACAACGAGTCACTGAAGGTTTCGTTCTGTAACTGTAAGGATCAGACTTTATTCCCTGCAAATTGGCGATCTCGTTCTACACAGTTTGTACATTGGAAGAGAGTGATGTAAAATTGTAAACACATTTATACGCAGATCCAAGCAGGTGCACGCCTGTAGAGGTTTCCCATCCTGAAATTTCTGATGTTACGTACCACACCGTCAACTGTGTGTGGTGGCGGATCTGAATCTCCGGGAGCCCTAGCAACGCAGCCAATGCTGCGTGCCATTTATGGCAACGCCGTGTACCCCCAGAGCAGAGGCGAGCGAATGATTCGACGTCTGAAAAGCACGCACACCGCTCGGCTGCAGAACCCAGAAGCAGTCGTACGTCCCGGCGAATTACACTGTCACGCCCCACGCAGGACGACGACGACGGAGCCATTTCATCCAGGATTGCTATCCCATCACTGGCGAAACGAAATGTCACTGCCTCATCCACTCTACGATGATGTAGGATCAGCTAATCATGTGGTACATGCCGGACACATATACAGGCAGGATTCCTTTGAAGTGTGGAACTGAAGTTTGATTCAGAACTGAAGCTCCCTTACTTTGAAATATCGGTATCTGACTTGCCTGTTTTTGAACTTGAAAGTTTGATTCTGAAAACTTAGTTTTTGTGCAGGCACGGCTGCGTGCAAATCGACTGCCGCACGTCAACGACGTAGGCGGCATGCGTTTTTGTCAGTTCCTCGGAGACACTAGGACTTGTTGCTGATGCTTGTCTCACTCGCCAGTCGCCACCACCTCATCAAATCATGGAAGCTAAAAGCGGAAAGGGATAGAGGAGCAGCTGGAACAAAGGCCAGAAACATAAATAAACTTCTCACTTTATTTGAGCCAGGCTTTGCTACTTACAATGCTGCATCTACCGGCCCATCCCTCGCTCGCTACGTTTTTAGTATGAAGCAGGAGCGGGTAGCTGTCTTGAGACAAACGCTAGAGAACGCTGGGGACGAGCCAAGAAAAGCTTTGCGATCGACATCATCGCGCAGGAACCACAGGAGAAGTGATCGATCATGGGCGATGGCTGCAATTTGCGACTGCAATTTGGACGTTTCAGTTTGCCTTTCCTGAATACTCCTCTCTCCAGATCAGTCCACACTGATGTATGAAAAACATGGAGGGTTTTTGTTTTTCTTTCCCCTCCATGTGTGAGTGCAGAGTGCAGACCATATGTGTAGTTCCCGAGCAGTAGTACTATGTATAGTACGAGCCGCGACAAAGATCGAAGGCAGAAAACCACGCAAGGAGGAGTCACTGTTTCAGCGCAGCAGCAGGAGTTAAGTAAGGCATCACGTCACGTTCGCAGAGCTGAAAGCCATTCAACAAACCATCGCCTTTTACAGTACGTGTATGTGTACAATACAGTAAACTGTACTTACGCAGTGCAAAGTACTTGGTAGACTAGTAAGTTGATGAGTACGTTAGACAGTGTGGTATCTTTTAATAAATACGGCAAATTTGACTGTTCTTTTATTCCTCCTCCCGCGCGCAATGAGCAATGCACGAGCTAGAAGCTCTCCTCGATTTCTTTCTCTGAACTTGTATTTCCTCGGCAACGCTCCTGCAAGCAAAGTTTCCTGTTTTTGAACAAGGTGTCCGAAGCTGTCAGTAGCAATTAACGGCATGTGTTGCGTGGTCTGTGGAGCAGAGGAGCTGAGAGCTGCACGTACTACCGATGAGGCGAAGACTGAAGAACTGCCACCTCTATGATTTCAGCGCAACGCAGAGCAAAGCAGTCCAGTTCCTCGGGGTCGGGGACATCCCCCCACCAACCGTACCGCTGCGCTGCTGACTCCTCAGCCATATGCGTTCATGGCATACGAGCTGGATCGACCAGTCTACGCACGCTATCCTCGCTTACCCTAGCCTAGAGAGGAGACCCCCGGCACCACTGACCACTCTCACTTAGCAATTGAATGGGGACTCGTCCAGCTGAGCTCACTTTACTGCTGAAGAAGGCGGCATGGGCAATTGGGCATGTCCATGGGTCGCGCCTTCTTGCTTGCATTGGAACATCCTACTCGTACTGCACGCAGGGCATCTAGGCGCCTCGCCGACGCCTTGCGCTGCACCGGTGAGCATGGAAACGGCAGCAGGTCAAACGCGCCTGGCCGGGTAGCATTCCTCCGTGCGTGTCTCGTCGACGTCGACGTCGACGCCTCCCATACCGCGCGTCCGCGCCGGCGCCATCCACGGCGGCCTCGAGCCCCTCGATCCTTCGCGTTGCCCGGCGCGTGCCGGAACTGGAGCTCCCTCCTTTCCTCCTTCATTTATCACGGCAACGCACGCACCTCCGGGGCCGGCCGGGGGTCTTTTCTCGCAAAGTGAGGGAAGCGACGGGGGAGAGTGAAGGCTCATCAATGTGGTTCGGTGGGTGCGGCATGGCGTCGCTACCTGCGCTGCGCTGCGCCGAGGGATGGGGCTTTTGCTCTTCTGCTGCAGGCGTCTCTTTTTACTACTACTCGGCACAGTCAGTACCTTAATCTTCACCATTACTTACACCCTTTGCTTAATTTTCACCTCTACAAATTCTACCTTAATGTTCAGGGAAACTCCGATGTTATTGGATCCTCTAACTACTAAACGGCAAATCCTGCTCTGCCTCTCAGTGCGGAGTTACACGCGGTTAGCCGGGCTCGTCGCTGCAGCAAAACAATTACTGCTTGGTCGCGGTCAGAGGTCACCACGCGCGCCGCGCGCTGTTAAAACCCAGGGCCGGCTCGTCTAGCTGCTCTTCCAAGAGTCAGTCGAGTCCCCTTCGTTTCGCCACCGCCTCACCTGAGCACCTGCCCGCCCGCCAGCCCGTGGCTCTCCCCATCCCGTCGTCTCCTCGCACGTCAAACTCTGCGCGCCCGTGCGCTGCCAAACCAAACCAAAAACCAACCTCGACCAGGCGCCGTGAGCGGTGATCCCCATGAGGCGGCGGCGGTGGGCGCGCGCCGCCGGCGCGGTGTGCCTGGCCGTCGTGGTCGTGCTGCAGCTCGTCGCCGCGGGCGAGGGGAGGCGGCCGCTGCTGCCGCCGGAGCGCGCGCGGGGACACGCCCACGCTCACAGTGGGAAGGGGCTGCCGCCGCCGACGGGTAGCACATCATCGTCGCTGCCCGTGCACCATGACGTGGCCACAGCCGGCGCGTCCGTCAGCTTCAATGCCGCTGGCGCCCGGTGCAAGAGCAACGGGCGAAAAGCTGGCGGCGCTGCCGGAATACCAGCCGCTGCTGGTGGCGCTGCATGCGCCGAGGACGACGACGACGACAAGCGGCGCATCCCGACGGGTCCCAACCCTCTCCACAACAGATGATCGCTGCTCCTAGGCCGCAAGGAATCGGTGCCAAACAAGAGTCAGAGCAAGAGCAAGAGGTTCAGGGCCTCAGGGGAACAGCAACATGCACAGCCAGCAGGCATGCATTGCATTGCAGCGAAGCTCTTGCCGTCTTGGTATTTGCGAGTTCATCCCCTGTTCTCTCTTCCTCTGTTCATCATGAACACGGACTAGATAAGATAGTGATCTAGCGGTAGCTCAGTTCAACGGTGAAATTTTTTGGATGGTTAGATTCTTCTACCCATTTCCTCTTCTTTTTTCGAGCTTCTGTCAGCCAGCACCCGGTGTATATTCTGCCTAGCTGTTGGTCTCTTGTCGTTCTGTCAGAAAAACAAGAATTGCTGGGCTCAGCTCTCTCCCAGCTTTCCTCCGCGGGGTGTTTGTTCCGATCCTGGAAATGGAAGATTCTTCTGTTCATCATATCTGAATTGCTTCTCTCTGTCCGGCCGGCACATAAGCTTCACAAGGCACACGATCCTCTCTCTGAACGCAAAGATTTCCAGGGATCCTACGAGTATCATATCTCGTGTAGGGCCTCTGTGATCATGGCAGGAAGGGTAGAAATTCTAGTATTGGGGGACGGTGAAAAAAAAAACATAAGCCGTGTTTTTAATTGCTAGCTACTCGGATAACACTGTTCTAGCCCATCACCTGAACTGCTCTCTTCGAACGGGCAAGTGTTAATGGCCTTGTACCCTTTTGCCTGTCCTTGGTCTTGATCAGTATAGCATGCCTGTGATGCTTGAATTGAAGGCCACTCTGCACACATGTCTTCTCAGATTTAGTACTGGCGCCAGGACAATTGCTGGGCATGATAAAAGTCAGCCAGCCAAGCTGCCAATGTGTGTATCTCTGACTCTGAAGATATATGATCCCAGGAAAAAGGCTGTGGCCGTCTACGGTGACCGCTGCTCTGCTCCTAGGTGCAATTGCAATGAGTAGGAGACGTGCTCTATGGGATTGTTCTTGGTCCAGAACAAGAAATCTCTTGCTGCCAGCTCTTCAAACTTTGGTTGGAGATGCAGTGGTGGTCCAGCAACAATCTCCAATCCAATCCGTTTGGTTCTTGGCAATGGCTCCTGGAGCCTTTCTGTGGATGGCAGGAGAGTAAAGTTTTTACAGATACAAAGGCTGTCCCCATTCCTATCCTAGTCTATTTGTGGTAGGAGTAAAGGCTTGTGCTCCTGGGCCTCAGCTGGTTCTTGTCCTCGGGGAGGCTGGGAGGGAAATGGCATGTGAACTCTGTAACCATCCAAAAGCATGTACCGGCAGCAGCTGCCGTCGGGGTTTTCATTCATCGGCTGCTGGAGATTGGGTGGTCCAATGCTCTGAACTCTGATAGAGCTCAATGATACCACTACAGATCATATGAAGCGAAACCGCTGTATCATCGTCGTGCACATATTGGAATCCACGATTCAATATGAAAACAGCCTTCCCAGTGTAACAAACCAAAAGATAGAACCACCATAACATTATCCACCAACTACTGGCTTAGAGTGCTCGGTTGCAGCGACTGTTTGCAAGTCCATGATAGAAGTCATTTCTACCAATTGAAAGCCTTACCACATACTGGCCTACTGGGTGGAAGCTGGGTACAGTCAACAAGGTAACCGGCATTTTAAATAACCAATACATTTACAGTTTTACAGCTTCCTGATAAGAAGAAACAGCCTCTGATCCAGCTCGAAGCTAGCTGCACTGGAACTATCGCACCTAAGCAGCAGCAGGAGGCCACCAAAAGATGCATAGATCTCCCTGGAATGAGGGTATGGGGTATTGAGTTAGAAAATGTAGCACATAACAAACTGGGAAGAAACACTTAGCTGAGAAATAAACATTGATTCGGGTATGCCAAGAATGTGCGCACATCAATCTATATTGCAATTTTGCTCACTGACATACTTAGGGCTTAACAAGATGAATAAAGTTTAAAATGTAGCAATGCCATGCACTCCAACTGTTTCACAAAATAAACTGCTCCAAGTAACTAAGCCCACTATCTGTAATCATGTATTCATAGTTACTGCTCAACTGAAGGTCTATAACCCATACATCAGATTCGTCTATTAAGACTGTCACTTTAAATAATCTTGCTTCTTCCTTTGGGTAGAATAACCTTGCAATTATTTTCCATTTGTTTGAGACTGCTAGACAAGAACATCTAGTATATAAAACCTAACCCATGAAGCTTCCATTGATCAAATGACATGATTTCTTCAACAATTAGCAATAGACGGGCACATGGCCACAAGCCAAGGCAGTATAACTAGAGACATTTTACTTTCAAACGCCATGTATATCTCTGAAGTAATTTCATCTTAAAACATAAAAGAACAACCTTAATCAATAAGACTACCTTAGAAATTAAAATTTAACAGGATCCAATAGACCATGTACTAGTGCTTGCTAAGAATTGGCAAGACATTAGGCATATATCACGAGAAAAACATGACTTGCATCCTCATATTTATGTACTTCAGAGACTGTTACCATGTGGGATCAATCATCCCTGTTCCAACTTATGTTGAGGAACATTTCTGTAACTTTTAATTAGTTATACAGGATTTTAGTAACTTGGTAGTGCAATTGTAGGTCACAATCACCTTTAGTGGTTCATATATATGAATTTAGGGCCCAGAAAAATGTGCAGAACAAGGAAAGAAACCAGTGTAACACTAAATGATGTAGCATCGTACACACAGAATAATTGTCCAAGTTTAAAGAAGGCATACACTTTAGTAGATGAACTGGTGGAACTGTCGTCTGAGATCTTGTAAAGCTTTCCATGCATGACATAGTCAAACTTGTCAGCAAGTGTTTTCCTTCCAGCCTGAATGAAAGGAATGGAATCATATTATTAATCCAATAAAAATTGCCTCACGGAAGACAAGTCAAAAGAAACAAGAAACATATCGTGGCACCTAGAGCACATTCGGATCTGTATTTCCATCACAAAATTGTCACTATGCCAAGATCAAGTTATGAGAGGAATTAGGTTCGTTGCATCACCTGTGTGTAGTAGCCAGTGTCTGGTGTTCCATCCAGATTCAGAGTAGGAGCTATCACCATGTTGAATTTGTCGCCAGCACGCAGAGGAAAGATCTCAGTAGCAACATCTAGCTGCATGTACACTTGCTCGTTATGAGCTTCGACGCGAGTGACTGTCCAAGCACAACATGGGGAAAAAACAACACTACATCAGCCCATATTTGAAGCAAGAGAAATCCGAACACTCATGTTTCAAGCACTCAAAGGACTGCATAACATAGAGCAAAGTAAGCAATCACTAACAACTACTTACAGGACGTATTCGCAGAATTGGAACAGGAAAGCACATCATGGACTCAAGATTACTGTAGAAAAGCTAGCGATAAATTACCTTTGTCGAACTTCTTGCCATCAGGATCGAGCCTGCTCACACTGAAGTTCTCGTCGAAGAGATACTCGACCATTTCCCCTGTAACACGAATTAAGTTCACAAATCACAACAAAAAAAAACACAGAGAAGTTCAGCATAGCAAATAGCAGTCTACTGCAGTTCTATTGCATAACATGGCAGTCTGAAATTGAGGAAATTATTATGAGCATGATAGCGATAAAGTGCCGCTTGGAACTGAGGCTTCTACATCCTCATTTCGTCCACTCTCAACATCAGCCCACACCCACAGGACCGAAAGACACAGACTTTGTGAGGATGCAGAAGCTAAGCCTACGCAGCTACGCTAGCAGTACTTGAATACCATATACTAGCGGCAAGGAAAAATCAAGGGAGAAGAGCACTGGATAAGGAAGGGGAGCAAAGAAATCTAGCAAGAAGGACACTAGACTGGAAGGGGGAGAATGAAATCAAGCCAGAAGAACTGAAGAAAAGAACAGGTGTCACTGGAGCGGAACGGGAAGAAAGAAATCAAGGAAGAAGAACGCCAGATCGAGAACTGGAAAGCCAAGGAACTCACCGGAGGTCACCGCCGGATCGCCGACGGCAGGTTCGAGTGGTGGTCGCAGGCGGACAGGCGCACAGGAAGAGCGGGCGGCTGCGTCCGGCGTGTGTTGCGGCGCTGCGGCTTTGTGCGGTGTGAGAGTCGGGGGCTAGGGCACGCAGGGAGCCGTGTGTAATGGGGCAGTAACTGGGCCTGGAGTGGGCCGTATCCAAGAACATTCTCGGAAAATCCCACCCACATCCGTAGACGTACGTGATACAGGAAACTAGGGTAACCTCACGGATTCGTGCAACGCAGATTTAGCTTCGTGAACGGCTACGTACAAAGCACCAGCGCAGTCCATCATGTTAAAAAAAATTACATAGATGTGATGGTTGCTTGTTAGCCTACGTTATAACACTGATTGTTTTAAGCTTGCATCATTTGTTACTCCACATGTACATGCTGTTGTTGTTGTGATTGTTAGCCTATGCTATGACATTAATTGTTAGCCTATCCACGTTACAAAATGATTGTTACTTTTATCAAAGTTACAACCATTTTGCAAGCACAAATTGATTACATAGGACCAAACACAGGGGCAAACTAGAAATGTCATGGACACAGGATATTAAGATAATATATTACCTTCATTTCGTTGTTGCATCTCCGAAACATCAACATTGTGATCTACTTCAGGCACATCAACATGTGCATCTTCCTGGAGTAGATGGGAGTGAGCTTTGTGGAGCTGATGGACTTCATCATCTTATAGGACTTGGACTTCATCTTTTTGGAGATGATGGATGGATTTCATCTTCTTGCTCATCCGGTAGTTCTTCATTTAAATCAAGTAAGGGGTGTCCATCTCTTTCATCTAGTATTGCATTTAGATCAATAGACATGGCTTATTATGAAGTGGATTGCAGGATGGAGTGGATGTCTTTCGTTTGGGTGAGTTGGAGCTTGTGATGTGTTTATATAGTGGGGTACTACTACAATGGAGCTGTTCGAAATTTGAATCTCTATGTAATTGTGTCACTTTTCTCTCTGTAACAGTTGGCTGATCGCCCTCAAATAGGAAATCGGTCGGCCCACCAAAGGTCCATCATGGAAGCAACAACCTGACCTAGTTCATGAGGAAAGGATTAACCTATCTTATTTGTTTCCTATTTTGATTTTATTAAGTTAGGTGAAGATATGGTGATAGAAGATCTAATTGGGCTTTTTGGACCTGGCCTGAGTGAGCCATGTAGACGAACACTTTTCGCTCTAGCCCAACAACCAGCCCACTGCAATATTCTAGTGTTGAACAAAATTTACCGAGCTGTCACCACGAAGTTCCCTAGTAAAATGGTTTCGTCAAAAGAATGATGAGATGTTTCGAATTTGTTCAGAGTTTCTATTAAGTTCGCATAGTAGCTCTGCGCAACAGTAGTACTAGCAGATATAGTAACCTGTCTATACTTTTTACTGGATTGTTCTTATTAATCAAGAGTGTATGCTCCATCAAAAAAAAAATAGTCAAGAGTGCAGCTCATTAGTTCCTTGGCCGCCACGGCTCCATTGACGAAACTTGCGTTGATCAGTTGGTGCAAGTTCTAATCCATGGCTATTCTAATCATTATAAAAGGGAAGTACCAAGGAAATGGCTATTCTAATCCATGCAGTACTCTGGCAACTGGCAGTGCCACCAATCATGTTCTGATCCCTGTCAGAAACAGCGGACGGACGCTCCGATGTCTATCACATCGAATATTCAATGATAATTAGAAGTATTAATTTTAATTGCATTGAAGTGTAATTCACAAGACGAATTATTAAGTCCATGATTTGATAACGTGGTGTTACAGTAACCATTTACTAATGATGAATTAATTAAGCTTAATAGATTCATCTCGCGAATTAGCACAGAGTTCTGCAGTTAGTTTTATAATTAGCACATGTTTAGTTCTTCTAATTAGCATCCGAACATATGATATGACACTATTAAAGTTTAGCATGCAAGTCAACTTGGCTCATAGTTTTTGAGCGACCTCTACTGACCCAACTTGCGTCAGATCATTGCGCCATCGTCACCGACGCGACCTCGGATGATTGCGAGTTCAGAGACGGTTCCGGCGAGCTATATAAACCCACGAGATGGCACGGATGATCCAAACCGTATGCGAGTCGCATTCATTCACAAGACACACATCAACACAGTCCATCTGACCATCTCCATCGATACGGTGGCACAGTCACGTCAGAGACAGAGAGAGCCCTTACCTTCTTGCGAGCTGCGACGGCATGAAGGCAGCCATGAGCTGGGGCTCCCTGGGCTCGTTCGTCGCCACCGCCATGGTGGTGCGCGCGGCGGCTCGCGACGTCCTCCCGCCGGAGGCGCACGGGGCGCTCCGCGCGCTGCTGGCCCGCGCCGCGGCCGCGTTCGCCCAGCCCACCGACACCATCGTGGTGCACGCGGTGGACGCCAACGGCGTGCCCAACGAGCTCTACGAGGCGGCGCAGCTCTACCTCGGCGCGCGCTGCCTCGCGTCTGCGCCCGCGCTGCACCTCCACAAGGCGCACGGCGCGCAGGAGGCCGTCGCGTCGCTCCCCGACGACCACGCCGCGCGCGACACGTTCCGGGGCGTCCGCGTCGAGTGGACGTCGCGGACCGGGGAGGCGGCGGGCGGTGGCACCGCCTACTCCTACTCGCCGTTCGGTGGCGGCCGGCGCGGGGGGTTCGGGGGTCCCCCGGGTGGCGGCGCGGGGTGGCAGCGGCGGTGCCTGCGGCTCGAGTTCCCGCGCCGCCACCGCGACTTCGTGCGCGGCGCGTACATCGACCACGTCCTCGCCGTCGCGGCGGCGCTGCGGCTCAAGATGCGGGAGCGGAAGCTCTACACCAACAACCCCAGCATGTACTGCGGCGGCAGCGGGATGGACGACCACCAGATGCTGTGGTCGTCGCACCCGTTCAAGCACCCGTCCACGTTCGACACGCTCGCCGTCGACCCGGCGCTCCGCGACGGCATCCGCGCCGACCTGCTCCGCTTCGTGCGCCGCGGGGAGCACTACGCGCGCGCCGGCCGCGCGTGGAAGCGCGGGTACCTGCTCCACGGCCCGCCGGGCACCGGCAAGACCAGCCTCATCGCCGCCATCGCCAACCTCCTCGAGTTCGACATCTACGACCTCGAGCTCACCGCCGTGGGCTCCAACTCCGATCTCCGGAGGCTGCTCGCCTCCACGCGCCCCAAGTCGCTCATCGTCGTCGAGGACATCGACTGCTCGCTCGGCCTCTTCGACCGGACGAGGACCTCGTCGCCGCCGAGCCAAGACGCCGAGTCCGACGACCCGGGAACGCCGGGTCCCGTCAGCATGTCACCATTCCCACCTCATGGCCGCCGGGAGAAGATCAGCCTCTCCGGCGTGCTCAACTTCGTGGACGGCCTCTGGTCGTCGTGCGTCGGGGAGCGGCTCATCGTGTTCACCACCAACCACGTCGGCCGCCTCGACCCGGCGCTGCTCCGGCCCGGCCGCATGGACCGCAAGATAGAGCTTGGATACTGCAAGGGCCACGCGCTGCGCTTGCTCGCCAAGAACTACCTCGGTGACGACGATCGTGAGCCAGCCGATGACTGCAGGTACGAGGAGCTGATCGGAGAGGCGGAGAGGCTGCTCGGGGAGGTGCATTTGTCGCCGGCCGATGTCGCGGAGGTGTTCATGGGGTGTGAAGGCGACGGAGCCCACGCCGCGCTGCAGAAGCTCGTCGCGGATCTGAACACCAAGAGAATTGCCCAGAAATGCGCAGTCACTGTGAGCAATGACGACATCTAATGATTGCTATCAAGTTGTCTCCTGTCAAGTGTCAATGTGTCGGCGTCAGGGATTGGTGGAGCACGTCAAGCTTCGATAGAAAACGATATAAGAATAGGATTTTAATTTGAAGAGTGAAATCTATTTTTATTTGGAGGGTGAATTAAGGGGGTGTTTGGTTACTTGAGCTAAAGTTTAGTCCGTGTCATATCGAATATTCGAAGGCTAATTAGGAGGACTAAATATGAGTTAATTATAAAATTAATTGCACAGATGGAGGTTAAATAGCGAGACGAATCTATTAAGCCTAATTAGTCCATAATTTGACAATATATTGCTACCATAACTATTACTAATGATGGATTAATTAGGATTAATAGATTCGTCTCGCCGTTTAGCCTCCATCTGTGCAATGAATTTTGTAAATAGTCTATGTTTAATACTTCTAATTAGTATCTAAATATTCGATGGGGTAACACCCCCTAAGTAAAAATCTTTACCACTTTTAGCAAGGATGCATCATCACCAGATATAAACATAAAACCGGGGATCAAAATTCCATGGGGCACTTGTTATGTCAGGATGTGGAGTGACCAAACTTGACTGGGAGTCATACAAAATTAGGTAGCGTGAACCACTACTGGTTTGATTTTGGCTGCATTAGGTATGCCAGACGTGGGTATGATCCGGCATGACCTGACACCTAATGCCGGCCATGTCGATTATTGTGCTCCCTCTTTTGGTTCATCCCAAACACATTCTTTCATCTAAAAATGGATGATACTTGGAATGATCAAAGTTTTTCTTTAAATGCATGTTCAAAATATATGCACGTGTGATAGGAAATTTTTTCTAGAGGGCATGACAAAACCTGGCCGATTTGTGAAATGGACCTGAAGAATTTATCTTTCGTGAAAGACTGAGCCATCCTCGTAGTTATTTGCCACTGGACATCGTTTAAAAAACATATCTGCATTTTGTAAAGAGAATTTTGCAAATGGCCTCAAACCTTTCCTTCTTTTTCCTCTTCTGTTGTTTGCCAAAGATTAGTATCTGAATTTATTTGAATTTATACCAAATGACCTCAATGCTTGCCTTTCAACTTTTTTGAATGGAAAATGACCATTCTGTCTTTGCTGAAGTCTAACTTGAACCTGCCTTGAATCCAACCCCTTTGCAAAAGGGATGTAGTTGCGACATCTTGCTATGACTATTTTTTAGACTAATCTTACTATGACTAATTGGATATTTCTTTTGCCTAAATCTCCACAAGAAGTAATAGAAAAAATTAGAGAAATCCTAGAAACTCCAAATTTACTTCTAAATTATCCACTTCCTTTTTTAAGAAAAAGGAAACATAAGGTAACTGCAAAATCTACATCTAAATTGCACACATGCCGTCATAGAAAAAATACAGCGCCCTATGCATGCCTCTAAATATTTCACATTAATAATTCTTTGCTTGTTATTTTGGAATCAATACTCCATGACAGGAATTATATAAATTGCTATTTGCATTATATTTGGTATGGAACATTCTAGCATATCTAGATTATTTAGTTGTAAGCTCTCAATTTTTAATATAAAATGTAAATTGCATTTAGAATTAAGATCGATAATAAAGACCCAAAGAGAGTTTGGCATAACAAAAAACTAAGTTTCAAGTTAACATGCACAGTTAGCATATTTCCTTATGAATACCAGCAAGTAAGATATATAGGATCACAACATATGGGGTGCAACAAGAACTAACTAGCTCCCTTAAGAAAAAAAGTAACTAGTATAGCTCTAGGCCTCTAGTTATGGTTTCAGTTGAACACATGTCTGGAAAACTAATGAGATGAGAAGGCATAGAGAGCAATGTTTAAAGGAAGCCTATCACAATGTCTATATGTTATTATGCTAGAAAGAAAATAAATGAGATAGTAGAGATGCAAAGATAAATAAATGAGTGAGTATGCGCAATGAAAGCCTAGCACAATATCTACAGTGTATGTTATTATGCTAGAAAATAAATAAACGAGGAAGGAGAGATGCAAAGATAAGCAATCTTGACTAGCCCTAACAGGACTAGTTCTCAGACTTTTTTGTAACCAAGACTATACCATGAAAGTATCAGTGTCCACTGATGAATTAAAAGGATCAATTGCTGAACTATCTTCGGTCTTCCACCTTGCAAAGCAAAAGATCATATATCCAGAGGATGGTGCACAGCTTTCTTGTGCCTTTCAGTGCAAGCAATGGACGAGCTCGGCCATGTCCGTATGCGTCGTCCTGCCTTGTTGTTCAGCATCCATTGCCTACACAACACACAATCGAACACAACACGAGAGGCAAACCAAAAAACAACAAAACATCAACACTGGTCCAGTTCTGCTGAGTGCCGAACCGTCAATTCCCCAATTTGCCAATGCCGATGCTCGTGATTCTCTCTATACCAAAGTAAAAGGAACAAGTGATCAATCGAGCATCAGCGGCGGACGACGCCAGGAACGGGCCTGTCATCCTCCAGCCGCCTCAGCTTCAGCGGCTGCTGGTCGGCGGGCTCCGGCGAGGCGCCGGGCCGCTCCCGGCCGCCCGCGCCGCGTTTCCTCCTGCCCTTGGCCGCCGCGGCGCCGTACGTCGAGCAGCACCCGCGCCTGCTCAACCAGCGTCGCCAGCCCGGCGTACTCCCGCTTGGCCCGCTCCACGAGGCCCGGGTCCTCCCGCCCCAGCGCGTCCAGCAACTCGCGCAGCTGCCGCCAGCTCAGCCCCGCCAGGTACGCCGTCACGGCGCCGCTAGGCCGGGCGCCCGGCGCGAGCAGAGACGCGGCGTGCGTGGCGTCCTCGGCTCCCACGGGCTGGTCGTCGTCTTTGTCGTCGCGGGTGGTTGCGCCCTGCTGCCGCGCCAGGCCCACGCGGAGGTCGCGGCCGCGGAGGGCCCGGCCGTGCAGGTTGCGGCAGGCGCTGAGGGCGGTTTCGTCGTCGAGGTACTCGACGAAGGCGAAGCCCCGGGGCCTGGTGGTGTCCTTGTCCGTGGCCACGCGGAGGGACACCACGGGTCCGATCTCCTCGCACGCCGCGCGGAGCTCCTCCTCGCTCGCGTGGTAGGGGATGTTGCCCACGAACACGACGCTGCTGCAGCGGCACGAGGCGGCGGCCATGGCGGCGAGAGGCGTGGATCTGGGCTGGTTGAGCTACGCGTGGCGACTGGGAAGCCTGGTTATGAGTTTATGACTGCGCCGCCGACGTAAGGTGCTGTCGGTTCGAATCGGAGGCGGTGATGGCGCGCGCGGTGGCCAAGACGGGCTTCGGAATTGCCGACTCCCTTCCGTGGCGTGTGTGGGCCTTCCAGGCCTCACGCGTGCTGCTGACACGGCCGAAAGTATTTCTTGGCCTGCTGGTGAAATTTGTTGGGCCAACTAAAAAGTATTCGTTGGGCCAAGCTGCAGAATATCCAAGACTGGGTCTTTTGTGAATGATTTCGGTCTAATTTTAGGCAAATAAATTTCTTTTAACAAATTGACCATAGAAATTGGCAAAGCCTAATCCCTATAAATAATACAGCTCATTTTTAATAGAATATTTTTCACAGATTATTGCATACCTTTTCATCAGTAGAAAAACTGGACAAAATGCCCTAAACCTGTACCTAGTAAGCTGAAAACAGTGCCACATGAGCACAATATCTCCCAACAGTTTCCATTTCAGCAATGGACATGCAGATAAAGAAATTGGATGCTCAGTGGCTCGATCCTGGATTATAACCCCCACGAGCAGTCGAGTACGACAAGGTCCCGCTACTCAATCGCAGCACGTCAACTCCTAAAAGCCAAAAAAAAAAAAGGCTCAGCACCTCGACGTGTAACGCGATGCGCAACTGAATCTCGACGGCGGCGCTGCCATCCCGGGGTGGCTCAGGTGTCCTCCCCCGTCGCCGGGCTCGTGCCACGTGCCCGCGCGTGCCTCTTCCTCGCGCCCCAAAGCCAGCAGCCAGCTGACGCGCGGCGCGCCACCACCGGTGCCGGCAGGCAGCGCGCTACACTACGCAACGCGCCGGCAAATCACTTCACAGCTCGAGCACAGTGGCCCGGGAGATCGAGGCCGGGCCGGAGCAGAGGGAGGGCAGCGAGGACCACGACGAGACCAAAACCAACACGGGCGAGACTACGGACAGGCAGGGGAGCGACGCGCCAAGAAAAGGAAAGGGTGGCGGGGGCGTCCACGAGCCCCCTCTCGGCTGCCGCCACGTCGCCCGCCGCCCGCCACCGCGCATCGAGCCCGTCCGCTCCGCCCTTTTAGGCCCACGAGCCCTGCCTGCCTGCCTGCCTCCTCCATTTACGGCGCGCGCATGAGAAGCTCCCGGGGCCGGCCATTGTTTCTGGCCTCGCCGTCGTTGTTGCCGTGCTAGCTGCTGCCGGGACGAGGGAGCCGTCATCGGCCGTGATGGGGCTTGCCGGGGAAAGGTCGCCCGTCAGCGGCGGAGGGTTCAGGTGCCATCACCGTTCTCGCTGCTTCCTTCTTCTTGCTCTGCCTCTGCCCGAATCTTTGGAAACATTTCATTGACATACTAAAGCTGTCACTATCTCCGGCCTTGTTTAACCTGATCGAGTTCTCAGCGAATCCGTGACTGCCATGTTATGTTTTGCTGATGAGGAGTACTAGGATCCTAGGTGCATGATGTTGCCTTTCTGTTTTCCATCTTTTTCAAAACGTTTCTTGCTACTAGGCTATGTTAAGTGGGGAGAGAGTCAGACTTATCTGCAAACAGAAAGAAGCAGGCAGGACCAATATTTTAGCATGCATCTAGAATATTTTCCTTTTCATGGATCTGCTGAAACTGTACATTAACCATCCATTTGCACAGCTCCTAGCGATTTTATGTACTATGGTTAATTGTTGATGTCCAATAAGCCTGTTTCATGCAAATGCTTCTGTTCATCCTGGCAGTGAAAACGGCAAGTTCAGCTATGGCTACGCAAGCTCTCCTGGGAAAAGGTCTTCCATGGAAGACTTCTATGAAACCAGAGTAGATGGTGTCGATGGAGAGACAGTTGGGTTGTTCGGCGTTTTCGACGGTAATAAGATGCAGCCTATTTCTAATCGAAAATTCATGACACTTTAACATTTTTAGGTGTAGACAATGTAAGCGAGCAACTTCTAGCGTCAAGCAAGTAATATTGACTTGTCCTATACCAGCAATTTCTAGTGTCAACCAGAACAGACATTTGGTGGGGGAAATTGGCCATGTTCCCTTGTTTGATTGCTAACCGATTTCTTTCCCCGTGTAGGCCACGGTGGAGCTCGAGCAGCAGAGTTTGTCAAGCAAAACCTTTTCACCAATTTAATCAAGCACCCAAAATTCTTCAGTGATACCAAATCTGCTATTGGTACTATAACTCTCTGCACTTGCTATGGCTTTTAAGAATTCTGAAATTTGGAGTCTGAATGCTGGTAGTGTCCTCCTGCAGCTGAAACTTACACTCACACCGACTCAGAACTTCTGAAAGCTGATACCAGCCATCATCGAGATGCGGGGTCGACCGCCTCCACAGCTATTCTTGTAGGTGATCGCCTTGTGGTTGCAAATGTTGGGGATTCTAGGGCGGTCATATGCAGAGGAGGGGATGGTAAGTCAAACCCCATGGTACATTATTTTGCCAATGTTTCTGGCATTTCAGCTTCTTTGACCTTGTTTGCCCTTCATTTGTGATAACTAGCTTGCAGCTAACGTGTTGTAGAATTCAAGTTTCTACATGCAACCAATTTGTTTAACGGCATGTTTGCTGGTTAAGTTAGTGTAACTAAACTGTCGCGCGAAGCACAACTGGCCTTTTGTGATCCAATTTTCTGGCAACCCATGAGCTTCATTCTTGTTGGTGCTGCAGCTATAGCCGTGTCAAGAGATCACAAGCCAGATCAGACGGATGAGAGGCAGAGGATAGAGGAAGCTGGTGGCTTTGTGATGTGGGCTGGTATGTCTACCTCCTTGGTTTACTGGCCACCAAAATACAAGATATCGACTCGTAAATCATCGATAACTTTGATCTGTGAAAATTTGGCAGGAACATGGCGTGTAGGTGGTGTTCTTGCAGTTTCTCGAGCATTTGGTGACAAGCTCTTGAAGCAGTATGTCGTCGCTGATCCAGAGATCAAGGTTTGCGAGCTCTTTGGTTTCTCTGCAGCAATTGATGCACATCATTATTTGAAAAACCCACTGTCTGGTTCAGGAGGAGGTTGTGGACAGCTCCTTGGAGTTCCTCATCCTTGCAAGTGACGGGCTGTGGGACGTGGTGACCAACGAGGTAAAACAACACGAAACCCTTCCTCAGAAAAGTTAAGGTGTCCGGTTCGATGAGCTCATTTGAAGCCAAGCTTTCTTCATGTTCTGCCTCCTCTGCTTGCAGGAAGCCGTGGCCATGGTGAAGCCGATCCTGGATTCAGAGCAGGCCGCCAAGCGCCTCCTCGCGGAGGCCTCCCAGCGGGGCAGCGCCGACAACATCACCTGCGTCGTCGTGCGCTTCCTGGAGCAGAACAACGGGATGGGCAGGGTCACCAACAACCAAGCCTCGTAAAATCATCACAGCTTGCTGTTCTGTCGTGACACCCCACAAGCATACATTTTTACTTTGCTTTATGCACTTTGCTTCATTCTAGATGCAGTCAACCAGCGTGATGTGCATGTTTGTTTTATTTTTATGCTGCAAGTGAATGTAAAACGAACGTCACTTGCGTTTGTATCTTGGAATGAAATCTGGGAAAGAATGGAATCGATTCCCCAATCAAACGTTTGTTCAAAGTTCAAACTACCATTGCCAGTGCCAAAGCATGATGGAGATTATTTCTGCACTGAGGGTGATTGTTGGGAGTTGCTCAGGTAACCGCTCAGGAGGAAATAATGGAGATTATTTCCCAGGCTCACCGAGCAGAGACCTGCTCTCGAGACTGAAGATTATCATCATTGCAACACGCCTTCTCATCAGAAACCAAAACTTGTAAGATTGCAAAAAAGGAAACAAGCACCATAAAATAAAGATCGATGGATCCAGGAGGCGTTGGGCTCGGACTACTTTTAAGCTCCGCAAGGCAGGTGAGAACCCGCCATTCAGACGAGCGAACCATGTTTTTTCGTCATCGCCGCCATTCTCCCCTCGGATGAACCATCAAATCAAACAAAAACAAAAACCAAGAAGAAACTAAAGAAGCAAAAGCCAAAGATAGAAGCAAGGACAGCACAACTCGCATCGATCCCTGACGAGCGGTGGGCGCGGCACGGCGGCGCGTGAGCGTAGGCGGCGGAGCTGGCGCTGCGAACCCTAACCGGGGGGCGGGTCGCTTTATAAGCCTGTCATTAGGCGGACGCCCACGAATTTGCGTTTATTTCCGAACATGCCACCCGTCGAGGCGGGCGCGAGTCCGGCCCAGCCGCCAACGGTTAAATTTCTGCGGCTGCTGGGCCATCTGATGAAACGGTCGGGCCCAAGCGGTGAACTGCACCCGAGGCACTGATTGGCCCACGAATTGCACAACGAACCAGCTCGATCGACGACCATGGACCACAATGAAAAAGGGCCCAACCTAAGCAGATACGTTTGGAACTGGCTCTGTGGCCCAAGACAGTAATCCCGAAGTCCCCTTGGGCCTTGGCTGTGTGTGCTGTGTACGTATTTCTCGCCCTCCCCGATCGGCCCGTCTGTTTCCTGGGCGCGTCCCTGTGCAATTTGAGGCTGGGCTACAGCCTACGGTTCTGTTTAACGGGAAAGGAGTAGGTGTTCCGGCGAGCTAACGGTAGAGAGGCCCGTTTGCTGCCTTCATCTTCGGCGGCATGCGCGCGCGGTAGAACGGTTGAGCCCAAGGTGCTAAGGCCCGCTGGCTGCCTACGGCGCGGCTTTTTGACCAGGCCGCCTTGCAGTATTTTCTCTGTCTGCTCGAGAAAAAGTTACTATTTCCAATGGATAAGAGTTAGGCATTTTTATAAGAAATATTAATATTTGAACAGGTCAAATTTAGCATTTGACTTACAGTTAGTCAAATTCGATAAAAAGCCGATTGCACAGCTAATTGGATGATAAAATTAGAAAACTTCTCCAAATCCTAATACACCTTTAGAAAAAAAAATTAGAGTAATCTAAAATATAATTTACGAATTTCACTGGCACAAAAGTCGCACACTTGGAATTTGGACAGTTACAGTATATGGTCTGCGCAAGAGAAAAGGACGGATAGGTCAATACGTGCACCGCACCTGCAGGTTTTCCCCGAGTACGTGTACGGCCGCTGCACAAAGTAAACGGTAGCAAATCTCATCATCATCACAACAAGAAACTAGAGTTTTTTTTTCCCTAGATTAGAAAAACTGTCCCGTCACCTTTGAAGTTTGGACCCCAGCCGTGCAGTCCGTGCTTCTTCCTGTGGGAGAGAAGCCGCCGCGCCGCTCGTGCGGGCTGCGGACGACCGGAGGAAGCCGCGGCACGTACGACACGACCATTTCCGCCCGCGCGCGCGCGTCACCCGAAATCTAGCCCTGATGCGCGCGCCAGCGGCGGTCCAAGATTTTTCGGCGGAGACGGCACGGGCGGGACACCGACGCGACGGCCGATGGTCGCCGGCGCCCGGCCGCGCATGCATTCGAGGACGAACGTACGATCGACGACTTCCTCGCTCGGCGATGGAAACCTAAATTTTTCTTCGAGACGTGAAAACTTACAGGCATGTGGGCGTGTGAAGGTGTTCGATTTTTGCCTGCACAGGCAACTCGATCGAGGAGTGCGTCGTTTGGTTGAAGCAAGTTTTCAGGTCAGACATGTTTTCTCCAGGGGCTGGAAGCAAACAAGCCTGAGAGTCCTTGTCACCCTGTCACTCACTCCACCGGAGAGAGCTTCGTAGAAGAAGATTAGAAGGAGATGGAGATGGAACCATCGGTTTCTTCAGAGCTCTGCTGCTGGTGGTCTTCCTCGTGCGTGCGTGCAGGTGGAGCTCTGTGCCCTGATTGACCGTCCAACAAGCACATTTTGGCCGGCCGGTCAATGAAATGACCAGCAGTAGAGACATCAGACATCCATGCTGACGTGTGGGCAGCAGCTGAACCTGTCTGCAGGAGAAAGGTATAGATGAGTCAAAATCCTGCACTGATTAGTGTTCGATTAGCATTATTATAAGCCGGTTGATGGCACGAGGCGGCAGGGATGCATGGGTTCTAAGGCGTCTGACGTCTCAGTCTCAAGCTCCGGCCCAGATGGAACAAGCAACGTAACAGCTGCCGCGATTGAGACGACGTCTCTGAAGCTTCTGGGAAGGGAGGGCACTGCATGAAGCTGAGGCAACAGTCTGATGAGTTCGTGGATTTTTGTCTCAGGAAAAGAAGCATAGTTTAGTTTGTCCAAAAGTTTAAATCTGGAGGAAAATGGCAGTAGCAGTTCAGATGATGAGGACCGTTTCATAGGAAGGCTCGTTCCTTCCTAGGAGATGACCTGAAAGCACTAGGAGTTGAACTCTTCTGACCTCAAAACATTAGGAGTTGATGGAATTCTTCTGACTAGACAAACCGTGCTTCATGCAACCCCGATTACTACTACTTCTTATGGACACGCGTGCTTCGAAAAAAACACAATAATGGAGAGACACGTTTTTGTTTAATTTCTTGCCGATTTGAGATTACCAGGGAGGGAAAAAAAAATAGAATATAGTCTTTGCCTCATATTTTTCATAATATTCCCTTGAACAAACTAAACTTTCCACGCCGCGTTAGCATTTCATTTTTTTTTACCGCAATTCAGCTTTCTCGGCATTACATGTTTCTCGAGGCGCGCTTTATTTATCCTCTTTTTTGGCATAAATAAAATAACTCCACCTGCATGCACACAGGTGAATCATGTGAAAAAGGTCAGGTTGAAAACCCAAATCCAAAAGAGCAAAACAAAAAAAAGAAGAGCTGTGGTAGGAATCTTAATTAGGTTAAAAGAAGACCTCGTCGACAGCTTTGGTGGCTGCCTATATACACACACTGTCTGTACACTGTTCAAAACTCATTGATTCGACGACTGAAACGTAGGCATCGAAGGGTTGAATCAGGCGACCCATGTCTTTGAACGAATCAGTCCAACAAAAATACATTATCATGCGAAAACAGTGAAGAACACCGGACGAATCTTTCCAAATCAGCATATGTTATCACGAGAAATCAGCTAGAGCGTTAAAAGTTCAGAAGCTTCTGCATCAAGGGTAATAAACCCCTCCTTTTTGACCGCTTGAATTTTCGAGCAAATGATGGGGAGATCTCAACCACCTCCACCCCAGTAACAATGCCATGCCGGGTGCCGCAAGAGGCGCAAGTGATCGCAGTAAGAACACGGCCGGGTTCCTATGAAAAAAAAAGTTGCTGCCCTGAGATCGATGGTTTCAGAGTCTTTGTTCTGAGCTAGCCGGCGAGATTGGCAGACAAAGGGTTGTTTTGTTCTGGCTTGCGTGAACGGTTTGGGGTTGTACGTGTGGGTGTGTCGCTGATCATATTTTCAGCGAATGCGGCACATCCGCCGCCGCCGGACAATGACCGGTGCATCCTCGCCATTATCGATGCAGGTCGAGCTCACTTAGCTCGTTCGGTTCCATGAACGGAACCATCTAAATGCGGACAAGGACAAAAGGTACAGTACTACGAGAGTGTCCTAGGAATAATCAGTGCAGAGAGATTGGGCTCAACTGTTTCTTCTTTCTGACCTGTTGTATGCTGTGTAACTCTTGACTTTGATATCAATCTTTCCCATGCTTTGCCCTTGTTTAGGTCACCTTAACTCTCAACTTTAGCACTATGCAAAAAGAAGATTCCCCATCATATCAAACTTGCGATACATGCTGCATGGAGTACTAAATGTAGACGAAATTAAAAACTAATTGCACAGTTTTGTTGTACTTTGCGAGACGAATCTTTTGAGCCTAATTAGTCAATGTTTGGACAATAATTCACAAATACAAACGAAACGCTACAGTGTACTAGAATGCTGTAACAGTAATTTGGCACCTTCAAAACTTTGACAACTAAACAAGGCCTTTGGCAGATGAGTTGATGCCTGTGCAGACATGGATCATATATCCATCATCATCATGCACTGAACCTGTGCCGCTTGCTTGATCTCCAAGGCCAGCGAAGGGACTTGTAGAGGACACAGGTGATGCACTTTGAACAGATTCTCAGCCTGCTGCGTTTTTTTCTCCAGAGTACATTCAGACAAGATAGACGTGTACCATTTGTATTTTAATTTGTTTTCAGAGAACATAACCTGTTGAGTTCACAACTTGCAGTACTATGCTAGCAATAGCTAGCTGACTCTCATCACACGTACGGCCTTTCGTTGCTAGTCTCTCATTTTCCACAGAGATAAAAAACGAGGGGTTATTCATCTTTTATTGCTGCCGTCTACGGTTGAAAAATGAGAGCCTCTTAAAATGTCGTCGGTTTCAGGAACCATCGATGCTTGCATCTGATTCGCGGGAGACCGGGAAACGGCCCTCCTGGTCTCAGCCGGTTGCCTTCCTCGTGTCTCATCTCAGTCCAATTGGAGCATTAACTTGCGGGTGGCAGATACAATCCATCTCTCTCGATCCCTGTATTCAAGTAAAACGCCCTCTCCTTGTAATTAGAATTAGAATTAACCTCTGGGTATTCTTGTCGTCTTCAATTCGCACACGAAACTGACTTCGTCCTGCCATTGTTTCCTTCCCAGGCATCAACAGTAGTCGCCTGCCTGCAGCTATAAAGCAACGCCGAACCTTCGTACGCCGGCTACTACTCACTTGCTCCCTAATCCTAGCTACCATTTGTGAACTGCTTCCTCTTCATCTACCCGGGCGACCTGTGAAGTCTCGGACACCATCACCATGTTTAGCGCTAGACTAGCCATGGAGGCCGAGGATTTCGGGAAATCATGGCTTGGCCTAGGGATAGGCAGCGGCGGCGGCGGCGGCGATATGAAGAGGAGCCACGGCGAGCGGAGGTCGTCGGCGCTGCAATTCGACTTGCTGTTCCCACAGAGCGTCAAGGAAGAAGCTGCGGTGGGCACTAATGCAGAGAAGGGTGCTCGGAAGAGGTTGAGGATCACCGACGATGACGGCCGCCGGTCGCACGAGCTGAGCCCGAGCGACGACGGTGGCGACGGTGCGGCGACGAGGAAGAAGCTCCGGCTCACAAAGGAGCAGTCGACCCTGCTCGAGGACACCTTCCGCGCCCACAACATACTGTCCCACGTATGCATGAGCTCTAACCTCGTATCAGTTACTTTATTGGCATGAACATGATGTAGTGTGTGTAGAAGTAGAACATCTCTGACGAAAAGATCGCTTCTCTCACGACGCTTGACAGGCTCAGAAGCACGAGCTCGCTCGGCGGGTGAATCTAAGCGCGAGACAGGTAGAAGTGTGGTTCCAAAACAGGAGAGCAAGGTATGTGCCAGGAAATTAAGAGAACAAAGATAAACATCTGCGCTTGCTGTCTACCTGCATGCTCTGAACTTGCGATCTCGTGTTCTGATTCTGCAAATCTTTCAGAACAAAGCTGAAGCAAACGGAGGTGGACTGCGAGATCCTGAAGCGCTGCTGCGAGAGCCTCACCGGCGAGAACCAGCGGCTGAAGCACGAGCTCGCCCAGCTGCAGCGGTCGTCGGCGGCGGCGTCTGGGCTCTACGTCCAGTTCCCACGGGGCGCGGCGGCGGCGGCGGGCGGCGTCTGCCCGTCCTGCGAGAAGGTCACCGTGACGACGAGCGGCGGCGAGACAAGCAAGAGCTCCAGCAGCTACTCCTCCTGACTTCTCAGCGAAGCCGATCGAAGCATGCTTTGGTGCTTGGTTTCGATAAGCATGGCCTATCTGATTGAGACTTCGAGGTTTCATGTGAGATTGTGTAGATAAGTGTGCATGCATGGTATATGGTCGGAGAGACGGAGACAAGCAATAACTTTGACGCCCTTACACACAGTCGCTTTAGTTATATAATATGATCTGCAATTCTGCATGCTGATGCAGGATGCAGCATGCAAACCTTGTGCTATAGAGATGAGATATAGCTGTAATACAATCAGTTATGAAACTGATTAGAGTTTTAGGACAAACCCAAAGATCATGTAGCACACTGCAATTATAAAGCCACACGCGAATTTCTTCTTAATTTGTTATGCCTGCTATGTTTCATTGGAGTACATATAGCAATACTGTATATTACTAACCATGCATTCAGTCATCGCTAGTTCTGGGATTGGAGAAGAACATAGCCTTTTTGATTTCTTGTATTTGTTCTCTATTTTCGTATTGTCGTCTTTGATATATCATTTTACTTCAGCTGCTAGCTGATTACAGTCTCCCCAGTGGCTTGGCATAATAACAATACTCATTTGCCAGAGTTGTGAGCATTCTGATAGATATTTCATGCATGTGTATTTCTCAAGTACGGTTACCCCTCACGAGTCAACTGTTATTACCTGTTACCAGTTTACCGCCTTCTATATGTTTCGTAAGCAGCACCCGGTTTTGCTGTCCACCTACACAGTTTTCTTCTGGTGGGATCAAATAATTCCAACAGTGTGACGAAAATGATCAGAAAAGAAAAACATGAGGAAATCATAGCACCTCTGACTGGACTACATGTCTAACAAGGAAAAAAAAAGGCGGTACGTTTCTCACACTTGATTGCAATCTTATCTCTGAGGTAGAAAAAAAAGCATATAAAAGAAAACATGTTTTGTCAACACTGGAATACATACCAAGCTACTCCCCAGCCCAATTAAACCCAACCCACCACAAGTAACCACCCCTCCCCTGCGCGAGGGCAACAGCCGGCAGGGTGGCGGTGGCGCCCATGGCGATGGAGGCCTACGGGAGCGGTAACTGTGTCCGTAAGCACTGGCTCGTGGCCGTGTGCTGCGGCTCCTGCACTGCCGGCGGCATGACGAAGCAGATCCTTTCATCTTCGCAGCAGTTTGGTAATTTTGATCGTATCGGTGGCACCTTGGCGAGGCTTACGATGGCGGCGGCGCATGTTATGGGACGTGCATCGTCATCTTTGAAGGCTATGTTGTGGTGCGTGTGCAATGATGGCAGCACGGGGACGCTCAAGCCTGAGATGGTATAGGCGTGGTATGTGACGCTCCTCATCGACAGAAGGTTACGCTGTGACAAGGATGGTGTGCTGCAATGGTGGCGCAGTGGCTTGCGTTCGTCCCAAAGGTGTTAGTGTGGTATGGAACACACTTCGTCGATGAGGGCTGCAATGTTTGTTGTGCTACGTGGAGGCATAGCCGTTTGTGTTAATCAACGATGGTGTGGTATGGGACACGCTTGGGTGACTTTGGGGCAGCACTTGAGCGAAAGCCATTGTTCATTGATCCAATGGACCGACGACGGTGACGCCTTTGGGCGTCATACTCCTCCTGTGAGGCGTCTATCATGGCTGCTCCCCCTGTGTCTTGGATTCTTCTTGTTGAAAACCTTGTCCATGCAGGACGGGCGGCGTCGACACCAGTGGCATCGTGCCCTCATTGGAGGCATCATTTTCGGAGTTCTCATGTCTTCTCTACTCAGTGTTAGCCGTGGAAATTGATTTTGTCTATCCAGTGGTTTGTGGTCATAGCCTTAATTAGCGAGCTGATGAAAAAGTCTGATGGAAGTACCTCTCATTGTTTGGAATTGGTCAAGCTCTGATAGTACTCTTGCCCTACTTGGTGTGAAGATGGATCATCAGGAATCGACTTTACGAAGCAAGTCATGAAGGATGACTACTCGAATTGCAAGTTGAAGGATCCTTTTCTTTTTTGTTTTAAGCTACATGTCTCTTACATGTACTGGCGTTGTACTAGTGGCTACCTTTTGTAATAATTGTGGTCTCATACATCCTCTTTTATGGGTGTCTCAAGCCGGATTTTCATCCATTGTTAAAAAAAGTAACCACCCCTCTCTTCAACTGCTTCAGACAAGATAACCAGCGGCGAGGCTAGGGAATCCTCAGATCACAAATTCACAAATTCGGAAAGTGGACCGTTAACGGCCAATGAGTCCAGCAACATGTGGCCCACAACAGGAAGTCCACCAAATTAAAATAGTAAATACAAACCTATATTCATAATATTGTGTTCTACATAACTAAACTAACTATGTGTATAGAATTTTGTTCCATGACTTCGCATAATTTTATTTGTGGTGTATAAACTTTGTTCAAGCTAGGTGTACAACTTGTTCTGCAAGCAAAATATGCGTGATTTATTGTAGAAGTATAAATTTTTGATTCCTCATATACAAAGTTTCATTCCATTTGGACACCTATTGCTCCCGAATAATTCTTGCCAACTAGACTAGGTGAACATTTTTGTGTCCCATGTGTACAAATTAAACTTTTTATACCATCTATGTAATTTTTTTGGTCTATTTGGATATTACTTGTAATAAAAGCATGCCAAACAAACGGTATAAGGACCTCAGAAACCTACATGCTTATAAGTCCACTAATTACTATCAAACAGTAAGTGTGAAAGGGTTACCATTGCCTGCAGTGGAGTGGGTACGTCGGTCTGGGAGGATGATAGTGCTACGCCATTGAGCAAGGATGAGAGTGCTAGGCCATTGAGCGAGGTTCATCACGGCGGAGAGATAGGGGTGACAAATGAGCAAGGATGGAGCTAGAGTAAAGCCATGAGGGAGCCCAATGGCTAATTAGTGGGGCAAAAAAGCAAAATTGCCATTCATTTCTATATGGTCAAAATTCGTGACATTGTTACTTTACATCAACCATTTGAGGTGGGGGGGGGGGGGGGGGGGAGGTCCCCCTCAGCCTCCCTCTTACGTCGCCACTGCAAATGAGCAATGAGTTCTCGAGCATCAACTGTCGTGCACCTCCACATAAGCATCGTTGCCTGAGGTAAGGAATACGTGATAGTAGGGTAGCAGCCAAATACCACACATGACATATGCAGTAATAACTAAGAAAATCTCACTAAAGGCGCCAACCAAAACATGCCCTAATACCTGCATGTCATTGTTAGGCAGCCATGGCTATCGGAGTGTGAATTTAGTGCATGTGAACTTGTAACTTCAGGACAATGCATGCGAACTTCTTAGAAAAATAGTTGATCATAACTATATAAACCGGAGGATTGAATGAACGTCATTTATTTGCGGAAGGAAGTTGTACTTCTGAAAAAGTCACGTCGAACTGACAGCGATCACTGAGAGCTAGCCCAATAATGGGCGTATCGCCCAACAGGTCAGCATCGTGTGTCGAGCTGGAAGAGAGAGGGGATGAGAGCGAAGGGAGCTTGGCGCTGCATGCGTCGATCAGCTCCTCACAGACTCCAAAGCACGGAAGTAATTTTGCATGGGGTAAGTGCTTATGCAAGACGAGGTGGCGTGAAATGATTGGAAAATAGATGAGAAGCTGGGACCCATAAAGAATAGAAAATACTTTTACATTTAAGTGGAGACAAGCAGGAAGATTACCGCTGTATGGCTTGACTATTAGGAGTTGTTGTGGCTTGTCTTATAGCCAAGAGCTTGCCTCTGTTATTAAACTTGCTCTGATGAGTCTGGATGAGGCTAACCTACGAGGCTAAAACGAAATGGGCATGAGTAAAGGTATCCAATTCCACTCCACGTGCGTACTTCGCAAAGTGCAGGGATTAAGCATATGGAGTTTGTGAGTCTGTCATTGCTGCTGCCGACTCACGTAGGAGTGTTGACAATCAAAGAGGACTGAACTGAACAAACTCCGGCGCCAGCAGGTCAGATCATTTACAACATGCACACCAGTGAGATGCTGCTACAGCGCTGTCGTTCTCGTGACACAACAGGGAACCTTAACTTTGTTGGGGGCACATCGTCGGACCGGATCGATTAGAACCATAGAATGAAAAGCCGGACCGGAGATTGAACCGGCCAAGCTACTGGTTCATTGGTTCACCGGTCCAACCAGTGGCTCACTAGTCAAACCAGTGGTTCATCATTTATCAATATAATACTTATTTCTCATGATTTATATGAGTAATATGCAAGTTTTATTACCAAAACATATCACATATGACATTATAGATAGGATTACATAGAAATAACATAATAGTCTATTGTTCCAAGTTCCAAAACTGATGTCCAAACATCGAGTTGTTCACTGATTCATAAAAAACTGGTTCACTAGTTCGACACAAAACCAATCGGTTCGATGGTTCGCACCGATCCAATTGCATGACCAATCTTTTAATTGAACCGAACCGGTCTGGTCACCGGTTCACGGTTTTTCCGGTGAGTCTATTTTTTTTTCTATGATCAGAACTGCTGCGGCGTTATCCTGAAAGAATCGAGAGGAAGCCGCGCATGACAGGTCACACAGTCCAACAAGCGATGCAATTGGGCACAAGCGCAACGCTCCAACATGTGAAAAACTTTCCCAGGAGAGACGGGCCCGCTCCATGAAACGCCACGGTACAGCGTCCCGGACACGACGCCGTTGGAATAGGATATCGCCGGCTCTGCACGCCCGACTCATCGGCGTGCCGACAGCACCGCGGCAGGGACGGCGACGTACCGGCGAAGGCGAGGACGACAGGTCGTGCTCGGCGACAAACCAAGCTGCACAGTGCAGATCGTCGTCCCTCGTGTCGTCGATCGTTAGCTCGTGATGATGTGGACGGCATGCACTTAACACTTTGCCACTTTGGTCCCGTACTGTTTGGATGCCGACTCATGCATGCTTTATTCTCTTTCTTTTTTGAGAAAAATGTATGCTTTCTTTGCTAATTAAAGTGCTCCTGCTTATCGCCATTAAGAAGATAATAAGCATGCTCTCAGAAGGCTTGGGTTTTTCGCATGAGAAGGCTGTACTGAAGCATCTATAGGTTGTTGGTAATATTATTGGCACTTGCATTAGCAAGTGCTCGATCAAGTTTGCCGCCGGTGGCTACCGGGAAGCTTCAGAGAAGCTTCACGGCACGATGCGTCTCTTTCCAAGTCATGACGAATTGGAAAGGTGCTCGAAGACGTAGCTGCGGTTAGTCGGTCAAAAAGGGAAGGCGAGAACACATCAAACTTGTGGGGATTGACACGATCATTGCTCTTGGATTTTAGGGATCACACAGTTTATCACGTACGGTGCAGTGCTGGTCGATCATACCATCATGGCATCGGCGAGCCACGAACTCGTGCTGGCTCGTACATCTGTTCCAATTATTGGCTCGACAAACGTAGGTGCCAAGTTTTTCGGTCATGTGCCTGTCGTTTGCACGTAGATTGTAGCGTAGGGAAAAGCGGCTTTAGATGACCGAGGTCTAGTCAGATGATTCTTCCGCGGTTTGTCCCTTCCGCTGGAGCGGATCAAAAATGGCTCTGCCCCCTTTTTTTTTCACTTGTCCCGTTCGTTCACCTCTCCACACCTAACCATACAAGGCTTTCAGAATTCCTCCCAAGCTTCAGAACGCGCCAAACCAGGCACTGCTTGACACGATCGCACGCGCGTAGGGAAAAAAAATAGTAGAGACGGAGTCAGAAATCACATAGAATATAAGAGAAAGTCAAGTAGTGACATTTTTAAATACCTTATAGTTTAACATGGCAATTGCACGTGCACACAAAATTGCATATAGAGCATAAGGGGGGCCATGGCCCCCATTAAACCCCATACTAGCTTGGAACCCGGCAGTCTTTGCAGGCCGAACCTGCTTGAGCAGTTGAGCCCCATGTCAGCTCCAACGTATTTGCTAAGGAGGTGCATGGAGGAGAGAGAAATTGTTACAAGAGGTGCAATACGTTGGAACAAGGTGCTAGCTTTTTTGGCGCTCGAACGGGATCATATAGCATCTGCCGAGCAAGCTCCATGTCATTGTCCACACAGCACACTTGCACACCCAGTATTATTCCTTCCCCGTCAGCCTCACGATTCGTTCGTCATCCACACCACAACTGACGTGTGCTGATGGCGTGTGCACCGTCCGTTTCCTCGGCCTCCGACGATGCAAGGCCCAAAGAGAACGTGAACCAGCAGCGTCTCTCATCGGCTCGTTTACGGTGGTGGCAGTGGCAGACTAGCTCGTTGCCCCGGCAGGTCAAGTCGTCCCGTCCGGCCCGAAAAAAGCACGCGCGCGCGATCACCCAGCAGAAACGTGCCGCCCCGGCACACCTCGCCGACGCATCCGCGGACAGCCAAACCACTCCACTCCACACCACTCCGTCCCCACCCAACCCGAGGAGCCGACGCCCGAATCGCCTCCGAATCCGACGACGACGCGCGCATACCCTTCCATAAAACCCCCACCTCACCCTCCACTCCCAGTCTTCCACCCTGCTTCCATAGAGCAAGTGAGCAACTGAGCGAGCAAGAAAGCCGACCGTCATGGAGATGGTGCTGGACTGGCGGTCGCTGGGGTCCCTGCTGGCGACGCTCATGGTGTTCCGCACGGCGATGCGGGACTTCCTCCCTCCGGAGGCCGAGATGTGCCTGCGCCGCCTCCTCGCGCGTGTCGCCGCCGCGTTCCGCCCGCCCAGCGGCACCATCCTCATCGACGAGGCCGACGGCGCCAGCGGCGGCGCCAACGACCTCTACGACTCGGCGCAGCTCTACCTCGGCGAGCGCTGCCTCGCCACGGCCCCCGCCGTGCGCCTCCACAAGCCCCGCCAGGCGCACCGCCCCGTCGCCTCCCTCCCGGACTCCCACACCACGCACGACACGTATCAGGGCGTCCGCGTCCGCTGGACCTCCACCGCGCGCACCGCCGAACGCGGCGCGGGCGGCGGAGGGTACAGCCCCTACGGCGTGTTCGGCCGCGGCGGCCACGGCGGGGGCGGCGGCGGCGACCACCGCACCCTCGAGCTGCAGTTCCCGCGCCAGCACCGGGACCTCATCCACGACCACTACATCCCCCACCTCATCGCCGAGGCCGCTCGGATGCGGCTCAAGTCGCGGGAGCGACGGCTGTACACCAACCGCGCCACCGGCCCCGGCGATGACCACCACCGCCTCTGGACCTCGCACGCCTTCTCCCACCCGTCCAACTTCGACACGCTCGCCGTCGACCCGGCGCTCCGCGAGGAGATCCGCGCCGACCTGCTCCGCTTCGCGGCGCGCCGGGACCACTACGCCCGCGTCGGCCGCGCGTGGAAGCGCGGGTACCTGCTCCACGGCCCGCCGGGCACGGGCAAGACCAGCCTCGTCGCCGCCATCGCCAACCTCCTCGAGTTCGACGTCTACGACCTCGAGCTCACCACGGTGCCCACCAACTCCCACCTCCGCCGCCTGCTCGTCTCCACCACGCCCAAGTCCGTCGTCGTCGTCGAGGACATCGACTGCTCCCTCGACCTCTCTGACCGCAACAAGAAGAACAAGAACGGCAATAACGGCGCCGACGACGAGACCGCGGCGCAGCTCGCCGCGATTTCGCCCGCCGCCGCGGCGGCCATGGCGGTGGTGGGGCGGGAATCCATAAGCCTCTCCGGGGTGCTCAACTTCGTCGACGGCCTCTGGTCGTCCTGCGTCGGCGAGCGCCTGATGGTGTTCACGACCAACCACCCGGAGCGCCTGGACCCGGCGCTGCTCCGCCCCGGCCGCATGGACCGCAAGATCGAGCTCGGCTACTGCACGCCCCCCGCGCTGCGCGTGCTCGCCAAGAACTACCTCGGCGTCGGCGACGAGGGCTGCGAGGACGCCGGCGACGACCCGGACACGGTGAGGGACCTCATGGCCGAGGCGGAGGACCTGCTCGCACCCGCCGCCGGGGTGCGCATCACGCCCGCCGACATCGCCGAGGTGTTCATGGGCTGCGACGGCACGGGCGCCGCCGCCGCCCTGAGGAAGCTCGTGGGCGAGCTTCGGCGGAGACGTGACGATTACGCGGCGGCCGCAGCCGTAGCGCCGGGCGAATCGGGGGAGGATACGACGGATTGTTGAAGCCAGGGAATTGTCGTACGTGGCGGCGCGGCTATGACGCGTGGCTGCCTGGTCAGCTTTCCACTAGTTTGATCGATGCTGCTGGGCTGACGATGGAGTATGACGGGGCACTTCGTCTGTACTTGTTGGTGTTGTGTAGATAGGGTGTTTGTTTGCCTCTCGTTTTGTGTTGGGTTGTCTACTGGTTTATGTCGTAGCATGTAGGCGATGATGGACGCTGATCAAGCAGGCACGACGGCACAAACGAACATGGCAGAGCTCGTTTATTTCGTGCAACAATGGTTTATGTTGCTAAATTTCGTTTTCAGCCTAGGTGTAAATAAAGTACTGAAAAAGGCAGGCAGACTGCAATACTTTATCATGACTAAAAGCAAAAAAAAATTGAGCTCCACCTTCAGCAATTGGTCCTTTCAATTCCTCGGTGGACACTGATTTGTGGTTTGGTCTTGGTTTACAAGAAGACATGAACTAGCCTCGTTAAGCTTGCCGAGTGCACATGCACCAGGAAAAAAGTAAAATTTCAGCGATCAACTATTACTAACTTTTATCACTTGTGAACAACTCCCTAAACGCCAACGTGTGCACCACCGTCCGACCCAGCAGCCCATGCTTGCACTCGAAGGACAAAAGCCAACAGGTCAATTCAAGCAATATATCTAATACTAATACATCGTGTGTCAAAAGCCTCCCGACACCCTTCATCCTTCATGCGCTCGATTACAGCCCTCCGTGCGTTGGTCTTCTTAACCGCACGGACTATAGGCCCTTGGATCCTCCCTTCGCCCCTCCACGCCCCCTCTTCACCTCCGAACAATCCGCGCTACCTTTGTTGCTTCGTCATGGGGAGCTACGGCCATTGGATCCAAGCAACCTTTAGAGAATAGTTACGGCTGTGCACATGGAACATGCATCACATATGGGAAAGAGAAGGGAAAAGGGAGCATCAACTCTAACGAGGTGAAGGATTTCTCATCATAGTCTTATTTCGGGTGGATAAGCCTCAGGTGTGGTAGCTGTCGGCAGAGCTCGAGGCGACAACAATGAAGGACGGTAGTGATGGGCGAAGCATACCCATCTTCCAACTCCGCTCTTGACCCCCAAAATGGATTGGCCTCTATCTCCTCTCTCTCTCTCTCTCTCTCTCTCTCTCTCTCCTATTCCGGTTTCCGTTGTCGGCAGTGACTGGAATCACGACGCCTATTCCAGCGAGCCACATGGCGGCGCTAGGGCACGAGGTGAGCGCCACCACCTACATGAGTGATGTCACTCCCTTCCATTCCCGTTCCACCTACGTCACCTCTTCTCACATCTTACTCCGACAGATGGGCCCATGCCCAAACGCCATTCCCTACTCCCGTCAACCTCAACTCCCTCCAATGCATGGTCCCGCCGGTTCCCATCGTGTAGACTGCGCCCAACCCACCCCCGTGCTATCCGCAAATCACACACATGCATAACACGCTGCCTCATTCCATCCGTATCGCTTCCCCTCTCTGATCCGCCTTCCCCACCGCTCCTCGCTCTCGGAGATCCATCGAAGCCGCCACCTCTTCAGTGTTGGCGTCAAGCTAGTTGCTACGAGGAGGCAGACCCGAGAATCATCAATACCGGTGCATCTCTCGCTGGACTTGGCATCAGATGTTGTGATGGCGGTTGGTTACCGCACTCAGCAGTGATGTCGGATAGGGAAGGTACGGTGTAGGTGTTGTTGGGCATAGACAGATGGTTGAGCCTATCAGCAGTGGCCATGTGCATGAGTGGTATCAGCTCTGGGCAGCCTGACAGGAGCACAGAGACAATGGCCGGACACCATTGCGGGCGGCAGGTGGCCTTGGTATGAGGCATTGGAGACTTTTGCAACAGTTAGTGTTATTTCTGTTCATTCCTTCTTTTCATCGAGAACCCTTTTTAGTTTCTATGTAGATCATTGTTCGTCAGTTTGTATTAGCAAATACTTCGAGAAGATCATGCTCTAGTGAAATTCCAAGAGGCAACATGTGGGCTATGCCTGTCGCCATCTGCTCCTGTGTGTTAGCTGAAAAAACTTATTGTTGAGGAAGCAGCTAGCAAATCTTTCAAAGAAGCCAAGCAATCCATTGATTTGGCAGACAATGTTATCAAAGCAAAGGCTGGAGGTCGATCAGGCGATAGGAACACCATTATATGGCTCGACAAACGTGAGGGCAACTGTGTAGGGAGAAAAATTGAAGATTGCAACTATGTGAGAGCTAGCAAAAATTCACATCTAAACATACATGATAATTCCAACGAAAACATGAATGAATATAGGATGCAATCACCTACAACCATTCAAAGTTGGCGGCTCAAATAAAAACTTGATTGGAAAAATTAAAAACAGTTGCAACCTGCTACTAATAAGTTGTTGGCGGCAGTTAGCATGCCAGTTTGGCTTTTCCCTCAGAGTATTCCATCCAAAGTTTATCAATCCATGGATCGGCAGTGAACTAACTAGGGTTTTCCATCTAATCTAACAGATCTAATCCTAACATGAAGCATAGATTCCATATGAAGAGGGTAACCTTGGTGTAAAGGTAAATCATGAGAACAGGTCGATCACATCCACAGATATGTATAAAAAGATAACAGGCAGAACAAGCATATTCATGATAAGAAGAAAGTATAAAAGGAGACAACGAGTCGCTAATAGATCGGATGACATGAAGAACATTGCTCATATAATATATGTATTTAGATCATCACCACCAAGTACATACCATTGATGATTATAACTAGCTCCTGAACTCCACCATGACACAACCACGCAGGGAGGCCATGGTGGCTAGGGTCAGCCTAAGCCATCTCCTAGACAACTTCGAAGACTTGTAGCAGCTCTCAACTCCCTCTGGTGGATGTCCTTCATTTCGTCGAGTTCTCGTGGATGGATGCTGGGGCTCGGTGAATTTTCGGGGTACTTATAGTCCGAGGAGCGCGTGGTGAAAATTGAAAGGCGAGAGGAGCAAGGAAAGCCTCAGGCCGATTGGCCTGGCCCTTCCTTGTGGCCTCTCACGCCATCCTTCGTCGCCAAGTCTTCTTTGATGATATGGAAACTTATTTTTACTTGCATGCGAGAATTGCACGTCGATAGCCTCGGGATAAGGATGCATCTTGATATCTTTCCAAAATCCTGCTTGCTTCCATCTTTGATCCTAAAGTGATCTTGCCATATCTTGGGAAATTTAGCTCCTAAGTATAATTGGAGGAGTCCTCACCGAAGGTGAGTATGATCGAGGCCCTAAGGACCTTAGGCCGATCGACCTGGGCCTCTATAGGCCGATCCGCCTAGGCCTGTTGGCCTTCCTCTTTCTCTGGGTTGTTGCTCGTCCAGGGCCTTATCTAATTATGCTCCAATATAATCCAATTTTCTATGAAAACAGAATGTCCTCCAAAATGCAATGCATATGCGAAACCGGGGTTATTTTAGGTGCCAAGTGGCAGGTTAGTATAAGAATATGTATGAAAACACCACTTAAATGGCACTAAAAAGGTGTCAATAACGAGCATCAACATCAGTCTAGTATCTCTTTTCATTCTCCTTGGAAGTTTTTATTTTCTCTTGAGCTTAAATTTTGCACGATGGTAGATGCCTGCATCCTCCACCCGTTCATATTTTTGTTAGAATTTTTCGTGTACTTTTAGATGTGGATTTTTGTGTGGGAGCGAAATGCCTAGGAGCAGTAGAGATGCTATGAAGACTAATATGGTGAGTTTTTTTTTATTTTTCAAATCTTACCCACGATAAGGTTTTAATGGCATGCTTTCTTAGATTGTGTATCGGAGCAAAATGTGTCGAATACTTGAGATACTCTCTAGGTAAGATATGGTTAGTTTTTGTCTTCTCACAAATTACTTCAAGAATGCTTTAAGCATCATATAATTCTATCAATCTTAGTTTATGTGAATCTACGAGATATGATTAGTTTTTTGTCTTCTCAAATATTACTCTCACAAAGGCTTTAAGCCTCCTACAACTCTGTCAATATTTATTTTGATCAAGAAAAATATTGTATTTGTATTTATTATATGCTCGACCATTGTTTTGTTCATATTCACCTTTTGTAATGAGGGTACTAAATTATTCTTTTGTGTCTGCAGGATGATGCCTAAGCCACAAAAATGAGGAGGATCTGCACCTCGCATGTGCAACGACGCTGCTTGAGCTCACCATGGCCACACCTACTTCTTCATTTTGTGTGGAGGCAAATGCGATGACAACACTAAATATGCTCTCTAGACAAGATATAACTAGTTTTTTATCTTCTAATAAATTACTTTTATAAGTTGATTTCATTAATTTGAAATTCAAAAGTTCTTAACAAACTCTATGTAACAATTATTTATTTAAACCCAAATAGTTTTCTAAACCCAATATGTTAGCTGATGCCATTAGTTTGAATCCAAAATTTATAAATCCATAGTTTATACAAATTATTATGGCATAGTACTGGGCTCATTTGTTCGTGTCTTTGTTCAAAACCTGGCCTTGATTTATTAGATATAACAAGTACTCTCTCCATAATATGAGGGGACAAGGTTGAAGACAATGGAAGGAGAAGAGAGAGCTTAGATGGAGAGGAAAGAGAATGAGATGATGAAAAATGTAAGTCTATAGTCCTCTTGTCCCTTGGGCTCCTTTTATTCATATGTAGCGTGGGAAATGACAAATTTTCTCTTGTTTTTTTACAAGGAGCTGCCTAAGCCACATGATTCTACGATAGTCTAGCCATTGTCATCAGATAGATATTATTGCACGAAAGTAGCAAAAGTCATCGTATTCCATTCTAGGCTAAACAAAGCCTTCCATACACGTCGCATGGCCAGACATAAGGTAATAATTTTCTATAGAAGGGTTTCCTGCAGCACACATCCCAAATATTAAAGTTAATATGACAACAAAATGATAAACACTCCAAATATTGCATTATATGGTTGAAGCATATCTCACCAACTTAACTTAGGTATCATATGAACATTAATTCCATCTCAAAATAAAGGGGTGCACTAAAAAACCAACAAAATTAAGTGAAGCACACGCAACACTGTTATAAATAAGTACATCTTTTATAATATATATATAATAAGTACAAAAGTTAGGAGTAAATGTAACACATAAAATGCATGAAAGATGACACAATTTTCAGTCCACTTAATTTTTACTTGCAAGCATGAGAGTTTCACTGAGAAGATATCGAATTCTCCTACAACTCAGACATGATATTTCTTTTATAAGGAAAAAGCCTGTTTTACATGCTCCAACTATCACGATAGTCTTATTTTCAACCACGAACTACGAAAATGGACACCAAGTGCTACCAGCTACTGAAATAAGAAAAAATATTTCTTTAACTGGTCTCTAGGGTGGATTTCAATTTTTTTGAAATAGAAGAAATCTTGTTTAATAAAAAATTGTAACTATTTTATTTTACTCCAAAAAAATGAAACCAGTACCAAAAGTTTTTTAAAAAAATGTAGCCTATTTGTTGTGCTCATATTGGAGTTATTTAGATCTTATCTGTTCATGCTCATGCTTGTTCATTATCGAAATCAGGGGTTTTTAGTTGATTCCATGATGTTTGAACCCCTATCTTATTTGAAACTTATTACATAATCATGCAATCAACATAGCGCTAGCCATGCAAATGCCTGAATAGGATCTTTATGAGGTGGAGCGTGTGTCACTATCTAGATCTTCTGTCCACTCGGACCGCTAGATCCTCTTGATCGATCTCTTGGTCTAGTAGAGAGAAAAGCAATAGTATAAATAAGTAATAGGCACGGCTATGAGCAATTAAACAATAAAGGTAAATTAGATAACCAATAGATAGGTTACAATTTTAGATTACCATTGGTGTCCTATTTTGTAGTTCAGGATTAAAAATCAGACTATCGTGATACTTGGAGAATGTGAATTGACTTTTCCTTTTTTTTAAAAAAAAAAGAGAGATGTCCAGCGACTAATAACTATGAAGATGGCGTCTCTTATGAAAACTCAATTCTTCCAGTCCATTTCACCAAGACGGCTCAGTTTTGTCATGCCCTCTAGCAATATTTGCCTATTATACGTTGCACAAACTCTGAACACGTTAAGTAACAACCATTTTTAGATGACATGTTCGTCTGAGGAATCAAAAGAGCGTACATAGCTCTTTTACGATATACAATACTACTAGGTGGTGGTATAGAGAATAAGCCTTTTTTGTATGAGCACAAATTATATTATTTGGATATCACGCTATTTTTTCCTCGCAGGTCGTTTTCCCGCACGCCGCCTCACGGTCGTCGACACCGACGGCCGCTACCTCAGGCCATTCGCCACGTCGGGCCAGACCGTGGACGCGCTCCTCCACGCCGGCCGCGCCCGGAACGGCGGCAACCGCTACTACATGGCCGCGAGGACGTTCCAGACCCAAGACCTCCCTGTGGCGCTCCTGCCTGGGCACCGGCCACCGGTCGCCGCACCCCCAAGACCGGAGGGCGCCTCTTCCCGGCGCCCCTGCATGGCCACTAGCCTAGCGCGCCTGCGCCCAGCCACCTGAGCCACCTGACGGCCACTACGAGTACCAACGAAAACGCGGGAAAAAGCCGCGGGCGACCTCGCAGCAGCAGAAGGTGAGCCCATCCGTCATCCGAGTACCAAGGCAAGCGCCGGCAAGGGGTGGTGCCGACCTCACAGCATCAAAAGGTGATCTCAACCGTGTACCAAGATAAGGGGCGGCGGCGACCTCATAGCAGGAGAAGCTGAGCCCAACTGTGCATGCTTAGTTCATTCAGCTAAGTTGATGAGGATTGACATGTACCTGTAGTTACCTCAATATTTGATTGGGATTTTAGGGGCTCAAGTGGCATTTTGCTAGCTTAGTTTAATTTCTTCACCATCATTGGTGATGCATGTGATATAATTAAAGTACATATAGGAATGTATGAAAAAATGATGAATTTGGACAAAAATATGTGATATAAACAACTGGTCCTGATACTCTTAATTCATTCATCTCTGAATTTGTGATGATCTGGGGAAATTTATATAACATACATGCATATGTGTGTGCTTTCTTCAAAGTTATTAGTTTCTCACTGATTTTAACTTAATAATACATAGACGTATATGTATTTGCTTTTTTCAAAGTTTTTAGTTTCGCAGTGATTCAATTTAACATCGAGGCCCTCTCGCTGAATAGATGACAGTACAAAATAACAGAGACAGAAATGAGCATGGATGTTAATATTAATTCACTAGAGTAGTGGTGTAACTATCATACATAGAAAGCTCCAGCATAGAAAGTTTGGTGCAGGGCAGGTCTAAGTTCCCTGCGAGCTAGTAGTAAGGCACATATTCTTGACATCCAATGATTAGACATGTGTCTTTAGTTGGCACATGAGAAAGCATATACACACACATGGTTCAAGGCTTAGTTACTACAAATGCCAAAATTCTATCACGCAAAAGTCTAACGACCCCCCTCCATTTCTAGGGCTCATCTTCAGGTTGCATCTGCATAGGTAGAGGCATCAAGCCAGCACTGCAGAAACTTCACGATAAGCTTTGATGCAGGAACATTTATCATCAATTGATAAGCAGGTCAGCCAACAATGTCTTCCTCACCTTGACGACAGCATCCTGAACATGTAAAAGGGGTAAGCAATAATCAGGACATATATATGAGTATGAATTGGTAATTAGAGTTCAGTGAGGAGAATACCATCATGAAGTTCTTCTATCAGGAGCTCATCTCCGATGTAATCAATTGTGGATGCAAAGTATCCTTACGAATGGCCCATTCAAATGCCAGCTTTATGGATGCTCTTGTATATTTGCCATGAGAGAGAGAGATGAATTCTTACATTTTTGCCAAAATCGCAGACGTGACAGGTCAGGTCGGATGGCCAGCGTGGACAGACCATGCGGAATGACCCATTTACCCCCTTCTAGCCAACTCCTTGCCACCTCGTCTCCTTATGACAGCCTGGGCCCACTCGTCATCCCTAACCTCCCTCACTCCCCCATCTGCTGTGCGTACAGGAGCGGGGGTCAACTGGGGCCTGGGGGCTCTGGACGACCTCCGCGACTGGGGCGTCTGGTACTGCCTCGCCGCCTCGTCGCCCTTCCTGCCAGCTCCTCTCTCTCTCTCTCTCTCTCTCTCTCTCTCTCTCTCTCTCTCTCTCTCTCTCTCTCTCCCCTTGCGTGTGCTAGAAAAGATATATCTGCATGCATGTTTCTCTCCCCTTTTAATTCCTTCCCTCCCACAGAACAAAACAGAATCAATCGAATCAAATTGAGTCAATTCAATCCAATCCAATTCAGTTCATCAGATCGAGGAGATCAGGACGCATTGGCAACGGATGGCAACATGCATGCAGATATTTGAAACAATCCAGCAGCAGGCCGGCGAGGTGAAGGTGACCATGCATCCCCTGCTCGCTAAGACAATTGCTGTCCCTCAACAATTCTGAATCTTCATTAAAAAAAAACAATTCTCTCCTTCTCAGTTGCAATCACGGCCGCAGCAGCGCATTGGTGACGCCACCGCTGGATGGTCCTGCGGTCCCTGCTCCTCGTGGCTCTGCTCCACCGCCTCCATTGCCTGGCCTTCCTCACTGCCTCGTCGCCGTGTGGCCTCAATCCTGTGCCGAAACTTCATGATCTGTGAGAGCAGTAGCGGGGGGATTGAGGGAGCGGAGGAGAGGAACACGAAGTTGGGGCTGGAAGTGCGAGAGGAGGCGCGGAAAGGCGCGTGATTTGAGCTTCGGCGGGGCTGCTTGCTGCAGAAGCAGATGGGGGAGGAGGGAGGTTAGGGATGACAAGTGGGGCCCGACTGTCATAGGGAGAGGGAGGTGGCAGGGAGTGGTTTGGCGGGGGCAAACGAGTCATTTCGTATGGCCTGCCCACGCTGTCCGTCACGTCTGTGATTTTGGCAAAAATGTAAGAATCCATCTGTCTCCCGTGGCAAATACGCAGGGGCATCCGTAAAGCTGGCATTTGAATGCTGGTCGTTCGTAAGAATGGCAGAATATTAAATATCCTTATAGAAATGCCACTGTCGAGCAACGATCCGTTGCAAATTTAGCAGAATTGCGTGTGCAAACATATATGCAACAAGTAACGATCTATGTGAGTGATCCAGCTTGCTACCACAACAAATTCGTCTGCTCTGACCCCTAAGTCCCTCACTAGCAGCACGGTAATGAGCAGAGTCGGTGATGGTAGCGGCGGTGCGCAGGCGTGCAGCACCTCCTGAATCCTCCACTATCAGTCTCCTGTGCGCCCATATCGCGGAGGAGGGGAGCTGGAGTGGCAGAAACAATAACGGCGGGAGTGTGGGGGTGCGGCGCGTGCCCCGCCCGGATCCGGCCGCTCCGACGTATACCCGTCGCCCGTTGCCGCCATCCCGCGCCGGTCGATGCTGTTCGTGCAGACCCACCCTACCCACCGGTGGCTGATGCTCGCGCTGGTCCGCGCGCCATCCTCACCACTCCCGTGTGCTCGCCCGCCGTACCCCACCGCGCTGTCGTCGCGCCGCCACCAGTGCGAGTGCGAGACGAACGGACGAGGAAGAAATGAAAAGATAAGGAATAAAGGAAAATGAAGAAATGAAAATTAAGAAAGATTTGATATATTTCAATAATATCACTTGACATATTTCCAATCATACTCCTATACCACCTATACTACTCATGCATACTACTTAGTAGTATATAATTAATCTCAACCGTCATATCCTTTTATATTAGGTATTTTGAACACTAGTATAACCTAGTATTGTTAGTATAACCTAAGTAGCGTGTGACACGATCGGCGTTCGGACCAGTAGTGGTTTACCCTACCTAATTTTGTTTGGTGTCATCGGTCGAGTTAGGTCACCGAGGTCACTTCACAAATCACAACCTGACATGAGACATGCCCCCATGGAATTTTCTCCTCGGTTTATCTGCTGACGGTGCAACTTGCCACAAGTAGTTAAAAGATTTTTACTTAATTCACTCTACAAAGTAAAATAGAGTTCACTCTACAAATTAAAAGCCTCTTGTGATGTGGTGACCGTGACACTAATCTGATGTTGTATTGGCCACCAATTCCTGACGCCGACGACATTGGTTGCACCTGATGATAGGTGACGACTTGATAACGATCGATCCCTACACGTCGTTGCTCACTGCGCACTTCTGAGCAATGCTCTTGGTGTTGAGATCGTCGACGAGCTTCTGCAGCGCGGCGTGGGCTCCATCGCCGTCGCAGCCCATGAACACCTCCGCGACGTCGGCCGGCGTCAAATGCACCTCCTCCAGCAGTCTCTCTGCCTCTCCCATCAGCTCCTCATACCTGTCGTCATCAGCTGGCTCACGATCGTCGTCACCGAGGTAGTTCTTGGCGAGCACGCGCAGCGCGTGGCCCTTGCAGTACCCGAGCTCAATCTTGCGGTCCATGCGGCCGGGGCGGAGCAGCGCCGGGTCGAGGCGGTCGACGTGGTTGGTGGTGAACACGATGAGCCGCTCCCCGACGCACGACGACCAGAGGCCGTCCACGAAGTTGAGCACGCCGGAGAGGCTGATCTTCTCCCGGCGGCCATGAGGCGGGAACGGGGAGACGCGGACGGGACCCGGCGTCCCCGGGTCGTCGGACTCGGCGTCCTGGCTCGTCCGGTCGAAGAGGCCGAGCGAGCAGTCGATGTCCTCGACGACGATGAGCGACTTGGGGCGCGTGGATGCGAGCAGCCTCCGGAGGTCGGAGTTGGATCCGACAGCGGTGAGCTCGAGGTCGTAGATGTCGAACTCGAGGAGGTTGGCGATTGCCGCGATGAGGCTGGTCTTGCCGGTGCCCGGCGGTCCGTGGAGCAGGTACCCGCGCTTCCACGCGCGTCCGGCGCGCGCGTAGTGCTCCCGCCGCCGCACGAAGCGGAGCAGGTCGTCGCGGATGCCGTCCCGGAGCGCCGGGTCGACGGCGAGCGTGTCGAACGTGGACGGGTGCTTGAACGGGTGCGACGACCACATCATCTGGTGGTCGTCCACCCCGCCGCCGCCGCCGCAGAACATGCCGGGGCTGTTGGTGTAGAGCCTCCGCTCCCGCATCCTGAGCCGCAGCGCCGCCGCCTCCGCGAGGACGTGGTCGACGTACGCGCCGCGGACGACGTCTCGGTGGCGCCGCGGGAACTCGAGCCGCAGGCACCGCTGCTGCCGCCCGCTCCCCATGCCGCCGCCGAGGCCCCCGAACCCGCCGCGCGAGCCGCCGCCGAACGGCGAGTAGGAGTAGGCGGTGCCACCGCCCGCCGCCTCCCCGGTCCGCGACGTCCACTCGACGCGGACGCCCCGGAACGTGTCGCGCGCGGCGTGGTCGTCGGGGAGCGACGCCACGGGCCCCGGCGCGCCGTGGGACTTGTGGAGGTGCAGGACCGGCGCGGTCGCGAGGCAGCGCGCGCCGAGGTAGAGCTGCGCGGCCTCGTAGAGCTCGTTGGGGACGCCGTTGGCGTCCGCCTCGTGGATGACGATGGTGTCGGTGGGGTGGGCGAGCGCGGCAGCGGCGCGGGCCAGCAGCGCCCGCAGCGCACCGTGCGCCTCGGGGGGGAGGACCTCCTGCAGCGCCGCGCGCACCACCACGGCGGTGGCGACGAGCGAGCCCAGGGAGCTCCAGCTCAGGGCCGCCGGCGGCTTCATGCCGTCGATGGCAGCTCGCAACGTCAGCCCTGCCCCTCTCTCTCTCCCTCTCCCTCTCTCTCTCTCTCTCTCTCTCTCTCTCTCTCTGAACTTCTGAACTTCTGAAGACAGTGACTGCAGCGATGGCGAATCATGTAGCACGTGTTATGTACAGCTCCTCGAGGAACCGACTCGTGCTCGCAATAATTTGTCGTGGAGTCGGTGAGGGTGGCGGGAATAATCTAACGCATTTCACTGACGCCGGCCGCATGAGAGCTCGGTTGACTCTGCTTGACTTGCCGAACGTTGCGATGCTCGGTAGCCATTTCCATGTTACTTCAAGGGTGGTTATGGTTATAGTTATAAAAGTGTGAGGACCAACGTTTCTTGGAATCTGAAAACCGTAGTGGGTTTGGTGGGCTGCTTCGTCGTTAACGAAAGCTTAACGGTCAAGGAAGTAATGAGCAATGTACCTGACGAGGAGTGCTGCATTATGTTGGAGGTGGTGCGTGGACTAGATTAGCAATTCGCTGGGCGCTTTCCAAATCGCGACTCGAGTTAAGCACGTCAGAAACCACGATGAACTTGGACCGACGCTAGTTTCGTCGATGGAGCCGTGCGCCCGTGCGGGACCAGGAAACTAATTGGTTGAACTCTTATCTTGATTACTATTCCCTTCGTCCTAAATTATAGATCATTTTGACTTTTCTAAATTTATATATACTATTATGTCTAGATGCATTTAGACATAGGGTATATTCAAGTGTATAGCAAAATTTATAAATTAAAAAAAGTTAAATAACCTTTAATTTCGAACGGAGAGAGTAAGAGTGTGTTTGGTTGCATGCTGGCATGATGCATGGTGCATGCATGGATGATCCTGGATGGGGTGGTTCAATCAATTTGCTTGTACCATATGGTTCACTCTAATGAGTAGAAATAATGTATTAAGTGGAATGGTCTCATCCTGGATGAGTTGGTCCAATTCACCCAACCAAACAAAAGGATCATTATTATTTTGAATCATTTGATACATGAATCAAATGATACACCTAACTAAACACACCCTAAGTAATAAGAACGTATGGACATGTTACTTCGCCCTTCAGTTTAATAAAAGAGTTACTCTGGTAATACAATCACACAAAGCTTCTTTGCGAGTTCACGTTCACGGTTTAAAAACTCCTTCGGAACAGCTTGTCCTTTAACTTTTTTTTCCTTTTGAGCAAACTGTTTTCCTAGGGAATTTTGTGGCGACAGCTCGACAGTTCTGTCTTTTCTCTCTCTCTCTCGTGTTTTGTGAGTACTGTACATTGCAGCAGACTGCTGGGTAGCTGGACCAGGGCGAAAAGTGTTCGTCTTCACGGTCATATACTCGCCCCAGGTCCAAAAGATCCTAACTGGGTCTGGGCCGTGCAAGTCACCAACGGGCTATTAAAGTCGAAAGCATGGAAGATGGGCTGTTGCTGGGCTTTTCTTGAGCTGACTGATTTCCCATTTGGTCAGTGAAGGCCTATAGGATCACACAGCCGAGAGCACGTGTTGGCCGCCGCGCCGCGCGCGCCATCGCCGCCTCCAATTCGAACCGACCGTACCCTAAGCCGGCGGCGCCGGCGCTCCTCATAACCAGGCTCCCCAGTCGCCACGTTGCTCAACCAACCCAGATCAACGCTTCTCGCCGCGTTCCGAATCCTTGTCGCCGCCATGGGCGCCGCCTCGTGCTGCTGCAGCAGCTAGCGTCGTGTTCGTGGGCATTGGGCAACGCCCCGTGGTCTCTCTCCGCGTGGCAACGGACAAGCAGAACCTCACCAGGCGAAAAGGGCTCCGCCTTCGTCGAGTACCTCGACGACGAGACCGCCCTCAGCGCCTGCCGCAACCTGCACGGCCGCCGGCCCCTCCGCGGCCGGGTGCTGCTCGCCGTGGCCTCGGCGCGCGACGCCGCCGCAGCGGCCAAGAGCAGCAAACGTGGCTCGGGCGCCCGGGAGCCAAAGCCGAAGCGACCGGCTGGAGGATGGCCAGCCCATTGTTCCTAGCGTTGTCCGCCGCTGATGGTCGATTGATCAGATCGCTGTGCATATTTCCTTGTCCTTTTTTTCGAGCCTTCATCGTTCGTTCACGAGTATCGGGCACAAGCAAATTGGGCAACTGACGGCACAGCAGTGGCGGGCACTGCGGCCCCCGCCTTCACACCTGCCGACGCCAACGCTGACGAGGCTTCTTCGCGCCTTCCATGTCACTTCTCACTCACTGACCCGCTAATGACACCACGACTACATGCCGCATACGCGACAAATAACGATTTATCGTATATGCGGGGTTACCTGTCAGCTCTCTCTTCCTCCTCCTGTTAGGACTTCGAGCTAATGCCGTCGCTGAGGTTAAGGCTTCGGGTTTGAGGCTACCAGGGGAGGCCTAATCGCCGCCGACGGGCCACAGGTAGGCCTCACGGGGGAGGCAGGTTGCGGGGTGGTGCGGTGCGGCGGTGGGGACGCCATTGGCTGAGGTCGGCAGCTGGACAACCGGTGGGCTAGGGACGGGCGGGGTGAGGGTTGGAGGTGAGCTCCTCGGTGGAGCCGGGGTGGCGGTGGATGCGGCGGCGTGAGCCGTCGGAGTCGGAGGAGGAAGGTGGCGGGGGAGTCACCAGGTTACCGCGCGGGGGGAGGAGGAGGGTCGACTCGCAAGAGATGATGCAGAAGGACGGTGCGGGGCGTGCGGGGAGGAAGGTGGTGGCCGCATGGTCGTGGGCCACGTGCTTGCTGCCTTCAGCGGCACGTCTCGCGCCCGCCAGTGACCACTCCACCCGACCGGTCCGCGCACGGCGCGCTGGGCAGGGCAGAGCCTGCGCGATCCTTTTCACCCCGCCAGGACAGCACGGGCACGATCCAGATCTACAGAGATACTACCTGTCGCCATGCCTGCCTGCCCACCTTCTCCTCCTCGTCCCAGGAATTTCGAGGCGGGTGGCAGCAGCACTGGCAGCCTGCATCTGAGGCTGAGCGTTGAGCGGTGCCGGACATGGCAGCAGACGATGAGTGCAGCCGTGCAGGGACCAGAGGAGCACTGGCGACGTAGTAATGCCCGGTGACACGGGCGTGACTCTGATCTGGAGCGGGGATCTCGCTCGCTCGCCGTCAACGGTCTTTTTTGAAACTTTGCCGTCGCCGGTCTCTCCCCCTCTCTCACCATCGCCGTCGTCGTCGTTCGTGTAAAGCGCTAGCGCACGGCGGACAGACGAATGAACTGACAGGACCATGCAGGCGGCCACGCACGCAACGCAGCGCCCGATCTGCTTTCGCGGATCCTGACGAGACGGTGCGCGTGCAAAAGGCGCGCGGAGGCGTCACGTCGCACCCAGCGCTGTGACCGAGACCTTTGCAAAGTCAGGAGATGCCTTCCTTGCCGCAACAGGTTCCGTGCTCGGACTTTCCGGCCGCATTGTTTGGCAAACCAGCGCTGTCCCTACACACTGATCTGGACGGCCTGCGTAAAAGATCCTTTTCCTTTTCTGCGTAAGTACTATGAACTAGTGCTGTCCTAGGGCTCTGAAATTCAGAGAAGAAACACGGAACAGCAGCAGCTCTGCAAATGTCTATGCAGATTGCTGTTTACGGAAAGGGTTCAGTGAGACGAGATCTAAGAACTGAGCAACTGAATCGCGGCATGTTCTTAGAACAAGGGGTTTGACGGCCTTCACGGCCGAGCAGGCAAGATCACTAGATCAGGCCAGATATTTTCCAACAAGCAGAGAGGCAGAGATCAGGGACGTGTGGCTGGCTGCAGCTAAAGACAAGCCGGGGCATCATGGTTATGTTACGAAACGCACCCAAGATTAATATACTATTAATTCCGCACGCATCCATCAGGCTTACGTAGGTTCTCATCACAACCAAATGAACTCGACTTTTATGCCTTGTCTTTACCCTGCCGGCATTTCTCTGTCCTCCGGCTCCGGCTCTCGCCGTCTTTCTCCGACTGATGGATGGATGGTTTTTGGCAGCGCATTCTCGCATCCTCCGCGCCTATTTTCCTGAAGAAGATGAAATCGGAAATGTCAGTTGGTTTACCAGTGGTGTGTACCTTGAAGATATTCGTCCTGTTCGGCTGGACTTATAAGCCGGCTGAAAAGCTGAAACGGCTGATTTGTTGGGAGAGAAAAATACTGTTCGGTGGCTGATAAGCTGAAGCGAACAGAGCGATTAGTGCATACTACTGTGCTCATCTATAAATGTACAATGTAGTATGCCTCTTTAAACAAGAACTGAACAGGTACACTGCAGGGTGAAATGCGGAAGTTTTTGTGTGGTCAGGTGTACATCCACACCTCACAGGAGGTGGTTTGTTAATTCTCGACGACATCATCAGAATAAGTGCACGCCAAAACTGAAAATCCCAGGCCATTTTTAAATGCGAACAACTGCTTACCTTATCTAGATGGGAAATGCTATACAGATTGGAAATGTCCGGTGGTTGTACGAATCAAACTGCTAAAATTTCTTCTACTTTCAAATAGTATGCTAAAAAATTAGTGAATTGCTTTGCGAAGTGATCACGTTCAGATGCCCTAGACAAATGAAGGCGCCAGAAATCATGTTCTCTTGTCCAAAACAAGAAACTTTCGGACCACCGAAAGGCAATATGTAGTTCAACCAAGAAACAAAACATATGTTCGTCTCTGACACCACTGTTACACTGCTCTAGAACGTTTAGCTAACCCACTTGTAAAATGCATCAAACTATCGAGACCGGGCTGAAGGTTGATTAACGGCCCACCTAAATGACAAGCTGGTCCTAAATGTATGTCGTTATCAATCATCTATCAGGCACATGTCCATGTCTCCCTGCAAGCAACTAAACAACCACACATGCAAGCAAAGGAACAATGAAGGCAATCTTGTTCAAGAAAAGTTTTAAACCCAGCACCAACCCTCCCGTCCTTAACAAGGGAAGCAACATGCTTTCCCAAGAGACAGATCGTGGTCCATCCATCTGCGACCAGAGGTACAGAAAACAGGTAGATTTTAACAGGCGTTACAGGGAGCATAATGGGGGACAGCATACGGCAAATCCACCAACGCACATCTACCCAATTACTCCCATGTACCCCTGGCAGAAGTGCCCAATGTGGAGAAAATTGCCTAAACTTCTCTTTCTAGCCCAGTAAGAGACTCCAACCTACATTCCACATTTTCACCTACTATAGCTATAGAGTATGCTCTGTACAGGCACCACAGGCTAAACAAGTGAGGAACTTCTGAAGGACAGAGGACTGCGGTTGCATACACGTGAAGAGTATCCAAATTTGCAACCTTTGCATGTCCTGAAACTAGGGGAACGAAGTGGGCACAGTGCCATATACTACCAAGAAGAAACATGAGATTATCTTGACAGTGATTGGTATTGTCATCAGATTTCACAATCTTAGACCATATTAAAAGAAGTCACATCAAGACAAATACTGCCCTTTGTTTTTGCCAATGGCCGTACTATTTAGCTCACAGCATCAGATCCCTAGAGCACACTTCCCATAAGCAATGACAGCAGCAATGGTCCTTGTCATCAGTCATCACAGTACCAAACGGAATAATCAAACCCCACAAAAAATTGCTCGCATACCAAGCCTATTCACTAAACAACTCTAAAGGAATCAAGGATGCGGCGTTGAAGACTAAATCGGGCCAAAGCCATTGCCATCAATTCTCATGCCTTGTAAGACTCAACTGCCTCCACTTAACAATCCAGTCCACCCTCAGATATCAGTTAATGACATACCTAACTAAAAGATGAGCATGTGACCATGTGCTACATAAACAAAAACTTGTCATCACGAGCTGGCACATGCTATCACAAATAATTGCATTTCTAATTCAAAATCAAAATCGCGGTCACCAAATAATTGCGAGAAAACTAATGGCGTTACTGTATTTAACAATAATGTGGGGATAACAATGGCGTAAGGAATTCAGCCCTCACCTCCGCTGTCTCGCCCCGGGCAACTCATCGACCTGCCGACCTTGCCGCCGGCATGTTCTTGCTGGCGGCTGTGATTGACCACCTTGGCCGAGCTGACCCTGAACCCTGCCCCAGCCCTGCCGGCTGTCTCAGGCATGGCCTCATCGGGCGGCAGCTCCACGTACTTTGCCGCGCTCATCTCCATCTGCGCGATGCGCACGGCGCCGAAGAGCCTCTCGGGCAGCTCCTCCTCGGACTGGGACTCGACGAGGAAGCCCATGTCGATGGTGACCGAGGTGACGGCGCCGAGCGCGAGGTGCAGGATGGCGCTGGCGATCGCGGAGCTGCCGATGTCAACGTCGATCTCGAGGTAGTCGTCGCCCTTGTGGTAGCGGCAGGTGAGCGCGCGGCCGAGGAGGCACGCGGCGTAGTTGCCGACGGTGGCGCGGACGAGCCATGGGCCCTTGACGATACGGTTGGCGATCTTGAAGCGCGCGTTGCGGTAGGCGTCGTCGCCGTGGACGAAGCGACCGAGCAGCGAGTCCGGCGGGATAGGCGCCTCCGCCGCGAAGTAGAACACCGCGCTATACGCGTCCGGCCGGCCCGGCACCTGGGAGGGAGAATCGAAGGACGCGTCACAATTCAGAACCAAAAAAATAAAAAAGATCGAATCTCTCTCTCTCTCTCTCTCTCTCTCTCTCTCTCTCTCTCTCTCTCTCTCTCTCTCTCTCTCTCTCTCTCTCTCTCTCTCTCCTCTTTCGGATTTCACGCGCCTAGATGCGATCGATCGGGTCTGGGTGTGTTGGGGATCGACCTGGAGATTGACGGCGAGGAGGAAGTGCGCGGTGGGGTCCTTCCTGAGGCGCGCGCGGCGGAAAGCGGCGGCGACGCGGTTGTCGTCGCGGGCGAGCACGTGGTCGAGCCGCGCGTGGGAGCGGAGCCAGTCGACGCCGGCGGGGCGGAGCAGCCACTCGGCGGCGGACGGAGCCTTGCCGCGCTTTCCGCCGCCGCCGGAGAAGTATCCCCGGGAGCGCAGGTGGAAGAGGTCCCCCGGCGGCGACGCCCAGCCGTTGGCTCCCCGATCGAGGTCGACCTGGCGCAGCGAGCCGGCGGCCGCGGCCTCCTCCCGCCAGCTCCTGTCGCCGGAGCCGGCGGCGGCGGTCTTATTGGCGCGATCGGGCGTCGTCGGGCACATCGCCGCCGGGGGGCGCCGGCGAGGGGGCAGTTTGGGGAGAGATTTTGTTGGGTGGGCTTAGCGCGAATGGAGGAGCGGGGGAGCGTTGGACCTCGCTTTCGGAGGAGCTGCTGCCTATAAAACAGTGGGGGCGGATGCGGAATGGGATGCGGTCTTCTGGAAGGGGAAAAAAAGAAGAAGGGAAATATCGGCACGCTTTGTTTCCAAAAAAAAATATATATCGGCACGCGGTGCCTTTGCTTTTAAGCACCCCAGCTCTCCTCTAATTCCTTGCCAAGCTCGTAGACTACAGTTGGTAAATGTTTACGCAAAATAAAAAATATCATTGCGCAAAAATAAAAGGTAAGAGTAAAGGTTGGAAAATATAGTACATAATCCACAATATTTTAGAGAGTGATACCGAATCACACAGTACAGACGCAGACGCTCACATATACATACGCACATTCATCCCTACGAACACACGCACGTAATTCTACCCTTTTGAGCACCTCCAAAAAACTGAGCCGGCAAATTCTAGAGATTGACGAAGTCACCATTGGCGCCTCGATGGACACGTCGCCTACTATTGAAAAGAATAACGTCGGTTAAGCTAAATGACGGTTAACCCTTTGATATAACACGGATTTGCACAATGTGAAGTGACCAACGTCTTGTAATAAGTTGACGAGCCATGGAAAATTTGTAATGTATTTTTTACGAGAATTAGATATTCAGATAGAGATTTTGAGTTAGGTTTGTCTATTTAGGTCGACCTAGAGGGATGGACAAGGTGTTAGACAATGGCAGGCGGAACAACCAGTGTCACTCACGCGACATTAGCAGCAACTGGCTTCAGCAAAATTTGCAATTTGAGCCACCACTATGGAAAAACAGAGAAGGATTGGCTAGCAAATGCAAATGGAAAAGGAGAAGGGAGGACGACGAATGTGTCTGGGTGAAACGATATGATCGTATAGTTGATGAAGGGAAGGGGGATACGTGAGAGGGACAGGAAGGGATATAGCAAAATAAAGGGAAGGGATATAGCAAAATAAAGGGAATAGTTGACCTAATTAGCTGGATCAGGGTCAAGCGATCACCAAGTGTGATTAATACTCCCTCCTTTCATAGATTTTATTATTATCTATGAACTAAGAAACCAAAACGACATACAATTTGGAACGAAGGGAATAAAAACCAAATCACCTGAAAAGCTATAGCATGAAAGTAATCACGATGGAGTTTAGTTTAGTTCTCACTCTTTTTGTTTTGAAACAATGTTCTCGCAACCATTCATTTTATCTGATGGTATGTTAAAGTCTCCCACATGGTGTGGATTTTCAAAAAGGCCTTGTTGATCTTCTAGAGGCTGGCTATGTTCTTGGAAGTCTTATATTGCAGCATGGGCGTTAGGGATGGCAATCGGGTGGGTCTGGACCCGAGACATGCGGGTTTCAAACCCAACGGGGGTGGGGGTGGGTTCGGAACACATGGCGGGTGCGGAGCCGGGTTAAAGATTTCCCCCTCGGGACCCATGGAGCTCCGAATTTGACCCACAAAGCACAGCTACTGCCACACCGGCCTGCCTATCACTCACCCGCACCGGCCCACACCTCTCCGCACTGGCATGCTCCACGCCTCCAGCCCAGTAGCCCTCCACCCCATTCTCCTCTCTCACCCACTCCCCGTGACCCCTGCCGACCTCTACCCCATCCTCACTCCCCAACGGTGGCAGCGATCGCCGCGCCGCTGCAGGCCTCAACCACGCCGCCCCCTGCCCCGCATAGGCGACACGGCCGCACCCCTTTTCCTCCATCTCACCCATCGACCGCCGCTATTCTCCCCATCTCCCCACTCCACAGCATCCCCACTCCACCGCAGGCGGCAACAGCAACATGGACAACACGCTCCTCGGTGACATCATCCAGTGCTGCCAGCCCATCAAGATCTGCAGTGCTGATCGCACGCCGACCAGTGCCGCGGACGCCTCCCGCGACATCTTCCTCCGCCAGCCCATCAAGATCTGTGATGCGTACTTGTTGCTCCCCCTTTTGCCACTCTCGCCGTCGTCCGCCGCCTCCGTCAACGGCTCGGGTGTTAGTCCCCCTGTCGGTTGTCGAGAGGTTCGGGGGCGGGTGAAGTTTTTCACCCGTTTGCCGTTTCGAGGCTGGGGCGGGTTGTGGCTTGGGTTTCGGGGGCGTGTCCACGGAAGCTCCACCCGGCCCCGCCCGCCCCGTTGCCATCCCTAATGGGCGCATGGCATGCGGTGTCGTCTTGTGCACCATACATATATCATGCAAAAAAAATTAATATGGACTGGTACCTCGCTCGAATAATCTATTCCTGCTGCCTCGCTACGATCACGAGGAAGAAAACCACAACAGAGTAAACGAACGTGAAAAAAATGAAAACGTGGCACGAATCGTGATGGCAAGAATACACTTCGTAAGGGGGGTAAATATGTAGTGCAAATCATCTGGTAGGTGGAATCCTAAAAACTCCCACCATGGACCGTCAAATCGTAGATCTACGGTGCGAGCAGCTAGGCACAGTTCCTCAGAAGATTTTTCATATAACCCCCGTCTTATACTGTACGCCACCTACTTCCCCACATTAATATCTAAGTGCAATAAATTCGATTGTGCAGTTGCAACTAGCCAATGGTTCAAGTTGCAATCGATCCATACTTTGAGTTTCAAATATTGTAGACCACATACTCCCCTGGTCGAATTAAATTGGGATATTCTTAACTCAGTTGGGAGTAGCTAGTCAACAGTATTTGCAACTCTGATCGTAGATCAATTGTAACTCGGAATATTGGCTAGTTGCAACTGCAGGATCGTATTTATTGCACTGAGATAGTAATGTCGGGAAGTAGGTGACGTAAAGGCAGAAAGTTATATGAAAAATGCCAAAAGGAACTGTACGTAGCTGCACGTAGCTGCACGATACACGATAGGAGTTTCCAGAATTCCAACTGCGCTACATATTCTCCCACGAAAAGGAGGCGCGCTGCTCGTGAAAACACGCGCGGCGCCTGAGCGATTTGCCGATTTGGCCTCGGCGGCCGTCCTTGTGCATCGATCGGCCCGAGCGTGTTTCCTTGGCTTTTTGCCGAGATCCCTCACGGCCGGCGGACGGGCGGCGCCGGCTGCCGCCGCGGCCGCGGCAGCAGCAGCGACCAGGGTCTCGGTGCACGCGCGGCCGCCCGTGCCCGCGAGCCGAGCTTGCCGGACACGTGTGGAGCAGGCCAGCACGTGTTGCGTTGCGCGGAGGGGAGATGAGCAGCCAGCCAGGAGCCACGCCGAAGCTTAGGGGGGGATACGGGGACGGGATCTGAATCTGATGCTGATGCGCCACCGACAGGCGACAAGATTTGGATTCAGATCTCCCCCGACCCCGATCCTCACCGCAGCATCTGCCGTCCAAACCACATCTTTGTGGCCGATGCCCCCCAGCAAAGCAAAAGCAAAAGCACCGAGGATTCATTTCTCATTGACGCCGCGTATCCATACGGGCCGCCGCTACGTGCCTCCGGCTCTCGGTATGGCGCCGTGCCCGCGCGCACTGGCACTGCACGCCACGGCATGGGCTCGCTCTCATCCTGGCGTCCACTCCAGACGGAACGAGAGCCATGTCGTCTGCTCTGTTGCTGCTTCGTTTCCGAGCTCTGTGAGCAATCTGGCAATCTTGTAGCCATCGCTGCATTCCGCAGTCTCGATGTGGACAAGTAACAGGCCTAGTTACCAATGTGGACAAATGCATGGTAGCGGCAATTCGATGTGCGGGGATTGATCTTGACTCAGTCCTAGCAACCTTCCCAGCAAAGCGAGTAGGCTTTCCCTTCAAATATATGGGTTTGCCGTTAACCATTCACAGACTCCGACGAGTGGACTTTCAGCCTTTGATCTACAAGGCGGCCGGCAGGCTAAGTTTTTGGCAAGGAAAGCTGTTGACTATCGCAGGGCGTAACACTCTCATCAAGGCGGTGCTCTCATCTCAGCCGGTGTATTTCCTCACAGCACTTTGAGCATCGGAGGAGGTCAGTGAGGAGCTAGACTCCAGGCGTAGGCGCTTCCTGTGGGCTGGGGCAGATAGAATATCTGGTGGAAAATGCAAGGTTAGCTGGCGCAGAGTTAACAGGCCTACGAAACTAGGTGAGTTGGGCATCCTTGATCTCCGGAGATTTGCAAGGCTAAGATGGTTGTGGCACTTCTGGAAAAAATGGATGTAAGCTGTGGGTGGGTACCGAAATTCCCTGTGATGAGGTTGATCGACAATTATTCAATGCGGCCACAACGATCACCATTGGGGACGGGAACACAGCCCAATTTTGGCACTCAGCTTGGATGAATGGTCAGGCTCCAAAGGATTTTGCACCCAATCTCTTTGCCTGCAGCAAGAGAAAGAATGTCACGGTCAGGCGTGCACTTCTGGATGATGCGTGGGTGCAGAACATCAGGGTGCCGATGCTCACCTCCCCCACATCATTTTGCGGAGTTTGTTGACCTTTGGACACGGCTACAATCAGTGGAGTTGCAGCCAGATGTCCCGGACCAAATCGTGTGGAAGCTCAGGGCCGATGGGGAATACTCCACGAAGTCAGCTTACATGGCGCAATTCAATGGAGCAGCGGTACCAATCTAGATAACTTAGTTTGGAAGATTTGGACGCCGCCAAAATGCAAGTATTTCGCTTGGCGAACAACGAGGGTGGCCAAATCAGACGAAATGCCCACTTTGTAGGCACACGGATGAGTCTGGGTGCATCTATTTGCGCAGTGTCGTTACACTCGACGTGTTTGGGGGTGAACTAGGTGCATGGCTGTCAACCACTATATTCGACACAGCTTCTTGGGACACCTGCCTTCACCGGTGGGAAGTAGCAAATGGCTCGAGCAGTCTGCCGATCAAGGGGACCCGCTCCCTCATGATTCTTGTCTCTTGGGAGATTTGGAAGATGAGAAATGGAAGAATTTTTCAACACAGAGAGTCATCAGTCCAGAGCTAATAGCAAAAATCAAAGAAGGTCCGAGCGTGGTGCTTGGCGGGCGCCAGAGGCTTCAGGGAGTTGCTGCCTAGCGTCCTTTCTTAGATGAGCTGACCTTCAGCATTTTTTTTTGTTTTCTTTCATGTCTTGTGTTTTTAGACCTAGGTCCATCTTTGTTTGGTCAAACTATGCTCCTCTTCTTTGTTAATATATGGAACGGCAGAACTCCTGCCTGCTTCCCTTTCAAAAAAGAAAAAAAAATCCGCAGTCTCTGAGAGTTGACACTGGGCTGAGAGTTTCAGACTTCGCCACTTCGCTGAACAAGGATGCATGTGCTCCATGAACGGCGGAGGGAGGAAAAACAGCACACCATCATGTGCACAGCCGCTTAAAATAATCTCGTAGGCGCGAGAGACCTGTGTCTGATCCACTGATCTCGTCAGATGCTAGCCCATGCGCAACAACAGTCTTCAGTCCTCACATCCTGGCACCTCACTTCTTTATTTATTTTTTTATTTTTAAAGAAGGTTCGCTTCTTTATTGGCGACGTAGCAAGTATCGGCAGGCATTTCATGGCTCTGCAAGTGCAAATATCTGTCCAGCTGACTGACCGAATAATGCACGCTAAAGTTCAGACAATGCTCTGAAACGCCTGGCCAGCTTGCCCATCTGAGAAATGATTGCCAGTCAGCTAGTTCAAAACTTTAGCCCCAGCCATATCATATGGAGGTTTGGATTCTAATTAGTATTAAACATAGACTAATTATAAAACTAATTGCACAGATGGAGGTTAATTCGCGAGATGAATCTATTAAGCCTAATTAGTCCATAATTTAACAATGTGATTCTACGATAACCATTTGCTAATGATAGATTAATTAGGCTTAATAGATTCATCTCGCGAATTAGCTCAGGACTTCTGCAATATTAGTTTAATAATTAGCTCATGTTTAATCCTCCTAATTAGCATCGAACATTCGATATGACAAGTGATAAACTTTAACTCTTAGTATCCAACGGTCCTAGGCTGCTGCAGAATATGCGGGGGATCATTGGTGCTCTAGCACATGCGGCTCCAGTTCAATAAGCTCGCGGAACAGCGCAGAACCAGAAGAGTGAGCCAGCGATGGATGGAGCTTGATGGCATCGGGATGCTACAAGCCTTCAGAACCCATCCGCGTCCGCTGATGGGGGTGGTTCGTCTGATCAGGCCGGCCGCCAATCATTGGCAACGGTCGACAGGAACGAGTGGATGATGGAGAACAGTGCGCAATCACCGGGCTGGCTTATCTCGATCAGGCATCTGTGCTGGGCGCCGCCGCAGTCGCTCCAGACAAAGTATGGGCCTGTTTGGCTTCAACCTGTGAAAGTTTAACATCCGTCACATCGGATATTTGGATGCTAATTAGAAGTATTAAATATAGTCTAATTATAAAACTAATTGCACAGTTGGAGTGTAATTCGCGAGACGAATCTATTAAGCCTAATTAGTCCATGATTTGACAATGTGGTGCTACAGAAACCATTTGCTAATGGTGGATTAATTAGGCTTAATAGATTCGTCTCGCGAATTAGCACAGGGTTCTGCAATTAATTTTATAATTAGCTCATGTTTAGTTCTTCTAATTAGCATCCGAACATCCGATATGACACTGTTAAAGTTTAGCACCTCGTATCCAAACACCCCAAATACTTTTCTCCACTTCCTGTTCAGAGCTCAAGTCAACAACGTGAAGGAAACTTGGAAAGGCAACGTGAAGGATCGATCGTGTGTGGTGTGCAAGATTTCCATGAGGTGCTTTTGCTGTGGTGTTGATGTTATGTTTGCAAGCAAAGCTTGTTCCGCGGAGAAGGCCAACTTACTGAGGAGTGTGAGACAAACCAGTATGAGAACTCGAGGAGTGAAGAGACGAGCAGTTCTTACGAGTGCCTCGCAAGTGAGGTTCCAACTTCCAAGGCATGGTTACTGAAGCTAACAGACGCCAGTAGCTCTGGCTGCACGTCACCCGTGCCTGACTTCACCGAGTCGACAAAAAGAAAGCTAGGGAACAATGAAGAAAACGCTTAATTTTTCTGAGAGGAAGAAAGGAAATGCTTAATTAGGTAGGAGTCCTTTTGCTATTTCGCTTTTTTAAAAAAAGGAGTTCTTTTGCTATCTCTTTGTCATTTAGGGTTGTTTTTTTTTTCTGGAAAAAGAGGGAAAACGTCCATCTTACAGAAAGACATGAAGCTCAAGCCCAACAAGAGACTAAGTGACAAACACCAAAAGGCCCATTCATCTAACTGGTTACCCCACAAATGTAAGGCCTAATATACGGCCCATTTGAGCTCATCAATCCATACGCTTCACTGCAGTCAGGTAGGCCGAATATATTGAATTGTGCTTAGGGCAAGTATGGTCTCATATGCAGTTTCATGCATTGACATGTAATCTTGAGACGATTTAAAAAAATATATGTACAATGGATTATTTTTTTAATTTATCTCATACTAATTTATTTTTTAATTTATGCATAGAAAAAAAAGAAATATTATGTGTTATATGACAACCGCAACTCATACAATAGTGGAGTAATCATCTCATAGTCCTAAAATCTAGCCTATGAGGTGGTTGTTCCGCGAAACAACGATCTTTTTTTCTTTTCTCACCCTCTCTCCTCCACATCAGCAAAAATTCTACGTGTCACTGCATGAGATAACTTATAAGACTGCTAAGGTGTAGCAATGTACTTGCTCTTAAAACTGAGCAAGCAGCCAGGATTACCTTGAGGTAGTTTGTAGGCACAGCTATTTTTCACATGAGCTGACTTCTAGTTCTAGGTTGTGGTCGGATTCAGACAAAGAAGTACAGCCTCCGCAGCATCAAGCCGTTCAGAGCCGGGCCTCAACTGTTCAAGTACCCAGTAGTCTGTACTCACATTGGTCCGGACGCCTCCATTGATTTGTTGAAAACTCGGTTGTACAGCACTGAAGTACCCTTTTCGACCAGCAATAACCGCACGGAAAAGATCCAGTTCCAGTCAGATCAAGCAAGTGCAGTCATGTACTTGAAAGGCCTTGACGATCACGCCGATCGATCCGTTCAATCAGCTGACCAACCGGCCACTAATCTTTTCTCTCACGAGTCAATGGAGATGGCCCTCGTTTTCCCAACTGTTAGGAGCGACGGGAAGGACGACGAAGTGACCAGCTCGTATCATCCAAGCGTCGCATCACAAGTTCAGAGCTCGTAACCTCAGCTGATCACACTTTCCATGCATGTATCTGCTTGAGCATGGCTGCTGACGGTCGTTAGCCCGCAGGATTCAAAAGGAGGCCGCAGAAGCGGTTGGGAAAAACGGTGCCGTACACTGGCTGCACGCCATTGAATCCAGGCATTGTTGATTGAATTCAGAAAAGGACGTGCAAATCATGCGTCCAGTTCAACATTTATCAACAGCTTTAAAGGTGCTCTGTTCTTTTACATCAAATTCAGGCTTGAGACGTGCTGTGGCGCACAGATTGACCTCTTTTGCCCTGCGAATTTGTTCTCTCTTTGTTGATTCCAAATGTCCAATCCAAGTGGTGAGGGGTCAGTTGCTATGTTCCTTTCTCTGATATATGATACCGGTGAGTCAGTGACATGCTACCAAGATGTGTTTATGGTTGTTCCTTGTGCTATGCTTTAAAGTGATACACGACCTTCCATCCGCATGAAAAAAATCCAAACACAAATTTATCTTGCTATTTGGTGTTCAAAGCAGGAATTAAAAGTTGTCTGTTTTTCATAACCGCGACTATCTCTTTGCAGTGTAACCATAACTGTCATGAGATTCTGTCGAGAAAGACGCTTAGAATTCATCAGAGCTTTCTGCGAGTCCTTTTCCCTGAACACATTGCCATCAAAGCAACGAAACGTCCCGCCGCTTTCACTGGGAACTGAGAATTGATGCGGCCATGTGAGGCTGCTGTTCATCTCCAGTCGAGAAGGGGACCGGTGGTTTGGATGGCAAAACTAAGGACGTCCAAATCGCAGCGACCGATGCGACAGGGTTCTAGTTTTGCTGGTACGCGTATCCATCGCCAACATGTACGTCCGCTGCTGGTGCCTGGTGTCCACACGGCCGTGAATCTTTTCTCGCCGCTAGAGTTGTGGGAAAACATGTTTTAATTTCTAATTAGTAGAAGTAAATTTAAGCTGAAAACGAAATATAATTCAGCACAACATTTGGAAACTAAACTGACAACCGATTTGAATTCAAACTTTATCTCGTCACACGTGAGAGGACACTATTGAACACAAAATTGATAATCTGCTTCTAGCCTCCTCAATGATTGAACTGAATCTATCCTGCACTGCACCCCTCCTGAACCAACGGTGCTGCCGCCTGCCGTACGTTAACATCTGTTTCATTCCCTTTCAAAAAAAAAAAACATCTGTTTCATTCCGTGGGTCCGAGGCCCATGCATTCTCTAGGCCATCAAAAGACAGAAAAAAAACACTAGGGCCCACCTGATAGCACAGTGGGGGTATTCAAAAAAAGAATTTGAAATTTGTTTTCAACGGTCCAATCTCGATCCAAGGGTTCTGGTCAGCTCTTATAATACTCATAACATGGCCTACCAATGCGTATGCCAAGTCCTGCTCACTTGTCAACTCACTAGGATTTCCTTGTGACACAAAAAAGAAAAAAAAATTACTCTGGTTTCCTTGCAAGCTTCCAACATTTTCTATTTTTTTTCCTCCATTAGTGAGGGATTAAAAAAGTCTAAACACCCATATCTCCAGTAGATACGGCGAGGAAGAGCTTAGTGGCAGCAATAAAAATGTTTTTACTCATCACTGCTACTCTGCTAGTGCTTAGGGATGAGCAAGTACTCTAATCAGTATGGTCTCGGCTTTGCAACGTGTCCCCCACCGAATTGTTTTCGCTTTGCACTACTACTACCACAGTGCAGGTGACAAGGCATGTGGATGGGTCATCGAATCTTTTGCCTCCCATATTGAGGTAGCCCATGTGTGGTCCGCAAGCTCAATCATACAGCATTGGCTTCTTTCTTGTCTCTTGCTTTTTTTTTCATTCTTAAAAAAAACAACTGTGTGGTCAACAGAAGTGGCAACATGCATTAGACTATGCAAGAATCACATTCCTTAAATTCTATCAGGCATAGATCATGGATGCTAAATTTTGGTGGCAGGTTTGAATTATTTGAGATGCAGAAACAGCGGCTCCATCGCTACATGCCTGAATGCAGTCTCGTGCCTTTTCGCTGAAAAAAAGCTTGAATGCATACTAAAAAAAAATCTTTCTTTCTTAATCCTCTCTAGGAATTACTTTTTCCCTTTTTGCTGGATAGGTTGCATGATTTGACTCCACAAACACGGCGAGTAGGAAATAAAAAGTTTAGCATGATAGCTCTTTATCTGAATGATGCTCTACTGGCATGTTACTACCGCGTATGTCCTGTTTGCTCAACGAACCTTTGTAATCTTTGCTTCTTTGCCTTTTGATTTGAACGCGTATGTATGATGAACAACCTTTTAGGTCCGATCATTCGCATCTACCAGCTACCACCCATTTTTTCGCTTCACCTTTTGGGTTACAGTGTACCTGTACTGTGCTTATCTTTTGCTACATGGATGTACTACAAAGTCAATCTAACAGGAGAAATTATGTTCAGATTGTATAAACTGTTATTCAAATGTTTTGTTTTGTAGCTATACGGAATTACAGATCCCTGAATTGAATACTGCAAAATGGGCGAAATTGTTTCTTATTCCGGGTTTTTAGATATGATATCAGATGTAGGCTCAGCTTGTTATGGACACACTGCTGCTACTCCACCTAGTTAAACAGTAGTAGAAACTAGGCAACTTTCGGGAATCATTTTGTGAAAAAGATTTTGTCCTTGGCTCGCTGAGACACTGTGCCTTATCGCATTATGGGAAATGGAACCCAACGTGGCTGGGGCACCGGTCACTCACATCTTTGTTCGTTGCTACCGAACGGCAAGTACATCCCGGGCCCAGTAACTAGGCCGTGCCAATTCCGGTGAGCGACAGCTCGAGAGAGCCCCCCCTTCGAGAAGATGACAAGAAAAGACAGCGCTTGTCTAGATCACGGCGGCCACATCAAAAAGTGAAAAAGATTTTCAGATTTTCTTCCAACAAAAAGTGAGCAAAGACTTGTTTTTTTAACTCGCCTCATCTTCGTTGTATGAGCTTGGCGTGTCGACTGAGCTTCGTGTCACGTTGTAACGTTGGATCGTCTGGGTCTTGCTTGCAAGTAAGACCAACCGCTAAGCATTGTTTAGCCAACAACCAGCAGTATTCAGAATGCACTGCGAAAAGCTGTAGCGGAATGCAATGCAACCCATACAGCCATAGTCAAACACAGTAAACGCGTTTCATGAAGAAATGAACTGCTGGCACTCAATCACCAACTGTGCCATCATCAATGCACCGGGAGGGACCACCGGACCAGTGACCCTGCACTTTGCATCCATCCAACCAACTCCAATTGCTGCTGCGCTTGACCGTGCCAGCATGGCAAGAATAGAACCTTTAAATGCCAACACGTCAGCAGCGGCAGCAGCAGCCAGCAAGAGTGTCACAGTAGCTCGCGCCGTAGAAAGGCAAGAAACAGCTAGCCGGGGAAGGTGACAGTTGGTTGCTGGGTTGCTTGTACTCCATGCCCTTCGTCCCTGCCGCCGGGCCATACGGCCAGTTACCCGGCGGAGTAGCAGCACACGGCTGCCGTCTCCGAGCGCATACGGGATGCACTGGAGTACTCTGCTACTACTAGTGCGTTTCGAACTGGCAGACGGACAAGAGAAGAGGTTGAGAGCAGCCTGATGAGTACGTGTGGCACCAGTCAGTTGTATACGTGACAGTACCGCGACATATGTCACCGGCACGGGGCGAGCCCTGCATGCCCAGGCCACGACAATTTCCCCATAATTGAAGTGAAGTGAAACATGAAATGAAACTCACGGGTACGTGCACAGTCGGAACGGACAACCTCGGATACCCTGACGGCACGGCACCCCCCGTCCGGGGATGGACCGTTGACCTGTAGCCCAGTCAGGCAGTCACGCCCTTCACTGACAACCAGGACGGGTGGAGGACGCAGCGCGGCGAGCTTTCGCCGGCCGGCAGGCACAAATGCCCCTGCCGCCGGCCGCGCCGCCCGGCCGGGCTGAATAGCAGATGCCAGTGCCAGAGGGCCAGATCACCTGACCTGAGACCTGAGCTCTCCGGCGCGCGGCCATCCGTGTCAGCCACCGGCCGCGACCGCGGGAGCTACCTGCCTCCGCGCCCGCTCCCCGTTGCTGACCGCAGCCGCCGCGGCTCAGGATCTGCTTGGCTGGCCGCCGCCTCGATCGCGCGCCCCTGCCCAGCCGTCAGCCGAGCCCCACATTTGGCTGCGCCTGCCTTTCCGCCCGCACCCCGACGCCAAAACAAGGAAACGGGCGCACGCGCCCGTCCGCGCATCACCCCGTGCCGTTCCCGTTCCCCGCTCGCCCCCTCACCCACGCCGAGCCAAGCGCGTTCCCTTCCTTTCTGCCTCTGGGAGCGCCGAGCGCCTCCCATCCCCTTTTCCCTTCCCTTTCTCTCCTCGCCCCCCTTTTCCAACCTAAACCCCCTCTCCTCCTCGCCGGCATGGCCGCCCCTTCCCAGCGCCAGTCACCAACCCGCCCCCCTCTTCCCCTCCTCCCGTCGGATAAGTAGCCGTAGCGTCGAAGCGGCGCCTCAGGTGAGGTCTCACCAACAGCACCTACCGCAGGCTGCTTCCTCTCCGCGCAGGATTTCCCGTCGCGATTCCCGGGTGGGAAAAACTCGCGGTCCCGGCTCCCTCGAGGGTTCGGCATTGGAGGAACGACGCGCGTGCGGGGTGACTGAGGCGCGCGCGGATGGGGGCGGCGGCGGACAACCAGCAGCAACCGGAGGAGGCGGAGGAGGGTCGCCGGATGGCGGCGCTGCTGGCGGCGCGCCAGGCGCTGCGGTCCGGGGTGGAGCGGTCGCGTGCGCTGGGCCGCGCGCTGGCGCGGGAGTCGTCCCCGCGGCTGGAGGAGATCCAGTCCCGGCTCCCCGCGATGGAGGCGTCGGTGCGCCCGATCCGCGCGCCGGCGGAGGCCCTCGCGTCCGCGGGGGGGAACATCGACCGCGCGCTCGGCCCCGCCGCCGCGGTCCTCAAGGTGTTCGACGCCGTGCACGGGCTGGAGCCCACGCTCCTGGCGCGGGACTCCCTGGCCGACGACGTCCCGGGGTACCTCGCCGTGCTCGCGCAGCTCGAGGGCGCGCTCAGGCTGCTCGCCGACAACTGCGGCCTCGCCGCGCAGTGGCTGGCCGACATCGTCGCGTACCTCGGGGACCGCAGCCTCGCCGACCCGCGCTTCCTCTCCGGCCTCGCGGGGCAGCTGGACAACCTCAAGGGCCGCGCCGCCGCTGACCTCGACGCGGGCCTCCTGGCGGCCGCCCTCGGCATGCTCGAGGCCGAGTTCCGTCGGCTCCTCGCGGAGCACTCCGCGCCGCTTGCTATGAGGGAGCGGGGCGACAGCTCCACCCCGGCGTCCATCGTGCCTTCTCGGATCCCTCCCTCCGTCGTGCACAAGCTCAGCCTAATCCTTGACCGGCTCGCCGCGAACGGGCGGCTTGACCGCTGCTCCGCCGCGTACGCCGACGCGCGAGGGGATACCGTGGGAGCCAGCCTCCGCGCGCTGGGGCTCGATTACTTGAAGGAGACGTCGGAGGACGCGCAGGTGCTCAGCCCGAGCGTCGAGCGCTGGGGTCGGCATCTGGAGTTTGCGGTGCACCACCTCCTGGAAGCTGAGAGGAAGCTCTGCGTGGCGGTGTTTGAGCGGCGGCCAGAGGCCATGCCGTCGTGCTTTGCTGAGGTCGCGGCTCGTGCTGGCATTCTCGATTTCCTCAAGTTTGGCCGCGCCCTGGCTGATACCAGGAAAGACCCCATCAAGCTGTTGCGGTTGCTTGACGTGTTTGATGCTCTGAATAAGCTGAGGCTGGACTTCAACCGTTTGTTCGGTGGAAAGGCTTGTGCGGAGATCCAGACCCGGACTAGGGAGCTTGTCAAGATGGTGGTGGATGGTGCTGTTGAGATTTTTGAGGAATTGCTCGTGCAGGTTGAGCTGCAGCGCAATATGCCTCCACCAGTTGATGGTGGAGTGCCGCGCCTGGTGAGCTTTGTTGCCAAGTACTGCAACCAGCTCCTTGGGGAGCCGTATCGGTCTGTGCTGACACAGGTGGTCACCATCCACCGCAGCTGGCGCAAAGAGGTGTTCAATGATAAGATGCTGGTAGACGCGGTGCTTAATATCGTTAAGACGCTTGAGATCAACTTCGAGACATGGTCAAAGGCTTATGGAGATACGACGCTGTCGTGCCTCTTCATGATGAACATACACTGGCACTTCTTCAAGCACCTGAAGGGTACTAAGCTGGGTGAGCTCTTAGGCGATGCATGGCTCAGGGAGCATGAGCAGTACAAGGATTACTACTCGGCAGTGTTTCTGAGGGAGAGCTGGGGAACACTTGCGCCCCTGCTGAGCAGGGAGGGGCTGATCATGTTCTCCAAGGGCCAGGCTACCGCTAGAGATTTAGTGAAGCAGAGGCTCAAATCGTTCAATGCTAAGTTTGATGAGATGTTTCAAAAGCAGTCTACATGGGTGATATCAGATAGGGATTTGCAGCAGAAGACATGCCACCTTGTGGTGCAGGCTATAGTGCCTATTTACCGGAGCTTCATGCAGAACTATGGGCCGCTCGTTGAGCAGGACATCAGTGCGAGCAAGTATGTTAAGTACAGTGCCGAAGATCTGGATAAGATGCTCAACACACTCTTCCTGCCCAAGCCAGGCAGGCCAAGGAGAACCGGAAGTTTCCAGATCAGACATTCAGGTGACAAGATTACCAGCGCAATGACAGGATTGTATCGGAGTGCTTCCACTCTGAAGTAGCTTCTGTGGGAGTTTGGAAAGATTGGATGCACAATTTGTGCAATAGGTCAATAACTTGGTAGGCAAGGATGATTTGCTTTGGGCCAGTCGGTCAAGATCCCCACTTGTTTGGGGGGGGGGGGGGGGGGGGCGCACTTAATAATGGCCTGATGATTAGAAACAGCTGGAGCATAAGAAGAACATAAACTCCTCCAGAACTGACATAGCGGGGGAGAAGATGACTGGAGTGTTTACTCAGAGCATAGCTATGAGGTCCCCTTCCTGTCGAATATCTTTTCACCTTCTATTGCATTCTTATCTGTAGCAAGTATACTCAATTCATTTTAGGAACTTGTGTGGGGAGCAGAGGAGGTGTAATCAGTTGTCTGGTACATGTTAGAAGATTGGTTGTATTATAGGAGGGTGTTAAGTTGTTTCATATGGTTATGGTATACTATGTTTTAGATTTCATGAATATGCAGGGAATTATATGGAGTACATTATATGTGGTGGCAAAAAATGACAGTGATTAACTGGTCGCCGTCTAGACTCAATTATTTTCTTCCTTCCAAATCTCTGTGCCCACACTGTTATATCTAACTTCATATTTTCTGCAATGGTTTACTTTTTGATGTGCTGATGTACAGAAGCATGCAGTCCTATTAGGCTTGACCTGAAGATGTGTTTTCTCTCAGTGCATTTCTGCTTGGTTATTGATCCTATCAGTTGGGCGCAATATATGCATACGTTGTACTGACTACTGAATCCCAAAGCTACAGCTCATGATTACTGAATAAGCATACATGCTACAGCTTGGTTATTGGTCCTATCAGTTGGCCGCCATACATGTATACGTTGTACTGACTACTGAATACCTATGCTACAGCTCATGATTACTGAATAAGCATAACCCTGTGCTATGAAAGTGCCACCAGGCCTACTGAGAAGAGAGCTGCGATCGTACCTTTTGTGTCGGTGATGTTCCATTGTCAGTGCAATGTTCTCCAGCTCATGCGACCTGAGAATAGAAACTAAGCGCTGAGCACCTTGCATTCAGTGACGAAAACACACTCATTGAGCTTCAAGTTGAATTGTATCGCTTGGGAATTGGGATCTTGGTTGGCGAGAAATTCCACTGTTGCTGCACTGCATATCTGACGTCAAAGAAATGAAATGGCAAAGATTTGGAGTTGATGCAAAGCTTTGGCGCAATGCCTATGTTCGTGTAGGCTGAAAGCTGCTCGTGGGCCTAAACAATGGGTGGGCCTGGAGAAGCCAATCCTACCTAGGCCGGAAGCACCTGAAAAGCCCAAAAGTGATCAAATAAAGCACAATTTTCCCTAAGAAAAAACTGGAGCTTCGGTTCATCTCAGACCTTGAGCCATTAGGGTGTCAGTGTCTAATAACGCCTCTTAGGGCAATCACAATAATCTGAAATGCATTTTTTTCATGGATATATGCATACAAAGGAAAGACTGGCGTGGTACAAGAAGATGGGCTAGTTTTGGCTATAGATGTTGAGGGCAGAACTGTTGAAGTTAGGTTGTCAAGGAGCTTAGGAGTGGTAAGATATTGAGATTTTACAAGGCATCTTCATTCTATTCCAACAAAAAAGAATCCTAAGGAAGAATTCTCATCTTCAATCCAGTCCATTCAACAAATCCGATGCGCACAACCTAAAAACCCGCCACAAATAACACAAAAACACCAGGACCAAATAGTAACTAGATGAATCCTGAAATAGAAACATGGAGATAGGGGCCAAGGGGAACTCAACTCTAATCCAATATGAGATTCCAACATATAAGGATGCAACTTTATGGCTGAGGATAGATGTTAGACCATACACAACCATGTAGACTATGGTGAAAGTAGGGTGTGTTCAATAAATTTCTTATGAGGAGAATCTCCAACTTGTGATGCTATTTTCATAGATGGGCATAAGAAAACCGTGGTGTGACAAAAATAGAGGGCTTGATCCATGATAGACGACAAGAGTGGAAATAGGGTGTCAAAGATCTTAAAGCTAGAGGTGGTGGAACTCTAAGATTTCGTTGGATGCACTGTTTCTAGGAGGCCTCGCCGGTGAGTTAGAAGGTAGTGGAACTCTAGATCTGAGTGGATGCGACTTTGTGTCAGGAGTGGCTCACAAAGAACCTATGGTTTAGATGAACTCACATGAAAAATTATATATTAGTCGAACCAAACAAAAGAAATTGGGGATCTAGTAGGATCTCGAACCTTCGAGTTACGGGCGACGAAACTCTACATCCGAGTGGATGTAGCTTTGTGTTAGGAAAATCTTGCCAAATAACTTATATGACTTCAGAAGAACGCCCACGAGAAATTATTAGGGGAATCAAACAAAAAGAAATCGAAGGTATGGTGGGATCTTGAACTTGAGAACCGATCAGCCGAAGGCAGCGGAACTTCTAAACTGGGTGGATATGGCTTTGCTTTGAGGAGGGCTCACCAAATAATCTAGGATTTTAGGCGAACTCACACGAGAAATTATTAAATTCGAACTCGCATGAGAAATTATTAAATGAATCAAGCAAAATAAATTGAAGATCCGGTGGGATCTTGAACCTTAGAGCGAGAGAGCGGCGGGACTCTAGATCTTGGTTGATCCAACTTTGTGTCGGGAGGCTCACCAAATTAAACAACCTATGATTTTAGACGAATTCACATGAGAAAATACTAGCCTAATCAAGCAAAAGAAAATCAAAGGTCCGATGGGATCTCAAACCTTGGAGCCAAAGGCGGCGGAACCCTAGCTTTGCTTCTGGGAGGGCTCACCAGACAAGCTAGGAATGTGGTTGTGAGCACATATAAATTGTCCCGTGGATCCGAATGGACGGATGCTATCATCCGCTGTGTGTATGGACGGTTAGGATCGAGCCGAGTGATAGGTTAAGTGATAGGTTGTCGCCATTTCTTTCTGGGCTACAGTTTCCAATAACTATATCAAATTAGGCCCACATCTATGGGCCGACTAATTCTCACATAAGGTGGCTAATTCTTACATAAGGTGGGTGTTTGAACTGTCTTTTCTTTTGCTTATTATTAAATCTTCCCCTCAAAAATCTTTTACATCTTTTATTTTCCTTTTCTTTTTGTATGGCGCAATTGGTTGCCATAGACACATTTCCGGTCGAGAAACATCATGGGATGAGTTGAGACTTGAGAGAGCTAATACAATAACCACTGGCGCCTTGGATCAGTTTCAACCTGCAGGGAGTGAGGGACGGGGCTGAGAGAGCCTGAGACTGGACCACTGGAGCATCACAGCAATTGGGCTCCGTGATAAAGCCTTTTTTTTTTAATAATCAAGCCTGTTGTTATTGGTCCCTAACACCACCGAATATCAGGTTTCTCTACTAATACCGACAGTAACTCTGATATATAGGCTACCCACCAACACTGTTTATTTACACATTACACATCACCACGTTGTGCAGGTAGTAGGTACCCACTGCCCTATACATTCACTCCACTCTCACTCATTTCGTTCTCAATATTATTTCGATGCTAAAACGAATTGACGTGACGGCCGCGAGCGCTATGCAGCGTGGGCTCCTTTTGTTTTCTGTTCTTTTTCTCGGCACCTCCCACGTTTCCACGATCCATCCACCTCGGTCCGAACCCGCCGCTTTAGGCGCCGATCGACCGAGCAACCTCCAACGCTCCAAGCGGTAGCGAGTGGAGTGGCGCCGAGTCGCCGACGCTAGCGATGACGACGACCCGCGCGCGGCGGCAAGAGAGCGTATGCAAAGCACCTCGATACCCGACGAGCGAGGCTCCACCTCCACCTGGCCCGGCCGCCTCGTAGCTTTCCCGCACCGAACGCGCGAATAAGGCATGCGCTCCAGCTGGACGACGACGATGCATTGCATTTGCATCCCGCCTCTACCTAGCCATGCGCATCATCTATCCATCTACCCATCCTCCGTCCATAATTGCGATGCTACGAACGAACGAACGAACGAAAGCTGCATGTCGTGCATGTGTACACCTTGCCTAGAAAAAGAAAAGGCGCAGGGAATAAAGGAGACGAGAGAATATGCCCGTACTAAGGATCTGCAGCAGGCAGCAGGGCTCTGCTAGGGTTTCAGAGCCTCAGTAGTCAGAGCGGATAAGAAAGAGGATAGCGTGATCACCGATCTGTCTATCTTCATCTCTGTCCTCCTCCCGGCCGGACCATCCGTTCCTGTCGTCTCCATACGGAGAACCATAACCATTTGCTTCGGCTAATATAAATCTCTGACGACGCTCATGCAGAAAGAAGCAGATTCCTGCTCCAAAAAAAGTGTTTGCGGCGCCGTCGCGCGTGGACAGACTACTGCTCCCGGATTCGAGATCGATCGATCGATCCCGCGCGTCGTTTTCGCTGCCTTGCTTCGGAACTTGGATAAGCAGCGAAATGCCACTGTTCGTGTGGCTCGCCGTCGATCTTGGTTTATCAGTAGGTGGCGTCACTGTAGGAGGTTAAGATGAGTTGAGGATGGCGACGAGCTGACTGCAACCGCAGGGGTAGGATGCCACGACCGTGGAGTGACCTTATCTGAATGAACAGGATAGTGCTCCAGCTGGACAGATGATGATGGGTTGTTGATCTGATATCGGTCTTTTGGAGCGGTGTAACCCGGTCAGATGATGAGGATCTTGGAACATGTCAGATGAGGATCTTGGGACGTGGAAAACGTAGCCTTTGATCAGAAGGTTGCTTTCTTGGATGATACATACAATTTAGTATGTGCTTGTATGCAAGAAAACGATGAGACAAGGTTGGGTTCAACAACGAGACAATTCTCTATTTGACGCCAAAAAAATTACTGATTTCTTTATTGGTCCTAAAAAAACTAGTAGTTTCTTTATTGACCCTTAAAAAATTTTAGTTCCTATTTGACACCGAGTTTAACTTTCGTTTCTTATACAACACTCAATTGGATTTTCCATCAGGGGAGCGTCAAATGACCATGATTTTGCCCCTGTGGGCTCCACCACCCTCCTCCCTCCTCTCCTCCCCTCTTCTCCCTCCTCTGCTCCAACCCGCACGGGCTCATCCGCACTATTTCTTACCAATTTACAGTAGCTGCCATATCCTAGCTAGCTGCTGCAACTGATATTGCTCTCCTCGCTGCGCTGGTGCCGTTTGCGTTGCTGTCACTATGATTGTTATCCTCCGCCTGCCACACAGACGCTGAGAAGAGCGGCCGCTCGTGCCACCCTAGCGTCACACACTCGTCGGCCTCCTCCATGCAGTGGCCCTCCCTGGAGAAGAGCCCCACCAGCATCCTCGCCTACCGCAGCGCGTTGGCCCCCAGCGGCACGCCGGCCAGCCTAGCGCGCCCCAGCCTGTCCCGCCATAGCTGCAGCAGCTCGTGCTGCTCCCTGCGCTCCGTGCTTTCGCTGCACATGATGTCGCAATCTCCCGCTCCAGGTACGCCTCAGCCATGGCTTCACCCGCGCCGCCGCTCACCGCGTCCAGGGAGTCAAACACCGCCGAGTAGTAGAAGAGCGCCTCTATGAACCACGAACACCTTGGGGCGCATGGATGACACGCAGTCGAGGACGACGTCGATGGGTGCCCAGGTGTCGTCGGTAGATGCGGACGGGTCGGCGACGAGGCAATGGAGCTGGAGCATGGAGTTGAAGGCGACAGCCTCGCCCTGCAACACCTACAGCATCCAGGGGCGGACCGCGTCGAGGCGGTTGGCGGCCAAGCCGCGGAAGGAGAAGTGGATGTGCACGGAGCGTGCCAGGTCGGCGAGGCGGATGCCAACGTCACGGAGGTCGTCGTGGCTGGGCGGGGAGGGCAGGCCAATGCCGGTGAGGTGGAGGAACGGCGGCCCCCCGGGGTGGGCCCGTGTGGACGAGCCCGTGCGGTGTGGAGCAGAGGAGGGAGAAGGGGAGGGAGAAAGGTGGTGAGGCTCACAGGGGCAAAATTATCTTTTCGCATGGTATTTAACGGTTCCCGGACGGAAAATCCAACAGAGTGTCGTATAAGGAACGAAAGTTGAATTCGGTGTCAAATAGGAACCAATTCTTTTTGTAACTAGTAGTTTTCTGGTGTCCAACAGGAATTGTCTCTTAAACAAGGGTTGGTCAAATCGACGCAGGTTTGTTTGAACGAGCACTTCAGTTCAGAGTCCTGGGAACTTCAAAGACTACACGGCAACTCTGCTCTGCACTCTGGATTCTAGCTCGTTCCTAACGCCCTGCACGGCATGCAGCTAGCCTATTACTGATGACTTGATCAAGAAAAAGTCTTCGCCCCAGTCATTCTTCTACTTGCAGGACTAGACTAATCTCTGCGCCGTCAGGATAAGGCCTCCTTGATAGGATCTCACACGAAAGATACGCGGCGGAAGAAAAGAGACCGAGCAGTAGAGGTGCTTCTCGGGGTGGAGATAATCTTTCCTCACAAGGTTCCAAGCTCCAACTCACCCTTCTTGGACGCACACCAAGAGTCAGAGACGTTAGCGATAACGTTTCAGGACGCCACGTACGTTTTTATACATTTCTTATGAGTAGCTGCTACGAGTACCTTTGGGTGTAAAGACCCTGCCGGCAGCTTGTACTTGCAGTATTGGAGCAGAGGTTATTGGGCAAAAGATTTGACATGTTTATGCTATAGTATCTTTCTCCAGCTGACTAATTAAGCTACTGATGACTTTGCAAATCACTTGATTACTCGCCAGCAGCACAGAGCATTCGAGGACATGCAGTCTGAACCACACAGGATTTGGGCTTAAGAGGTTTACACATTAACTTTTTTGACTATGGACGGTCGTCCTATGTGGCAACACGTAGGCTAGCTGTGCCAGGAAAATCTGGATACGAGCATGTCACCTGTCCAGGAAGATTACGAAAATGACAGGAATAATTGCCATTGCGCAAGGTGAGTTTGTTTATGTTTCCTCGAAGATTCATGTGTCGGCAAAATCAGCATGCAAAATGGAAGAAGAAGTTGGCTGGAAGAGACACTCACTTCGAGATATATAGTATAATATTTATCATTCACTGTACAGGGCGACTAATAAGCTCCAAGCATGTACAAGTGAACTTCCTATATGCATCACTGCCCCGTTTATGCATGGTCTAGGAGACAGACAATACCCCGTAACCATGACTCAACCAATAATAGTGGAAGCCGCGTATCACTGTAGTACTCGGTAAAGGATAAGAACAGCAATTAGCTGAGTGTCACTATTAATAGCTGTTATCTTTAAAGAAGAGAGATTATGCATAGGAGAGGTAACTAGAGAGAGAATACTGTCTATTTAAGGTTAAGGGAGAAACCCCTACACATCTGCAGCATGGGCCCTACAGTCCACCTTTGTTACCACCATAGCGACACAATATTATCCTCCCCTCTCTCTCTCATTTTACTTTTTTTTTCTTTTAGGTTCAACGGGGAGCATCTCCACCTGAAATTATATTGAGGCTTTTTGGTACAGGTGCTTGTAGAAGTTACAGGGATTCATGAGAGAAATTATCTATCTATTACATACTAGAAAATAATGAACACCAAGACTTAGCGATGATGCGTTCCTCCGCTGGCCACCGGCAGCTCCATAGATGGGCATCCTCCTTGCACGCCATCCAGAACCGGCTATGTGCAGCTAATTTCTACTCAACCGCTCATCTTCATTCCCCCGGTCGCCTTGCTCTAGCCTCTGCCTCGCTGCTACCTACCACCTCGCTTGCGTCAGCTCCAACACCGGCAAGGACCACTGAAGGTAATCGGTTTATGACAAAGACCGTGTGCTTTTAAACATGACACCACCCTCTTCTTTCCTCCTCCCCCTCCCCAACCATCCATCCTCCGACACCCTACCATGTCCGGTTGAACTCCCACGCCTCTACCCCCACCCCCACCGATCTGACGGCACCATCACCACCGGATCTGCCACACCCACACGACCGCCGTAGCCACAAACTATTGTGGCCTCGACTCCCGCCCCTCCCTCCCGCCACCGACCTGTCCCAACCGGTCTCCTCCACCACCGCAGCGGACGACCCCACTGCTGCCTCGCCATCCCGCCTACACCCCACTATCACGCCTGGTTCGAGAGCCTCCCTAGCCATCCTTTTAGACCTGGTAGCTATCAATCTCCTTCCCAAGCCGAAACCCTCAAACCCTAACACGAACCCCAAATCCTAATAACCCAAAGTGGAACTTGCAGGAGTTTGGATTCATCGTCGAAGAAGATGACATGCTTGCCGGAGAAAAGGAGGTCGCCGAAGTTGGAGTTGGAGGTGTCTCGATTGTTACTTTCTTATCTCAATATGTTAATTCTCTTTCTATTTTCCTCTTTTTTTGTGTGTGTTTCAACACCCCTTCATCTTCCTCGTACATTGCAAGTCGGGAGGGCTCTTGCGATAACTTTTAATAGAGAGTTCTCTTGATTTTCTATTATACATATTTATGGTAAAACAGTTGGACATGTGCTTATTGCCTTCTTATGACTACTCAAGCATCAAGAAATTAAAATACCCCGATTTAATTTCTATCCGGCATCTCCAGCTCACCATGTATACTAATCCAAATCAAGAGTAACTAAACTCGCTTGAAACTTCCTGATTGAAAGGAAAAAAGCATGAAAATTAGCTCGAACTATCCTAGCAATTACCGAACCATTTCTATACTTCTCTCCAAATACACGCGTAATCTCTATTAGCATCAATAATCTTCCATCACAAGAAACAAAAGTAAATTGAGCCATGCATGCATTATGTACGCATTGCACTTGATTGCAGATAAAGTTTTCACACCCTATAATAGTACGGTTTTTTTATCCCTGTTTTCACTTCAAAACTAACTAAGCTGGCACTTGCTTTTATTTTGTTTTTTAGTAAAAATATGATAATGCTTTTATGCTCTTTTCGAAAAAGAAATCTGTCTAATTAAGCAGGAGAGCTCGCATCTATCCATCCCGGTGAGGTACGGGCGCGAGGGACCGTCCTCCGAGACCAAAAATTCTCGGCGAGAGAAAACGTGTTGGCTGTGCGCGGTGTGCATGCGGGTACCCTGTGTCCGGTGCGCCCGTCGCCGTCGCTGCGTCGGCCACGTCTCCCCCTCCACGCGTACCCTCTTCTTCCTGCCGGCCGGTCTCTTGCTCCCCAGCCTAGAGCTAGCTATCTATAAACACCCCCGCACCTCGCGCCTCCTCTCCTTCTCCCTCTCCCTCCTTCCTCTCTGATCGTTCTATCTCGGGGCAAGATATATATAAATACGCAATCTTGATCTGCGTCCATGGGTGTCTGAGCCACCTGCCGGCGCGGGCGCCATTGATGAGAGCACCGTTGTTTGAGGCGGCGACGGCGGCCGGACGCGATGTCCGTTGTGGCGGCGGCTGCTGCGGCCGTGGGGCCCGGCGCAGCCGGGGTGGCGTACGGGCAGCTGTGCGGCGGCGGCGGGGCGAGGAAGAGGAAGGACGTGGTCCAGGACCAGGAGGCGGGGGTGGTGGTGGAGGCGGCGCGGGGTGACAAAGGCGGCGGTTGCGTGGGGCGCCGGGCGGGGCTGTTCGTGCTGGAGACGGTGGAGGAGGCCGCGGAAGAGGAGAGGTCGTCCATTGGCGCGGCGTCGGAGGACGAGGAGGAGGAAGGGGAGGAGGCGGACAGCGGGGCCACGGCGGCGTCCGCGGCGGCGAGTAGGAAGGGCGCCGGCGGCGCGCTCTCGTGCATGGACGGCCTCGACGACGCGCTCCCCATCAAGTAAGCCAGCATCCCATTCCCACGCCACGCATCGATCGATCGAGCGTGTACGCGGCTTCTTCCTCGCTGGATCATACCAGTTCTCTGACGCGGGTGGATGGAACGATTTATGGGTGCAGGAGGGGCCTGTCCAACTTCTTCTCCGGCAAGTCGCGGTCGTTCGCGAACCTGCAGGACGCGGCGTCGGCGGTGAGCAGCGCCCGGGACCTGGCGAAGCCGGAGAACCCGTTCAACAAGCGGCGGCGGGTGCTCCGGTGCTGCTCCATCCGGCGGGTCGCGTCCACCTCGCTCACCGCGCTGCCGCCCTTCCTCCCGCCCTCCGCCACCGGCACCGACGACGGCGGCGCCGGCAGTGGCTGAAGAATACTCCTACATGGGAAGGATATTATATATATACAAATCGAGGACGACGACATGGTGGATCGATGGATCCTCTGTAATAGTTCGGGATCCGATCGATCGTCTCGTCGACCATGGTATACAATACCCTGTGCTAGGCGTTGATTTCTTAATTTCTTTTAGCCACCAGCAATCGAGCACTCGGTTCTTCTTCCGCATTTACATTGACCTCCAGCTCCAAGAGAATATGAGCACCAAGCTGCTGTGATTTTATCCCTAACAGGTGGTACGTGCTACCTGCTGTGATCTCATTGGAGAAATGGAGAGAGTTAGCTAGCTCCTCCAACAAGCTAACCCTTTTGAAGGAGATGAACTAATCAAGTGCACAGCTACTACTTTTTGGTGCTAATAATCTGTTCATTTGATGTTAGTGGGTTGCATACTCTAGTTCTAATTGAATCAATATTCCTACTTTTAGCAAGGAGTAGGATTATTAGTACAGCACGGTAGTTGGCAACAAATTAAAACACACTTTGTAACCACCCCTTTGTGCTGAAAGAGCAACATGAGGCCATGCTTGGTTGGTGTAATTGTACGGTAATTCCTTCCTCTTTATCACCTGCTTACCTTGAGGGCAACATGCTATACATCTCTCCTTTATTTTAGCACTTGCAGTGAAAATAGAATGCTTCGGACATGACAAAAAAACAAAACAGTTTCTTCGCGTAATCCGGAGAGGCGTGTAAACTTGCATCACCATGTTAACATAATCTAACCCTGCTGCCTTAGTTAAACATTGCATGCTCCTGGACACTTTTTGTACACTCAAGATAAGGCTCTCTCCGGCTGGCAAGCGGTGACGTGTAGTGAGATACTAGAGAGAGAGACTTGACGGGGAGACAGACAGGCAAGGTTGTCAAAAAGCGGCGTGGAGATAACAGATAAGCTTCGAGATAGCCGGCCGGCCGGCCGGCAGGCCGTGGAGATAATGAGAGAGAAAAAGGAAGGGCCCCGGGCCGCCGGCCGGCCGGCCGGGGTGTGACGGCCGGAGGGGGAGAGAGAGGTGGGAATGGACCACCGCCGCGGGCGCGTGTACTACGTGATACGTCTGCTGCCTGTGTCTCTGTGTCGTGCTGGCGCTGTACGACGATCTTATCCGCTTCCGGGCCCACCCGTCGCCACCTAATTAACTCGGAATCGCTTGGTTTAGTCGTCATCATCCGCTGATCGGTTAGTGGTCTCGTGTGGACCATCAGCTGGTGGTTAGGAGCGCGATGCGACCGATGGGTACGGTGGTGGTCAATTCGACGTCGACCGACCCGTCTGGGGCTCCATCTCGCTTTCTCGCCTCTCGATCGCTTCCCCATCCGATGCAGCTGCTTTGGCGTGCGATCCATGGGAGCCCTGCCGTCGTCGTCTCCCCTCCGATGGCGATTGGTCGTCGTCGGCGCGGGCGCCGGCCCCGTCGCTGAGGCCCTTTTGCTCGCTAGTAACCACTGGCATGGCCGTCTCCTGCTAGGAGGCATACACCATTTTCCAAGTAGCTGATAAAAAGCGCATATGACGTGGAACCACAATTCCGAGGATTAAAAATCTACAGGATGAAATCCCAGCGGTAACACGAAACCTTTTACTGCAATTTTTTTTTCTAAGCTAACCTTTTTATAGAATTATAGTAACGAATATAGTCAAAAAAAAGAAAAATTGTGTCAACGGACGAGCTAAAAGACCAGAGTTTCAGTTGGTGAATCTCATGGTAGTGTCATAAAAGGCATGAAACTTGAAGCGAAACAAGGAAGATTGAAATTTCGGACGTGGAATTAGCTATCTCCCAGTGTCACGTAGGAACTTTTCTTTTTTAAAAAAAGAGCAGTCACTGAAGTACGGGTCCGATCTAACTGGGCCCATTCTGGGCTCAACGGCTCAACCATGAAAGTGGAACGGGTCTAACCAACCGTTTCCTCCGCGAAACAAACGCCACGTCATCCCCCCATCCGGCTAACCGCCACCGCCAGCGGAGAGTGCACTCCCCGACACCCCACAACCCGTCTCGACTTGTCGCACTCGTCTCTGCCGGCCGGGCGACGGCGATGGCGGCCGCGCGATCGCTCGCCGCGCTCTCCTCCGCCAGAGCCACACGCCTCGGACCTCGCCGCGCCGGCGCCTGGCCTCCACGCGTCTCCTCCGCCGCCGCGCGCGCCGTCGCGGCCGAGCCCGAGCACGCGCGGAGGCTCGTGGCGGAGTTCGACCCGGCGGTCCCGCTGGACGCCGCGGTGACGCCGCCGAGCGGGTGGTACGCCGACCAGGACTTCCTTCGGCTCGAGCTCGACCGCGTCTTCCTCCGCGGGTGGCAGGCTGTTGGTACGCCCGATTGATTTCCCAGAGTCTCGATTTGATTTTGAGCTGCGGACCTAACGGTTCACGATCCGATTCCAGCAAGGATGCATCGTATGCTAGTGATTCGTGGTAGGAGTGCTGGAGAAGCACTTCCATCTGTGGATGGGAGTGACAGGGTAGGAGTCACTGTTCAATCATCGGCAGAGTATAGGGCCTCGGCTCTGTACAAACTTGAATAGCGCGTTGATGCAGAGGGAGTATCTGGATTAGTCTTGCCTTGCGCTTCCATTGCGTCGTCATCCTGGCTCATTACAGCAATGGCTGAGTATATTAATTGGTTTTGCGACTCAGCCATAGTTTATCATTGCACTACTGTTTCTGCACTAAATTGTTATTACATCTACATGTTCACATATTTACGTTTTTGTTGGCATCCATAATTCCTCTCTGAATGCCTGTACCTGTTAAATTTTACTGCAGGTCACATATGGCAAGTGAAGAACCCAAATGACTTCTTCACAGGAAGGTGCTTACAATTTTGTTTGCATGCTTCTGTAGTCTGAATCAGAAGGCACCTTCTGTTTTGTTTCGTTTGAAGAAAAAGTTTTTTTTATCTAGTTGTATAGGGTTTCAAACTGAAAGTAAACAATGGTGAACGGCAGATTTTTCGTTTTCTTCTTTCTTTTTGGTTGGAGATGATTTCAGATGTCCTAATGAATAGAAAGTGGAGTGTTCTTTAGAGGTAGACTAAATCTGTATCTGAATATGAATTGATGACAGCACCTGCCGCAGGGTACTAGTACACTAGCAGTGCTACAAATTTCACTTTTTCCCATCTTGGTAGAACAAGTTCTGGTAGCACTTTTCATGGCTCAGTACTTGGCTGTTGACATACAGTCTGGGACGTTGATATGGTTGCGCAGGACTTTAAAACTTGCTGTATGAGCATAGATGCTCCTGGGATTTTTCTAGTCTAGATAGAACAAACATGAAATTTTTTACTGTCTTTCAGTAACGTTACCTCAAATTTCTTGTATATGATATATCATGGTCTAGACTGCTAACCTTCAATCATCTAACAAGATGAAGCAACAGACTGGGAAATGTAGAATTCGTCGTATGCCGGGACGCAAACGGGAACCTTCATGCTTTTCACAATGTGTGCCGACATCATGCCTCACTCCTTGCATGTGGAAGTGGTCAGAAGACTTGCTTCCAGTGCCCTTATCATGTGAGTTCCTTAATGGAAGCCTTTTAGAGATGGTACATCCTTATAGTGCTGATCTTATCATATTTCTTTCTTTGTTTCTCTAAGAAAGACATATGGTACAGATGATTGATTCATTAGGTTTTGTGAAAGAAAATGTAGAAATAACTTGGGATGAATAAGTGTGATATTAACTGAAGGTCCTTTAGAATGCTAATTGTCGATTCGGCTGTCAGCACTAATAACTTCCACAAATGTAATGACAATTCAAACCTTGATTTCTATGACAGAAACTGAGAACTGAACTCCCATCTTTTTGGTAGTTATGTGGATACTTAAAGTACAATCAGAAAGTGACCAAACAATGAAACATCATTGAGTTCATTACTTCGAGTAGGGTTTTTCATGAACTGGGTATGGGTAAAGCCTCTGCTTTCTACCGGTAGCAGATGCTGAGCTGTAGAAATTGTATTATTTGCCTAGTTGTTTCGATCATTATGAGTGTTGAGTGAGATGGTAGGGATGCTGTTTTGTAGGGATGGACATATGGATTGGACGGTACCCTCCTGAAGGCTACAAGAATATCAGGAATAAAGAATTTCAATAAGAATGTAAATATATTCCAAACTCTTTCTTCAGCCTATACTCAGCCCAATGACTGCAACTTATGCTTCTGTTTGGAAACAGGATTTTGGTCTTGTACCAATTAAGGTGGCTACATGGGGACCTTTTGTATTGGCCAGATTTGATGACGAGTCGACTGAAGATGATTCTGGTGATGTGGTTGGAAATGAATGGCTCGGTAGCGCTTCAGAGCTGTTGAGTACAAATGGCATTGACACTTCACTGCCTCATATTTGCAGGCGAGAATATATTATCAACTGTAACTGGAAGGTCTGCCACATTATTCACATGTCACATAAATGCAGTGAATTTCTCTTGAACATATTATAACTAATGTGTATTTCTTATGCAGGTCTTTTGTGACAATTATCTAGATGGTGGATATCACGTCCCATATGCACATGGGGCTCTTGCATCCGGTCTGCAGCTTCAGTCCTATGAAACACTTGTATTATCCGCAAACCTCCTTTCCTTCTGCAGACATTTCCTTGATAAGATTCTGTTTAGGGATTAGTCACTTTGGTGCGAATTTAAGGGTCTCGACTAGACGAAAATATTTGTGCAATTTGTTTGAATACTACTTATACTTTGTTGAGCTCTGTTTTCTTGAAGGTACCGGTTTCAATTTGTTTTTTTTCTTTTATCTATCTTCACAGCTCAGCTCATACTAATGCTATTGCAGTTGCTGTTCTCTTTTAAGATGAATAGTTAATTACCATCTATTCATCTCTAGCAGGCATACGAAAGAGTTAGTGTTCAAAGATGTGAAAGTGCACCATCTGAACCCGATGACTTCGAACGCTTAGGGACAAAAGCTCTCTATGCCTTTGTTTATCCAAACTTTATGATCAACAGGTGATCATCCTTGAGATCCTGCTATTCTACCCTTTTCACTTTGCGTTATGCATGGGAGATGTGAATAAGTTCTATTTTCAGGTACGGTCCATGGATGGACACTAATCTAGCTGTGCCACTGGGTTCAACCAAGTGTAAGGTGGTATTTGATTATTTTCTCGACAAGTCTCTGCTGGTACAGTCCATTTTCTCTAACTTATGTGCCAATTTATGTTTATTTTACGCATCTCAGGTGTTGTGCTAGTGAGATAGTTGTTTGAATTGCCAACTTGAGCATTTTTTTTTTGTTACAATGGTTTCCTCTTGTTCATTCCTTTTGCAGTACAACATTTTTTTTGTCTTGTGTGTTAACTTGATGGAATACTATAGGTTCCACCTGAATAATTAATGATCATTTGCATTTACTACAGTTTAAAATGAACCTTTTTGTAGTTGTATCTTTTAAGTGCTGAGGTTTACACATGGTATATTCATGCATGTTGTGAGCTGTTTCAGTTGAACTTCCATATTGAATGCGCAGGATGACCAGAACTTTATCGAGAGAAGCCTAAAAGACAGTGAGCAAGTACAGGTACATCGATATAGCACTAATGTCTGGTTGTGACTTGTGAGGTAGTATGACAGCTTACATTCAAGTACATGGTCTCAGTAAAAAATAGGCTAACAACATTTACCTTGACTGAGTAAGTTACCAGATGAATTTCCTGCTTTTCTTATGAAAACCATGCTGGTTGAAGAAGAAGCAGAAAAATGTTCTGCCTCAATTCTTTCGTTGCTATACTATTGTGCTGCAAGTTTTCTCCGAATGATGCACAGTGCTGACATGGCATGAAACTCCTGATTCCATGATGCATATTATAAATTGCTATATTGCGCGATTAGATGAACAAACAGGAAGCTAAACTCAGTTTCTCTCAGGCTTGCAGCATCACAAGCAAGCAGTCTAATCCATGTGTATAGTAGAACAGCTTTTACATTGATATTCACCAGGCGTAGGCATTTCAATGCTGCTGCTTGATAGTCGCATCTCTTACCTGCAGATGGAGGACATTGCACTCTGTGAGGGGGTTCAGCGGGGCCTGGAGTCACCAGCTTACGGCGTTGGAAGATACGCTCCGTCCGTGGAGATGGCCATGCACCACTTCCACTGCCTCCTGCATGCTAACCTTAGCGGCTAGCAATTCTCATGTGCGCATCTCACCACACTTGTACAGAACAAAACACTTGTTTTCAGGGTACCGCATTTACACTGCTCTCGATTGCAATCTTGTAATGTGAAGCGGACCACACCTCCTCGATTACACAAAACCATATTTGCTGGCTATTAAATTTGAGTTCTCAGTAATTTTCAATCTGTTATGTTGGAAACAATTGTCAACCGCATAAGATGCTTTCTGAAATTGCTCTTTTCTGTGACTTCTTTTCCTTTAAAGGGTTTTGAAATGACCTCGGTAACTTTACAACATTAGTTATCAGGCATGTTAAATGGTAGCAAGTGCAGCAGTCTGTAGTATACAACCAGTACAAAATTAACTTGATTGGTATAATAAGATGGAAACTACGCTTAACACCATCAGATACTGCTTAACAGAAAAAAATCGCTCATATACTGTCCTGGTAACTAGATGAACTGCTTTTTTATTCACTCTCCCTGGCCTACAAAAGGAGCCACATATTTCTTGCTGACAGCCCCTGGAGAGAGTGCCAGATGAGCCTCACTCTGCAGGGGAGTAGTTAATTGCACCAGCGCCGTACTTTTTGGCAAGGTATTCCGAAGAAATGAAGTTATTTGCTGCAATATCAACAAACCAGCTTTTATTATGCTTTACAAATAATAGAAGCATTGTGGGGAATAAGATTATAAGAAGGGAAGATGAAACCAAATATTTGGATATATTTTGATAATAAGCTTTGTGAATAGTTTCCCCTTTTTTATACTTTTGTGTCTATCTGTTTACTTTAAACTTAGATCAATATCTGTCTTATGATGACTATATTAGTTATTTCGTCACGTAATTCACATACTAAGAAAATGGATTGTACCTGCTTGAGAATCAGAAGAGCCAAAATTGTGGATGTCAGGTATGTGTTGAACAATGTGTTTGTCACTTCCTAGCAGCCTTTCTATGAACTCGTTTGGCATATCTGTCAGAAACATCTGGTCGAGTGTCCTGAGGTACTTGATGCCCTCTGGTACAGCTTTAAGGTTCCTTAAACCAGTAAGTTCCAAAGTATGTAGATTCATCAATGTTCCATCCTCTATCTCAATCAGATCCAGATGTTCCATGTCAATTAACTGCAAAGTTATGAGCTTAGGGAACCATCCTGCACAAAAAGTTAGCTGTTGCCCATCATATGCTCGGACGAGACACAGATTAACTAAATTTAACATGTGCGATAAGGAGCTAATAGGGTCCTCATTCAGACCAGACCAGTCCATTTTTAACTGTGTTATTTTCTCAAACTTAGAAAATAGTGATGGGACCATGCCTCCATCTAATTTCCCTGCCAACCAGAGGAGCTTCAGATTTGGTAACGCCCTAAGCATTTTCAAGTTTAGAATCTCATCCATATCAGATGCAAAAAGCAGCAGTCTGCTCAGGTTAGGCATCATAGTCAGGGAGTTCCATAACTCAGCAATGTAGCTTTGCTGCACTTTCATGATACCCAAACCTCTCATCTGTGTCAAGTTCTCCAGCTGCAAAACCAAATGTTTATTGGCTGAAACAGTGTATAAGGCTTGCAGATTCTTTAGATGACAAATGTTGCCAAGAAATTTGGTGGAGCCAAAGCAATTCAATGATCTTTGTTGAACATCATGGACTACAAACACATGTAAATGCCGCAAATTAGTTAGCATAGTAATTTCCAGTGGCAACTCATCCACGTAGCTGAATCTGAGATCCAACACTTGAAGGTTAACCAGTTTGCTGAACGATGCTGGTATCTTCTTCACTTTTGTGTGTGAAAGATCCATATAACGCAAGTTATACAATTCTGTGACCACGCATGGAACTTGCTCAATATTGGCAAATCTAAGGCATAGGACCCTCAGCAGTCTGAAACTTGATGAAACATCATATATCCAAGAAGACGGTACTTCAGTATCAAACAAAATAAAGGACCGGAGCTGTGAACTTGCCAAAGAATTTAAGGACTTGGCACCTCTTTGGATGCTTAAGCGGCGAGCTTCATGTGCAACTTGGGCTGTACCACCGTTGCCATAAGCCATACCAAACTTCTCTTTTTTAGCAAGTATCAGAGTTACCTCTCGCACAAGATCATGCATCAGAAATGTTCTAGCCCTTCCACATGCATTCTTTTCTGTGACCTGAAGAAGAGAGCGTTGAGTGAGCTCCATAAGGTAACACTCGGCAACTTCCTCCATTGTTGTTCCATCTCCTCTCTCTTCCACAAGACCTTCTGCAATCCATAGCTTGGAAATCAGTTTCCTTTTAATCTTGTAATCTTCAGGAAAGAGGCTGCAGTATAAAAAGCAGCTCCTCAGATAACTTGGGAGGTTATTCAAGCTCAAATTCAGGACACTCGAAATCCAATTGAGCTCTGGATTGTTTGCTATGTGCCAGCTAAGTTGATCGTAGAAAAACTTCCACACCTGCTCCTCTAATTCACGGTATGACAGAATACTGCCAATTGTTACAATGGCCAGGGGCAGTCCTTGACACTTGGTAACAATTTTGTTTGCCCAAGATATAAGATTATCAGGACATATGTTGTCTTTTGATGCACAAAATGCCTTCTTACAGAATAGTTCCCAAGATTCAGCATAGTTCAGTGTTTTCATTTCAATAACATAGCTGCCAGTAGCCAAAGAGGACACGTCTTTTTGCCGGGTTGTTATTAGCACTTTACTACCACAGTTGTTTCTGACAAATGCATAGTTCAAAAATAACCAAGCATCCTTATCCCAAACATCATCCAAGACAATCATATACTTTTTGTCCTGTAGATAGCTTTGTATCACCTCAATCAATCTCATTCGATTCATGGTCATTAAACCACTTGCCATGCTTGATCTCTGGTCTATTAGCTGATTTATGATTTCTCTAAGTAGTTCTTCAGCTTGGTAAGTCTGAGATAGGGTAACCCATGCGCGACAATCAAAATTTCTTCTGATCTTTTGATTCTTGTAGACACTGCTTGTGATTGTAGTTTTGCCTAAACCTCCCATACCAAAGATAGCAATTAAAGTTCGGTCTTGCTTCTCCTCAAGAAGCCAGTGTGTCAATCTTGCAATCTCATCGGTATTCCCCACTATCTCAGAGTTATCAGTCAGGTAAGCGAAATCTGACATCGAGAACTGATTGTGTTGCTGCAACTTGTTACTCTTGTCTAGTTCACCTAACGAGATGCCATACCGATTCCTCATTTCCGTTAGCCTCTGAATTCGAGCTTCTACTTGACTGACCTGGCTAGGGAACTTCTGCCATGCTGCAAAGTTCTTGATCTGATGGAACTTTCTCTTGAAGAAGCTGCTTGTATCTGGGGCCTGTGCAGTAAGGTAAGCATACTCATCAATGATGTCTTCCACCTCAAGGGCAACATCTCTAACTTGGTCCAACCAGGCATCAAATGCCTTGTCGCCATCTTTGTGTGTACTAACCTGGTCAATAAAGGCCTTCAGGATAGAGAGCTCACCCTCGATTTGTTTCATGCTGTGCTCAAAATCTGTCAAAATCGGTGCTACTTCGGCCAGCTCCGTGCCGATCCTCTCTAGCACACCTTCTCCCAGGGAAAGGGCAACTTTTCTGAGAACCACAAACAGGGCATCTGCCATTTTTGCTCCACTCGCTCAAAAAATCATCACTTTGTCAGAATCAGATGCATATATTACTGAGCAGTACTCACACACAGCTGACTGTCTCTGTCTGTGATAATTGAAAAGAAAAAAAATGGCACGTCAAAACACAATAGTGTTGCGCAAAGTGATGGTAAGGTCTAGCAGATTCGATGTAATCAAGAAGAAAAGATTTGGCTGTCTGATCAGCAAGCAAAAAATTTAAAGCATAAAGGCATGAACGGGGCATGGTTGCTGAGATCAATTTCATGACGAGAGAGAGAAGTATGATTCCTCATCCCCATAATCCCGGTATCTACGACACTCGTATGCCCATAGGGTGTTCGACGAATCGATCGTACAGCGGCGTGCAAGAAAAATGCATCGTCCTCCTACCCCCCTACGGATTAGTAGCAGCAGCGCGAACGCAAAATGCCGGGGGGGGGGGGGGGGGGGGGGGGGGGGGTGGCGGGGGGTGCCGGAGGAGGAGGACGGCGTGCCTACCTGGGTTGCAGAGGACTGGAGGAGGAGCGAGACGAAGCAGAAGCCGATGAGACGAAGCGGCGGAGGCGGCCGCCGTTGAAGAATGGCGCAACCGCAATCACGGGCAACGCCACGCCCCCTCAACTCCGCGTGGCACCTGCAGATTGCAAGCTTCCAGTCTTGGGGTCAGTGAGGCCAAGAATGCCCATATCTCTGATGCAAGCCCGGCTACTGGTAAAAAAGAGCGGCGCCCCTCACGTCAAATGCTGTGGAATCGGCAGCGCATGGGCATCAGCTTAGTATAAAGTATAAACTTGGCCGGGGTCAGCTAGGTTCCCATGAAGTTTGAAATATCAAACTGAGAATTGGTTTGATCTTTGACCTCAGTTGCCGGTGTCACACAAAATCCCCGAAGTTTCTGAAGCAGCCCTTCCTACCAAACATGTGGTCTTCCTTCAACATTTTTGAGGATTCCCCCAACAGCAGAGACGGCATGGGAGGAGGACTCTGGGTCTCTGGGTCCAGGCCATGGTAATTGGTGAAGTATAACAATTCACAGTACATAACTTGTACAGATTGACGTGTTTAGTGATAACAGAAGGACAGAAATTATGCCTCAACATTGTCAGGGATGGCCTGAGCACGTATGCTTCGGCCTCCGAATCGGCGATGGCGTGGTATTGGACACGTTTCGTCAACCTTTTGAACTATGTTGTGGTGGGCTAGGGTGCGATAGTGAAAGTCATGCTGACCTTAGCCGGTTTCAGTGGTGCCAACGCCTTTGGGTGCTGTTTTCCTTGAGGGCACCGTCACTTTGTCTCGAGCCCACCCATCACTAAGGTGAAAACTTTATCCTAATGGGTAGCGACGGCAACAACTATTGTTGTTTTCTCGACGGAGGCGTCGTTTCGGAAATTTTGAGTGGTGGTGTACTTCGTGCGGGTGCTGTGATTGCCCAACTTGGAGTCTTCAATAGCTACTGGTATCTTGCTTATTCTCATTGACTGTGTTAGTAGAAGTGTGGATGGTTTTGCTGCGGTCTTGATTTTGTGGTGAGAGCGTCAATCAGCAGATGGAGTTGCTTCTCTTCCCCGATGTTAGATTGGCTCATGCTTTGATTTCGATTTCACCTACGAAGAGAAGTCGGTTTATTTAGAGGCGACTTTACGAAACAAGACGTATATAGAGATTACCAAAGTAGCTTATAGAGATTTTTCCTTTTCTTTTTCTTATATTTTGTTATTTCTTTTTGGTATATCAGATCTTCTGTCTTGGTTCCAAAATTCTTTTGGAATATGTACCCTCTATGTTTGTGATCTGATGCATTTTTGAATAAAGCTGGAATATTATCTTTCATTATTAAAAAATGTATGCACGCTATAATATGTGGCCACTGAAAATGCTCTACTTGTCCTGCGACTCATCTAACGGACATTTTTCACAAATACTCGTCAATGATGTCTTCCACCTCATGAGCGACATCTCTAACTTGGTCCAACCAAGCATCAAATGCCTTGTCACCACCTTTCTGTGTACTAACCTGGCCAATAAAGGCATGCAAAATCGAAAGCTCGCCCTCGATTTGTTTCATGCTATGCTGAAAATCTGTCAAAATTGGCGCTACTTGGGCCACCTCCATACCGATCCTCTCTATATAGTGCCCCTTCTCCCATGGAAACTGACAACTTTTCTGAGAACTGCAAACAGAGCATCTGCCATATTTTCTTTCCCCCGCCCCTCAAAAAATTATCACTTTGCCAGAAATTCAGAATCAGATGCATATACTTCTGAGCAGTACCCACACACAGCTCCTGCTGTCCTGCTATTATTAGGAACAAAATAAATGACAAGTTATTCTAAACATTATATTGTTGTACAAAATGGAAGTAACGTCAGATAGAATGAATCAAACGGGCATGTGGTATTCAAGAAGAAAAGTGTTGCGCGATTAACAACGGCAGATCGAATGGATTGCGCGAGAGGTCGGTAGCATCGGTGCAGGAGGTCGCAGAGAGGGAGGAGGGGCAAGAAGCTTGTCTACCTGACTACCTTGGCGTCGGCGTCGTCGAGCAGAGGATGGGAGACGAAGGGGAAGCCGACGAAGAGATCAGAAAGAAAGAAGCAGAGGAGGCAGCCGCGGCAGAATTACTGCGCCTCCACGATCATGCCCTCCCTCCGCGTGTCACTTGGCAAATGGCCGCTGTCTTTGGGTCAGCAAGACCAAAATGCCAATCTCTCTAAAACACCTTGATTGAGAGATGATTTCATCTTTGACCTTGGCATTTGTAAATGTGGGCCTTATACGACTTGTCTTGGATAATCTAAGATGCTCATGCCAGCAGGGTACAGCATTTTACACTGATTGTGACTGTAATCTTGTGATGGCAACCAGCGTTTCCTCAATCAAACACGAAACAGTTTGCTGTCTCTTTTGAGACTCAGTCTTTTCAGCCTATGCTGCTTCCATTGGGAAGTGATTGACTGCAGAATACGCATTCTGAAATAGCATACTCACTCTTCTTCTTTTTTAAAAAAGAAGAGGTTTAGTAACGACCTCGTCAACTTAAAGAATATCAAGAACTGTACGTATTACTGCATTAGCATCAGTTCATGCTGTTGCACGCCAACTTCGACCGCCTGCTGGTTAACTGGGAGGTATCTTCATGTATGTTTCCGGCATGCAGGACCGGCTATCATACCTGAATATCCATTTGCAGACCTTCATATCCAAATGATCTTTTTCAGGATTTCTGCAAAGTCCTTAGGATTTAATTTAAATCCTGATAGGAAACAAGGGAGGACCAGGCCATGGTAATTGCCAGTAGGTATAAAATTTCAAGCTATCAAGTTTACAGCTTGTAAGAATTGACATGTTTAGTAGTAATAACATGAAGATTCAAAACTATACTTAAACACTGTCAGGTTTTGCGTCCTGCTCATATTTGCACGCTACAAAATGCCACCACTGAAATATTCTGCTCGTCAGATGACTCTTCTGAACTCTGATGGACATTTTCAGCAAATACACAATCTTCAAAAGAAAAATAATTACCCCATCCAGTGATCTGGCACCTAGATGAACTACACATGGTTCACTCCTCGAATTATTGGACAACACAAGAACTGCATATTTCTTGCTGATGGTTCCCAACCAACTCTTAAGGGGCAGTGAAGTTCATTTTGTAGGGACGGACTTAATCGCACCAGGGCCATACTTTTGGGCAAGGAATTCCGAAGAAATGGAGTTATTTACTGCAATATCAACAAGCCTGTTTTTATTAAGCTGTATAAATAATAAAAGCACCATGGTGAATAAGAAAGAAAGAAAGAACAAAATGTCTAGAGATATTTTAACAAAATGTCTAGAGCTATTTTACTAATAAGCTTTGCAAGCAATTTCTTTTGTATAATTTTTTTGGTCTTATCTCTCTTCACATCTGAACTTTTGAGATCTAAATCTACTTTAATATCTTATGACAGCTAATCGTTTCATCAAATAGTTGGCATACTAAGAAAATGGATATTACCTGCTTGAGAATCAGAAGGGCCAAATTTATGGATGTTACGTACATGTTGAACAATGTGATTGTCACTTCCTTGCAGTCTTTCTATGAACTCAATTGACATATCTATCAGAAACATATTATTGAGTGTAGTAATGTACTTGATACCCTCAGGTACAGACTTTAGATTCCTCAAACTACTAAGTTCCAAAACATGTAGACTCACCATTTTTTGTTCCTCCATCTCAATCTGAGTCAGATGTTCCATGTCAGCTAATTGCAGAGTTTTGAGCTTGCGGAACCACCCTATACAAAAGGTTACCTGTTGCCCACCATATGCCCCGAAGAGACGCAGATCAACAAGATTTAACATGTGAGAGAAGGAGCTAATAGTATCCTTCTTCAGATCAGACCAGTCCAATTTTAACCATGTCAAATTTTCAAACTCAGCAAACAAAGGCGGGAGCATGCCCCCCTCTAACTTTCCTGCCATCCACAAGAGTTTAAGATTCGGTAAGGCCTCTAGCATGTTCAGATTAAGAATCTCATCCATATCACACGCTGAAATAAGCAACCTGCTCAGGTTAGGCATCTTTGTCAGGGAGCTCCATAACTCTGCAATGTAGCTTTGCCGCACTTTCATTATAGCCAAACTTCTCATCAGTGTCATGTTGCCCAGATGTGAAACCAAATTTTTATTAGCTTGAATAATCCCCAGAGCTTGCAGGTTCTTCAGGTGGCAAATATTGTAGCACTGAAGCAATCCACTGTCCTTGCATGAAGAACATGGTTTAGACACACATGTAAACAATGGCGGACGCAGGAATTTAAGATTGGGTGTACATAGATGTTAGCGAACCGAACAATCATACAAAGGGTGCCTAGTACGGTACAAAATAGCCCATTAATTTGTCATACTTTACAAAACAATATCAATTGCAACATGAACTAGAACAAGTAAATTGATAAGCAATTTTCTTTTCGCACAAACTATTGGATAAATTGCAACGAACACTAACTAGACATAATTAATTAATAGCCAATTTGCATTTTGCACGAACCATTGGTGCCGCAGGGTCGCAGCCACTGAACAAACTATGGCCGTAGCTGCTACGTGCGGCATCAACATGGCATGCTCATCCTCGACGATGCGTCGATGTCTGCTGTAATCTCTGCCTCCTCATTTGTGCCCACGGGGCGGCAGCGATACCACCGGCGCTTCTGCAGAACCTGCGCTCGGCATTGCCGTGACCTGTTCTGCATCTTCCATGGCCGGCTGTGCAGCTGCAGCAAGCATGGCGCTGCAGCCGGCGCCAACAGCCTCCGTTAGATCAGCAGCCGGTAAGCCAGCACGAACCTTGATTCCTCCGCTCTTGCGCTCCTCTGTCAGGTGCCGGCGGCAGCGCAAGCGGATGAGTAAGTTGAGAGACGAAAGAAACATGCGTTGGAGTCGAGGTCACACGAACTGATGCCGATTAGTTGAAAGGCGGAAGGGGGGATTGGGGTCGAGGCAGCTGGCTGAGCAAGCAGGTCGAGTCCTTGCAAATACAGTCTGACTCAGTTAGTTACGTAACTATATATGTATATACATACTAGCTGAAAGAGTTCTGTCCACATTATTGACCTCTACTGCGTCCGCCCCTGCATGTAAATGACGTAAAACTAGTTAGCAAATTTATTTCGCAAGGCAACTCCTGAACATAGGTGAATCTGAGATCCAAAACTTGTAGGTTGGTAAGTTTTCTGAAAGATGCTGGTATATGCTTGACGTTTGTGTTAGAAAAATCTACATATCGCAAATTGTACAATTCTGTGACCATGCCTGGAACTTGTTCAATATTGGTAAATCTTAGGCAAAGGACCCTTAGTAGTCGGAAATGTGACAAAACATCGTATATCCAACGAGATGGAACTTCAGTGTCGAACAAGATGAAAGAACGGAGTCGTGAACTTGATAAAGAATGTAAGGACTGGGCACCTCTTTGGATGCTTAAGTGGCGAGCTTCATGGGTAACTTGGGTTATACCACAACCGCTATATGCAATACCAAACTTCTCCAATTTAGCAATGATCGAAGTTGCCTCTCCCACAAGATCATGCATAACAAATGTTCTAGCCCTTCCACATGTATTCCTTTCTGTGACTTGAAGAAGAGAACCCTGAGTGAGTTCTGTAAGGTAATACTCGGCAACCTCCATTGTTGTTCCATCTCCTCTGTCTTCAACAAAACCTTCCGCGATCCAGAGCTTGGAAATCAGTTTTCTTCTAATCTTGTAATCTTTAGGATAGAGGCTGCAGTACAGAAAGCAGCTCCTCAGATGAATTGGGAGATCGTGCAAGCTCATATTCACGGTGCAGCTGGCGGCCCACCTCCCGGAGGAGATGGAGGCAGCCCTCCTCGACTTCCTCCGAGAAAACGAGGACGTTTTTGCCTGGTCCCCCTCTGATCTGCAAGGATCGACCGAGATCTGATACAACACCACCTGAACGTCGACCTTAAGAAGAAGCCCCGCAAGCAGAAGGTGTGGAAGATGTCAACGGAAGGAGGCAGTCCGCACGGAAGTGCGCAAGCTGCTCGACGCAAATGTGATTCGGGAAGTCATTCACACGGAATGGCTCGCTAATCCGGTCCTCATGAAGAAGAACAACGGCAAGTGGCAAATGTGTGTTGACTTCACCGATCTCAACAAGGCTTGCCTGAAGTATGATTTCCCTCTCTCCCGCATTGATCAAATCGTGGACTCCACTTCCAGAAGCGAGCGCCTCAGCTTCCTCGATGCCTACTCCGGGTATCATTAGGTATGGATGGTGGAGGACAACGAGTCCTGAACCATCTTCATCACCCCATTCGGAGCATACTGTTTCGTGCGGATGCCCTTCGGCCTCACGAACGCCGGGGCAACGTTCGCACGGCTGGTTGAGCTGGTTTTCGACGCCCAAGTCGGAAGGAACTTGGAGGCCTACGTTGATGATGTTGTCGTCAAGAGCAAGGACGAGCAGGACCACCGCTCTGACCTATGGGAAACTTTCACGAATCTATGAAGGACCAATCTGCACCTCAACCCTGAAAAGTGCACGTTCGGGGTACGCTTCAGAAAGCTGCGGGGCTACCTTGTCTCCCAGTGGGGGATCGAAGCCAACCCCGACAAAGATCTGCGCCATTCAGAAGATGGAGGCCCCAATCAATGTGCGCGAGGCATAGCACCTGACAGGGCAACTTGTGACACTGAGCTGCTTCAACGCCAGATCGGTGGAGCGGAGCCTGCCCTTCTTCAAGGTGCTGCGGGGTTCGGATCCTTTCCAGTGGACGAAGGAGCAACAACAGGCCTTCCGCAAACTCAAGCAGTACCTAGAGCATCTAGAAGTGCTGATAGCCCCATGCTCGAGGCCTCGCTCCTACTCTACATCGCGGCAGCGGAGGGAGTTGTGAGTGCAGTTCTGGTGGAAGAGCGCTCCCAGGACGGAAGGGAAGAACAATCCTCGGTGTACTATGTCTCCTAAGCGTTGGTGGGGGCCAAATTGCGCTACACCAAGCTGGAGAAGATGGCGTATGCCGTCATCATGGCCTCCCGCAAGCTGAAGCACTACTTCACCGCCCACCCGATCACTGTTCTGACATCCTCCCCGCTGCGCGATGTCTTTGAAAATCGGGAGGCCATAGGGCGCATCAGCAAGTGGGTGACGGAAATCGCTCCCTTTGCACTCTCCTTCATCTCCCAAAGCACCATCAAGTCACAAGCGCTCGCTGATTTCATTGCTGATTGGACGCCAACGACGTCCGCCGGTGGCCCTCCGACGGTGGAGCCGATCTGGACAGCATATGTCAATGGCGCGTGGGGCACCGCCGGTGCGGGGGCTGCAGTGATCTTGTCCTCCCCATCAGGGCAGGAGATCCGATATGCTCTCCACCTAAATTTCCCCTGCACCAACAACATGGCGGAGTACGAGGTGCTTGTCCTCGCACTATAGAAGTCGGCGACCTTGGGAGCGTGATGCCTCCTCATCAAGAGCGACTCCCAAGTCATTACACTCCAAGTGGAGAAGGAATACCAGGCCTGGGAGCCTGAGCTGGCGGAGTACCTCCGGGTGGTCCGGAACCTGGAACGCAAATTCTAGGGCTTCACCATCATGCACATCCCCTGTGCAGAGAATGAGCACGCCGACGCATTGGCCAAAGCAGCCGCCCAAGGGAACCCACTCCCACCATAAGTCTTTTTTCACGTCACCATCGTCCCTGTCACCGCCCCCGACGCCACCATTCAACGAAGATTGGCGCTCCCCCATCATCGCATTCCTTGAAGAGCGGCACACCCCTGATGACCATACGGAGATGCGTCGTTTGCAACAATGGTGCCGCAACTACCAGCTTGTAGACGAACCCTCTACAAGGTTGGTGTGTGCGCCGCCCTCCTGCAGTGCATCCCAAGGGAGGAGGGACACCAAATGCTGGAAGAAATGCACGCTGGACCTTTCAGAGCGCACTCGGCGTCCAGAGCCCTCGTCGGGAAGGTTTTCCGGCAAGGTTTCTACTGGCCCACTGCATTTCGGGATGCCCAAGAAATTGTCAGGTGTTGCGACGCCTGCCAAAGGATGCGCAAGATGAGTCGCCTTCCCGCAACGCTGCTCCAACTGTTGGCTCCTGTCTGGCCGCTCACTCGATGGGGCATTGACATTGTGGGTCCACTCTCCACCGCGCCAGGAGGTTTCCGTTTTGCTGTGGTAGCCATGGAATACTTCTCCAAGTGGGTGGAGGCAGAACCCATCACGACAATCAAGCCTGCCAACATCATCAAATTTTTCTGAAAGAACATCATCTGCTGCTTCGCGGTGCCACAGGAGATCACAGTGGACAACAGAAAGCAGTTGATTCCGAATGATTCCAGAGCTACTGTGAAGACCTAGGCACGAAGGTTTGCTTCACCTCAGTGTATCACCCGCAATTTAACAGAGCATGCGAGCGCACCAACGGCAGCATCTTCACGGTGATGAGCAAGCGCATCTTCAGCGAACCCAAGGGCGTGTGGGCCGACGAACTCCCGAATATCTTGTGGGCCCATCGCACCTCCGCCTCACGCCCCACCGGTTTCACACCCTTCCGGCTTCTGTTCGGAGAAGAGGCTATGATCCTGGAGGAGGTATCGTGCAGCTCCCTTCGAGTCACGCACCAAGTCAAGGAGGAAGAAGAGGTGGTCGCAAAGGAGCTGATGGAGGAAACACGTGTCCAAGCTATAGCCAACCTTGAGAAATACCAGGTGGAGACAAGGGCTTGGCAAGACAAGAAGACGCGAAGCCTCGCGTTCGCCGAAGGGAACCTGGTCCTACGTTATCGGAGGAATTCCAACACCCTGGGCAAGTTCAAAAGCAAGTGGGAAGGACCCTTCATCGTCACCGTAAGCAACCGCTCGGGAAGTTACCGCCTGACTTCCCCGGATGGGGAAGAGGACCCCTACTCGTGGAATGCGGACCTCCTCATTCAATACTACCCGTGAGGAGTCCCACAAACGGGAGGAGGGCGGACAGAAAGGGCAGGGCCTCACACTCAGCCCTTCTGGCACCGAAGGCCCCCCAGCGGCATTTTCTGACCCGTGTCCAGGAGTCGGGACGCAGTCAAGTTGTAAGAGCCCTCGATTGAGGTAAGACATCGCAGAGTTATCTTCACCTTTCTGGAAGCGATGCTTTCCGACGAGTTGCACTAGGCGGCTAAGGGCTAGGGCCCTCGAGCACCGACGTAGCACTGTACGCCCGCTCCTTTCCAGAAGTGATGCTTTTCGGACGAATTGCACGGGGCGGCTAAGGGCTAAGGCCCTCGAGCGCTGGCGTAGCACCGCACGCCTGCTCCTTTCCAGAAGCGATGCCTTCCGACAAGTCGCATGGGGCTGCTAAGGGCTAAGGCCCTTGAGCGTCGGCGTAGCACCACATGCCCGCTCCTTTCCGGAAGTGATGCTTCCTAACGAGTCACACTGGGTGGCTAAGGGCTAAGGCCCTCAAGTGCCGGTGTAGCACCGCACGCCCGCTCCTCTCCGGAAGCGATGCTTTTCGACAAGCCGTGTTGGGCGGCTAAGGGCTGAGGCCCTCAAGTGCCGACGTAGCATCGCACACCTGCTCCTTTCTGGAAGCGATGCTTTCCAGCAAATCGCACTGGGCGGCTAAGGGCTAAGGCCCTCGAGCACCGGCGTAGCGCCGTGCATCTACTCTGCTCCGGAAGCGATGCCTTCCGACGAGAACCACGCGCCACCCCGGGGCTACAGCTCCCGAACGGTGTCTTTTCACCTGCCCCTACGCTACCGCACGTCCATTACGGCCCAAAGCGATGCCTTTCAGAGTAACATAACGTAGTTTTCCATCGGAGCCATTACCTTGCCGAGAGCCGTCGACACAGCACATGAAAGCAGGCCACAGAACATATGAGTGCCATCTCGGAAATCATTTATTACAAGCAACACCACATAAAACCAATAGTTTTGGAGCTATGACCCCCAAGACAATCACCTAACCTAGGTCACCGCGATTGAGGTAGTCTAAAAATCTATGGCGAGCACGATTGCGCACCCACACCCCGGAACGGGGAACGGACCGTGCCCCGACAGAACGCCGACGGGAGGAGCGGTGTGACAATCGCAACGAAGACTCCCCGACGGCAGGGGGTGGTCCTAGGTCCACCAAGAAAGCCTCCTAGGTGGCTCACTAGGACGTTGCTACATTGATGGCACTAGGAGGAGCCTTTCTCCCCACAACCTTCTCCGCAACCATGGGCCAAGCAAGGGCAACGTCCAGCTCCACTTGCGGGTTCACCTCACAAGCATCCTGCTCCGACCAGCCCCCGGATGACGAAGACATGATAGGCGACTCGTCGGCTGTTTGCTTCCCCTTCTCCGCAGCCGAAAGGCTCCCAGGGCGACGACTCTCAGAGGCAACAGGATCACGTATCCCCTAGATAAATACATGGTCAACATTCATTACAAGATAAGAAATCCTCCAAGCTCCCTACCGGATCTAAGGAAGGGGGAACGGGGACTGTGCCTCGGCTCTTGGCTCTCCGCCATGATGCAACATAGTCCTGGATGCGACCTAGGAGGATTTCCGGGTAGAGAAACAAAAAAAAGAGGGAAACACAAAATAGAGTTCTTTATTTAGTCTCAGGAAAAACTGTTACACCTCCAAATTGGGACAATGGCCGATGGAGAAGCCCTCCCCCTCCATGGAAGGGGACAAGGGCATACTCTCCACTCCCCCAAAAGTAGGGATGTCCCGGGTCTTGTCTCCCGCAGATGGAGAAGTCCCGGGAGAAGCCGAAGAATCTAAGCCCCTCGAAGGGGGGGCCAGCTAGGGAAGCCAATCGGGCTTCAGTTGATTAGACAGGCAGCCACACTCCTGGATGAAGTCGAAAAAATCCTCCTCAAGATGCCTCTGGCAGCCAGGCGCAGGACCTTGCCTCTCCAACCAGTTCGACCAATCCTGGTGAAAGGAGCCCTTGACCAAGATCCCACTGAAAAGAAGGGGTTCCGGAACGACTTCCGAAAGAGGTGCGGTGTGAACCCCGGAGCGGCCAGGAAACCCCCATTTTGAACGAGGTGCCTCACGGGGGAGCAGGCCTCTCATAGCGGGAGCCTTCCAACCTTGTCTTATGGGCTGAAAAGGAAAGAGGAAGGGGAGGCCCTCGGTTAATAATAACGGGATCACGAACAGACCCAAACATCTTTTTTTTCCATTAATCAAAAGATTCCCATTACATCCCGAGAGTTTTTTCTCTATAAGCGAAGGGGCTCATGGAGCAAAAGAAACTAGCAAAAAAAAAAGAAAACTAGCAGAAGACAGGCCCTGGGCGATTAAGCCTCGAGGGGCAGGCTAGGGAAGAGTTCAAACCTAGGGATCACTCCGAAGGCTCCTATTCCCCATCGCGTCCTCGGCTCTACCGGGACTCTCCTCGCAGTGGCCATCGAAACGGCGCGGGCCTCGATGATCGCCACAGTACGAGCTAACTCAAGGCTGTGGTCCAGCCAATAATCCCTGAAGACCCGCGAGGCGGACTTCACAACCCGGATCCGCTCCAGGAAGGTAGAGGTGTCGCCAAGGAGATCCAGGATCTTCTCCTTGGCGACCCGGAGGTGGTCACACCCAGCCATGTGAAGCGGCAGGAAGGCTCCCCTCCAGGAGGTCTAGACGCATACATTGGCGAAGCCTTCGATGCTTGGCATGATAATCCCGTTCCCTCAACGAAGCCACTCGACACTCTCCGAGAGATTTTCTTGAGGATGCATTGGGGGGTCCATATCGATACCTAGCAGAGGGAGGGTGGCCCCCATGTTTTCCACGACGTTCCATAGGGCCAAAGCCCCTTGGAGAAGCTGAGAGGAGGTAGTAGTGGCCTGGCTCTTAGCCTCTTCTCAGGCCTTCTTCTCCGCCACCAGGCTCGTCCTCGCTGCGTCCCGGTCCTACTCCTCTCGTAAGGCCCGGGCCAAAGCCTCCTTCTCGGTCTGGTGGGCTTCTGCAAAGGCTGCCTCCAGCTCCCGCATGTGGGCCTCAGAGGTGTTTTCCTGAGCGGAGGAGGATGCCGATGAAGCTGCCTTGGCAAACACAGTGACCTGCACGCAATAACGGCCCAACCCGCGGTCAAAGGGGAGGAGGCGCGGAATAACACTGGAAGGTAACGGATGAGAAGGAGATAGAAATGCACCTGCACTCCCAAGGCGATAAGCGCTTCGTGTGCCACCTCGATGGGGAGGTCCCGGGCTAGTCCTTGGACGGACGGAACCCAGACACCCGAGGCCATGGTGGCCAACTTCACCTGAGGACTAGCACGCCCGGCCAAGTCCTCGGGGGTGACAAAGTCGGACTTCGAGGGGCCCCCGCAGAACAGACCTTTCCCGCGCCCTCCCGCGGACGTTGGGAATGTCCTTCGGGAGGGGGCTCATCCCTCCGTTGCCGCCGCCGCTCTCCTCCTCATCCTCCTCCTCTGAAGCGGCCGCCCTCTGCTCCATCAAGGGCGGGTCGACGGCCCCTGCAGAACATTGCGGAAGGGACCATTCAATCATCTAGCATGGAAGTAGTGACAACAAGTTTAGCTCGGGGAAGTAAAATAGCTTACGGATCTCCTCTTCCTCCTCCTTGCTGTTAAACTCAGGGTAGGCTCCCGGAATCTAGAATTTGGGGCGGATCCCGCGGGGCGCAGAGCTCGAGGCCCCCAAACCAAGGGGGGAGACGCGAAGCGGACGGGGGGAAACTTGGCGAGGCGGCTCCACCCGACGGGCTGTTGACACTCGTTATTGATATACTATTAGTGCCATTGAACTAGTATTTTCATTCATAGTCTTATACTAACCCGCCACTTGGTACCTGAAATAACCCCATATTCACATATGTGTTGTGTTTTGGATCATATTGCAAAATCATAGGAAATATGACATAAATGAAGCATTTTCCTACAAGTTGGACTTGAGCCCGGACTTTGGATATTGGAAGGTCCAAACACGAACATTGAACTACAGGCTCGTAGGAGAAGATAAAACTTGCACGAGGCATATCTTCCTCATCCGAACTCTGATTGGGGCGAATTTATAGGGAAAATTGCATAGCTCGACGAGATCTACAACTTTTGTATGAAGCGCTCATGCATTAAAGGCCAAAACAGGGTACGCCGATCGGCTTAGAGGGGTCCAGGCCGATCGGCCTGGCCTGTTTCTGGGCTCGATCGTCGCGCCCTTTCACCAGGAGGTTGCCCACAATATTCCTAGGGTTAATTTCCAGAAACCTAGCCTTGAAGGCACCCCTACCGACACCGACAACTATAAATACCCAAGACTTAAAACAAGGAGGGGGATCCTAATGAGTTAGACCTAGCCGCCGCTGCCACAAGAGAATAAATAGGGATTTAGATCTGATCAGGAGCTTCATCGTCGATGGGGACCTCCATAGGAGGGAGGAAACCCCTAGGCTGATCGGCCTAGGGTGGCTCAGGTCGATCGGCATGAGTCCCTTGCGCCTCCCCTCGTCTTTGTCTTCGGTCAGGGTGTTCTCCAGGTGCTCCTTATCCACTTTATTCGTTAACATGTATAAGATCATGGGGTACAACCTCTGTTCATCCCTAGGGTTGATATGGTCCTTAACATGTAACTGCTACATGTTCTTTATGCCCATTAATGCATCTTGGTGTATGTCGTTGCAATGCTTCGTTTATATATGTGAGATCTCTATCCTATACAACATGTGTTCTTACTAGAGTTTTCGGTACTTGTGGTGATTAGCTTAACTCTGCGAATGCTTTGATATAGTGTGTGTGACTGAGGTGATTGATTATCCCTGCGTAGTGATAGTATACAGTAGGGAAAAGGCCAAGTGAGCCCGTAACCGCTGTGATAGCTAGTGAAGGCAGCACCCATCTTTGTAGTAGATGCATATTCTTATAAACCTAGATCCTAGAGAGGGAATGCTTATATCTATCTCTATCTCCTATCTTGTGTCAACCGTTGCTATATTGCCTCAATCTTTGTTATTAGTTTGGTTTGTCTCTCTACACAATATATACACTCAGTTTCGTTAGCAAGATTGGTATAAAGTGAGAGCCAGCAATCCACTTATTACACGAATTGATAAATCTTGGGGGAATACTCTAAGGGAAAAGCTACAACAGATCCGAGCGCTTATGGTTCACAAATTGGTGCGCTAACTGCTGTAAACACGGGCATCGGAGCAGGGCAAAGCGTGTGGGAAGTCCTCCCAAACCGCCTCCCCTTCAGCGCCCTCCCCCTCGGACCCCTCGACATCGATGGTGGGAGGGGCAGAGGCGGAACCGGCGGCTCGTTTCTTTCCCCGGGTTCCGAGGCCCCCGCCCCATCCGCGGGTTCTCTCACCGCGGGAAGGTTTCTCCAACAACTCAGGGCACTCCGGTGTAGCCAACCCACGGATCCGCATGATCCAGTTCACCCACTTGCCTAACACAAGGGCCTTCTGAGCCTCAGCTTCAGAGGTGTTGTGGGGGCCTAGCAGGTCATCCGCTCTCGCCTCAATCTCCGCCAATGTCAGGTTTGTGGGGTATAAGACAGGAGGATCAGCGGACAGTTGTAACAGGTCCCGGAGCTCATATGAACAAGACTCACCGGGGAGGTTCCACTTGAGTTTATTTCAAAAGAAGGTCCTCCCCTCCTTGTCTTTGTACACGACGGGGTGACCGTCGCCCTCCACCGGGAACTCCCACCCCTTGGAGAAGGGCCATATCCCAAGCCAGGAACTCCCCCACCAGGTCCCACATGGAGAAGCGCCTAGTGATGGTCCCCACCAAGGACACCCTCACCTGGAGAGCATCATCCACCAGAAAGGAGGGCTGCGAGGTGAACTTAGGCTCGTCACAGGTGGACGTCATGTGGGAGTCCACCGAGATGGTTTGGTAGAACCACGTGGATAGCCAAGCAGTCTCCCTCTGGTCTTTATATGCTTTGGTCGGAACAACGGCATGGTCCTGGGGATAGATGAAGACCTGCACATAATAGACCTCCGTCTTGACCCCCTCGAAGAGGTGAAATTTCTTGCGGATGGAGGCGGTGTGGAGGTGGACGAAGGTGCGAGCCGATGGGTTCACCCCTCGGCTCGGAAGGCCCACTCGAAAGTGTTGCAGCGCACTGTAACAACTCTACCTAAATTAAGTGCTTTTAAATCTAAACAAGTGGTTAGTCACTAAGCAAAAGAGGTGGAATACCCATTTTGACCCTAAGAAGCTCTTTTTGGAGTTTAAAATAAACCTTGAGAGTTTATATGCAAACTTAAATTTTTGCCCAAATAATAGTTGTAAAATTGTTGATTTCAAACAACTTTTGTTAAAGGCACTTTGTCTAATTCGGAGTGGGAGAAGGTCAAAAATAGGAATCAAAACAGGAGTATTAAAGAACCCTATAAACCACCTAAGTCCTGGAATTCAAGTTTTCCTCCAACTTTGCAACCTGTTATCTCACGAATTCATATCTAAACTCAAGTCAGGCCCTTAATAAAAGTTGTAGTACCTTGAGTTTGTTCCAACTTTGTTACACTGACCCAGGTCCAAATCGAATCCAAACCTGTTCTAAATCGTGGTCAAAGTTGGGTAAATAGGTCAACTCAGCCCCCTGGACATTACAACACTAAGTCTGGAAACTGTCCAGAGTGCGCCTCTTGGCGAGGGCGTTCCTCCAAATTTGTGAACTAAACTCAAGAAAAACCTTAAATAGAAGTTGAAGTCCTCAGTTTGAAGAGCAACTCCTTTAATAACACTTTGGTCTAATTCAACTTAGAAGCTGCCCTAAATTCGACTCAAAGATAGCTAAGCTCCTGAAATTCAACCCTTTCGGCTAAAATGGCTAAGTCTGAAATTTCAGATGTTTGGCAAACTTTGGCTCGAGGTATCTCCAAATCCTTTCAAAATCTGAACAAACACCTTAAACCAAGTTTGAACTACAACCAGAGTTGAACAAGTTTTCTTAAAGGAGTTTTAAACGTTTAGTTGAAAAATCTGGAGAGGGAAGCTCCCAAAGCCGGTCGGGCTTGCTGCCCGAAGTGGCCTTGACGCCCGCGCGCCGCGTGGCCGCGGCCACCGGCAGCTCGCCGGCGCCCTATCCCCGGCGAAACAGCGACAGGGCGGGAGCCACGGCGCCCAACCCGCGCCTGCGACAGGACGGGGCGAGCGCCGGGCTAGCCAACCGCCGGTCGCGCGCATCCCTTCCCCCTGCCGCGCATCTGCTCCGCCCAACCAGTTCGTCGCCCGCCCGCCGGAGAAGCCGCCACGCTGTCGTCGTCCCGTGCCTCCACCCGTTTGCCCAACCCAGGTCGTGGCCCTCCGCTTCGCCCGCCCGACAGATCGGAGACACACGACACGCTTCGCCCGAGGCCAATCACGACAGGAGAGCGCCTGGAGCTCCGCCTCCCCAGCCCAATGGCGTCGCTGGCCAATGGCCGCCTCGCCCGCGCACCCGCCGCTCCCCGGTCTTATCCTCCCGCCACCGGAGCCCCGCCTCGAACCTCTGCTCCACCGCTGCCCTATAAAAGGGTCAAGCTCGCCGTTAGCGCCACCCTTTGCCACCTACCGCACACCGCGCCCCTGCTTTTCCTCTGCGCCGCCGCTAAGCTCCCATGGAGCTCCCACCTCCGTACCACCCCGCACTTCGACGACTTCTCCACCCGCTTCGCCACCCCTACGCGCACGTCTCCAAGCAGCTCGTGGCCTTCCCGATGCCGCCGGTGTGCCGGAACGCCGCCTGCACCGCCGCCCGCCAAGCTCAGTCACCGCCGCCGCGTTCCGACCCTCACCAGCTACCTCCGTCGCCCCCACCCTGCCAAGTCGAGCTCAGGTGAGCCCCTAAGCCTCTCCGGCAACTTGTTGCCCCATCCCCGCCGGTGAACCGCCGGGGATTTCGTCGCCGCCGCCGCGCGCACCCCCGGGGACGACATTGCATCTTCCCCAGTCTTTCCAGGGGCCTGGGTGCAAAAACTTAGGGACCCCTGCGTGTTTAACCCTTATACTCAGGGGGTAGGATGCAAGTTTTCCACGGCTTTTAGTTTAATAAAAGGCAGAAAAAGAGTTAAACTTCGTAAATGCCCGGTAAATCGTAGAAAAATCAGAAAAATGCCAAACTACTTTTGTTGGAATTCTTGCTCTGTCTAGTTCCTAAGAGAAATAAGTTTGCTCATGTTACTGTTGTAAATAATATCCTATGCTTTTAATTATGGTTTAGGCCTTTTAAATCATCATAAATAGAAGAAAAGTGAGAAAAATGTAAAACCAACTCTGTGATGCTTGCTGCTATGTGTAGAAGCTCAGAAAAATAATTAGGGCTCTGATCTAGAACTTAAAGTCACTACTTTAACTTTATTTTGGGAATATAAGTTTAAATCTTCCTTTCTGCTCAAGTTTTGATCCAGAGCTCAGAAAAATGTGAAACCAGTTGAATTTAGTTTGTTTTGCTGTATAGTTTGCAAGAAAAATATGAGTTGTGGTAAAAATCAGAAAGAAAATTACCTTCCTTTTTAAGCATGTTTAAATAGAAGATAAATAGAGAAAATAGTTGTCCTTCTCCAAAAATCATGAAAAATTCACCAAAGCTCCTGTAACACACCTTTAACCTACTGGTAAAATTCCACCCGTTGTTTCATTGTAACTTTGAAGATAGAAAAAGTTAAGCTCACACTACCTTTAAAAATGAAATGCAAATAATTCCTTTTGGAGTCATCCAATGGCTTCCAAAATTTTACAGTAACTTATTGATGGCTTAAGTGAGGTTTTGTAATTTTCTCAGAACCTTTAGCTACTGTTTGTTTATGAAATCATTTTTGGTTAAGTAATCAACCTAAAGGAATAAAAGGAAGCACAAATCCTAATACGCTAAATAAGTGGAATTGGAAGAGGTATATAAAAACATTCAGAAGTAAGTAACTCTCCGAATGCACTTGAACCACCCAAACCCGACCTTCCACTCTCTTTGTGGAACTCTAAGTTGTAAGAAACTATATATGTACACAATCGCCATCAAATTCGAACTCAAGTTTAAACCGACCACATTCTTTTGAAGTTAAAGAAATTTAAACCTTGTCGAGGTGAATGTGGCCGTCGCAGCTTCCTTTTACTTTAAGCCATGCCTTGCATCGTTGGGTACACGCGCGAATACAACTAAACTCTTGCATGTGCATGTCGTATAGAAGCTAATCTCGCCGACGGAACCTACGAGCTCTACCCTACGCTGGAGGAAGAACCCGTCGCGGAGCTTCATCACTTGGAGGGTGAGCTCGAGCCGGATCAGGACCCCGAGATCCTCTAACTTTTCCTGAAGGCAAGCCCCGGTGCATGAATTCCCTGTTTTACTTTTATGCCAATTGTTGATGATTATGATTGTGCATTTACGTTGGTAGGAGTTGATTAAAACCGTAGATGCATGAACTTAGTACCTTGATTTGAATACTAGATGCTAAGGTCGAGTAGTTCCAATGCTTAATAGGTCTCGGTAAAAGTCGAGTGATTTTCTGTCACTCGCGAGTTATAGGAGTTGAATATTTTATTTATGTTGCAACTATAAGGACGACGGACGGGGTCGGGCTTATGTTCGATACTTGGTGGATTGCCCCGTCTGTCTAAATGAAATTGATCTAAGGTCGAAACGTGTCGGCGTTCGTGATCAAGTGTTTGAAAGTACTAATCTCATACCTAGTATGGGATGGGGAAGCCTAGTACCTGATTGAACTGGGGTGTGGCATACTCCCCCGGCTGTCCTTGGAATGTCGTTCCCATGGTGCATCATGTGGGTGCAAGTGCGGTCATAGTACGGCAGAGGCCGGGATTATGGAGCATTGCATGCCAAAGGCAGTTGTGTTGGAGGTATGCCCTAGAGGCAATCATAGAGATGATGATATTCCATTTGTATCCATGATTTGTATGTTGTGTTCATTGAATATCCATTGAAGGCTACTTGAATTGATTTGCAATTATGTGAATTGTATGTGAAACTCTTTACTTGTATGGTTATTCTAAAGTTGTCCCTAGTCGGAGTTCATGTGAGGACACACATGAATATTAGACTAGCACATGTATTAGTTGATGACTATGTTTCACAAGTCATGGACATGGAGATGTTGAACTAATAATGTGGACACATGTGGAGACATGTGTTAGGACTGACCCAACGCGAGAAGTAGTTCTCTCTTTAAACAACATATACGCTTTGTCCTTAGACCTGAGATTGTCGCATGTATTCTAGATGTGGATCGACCTACTTAGGGGCTATCAAACGCTACGCCGTAACAGGGTAGTTATAAAGGTAGCTTTCGGGTTTGTCAAGAAGCATGCTATGAGACATGGTCAATCAAGATGGGATTTGCCCCTCTCTGATTGAGAGTGATATCTCTGGGCCCCTCGAGTGATCGGATCCGAAAATGCATGGCCATGCTACGTACGGTTAAGAGTTAACCTACAAAGGGATTCCGAATCACAAGATCGAGAAAGAGCGGTCGGCTTGAAGCTAGACCAAATATCGTGAGGCAAAGGGAATAGCATGTATATTATGTTGTGATGGTTCGTCTGATATGATCTTCGTGTGCGTATAGGAGTTGGCACGTCTTGCTAGAGGCCGCTACCGACTATTGGGCCGAGTAGGAGTACTCGGGCCATGTCTATACGTATCCGAACCCATAGGGTCACACACTTAAGGGGCTGGAAGCCCAATTCGGATCTGATCCGAGTTGGATTAGGTTTAGGAGTACTAATGGGCCTCGGATCCAGAGGCCCGTCAGGAACCCCTATAAATAGAGGGGTGGGGGCGCCCTAGGGTTTACACCTTTTTGGCTGAACACACTTGCCGCGCCTCCCACGCCCTCGCCTGTTGCAACTCGCGGATCTAGCAATCCGGCTTGCGACGCTTCCTCCCTGCACGTGTGGATACCTTGGAGGTGTTGCGCCTGCAGCACTTGGACGAGCCGCCGACGAGCCGACGACGAGCTGCGGTACCGGAGGCGATCTTGCTGTGCACGTGGACGAGCTGCTGAGGAGCTGCTGGACGTGATCGACTACGTACGACTACGTGATCGTCTTCACTGCACCGACGCATATCTACATCTTCCGCACCAGTAGTGCGTCGAGTGGTAATCCCGTGATCCTTATACGGCAGTTCTTCGTGGTTATACGCGGTAGAAAATTTTGATTTGCGCTAGTGTAGCCTACCTCGTATCCCAACAGTGGTATCAGAGCCGTAGCTGCTTAGTTTTGGATTCGGGATGTGTGCATATGGAGATATGCGAGTTCTCTGTTTGATCTATGTCCTGATTTCGTGCCCTTGCTGCAATGGTAGTGTAACGACATACTCCTACCGGTCGGTTTCCGCCATCGGAGTTAAGTGATACACGTAAATCCAGTTGCAGTGAGGGAAGATCAATATGATTGGTCAAATCGAGATCCAGGGTCATACGCCAGGCGCATTAGATGTGCAATAGTAGATAGGATCTACTGCCGGGGTCGGGATTTTGCCGTATGCGTATGCTTCGGTAAATCAGCCGTAACTTTTCGGTACGATCTCGGATCGAGGCGATTTCTATACGAAAATTGATCTACAGAAAAAGTTACACATGAATTTCAACCGCTTCGCCGTTTTCGGCGACATTAGATTTGCCAAATTCGGCTTGGAAGATGGAGTTTCGGGCCTCCGAAGTTTGGAACGTTAGGACGCCTAACTCTATTTTGCAGGATGTATGCATGTATCTTGTGATCAGTATGGCCCCCTTGTGTATGCGATGCATGTGTGTAACTAATTCGTGACCTGCGTGTCGCGTGTACGGCAACACGGCAGGAGCCATATGTGTTGTCACTTTATTGTAATTAATGGTCTGCGTACCAATCTGTGATGATCCAAGCAACTATGTAATCTTCATTACTAGATTCTTTACTAGCTATTAGGCGTAATAGCATGCTCTAGTTCTTGGAGGACTCATCACCAGGAGGATGGCGCACATGGAACATGGAGATGGAGATCACCATGGTGAACAGGTTCTATGGAGATGGAGATCACCATAAGAAAAACGGGCCATACTGTGTCACAACTGTGTGAATGCTATTCTGTTTTATGTTTTACTTTCTGCATGCTGTGATGTTAGAAGTAGAACGATCCCTCACAAAGTTTAAGTTAGTATGCCCTCCCAACTAAAACTTGCGCCGTCCCATGTCTTGTACAATTAGTGGTGGGTCTATGAAATTAGGGTGCCACTAGTTTTCCTTGACTAGACGGGTTTGTGTCGGACACTTACACGCATAAGGGTTGGTTTGCTTAACAAGGTTATCTTAACGGTTAAGGACCTTGGGGCATAAAGGTTGGGCGCCGAGACATAGAGATGTCACCCAACAACAGGAGTCATATGTGATATGATTAGCAAAAGTTGCTTACCGATCTACCTCGTTTGCTAGCGGTGATGCTAAAGCTCACTAGTAGACTTGTTAGTTGTGGATCCTGAATCACTAAGTTTCAATAGAGGGATATTGATTTTAGTGGGAGTAGATTCTGTTAAAATAGTTTAATGTAATTTGCTCTATCATGGATACGTTTGTCTTAGTGTATTTTGCATTACTTTTGTTGTAGATTAAATGGCACCTAGCAACACCACCACATCTTTTGCTTTGCGTTCGGTCCTTGAGAAGGACAAGTTGAATGGAACAAACTACTCGGATTGGATCCGCAACCTGAGAATTGTTCTCAGGGCTGAGAAAAAGGAAGATGTTCTAGACAACCCACTACCAGAAGAACCTGCTGAGGATGCACCCGCCGCTGCTAAGAATGCTTACAAGAAAGCATGTGATGCTAACCTCGAAGTAAGCTGCCTTATGCTTGCTTGCATGGAACCCGAGCTGCAGATGCAGTTCGAAACAAACCATGAGGCGCACGATATGATCGTGGCGCTTAGAGACATGTTCCAAACACAGGCCAGGACTGAAAGGTTCAATGTGTCTAAGGCCTTTGTTGAGAGCAAGCTAGCAGAAGGCGCAGCAGTAGGACCACACGTAATCAAGATGGTTGGTTACACTCAACGGTTGGAGAAGTTAGGCTTCCCACTGGGCCAAGAGTTGGCCACTGATTTCATTCTTTCGTCTCTTCCTCCTAGCTATGGGAACTTCATCTCGAACTACCATATGCATGGGACGGAGAAGGGTCTGAATGAGCTGTGTGGCATGCTTAAAACAGCAGAGGCTGACATAAAGAAAAGCGCTAGTACCAGCCATGTGATGGCGATACAGAACAAGCCCAGCTTTAAGAAGAAGGGCAATTCTTGGAAGAAGAAGGGCAAGGCTGGAACGTCCAAGCCAAACCCACCGCCCAAGGTTAAAGCTGGACCTGGACCTGCTCCAGATAAAGAGTGCTTTTACTGTCATGAACTTGGTTACTGGAAGAGAAACTGCAAGCAGTACCTAGCTTCGTTGAAGAATGGCGGAAGTAAGAGTACTTCTACCTCAGGTACGCTTGTTGTTTATGTTATAGACAACATATTTCTCGCTGATACAGTCATTAATTCTTGGGTATTTGATACCGGATCGGTTGCTCATATTTGCAATTCGATGCAGGGAATGATAAGAAGTAGAAGCGTGGAAAGAGGAGAAGTTGATTTCCGCGTGGGCAATAATGCAAGAGTTGCTGCTTTGACCGTCGGGACGATGCAACTCCACCTCCCGTCAGGATTTATTATGGAGTTGAATAATTGTTATTTTGTTCCTAGTTTAAGTCGAAACATTTTATCTCCTTCATGTTTGATGAAGGATGGTTATTCATTTGCGAGTGAAAACAATGGTTGTGTGATCTCTAAGAATAATATGTTTATGGCTTTTGCACCCATTGTGAATGGATTATTTGTTTTAAATCTTGATGGTTCACCTGTCTGTAATGTAAGTGCTAAAAGGCCTCGGCCTAATGATTTGAGTCCTACCTACTTGTGGCATTGTCGTTTGGTTCATATAAGTGAAAACCGCATGAAGAAGCTCCATTCTGATGGACTTCTAACTTCGTTTGATTTTGAATCATACGAGACATGTGAGGCTTGCTTGCTAGGCAAGATGACCAAGACGCCTTTCACAGGATTTCCTGAGAGAGCAGTAGACTTGTTGGAACTCGTACATAGTGATGTATGCGGACCAATGAGCACGACGGCTAGAGGAGGATTCCAATACTTCATAACTTTCACTGATGATTTTAGTAGATATGGCTATGTCTACTTGATGAGGCACAAGTCTGAAACCTTTGAAAAGTTCAAGGAATTTCAGAATGAAGTTGAAAATCAGCGTGGCAAGAAAATTAAGGCCTTGCGATCTGATCGTGGAGGCGAGTATTTGAGCCACGAGTTTAGCAATCATCTAAAGAGTTGCGGAATTGTTCCACAACTTACGCCGCCTGGAACACCTCAGAGAAACGGTGTGTCCAAGCGACGTAATCGAACTTTGTTAGACATGGTTCGATCAATGATGAGCCAGTCGGACCTACCATTGTCATTTTGGGGATACGCTCTAGAAACAGCAGCTTTCACACTTAATAGGGTACCATCTAAATCCGTAGTTAAGACACCATATGAGATATGGACTGGAAAGGTTCCCAGTTTGTCTTTTCTAAAGATTTGGGGATGTGAAGTGTTTGTCAAGCGACTTCAGTCGGACAAGATCACACCCAAGTCGGATAAGTGCATTTTCGTGGGATATCCAAAGGAAACTTTGGGATATTATTTCTACAACCGATCAGAAGGCAAAGTGTTTGTCGCTCGGAACGGGGTTTTCCTAGAGAAAGAGTTTCTCAAAGGAGAAAAGAGTGGAAAGACAGTGCATCTTGAAGAAGTTCAAGATGAGCCAATCGGGCAAGAATCAATGAGTGATGCTAACGTAGCAGAACAAGTTGAGATACCCATGGCAAGAGAAGCACCGCCACAACCACGAAGGTCAGCAAGGCTCCGCGAAATGCGAGAAATATTATTGTTGGACAATGATGAGGCTGCGACATATGCAGAAGCAATGATGGACCCAGACTCCGAAAAATGGCAGAGTGCCATGCAATCCGAAATAGAGTCCATGGGAGACAATCAAGTTTGGAACTTGGTTGACCCGCCTGATGGTGTTAAAGCCATAGAGTGCAAGTGGATCTATAAGAAGAAAAAGGACATGGATGGAAATGTTCACATCTATAAAGCACGACTTGTCGCAAAAGGTTTTCGACAAGTTCAAGGAGTTGACTACGACGAGACCTTCTCGCCCGAAGTGATGCTTAAGTCCATTCGGATTATTCTAGCTATAGCTGCGTATTTCGATTATGAGATATGGCAGATGGATGTCAAGACAGCTTTCCTGAATGGAAACCTAGCTGAGGACGTGTATATGATACAGCCCGAGGGTTTTGTCGATCCGAAAAATGCTGGAAAGGTATGCAAGCTTCAGAGATCCATTTATGGATTGAAGCAAGCATCTAGGAGTTGGAACATTCGTTTTGATGAAGTGGTCAAAGGGTTTGACTTCACCAAGAACGAAGAAGAGTCTTGTGTTTACAAGAAGGTTAGTGGGAGCTCTGTAGTATTTCTAATCTTATATGTGGATGACATATTACTGATTGGAAATAACATTCCTATGCTTGAGTCCGTAAAGACTTCACTGAAAAATAGTTTTTCGATGAAGGACTTAGGGGAAGCGGCATATATTCTGGGCATTAAGATCTATAGAGATAGATCGAGAAGGCTTATAGGTTTGAGCCAAGATACTTATATTGACAAAGTGTTGAAGAGGTTCAACATGGAAGAGGCAAAGAAAGGGTTCTTGCCTATGTCACATGGCATACATCTCAGCAAGACTCAGTGTCCTTCGACTGCTGATGAGCGGGATCGCATGAGTAGAGTGCCATATGCCTCGGCTATTGGATCTATCATGTATGCAATGATAAGTACTCGCCCAGATGTTTCATATGCGCTAAGTATGACAAGCAGACACCAATCTGATCCAGGTGAGAGTCACTGGACAGCGGTGAAAAACATTCTTAAGTACTTGAGAAGGACTAAAGATATGTTCCTCGTCTATGGAGGTCAGGAGGAGCTCGTTGTAACAGGTTACACCGATGCTAGTTTCCAAACCGACAGAGATGATTCAAAGTCACAATCAGGATTTGTGTTCACGCTAAATGGTGGTGCTGTTAGTTGGAAGAGTTCCAAGCAGGAGACGGTGGCCGATTCTACGACAGAAGCCGAGTACATCGCGGCTTCGGAAGCCGCGAAGGAAGGTGTTTGGATAAGGAATTTCCTCATTGAGCTTGGTGTGTTCCCGAATGCGTCCAGCCCATTGAATCTCTACTGTGATAACAATGGGGCAATTGCGCAAGCAAAGGAGCCAAGGAACCACCAGAAGAACAAACACGTAATGCGGCGATTTCATCTCATTCGAGACTTCGTTAACCGGGGTGAGATCAAGATATGCAAAATACACACGGATCTGAACATTTCTGATCCGTTGACAAAACCACTCCCGCAGGCTAAGCATGATGCGCATGTAAGAGCTATGGGTATTAGGTACCTTCTAGATTGACTCTAGTGCAAGTGGGAGACTGTTGGAGGTATGCCCTAGAGGCAATCATAGAGATGATGATATTCCATTTGTATCCATGATTTGTATGTTGTGTTCATTGAATATCCATTGAAGGCTACTTGAATTGATTTGCAATTATGTGAATTGTATGTGAAACTCTTTACTTGTATGGTTATTCTAAAGTTGTCCCTAGTCGGAGTTCATGTGAGGACACACATGAATATTAGACTAGCACATGTATTAGTTGATGACTATGTTTCACAAGTCATGGACATGGAGATGTTGAACTAATAATGTGGACACATGTGGAGACATGTGTTAGGACTGACCCAACGCGAGAAGTAGTTCTCTCTTTAAACAACATATACGCTTTGTCCTTAGACCTGAGATTGTCGCATGTATTCTAGATGTGGATCGACCTACTTAGGGGCTATCAAACGCTACGCCGTAACAGGGTAGTTATAAAGGTAGCTTTCGGGTTTGTCAAGAAGCATGCTATGAGACATGGTCAATCAAGATGGGATTTGCCCCTCTCTGATTGAGAGTGATATCTCTGGGCCCCTCGAGTGATCGGATCCGAAAATGCATGGCCATGCTACGTACGGTTAAGAGTTAACCTACAAAGGGATTCCGAATCACAGGATCGAGAAAGAGCGGTCGGCTTGAAGCTAGACCAAATATCGTGAGGCAAAGGGAATAGCATGTATATTATGTTGTGATGGTTCGTCTGATATGATCTTCGTGTGCGTATAGGAGTTGGCACGTCTTGCTAGAGGCCGCTACCGACTATTGGGCCGAGTAGGAGTACTCGGGCCATGTCTATACGTATCCGAACCCATAGGGTCACACACTTAAGGGGCTGGAAGCCCAATTCGGATCTGATCCGAGTTGGATTAGGTTTAGGAGTACTAATGGGCCTCGGATCCAGAGGCCCGTCAGGAACCCCTATAAATAGAGGGGTGGGGGCGCCCTAGGGTTTACACCTTTTTGGCTGAACACACTTGCCGCGCCTCCCACGCCCTCGCCTGTTGCAACTCGCGGATCTAGCAATCCGGCTTGCGACGCTTCCTCCCTGCACGTGTGGATACCTTGGAGGTGTTGCGTCTGCAGCACTTGGACGAGCCGCCGACGAGCCGCCGACGAGCCGACGACGAGCTGCGGTACCGGAGGCGATCTTGCTGTGCACGTGGACGAGCTGCTGAGGAGCTGCTGGACGTGATCGACTACGTACGACTACGTGATCGTCTTCACTGCACCGACGCATATCTACATCTTCCGCACCAGTAGTGCGTCGAGTGGTAATCCCGTGATCCTTATACGGCAGTTCTTCGTGGTTATACGCGGTAGAAAATTTTGATTTGCGCTAGTGTAGCCTACCTCGTATCCCAACAGTGGTATCAGAGCCGTAGCTGCTTAGTTTTGGATTCGGGATGTGTGCATATGGAGATATGCGAGTTCTCTGTTTGATCTATGTCCTGATTTCGTGCCCTTGCTGCAATGGTAGTGTAACGACATACTCCTACCGGTCGGTTTCCGCCATCGGAGTTAAGTGATACACGTAAATCCAGTTGCAGTGAGGGAAGATCAATATGATTGGTCAAATCGAGATCCAGGGTCATACGCCAGGCGCATTAGATGTGCAATAGTAGATAGGATCTACTGCCGGGGTCGGGATTTTGCCGTATGCGTATGCTTCGGTAAATCAGCCGTAACTTTTCGGTACGATCTCGGATCGAGGCGATTTCTATACGAAAATTGATCTACAGAAAAAGTTACACATGAATTTCAACCGCTTCGCCGTTTTCGGCGACATTAGATTTGCCAAATTCGGCTTGGAAGATGGAGTTTCGGGCCTCCGAAGTTTGGAACGTTAGGACGCCTAACTCTATTTTGCAGGATGTATGCATGTATCTTGTGATCAGTATGGCCCCCTTGTGTATGCGATGCATGTGTGTAACTAATTCGTGACCTGCGTGTCGCGTGTACGGCAACACGGCAGGAGCCATATGTGTTGTCACTTTATTGTAATTAATGGTCTGCGTACCAATCTGTGATGATCCAAGCAACTATGTAATCTTCATTACTAGATTCTTTACTAGCTATTAGGCGTAATAGCATGCTCTAGTTCTTGGAGGACTCATCACCAGGAGGATGGCGCACATGGAACATGGAGATGGAGATCACCATGGTGAACAGGTTCTATGGAGATGGAGATCACCATAAGAAAAACGGGCCATACTGTGTCACAACTGTGTGAATGCTATTCTGTTTTATGTTTTACTTTCTGCATGCTGTGATGTTAGAAGTAGAACGATCCCTCACAAAGTTTAAGTTAGTATGCCCTCCCAACTAAAACTTGCGCCGTCCCATGTCTTGTACAATTAGTGGTGGGTCTATGAAATTAGGGTGCCACTAGTTTTCCTTGACTAGACGGGTTTGTGTCGGACACTTACACGCATAAGGGTTGGTTTGCTTAACAAGGTTATCTTAACGGTTAAGGACCTTGGGGCATAAAGGTTGGGCGCCGAGACATAGAGATGTCACCCAACAACAGGAGTCATATGTGATATGATTAGCAAAAGTTGCTTACCGATCTACCTCGTTTGCTAGCGGTGATGCTAAAGCTCACTAGTAGACTTGTTAGTTGTGGATCCTGAATCACTAAGTTTCAATAGAGGGATATTGATTTTAGTGGGAGTAGATTCTGTTAAAATAGTTTAATGTAATTTGCTCTATCATGGATACGTTTGTCTTAGTGTATTTTGCATTACTTTTGTTGTAGATTAAATGGCACCTAGCAACACCACCACATCTTTTGCTTTGCGTTCGGTCCTTGAGAAGGACAAGTTGAATGGAACAAACTACTCGGATTGGATCCGCAACCTGAGAATTGTTCTCAGGGCTGAGAAAAAGGAAGATGTTCTAGACAACCCACTACCAGAAGAACCTGCTGAGGATGCACCCGCCGCTGCTAAGAATGCTTACAAGAAAGCATGTGATGCTAACCTCGAAGTAAGCTGCCTTATGCTTGCTTGCATGGAACCCGAGCTGCAGATGCAGTTCGAAACAAACCATGAGGCGCACGATATGATCGTGGCGCTTAGAGACATGTTCCAAACACAGGCCAGGACTGAAAGGTTCAATGTGTCTAAGGCCTTTGTTGAGAGCAAGCTAGCAGAAGGCGCAGCAGTAGGACCACACGTAATCAAGATGGTTGGTTACACTCAACGGTTGGAGAAGTTAGGCTTCCCACTGGGCCAAGAGTTGGCCACTGATTTCATTCTTTCGTCTCTTCCTCCTAGCTATGGGAACTTCATCTCGAACTACCATATGCATGGGACGGAGAAGGGTCTGAATGAGCTGTGTGGCATGCTTAAAACAGCAGAGGCTGACATAAAGAAAAGCGCTAGTACCAGCCATGTGATGGCGATACAGAACAAGCCCAGCTTTAAGAAGAAGGGCAATTCTTGGAAGAAGAAGGGCAAGGCTGGAACGTCCAAGCCAAACCCACCGCCCAAGGTTAAAGCTGGACCTGGACCTGCTCCAGATAAAGAGTGCTTTTACTGTCATGAACTTGGTTACTGGAAGAGAAACTGCAAGCAGTACCTAGCTTCGTTGAAGAATGGCGGAAGTAAGAGTACTTCTACCTCAGGTACGCTTGTTGTTTATGTTATAGACAACATATTTCTCGCTGATACAGTCATTAATTCTTGGGTATTTGATACCGGATCGGTTGCTCATATTTGCAATTCGATGCAGGGAATGATAAGAAGTAGAAGCGTGGAAAGAGGAGAAGTTGATTTCCGCGTGGGCAATAATGCAAGAGTTGCTGCTTTGACCGTCGGGACGATGCAACTCCACCTCCCGTCAGGATTTATTATGGAGTTGAATAATTGTTATTTTGTTCCTAGTTTAAGTCGAAACATTTTATCTCCTTCATGTTTGATGAAGGATGGTTATTCATTTGCGAGTGAAAACAATGGTTGTGTGATCTCTAAGAATAATATGTTTATGGCTTTTGCACCCATTGTGAATGGATTATTTGTTTTAAATCTTGATGGTTCACCTGTCTGTAATGTAAGTGCTAAAAGGCCTCGGCCTAATGATTTGAGTCCTACCTACTTGTGGCATTGTCGTTTGGGTCATATAAGTGAAAACCGCATGAAGAAGCTCCATTCTGATGGACTTCTAACTTCGTTTGATTTTGAATCATACGAGACATGTGAGGCTTGCTTGCTAGGCAAGATGACCAAGACGCCTTTCACAGGATTTCCTGAGAGAGCAGTAGACTTGTTGGAACTCGTACATAGTGATGTATGCGGACCAATGAGCACGACGGCTAGAGGAGGATTCCAATACTTCATAACTTTCACTGATGATTTTAGTAGATATGGCTATGTCTACTTGATGAGGCACAAGTCTGAAACCTTTGAAAAGTTCAAGGAATTTCAGAATGAAGTTGAAAATCAGCGTGGCAAGAAAATTAAGGCCTTGCGATCTGATCGTGGAGGCGAGTATTTGAGCCACGAGTTTAGCAATCATCTAAAGAGTTGCGGAATTGTTCCACAACTTACGCCGCCTGGAACACCTCAGAGAAACGGTGTGTCCAAGCGACGTAATCGAACTTTGTTAGACATGGTTCGATCAATGATGAGCCAGTCGGACCTACCATTGTCATTTTGGGGATACGCTCTAGAAACAGCAGCTTTCACACTTAATAGGGTACCATCTAAATCCGTAGTTAAGACACCATATGAGATATGGACTGGAAAGGTTCCCAGTTTGTCTTTTCTAAAGATTTGGGGATGTGAAGTGTTTGTCAAGCGACTTCAGTCGGACAAGATCACACCCAAGTCGGATAAGTGCATTTTCGTGGGATATCCAAAGGAAACTTTGGGATATTATTTCTACAACCGATCAGAAGGCAAAGTGTTTGTCGCTCGGAACGGGGTTTTCCTAGAGAAAGAGTTTCTCAAAGGAGAAAAGAGTGGAAAGACAGTGCATCTTGAAGAAGTTCAAGATGAGCCAATCGGGCAAGAATCAATGAGTGATGCTAACGTAGCAGAACAAGTTGAGATACCCATGGCAAGAGAAGCACCGCCACAACCACGAAGGTCAGCAAGGCTCCGCGAAATGCGAGAAATATTATTGTTGGACAATGATGAGGCTGCGACATATGCAGAAGCAATGATGGACCCAGACTCCGAAAAATGGCAGAGTGCCATGCAATCCGAAATAGAGTCCATGGGAGACAATCAAGTTTGGAACTTGGTTGACCCGCCTGATGGTGTTAAAGCCATAGAGTGCAAGTGGATCTATAAGAAGAAAAAGGACATGGATGGAAATGTTCACATCTATAAAGCACGACTTGTCGCAAAAGGTTTTCGACAAGTTCAAGGAGTTGACTACGACGAGACCTTCTCGCCCGAAGTGATGCTTAAGTCCATTCGGATTATTCTAGCTATAGCTGCGTATTTCGATTATGAGATATGGCAGATGGATGTCAAGACAGCTTTCCTGAATGGAAACCTAGCTGAGGACGTGTATATGATACAGCCCGAGGGTTTTGTCGATCCGAAAAATGCTGGAAAGGTATGCAAGCTTCAGAGATCCATTTATGGATTGAAGCAAGCATCTAGGAGTTGGAACATTCGTTTTGATGAAGTGGTCAAAGGGTTTGACTTCACCAAGAACGAAGAAGAGTCTTGTGTTTACAAGAAGGTTAGTGGGAGCTCTGTAGTATTTCTAATCTTATATGTGGATGACATATTACTGATTGGAAATAACATTCCTATGCTTGAGTCCGTAAAGACTTCACTGAAAAATAGTTTTTCGATGAAGGACTTAGGGGAAGCGGCATATATTCTGGGCATTAAGATCTATAGAGATAGATCGAGAAGGCTTATAGGTTTGAGCCAAGATACTTATATTGACAAAGTGTTGAAGAGGTTCAACATGGAAGAGGCAAAGAAAGGGTTCTTGCCTATGTCACATGGCATACATCTCAGCAAGACTCAGTGTCCTTCGACTGCTGATGAGCGGGATCGCATGAGTAGAGTGCCATATGCCTCGGCTATTGGATCTATCATGTATGCAATGATAAGTACTCGCCCAGATGTTTCATATGCGCTAAGTATGACAAGCAGACACCAATCTGATCCAGGTGAGAGTCACTGGACAGCGGTGAAAAACATTCTTAAGTACTTGAGAAGGACTAAAGATATGTTCCTCGTCTATGGAGGTCAGGAGGAGCTCGTTGTAACAGGTTACACCGATGCTAGTTTCCAAACCGACAGAGATGATTCAAAGTCACAATCAGGATTTGTGTTCACGCTAAATGGTGGTGCTGTTAGTTGGAAGAGTTCCAAGCAGGAGACGGTGGCCGATTCTACGACAGAAGCCGAGTACATCGCGGCTTCGGAAGCCGCGAAGGAAGGTGTTTGGATAAGGAATTTCCTCATTGAGCTTGGTGTGTTCCCGAATGCGTCCAGCCCATTGAATCTCTACTGTGATAACAATGGGGCAATTGCGCAAGCAAAGGAGCCAAGGAACCACCAGAAGAACAAACACGTAATGCGGCGATTTCATCTCATTCGAGACTTCGTTAACCGGGGTGAGATCAAGATATGCAAAATACACACGGATCTGAACATTTCTGATCCGTTGACAAAACCACTCCCGCAGGCTAAGCATGATGCGCATGTAAGAGCTATGGGTATTAGGTACCTTCTAGATTGACTCTAGTGCAAGTGGGAGACTGTTGGAGGTATGCCCTAGAGGCAATCATAGAGATGATGATATTCCATTTGTATCCATGATTTGTATGTTGTGTTCATTGAATATCCATTGAAGGCTACTTGAATTGATTTGCAATTATGTGAATTGTATGTGAAACTCTTTACTTGTATGGTTATTCTAAAGTTGTCCCTAGTCGGAGTTCATGTGAGGACACACATGAATATTAGACTAGCACATGTATTAGTTGATGACTATGTTTCACAAGTCATGGACATGGAGATGTTGAACTAATAATGTGGACACATGTGGAGACATGTGTTAGGACTGACCCAACGCGAGAAGTAGTTCTCTCTTTAAACAACATATACGCTTTGTCCTTAGACCTGAGATTGTCGCATGTATTCTAGATGTGGATCGACCTACTTAGGGGCTATCAAACGCTACGCCGTAACAGGGTAGTTATAAAGGTAGCTTTCGGGTTTGTCAAGAAGCATGCTATGAGACATGGTCAATCAAGATGGGATTTGCCCCTCTCTGATTGAGAGTGATATCTCTGGGCCCCTCGAGTGATCGGATCCGAAAATGCATGGCCATGCTACGTACGGTTAAGAGTTAACCTACAAAGGGATTCCGAATCACAGGATCGAGAAAGAGCGGTCGGCTTGAAGCTAGACCAAATATCGTGAGGCAAAGGGAATAGCATGTATATTATGTTGTGATGGTTCGTCTGATATGATCTTCGTGTGCGTATAGGAGTTGGCACGTCTTGCTAGAGGCCGCTACCGACTATTGGGCCGAGTAGGAGTACTCGGGCCATGTCTATACGTATCCGAACCCATAGGGTCACACACTTAAGGGGCTGGAAGCCCAATTCGGATCTGATCCGAGTTGGATTAGGTTTAGGAGTACTAATGGGCCTCGGATCCAGAGGCCCGTCAGGAACCCCTATAAATAGAGGGGTGGGGGCGCCCTAGGGTTTACACCTTTTTGGCTGAACACACTTGCCGCGCCTCCCACGCCCTCGCCTGTTGCAACTCGCGGATCTAGCAATCCGGCTTGCGACGCTTCCTCCCTGCACGTGTGGATACCTTGGAGGTGTTGCGCCTGCAGCACTTGGACGAGCCGCCGACGAGCCGACGACGAGCTGCGGTACCGGAGGCGATCTTGCTGTGCACGTGGACGAGCTGCTGAGGAGCTGCTGGACGTGATCGACTACGTACGACTACGTGATCGTCTTCACTGCACCGACGCATATCTACATCTTCCGCACCAGTAGTGCGTCGAGTGGTAATCCCGTGATCCTTATACGGCAGTTCTTCGTGGTTATACGCGGTAGAAAATTTTGATTTGCGCTAGTGTAGCCTACCTCGTATCCCAACAGTGGTATCAGAGCCGTAGCTGCTTAGTTTTGGATTCGGGATGTGTGCATATGGAGATATGCGAGTTCTCTGTTTGATCTATGTCCTGATTTCGTGCCCTTGCTGCAATGGTAGTGTAACGACATACTCCTACCGGTCGGTTTCCGCCATCGGAGTTAAGTGATACACGTAAATCCAGTTGCAGTGAGGGAAGATCAATATGATTGGTCAAATCGAGATCCAGGGTCATACGCCAGGCGCATTAGATGTGCAATAGTAGATAGGATCTACTGCCGGGGTCGGGATTTTGCCGTATGCGTATGCTTCGGTAAATCAGCCGTAACTTTTCGGTACGATCTCGGATCGAGGCGATTTCTATACGAAAATTGATCTACAGAAAAAGTTACACATGAATTTCAACCGCTTCGCCGTTTTCGGCGACATTAGATTTGCCAAATTCGGCTTGGAAGATGGAGTTTCGGGCCTCCGAAGTTTGGAACGTTAGGACGCCTAACTCTATTTTGCAGGATGTATGCATGTATCTTGTGATCAGTATGGCCCCCTTGTGTATGCGATGCATGTGTGTAACTAATTCGTGACCTGCGTGTCGCGTGTACGGCAACACGGCAGGAGCCATATGTGTTGTCACTTTATTGTAATTAATGGTCTGCGTACCAATCTGTGATGATCCAAGCAACTATGTAATCTTCATTACTAGATTCTTTACTAGCTATTAGGCGTAATAGCATGCTCTAGTTCTTGGAGGACTCATCACCAGGAGGATGGCGCACATGGAACATGGAGATGGAGATCACCATGGTGAACAGGTTCTATGGAGATGGAGATCACCATAAGAAAAACGGGCCATACTGTGTCACAACTGTGTGAATGCTATTCTGTTTTATGTTTTACTTTCTGCATGCTGTGATGTTAGAAGTAGAACGATCCCTCACAAAGTTTAAGTTAGTATGCCCTCCCAACTAAAACTTGCGCCGTCCCATGTCTTGTACAATTAGTGGTGGGTCTATGAAATTAGGGTGCCACTAGTTTTCCTTGACTAGACGGGTTTGTGTCGGACACTTACACGCATAAGGGTTGGTTTGCTTAACAAGGTTATCTTAACGGTTAAGGACCTTGGGGCATAAAGGTTGGGCGCCGAGACATAGAGATGTCACCCAACAACAGGAGTCATATGTGATATGATTAGCAAAAGTTGCTTACCGATCTACCTCGTTTGCTAGCGGTGATGCTAAAGCTCACTAGTAGACTTGTTAGTTGTGGATCCTGAATCACTAAGTTTCAATAGAGGGATATTGATTTTAGTGGGAGTAGATTCTGTTAAAATAGTTTAATGTAATTTGCTCTATCATGGATACGTTTGTCTTAGTGTATTTTGCATTACTTTTGTTGTAGATTAAATGGCACCTAGCAACACCACCACATCTTTTGCTTTGCGTTCGGTCCTTGAGAAGGACAAGTTGAATGGAACAAACTACTCGGATTGGATCCGCAACCTGAGAATTGTTCTCAGGGCTGAGAAAAAGGAAGATGTTCTAGACAACCCACTACCAGAAGAACCTGCTGAGGATGCACCCGCCGCTGCTAAGAATGCTTACAAGAAAGCATGTGATGCTAACCTCGAAGTAAGCTGCCTTATGCTTGCTTGCATGGAACCCGAGCTGCAGATGCAGTTCGAAACAAACCATGAGGCGCACGATATGATCGTGGCGCTTAGAGACATGTTCCAAACACAGGCCAGGACTGAAAGGTTCAATGTGTCTAAGGCCTTTGTTGAGAGCAAGCTAGCAGAAGGCGCAGCAGTAGGACCACACGTAATCAAGATGGTTGGTTACACTCAACGGTTGGAGAAGTTAGGCTTCCCACTGGGCCAAGAGTTGGCCACTGATTTCATTCTTTCGTCTCTTCCTCCTAGCTATGGGAACTTCATCTCGAACTACCATATGCATGGGACGGAGAAGGGTCTGAATGAGCTGTGTGGCATGCTTAAAACAGCAGAGGCTGACATAAAGAAAAGCGCTAGTACCAGCCATGTGATGGCGATACAGAACAAGCCCAGCTTTAAGAAGAAGGGCAATTCTTGGAAGAAGAAGGGCAAGGCTGGAACGTCCAAGCCAAACCCACCGCCCAAGGTTAAAGCTGGACCTGGACCTGCTCCAGATAAAGAGTGCTTTTACTGTCATGAACTTGGTTACTGGAAGAGAAACTGCAAGCAGTACCTAGCTTCGTTGAAGAATGGCGGAAGTAAGAGTACTTCTACCTCAGGTACGCTTGTTGTTTATGTTATAGACAACATATTTCTCGCTGATACAGTCATTAATTCTTGGGTATTTGATACCGGATCGGTTGCTCATATTTGCAATTCGATGCAGGGAATGATAAGAAGTAGAAGCGTGGAAAGAGGAGAAGTTGATTTCCGCGTGGGCAATAATGCAAGAGTTGCTGCTTTGACCGTCGGGACGATGCAACTCCACCTCCCGTCAGGATTTATTATGGAGTTGAATAATTGTTATTTTGTTCCTAGTTTAAGTCGAAACATTTTATCTCCTTCATGTTTGATGAAGGATGGTTATTCATTTGCGAGTGAAAACAATGGTTGTGTGATCTCTAAGAATAATATGTTTATGGCTTTTGCACCCATTGTGAATGGATTATTTGTTTTAAATCTTGATGGTTCACCTGTCTGTAATGTAAGTGCTAAAAGGCCTCGGCCTAATGATTTGAGTCCTACCTACTTGTGGCATTGTCGTTTGGGTCATATAAGTGAAAACCGCATGAAGAAGCTCCATTCTGATGGACTTCTAACTTCGTTTGATTTTGAATCATACGAGACATGTGAGGCTTGCTTGCTAGGCAAGATGACCAAGACGCCTTTCACAGGATTTCCTGAGAGAGCAGTAGACTTGTTGGAACTCGTACATAGTGATGTATGCGGACCAATGAGCACGACGGCTAGAGGAGGATTCCAATACTTCATAACTTTCACTGATGATTTTAGTAGATATGGCTATGTCTACTTGATGAGGCACAAGTCTGAAACCTTTGAAAAGTTCAAGGAATTTCAGAATGAAGTTGAAAATCAGCGTGGCAAGAAAATTAAGGCCTTGCGATCTGATCGTGGAGGCGAGTATTTGAGCCACGAGTTTAGCAATCATCTAAAGAGTTGCGGAATTGTTCCACAACTTACGCCGCCTGGAACACCTCAGAGAAACGGTGTGTCCAAGCGACGTAATCGAACTTTGTTAGACATGGTTCGATCAATGATGAGCCAGTCGGACCTACCATTGTCATTTTGGGGATACGCTCTAGAAACAGCAGCTTTCACACTTAATAGGGTACCATCTAAATCCGTAGTTAAGACACCATATGAGATATGGACTGGAAAGGTTCCCAGTTTGTCTTTTCTAAAGATTTGGGGATGTGAAGTGTTTGTCAAGCGACTTCAGTCGGACAAGATCACACCCAAGTCGGATAAGTGCATTTTCGTGGGATATCCAAAGGAAACTTTGGGATATTATTTCTACAACCGATCAGAAGGCAAAGTGTTTGTCGCTCGGAACGGGGTTTTCCTAGAGAAAGAGTTTCTCAAAGGAGAAAAGAGTGGAAAGACAGTGCATCTTGAAGAAGTTCAAGATGAGCCAATCGGGCAAGAATCAATGAGTGATGCTAACGTAGCAGAACAAGTTGAGATACCCATGGCAAGAGAAGCACCGCCACAACCACGAAGGTCAGCAAGGCTCCGCGAAATGCGAGAAATATTATTGTTGGACAATGATGAGGCTGCGACATATGCAGAAGCAATGATGGACCCAGACTCCGAAAAATGGCAGAGTGCCATGCAATCCGAAATAGAGTCCATGGGAGACAATCAAGTTTGGAACTTGGTTGACCCGCCTGATGGTGTTAAAGCCATAGAGTGCAAGTGGATCTATAAGAAGAAAAAGGACATGGATGGAAATGTTCACATCTATAAAGCACGACTTGTCGCAAAAGGTTTTCGACAAGTTCAAGGAGTTGACTACGACGAGACCTTCTCGCCCGAAGTGATGCTTAAGTCCATTCGGATTATTCTAGCTATAGCTGCGTATTTCGATTATGAGATATGGCAGATGGATGTCAAGACAGCTTTCCTGAATGGAAACCTAGCTGAGGACGTGTATATGATACAGCCCGAGGGTTTTGTCGATCCGAAAAATGCTGGAAAGGTATGCAAGCTTCAGAGATCCATTTATGGATTGAAGCAAGCATCTAGGAGTTGGAACATTCGTTTTGATGAAGTGGTCAAAGGGTTTGACTTCACCAAGAACGAAGAAGAGTCTTGTGTTTACAAGAAGGTTAGTGGGAGCTCTGTAGTATTTCTAATCTTATATGTGGATGACATATTACTGATTGGAAATAACATTCCTATGCTTGAGTCCGTAAAGACTTCACTGAAAAATAGTTTTTCGATGAAGGACTTAGGGGAAGCGGCATATATTCTGGGCATTAAGATCTATAGAGATAGATCGAGAAGGCTTATAGGTTTGAGCCAAGATACTTATATTGACAAAGTGTTGAAGAGGTTCAACATGGAAGAGGCAAAGAAAGGGTTCTTGCCTATGTCACATGGCATACATCTCAGCAAGACTCAGTGTCCTTCGACTGCTGATGAGCGGGATCGCATGAGTAGAGTGCCATATGCCTCGGCTATTGGATCTATCATGTATGCAATGATAAGTACTCGCCCAGATGTTTCATATGCGCTAAGTATGACAAGCAGACACCAATCTGATCCAGGTGAGAGTCACTGGACAGCGGTGAAAAACATTCTTAAGTACTTGAGAAGGACTAAAGATATGTTCCTCGTCTATGGAGGTCAGGAGGAGCTCGTTGTAACAGGTTACACCGATGCTAGTTTCCAAACCGACAGAGATGATTCAAAGTCACAATCAGGATTTGTGTTCACGCTAAATGGTGGTGCTGTTAGTTGGAAGAGTTCCAAGCAGGAGACGGTGGCCGATTCTACGACAGAAGCCGAGTACATCGCGGCTTCGGAAGCCGCGAAGGAAGGTGTTTGGATAAGGAATTTCCTCATTGAGCTTGGTGTGTTCCCGAATGCGTCCAGCCCATTGAATCTCTACTGTGATAACAATGGGGCAATTGCGCAAGCAAAGGAGCCAAGGAACCACCAGAAGAACAAACACGTAATGCGGCGATTTCATCTCATTCGAGACTTCGTTAACCGGGGTGAGATCAAGATATGCAAAATACACACGGATCTGAACATTTCTGATCCGTTGACAAAACCACTCCCGCAGGCTAAGCATGATGCGCATGTAAGAGCTATGGGTATTAGGTACCTTCTAGATTGACTCTAGTGCAAGTGGGAGACTGTTGGAGGTATGCCCTAGAGGCAATCATAGAGATGATGATATTCCATTTGTATCCATGATTTGTATGTTGTGTTCATTGAATATCCATTGAAGGCTACTTGAATTGATTTGCAATTATGTGAATTGTATGTGAAACTCTTTACTTGTATGGTTATTCTAAAGTTGTCCCTAGTCGGAGTTCATGTGAGGACACACATGAATATTAGACTAGCACATGTATTAGTTGATGACTATGTTTCACAAGTCATGGACATGGAGATGTTGAACTAATAATGTGGACACATGTGGAGACATGTGTTAGGACTGACCCAACGCGAGAAGTAGTTCTCTCTTTAAACAACATATACGCTTTGTCCTTAGACCTGAGATTGTCGCATGTATTCTAGATGTGGATCGACCTACTTAGGGGCTATCAAACGCTACGCCGTAACAGGGTAGTTATAAAGGTAGCTTTCGGGTTTGTCAAGAAGCATGCTATGAGACATGGTCAATCAAGATGGGATTTGCCCCTCTCTGATTGAGAGTGATATCTCTGGGCCCCTCGAGTGATCGGATCCGAAAATGCATGGCCATGCTACGTACGGTTAAGAGTTAACCTACAAAGGGATTCCGAATCACAGGATCGAGAAAGAGCGGTCGGCTTGAAGCTAGACCAAATATCGTGAGGCAAAGGGAATAGCATGTATATTATGTTGTGATGGTTCGTCTGATATGATCTTCGTGTGCGTATAGGAGTTGGCACGTCTTGCTAGAGGCCGCTACCGACTATTGGGCCGAGTAGGAGTACTCGGGCCATGTCTATACGTATCCGAACCCATAGGGTCACACACTTAAGGGGCTGGAAGCCCAATTCGGATCTGATCCGAGTTGGATTAGGTTTAGGAGTACTAATGGGCCTCGGATCCAGAGGCCCGTCAGGAACCCCTATAAATAGAGGGGTGGGGGCGCCCTAGGGTTTACACCTTTTTGGCTGAACACACTTGCCGCGCCTCCCACGCCCTCGCCTGTTGCAACTCGCGGATCTAGCAATCCGGCTTGCGACGCTTCCTCCCTGCACGTGTGGATACCTTGGAGGTGTTGCGCCTGCAGCACTTGGACGAGCCGCCGACGAGCCGCCGACGAGCCGACGACGAGCTGCGGTACCGGAGGCGATCTTGCTGTGCACGTGGACGAGCTGCTGAGGAGCTGCTGGACGTGATCGACTACGTACGACTACGTGATCGTCTTCACTGCACCGACGCATATCTACATCTTCCGCACCAGTAGTGCGTCGAGTGGTAATCCCGTGATCCTTATACGGCAGTTCTTCCTGGTTATACGCGGTAGAAAATTTTGATTTGCGCTAGTGTAGCCTACCTCGTATCCCAACAAGTTGGCCCTGACACGTGCCTAAGGGATCGATGGGGACGGCTGACAAATGAAGCAACCCTTCGAGGTGCGCAGATGTCGTGAGGTTAGGTTCGCCGTGCATGGTTAATAAATTCAAATCAATTCGTCTGCCTCTCACAGTTTGGGACTGCTTGATCGCTATTCTGCATTGAGTAAAGATGGAACATGATGATGATATTAATTTGATGCTTGTTCTTTAATTGCTTGGAAACTATGCTTGCTTAGTATAAGTTGCTAATCTAGACTGGTTAAAGAACGTAGAACTTGAGCTAAAATATTGAAAATAAGGACCTACTTTAGACGCTTTTGGCAAAGCAAACCCAGAGCCAGAAAGCCTTGCATGTTTAGGTCTTGGTAAAAATAGTTTACCCGACGGGTCAGTCTTGCCGAGTATTAGTTGCTCAGCCTTGTTGTGGCTTAACTTTTCAGGTGATGTTAATAGTTTGGCTGCTGGCACCATTTGGCCTACCCAGCTCCCTCCGGGCTGGACAGTCGAGTGGGATCCCTCCTCGGATGGCGAGGGTAGGGATTTTTGATGTCATGATCGGGTTCGTCATGATATCATGTATCGACATTTAGCTTCCGCTTATTTTATTCGACTGTTCGAACCTTGCAAACTTGTTTGAATTTTCAAAACTCTGATGTAATAATTTGTGGAACTAAGTTAATGTGATGGGAATGTTGTAATCTCTGTGCTACTCACCTTCGTGTGAGAGATGCTTCTCGATCCTATGTAAGTGGTTCATCGGATGAAATCCAACGGTCGACCAGGTTGACTTGCTTAAAGTGCATAATCGCGTGTCAGGCGACTTAAATGCATTTTAGTCAGGTTAATTTGGGCGGTTCCGCCACACGCACGATCGAGTTCGAGGCAATATGTTGAATCTCGAGCTCGTAGTAGGCCAAGACGGAGGAGAAGAAATCGGAACAGGGGAAGCGGAGCCCGCACTCATACTGTTCGGCGAAGACCACCATCTCATTGGGCTTTAGGCGGGGGACCTCCTCCCATTCCGAAGGGTGGATTGAGGGACGGTCGGAGACCAAGCCCCACTCATGGAGGTCGTCCAAGAAGTCGCTATCCACCAGGCTCGCCGGGAGACGCCTGGAAAAGGGGTGCTCTGCCCGGGACTTCTTTGCCTTTGAGGGATCCCCCTCCACGGAAGCCGGTCATTTCGGAGCCATGAGTAAGAGTGAAGGAAGGAGATCTAAGGGCGAGATGGCGGTACGAGAACAGGAGGATGCGAAGGCGTGGGGAGGAGGATAGCTCTAAGGGCAAACCCTAAAGAAGGAGGGGGGCAGTATTTATAATCCTAGAGGGGCCCAGGGAGGAGCGTCCAAGGCGCCCACGTCGACTAGGACCGAGGCAACCTGACCGCATGGGCCAATAGGGAGATGACGTGTGTCCCACTGACCCGCACGATCCTCCCAACAGGCACACACGGCCCCTCGCGTGCCACACCCGGCAGGCTATGCTCGGGCCTCGCATGCCTCGACCCTTGCGCTCGTACCAAGTGGCATGTTGGAAAGCGAGGGCGCGCCACCCAGGCCAACCGTGGGCCCAAGGGAGAGAAGGAAATGCCATTTTTTCTCCCCCCGGACCGCTCTCTTACCTACTTCCGGCATTCGGCTGTTTCTCCCTCGGTCAGCCGAAGGGAGTCTCGGAGATCGTCGTCCAAGGTTCCGAACAGCAATCCCCGACAAAGGGCTGCTGTTGGGGAATTGGCCCACGATCACGGGCTGGAGGAATCGTTTCCCTTTGGAGCAATCCCATGCTTACGGGGGTACCTTTCCCTGCGGGGAGTCGCCCCGTCCTTCCCCCGCTTTCCCGGGCCATGGAGGTTAGGAAGGTGGGAGGTCGTGGAGGAGGGAGGCGAGAGGGGGTCCCGAAACCCCCGGGGGTCCCCCAAAGGCAGCATACAGGGGTCAACTGAAGACCCCTGAAGTCCCTAATGGAACACGACGATGGCGGGACGGCCCACGGGATAGTGGGGGAAAGGAGGCCCCCGTCCAAACTCGCTCGAGGCCCTCCCGAAAAACCTCTGACTCCTGCGAGAGCATCCTCCCCCCAAGAGGGACTCGTGGGTGGGGAGCCCCAGTCCGGTCTTCAGGCTGGAACCCAGAAGCAAGAATATTTACCTTTAGGCATCATCCAAAGAGAAAAGGCGACCACGGCGTCAGCCCTAGGTACGGGGGCGCCGTGCCCCCCCCCAACACACACACGGAGATGGGCCGTAACATTAGCCCTAAGTACAAAGGACCTCCGTACCCAAGAGAGGATGTATACCTTACTACCCTTGTCGCTCCTTTCTAGCGGGTCCCCCTCCAGGGGCGCCGTACGGAGGGCCGAGGGGTCTTTTGACCGAAAAGGTCTCGTCCACCGAGGCTATAAATAGGAGGAGCCATGGGCTAAGTAAGACACAACATTCTAGCTACTCAGTACCCTAGAAGCTTTTACGACAAGTGCCTTATTCTAGAGCCACCCTCTACTGTTTGCGTATTTTGTAACCACCAACAGAGACACAGTAACCCATGCGTAAAAATCAAAGGATGTTCTTCTCTGCTTATTCTTGTAGACACTGCTTGCGATTGTAGTTTTTCCTAAACCTCCCATACCAAGGATGGCAATTAAAGGTATTGTGCCAATCTTCCAATTTCATCAGCATGGCCCACAATCTCGGAGTCATCAGTTAGATAAGCAGACTCGGACAGAAAATTCTTAGGGTCTATTTGGTTTGACTTCTAAAGTGTTGTGGCTGCCGCAAAAAGTAGAAAGCTAACCAAAGCGTGCACTCCAAGCGCGGTACTTCAACAAAAAGCAGCTTCGCTCGACGTTGTATTTCTGCAGCACCTCTTACCCGGCTTTCACCGGCTGCGAAGGATTGGTTTTACACCAAATTACCCGTCTGCCACTCTTTAAAACTTACCGGTTCGATATTTTCCATCGCTCTCCTCTCTTTCTCTGGTCCAGAACCATCGCTCTCCTCTATCCACAACCGCAGGCCACGCTAGGGTTAGCGCACAGGCCGGCGATGGCGCTTCCTGCTTCATCATCCGCGACGGCGGCCACTCCTCCCTGGCAAGAGCGCATCCCGCCTTCTCTTCCTCTCCTTTCTTCATCGCAGCAGGCCGCTACCGCCCTATCCATCACAACGGGTCGGCGGCGGCGGCGGGACGCCCCTGCCCTGTCACCGTTGCCAACGGGACGCCGCTGCCCTGTCTTCGTCGCAGCGGGCCCCCGCCGCCCTCTCTCCGTCGCATTAGGCCGCCGCCTCCAGCGGGACGCCGCCGACCTCTGTCCTGGGGCCGTGCTGGTGGCCGCCCCTTTCGTCTTCTCCCCGGAGTAAGCTGTAGGAGCTGGCGCGGCGCAAATCCGTGGCTGGCAGCTCCGGATCTGCAAGCACTCGAGTGGACGGGATTCCGTGAGTCAGGATTCGAGGTGAGTCTCTAGGAGCTCGAGCTCAAGTATACTGAATTCCCTGTTGTGCTCTGTGCTATCCATTAGATACATGTAGGTAGCCATTATTAATTCATGGAGTATATTGAGAAAACAAACACATGGCATTCGAGTAGTAAATTGGCTCGTGCACATTTAGGTTTTATAAACTGTGTTCTTATACTTGTGGAAGTAGCTCATCTAAAAATAACTATTGTGCATATTATTAGGTAGGGTGAATACCACCAAAGATCTGGGGTATTATAACTTCCTTTGTGCCAGACTAGATATACCATGGATGAATTGAAGGACAAGAGTATAGAGATAGACACTAGTTCTTGGGTCGTAGTCATGTTATGGTAACTGAATTGAATCAAAGTTTTTTTTCTTCATTCAAGAATGGCTGATAAGGCAGATTGGTGTGATGCCAATGTGAGGCATTTTATTGATATCTGCAAAGGAGAGATAGAAGCTGGGAATAGGCCGTTGGGATTTTTCAATAGGACTGGTTGGAAAAATGTTATATCTAAGCATGAAGAAAAAACTGGTCAGAAGCTAACAAAGAAACAACTCAAGAACAAGTAGGACAATATGAAAAAGGAATATACATGGTTCATGGAGTTGAAGAATAGTGCAACTGGGCTTGGATGGAATGAGGCGAAGCGAACTGTTGAGTGCTCTAAGGAATGGTGGGATGAACATCTAACTGTAAGCACTTTACAGTCATTATTCATTGTTCATTTTCAATGTTTTCATATTCTGTTACTTGCTAATGAACCCTTTGTTTCATTTAATTTCAGAGGTGCAATAATTCTGAGAAAGGTATCAAATGCAACCATGTGAGGTTCAGAAAACAAGGGCCGAAGCACCTTGATGATCTTCATATATTGTTTGATAAGATACATGTCAGTGGCGCTAGTGCATCCTGCCCTGGAGATATATCCTCTGATGAGTCAAGTGATGACGATGTGAGTGAGATACAAAAAACTCAAGACATTGATGATGTGAAGCTGGCTCCTTTGAAGAAATCAAAGCCAAGGAAAAAGAAACGCAAGGAACACTCTAGTTCTATTGAAGAGAAGGAGGAGAAGAGTCCATTCTTTCGACTGTACAAGAACACATGTTTGAAGATAGAAACTGCAGCAGATAAGATATCCTCTAGTGTTGAAGCTTCATCTGCTGCTCCAACCAATCCAGTCCCAAGCATTTCAGAGGCTATTAAGATGGTGAAAGATTCTGGAGTGCAAGAAAAAACTGCTTTAATGCACACAGCCACCTTCCTTATCGTCAAACCTGAATTTAGGGAGGTCTTTAGCTCCCTGGAAACAAAAGAAGGAAGGTTCGATTTGATTGAGAGAGAGCATGAAAAGGAGTTGTTGAAGCATCAGTAGAACTATTCCCTACTTTATCTAGTGTTGTGTTGTGAACCAATAATTATTTATTTTCCTTTGTTGAGAACCATTAGTTGTCTGTTATTACCCTTTGTTGAGAACCATTAGTTGTTTGTGCACCAATATTTGTTTAGTTTTCTGTGAGAACTATTTGAGAACCATTGGTTATGTGTTCATATGGTGTTCATATATTCGTGATGTCCATCCATATGATGTTCATATATTTGGTTATGTGCTTCTATTATCTGAATGGAAGAATTGAACTTGTGTCTGTAGGGAAGAATTGAACTTGTGTCTGTAGATGGATGCCAACATGGAAGAACTGGTCAAAAAGGGGCAAAAGGGATTATTGCTTCTAGCTGAACTTTCCCAGCAGGCTGCTGCTATTGGTCAAATGGGAAACATGTACACGGATCGGTATTTCAACAAAGCATAATACAGGGAAACATCAGAAACTGGGCTTCAATGGGTTATGAGGTGCTTTGGTCGTCCGAGGTACTTTTATAAGATGTTTCGAATGAGCACTGATATTTTCATGGCACTACATAATTTGCTCATCTCGAATTACGGTTTGATCTCAACTAACAATGTTTCATCAATTGAGTCATTGGCGATGTTTCTATGGATTGTCGGAGGACCCCAATCATTTTCACAAGCTGAAAATCGTTTTACACGATCGCTATGGACAGTTCACACCAAGTTTCATGAAGTATTGAATTGTTTGCGCAAGTTAGCAAAGGACAATATCAAGCCAAGAGATCCAACTTTCTGTACTGAGCATGAAAGGGTGAAAGAGGACCGTTTCTGACCTTATTTCAAAGGCGCTATTGGAGCTATAGATGGTTCACATGTTAAAGTTGATGTTCCAGCAGAGGAAGTGGTTAACCACACATGTCGACATGGATATACATCTCAGAACGTGCTAGCTGTTTGTGACTTTGATATGAGGTTTATCTTTGCGGTTGCTAATTGGCCGGGTTCTGCACATGACACACGGATTCTCAATCATGCATTAGCGAATTTTCCTTCATTTCCCGTACCTCCCAAAGGTATGCATGTTGGTTAAGAGTTAGTAATAGTTCTATTGTTGTTTTCCTTTGATGATTTGATTTGGTTTTGTAGGAAAATATTATCTTGTGGACTCTGGCTATCCAAACAGAGTAGGATATCTTGCCCCTTTCAAAGGAAGCACATACCACATACCAAAATTCCGGCTTCGTTCTGGGCGTCCTCCTCAAGGGAAGTACGAGATTTTCAATTTTTTGCATTCATCCCTTCGAAATGTCATTGAGCGGGCCTTCGGAGTGTTGAAGCAGAAGTGGCGTATTTTGAAGGACATGCCAAGTTTCTCCACTCGTACTCAAAATTATATTATTCTTGCTTGCATGGCATTGCATAATTTTATTCGTGAGAGCAATTTGCATGATAAAGTGTTTGATAGATGTGATGCTGATGAGGACTACCTACTACAAGAGACATGTGGCATAACCCAAACACAAGGAGATGAGAGTCCAGATGGGAAGAATGAGGATACAATGAATACTATTCGTAGTAGAATAGCTGATGCTTTGGTTAGGACGAGAGGGAGATAATTATGTGGACCATATGTTAATGGTGGACATTTATATGAACCATATATCTCTTGTGAAATGTTAGCTTTGTATTCACATGGACAATATGGTAATGGTGGCTGCAAAATTTAAAAAAAAAATAAATTTCCCTTTTCTAAAATGGTAATTTATGTGATTAAGTGAACAACACAGTATTTTACGATCAATTTGCATATCAACAGTCCTTCATACCTTCCAAGGGTATTACAAACCTTTCTTGCCAAACCTACAGTCTCACAGTTGTTTCAACCAAACGACTTTCAGCTTTCTCACAGTTGACAACTTAAAGCAGCTTTTCCACAGCTCACAGCCCACAACAGCTTTTCCACAGCTCACAGCCCACAACAGCTTTTCCACAGCTCACAGTCCAACCAAACAGACCCTTATTGTGCACTTCAAATTGTTACTCCTGCCCAGTTCGCCTACCGAGATGTCATACCGATTCCTCATTTCCGCTAGCCTCTGAATTCGAGCTTCTACTTTACTAATCTGGCTAGGGAACTTCTGTCATGCTGCAAAGTTCTTGATTTCATGAAACTTTCTCTTGACGAAGCTATTTGTATCCATGACTTGCACGCTAAGGTAAGCATACTCATCAATGATGTCTTCCACATCATGAGCAACATCTCTAACTTGCTCCAACCATGCATCAAATGTCTTGTCACCGACTTTCTTCCCACTAACCTGACCAACAAAGGCATGCAGCACTGAGAGCTCGCCCTCAATTTGTTTCATACTATGCTCAAAATCTTGCAAAACTGGTACTGCTTCAGCCACCTCTGTGCTAATCTTGGCCAATGCCCCTTCTGCCAGGGATTGAGCAATTTTTCTTAGAACAACGAAAAGGGCATGTGCCATGTTTGCTACACGCACCTGAAAATTCGTCACCTTGTCATGTATTTACATTCCTGAAAAGGATCACACGCAGCTCTGTACTACCTGAAATGCAAAAAAAACATATTTAAAAAAACAAATAGGAGTTTATTCAGTAGATCAAATGGAATTTGTTCGAAATGGATGTAATGCCAGAGCATGGCAAGAAAGTTGTGCAGATTGACAACAAAGCCGACAGTTATTTCAAAGCATAAGGCCAACTAGTGAATTCATCAAGGGAACGACTAATGAGGTTGGACTCCCATATCCCAGATTCCCATGTACAGAATTTGGCTTTGTCCAGCCGTAAGGTGTTCACAGATTCCTCTTAACAGCAACCGGCAAGAAATCTTGGTTGACCAGGGAGCGGGAGAAGAGTACATCCATCTCCACGGTTGGTAGCATCCGTGATCCGACCAGAATAGCAGAAAGGGAGCAAGAACAAGAAGGCGTTCATACGGCATACCTTGGCGAGCAGACGAGGGGGAAGCCTGAGCAGAGGAGGCGGCTGCGGCTCAAGTATGGAGCCTTCTGGGCGCCGCGCCTCCGCTCTGGGTCTCTTCTCGCAAGCTGCAAAATGTCGCCGCCGTCTTTGTCGACGAAGAGGCAAAAATGTTGGCACTTGGGACTAAGAGCAACTCAACTACAAAAGTCTCCCTTATATTACTCCTAAATCTTGTTTAGGGAGAAAAATACAAGAAATCAAGCTCCAACAGGTCCTCTAATCTGAAAAGAATATAGCTACGCTAAAAACTCCATCGCCCCGCATATTTCTGCGTCGACGCTCCTCCCCCAATCGTCCCCGATTCTCCTTTCCTGCGCGCAGATTCCTTCAGGCTGATTTTTTTCCTCCGACGTGCACGGCAGCTTCCAGAACGCGCTGGCGTTCCTCGCCGTGCTCCAGGGCGGGCCTGCGCTGCACTGCACCGGGAGGAGCCCACTTGGCTCACGTCGGCACCGCACGTGTTGCGCCGGTCCAGCCGCAACCTCCCACGGATCGCGTCTCGGCGGCCCGCCAACCTCCCCATGGACGCCACCGTCGTCGTCGACGCGGCGGCTGCCGTGGCATCGGCCTCCACGGCGGTCTTCTCGGGGGTATCCTGCATCTCCGTCGCAGGCGCCATGGCGTGTGCTGAGGTCGAGCCCACGCCGTGATGGATGCCCTCCCCCGCGAGGTTCACCACACCGAGGCACATCGTCGTCACCACTAGGCCGGCCTCCCCCATGCCACGCATGTGGTGGGGCACCTTCTCGTGGCGGCGGCGGCGGCGGTCCGACGAAAGGGGAGCGATGTCGAGAGCCCCGTCATGTGATTCCTCTGCCGTCGTCTTCTGCCGTGCCTCCGCCACCCACGATTCTAGCGAGATGGATGGCTAATGGGAGGTTGCACCGCTATAGTAGGGGCTGGAGGAGGTGCGGCGCTAGATCGTGCGGCCATGGTGTCAGGCTGTGGAGCGCGCGGTGGACGCGGACCTGGAGCGCGTCTTGGCGCGTGGCGCGAAGCTTGGTGAGCGGCTCCAGCAGGTGGGCGCGCGATGGCAGGCGGGGACACAGGCGTGCAGCGCAGAGGATGGGTGTGTGCTGCTGCTGCTGTGTCGGCATCTATGCCTGTGCCGTGGGTGTAAGGCGGCTGCCGAGGAGTGTCCGTAGACGGCGGCAGCTACTGCCGGTGCTTGAATTCTGTGCAGAGGTCTTGGTGCCCACGGAGGAGATGGGGGAGCAGGTCGGCGGGGTTAAAAAGGAGGGGGAGGAGAAGGGAAGCGTGGGCTCGGCTTCGACAGCCAGTGGATGGTGGCAACATGGCCAAGGAGCTCTGTTCTGGGAGGTCGTGAGGGGAGGGAGAGATCGCGAGGGGGAGGTGAGGGTAGCCCAACTAGAGTGGACCCACTTGTGATGATGTGGTCTGTTTTAAAATATTGGGGAGAGATCGTGAGGGGAGTGAGAGATCGTGAGGGGGAGATGAGGGCAGCCCAACTAGAGTGGGCCCACTTGTGATGATGTGGTCTGTTTTGAAATATTGGGAGGTTACTTTTTGGAGATCTGTTATGGGATGATAATATTTTGGGGAAAAAATTTTTAGAAAAGCCTCCAATACATAATTTTGGGGAAAAAATTTTTGAGGACTCTTGGAGTCGCTCTAAGTCGCTAACTGTGTTTGCCGTGGAAATTTTGGATCCCTAAAGGCGCACAGTAGATAGTAGACTCAAATTCGGTGACGTAGTAGTATCCGGCCGATGGATTAGTCCATTTTTTTAGAACTGCACGTCACGTGTTTTAAAAAAAAAGTTTTTGAACACTTATCTTATTCTTAAAACATATTTAGTATTTCACGGAAACTAAGATCCTATTTTGTGGCTGTGGATGCCAGTTTCAAAATCATCATTTTTGCTACACCTGTTTTTTTTTCTGTTGCTTGCACGCATAGATGAATTAGCGATGGTTTAAGCAGGTGGAATAGTGGATTCACTCGTATTGTCGTTCGAATATTACTTTCGTAAAGTACAAACTTTGTGCCTCTTAAATTAATGTACACCCATATCCATCACACGATAGTGCATCAATTATTTATATGCCTAATAATATTTCTTGCAATATATCAGCAAGGTACACCAAACTTCAGTGTGGAAAGCTTAAATTCTAGATATTACAGAGGGCACCACACAATCTTCTATATGAGTCCTCTTATGATGATAATGACATCTCTTAAACAAGTTTCTGAATGATGCCGGTAAAAAGATAAATCTTGTTAGTAAGTACAAGAACCCTTCTGAGAAAAGGAAGCTGCGGTTTCAGTCTCTTGATGATGCTTATGTAGTTACAGTTTACCGTACCTGCTCTAATGCAGACAATTCCAAGTAGTATGCTGTGTGCCAAGGAAATGCCTGTCCCTAAAGTCCATGCTGCTGAAGACAGCAAGGTTTTGGATTCAGTGATATATCAAAAGTGCAGAGAATCTCAGATAATGCAGTATTCGGTGCTTGCAAAGCTGCTATAGATATGGAGTGCAGAGACTCGTTCAAGAAAGAGCCAGAGAGGTGGTTATACATTGGGATCCTACATGGGTTCCTGCTTGCCTGAGTTTTTTTTCGGGAGATTTGGGAGTGCAAGAAGCATTCTTGACATGCTTGGAAACGAGATAGATATGAATCAACTGCAGTTGACCATACTCTCAGGCACCATAAATTCCATGAAGTTGCAAACTTCCTATGGGGCTCACAAGGCATTTGACCGAGGCAAGTGCATGGCTATTGTGTCGTTTCTGTCTACCATTGGCACAGTCAGTCATGGACAAGTCGGCAAACCACCAAAACCTCCTCAGTTGTGGCCACCGTACGTCTGTACCGGCTGCGGATCCAAGTAGTTTGTATGGTTACATCTACATGGGTGTAATCTGCTCTCTACTGTACAGGGAATACCACTCAAACATGCATGCAAGTGCATCCCTTCACATGTCCACGACTTTACTGATAGCCATTTTTCAGGAAGCACAGCCGAAAAAACTCTAGTTACAGCCTCCATGCAGCAACTGCTGAATTTTTCTTGTGTTTATCTTTATTGACAGTAGCAAACCATATCAGGAGCTAAGTGAGAAACTCACATATGAGGCACAACACAAACAAGGGATGATGCACAACACAAAAAACGATCTCATATAGAGTTTTAGCACCATGAGGGACTGCATATTGTTTACTCTTCAAATGATTGGTCTACAAAGGAGTTACATATTTATTTCTTACTGAAAGCTGCCACCGAAATGTCAAATGCTGGATGAGCCCCAGTATGTAGGGGCATACTTGGTTGCGCCAGGGCCGTACTTCTTGGCAAGGTATGGCACAAAATGGAAGGTATTTACTGCAACACCAACAAAACAGTATTTTATCAGGTATATATACCGATAAAGACCTATGAAGAATAAGAAAGAAGCAGAACAAGATGTTTTGATCTAGTGAACCAATAATATTTCCAAGCATTTGGTACTTTTCAATAATAGTAATTCCTTGATACATGTTTTCATTTGATCTTTCCTAGCCTGAATCATCAGAAAAGAAACTTAAGACAACTATACTGGTTGTTTTACAAGTAGCTGGCACACAGAGAAAATGGAAATTACCTGCTTTAGAATCAGAAGAGTCAAAAATATGAACATTAGGTATATGCTGAACAATGTCATCGTCACTTCCTTGCAGTCTTTGTATGAACTCGTTTGGCATATCTGTCAGAAACATCTGGTGAAGTTTCCTAATGTACTTGATGCCCACTGGAACTGCCTTTAGATTCCTTAAACCAATAAGTTCCAGATGATACAGACCTATCATCGTTCCGTCCTCTATATCTATCCAATTTAGATGTTCCATGTCAGCTAATTGCAGAGAATTGAGCTTAGGAAACCACTCTGCACAAAAAGTTAGCTGTTCCCCACCATATGTCCCATATAGCCGCAAATCAACTAGGTTTAACATGTGAGAGAAGGAGATAATAGGATCCTTCTTCAGACCAGACCAGTCCATCTTTAACAATGCCAATTTCTCAAACTTGGAAAATATCAATGGAAGAACACCTTCTGCCAACTTTCCTGAAAGCCAGAGGAACTTCAGATTTGGTAATGGCTTGAGCATTCTCAAGTCAAGAACCTCATCCATATCACATGCAGAAATGAGCAACCTGCTCAAGTTAGGCATCTTTGTCAGGGAGCTCCATAACTCTGCTATGCAGCTTTGCCGCACTTTCATTATAGCCAAACTTCTCATCAGTGTCAAGTTCCCCAGTTGTGAAACCAAATCTTTATTGGCTGAAACAATATGTAAAGTCTGCAAATTCTTTAGATGGCAAATATTACCAAGAATTTTTACAGCACTAAAGCAATCCAATGATCTTTGTTGCAAATCATGGATTACAATCACATATAAATGGCGTAAATTAATTAGTGTAGTTATTTCCAATGGCAGCTCCTCCACATAGCTGAATCTGAGATCTAAAACTTGTAGGTTCCTAAGTTTTTTGAATGATACTGGTATGTGCTTCACTTTTGTGTGAGAAAAATCTAGATAGCGCAAATTATACAATTCCGTTACCATGCCTGGCACTTGTTCAATGTTGGCAAATCTTAGGCATAGGACCCTCAGTAGTCTGAATTGTGATAAAACATCATATATCCAAGAAGATGGTACTTCAGGGTCAAACAAAATGAATGAGCGGAGTCGTGAACTGGTTAAAGAATTTAGGGACTGGGCACCTTTTTGGATGCTTAAGCGGCGAGCTTCATGGGAAACTTTGGTTATCCCAGCATCGCGATATGCAATACCAAACTTCTCCTTTTTAGCAATGACTGAGGTTACCTCTCGCACAAGATCATGCATAACAAATGTTCTAGGTCTTCCACATGCATTACATTCTGTGACTCGAAGAAGACAACGCTGAGTGAGCTCGGTAAGGTAATACTTTGCAACCTCCTCCATTGTTGTTCCATCTTCTCTATCTTCCACGAGACCTTCTGCGATCCATAGCTTGGAAATCAGTTTTCTTCTAATCCTGTAATCTTCAGGGTAGAGGCTGCAGTAAAGAAAGCAGCTCCTCAGATAACTAGGGAGATCATTCAAGCTCATATTCAGAACATTAGATATCCAACTGAGCTCTGGATTGTTAGCTAACTGCCAGCTAAGCTGGTTGTAGAAAAATGCCCACTCCTGCTCCTCGAATTCACGGTATGACAAAGTACTTCCAATGGTTACAATAGCAAGTGGCAATCCTTGACACTTAGCAACGATTTTCTCTGCCAAAGACCGCAGATTTTCAGGGCATATGTTATCTTTTGATGCATAAAACGCCCTTTTACAGAAAAGTTCCCAAGATTCAGCATACGGAAGAGTTTTAAGTTCAATAACGTATTTATCTACTGCCAAAGAAGACACATCCATTCTCCTAGTTGTTATCAGCACTTTGCTTCCAGAGTTGTTTCTGACAAATGCATAGTTAAGAAATAACCAAGCATCTCTGTCCCACACATCATCCAAGACAATGAAATATTTTTTGTCCCGCAAATAGCTTTGTATTACCTCAACTAGTCTCAAGCGACTCATGGTCATGAAACCACCTGCCACGCTTGCTCTCTGGTCTATCAGCTGATTTATTATTTCTCTTAGTAGTTCTTCAACTTGATAAGTCTGAGATACAGTAACCCATGCATGACAGTCAAAAGTTCTTGAGATCTTTTGGTTCTTGTAGGCACTGCTTGCAATAGTAGACTTTCCTAAACCTCCCATACCAAAGATGGCAATCAGAGTTCGCTCTTGTTTCTCCTCAAGCAGCCATTGTGTCAATCTTTCGATTTCATCAGCATGCCCCACTATTTCAGAATTATCGGTTAAGTAAGAAGATTCTGACATAAAGAGCTGATTGGGGTGCCTCAACTTGTTACTCCTGTGAATTTCACCTACCGAGATGCCATACCGATTCCTCATTTCTCCTAGCCTCTGAATTCGAGCTTCTACTTGACTGATCTGGCTAGTAAACTTCTGCCATGCTACGAAGTTTTTTATCTGACGAAACTTCCTCTTAAAGAAGCTGCCAGTATCCACAGCTTGAGCAGCAAGGTAAGCATGCTCATCAATGATGTCTTCTACCTCATGGGCAACATCTCTCACTTGGTCCAGCCAGGCATCGAATGCCTTGTCACCAACTTTGTGCGGCCCAACCTGACCAACGAAAGCCTGCAGAATCAAAAGCTCGTCCTCGATCTGTTTCAAGCTATGCTCGAAATCTGTCAGAACTGGTGCCGCTTCGACCACCTCCGCGCCAATCCTCTCTAGCGTCCGTTCCCCCAGGGAAAGAGCAACTTTTCTGAGGACTACAAATAGGGCATCTGCCATGTCTGAATTCACCTTGTCATATAAATATATGCCCCCCGAACAAGATTCAAGAACACCTCTGTCATAATGTGAAATTAATAAATGGCAGATTAGTCAACACATCATATGGATTTGTTCAAAATGAAATGAACATCAGATCCAGACGGCATCAAATGGACGAGAATTAACAAAAAGAGAAACAGACCTGCTATCAGGTTAGCAAGTCAGAGATTCCCACAACCTCTGTCCCAATCTTCTCTAGTACCTCTTCTCCCCCAGGGAAAGAGCAAATCACACGGTTGTGAGATAAACTACAAGGAAAGAGGTCTGCTGTCCAATTAATAAGCATAAATTACTATAAAGAAGATAAGGGGAAGACAGAAATCGAATCCCTGATGCCAACCAACAATTTCATAATGTATGAGCATAGACTTTGGATATTGCGGGAAAAAATGGAAATTCCAGATGTGGAGTAGCACTGTAGTTTTCCCAAATAGGCCAGGTATGGAGTAGGAGCAAGAAGTGTTGCCTACCTCCGCGGCGAGCAGAGCAGCAGGACGAGCCGCTGAGGCGCTGACCAAGATAAGATCGGAGACCGCCGCGACTGAAGTATTGAGCCTGCTGCGGTGCTGCCTCCCGCCTCGACGACCGCGCCCACCGTCGTTTCCAGAATGCCCATCTCTCCTGGTTGCTGAGCCCCCAGTCAGTCAACGACGGCTGGTCAGGTCTCATCCGCACGCGGTGCCCAGATTAGAGAACATTTTTTTTTTTTGAAAACTTGCTGCAGTCAAACTCGGGTTTTACAAAATCAAGGGGATATGTGGGACATTTGTCATCCATCGAGGATTCGAGGCGGTGGAATTGCACGAATCTTGCAGAAAAAAAAAATCCCCGTTCAATTGACATTTGACGTTGGTATTTGTAAATTGCTCGATCAATGTCCAGTATGATCGTATCCTTGTGATAGTGATAACTGATAACTGGTAAGCCACTGATATATAGTATATAGCCACGAACAATCGCTGGAAATTAAAAGTTGGGAGCCGAAAATACAAATCTTGCAGAACGAGTGAAATTGGGGATGCGATCAAATTGGCACCGTTGCATTGTCCAACTCCAACCAAACAAAGAGCACAAACACACATCACACGTCTGTAATCTGATTACATTAGGCTTCGCAGTTCATCAACAAACACAAGAGCAAATAATGAAAAATTGTCGCCATTTAAGCTACAGCACACATCTAACACGGCATGCAGCCATGCAGGTAATAGTTACCCTGCTCTGGACAGAACCCTGTTCGTTATTCGGCACATAAAGAAGGGAGCCACTCTCAAGCACTGCCTGCCTTCCCAGTAGTCTCTGAGACATGCGAATCGTAACTAGATTCTAGTTGTCCATCAGACTTAGACCTCTCTCCCCTGATGGGCATTTATCAGCAAATTGCACAAATTTTTTTTACTTCCACGTGCTTCATTCCCCATGTGTTAATGGTGGATTTTGCTTGAATCAATCTATGAGTGCATATTGAAGATCTGTTCGATGCTCAAGAAGATTGGCCTACAGAGGAACTGCAAATTTCTTGCTGAAATCTCCCACGTCCAACTGCCAAGTTCCAGATGAACCCTCATTCTGCTGTAGGGTCATACTTAGCTGCACCAGAGCCATACTTCTTGGAAAGGTGAGGCCAAAATATGAAGTAATTCACTGCAATATCAGCAAAATAGTATTTACAATTTCGTATAAATAATAAGTCTAAAGATGAGAAAAATGGAGTTCACAAATGGAATGAGAATGAGAGATTCTTTTCAATTATTCATTCATGCAGAAACAGAGAATTGGGGCTACAAAATGGAAACTGAAAAGATTTACTTAACTACATCCATTTACAGTAAGTGGATACAGTTTATCATTTATGTATGGATATCTGACCAACACTGGTGCCCTTTTATACCATAAGAATTGAATAGGACGTTAATATGAACATGGTAAAAACCTAATTTGAATACGGAAAGAGATGAGATAAATGTTTGGATCCAGTTCACTGATAAGCTTTGCAAGCACCTGCTTTGTAGACATTATTCGTTACCTATTTTGTTTCATTTCTAATCAGTACTTGTTTGAAAATATTTTATGACAACTATATTAATCGTTTCATCACATAATTGGCATAGTAAGAATATGGATATTACCTGCTTCAGAATCAGAGGAGTCAAAAATATGGACGTTAGTTACATGCTGAACAATGTGACTGGCACTTCCTCGCAGGCTTTCAACAAACTCCATCGGCATGTCAGTTAGAAACATCTGATGGAGTGTCCTGATGTACTTGATACCCTTGGGTACTGCCCTTATATTCCTTAAACCAATAAGTTCCAAATGATGTAGACCTATCATTGTTCCATCCTCCATCAAAATGCAACTCAGATGTTCCATATCAGCAAGTTGCAGATATTTAAGCTTGGGGAACCATCCTGCACAAAAAGATAAATGTTCCCCACCATATGCCCCACGGAGCCCCAGATTAACTAGAGTTGACATGTGAGAGAAGGAGCGAATAGGATCCTTCTTCAGACCAGTCCAGTCCATTTTTAATAGTGTTAATTTCTCAAACTTAGAAAATAGCGATGGGACCGTGCCTCCATCTAACTTTCCTGCCAACCAGAGGAGCTTCAGATCTGGCAGTGGCCTTAACATTTTCAAGTTTAGAATCTCATCCATATCAGACGCGAAAAGAAGCAGTCTGCTCAGGTTAGGCATCTTAGTCAGGGAGTTCCATAACTCAGCAATGTAGCTTTGCCGCACTTTCATAACGCTCAAGCTTCTCATCATTGTCAAATTTCCCAGCTGTAAGACCAAATCTTTATTGGTTGAAACAGTATGTAAAGCTTGAAGATTCTTTAGACCACAAATGTTGCCACGAAATTTTGTATCACTGAAGCAATTCAATGATCTTTCTTGAATATCGTGGACTACACAAACATGTAAATGACGTAAATTTGTTAGCATAGTTATTTCCAAAGGCAGCTCCTTCACATAGCTGAATCGGAGATCTAAAACTTGTAGGTTCACAAGTTTGCTGAATGAGGGCGATATCCATTTGACTTTTGTGTATGAAATATCCAGATAACGCAAGTTATATAGTTCTGTGACCACATCTGGCACTTGTTCAATATTGGTAAATCTTAGACATAACACTCTCAGCAGTCTGAAATGTGATGAGACGTCATATATCCAGGAAGATGGCACTACAGTGTCAAACAAAATGAATGATCGTAGATGTGAACTTGCTAAATAATTTTGGGAATCAACAACTTTTTGGACGCATAAGCGCCGGGCTTTCTGGGAAACATGGGCTACGCCAGCAGTGCCATGTATGACAGCAAACTTCTCCTTTTGAGCAGTTACTGAGGTTACCTCTCGCACAAGATCATGCATAAGAAATGTTCTCGCCCTTCCACTTGCATTCCTTTCTATTACCTGCAGAAGAGAACGGTGAGTTAGCTCTACAAGGTAATGCTCAGCAACTTCCTCCATTGTAGCTGCATCCCCTCTCTCTTCCACAAGGCCTTCCGCAATCCATAACTTGGCTATCAATTTTCTTTTAATCTTGTGATCTTCAGGAAACAGGCTGCAGTAAAGAAAACAACTCCTCAGATGACATGGGAGATCATCCAAGCTCAAATTCAAGACACTGGAGATCCAACTGAGCTCTGGATTGTTAGCTAACTGCCAGCTAAGTTGGTTGTAGAAAAATGACCACTCCTGTGCATCTAATTCACGGTACGACAGAATACTTCCAATGATTACGATAGCAAGTGGCAATCCTTGACACTTGTAAACAATTTTCTCTGCCAAAGATCTAAGATTCATAGGACATATGTTGTCCTTCGATGCACAAAACGCCTTTTTGCAGAATAGTTCCCAAGATTCAGCATAGTTAAGAGTTTTAAGTTCAATTATGCGGTTGTGAGCTGCCAAATAACACACATCTTTTCTCCGAGTTGTTATCAGCACTTTACTCCCGCAGTTATTTCCCACAAATGCATGGTTCAAATATAACCAAGCATCCTTGTCCCATATATCATCCAAGACGATCAAATATTTGTTGTCCCGCAAATAGCTCTGTATTTTCTCAACCAGTCTCATGCGACTCATGGTCATTAAACCACTTGCCATACTTGCTCTCTGCTCTATTAACTGACTTATGATTTCTCTCAGAAGCTCTTCGACTTGGTACGTCTGGGACACAGTAACCCATGCGTGGCAATCAAAAGTTCTCCTGATCTTTTGGTTCTTGTATACACTGCTCACAACAGTTGTTTTGCCCAAACCCCCCATACCTATTATGGCAATTAGAGTCCGGTCTTGTTTCTCCTCAAGAAGCCATTGTGTCAATATCCCAATTTCATCAGCATGCCCCACTATTTCAGAGTTATCAGTTAAGTAAGCAGAATCCGACACAGAGAGTTGATTGGGAATCTGCAACTTGTCACTCCTGTCTATCTCACCGACCGAAATGCCATACTGATTCCTCATCTCAGCCAGCCTCCGAATTCGAGCTTCTACTTGACTGATCCGGGTTGGTAATTTCTGCCATGCAGCAAAATTCCTGACCTGATGGAACTTTCTCTTGAAGAAGCTGCCTGTATTAGCAGCTTGCACAGTAAGGTAAGCATACTCATCAATAATGTCTTCCAACTCATGGGCAACATCTCTAACTTGGTCCAACCACGCATCAAATGCCCTGTCAGTGGCTTTCTGCGCTCTAACCTGCCCAATGAAGGCCTGCATAACCGAGAGCTCGCCCTCGATTTGTTTCACGCTATGCTCAAAATCCGTCAAAATCGGCGCTGCTTCTACCACCTCACTGGCAATCTTCGTCAGTGCCCCTTCTCCCAGGGAAAGAGCGACCTTTTTTAGAACAACAAAGAGCGCATCTGCCATATTTGCCTTCACCTCGCTGATATATTTCCGAACAAGATTCAGACGTAGTCTGCAACGATTGGAAATTCATAAACAGCGAGTTAGCCGAAGCATCACACGAATTTTGCTCAAAACGGAAGTAAACATCAAACGGCTGTGAGATAACTAACAAGAGGAAGGGCCCTGCTGACCGACTAGCAAACGGAGGTTTCAGTGTGTAAGGCGAAGAACCAGGCTTAAATTCCTGAGACCAGCAGCCGGATTCATCATGTATCTATGAGGACAATCATGGAACAAGAACCCAGGATTTGGCCTTGCCAGATGCCCATAAGTTGTTCTACGAATTGCTCACAACAGAGCTACAAGGCATGGTCCTGCTCCTACGGGTTGATAAGGGTAGGCCTAAACAGCGAGCACAACCGCGCAATAGAGGAGCAATCTATCTGTCTCCATGGTTTAGCACCCCAAGAAGAGGTCGCAGCCTCGCGGGTAGGGACTAGGAGGAACGAGCAAAGAAAGCGTGCGTGCTCACCTCGGCAAGCAGAGGAACAAGACGGCGAGAAAAGAAACCGAAAGAAATCGAGGACAATAAAAACAAGCCACAGTGTGTGCTAAATCAAGTTGGATCCCCCAAATATCACATCACAAGCGATGCTTCATTTTCAATTTAGGGGGTGCTGGATAGCCCCGGCTTGTAAATGTCACATCAAATGTTTAGATGATAATTAGAGTATTAAATATAGTCTAATTACAAAATTAATTGCACAGATGGAGTCTAATTCGCGAGACGAATCTATTAAGTCTAATTAGTTCATGATTTGACAATATGGTGCTAAACATTTGCTAATGATGGATTAATTAGACTTAATAGATTCGTCTCGCGAATTAGCACAGAGGTTCTACAATTAGTTTTATAATTAGCTCATGTTTAATCCTCCTAATTAGCATCCAAATATCCGATGTGACAGTGCTATAGTATCAAACACCCCTTTAACTGCAGCAAGTTCCATTATGGGCCATACATTACACAGTAGACAATAACAAAAGCAATATCTTTTTAAAACACAGTAACTGACTAAATCTAAAACAAACATATGGAAAGATAAGCACTCGTGCCGAGTAACGAACATTACCAGCAGAATCAACATCTATGAAAAATTTAATATTAATTAAACGGTAATACTGCAAACTGACGTCCGTAGTCATAAAAAATCGAACGCTCAACATATATTGCAATAGTTAAGCACCAATATTGCAACTATTGTTTACGCATGTTTCACCATGAATGTTGCATAAAACAAAATGTTCATGTTGCGATAGGAATTTTCTATCCAGAGTCGAACAACGTAGTTATTTTTTCGCATATTTTTCAATGTTGCAACCATAGTTACAGATGTTTTATTTTGATGTTGCAACGGAGCGTCTCAATGGGAATTTTCCCATCGGACGTCCGGACGCAAACAATACCCTTAATTAAATATTACTTCCTCCGTCCCAAATTACTATTCGTTTTGACTTTTCTAGATACAAAACTTTTGATATAAATCTTGATATGTAGCGAAACTTTTGTATGTCTAGTTACGTAGCAAAGCGAAACTTTTGTATGTCTAGTTACATAGCAAAAGTTATGTACCTAGAAAAGCCGCAAAACTTATATACTAGAAAAGAAAAAAATGAAAAAAAATGAGTAGAAATTTGGGAGGGGAGAGTACTATATTCCTTCACCTCATAACTTCCATGTGTGACCTACAAGTGGGCCATCCACTTTTCTCCAGGTACAAGCACCGAGGCATCAGCTTTTATTGCCACGTTCTTATTTAAACTTAGTTTCCATTATAGTAGATAACACATACTAGGATGTTATATCCAGCTGTTTTTGTTTAATGAAAAATATGCTTGTTCAACCTTTTCGCCGCCGGTTTCTACAATATATCGTCGCTTCTGGAGGGGCGCTCAGCAGTCAGCACGTAGGCATCCAGCTTAGAGAAACAAAATGGGTTACCAGAAATTCACAATCAAATCAATATTTGATTTGAAACCTGTCCCTTGTTCAACACCCTTCCAGGCTTCCACCCAGTACAAGAAGTCTTCGTTTTAAAGCACTGACAACACCCAGTACAAGAAGTCTTCGTTCATTTAAACCACTGACTGCGACAAATTGTCGATGGAAAACAGCGCAAACCCAGGCACGGAAGTATACACCGTTCGCACTAATAAAATGCCTATATTTATTCAGTCGAATCCTCATTTATCGGAAAAAATGTTGTGAATGACAATACAGCATTATGTCAAATACTTGGCCAACAACTGTTGTAACTGCAGTGCATGCACGAGCACAGTTCAACAAACGTAAGAGCAAATATGAAGTTCTGACCACATTCAAGCCACAACAAAATCTAACACGCTACAGGTGACCCAAAAATTGATTTACTTGTTCATGAACCTTCCATCTCCGACTCTAGAGAGAAACACAACCCCTATTCTCCAATGAGAGCACGGGAAAACCTTAGGCGTCTGGGGATGCTGGAGCCTACAAGCTTCTGTAGTCAAGGACAGTCACTTCCTCGTCAGGAGCATCAAGGTCGTTGTAACTGCAACCGATATGGGAAGACAGGTATGAGTTGCATGATGTTATTTAAAATAGTAGCCCAAAAGAATAATTTTCCTTCTCAGCAACAAAACAGCATGATGCACATTAGAGCAACCAAACAAGAGAAAACAGAGAGTCTGGAATTCAGTGTTAACCTTCGTAGACGGCGAGGATCATGACGGAAATTTGGAGGCATAGTTATAATCGGTGCCGGGCCACCCATCATCGGCCCAAGCATTCCTGTGTTCCCATGAGGTGCACCATTAGGTTCAAACGGAGGTGGCCCTTGCTCTCTCATCATATGCATTGCTATCTCTGGAGGTGCAGGAACAAATGGTCCCAAGGGACTGAAAACAATAGCAATGACACTAGTTAGCCACTGAGCGGTCCTAATTTCAACCAAAACATACTGAAATGCATTGCCTTTACACTTACCCAGCACCAGGTACAGGCATCAATATTGGTGGAGGGGGGAATTCGGCAACAAAAGGAGCATTGGAGCCCCGTCCACGGAAAGCATCAAACATCTGATCATCAGGCCCATCACGGCTTGGAGAGCGATCACCTCTACCATATCGGCCTCCCTCTGCCTTATCATTGTCCTTGTTATTGCCACGGTCAAATCTCAGACGACTGTCCATGCCAGGTTTCCGTCTTCCTCTGTCCTGAAAATCAGAAGTTGCATCATGCATCAAGGATCTCGGACCCAAATTGACAGTTCAATATGCATCAAATTTTGCTGCAGTCTCCTGTACTCAATTTTTATTTTTATTTTTGCCAGCAGCACTATAGTTATATTCACAAAATATTCTGCTCTAAGTTTGATAAACCCCACTTTTTTAGCAGAGGGTCCAGAAACCAGAGACTGTTGATGTAACTCACTAATTGATTACTGTTTCAGTCGAGAGATATATTAATTCCACCCAGACTATTAAATATTACGCCATTCTTCGTTACTCTCACCCAAGCAGGCAAGCAGTTAACCATCTATTCAAGATCCCCAACATGCAGGCATCTCTGCTACATCCCCAAGGACATAACAATTCATGAGATCAAAAAGGACATAATGCTTCACCCTCAGAAGATGGCAATGTCATTGAAGCACTGGTTCAGAGGAATTGGCCAGACCACCAATAACAAAAAGGAACAAACAATACAATGTTCATCACTAAAAGGAAGAAAGAAATTCTAGTGTAGACTAAATTGTGTGAAAGCACAATGACCCATAAAATGATTATAAGTAACCTAGAGAATGTCCCCCTGAGAAGAACAGCCTACTTTAACTGAAGCCGTAATAATTAAGACCAGATACATGCGACATGTCAGAATAGCACGCTAAAATTTGCAGATTATGAATTTTTTAAGGCAAGAAAATGGAGTGTGTTGTTCTTACTGGTGCAGACTGTTGCATAACTGGCGTTCCACCTGGTGCATTAGGATCGCTGTTCACAATGGAACGACTAGATAAATATCACCTCCTAAACTTAATCATACTTTTTTAAGCTGTAAATAGAGCATCACGTATACATACTTCATGTAGTTTTGGAAATAAAGATCCTCTCGAACTTTTGAAGTCGACTCTAACACAAGCTCCGGGTGCTTGAGCCTCAAATGCTTGTGGACAAACTCAGGAGCATGAAAAAGTTTAGTACAGCCCTTGGCTCCACAGCCATATTTCCATCCATACTTTTCATCCCTGATTTTCCGGACATAAGGCTCTAAAACTTCAACAGCTGCTGCATCAATTTTATCCTTGGCAGTTAGTATGACCAGAGGGTCCTGACCATTCAGTCTTTCCTGCCAGAAAGTATCCAACTTCTTCTCCCAATCAGCAGCATTGACATCAGATGTGCTAGAAGTCTTATTGTCTACTCTCACATGACGAAGGCCTTTTGCCTCATGTGACTCTGAGGTGCCATAGTAATCAACACCATGAATACGCCATAAATAGGTCAGAATAGTGTCTAGGAGCTCAACACCTTCCAGGCCTTTGACAGTCGTTAAGCCTCTGATTATAATTATAGGTCCCATGGATCCAATATGTGATTTGTCGCCATCTGACTTGTCATGATCACCACTCAAAAGTACATTGCCCTCAATGCCCTTCTCAGCATCAAGCTTACGCACAAGAGCTAGAGTTTGCTCTATGTCAGCTTGAATTCGACGTGATTCGGAACTAACTGGATGAGCTTTGGGGGCACCAGAAAGAGAATCTGTTCCCTTAGAGGAATCTTTGCCCTGCTTTCTTCTCTTGTCACCATCCATATCATCGTCAGAATTTCCATCACCACCGCTTCCTGGTTTACTTGCTGCACCTGCAGTTATTCCAGGGCCTCTGTTCCACAGGATATCAAGATATAAACATGTTGTCCAAAAAAACACATTGTAAAACAAACTATGCAAGCATAAACTCACAGGTCCAGAGTTCCATTTTGCAAATCAAGAAAGAAATCCTTTGCCATAACCTTGCAACGTTCGTTCCTCCTGCGTGAATAGAAAACAACTTTTTAGATGAGCTGGAACCATATTTCTTTCTAGAATATATGTAATGTTTTCTAGATACGACAAGGCCTAAGTCCACACAAGAATATTCACACAGAATGTAACTCCACCTTTCAATAACAGATACTAAGTTGGTTGGGTGGTACTTGTCTTTTAACCTGCAAGTGTAAGAAAACAAAAGGACAGTTAAGTTTCAGCACCAGATGTAACTCAGCATTACTGTAAAGTAAAATTAAGATCTAAAATTAAACCCGTTGGAACATACCAGTCCTCATTCTTGTGGAGTTCAAAATAAGCACGTTTTTGAGTAGTGATATACTCAGTTCTATATTCTTGATACCTGGTTAATCAAGCATAGAAATCATTAAGAAACAAAACAGAGCACTTGGGATGATGTTTCTCAAAGTGTACTTTCATTACTCGTTACCTGCGTTCAGCTTCACTTGGTGAAATATCATCCTCTAGAACTTGCATGAACTGTTTGTATGTCATCAAACCTTCCCTGGAAAGATTCATAATCACGTAAGACCAAAAAAAATCCCCACAAACTAAAATTATGTTCTAAAAACTTTTGTTTGAGATGCTAGGATGGATAGCTCCAGAGACTGAAACAAAAAGAAAAATTAGAAAAAATGTCTGCTCATATAGAAACTGATAAAATGGTATGGATGAGAACTTGGTATATAAGCACTAGCAAGTTCAATCTTCAATAGAAATCATTGATTTGTTTCATTGCAAGGGGAAGAATGACTCAAACATCTCATCAAATGAATACCTCTGACTTCCTGAGAGGTATACTGTAAGCCTGCCCAAACCCAAAAGTTTCAAAATAAGAGAGTTGATTTTTGTAGTTTTATTCACTTGCCAAGTTAGCATGCGTCCACTTTCACACTTAGTTCGTGTGAGGTTTTCATATTAGAATGCCTTTTTACGAAAACTTGGGAGAATTGCCAGAGTAACAAGGAGCTCAATCACAATCTATTTGATCCTATTCTATCGGTTCCCAATTCCAACATTTGAAGGCGTTACAAGCACAGAGTGTATTTTCATTCATATTTGATTTTTAGAGTGGAAAGCATTCTTTTACTTCATTTGACGTTATAGAATTCAAAGAGATCTGTAAAATGTCATGTCATTTAGTATATGGTTCATTGGTCAATAAAATCAAAGATGGGTGGCATAGGAGAAAAACAAAATTATAGAGGCGGCAAGAGAAAACAAGTTTAACAAGGGCATGGCGATGTTGTGCTTTTCCTTTTGAGTTAGCTCAAGCACATTAAATAAGAAAGAGCAGAGGAAGTACGACTCAACACTCAGCAGTGCACAAACTTGTCAAGCAAAATTGTGCAGCAACAAAAAGAATCAAGAGGGGGGGGGGGGGGTGTTAAAGTGTTTCTATATGCTTCAGGCTATCATTGACAAAAGAGGGCATAACATTCATGTCCCTCTTCTGAACAAGAATCATCAATTACCAGGAGCTTCAATGCAGAATGAGGAAATGCCAACATGCAAGTAAGAAGGAGAGAGGGTAAAACTGAATGCAGGAACAATTGTTCAGAAGTACAAATCTCGTAAGTGCTGTTAATAATATGCGGAGTTGTCAATATAAATGTATGAACAGCTTCATATCTGGCAGAAAAAAAAAAGTGCGAAAAAAGAACACTGAGAGTTCCAAATAAAGCCTCTGCCGTGTTGGTTGTTAACGGATAGAGAATGTTCTCATCAGATTCTCCATTTGACTGCATCCGAAACATATGCTGACTCTACTTTTGAGTATATAGATGCATCTCAACATATACATACACTGGAGATATACTGGGGGAAGCTCTTTGTTGAAGTAGTACAAACTGTAAAGAGAGTACAAGGCTTGCTGGTGGTGGGTAATAAGAGTTACTAGGTTATAAAGTACAAACTACACTTCCAGTGGAAAGAAACTCAATCCAATAAACTATTCACATCTTCTGCTGAATTCCATACTCGTGTTGCTCAAAGGATCACTTTTGTTTCAAACATCAAACATGGAGAATTTTCTGAGAATATTCTCTATCCGTTAACAATGCATAGAGCATCTGACAGGGCAAGGCTTGATTCAAATTCTCAAAGAGCAGAAGTAAGTTCTGAAGATTCTACACAGCTATAGCACCAATGCCCAGGAACACGAAATTTGAATTGGCTAACAAAAGATGTCTGACTCGTAGATACATCAATAGTACCTCTGGGTGATCCCTGGACCATCATTGGCCGCCCCATACCCTGAATCATGCCAATCTGGGTATCAAAGTTGCATGTCAAAAGATAATCAGTGAGCAAATAGCAAGGTATCATTTGTCACACAAGTTGTGACGATAAAATAGCTTCCATTGCATAATTTCCTCTGATCCTTTCTATATGGAGGCAGAAAACAAATAAGTTGAGATGTTTAGGTGATCAGCATTCTACTGTGAGTAAGGTCACACCAGGTCACCGTTTTTTAATTAATCACGTTTCCTTAACAAGAACAATATTCCCACATATCTGTTCCCTGATGTTGTGCTGCTCTAAATTGTATATTCTGAAGACTTGTACAATACAATTGAACTTCGCCAGAGGGGAAGAGTCCTCACCTGGAGCACGATTCGGATATCTGCCGTGGTTCCTGTCATCGTCATACCCACCTCTGCCTCCACCTCGCTCGTAGTCATAACCTCGCCTGGACAACCCAATTCGTGAGGACACAAAACCACCTGCTGAACACTTGCCGTGCAAAACCCGAGGGACGACTGAGCCGGGACCCCTCACCTCCTATCGTCGTACCCGTAGCGCGGCGGGCTCCCGCGGCCCCCGCGGCGATCGTACCCGTCGTCCCGCCGCGACCGCTTGAACGGCGGCGACGGGGACCTCCTGGGCGGCGAGTGGCGGCGGCTGCCCCGGTACGGCGGCGGGCTGGGGCTGCTCCCGCCCCGGCCGCCGCCGCGGTGGTCCCGGTACCTCTGCGGCCGCGACGAGCCGAGAGGCGGAGGCGGTGGCGGCGGGAGGGAGGACGGAGGCGGCGGCGGCGAGCGGCTCCGCTTCCGGCTGGGCGCCGGGGGACCGCCGGGCGGGGGCGGGGGCAGCTGCGGCGAGCGGTCCTCCGGGCTGTCTGGAGGAGGAGGCGGCGGGCGCCGCGCGCGCGGCGCGTCGGAGGCGGGGTCAAGCACGTCGGCCATTCGAGCGGCGCGGGCTAGGGTTTGGAGCCGTGCGAGCCGAGTCCAATCGAGTCGAGCGGTTGGAGACGGAAGCGGAGAGGAGCCGAGAGACCGATGGGAAGGCAGGTCAGGTCTCCGGCGCAGCAAACGGAAACGTCTGGAACTCGGGTGCTAGGAACGATGGAGGTTTACGGGTGGACACGTGTACGGTTATAGATCAATATATGTTTTAGGAATGACTCCACCCTCCTTTGGTCCGAAATGAGCTGTGCTCGAGCGCTCCTCTGCACAGAATCAACGATGATGGAGCTGTTCATATTTCCATAATGCTGACAGAGAAATGATATAATTCCAATCTGTATTACAAGCTCAACGAAATTTAGAGAAGTAACTTGATTAGGATTCAGGACTTTTGAAAGGGATCATTAAGGAATTAAACTAATGGCCCAAAATTGATAAAAAATTATTCATTCACGCGTCACAATAGCCAGGAAACCACAACCATGCTAACAAATTTTCAATCCTGAAGAGCTCTCGCACCCAGAACAGAAATCACCCTTACAAGCCAACAAGCCATATCCATGCATCTCAACTGGAGGCAAAGAAAAAAAACCTGGCTGCAAAGAAAGTAGTGAGAAATAGGAGACGTCGATGCACGGGTCAAACATCTGCTTTGAGATCTACAAGCACGCAAGTGCTCACACTGAAGCAATTTACTTCATCAGTTCTCAACAGTCGCGCCTCAAGATAAGAAAAAACAAATTTGCTATAGCAACAACGGCTGCAAACATGATTCCACGAGATAAAACATTGTCGCAGCTCTTAAAACCTACACAACGCAAGATAAAAAGTATTCCATATCTAAGCAGGTTCCCACTCAAGTTATAGTACAACAGTTGACCGCCTACTGCAGAGATTGCTCCAGGATGATCCTCGTTGCTTTAACCCATCGCTGAACTGAACACCACTACAGCACTACTCCCCTCATGACTCGTGGCCATTGGCCATGGCTGCTGCAGGATTCTCTAGCTCGCTGCCAGGTGCTGCTATGACACTTCCATTCTGCTGGAGAAGAGTTAAGGGCAATTTAAGTTTTCAGATTCAGAACATGATGACATACAGTTTACCAAAATAAATGAGGCAAACCAGAAGAAAAAAAAAGTTATGGAAGCTGTGAAAGAGACTTTGGAAGAGCATGATAAGATAGTCCATTACATACTGTCCTTAAAACACTATGAAGAATGCTGCCACTTTAACAATTAACCAGCAGTAATGTAAAGACAATGTCTCAATACCTCTATATGGGTGAAGATTAATAAATATAATGCTTTGATTTAAAGTCTCTTTGGGAGAAAAACATAGATGGCAAAGGCACGCACCTACCACTGAGTTTTCTAGTAGCTTGTTATCATGTACTTGGCGACATTAAAAAGGTCTAAGCTGGATTGGCATAATTTGGCTAAAATTTTAGCTTTTTGTTAGTATTGGGTACCATCCCTAGGACAGATCGTGCAGGGTGCATTGCTTTGTTAGATATAATAACATAAGGAACCAACTATCTGAGCCAATTTTCACTTCCAGCTTATAGGATATGTTTCAACCAAACAAACTCTCCACCAATTTTAGGTTGAAAACATGTGCAGGGAAAAGAAAAACTTACACCACCATCTAGAACAGGAGCTGATTGCACAGCTTGAAGAGGCACAGGAGATTTTGACAAGTCCCTCAGCAGACCCTATAAAGATGTGAATGGATCATCAATAGATTTAATTGTGTTTACATAATACCATCTTAATTAACATGAAGAAACTACACAGAACAAAACATAGATAAATTTCTCATTTCAGAAATTGATGAAGTCAGAGACAAAGATGCTAATGCAATCCCAAGAGTAAACAGAAAAGAAACAAATTCTATAGCAAATAGAAAATATATGTGATTTATTACTGCAGCATAAAGCAGACACAAAACCGTTCAACGCCGCCGGAAGAGTGTTTGGGTACAGACTACAGTGGCACACAAATAAACAGAGACAGATGTGTGCTTTACCAAGTACAGGGCCATATAACAACTAAGTGTAGCATCGTGATGGTAAACTACGCCTATTGAGGCTAAGGACCCAGCAAGATTTTTTTAAGAAAAAAAGGTTTTTAATATTAAGGCAATTGTAACAACATATGCTGGGTTCATTATGCAGTTTACAATAACAGCAGGAGCATTTTAGTCCCAAGAATGTCGAGGCAGGATATTAAAAGCAGAATAATAGCCTGGATCGTGGTTCATTGCATAGTCTAATCTAAAAACAAACAGATTTGTAGTTTCAATGCTCACTGAAATCAGGAATCTCAATTGTACTACTAAGCGTTCACAACTACCTTATTTGCCCACATGAGGCCACAAGCATTGCATAATGTTCTTGGTCCATCAGGTCCACGACGCATCATAGGTGTAGCTGTAGCACTAGTACCACAGTGATGGCATCTGAAAGAATAACAGAAGACAGTCATCACAACAATTCAGAAATGAGGTATTTAAAAGATAACTTCAATCTCATGCCATATTAAAACATAATATCCACAAAAAAATTGAACAAATACGCTTATGTTAAGTACAAACAAATGTCTTCCATACCAAACTTCCTAGTACTGTTGTACACCAGCCTAAATTTAAGTAACCAATTCATGCTTGTATCAGGAGGAGGAAGACCTTAAACTCCTCGTTATGTGCAGTACAGGCCTATCAAACCACCAGAACCAACCAGCAGGAGAATCTAAACCATGCACATGAATAGTCAGGAAGGGGAATAAAAAAGCTTTCAACATCTACCAACACAACTATATTCAGTTGATACGATGGTGGGCAGATCATGTGGGTAACAGATGAACATCCCAGGTGTGGCAGCTAGCACAGAAGTATTGAGGTAGTACCATGATATGCTGTCAACCAGCAATCTGAACAGTAACCACAGTATGGTTTATGGATTTTCGATATTAAATCTCAGATTACTGCTTATTTCTGGTAATAGTTGCAGAGAACAAACAAGGGTCCAAAATTCATGCCATCTACAATGAAATAAATAGCCTTACAGCAATGGTATCTATCACTCTAAAGGCCAAGAAAATATGCACCGAGCATATTTTATTCATCTCAAAATATTTCTGAATATGTCAAACACATGTAACCAAGAGCAAACTGGAAACACTTTGTAACTTACTCAGCAGCAGATGGAGGTCGGCCTTCCACTGACCCCCAATTTGGGGAGCCATCTGCAGTCACCATTTCTGATGCTGCTATTTCATCAGGCTTTGGTTTTGAAGATGTAAACTGACCTCGGTTGCGTTGCATCCTACAAATACAAGCAACCAATATAAATCTCAAGAGTGTTTATGCATAACCTCCTTCTATGAAGAGGAGTACACAGCTCCCATTGAAACATCCAACATAACATCGTAATCTTATCTGGATCAAGAAATGCCACAGCAGCAATCCACAACCTTTGAAACAGGATAGACAAATAAAGTAACCGAAAACCCAAAACTATTTAACACACCACTTAGTGGCATTACGCGATTTTTTGTACAACATATATGATAACAGGGGTGAAAGAGATAGTAAATAGAGTCCACATTGGCTGATTTAGTATCATATGTTTATGTTGACTTCCAAATTCCATGTATAAAGTGTCCACCGTTAGTAAACTACATTATTCATAATTCAATGTGCCCCTAATCCCTACCAACTAATAGACACTACTAAAAAAAGAATGAACACATCAAAAATAGGGTCAATGAACAATCGGTCTATTTAATCAGAATAACTTGGAAAATGACTTGGGAGTTAGGATATGCATATCTTCCCCTGAACAACTACTTACCTCAGAACATATGTGCACAAGAAATGTAATAAGTTTCAAAGCAAATATGACATCTTACTAAAGGACAAATCCTTTGTTTCAGACCACATACGATGAAGTTTAGTGAGTTCCAACAAAACAAACTTAATGGAACTTCAGATATTACAAATGGAGTACCCAGCCAAAATTCAAAAAAGCTAGCACCTACCTAAGAGCAACTTCCTTCCGGACACTGTACCGGATCTTCTTATCAAAGTTCCGCTCCTTCCGCTTCTCCCTAAACCTCATCAGTGATGCTACCCGATGAGGAAAATTCAACCTCTGAAGCGAAGCAAATACACTCATGTGAATCATCCATTCCAGAATGGTCTTCCAAACATGATTCACAAGCATTACATTACTCTCGCCATCACTTGTCCTAAGTCCTAACCTTATTGTACGCTCCAGAGGATGACCCTGCGCCCAGCCCTGGGTGGTTCAGCTCCCTTCCACCAAGCAGTAAGAGAACGGCTTGGACCTGCAGACGAAATCAAAACTCTAATCAGTCTAGCGAATTCCGTTGCCTACAGGCAGAGAAGGCAAGTTCACGTCTATAGACATTGGGAGAGGAGAAGGACCTTATCAGGTGAGACGGAATCAAACACGTAGACCTCGCCCTGAAACGAGAGGGTGAGCTGGTTGTTCGCCATGGGCGGCACGGCCCCAGGCACCATCGACCCATGCGGGTCCATCTGCGCGCCGGCGGCAGCCGCCGCGGCCGCCGCCGCGGCAGCATCCGCGTCCATGGGGACGTGCTCAGCGCCGACGCCGCCGTCCTGCCCCCCCTCCTGCTCGTCCTCGTCCTCCTCCATCTCTTCTTCCTCGCCGTCCTCTTCCTCCTCGTCCTCTCCCGCCTGCTCGTGCCCCTGCAGCATCTGCTGCTGCTGCTGCTCCTCGGTGTAGCGGTTCAGCGCCTCCGCCTCGGCGGCCACAGCGGCGAGGTGGTCCACCGTCGGGGCCACGGCGGCGGGAGGCGGCGCGGCGACCTCGTCCGCCGGCTGCGGGTGCCGCTCGGGCCCCCGGCGGGGCTGGTAGGGCTTGCTGCCGTCGTGGTGGGACATGGATGGGCGGCGAAGGCTTGGGCGGCGGGGGATCGGATCGGATCCGAACGGACGATGGGGATGGGGGGTGGAGGGTAACCCTAGCCCCTAGGATTTCGATCTGGTTTTGGTTTGGAGGGTGGAAATGGACTCGAGAGGGAGACGACGTAGGGAGGAGGGAGGCCGTGCGCTCTGGGTTTTGTGGGCGGATCGCGGCCGTCCGATCCACGGTTTTAGCTGTACGTGTGTTCCTAAATGACTTTTTCCTTGAGATAAAAAAAAATTTATCAGTAGATTAGGTCATGATAAAATGTTTTTATTTAGATAAGTACCATGTCTCCAACGTGTAAATATAGGCACCAATTTTCCTACTCACTGCACCAAAAATAATATAAGTCATTTTATAGTTCCCATTAATCAAATTGCTCGACTTTGATCATTAATAAATAAATAAAATAGATAAATCAACGGGACATGATTTTTTTAAAAAAAAATCGATGCAGATGCTCACGCACACATATAAACGTATATAGGAAATGGGTTTGGCGAATCTTGAGAACGATGAAATTACTACAAGTCAAGTTTTCTACGGAGTGAATAGATAGATGGAAATGTGAGGACTCTTCCATGATTAATAGTGTTATTTACAATGAAGATAATTTCATCATACCTTTTATTTATTTTAATTTTAAATAATACTTTAAAAATTGCTAATCGAAGTTCCACTTACAGATCATGAAAGGGATCGGAGAGGATACAAATTCCCAAGCAAATCTGTGTTCAGGCACTGTTGGCATGACTCCAGCTCCTAGGTACACGGCAAATTTAGGAGCTTGCAATCTAAGATAGATGTTGCTTGAGTACATATTTTTATTCTAAAACAAAAACATGGTTCACCCAAATATATCCATGAATTCTGAAGTTAGGAATAACCGGCTCCAAAAATTCTTGATCCCAAAGCTCTGTCGAACTCAAACAGGCCCTTAGACTATCAGACGGTCCTAATCCATGTGCTGCTGTTCTTGTTAACTAACTAGTTAAACACAACAAAGCAAAACCACACTTCAAAATTCTCTGTTCGGCAAGAGATATTAGAAAGAAGGCTGAACTGCTTGCAAATAAAGAAGAACATAATATAAATTATTGCTAGAACAAGAGCAAAAAATTGCAAGCTTCACAATAAAGTCAAAAACAGTTTCAATTTCAACAACCTGAATCAGGGTATTAGCATATCAGTGTTGACACTGAATGGGAAAACTAACTTGGTCCATGGCAGACTGGATTTCCAAGAATCAATCAACTAATCTACAAAAGTGGAGTACTGTACTTGGTTACAAATATTGTACAGCGTAGCATATAAATACAGAAGATGCATACAGAATTTGAATCTTATGCTCCTGGTCTTGACAAAATTTTGTGGTCAGAATCATCTGTACTGCGTCTCCATAGAACCTGCTCATCAATTTTGGAAAGCTTTTCATCATCTAGCAACTTCCAAGTCTGGATCGACTCAACTTCCATCCACGATCTCTGTCCTTTCTTGAGTTCACTGTAAATTACCCGAGCTCTCCTTGGCCAATGGGGTCTTCCATAGGCATGATAACCAAAGCCACCGCCATAACAGAACCATATCCCATCGAGGTTACCACAAAAATCATTAAGATGGTCATGACCAAGCAAGACGGCTTTTACATCTCCCATCGAGACAAGGGTGTTAAGGACGCCGGAATTTACAGATGAGCAAGCCACTCCCTCCTGATACTGACCCTTGAAGCCTGAATACCACAGCCCTCGGACCTCTGGAATTGGGATGTGGAAGAACGCTAATGCAGGGGCAAGTACAGTTTTCTGTCAAATAAATGTAAAAATATAAGTTACTACTTAGAAGCAACCATTCTGAAATGCAGTGTTGGTTACTTCAAGATAATGCCAATAAACAAATAAGTCAATGATCTCTAAATACTAGTGGCTAGCATGCATTCTGCTAGTAGGAGAAGAGAGAATCAGATACACTAAATGTGCTCAACACAACAGTGAAACCTCAATGCTTGTGATTTGGTTATCAATCATAATCAGAAGTACCTGAAGCTCCAGTGAAGTAGCACGAAGCCAGACAAGTTGAGATTCTTTGATCCATCCATATGTTTTAACTCCATTGACCACTTCACGATCCCCACTATCCAGGAAATAAAGGTTAAGCAGGCTAGTGTTGACCAACTCAGATCCAAATGGCCCATGGATGCCGATATGATAATTGCCAAACCCATGTACCAAAAAGCCTGGGGGGTTTACTTGAGATACTGAGTAATCCATCAGAGACATGAACATCATCAACTCCTCTCGGGTCATTGTTGACTCTTGGTCATGATTGCCTAAAATGGCAGCCCATGGTACCTTGTATTCAATAGCAGGGCTGATTGCTCTGAGTAGTGACTCTGCTGCATCAGTTGCACTGCCCCCAAATATGTTGTCCCCTGTTCCAAATTGAAACAATGGAAGAGTTAGGTGTAAACTAGAGTGGCTCCCTTTTGCTCATAAAGGAAGAAGATGGAAAGCAAATACTAGTGTAGGAACTCAAAGAGGTAAGTCGTGAACTTCTTTGCCAGAATAAGATGTTGCCAGAGTTTGCAGGGAGCGACCCAAGATAGTAGTCATGCTTGGTTGATAGAGCTATACCGACAATTTTCTCAGTATGTAAATCAATAGTTTATGGGCTGTGATTTTGGTGTAAAATTCCCGAGCACAGCAAAAAATTTTGGTTTTGAAAACCCTTAAGCATGACCCCACATTGATTTCTAAATAAATCTCCATTGCATCACACAGAAAACCAATAAATTGCAAGAGATTGTATTGAGAGTTACATCTTTACATGCAAGTATGCAACAAACAACTTGCACTGCACAACTAAAACCTCCAGCCGTCACACTGAATGCACCTAGGGACGACTATTCCAAAACCAGACGAACAAATGCCACCGAGCTACATTTTGGAGCGTATTGCTGTATACTGCTAGTCTGCTACTAATATATATGGCCATGCCTGCATTAGCTTGGGCGGGAGCGGAACAGATCCTGCTGGCAATCTCGCCCGAGGGGACCAAGCTCACAATTTGACCAATTGAGCTCGAGGACAACCAAATCGAGTTCCCCTCCTGTGCACAGATGAGCTCGACAACCACCAAATCGAGCTCCTCCAAGCACAATCGAGCCCGGCGACGGCCAGCGCTGCCCAAATCGAGTTTACCCACCCAGAATTGGCAATCCTACTGTGCAGCCTGGCGAGGTGAGCTGAGCACGGCGAGGCTAGCTCAGCCAAGGTTGGAGCAAAGCCACGCACCAGCGGCAGGTAGCTCTAAGGAGGAGGAGGAGGAGAGAGGGGAGCCGCACCGGTGAAGGCGATGAGGTCGGGCCTCTCCGCCTCGATGACCCTGCGCAGGAACCACGTGGTGTTGAGGTCGGAGCAGCGCGCGCCGCCGCCGTCCGGCGACACGTCCCGGCAGCGCGTGGCGGCGCCGTTCCCGAAGTGCATGTCCGCCACCTAGCATCAGCATCAGCAGCAGCCAGCGAGCGAGATCGATCAGCAACCGACGAGACGGGGAGCGGAGAGGAGGGCCTGAGCAGAGCAGAGCGAGCGAGCGACTCACCTGGAGGATCTTGAAGGCGCCGTCATGGCGGAAGCGGAGTGGGAGTGGCGCGGCCGCCTTGACGCGGGGCACGGCGGCGTCGGGGTCCGGGTCCAGCACGGTGGCGAAGCGGAGGAGGAGGAGCGCGAGCAGGCAGGGGGGAAGGAGGGCGACGAGAGCCGTCGCGTGCGACGCGGCCATCGGTCTCTCCACCTGCCAGTGCGCAGCGCAGGAGGCAGGACCCCCGTTCTTGAAGAGTCAAAACCAGCTCCAGCCTCCATGCCCAATACCAACCAAACTGAAACAGAGCTGGATCATTCAGGTAGCATCAGCTACTCCTGTACTGTATTTTGGTGGAAGCAACCGACCAGCAACTAACTACCTGACCAACTGTCGCGTGCCATTGCTGCAGCGTGGACGAAACGTGCCGTTGAGATGCAGGTGCAGGCAGAGAGTCCTGCAGCTGCAGGGTTCAGCTTGCATTCAGCTAGGCCGTTTGACTTGTCTGTTTCAGGCTTCAGGCTTGGAACGGTTCTTCAGAATGCAGTATGCATTGCCAACCGACTAGGACACCACCGTGAGCTACATGCTGTTTCCAACGTCGAATTGATTTGGGTTTCGCTGCCACTGAATCCGTCGAGACAAGCAGTGCTGTAAATGGGAACCAACCTGCATCTTTCCAGTTTCGAAAGCAAGCAACGATCGGCTGTGTCTCTCCCTCCGGGTGTTTGGTCCCTGTCACATCAAATGCTTAGATACTCATTAGAAGTATTAAATATAGACTATTTATAAAATCCATTGCACAGATGGAGGCTAAACAGCGAGACGAATCTATTAAGCCTAATTAAGCCTAATTAGTGCATGATTTGACAATGTGCTACAGTAACCATTTGCTAATGATAGATTAATTAGGCTTAATAGATTCGTCTCGTCGTTTAGCCTCCATCTGTGTAATTAGTTAGCCTCCGAATATTTCATTTGACACGAACTAAACTTTAGCTTCAAGATTCAAACATCCCCTCAGTCATAATCAGGTTCTTTAGCTTCAAGATTCAAACATCCCTCAGTCATGATCAGGTTCTTGATGGTTTCTGTTGCATACAGCAGAGGTAACTAGGAGACGGACGTGCTTGGGCTAATCCATCCACAAATAGAAAAGCACTTGCCTTGCGGCCAGAAAATCTCTGACAGACGACTCGTTCAAGCCGGCAATCAGGTAACCCGTAACCCATCCATTGCTCAGATTCAGATTGAGACAGGGCATTTGGATTAGTGTATGTTTGTTGGTTTTCGCTGATCAGCAAAGCAACAAAAGGGTGAGTTATTCTGGAAGTTTCTCACTGACATGGCGTCAAGATTAGTTACTTTAGCATCAATTTGATGTTTACCATGTTGCCTTTTATGTGACTTGTGAGTCGTAGATTGATGATCCGGGTCTAAAGTAAGATGCTGCTGGTCACAGATTGGCGACCTTGTGCTACCAAGTCATGGCCGTCCGGGTAATCAAAGGCCCCATGGTTGAATTTGTGGGCGTTGCTGGCTTATCAGTGCAGCCGACACGCATTGCTTCAGGGATAATCTACACGCGACGTCGATGTGCACGCAGGAGTTGCTCAGGTGGGTGTGGCCGTGTGGGCGGCGAGCACAGGCACTTGATGCACTGAGCTTCAAGTTGAAGCCAAGAGACTATGGCAACTTTTATTCCCAAACACGTACAGGAGAGCTGCGTATCCTTGTGTTCCAGGAATTTTAGCATTGAGCGTATCGATCGAACGATGATGACGCCAACGTCCATGACTCGATGCTTACGGCAAACCTGATCGATCGAGTAGCATGGTGGTGGCGGTGACCAGACCACACGATCACGGCGAGTCAGCGACCAAGCCTCCCTTGGGAAAACGGCAGCACGAAACAAACCTAGAGACCAGCACGAGTCAACAAGTTGGTCTCTGCACGCCCGAGGGCGGAGGCAACACAATTGGAGCGCGTCGTCGCCCAGCATTGGCCGGTTGCTACGTCCTCGGACTCGGACGTCTATATATCTCGCCATTTTTTAGCTCAATTCTTGGAGTGATCATCATCAGTGAGAGTAGTGATTTGGTATGGACTTCACAAGGGAAGTCGTCGTCCCGGCGGCGCTGTCGGAGATCCTCGGCCGGATCTTCGCCTTCCTCTTCGACAGCCTCCCTCGGCCGTCGCCCGGAGCCAGGGAGCTCCACCGGCGGCGGCTGGAGCGGCTGCTGGGCAACATCGGCAGCATGGTCGAGGAGGCCGAGGGCCGCCACATCACCAACCAGCAGTTGCTCTCCCACCTCAAGGCGCTCACCGTGGGCATGTACCGCGGCCGCTTCGCGCTCGAGGTGACCGACCTCGACGACGTCAGGAACGCCGCCGGCGGCGAGGGCGACGACGACGATGGTGACGGTGACGACGACGCTACTGCCGCCGCCGCCGCCGCCGCCGCGGGCAAGCGATCGTTCGCGCTGTGCTCGTCGTTCAACAGGGCGAAGCGTTCCCGCGTCACGAGCTTGATCTTGGGCGGCGGCGGTGGCGACGAAGGCACGGAGAGGCTAGCCGCCGTCGTGGAGGAGCTGGAAGGCCTGACGCGCGACTACATGCGCGAGTTCATCCTGCTGGTGCAGGGGTACCCCCGGAAGGTGGACCGGCCGGTGACGACGACGCTGTACATGGACCGGTGCGTGTTCGGGCGCCACGTGGAGAAGGAGCGCATCGTCGACTTCCTACTGCAGCGCCCCCCGCCCGGCCGCGCGCCGTTCCTGAGCGTGCTCGCCGTGGTGGGCGCTAAGAAGGTCGGCAAGACGACGCTCGTGAAGCACGCCTGCGACGACGAGCGCGTGCGCGGCCACTTCTCGCGCATCGAGTGGTTCGAGACCCCCGACGTCGTGCGCGCCGGCGGGCAACCCGACCAGACCATCTGGGAGAGCGACGGGCCAGAGTACCTCGCCGGCGTGCGGCGCATCCTCGGCGAGCCCCGGTTCGCGGCGGAGCGGTCGCTGCTGGTGTTCGAGGACGCGTGGCCCATCGACGAGCCGGCGTGGACTGCGCTGGCGGCGACACCGAGCTCGCTCGCCGGCGGGAGCAAGCTCCTCCTCACCTGCCGCGACGCCGACATCGCCCGGCTGGGCACCGCGGAGCCGGTGGTGCTCCGCACCCTGCAGGAGGAGGAATACTGGTACTACTTCAAGGCGTTCGCGTTCGGCGGCGCGGACCCGCGGGAGCACCCGCGGATCGCGGCGGTGGCGCGGGAGATCTCCGGCCACCTGGAGCGCACGTTCCTGGACGCGCGGGTGCTGGGCACGCTGCTCAGGGCCAATTTCGACGCCCGGTTCTGGCGGAGGGTGCTCGCCGCCATCGTGAGGTGCGAGCGCCGCCCGATGCACGTCGGCGTGCTGCTCGAGCTCCTGCCCGTGCGCGGCAGGCTGCAGTCGTACGGGTACTGCCGGAGCCCGCCCAAGTTCACCGTGCAGGACGTGCTCAGCGCGCGGGAGAGTGGCGGTGGCGGTGGTGGCGACTCGGAGGAAGGCTTCACCATCCATCTCTGCAGGGAGACACTGTACATGGATCACTGGTACAGCATCACCTTCAAGAACGAGGGGGCACCGCCGCCATCGCCGCCGCGGCGCGTTCTGACGACCTAGTTTGATTGATTGTAGAGTTTCTAGCTGCTTTGTAATATTATGTTTCTGACACTAAAAGGGGTTTGGAAATCAAGGGCTAAAGATTAGCCATGTTACATGTTCGGATGCTAATTAGGATGATTAAATATGAGCTAATTATAAAACTAATTGCACAACCCCTAGGCTAATTCATGAGACGAATCTATTAAGGCTAATTAATCCATCATTGGCAAATGATTATTGTAGCACCACATTGTCAAATCATGGACTAATTAGGCTTAATAAATTCGTCTCACGAATTAGACTCCATCTGTATAATTAGTTTTATAATTAGACTATATTTAATACTCCTAATTAGTATCTAAATATCCGATGTGATAGGGCTAAACTAGAGCTCCCTTGAGCCAAACACCCCCTAAGCTTGTAGTTGTGGTGAACTTTAAGGTTTCTAGATTTTAAGATTATAATTTTGATGTCTCATGGGGTGGGTATAAAACGTAAAAGTTCCCTTCCTAGCTAACCCCCGAGCTCAAACCTACATTCCGGGGTTCCCTCTTTTTTTAAAATACTTCTATTTATTCATCTGTTCGAGGTTCAGAAAAATCATATACTGCTAATAACTTTACAAATTTTAGGAGGGGATCAAGTCAAACACATGACTGATCCGGATCCCAACTCAAACTAAAACGAGCTAATTCATATGCACATAGATCATAGATTTTGGTGTTCCTTCTTGGTCCTGCTCCTCCTGATGTTGGGCTTTGTACTGGACTTGCCCTGTTTTTGCAGGCACCAAAGCTAAGGCTGTGCGAGGACAATGAGGGTCGCATATGAGGTATTTGGCTCGGCATTTTTCGGGTCTTGATCAGTCAATTAATCCCCTCCCCAAGAGGACGTGAGGGGATTTCTCTTCCGATTCGAGATTAGCCGAGCAAAGCACTTGTTGCAGCGTCTTCTCATAGCAATAGCCATGGGGGCAACGTGGGTGCTATGCCAAAATCCCGGTGCGAGCACATGATCGCGGTGCAGAATATCACGTGCAGCTTGTTCTTTTCTTGCAGTTGCAATGATGTACTCGTGAAAGAAGGTTCGGTGCTAACGCGGGTTCCGATGTTGCCCGTTACCCTTAATATGTATAAAAAATTTAATAAAATTATGGATGGATAAAGCATATTGTTGGGGATCTGGATAAGGATATCCTCCATCACCCTCGCACGCCATTTTTTGGAATCGAATCACCGCAATATTAATCGAATTGGCTATCACCTTCGCTCGGGACTAATACCCTCGAAACCCCCCGTTACCTTCGTCGGGTTAATTGCGAGGGTGCAGAATATTTGCTTTAGTGTGTTTGCAGGCATTCGCATTGGATGGAGCAAAGCGGAGGTACTGGGCAAATCCAGGAGGAGGTCGTAGAGGTCATGAGCACCTTCGCAATGAAGAATTCGAGACTCGTTCCACATTGCCCGAGCGAAGGTGCGGAAGAAGAGGGTCACGTTGCGAACTTGACTCTAGCAACATGTATTGCGTGACACTGTTAGGATGTACAAGTCGGATTAGGATTCTTTCTTTACCAAAATGTACAACATATTCCTAAAATGTACACGTTTTTTTATTTTTTAGCCCCTTTTTTGAAATATTCTCACATATACGCCTCTAGCGGAACCATTTCAAAATCTGGACCCTTAGCTTGGCGCCATCCACGCTGGCGCCAAGCTTACACGTCTCGCCAGGTCCAGCACAGCTACTAACGCGGATGCCGAAGTGGCAGGGGCTTGCCGCCATTGTGGATCTTGGCGCCGTAGGTCCAGCACAGCTGGTGACGTGTAAGCTTGGCGCCAACATGGATGGCGCCAAGCTAAGGGTCCATATTTTGAAATGGATCCGCCAGGGGTGTATTTGTGAGAATCTTTCAAAAAAAGGCTAAAAAACAAAAAAGATGGCCTGAAATGTAGTGGTTGAGTAGGGGTAAATTCGATATGTAAATGTCGGTTGGCTTCCCTATGAAAAAGGAGGCAAGGCACCCCCACTGAACAAGAAATTCATATTTTTGGAGAAATACAATCCTTTTTAAGAGTTTTATTTCCTATTTGTACGTGCTTTCTTTAAATGTTCGGTGAAGAGTTTGCTCTAAGAACGCATATGAGCATATACTCTCATGTAAAATTTGTGTACAGAGAAACAATAACAACTTAAGAACATGAATAGTTGCATGTTGCGGTATAAAACGGTTGAACACATGGTTTATAAATTTTGTGTACGGAGAAACAATAAAGAAAAAAAATTGCTTATGAGCATGAATAAATGAATCGATCGGAGCGAGAGTTTGTAAATAATGGCGCGTTGCCATGAGCATTGAGGCATTGAGCAGGCCATGAGTATCGAAGTTTTAATTGGGCCAGGAAAAGATGGGCCGTCATATCAAAACTTCCGCGGAAGCTTTTATGACTCGTATGTTACCGTTCCCCCATGGGTTGTAAATTGGTAATCAATCAATCAGTGGCGCTGCGTGGATCACTTTGACTTTTGGGGTGTTTGTTTTTTCAGTCCTCCTAAAATTCATATCGAATACTTAGATACTAATTAAGAGTATTAAATATAAACTAATTACAAACTAATTGCATAGATGGAGACTAATTTGCGAGATGAATCTATTAAGCCTAATTAGTCCATGATTTGACAATGTGATGCTACAGTAAACATGTGCTAATGATGAATTAATTAGGCTTAATAGATTCGTCTCGTGAATTAGCCTCCATCTGTGTAATTAGTTTTATAATTAACTCATGTTTAGTTCTCCTAATTAGCCTCCAAATATTCGATGTGACATGAATTTTAGTCCGGACTAAGGGGGTGTTTGAATACACGTGCTAAACTTTAGCAGTGTCACATCACATGTTCGGATGCTAATTATAAGGACTAAACATGAGCTAATTATAAAACTAATTGCACAGATGGAGTCTAATTCGCTAGACGAATCTATTAAGCCTAAATAATTCATCATTAGCAAGTCAAATCATGGACTAATTAGGCTTAATAGATTCGTCTCGCGAATTAGACTCCATCTGGGCAATTAGTTTTATAATTAGTCTATATTTAATACTCCTAATTAGTATCAAACATCCGATGTGAAGGGTGCTAAACTTTAGCACACTGCATCCAAACAGGCCCTAAATATCCAAACACCCCCCTTGACAGTCTCACCTCAACTGCTGTGCATGGGATGGTGACGAGTGATGGAAGGGCCAACCAAAATGACCTCTCATCTCAGTTAGTTACCAGGTCCACTCTTACCGGTTGACTGCGACTTACTCCTGCCAAAGGAGAGGAAGAAAGGGAGTCCGTTCGCTTACCAGAAATGCAGAGATGATCTCGACTCTCAAAACGGCAGCGCCCCTGCTCATCACATCGGATGCCAACGTGACGATAAGCATCTGGCCCCCGGTTTCGGTGAAATGGCGACGCCGCGACGGTGGAGAGTCGGAGACCAGTCTCCTGATGGGTGATGGGTCGCGCCGCTGGCCTACAAGATTCAGAAAATCCAGTAGCACGGCTAAAAGCGACATGCCCCAAACCCTCTACCCCGGCCAGCTTGCTTCCGGAATGATGGCCTGCGTGCCTTTTCCGGCTGATCGCGACGACGCTTCCATTCAGGCAGGTACCCTTCTCCGTGCGTAACCCGACGCAGAAACATGGCGGAAAAATCAGTGCGCGTCCGTACATGACGCGTCTCAAAATGTGCCGCCGGCCCGCGGGGTGCTGCACAGTGCGGCAGACGGCAGCGTCCGGCCGGCACGGCGGGGTTGGGGCTCGCCGCTGGCACGTGTCGCCGCGGGCGGCGGCTTGGGGGAGAGGATCGCGGACGCAACGGAGAAAAGGAGCGGAAGGAACCTGCCCGCGCTAACTGCTGCGGAAAGCGGCCGACCCACATGCCCGATGCGGGGAGCCCCCGTCCCCGTGTTAGCCGTGCGCGCGCGTGCGTGGGTGGTGGAACTGGAAACCCGGGCCGGCGGGCGGCGCCAACCAACCCCACCGCGCACGCCACGCATCCCCCGCCGCGTCACGTCCATGACGCCGGCCACGACGGTGCTACTACTGCTACTGCCTACTGGTGAGCGACGCACGGAAAGGCGGCGGCCGAACGCCCGGAACCGGCGGCCGGCCGGTCAGTCAGTCGCCGCGGAGGAAAGGCGCGGTCAAAACCGGATGAGACAGGTAGATAGGGCTTGGACGATGCGACCGGCGAGTGGTGGTGCGGTGCGGACTGGGACGAAAGAAAGGGAAAGGAAACACCCCGTGCCTGCCGCCGTCTCGTCTCGGCTCGTGGGGGGCGGAGAGCGACGCCGGCCGCCCGCGCACTCGGCGGCAGTGCGGCGCGGCGCGGAGTGCAGGTGCGCTGCAGCTGCAGAGAGCTGCTTCGCTCCGCGCCGGAGTCCGGCCCGTTGCTCGCTCGCTGACTGACGAATAACCGCCCGCGCCGCGGTGCCGCGTGTTGTGCCTGCGCTCCCCTCCCCTTTCTCTCCCACCTGTCTCCGCAATAAAAATAGCAGGCCACGCCCCAGTGCTCTCGGGCTCTCGGCTCTCGCCTCCCTCGCCCGCCCGCTCGCACGCACGCACGCTCCCCCCACCCGCACCCATCCGCCTGCCTGCGCGTGCCGTCCTCCCCTCCCCCTCCCCCCGACGCTCGGTGCCTTCCCCTCTCCGCTTCCCCCAGATCTGCGGCGGCGCCGGCCGGCCGGTCGGTCGACGCAGCGCGTCCCGGTGCCGGTGGGTGCTGCTCCCCCCTTCACCACGCTCTTCCGATGTCCGGTGGCATTCGACCGCAGCTCATGCTGTTTCTCTCTCCTTTTGCGCGTGCAGTTGGGCTGGGCGGCGGCGGATCCTGCTCTCGGTTGCTGGCTGGGTGATGAGAGCTTAGGCGGCCGGCGCACCACCGCACCGGCGCACCACCTGTTGCTTCCGAGTCCGAGGTACGGGCCGCAGCGAATTTCGTTCCTTCCCTGGCTTATCGGATTCCCGCCGATCTGCCGCGGTCGCGCCGCTCGCTTGCTCGAGGGTTCAATTTTGCTCGGTGAGCGCGCGATTGATGAGGTGGTTGCTGGAACAAGGGTGAAGGGCCGCATGGGGCATCGAAAGCCGAGCTCCTCTTTCTTTGTGTTGCTTGGCTCCACCGAGACGATCTTAGCTACTACAGTTGTTCCGTGGCGAGTCAATTGTTCAACCCAGCTTTGGCTTGGGATTATTCTGCTGGCTGGCTTCGGAATTCGCGCTCCAGCAACGTTGGAGATGGGTTGTGGCCTTGTGGGTGCCTCAGTTGTGGTCGAATGCATGTTCTCGCGATACCACATGTGCCTGGTGCTTCAAACAGAAACTAAACTAGATATGTTACAAGCTCTTTGCTGCTTTGGTTTACTTTTGAGTTAGTCTTAAGATGTTGACAGGGATGTGGGATCAACGATGGGAAATTTGCCTGACATGGTCAAATTCTCGAGTAGAAAAGTCTAACGACTCATCTCACATAAATCAATAAAGCTCGGCAATAATCCAGTCGATATCGTCACTGGATCAATGTTGACTTTGATCATAATAATACACACTATCTACATACAAGAAACTTACTGAACTTCACTTGGTTGATCACTAAGTCCCACCTGGGTTTGTCCTATGTGTAGTATGAAGGAAGTTGCTGATACTTTGTCCATCTTTTGATTTCTCATAAGTTCATCTTCTCTCGTTTACTGACATGTGTTCCTTGCTAGAAAATGGCGATGATGGTGGATCCCCCCAATGGCATGGGAAACCAAGGGAAGCATTACTACACCATGTGGCAAACACTATTTGAGATTGACACCAAGTACGTGCCAATCAAGCCCATTGGAAGAGGAGCTTACGGAATAGTTTGCTCGTCTATAAACCGTGAGACGAATGAGAAGGTTGCAATAAAAAAGATAAACAATGTCTTTGACAACCGTGTGGATGCGCTAAGGACACTGCGGGAGCTGAAACTCCTTCGGCACTTAAGGCATGAGAATGTTATTGCTCTGAAGGATATAATGATGCCGGTGCATAGAAGGAGCTTCAAGGATGTTTACTTGGTTTATGAGCTCATGGACACTGATCTGCATCAAATAATTAAGTCATCTCAACCACTTTCCAATGACCACTGCCAGTACTTCCTTTTTCAGGTAAGTTTTGGATCTATTGCCAATCCTTGCTCTTGTTCATTTATCGAAGATTCCAGCATAAACACAAGAATATTTTGCCACCTTGATGTAAGACGTTTGTCACAAAAGGCAGCCACTTAGTAACCCAATACTTGCACTTGTTCGTTTGCACCTTAGGCTCTATCTGGTTGCCATGGTTAGGAATTGCTGGCCTATCATTATAATCAGAATAGGGTTGAGAATTGAGAATTTTTCAGTCTTGCCATAAGCCATGCTAGTCATAATTGGTATACACAATCCACCTATTGTTGTGGTTGGCAAGATCCTGTTTAATTTAATTATTCTGTTTGACTAGTCTAGCTAAAGCAGATCTGTGGTGATACAGTATTGGTTTTGTTAGTTTGGTACAAGTCTGCAACCACTTCATGGATCAAGCATCTTTTCGTCGATGTACTTTGCCTGATATGGGGTTATTCTTGTTGAGTTCAACTCGTTAGGTTGGCACATTTGGGCAAACTTAATCTGGTCATGGGAATCTGTTGCATCCTCCATTTCTCTTTCTGGTTAAAGTGCGGTTAGTCACATTTGCTTTTCAGCATGAGGTTTTTATGGTCCTTGGAAAGGTACCAAGAGATACTTCCCAAGTTATAATTGGTGGTATCTCTTTGTACCTTTCCAGGGATGGTAAAAAGGCTCTATCAACTCAGTTATGACTCATTTGGTTGGTTAGCTTTCCTGGAATCAGAAAAAGGCACGAGTGGATCTATATCCATTTGAAAAGCACAGCTTTTGGAATACTTTTTACTTTGGAATATGGTAAACTGTTGGCTTGTTTGGGATTTCCAAAATTCTATTATTTCTTAGTAGCTTGTCTTCCTTGTGCATAAAAATGCACATCATTAGAAGTTTGGACCCACAACTTAGCATACATGTACATTTAAAAGTCTCGAGTCAACATCTATTTATGTTTCATGAACATAAATCATCTTGGAAGTTTGGCTCCAGTTGAACAGGGCAGTATCTGAAACTGTGCTGTTGGATGGATAAATAGACTATACTGTCTAAACATGATAGATCATATGGGCAAATATAGGATAATTTCTAGGTTTCAAACTAAACACAGAGCTCGGGGGAGTGGTTAAAGGAAGAAATGATTTCTTAACAATCCAAACAAGTTGTTTTCTGGGGACAAGGACAACGTGGTCTACACATATCACGAGAGATCTGGAAATAATATTGGTTAGTTGGTGTTGGTTGGGAATGTGTTTGGCAGGCTATTGTTTTTCCTCTGAAGTAGCATGTTTGTTATTCAAAATGTAAACTTTAGCATGGCTAGTGGAATCTTCAATTACTGCTCCCAGATATTGTGTTTGCGTAGGAATTGTTTTTATTGGAAATGATTCAATACATGACAAATAGATTTTCACGAGCCTATAGCCTTATAGATTTTCTATAGGTTAATTGTAACTTAAGCATCTTAAGGTGTACCACAAAACTCACTTTTCACTATGTTTTTTTTCCAGATTTTAAAGTTTGTTGCTGTGAGGTCTTCCTGAAGTATTGAATTATATTTTAGTTTCTGGATTATTCTTTGTCAATCAACTAATATATAAATTGGCACCTTTCTTCTAATATCTAAACTGCCACCTTTCTTCTTCATTGTAGCTGCTCCGAGGCATGAAGTACCTTCATTCAGCTGGGATACTCCATAGAGACCTGAAGCCAGGGAACCTCCTGGTTAATGCAAACTGTGATCTGAAGATATGTGATTTTGGACTTGCCCGCACAAACAACACTAAGGGTCAGTTCATGACAGAATATGTTGTGACCCGCTGGTACAGGGCCCCTGAGCTGCTGCTCTGCTGTGACAACTATGGAACATCAATAGATGTATGGTCTGTTGGCTGCATATTTGCAGAGCTACTTGGACGCAAGCCAATTTTTCCAGGAACTGAGTGCCTCAATCAGCTTAAGCTCATAGTAAATGTTCTTGGCACCATGAGTGAGGCTGACCTTGAGTTCATTGACAACCCGAAAGCCCGCAAGTACATTAAGTCCCTTCCATACACCCCAGGCATTCCCCTCACCAGCATGTACCCACAAGCACATCCTCTTGCCATCGATCTGTTGCAGAAGATGCTAGTCTTTGATCCCTCCAAAAGAATTAGTGTCACCGAGGCTCTGGAGCACCCTTACATGTCTCCACTGTATGATCCAAGCGCAAACCCTCCTGCTCAAGTACCCATCGATCTCGACATAGATGAAAACCTTGGTGTAGACATGATCCGCGAAATGATGTGGCAGGAGATGATCCACTACCACCCTGAGGTTGTGACGGGGATGAGCATGTGACAGGCAGCAATGAACGTGTGGCAAATATCTGCTATATTAGGATCGTCACATGTTCACGTTTTGTATGAGCTTACTGCGATTACAGCACCTATCAAGTTATCACTATATGTATCAGACTGCTGTCAGGTGACCTCTTGTGTAAATATGTGCTCAATAAGATGTGTGGGGGGTTTTCTTGTTTCTGTAGTACATGGACCACGTTGTTGTATGAGTATGTGAAGTGGAACTCGGTATTAAGACTTTGTAATTTTAGACTCTGATCTGCTGTATCGTAATTTTAGACTCTGATCTGCTGTATGGAAATCTGAAGGCCTTGGTTCCAGCTATTTAGTTTCTGAGGTGTGCACGAGTACAATTCCTGTTCTATTTGTTCACATTTTTTTAGGGCAGTAGAATTGCATTTTCGGTATTATTTGTCTGGCTCCTTTTGATTGGCACTGCAGTGATGTGTGCTGTGAAATTAAGTCCCTTTTGTTTTTTTGCAAAGTTAGTTTGAAGCTCAAATGCCAGAAAGAGATAATTGAGTTCTACTGAAGAACGATGTATCATGAAATGAGGGATGAGGTACACGACGGCATGCTGAAATAAAGCATATAAAATTAGTGCTGTCTCACACAAGCGGAATATCCCTTGGAGGTGCAGGAGATACACATGAAGTGATGAAACCCTTGATCATCCACGTTTATTGATGAACTGATGGCGGTATGTGTGGGCAGGTTGAGGTGGTTGTTTGGACGCAGCAATCATCTTCTTCTGATGGAATTTTCTTTAGAATGTCGACCCGTTGAAGCCAAAGTTGTGTCGCTGTAGCACATAGGAATTTAAGGCTTATGAGTACAGATCGTAAAGTTGCAATACTGGAATACTATCGAGTATCATAGACAAATTCAAACGGTTGGAAGGGAAGCGAGCGAACACGGTTGATCTGAGCTGAAGCATAAGATTGCGCGTAGTACCTGCACATCATCGAATTTGATGTAGAATCTGGACTTGCTGACCGAGAGCTTGGTCTCCAGTATCTCAGCAACGGCCGCGCTCAGCTTGCCGTTGACGCCGGGGCCGATCCCGCCGATGGAGACGAGCTCACCGTACGCCGTTGGCTCTTCGCTCGCCGCGAATGACATGGGCACCGACCCGTTTATGGACACCATGACGTACTGCAGCAAATTGAACTCTTAAGTTTATCGGTAGCAGCTGATTGAAATGCATGGTCAAGTGCCGGAGCTAGGTAAGATGCTGCGAAGCCTAATAAGCAGTTAAAGAGGCATAGCGTCGAACAGGCAGGGTGCATTACGGATTCGGGCTTGCCGATGATCCTGGCGACTGCCTTGGAGCAGTCCTTGAGGATGTCGGCGGCGACGACGGCGTCCACCGGCACGTTGGTGCTCAGGATCAGCGTCGGCATCCTGCTGCTGCGGTGCGCCTCGCTTCTGCTCCGTGGCTCGGCTCCGCCCCCTCCTCCCCTGCGTTGCGCTGCGCTCGTGGATAGGAGGAAGCAGGCGAGCGGGTGGAGGACGAGAGGGGGCTAGAGAGGGAGCCAGGGAGGCCCACGCGTACGGACAGAAGGGAGGGACATGGGCTCAGAGAGCCTCAGGGCAGTCCCAATAGGAGAAACCAACCTAGTTTCCATAGTTTATGATATTGTATCAAGAAATCATCCTTCACAATGCAACTTTTTTTATCTAGAGTCTAAATAAAAATCCAACCAATCATTCTCCCTTCTAGTACCAGATCCTCTGTGCATCATATAAAGGAGCTCGAGTGATGGGTAGCAGCGGTGCAAGCGCAAAGGATCCTGCAGTAATTAAGAAGAAACTACTTGGGTCTCCCCAATGCAGAATCGCTGGTTTCTTGGCTCATTGGTGCGCGTGAGGACTTGGTTTCCTCTCTAAGAAATGGTTTCTCTCTCTCTCCATAATAAATCTACTGCCACATCAGCAAATTGCTTAGTTGGCATGACAATTAAGAGGGATAGAAACTATCATCAATGTCCCATTGGGACTGCCCTCACAGAGGCACTTGTTCGCGCAGCTTGGGCCGCAATACGAGGGTGGGTGGGCCGGAGGAAGTTGGGGACTCGAACATAGGAATTTGAGATGCCAGCCCAGCCCGAATTGATCACAAAAGTTCGCAAAACTTGTTTCGGTTCACAAAACTTGTTTGTTTTTAGCTAGAGGTTTTTCTGTCATTTCTTTTGAGCATTGTCCTTAAGAGAGCATCACATCTTTTTGACTCGTAATTCGGTGGCTTCTCAGACTATTGTGTGGTGAGAGGAACCACCTGATTTCATTGGTGCCTAGTAAAAGCCGTGTTTGTTTCGACGGTTGCTACACTAGCGATTATCACGGCCGCGCGGTGCCGTATCGCGACGATTTTTCTGTGGCGGCGGTTTCGCGGTACGCAGTTCAAATTCAACCGCGGAGCTGAAGCGCGGTGCGCATACGCGCGGCAGCCGCGCCCCGTTTGGCGCGATTCGGCACGGTTTTTTTTTCAAGAATACGCAGGAGAGCTGCATATCTTTGTATTAAGAAGAAGAGAATAGTTCAAATTACAACGCGGGCCTCCCGGGCACACGCACACGGTTCAGTTTTTTAGTATTACATTTTGGAAACAAACAACCGGAGGGCTGTGGTCTTGACACGTTACTGACGTTGAGCTTCCACTGGTGCCGGCCAGCCTATGATGGATAGCTGCTTAGCGCCTGCGCAAGACCATAGCAGCGCCTCCTCCAAAATACTCTGCACCAGCTGTGTCGGTTGCTTGAATGAGCTTCTGGTGAACACCCGATCATTTCGTTCCTTCCATAATTTCCAAGAAGTTAGCATAAAGATAGAGTCCAAGCCTTGCCTCAGCCGAGCATTCGTTGCCTCTCGTTTGTGGATCCACCAGTCCATGATTCCCATTCCATCGTTAGGTGCATGATTCGGCACGGTGGGCTGCCGCACCGCGAAAATAAGCGGCTCCAAACGGCGCGGAAGTATTCTAGAGCGAACCAGCAAAAATCTGCAACAAAACGGGAGAAACAGATTGGAGCTGGACTCCACCATCTCTAGTTTATGTTTATCAGGAACACACCCACCAGGCCACCACCACACAGCCGTACTCTAGCGCAAAAGCTCCATCAAGATCATGGAGTTAAAGGAGGACACTGCGAGATAGGCTTCGGTTCCATGACAACGGTCAGATGTTCAGGAAAGATGCTCCACAGATACTTCAGGGTTCAGAGTGTTATGCTGATTCGGTCTCTGTGGTGCAAGTAGAGTGATCATCTCCGCTTTTAGTTTTGCACTAAAGCTTCAAGCCTATCAAAGCTTGGCTCTTTTCGTTAATCTTGTTACTTTTCTTGGGTCCCAATTTGTAGGAGCAAGTTGCATCTGAAGATTCATACGCGCCAAGGCCAAGCATTCACCTTCAGTGCATGCATTGCGCACACCAGCCGCAAAAAGGCCTGAAAATAAGCCCCTATTGGTTGTGATTTGTGAATGGTCGCGGCACCACAGCCTCCGGATTGGCGGAAGTTCCTAGCCGATGAATGCCACAGAGGTGCGAGGGCTGAGGGGCAGTCGTTGCTCTAGGAGCACGACACGGCGCAGCAACGACGACGTACGGCTCCACGCGGACGGCGCCGCGGACATCCTGCTTCTGCGCGCGCGGCATCTTGCGGGGGCGAAGGTGGTCGTACGGAATCGGCGTGGCCGGTGGTGAGGAGAGATGTCCGAGGAGCGTCGATTGGTGCTTCTAGCCTTCTGGGGTCCACGGCGGCGGGCACAGCCGGGCCGGTGGCGGTCCTGTCTCCGTCTGCAGCAGAACGCTCGCCGATGGCTTGGGGGACTCCAGGCGGAGGACGGGATGGCGTAGTTGCGCCGACAATGTTAACCGGCCGCCCGCCGGCGAGTGGCAGGCTGGCAGCCCGACCCAGGGGGTGGACGGTAAATGAAATACCGTCCACCCCTTGTTCTATGACAGCCGTCGGATCGGACATCTGCGGCCATGATCGCGGCGCATATTGACAAACGGGGACCCTTCTCTTCTTCCTCGCGTGCTCGAGGCTCCGCTTGACCGGTCGCCGTCCCCCTCGCCGATTCCGGTCGCGTGGGTAGAGGCCGTGAGAGCTCGCGGCGGCGGCGGCGGAACTGAGGCCGCGCCCCCGGATGCCAAGGTCAGACGCTCCCGGTTGTGGCCTGGCCGGTGAAGCCCCTGACGTCAATGGTGGGTTATGTCCTTGCAGTTGCAGGTCGGATATGCTGGCCATCAGTTCCTCTGCAGATCAAGGCAGGAAAAAACGGGGCGAGAAAGACTTCGATTCCATCCATGACAGCGAGATGATGAATACTGCGGAGCAGTGGTATGCGAGTGCTATGCTGAGTCGGTCTATCCGGTGCAAGTTCAGCAACATCGATCATCTGAATTTTTTAAGCAAGTACATCGATCATCTTCGTTTTCAGTTTTGCCCTACAGCTTGCTACAGATCGGAGCTTGGCACTTTCGTTACTCTCCTTGTTTCCATTTGGACCCAACTTGTAGGTGAAGAGCAGGCTTTACCATCTGTTCCAGCAAGTTTCAGCAACTTCAGTCCCATTGCTTGTGACAGCCGATTTTTGGATTCAGAGTTTCCTTGCTTTAGTGGTCAACAAATGTGACGTTCGAGCTTCAGGGTCATCCAAACAACAACGCTTGCTGTACTCCAAGCGCAAATTGTTCGTGATAACGTTATTCATCTGTACTAGTCCAAGCAGATTCATACACTAAGGCCAAGCATTCACCTTCACTTCACCTACGGTCCCACCATGAGCGCATTGCTGACACCAGTCGCAAAAAGGCCTGAAAACAAGCCTTTGTTTTTGCTGTGAATGGTCGGGGCACCACAGCCTCCTGATTGGGGAGAGCTCCACGCCGATGAACGGCACCGAGGTGCGAGGGGTCAGTTGCTGGCCGGCCGGGGCCGTATGCGGACAGGAGAGGAGCACGACGGCTCCACGGGCACATCCTGCTCCTGCGCGCGCGGCATCTTGCGCCGCAGCGAGAACAATAGCACATGTATAGAAAAGTTGGACATACACATTATTTATTTATCGGTTCACGTTATATGAACTTCAATTTAAATTTGCAATGCAAGAAATCAGAACTCTTATCTTGAAATAGTCTACCACATTCGCTGCACAGAATACACATAGTGACAGACCCAGACATGATAAAATATGAACAATATGTTAACAGACAAGAAAAGAACAGGAACAATATGCCAACATGAGTATCTTGTTTCTGAAACAAGCCTCTGTCAAAAATATTAGAACATCCCTTCTCCATCAGAACAGTAGCACCAAAACCAAATATGCCACCAGTTACGAAACAAAAGGTTATAAAGAAGAAATCCAGTAATGAGTTTTGATGACAAGCATTGGAATGAAAACTATCTTCTTTGTCTGCTGACTACATCACAACCAAAGTTGATGTATCACACAGTTCCCTCTGCCACCAACATCTGTTCTTTATTTTCTCAACAATAAGAAAACAAAAAAGCATCATTCCAATAAGAGCTTTGTTACAGCACACTAAGCTTTACGGCTGGCCACACTTGGTGACCGGTACCCTGCTTTAGTGGGCTTTCCCCAGGGAGAAACTGAAGGCCTGCCTCCTTTGGTACGTCCCTCACCTCCACCATGGGGATGATCCACAGGATTCATAGCAACACCACGGACAACAGGGCGCCTGCCTAACCACCGGCTATGCCCTGCTTTTCTTAGCTTGCGCGTACCATGGCTTGGATTAGAGACTATACCAATTGTAGCACGGCATTTTGAATCCACAATCTTCTCAGCACCTGAAGGAAGGCGCAGAACACACTGTGCACCTGGCTCCTGGACTACCTTAGCATATGTACCTGCTGCTCGAACCATCTTCCCACCCTGACCAGGACGACATTCAATATCATGCACCCATGTTCCAATTCGTGCATTGGCTAATGGTATGCAATTTCCGACCTTTGAGTTGAGGTCAATTATATCATACTGATTAGCTGAGGAACTTGGTGAAGAGGCTGAACTCTTAGAAGGTTTGGAGGAATCATAGTTCATCACTGTACTACCTGGCAGGCATTGGTGACTGGCCAATACATAGGATACTGGCACACAATCAACCTTTCCCTTTGGCCCTTTACTCGTACCAACAGACTTTGCTGCCAAGCTACTGAAGCGGTTAGCTTGTGTCAGAAGCAAAGGTTTCTTCTTCAGATCATTCTGCCAAGAGAGAGCAGCTTGACGCTTCATTCTCTGTGCCCAAAGCACATCATCTGTTGTCCATTTCTGAATCTCAGAAAGAGAAAATGTCTGTTTTCCTTCTTCATTTCCTCTGACTTGAGTGAAGAAAGCAGGCTTGGCACCAGCTAGAGCTATCCTAGGTAAGCTCAATGATGGACCAGAGTTAACAGAAGGAATATCTCCATTGCCCAGAGAAGAGTACAGTGCAGAAGCAGCTTCCTTTCCTTTATGCTCTCTACCAGACAATGCCGCAAGGGAAAACCGACTGGAGACATCTGCCGTGGTAGATCCTGGGGTGTGAGAGTTGGTACTGAGCTCTTGTGGAATCTTGCGGCGGCGGAAATGTACCCCTTGGACCCATCGAACCAGAGCAATGCTAGAGGAGCGATTCGGGTCATACTCAATCCGCTCGACAATGCCCAGGGAAGAGGTGCCCCGCTTCACATCGACTTTCCTCTGCAACCTCTTGGCCCCTCCTCCACGGTGGAAAGAGGTGATGCGCCCGGACGAGTTCCTACCCGCAGTCTTCGACGAGCTCAGAGTTAGACGCTTCAGCGCCCCCACCTTGGCCCGATCTCTCATGAGCGAGATAGCGGATTGGCGTGCCATCTTGCTGACAGGGGTGGAGTGTAGCAGGAACGAGTTAAGACTCTCCGAAGCGTGCAATCGGGCTCTCCTGCAACATTCAAAAACCAAAGACTAATTACAGGTATATCTAGATGAAGCATTATATCACCACTTTTCTCATCGGCATGACGACAATAATTCAGCAGAAAATATATTGCAAAATCCATTGCCGCTTGCCCTAAAGTCGCCTGGAAATGGAAAAGGAAACTACTAAACAACCAGAGCCAAAGGCACCCAAGTATCATCAACAGGCACGCGCCAAGCAGTTGGTAGCCAGATGAGGCAAATCAACCGAGCAAAACCTAAGCGCCCACGCCAAGTCCTAACCGCGCCAAGCCCCAACCCACGAACTATCTCAATATTAGCCTAACTCAAGAATTCCAGCTACGTGGATCCAAGACTATCCTGACAAGACTATCCAAGTACAATTCGACTTGGGAATCCAACTCGTATCTGGCCTAAAAATCCGATCTTTTTACACAATCTCACCCTGGATCAGACGTGCTAACTAAACAAGCTAAAGCTCCAACGAATCCATCCAGCCTAGTTGAAATGTAGACGAGGAGGAAACAAGACGAACCACTAACCAGGCACCGGCGGGGACAGGGCGGTGTCCAGTTCAGTCCCCGCAGGTGGGGAAGGGAAGATCCGTCCGACGGTCACGGCAGGCCTCGTGCGCTGAGGCGAGAGAATCCCAGGAGCCGGCGGCGCGCGGCGGCAGGGCGGGGCAGGAGGTTAGTCGCCTCCCGGCGCCCGGCGGCGGCGGCGGCGGCGGCTGCGAGTGCCGACGGGGAAGGAAGGATGGAGCCACGGCGCCTGCCGGTGCTCTGGTTTTCGAGAGAGAAGGGAGCCGGGCCGCACGCTGAGCGGGCGCGTGCTGGGCCGCATGCTGAGCGAAGCATACCGGCCCACAGAAATGGGCCTGCCGCAAAAAAAAATCCTGGGCCGGGGGAGAACGTTCAATTGCCATGCTGCTTCCTGGATGCTTCGCCGAGTCCAGACGACCGTTGTTGGCCGCCGCCGCCGCCGCCGCCGCTGCCGAGGAAGGTAGGTTAAATGAACCAGGACGGAATTTGATAATTTAGGGGAGGGTGACGCCAGCCGACGACCACCCAACAACAGCAGCACGGTCGCCGTCGCCGCCGTACCCCGTCGTCTTCCGGTTACTTCTAAGCTCTAATAAAGCGGGCATGTTTGCTTGAGCCCCGAAATCGCCATCACGGCAGGCCGGCGTCCTGCTCCACTTCCCCGGGGAGTGCCCGACTGTCCGTCTAGCGACCTCAGCAGCACACTGAACTTTAGAGGCAGTTTCGAAAGACTTGTCCTAAACATGATTTCACCGGTAAATCCAAAACTGGTGGCTTCAAATTCTTGCTTTCTTTTCTCCGTTTGCGAATGATTTTCAGATTACATTATCTTGGTTTAAGCAAAACATGTAAAAACCGGATCTGGTAGACAAGCTCCGTTTTCCATCCAGTCTTGCTGCGTTCTTGCATGCAGATGCACGGTTCCTGCCCGTGATACTGTAACGCAATGCACAGCAGCTGGGAGCCCGTGATCCTAGTGGAGGCCCGCACTGTCAGAACAAAGTGTTGCAGTTGCTCCTCCCCGGACCCCGGGTCACACGTGACCTGGAGCGGTAGGTCACACGGCTGTGCCCTGTGGGGGCTCCTCACACGTGTACCTGGGCGAGGAGCTCAAGTCCGCAACGTGACAAGGCGCCCTCGCGTCAAGACACGCACGACGACTCCCTTCTGGTAGGTCTGGTGGTGCTGGAAGAGAGGGGGAAGCCGGGAAGCAATGGGCGCTGCGTGCGGGGCCCACGGGAAGAGCGACAGTGACAGGTTGACAGCGAGGTTCGTCTCTTCCGCGGACTCCCCCCACTCCACTCCACCTCTGATGAAGCCTCCTTTTCTTTTTCTTCCCCTTCCATTCGCTAAAACCCTTCCTGTTCCTCGTAATAGTAGCAGTAATTCACCAACAAATCTTTTTTTCCGTTCTCGTTTTCATCGACGAATCCAAGCAGAAACGTCTCGCCGCTGCCGGCCGGCCGCCGAATTCCGTTTGCCCATGCCTTTTACCAGCTCTGTTTCCTCCGCCCCAATTCGGGTCCAGTTCCAGCCCAGCTAATCAACTCCAACAACGCCTCAGCTGTCCCTCCCTGTTCTGTTCTTCATTTCTTGCCCAAATCGCCACACCACGAGCACCACCTGAACCCAAGCGTGGGCAGCTCGATTACTTTCCGAGTTCGCCCGTTCTTCGAGGTTGGTGCGCTGGTGGTGGGGAGTGGGGATGCACTGAGATGATGCCACTTTGATTAGCAACAAACAACCCGCTGTTTCTTCTCGGAATCCTTAATCATTTCCTCCCCTTTTTCTTTTTCGCTCGGTGATCGCCTTTTCCCGAGATTTTTGCATTTTTATTTGTCGGCGACCATTGGCTCCGTCTCCGAGGCGGCGCCGAGCTCCTGAACCGAGCAGCCGGGCCGATGTGGCGGCAGCGGCAGGCGCTGCTGGTGCTGGCGGTGGCGTTGTGAACAAGAAATTCCTCGGGTTCCACGCGGCGGCACCCTTTGGCGTTTCGGCCCCTTCCTTTCCTCCCTTTTCCGCTGGTTTTTTTCTGGTGGGAGCCTGGGGGGTTTTGCGTGGCTCTCCGGTTGGGTTTAGGACGGACGCCACGGCATCTCTCTCGGCTCTCGCTCGCGGCTCGCCCCTGATTTGTGATTTCCCCCACCTTCCATTCGTCATCTCTGATTGGGTTTCCTTCCCGATTCGTTCCCCCGAGCTGGTGCCTCTGATTCGGTTTTCTGGGAGAAAAGTTGCGATTTTTGGGTGAAGTTTTTTCGGTTTGTTGGATCGAATCGATCCATGGCGTCGTCCTGCATCCCGGCCGGCCTCCGGCTGGACCTGGAGATGGTCAAGGCGGCGGGCGCGGCGGCGGCGGCGCCGCGCCCGGCGCACTCCGCGGCGGCGTCCTCCACGCTCTCGGAGGCGTCCAACGCGTCCTCCTCCTCGGCGACGTCGTCGGTCGCCTCGCTGTCGCTCAAGCGCCCGCGCACGCCGCGGAAGCGCCCCAACCAGACGTACAACGAGGCGGCGGCGCTGCTCGCCTCCATGTATCCCTCCGTCTTCCCCGCCGCCATGGGGCCCGAGGCGGCGCCGCCCCGCCTCCTCGGCCTCGCCTCCGCCCTCGCCGACGACCCCGGCTGCTCCGACCTCCTCCCGCCGTTCCCCGTCCTCGACCAGGCCGCGTTCCTCCTCCGCGACCTGCCGCCGCCGCAGACACCGCCGATGCCGATGCCGATGAGCCCCGTCCCCGCCAAGAGCTGCCCGTCGCCGGCCGGCGTGAGCAGCGTCTTCAGCGAGTTTCGCGACCCGGCGCCGTCCCCCGCGACCCCCGACGCCGCGGCGGCGGACGAGCCCGGGGAGCTCGACTTCGACGACGATGACAGCTTCGACGCTGATTCCATTCTGTGTGGCGTTGATGAGAGCGCGGCGGAGGGCATTGACGGCATCATGGGCAAGCTATCCATGGAAAACAATGCAGCAGCAGCTTCCAGCACCAACTCCAACATGCCCAGTTCCAAGATACACCCATACCTCAGGAACCTCATGTTGCTGGGGCTCAGCTTCAGGCATGATCAGCGCAGCATCAACCAAGCGCTAAAGCGGCATAATGTCAATCCTGAATGGTGGATGTGCCCGGCCATACCAGTGAAAGACATTGCCCCGCCGCCACCACCACCACCATTGGTGGCAAAACCAACAGTTTTGGAGAAGAAGAAGAGTAAGAAGAAGTTATTGGATTCCTTATATAAGGATGTGGCCACTGAGCATTGCAAGAAAGAAGAGGAATGGACTCCTGACTTTGCCAATGGTGGTACTGGAGTTTTGGCATTGCCAAAGACAGGATTGGGGCTGAGGTTGAACACTGAGCGGGTGCTCAAGGCATGGTGCGGCAGAGGCTCAGTGTTCGCTGACCGCAATGCATCTGACCTACCATTGTCTTCTGCTCATGTGGTGGTAAGTATTCCTAGCTTCTTTAGATAAAATGATCTTTATTACAGTTCAAGACAAAAATGGCTGGAGTTGTTTGAAACCTGCATTATGTTTGTTATCCATATCATCTGATAAAGAGAATTTGTTTCGTATCAGTAGAAGATTAGATCATCTGCGGTTTTCATACCATCAATGATTGAAAATCCTGACCTGAGTCCATCTACATTTCTAGTCAGTAGAGAGTCTCTTACAAGAAAATTTTTCTGTCCGTGAAATATGTAAATATGGCCATTACAAAACACCAGGATTTAGCCTCCCTCAATACTTGATCATACCAGGTGAATGCAACAGGAGAAGAAATTCCAAATGGACCTTTTCTTCCAGTTGACTCTTCATACCACATTTAGCTCTTATTTGCAGTTTCTAATTTTATGGAAGGAGCAGAAGAATATTCATTGTGGAAATTTCAAATAGAACTATTGAAATAAATGTTGTTCACTGCTCCACTGCTTCATTTGAGTCCTCATATAGTACATTCACCCATTAGTATGGAATTCTGAAGTAATTGCTCTATTTCCGTATTTCTGGATTCTTAAGTTGGCGTTCAGAGACAGAAAACTGAATGAAGGATGATTAAACCAACGAGGAAAAAGAAAAGCCGGAGCGAAAAAAGGAAGCATCTTTTCCTTAGCATCGAAACCTAATAAAGGCTCCTTATAATCCCTACCCAGAAAATTGCTCATCCAACAACTAACTTTCAGACATTTATGTTTCATTTCTGGAGATGTTCCTAATTTAAGAAAACTCTCATGTGAGTGACTGAGCTTTCCTAGCAGTTGCTGTTTATTCCTACCATTTTAATGAGCCATAGATGGCTAGACCTACTTTTGCACAATGTACAAGTAGGTACCTTAAGGCATGTATGCATGCCCTGTTTCGTCATCGAAGAGTGGTTGAGCTCCAATTGTTTTCGGATCATAGAAAGAGCTAGTGCAACAAACTCTAACCAACTTGATCTTTCTCAAATGAGTGAATGACCCTATTAAAATGGCAAAAATATTGGAGCAGTTGTGCTTTTAAGAAAACACGAATTCAGATTCATGAGTCTCTTTCTAGTTTCTAGGAGCATCAAATGTCTTAGGTTATTGATAAAGTGTCCAATTGTACTGCCAGATGGTATATGAATATGACTCTACCCTATCCCAACTTGCTGTTGCAAATAGTATACGAACCCAGTATTGTTCCATGTAAAAGGAAAATTGTTATTATTGATGATGTGTGTTACATCAACATGCTGAACAGCTGAAGGCCAGTTACATTACAATACAAACATTCCATTCATCTCTTATGGTCGCTTCTACCTGAAGAACATTCTTCTTACTGACAAGTGTGTAATTTCCATCGCAGGTTAAACATGAAGGCAGTGATATGTTCCCAAAGAATGGTACCAGTGCTGTTATCAGGGAAGGCAACATTCTAAAGATGCAGCGCAAGCAGAAGATGTGCACTCCCCTCCCCTCAAATAAGAATAGCCGGTACTACCGGCCTCGGGTCAATGTAAGCAACAAAAACCTGACTCCTGAGACGATGACGGTTTTCTCTGGCAAAACCACCAAATGTATCACATTTTGGGCAGTTTATGAAGGTTTTCGTGTTTTGGTTTGGCAGGGAAGGTTTGTCAGCAAGGCGCATTTTCTCCAGTTACAGCATCAGCAGCAGCAAGCATCAGAAAAGGAGAGCTAAAGAAGACAAAATCCCGCCCCTAGGGGCATCTCCGGGGTTTCCCTCTCACCCCCCGAGAGAAGCACAAAAACTTCTCCAATTTCATTTCTGCAGTGTTGTAGCGCTGCAGATTGTAGAGATGCCTGTAGAGTGGCTTGTTTCCAGGGGCGATCAAATGGTGGTTTTGCTAGCAACTTCTCCAGCTTCAGATGCTGTTGTAAAAAAGGGCATGGAGTAATATCCCTACCAGCTAATGGAACCGTGTTGTTGGTGCGCTTCTGCAATTCCTGCTGTTTCCTGTTCTTGGAAATTTTGCCACATGACACTCAAAAGGCATCGAAAAAGTGATCTTTGCTGATGAACACTATAATCTCGTGTATATTTGTTGCTAGACACGATTCATTGTTCAGCAAATATACACAAAGTTGCAGTGTCTAACAAGGATCGGTTTTGTCCGGTTCTTTCAGCAAAAGAGCTTGAGCGCTAAGGTGACGCGTTTTGAGGGCCTGTTTAGTTGCCCGGACAACCAAAATCACTGTGCCAGCATTGTAGCGTTTCATTTGTATTTGTGAATTATTGTCCAAATATTGACTAATTAGGCTCAAAAAATTCGTCTCGCAAAGTACAACAAAACTGCAATTAGTTTTTGATTTCGTCTACATTTAATACTCCATGCATGTACCACAAGTTTGATGTGACGGGAAATCTTCTTTTTGCATAGTGTTAAAGTTGGGGTTTTGGGGAAACTAATTGTTTAGTTGCCAAAATTGGGAGTGTCAAAATTACTGTTCCGACACTGTAGCACACTGTAGCGTTTCGTTTGTATTTGTGAATTATTATCCAAACATTGATCAATTAGGCTCAAAAGATTCGTCTCGCAAAGTACAACAAAATTGTGCAATTAGTTTTTAATTTCATCTACATTTAGTACTCCATGCATGTACCGCAAGTTTGATGTGATGGAGAATTTTCTTTTTGCATAGTGTCAAAGTTGGGAGTTGGGGGAGTAAACAAGGGCTAAACAAGGCCTGAGTGCCCGTGGCAAAATTTCCCCAGAAATTTTTCAGAGCTGTCTGTCTGCTGAAATATGTGATGATCTGATTCTGCACCTGTGCATGTGCCGGTTTCGTCATGTGAATTATGAAGAGAGTAATAAGGAGATGAAAAAGTTGTCTGGGAAAATTCCTGATCAGGCCGCCGTGACAGCAATAGAATAGACGCTGATGTCACTACAGAATCAAACCATTCATCAAGGAAGTGGAAGTGTTTTGTTGGTTTACTAGGAATCCAGTTTGTGGAGGGGGTTGGTGTGCTGAAAGCAGATGGCAACAAACAAGGCCTGTTGCAGTTGCTGCATGCACAAGCTATTAGCAGGTTGGATCACCAAATCCCCCATGGCCCCATTCGCTCAATGTTGTTGACAGCACACAGCCGTTCAAGTGCACTTGAGTAAATCTCATGGAACTATAAAGAGCAACAAGTATTTCAACATGTTCTTAACCGAACCAAAATTATTCTGACATCTGTCATCGCAGAAGGTTTTTAGTGGGGCGCGTAATTTTACCGTTCAGAATCATATGCTTTGACCGACATTTAGTATAAAAGTAAATGAATTATGTGCCATAGAATTTATAGATTCGTATTGAAAGCTTTTCTAACGATTATGATTATTTTCAGGAAGACCTACGATTATGGTTATGTAACAGTTAACAAAATATTAGATTTTATCTTTTTTTTTAAAAATGAACAGGAGTATATTTGATGTCGTTAAAGTTAACCTTAACTTAGTTTTTTTATGTTACAAAGTTTGTAAAATAATATTGTCGAGCCGGTATTACTAGTAAATCTTTTTTATACGCAATTTAAATAAATCTGTCTACTAGTAGTATCGTTTCACATCGCTACTACTCATCCCATCTGCACTGCACCGATGCACGATATCATCAGTTACCAGAGTGACCCATGCTACATTTTCTACGCGGAATTAGGACTTAGGAGTAGTGGGCAGTGGCCGTCGTCATCGTCATCGTCATCGGCTCATCGTCTCTTGGTTGCGGTACGGCCGCCGCCTCGCCGGCGTTGGCAGTTGGTGGCGACGGCGACGGCACTGGGGCACGGCACGGCACACCCGTCGAGACGATGAGATAGGTCGGCAGAAAAGCCCTCTAGTAATATAAACGGAGCGCGCTGCCAATACTCCAGACGAACCACGACCCCTAAAAAAGAGGCGCCTTTTTCTTTTCTTTTCCCTTCCGGATCCTCCGCGCGCGCCGCCACGATGGCCGCCCTCCGCCTCCCCGCCCCGCCGGCGGCAAGGTGGGCCCCGCTTCCTTCCCAAGTGTCTGCCCCCGCCGCCGCCGCCGCTACCGCCGTGGCGCGGCGGGTCCGTCCCCCTCGCCGCCTCGTGGCGCTGCGGGCGAAGGGAGAGGAGACGCCGGAGACGCCGGAACCGCCGGTGAGGACGCTGCTGATCGACAACTACGACAGCTACACCTACAACATCTTCCAGGAGCTGTCGGTCGTCAACGGCGGTGAGTTGAACGGAAGTTCCCTCCGTCTCTGCGCCTGTTGCTGCGTCGGCGTGCTCATTGCGCCTTCACGGGCGGGCGGTGGAACTGACGGAAGCCTATGACCATGATCCTCTTAACGCAGTGCCGCCGGTGGTCGTGCGCAACGACGAGTGGACGTGGAAGGACGTCTTCAACCGGGTGTACAAGGACAGGGCCTTCGACAACATCGTCATCTCGCCTGGCCCTGGATCTCCGGCGTGCCCCGGTGACATTGGTGAGCTTACTTCACCTTCAGTTAAGCCGGGATGCGCGAAAGAGGCTGTTTATTCATTACCAAGTGCAACTTACTAATCTGGTGCATGTTTTATTTTTTTTAAGGTGTATGTCTGCGGATACTTTTGGAGTGTGGAGACATACCCATCCTGGGTGTCTGCCTTGGCCACCAGGTGATACCCGTCTTTCCATTGTAGTGTTCCCCATGTGAACTTATTTTTATCAGTCTTGACAAAGAAATTATGCTAGGATCATGCTGTGTTAACTTTACCTGAAATGTCTGTTGTTGTGTTTGATCATTGCAGGCCCTGGGATTCATACATGGTGCTAAGATTGTTCATGCTCCGGAGGCTATACATGGGAGACTCAGGCAAGGCCTTGAACTCTGTTACATGAAAAATAAACCTACAAGGAGTGGTGGTTCTCTGCTCAATTCTAGCTGTTCCTACCTCTGACACATGATTTTGACTTCCCACAGTGAAATTGAGCATGACGGGTGCTACCTCTTTAAATGCGTTCCATCTGGTAGAAACTCCGGATTCAAGGTTAGTACCCCCTGTGCTAATAACCCCATGCCATGTCATTTAGGTTCATAGTTCAGACTTTTCTTGCTGTATGCAATGTGAAGGATCATGTACTTAGTTACTGGTTCTATTTTCAGGTAGTGAGGTATCATTCACTTGTAATAGAAGCAGGTTCTCTACCTGATGATCTTATGCCAATAGCATGGACTGCCTCTCCAAATTTGCTCTCTTACCTTGAAAGTGATCGAACTGATGTTAGTCCCTTCCTGGGATCGTTGGACAACAACTTTATGGCAATCCCTCTAGAACACAGTATCAGTTGTGGGGAACTATCCAACATAAGCAATGACAATGCTAGTGAGTCAGATGGTTCCAGGGTTATAATGGCCATCAGACACTCTAGCAGGCCTCATTATGGAGTGCAGGTATTCTAGTTTCTCCTGTGCAATGATTTCTCCAAGTCCTAGCCAACTGTTCTTACACATGATTGTCTTTTATTCAGTTTCATCCAGAGAGCGTTGCTACTCATTATGGAAGACAGATTTTTCAAAACTTCAAGAAGATGACAAGAGATTTTGGATTGCACTCATCATGGCTTCAGGAAACAAAGGTTCACAGTATTGGTAAACTGGAAAAATCTCAAGTACTATCTGTGGTGAAGTTGTTTGATACAAATCCCCTTTATGCATCATTTTAGTAGACATTTCTGTTGTTCCGCAGGTGAATTCTGCTGGCCAATGTGGTTCTGTCTCCCATGATTTGTTGCATACTGAAAGACTGGAACTCCAGGAGCCTAACGGGGCTTGCATGCTTGCACAGAGAGCCATTGGGAAAAAGTGTTTACGGTTGCGATGGAAGAAAATCGATAGGTTCCTTTGTTCCTCAGTTGGATCAGAAGACATATTTACCGCTCTTTTTGGCCATCAAAGCGGTGAAGACACATTTTGGCTGGATAGCTCATCAGTTGATCAGGTACGCAGTCAGCTTATTCTTAACCAGTCACCAATTTAGTTTTATTCTATAGATTTCATCAGATGTGAAATGAAGCTTGACAGGGCTATGATTTGATGCCACGATTAAGTCTTTGAAAGCAAGAATCTTAACAAACTAGGTTGTGTTTCGTTCTAGCCGGTAAATTAATAAAATAAATCAGTAAGACAAAAAAAAAGCTGATGAGCTGCAGTCAATGTCTAGTTGAGCGATAGATCTTTAATTTGTTGGAAACTTATTTGGTCCTTTGTCTTTGTTGTGATCTTCTTCTTGCAGAATAGGGCACGCTTTTCATTCATGGGTGGTAAAGGTGGATCCCTATGGAAGCAAATGACATTCCACCTATCTGGTCAAAGGTGAGAAGTTGCTTTCACAAAGCAGAAGAAACATACTTTAATGCATTATCCATGCCAGCATGTGAATAGACCTTTTTATTTCACAAATTCTGTTCCAGAGCCAATTGTGGAGGAACCCTTATTATCCGAGATGCTTGTGGATCTACTGCCAACAACTTTATCAAAGAAGGTTTTTTGGAGTTCCTTAACAAGGTATATGTTGAAAGATTGCTGATGCTTATTCTAATTATTGTCATTAATTTTACGGTTGCCAGTTGCCACTATCCAAGTTTTGTTTTCCGAAAATTTTTCTCAAGCACAAATAATTGCATATATTTATTAAGGTACAATGAACCCAACTTTTTTTTTGTCAACATAGGAGTCCAATTGTTTTGTTACAAATAAATGAATGTGGTGTACAAACTTAGCATAGATCACTTTACCGCTATATGAACTTTCACAGTTCCCGCATCACAGAGGAACAAACTAAGTGTGTTACTAGTTTATGTACTCAATTGGCAGCAAACCATGAGAAAACAATATATATGTTGGATCTGAGGTTACTCATTATGCCGCATTACACGACTAACATAGTATCTGTATTCTGCACACATGACCGGCCCCAACCTTGGGTACATTGTTGCATGCATTTGTCTGAGTTTTGATTATCACTGTTTCGTAATTTGCAGGAAATGCAGTCCATTGAATACAACGAAAAGGATTACGAAGGACTGCCCTTTGACTTCCATGGTGGCTTTGTTGGATATCTAGGGTACACTGATTTGTTATCATGACTGATGCTTTTCTTTTACTTGAAATATACACTTGTAGTTTCATATTAGATATCATATATATACAAATATATCAATTTTTGCCTGCAGTTGGACTAGTTTCCTGCTACAGACATTTTTTTATTTAAACCATGCTACAAACATTTTTCTCAATCTTGTCCTCCTCATTCCCTTGATTGTCTTGCATGGACCATGGATTCATCTGGGGCGTTTTGTACTTTAATTAACTCCCTTTGTATCATCCATGTTTCTGGAGTCTATATGTGTTTTTGGAATCCTTTAAGCTCCCTTTGAATCTCTTTAGTTTTCATCTGATACCAGGTATGGTCTTAAAGTTGAGTGTGGTGCATCATCTAACAAGGCCAAATCAAGTACTCCTGATGCATGCTTCTTCTTTGCTGATAACACCGTGGTGGTTGATCACAGTAACGGTGATGTGTACATTTTATCATTGCATGATGAATTTTCTTCAAGTAATGGAGATGGGACATGCAGAAATTCAACACATAATTCATGGTTAGTGGAGACTGAGAAGAAGCTTCTTAGACTGGGCGCTATGCCTCCAGGATTGCTGATTAATGGGAAGGCATATGCTATATCATCTAATGTGAATAAGCAAAGTTTTGTTGTAGAGAAGTCCAAGGATCAATATATTAGAGATGTTCAGAGTTGCCTGGATTATATCAGAGATGGAGAAAGCTATGAGTTATGCTTCACTACTCAGATGAAGAGAAGAGTAGACTATATAAATGCGCTCCAGCTCTACCTTAAATTGAGAAAACAAAATCCAGCCCCTTATGCAGCCTGGCTTAACTTCTCCTCAGAAAACTTGAGCATATGTTGCTCTTCTCCTGAAAGGTTTCTACGACTAGATCGAAGCAAAACTCTAGAAGCAAAACCAATCAAAGGCACTATAGCACGTGGCAGAACACCAGAGGAAGATGAATGCCTGCGTTTGCAGTTGCAATACAGGCAAGTGTAAATATATTCTTTTCTGTTGTTAAGATATCTTAGCTCAAATCTTTCACAAAATGTTGATCTTGGGGTTCTTTGCTTTTCATGATTTATTTATTTGCTACTCTTAGTCTTTTGAATTGAGTGTGTTTTAAATGGTCTTCCTAAAAAGGTTTGGTGTACATAACTGCAATCTTTGTTGATATAAAGCTTGGTTCAATAGTCTGTTACTGTCTGCTCAAACTCATTTAGTGTTCAGCATCAAAGATCTATCATAGAAAATGACATGGTTGTATAAGATTTACAGTAAGCATAAGGATTGTCTCTTTCTTATTGTTTCATTGGAGGTTTCTATAGTCGAAATTCCATTTATGTTTCCCTTTCTTGGCGGTGCAGTATTATTGTTAACAGTCGATGCCATATGGTTCGATTTAAGTCATAGTACTCATGCTGGTAGTTTTTTTGCTTTTGCATGTGCTCAACTTCAACAGTGAAAAAGATCAGGCTGAGAACTTGATGATTGTTGACCTCCTAAGAAACGATCTGGGTAAGGTTTGTGAACCTGGGAGCGTTCATGTTCCTCATCTCATGGATGTAGAGTCATATAAAGCTGTTCACACCATGGTGAGTACCGTCCGTGGAACAAAGAAGTCGAATCTGAGCCCTGTCGACTGTGTCAAAGCAGCCTTTCCAGGTGGTTCAATGACTGGGGCCCCAAAAGTTAGATCAATGGAGATTCTCGATTCACTTGAATCTAGTCCGAGAGGTATCTACTCAGGATCCATTGGGTTCTTTTCGTATAACCACACGTTCGATCTGAATATTGTGATCCGGACAGTCATCCTGCACAATGGAGAAGCTACAGTAGGGGCAGGTGGGGCGATTGTAGCAATGTCAGACCCAGAAGCAGAATACGATGAAATGATGCTTAAAGCAAGAGCACCTACAAAGGTGGTTGAAGGTTGCAGTCAAACAGTTTACAGTTCAGATCGATCAGAATCGATGCAGGCAACGACAAGTTAGATCAGATAGCAAATACAAATGTTCAGGCTTCATTAGTTAACCAAAGGCCCATTCTAACAAATTGATCTCAGCAGTTGGTGTGCATGCTAATGGACAATGGTAATGGAACTGGTCGATTGGGGATGGATACGAAGGCATTGCAATTCCAACCCCTTTGCTGAAATGAAATAAAAGAGAGATTGAAGTCAGATTTATGGTGGCATTTACGGTGTGTTGTTAACTGCAGGCTGGAGCTACAAAACATAACAATACCAGATCAACTTGTACCTCAATAGGCCATCCCAGAATTTTTGTTTTCTTTAGAATGCACTTGTTTTTTTGTATTCTTTTCGTGTAATTTCCCTATCTGGGAGGGAAATTCCATGAGCTAGTCGGATGGTTCCCTCCCCTCCCACCACCAGCCGCCCGCCGCTGCCTACTCCGGGCACGGTGGCCACCCTCACAGCATCGGCAATCCTTAGCCTAGCCTCTCCCTCTCCTTTGGTGTCAGGAAATCCTACCCGTACAGGTCACTCCAAGGCCCAACGATGGCTGGATGCTTCACCTTCCTCGAGTGACTCCAACGGGGCCTCCCCTTCTTTCAAGGAGGTTCTTCGAGGAACAGCCTCGGCAGTGTCCTCGCAGACCCTTGGTGTCGCTGTTTCCAGGGAGTCTCGGTCACTGCCTCGTAGGCTGTTCCCCGTGCTCCTCGGGTCGTCCTCCAGTTTGTTGGCCTCCCTTTTCAGGCGTGGCGCCTCGACGCCGACGGTTGGTGGACGACAAAGGGTCGTTGTTCTCGCAAGAATCGTCTTCATCAGGCACGCTCGCCCTGTCAACCGATCCCTAGTGACCTCCGGGGTAGGTGCTTGAACTGCCTCTCTCCTAACCACTGCGCGGTGGAGTGCCGCTTAGGACCTCGTTGCTTCTCCTGCTGCAGTGTCGAGCATCACTCCTACGGCTGTCCGCGTCAATTTTCGAGGTTGTGTTCAGAAGCGCCTCCTCCTAGCAGGCATTTGGTTTGGCGGTAGGTGCAAGCTTCCCCAGCTGCTACACCCCCCTGGCCACCATGGATGCACAAGCTTCACAAAGGGTCGAAACTTCTGGTCGTTGACGGCGTGCCCGGAGTAGGGGGCACCGCAGGGCGGCTGGTGGTGGCCAGGCCCTGCCGGTCGACAGCAGCGACAGGTGTGGTGAGGAAGCAGGGGAGAATTCCTTCTCTTCAAGCGATGATGATCGTCGGACCACTGGGGCAAGGCCTAGGAAGATCATCGATCGTTCAGCCACCATATCACAGAGGGAATCTGACCTTGGATGGGCCTTGGTCATCTCAGTGTTTGGCAACTATCTGGATAGCTCGGTGAGCTCCATTCTTGCTACAGTCTTGCAACAGTTTGGGTTTGATGAGGCATAGATCGTCATTCATCGTTTTGGCACAGTGAGTTTCCTGCTCACCCTACCAGATGCTGAGTCGGTGACAAGGTTCTACGGCAGAGGGCGGCCGATCATCTCCGCCTCCCACCGCCTGCACGTCATGCGTTGGTCAAGGTTCATCAACTCCAGCACGACAACCCTCCCTGTCGCCGTTGAGCTGGAGATTCGTGGAAGCCTGGCCCATGCTTAGGAGCTAGAGACGGCGCGCCAGCTCCTTAATGGCTTTTGTTGGATCAATGGACTTCATCCGGACACTTAGGACCGACGGGATGTATTCCGGCTAGCTGCTTGGTGTTCTTCGTTGGAGCATGTCCCTTCTAGGCTAGATTTAGAGATTGTGGAGCTGCTAGTTGCCGGCGACGAGCTCCCGGCGAAGCGCTCTCTCGTCTACCCAATTGACGTCTTGATCGTCGCGGCAGAACAACAGCCTCCGGTGGACCACCCTTCTCAAATTCTGGTGTGTGCTAGGCTGGGTCCATCCGTTCCCTCACGAAATGTCTCAAATTCTGGCGGCGGCATTGATGGCACGTCGGCCTGCTTGTCTCCCATGCCGGCGGCCACGTCAGGTCCCGAGGAGGACCGCCTATCTCCCTGCGATGGCAGTGATGTCGGATGGGCCACCTCGCCTCCCGCGCTGGCGGCCATGGCGGGTTTCGAGGAGGACCGCTCCTTTCCCTGCGGCAGACGGGACGACGGATGGACCTCCTCACCTCTTGTGCTAGCGGTTGCGACGTCCGAGGTCTCCGTGCGCCCCAAAGGGCGGTCGATAGAAAATCCGTGTCGGGACTCGCTTTCTGGTGTCATTATGGTGGCTGCGGGTGTAAACCTGGAAGCCTCCTCGCCTCCTGCGCTGGTGGCCACGGCGGGTTCCGAGGAGGACCACTTCTCTTCCTGCGGCGGTAGGGATGATGGATGGGCCTCCTCCCCTCCTATGCTGGCAGCTACGGTGACCGAGGCCAAGGGGCAGCCCGAGGATTTCATGCGCCTCGAGGAGCGATCGATGGAAAATCCGCCTTGTGACTCGCCCCCTGAAGTCAATATGGCGGCTGCGGATGTAAACCTGGAGGACAGGCTGGTCCCACCCGAGGCTGATGGACTGCAGGCCCGAACCTGTGACGCCATGGTCGAAGAACAGGAGGCCCAATTTTGTGCAGCCAGGGTAAGCCTATTGCTGGAGTCTGTCAAGTTTCCAGAAGCACAACTCCCAGGCTCAGCAACTGGTTTGTGCACCTCCCCAGAGAAGGCCCTATCCTATGAAGCTACAACGAGCCCAACAGTTGTGCCTGGCAAGTCATGCGCTCTAGGCTCCAACATGGAGGAAGCACAGAGTTCGCTGGGCATCCCCGTAGGGCTAGCTGCCGTTCCGCGGCCACCGGGTGACGTGAACCCGTCATTACCCGAGATCGGCGTCTACTCCCATCGGCGGCCGTGCCCTGACTCCTCGACGACCACGGCACAGAAAGCTTTTATTGACAAGCTCTCCAAGAACACAGAGGGCCTAATTCCCCAGCCGCCCGCAGTGCTGAAGAGATGTTCGAGGGCTCCTCCCCCCCACCTTTGTTCCTTGTAGAAGCAGGAGGACAGCTGGGTTGGAAGCTGAGCTCCCTAGTATTCCGAATGTCGGCTCTTGCAAGACTGTCATGCGCTCCCATGGCATTGAGTTGGAACGAGAGCATGTCAATCAGAAGATAATGGACGACTACGCCAAACTTTTTAGCGGCCCCCTCTCGGCTTCTCACGTTTAGGCCCTCGCTGCGCTCTTTGGCTGGTCACCTCCCGAGGGATACAAGTGTCCTGGAGTGCTGGTAACTACCTCCTGAGCAGCATCGTGGTCGTCTTATCTCTCATCGATTATATGGATCCTTCAAAGATTCTTGTTTGGAACGTGCGGGGTCTGAATTCCTCAGCTCGTCAAGACTCTATTCGAATGTTGGTCCATTCCATTAGAGCTGACATAGTTTGCCTTCAAGAACTAAGATGGAAGGTATTTCTCAGTGGTTTGTTCTGTCTACTCTAGATCCGGATTTCTATCACTTTGTGTTTGTGCCATCGGTGGTGCTAGTGGAAGGATACTTGTCGGATGGAAGGAAGCTCTTGGCCCTCCTGGGAACTTTTGGGTGGACACTCACTATGCTTCTATCCAATTTCTTCCTGCTGACAGCGAACCATGGTGGCTCACCTGTGTGTACGGGCTGCTGGGGAATGAGGAGAAGATCAATTTCTTGCAAGAACTCCGCTTGATCCGCACTCACTGTCATGGCTCATGGATGGTAGCCGAGGATTTCAACCTCATCTATAGGAAGGAAGATAAGAATAATGCAAACCTCAACCGTGCTATGATGGGTCGTTTCCATCGAGCCTTGGATGATTTGGCTCTCAAGGAACTTCCCCTTGTTAGTTGCAAATTCACATGGAGTGGTGGTGGCGATTCGCCCACTCTCAGCAGGCTGAACCGAGTTTTCTCTACCATGGAATGGGAAAATGTATTTCCAAGTTGTCTATTGCAAAGTGCAGCCTTCTTGGACTTGGATCATTGGCCCCTAATTATAGGGTTTAATGACATGCTGGGAAGGGCAGATTCCACTTTGCATCATTCTAGCCTAAACTGGGGGGATTCCAGGAAGTGGTCGCTCAGGCCTGGGGTTCTGTAGAAGCAAGGGCTTGTCCTCTGGAGACACTGTCACTTAAGTTTAAATTGCTCGCCCATGCTTTACAAAGCTGGAGTCAGAAATGCATTGGAAACATTGGTGCTCAACTTGGTATTGCCAGAGAAATTATCCATCAACTTGAAAATTTCTCAGGATAGCCGACAGCTATCTGAAGGAGAGCTTTGGTTGCTGCACTCTTTAAAAAAACATTCCCTAGCTTTGAGTTCTATGCAGAGAACAACTGCTCGGGTCAGGTCAAAGATTAACTGGTTGAAAGATGGGGATGCTAATACAACATTGTTCCATGCTCATGTTCGCCATAGGAAGCAAAAAAATTTCATTTCACAAATAATAACAGACGATCAGGTGCTGACTAGCCATGAGGATAAGGCTGCAGCAATTTTTGATTTCTATGATCAGTTGTTGGGTACAAGTGGCTAGCGTGATATAACCATCAACCTGGATAAGCTGAATTTAAGACAAATTGATCTGGCCTACCTGGAACTGCCTTTTACTAAGGATGAGGTGTGGAATACCATCAAGCATTTGCCTCCGGATAAGGCCCAGGCTCGGATGGATACACAAGGCGTTTCTACAAGATGTGATGGCTAGTTATCAAATCCGATTTAATGGCAGTTTTATCATCGGTGCAGCGTGGAAATTTTAGAAACATGCAACTTCTTAACTCAGCACTGCTAACTCTCTTGCCCAAAAGAGATGATGCATCATCAGTTAAGGACTTTCGACCAAGTAGTCTTATTCACAGTTTTGCTAAGTTGGTCACAAAATTGTTGGCACAGAAAGACTCAATAAGCTGGTGTCATCCCATCAAAGTGCTTTCATGAAATGGCATTGTATTCATGACAATTTCATCCTTGTCCAGCAGACAGCTAGGTTCTTACATCAACAAAAACAGCCACGCATTCTATTGAAGCTGGACATTTCTAAAGCCTTTGACTCGGTTTCTTGGCCGTTTCTTTTGGAGGTTCTTCAGAGAAGGGGTTTTGGACGTAAGTGCCGAGATATGATCAGTGGCTTGCTTGGCTCATCATCAACTAGGGTGCTACTCAATGGGGTCCCTGGAGAGGTTTTATATCACCGGTGTGGTATTCGGCAAGGCGACCCACTCTTTCCTATGCTTTTTATCCTTGTCATAGATGCCCTGAATAGCTTGATTGAAAAGGCGAGCACTGAAGGGCTGCTGCAGCCAATTTCCACTAGAAATATTCATCATCATGTTTGAAGCGTCCCCACATAAGTAGAGACTAAATGTGATACAAATATCAGTCCCAGGAGGCTGATAACACATTTATTCAACAGATGGTTCAAAAACCGTACAACTTCCGAAGGAGCGGGCGGGCGAGCCACACCCAAAGGAGAACTAAACCAACAACGATACAGATCCAAGTTGAAGTCCAGTCGGACTTCGGGCTGCAATCGAAACTAAGCGTCAGCGGAAGCATTTTGCAAAGGCCAACACCACAGGCAGCGTTGGGTGCGGAAGCGACCTCCTACTCGAAATTCTCGGCGACGAATTTCGGGTCCTCCTCTGAAGCAACAAAACAAGGGTGAGTACAAAAGTACTCAGCAAGTCCAACCCCATCCACAGAGGGGGATACAATCAAGAGTATGCACAGAATATATCAAGGATAAGGTTAAGGTTTATTTGCAATAAAGCTAGATTTTCAATACATGCAAGGGTTCATTTTCAAAAGAATTTTCGCAAAGCATTTCTTTTAGTAACCGAAACATTAAGTGGGGTTGATCCTACACAAAGGATCCAAGTTTTAATGCTATCGGACTCCCCGTCCGCAATAGCTCACGGCACAACTACCGGACACTTCCGAAATCCAACACACGCCAAGAAAATCACCCATCTCCAAGTGCTAGTTATGTGACTAAGCTGTAACTCGTCCAATGCCATAGACACGGCTACCCGGATAGGTTTTATCTCTGCAGAGGTTGTACACTTTTCCCTCAAGTAGGGTACCGCAACACGATCACCTTAGTGCCGGTGCAGATCCTAACAAAGTCATTACCCACCATAGCTAAGACTAACTAGCCAACACGGAAGCAACCAAGGGGTTAATGACCTACCAACGAGGTCTTAACCGGGACCTAAGTCACAAAGATCTTACTCCTCCATGGTCTCCCGCTGCTCACCAGCTCTCCTGATGACTAGTAGACGAGCTAGTGGGATTTATGCTAAGCCATTGCCACATACAACGGTCGAGTGGTTGCACGATGATTGGGTTAGGCAAGATGACACATCAACTCGGTCCTTAACCATGACAAGATGGATATCTCCCAACCATACTCAACCACAAAGGTACGAGCCCAACTTATTGGCATTTCACACTAGAAACACCCATCCATCTCATCTAAGTATTTCTTTCCTTTATTTTTGGAAACTCATTTTCCCTTTTAAAAACACTCACACTTTTATTCTTTAGTAAAACACATGATAGTCATGATTGAATTGAGTTACAAGGTCCTAAGCGTTCTAGCAGTAATTATCATCCAAATAGAGCAAATCATATTTAGAGATAATTATAGGACAATCAAGGAATAATCATGACAATCAAGGGGTGGCTATCCAACCATGTTTCAACAGTAAAACAATATGCAATTTTATAAAATAGGCCAATAGGTTGTGTTTAAAAAAAATTAGGATAAATATGCATCAAAGGGTGAGATTGGACTTGCCGTTCTCAAAGCCTTCCGGGAGTTCCTGCTCGCGGTACTGGTTTTCGGGCTCGGGCTCGTGGTCAAACTCCTCCTCATGCTCCTCCTCGGGTACTCCGAGATCTACGGCACACACAATCGAGCACACAATAAATAAAAGGAAATTAAAATTTTACCCGTTGAGCTACGAACAGAGAATGCGAACGGAAAATTGAAGGAATGAGTATTTTCATGAAATTTGGATATGCCTCGGCGGAAGTATATTGGAGGAGGCCGTGTTCAAATTTGGGATCAATTGGAGGAAGTTTGGTGCATGAAATGACGAGTTAACGGAGTGTTAGGGGCTTAAAATAAGGTTTAGGACTAAACTGCGAGAACTAGGGACCTATTTGTAATTATTTTTGGAAGGTGGAAGGGCATATCCGTGAGATTTTTCCCCTTCTTCTTCCTTAGCTCGGTACAACAGGTGGGGAGAGAGGAAACTGGGAGGGGGGGAGGGTCGGCCGGCCGGGCCTCGCCGGCGGTGAGCCAAGTGGCGGGGGAGGTAGAGGAGGATGAGGGGATCCCATTTGAGGCCTCACCTCGGGCGGATGGTGACCGGAGAGGGAGCGCCGGCGGCGGGCAGGGAGGTGGCTCGGGCGGAGGTTGGGGCGACGCACAGGGAAGCAGGGAGGGGGCGACGAGCTCTTGGTGGGGGAGGAGGCCGGCCTCGGGCGGCTTTTATAGCCGGCGGGAGGGGGGGTGAGGCGAGCGGCGCGCAAGGGGCGGCAGGGGCTTGATGGCTGGCGGGCCTTCAATGGAGGCCGGGAATCCCGGCCGGTGGTGTGCTGGAGCGGAGCTCCGCGTGGAGGGCATGGTGGGGCCGGCTCAGCCGACGAGGAGCATAGGGGCACACATGGACGATGGCCGGTGTGGTGTACGGTGGCGACCTGCGACCAGCGCGCGGGCCCAGGGCCGGGTGCTGGCGTGGGCGACGGGATGCGAGCGGCCAAGCGCGGCGCCAGGCGAGCGGGCGCAGGCGGCGGCGTGCAGCGTGGGGCGCGGGCCGGTTTAGGTGCGGGCGGTCGGGCGCCAGGCGCCAGGAAGGAAAGGAAGAGAGAAGGAGGAAGGAGGAAGAAGGAAGAAAGAGAAGGAAGAAAAAGAAAAGGGGAAAAAGGGGAGGGGAAAAAGGAAAGAGGGGGGGAAGTCAGCGAAAAATGCAGAATTGTCGGGCACGCGCAACGGATTTTGCGGGCACGCGGCAAAATTTGCGGAGGGAGGAAAAAGATGACTGTCGGTGTTGGGTGCCGGGACGACGGGGTCACCGGGAAGGAAAAGATTTTCGGGAGCTCAACGGTCGAAAGATTTTGAAACAAATTTTTAGCGGGTGATTTGAGTTAGTAAATTTTACGGATGTTACAGTGTCTCCCTGTATGCCGATGATGTGGTCCTAATTCTTCGTCCAGTCGCCACAGATCTGCAAATGGTGGATGCACTGTTACAGCTATTTGGCACATCTTCAAGACTCAACAAATATTCAAAAATGTAGTATCTCTCCTATTCAATGTTTCGAAGACTTGGCTATGGTTCAGACTCACTTTCCATGGATAGTTGAGGAGTTTCCCTGCAAATATCTTGGTCTCCCTCTTTCCATCAAGAAACTGTCTAAAGCACAGTTACAACCTCTGAGAAGGTTGTTGATCATTTGCCAGGATGGAGATCTGAGTTGATGAATCGAGCTGGTCGTGCTACATATGTGCACTCGGTTCTCACCTCAGTTCTAATCTATTTCGCCACTGCTTTGGAGCTTCCTCCATGGTGCCTAAAGGCGGTGGATAAGATCCATCGTAATTTCTTGTAGCGAGGCTGGAAGTAGGCGAAAGGAGGTCACTATTTATTAGCATGGCCCAAGGTGAGCCGTCCAAAGGAGCTTGGTGGTTTGGACATTTTAGACCTTCAGAGATTTGGTTGGGCACTTAGAGTCCGTTGGTTGTGGTTGAGTAAAACTGAACCTGATAAGCCATGGGCAGCCTTCCTGGTCACAGTTCATGGGAATACACAGGCCATATTTGCCGCTGCTGTAACTACGGAAGTTGGCAATGGGGCGAACACCAAGTTCTGGACTGATCGGTGGTTACAAGGGTCCTCTGTTCAGTTATTGGCTCCCAATTTATTTGCAACTATACCCAAGAGGCGGGTTAAGAAACGTACTGTTCAGGAAGCACGGCTGAACAATCAGTGGGTACAGGATATCCAGGGGCACTACTCAGTGGCGGTCCTGTCAGAATTCCTGGATATTTAGGACTTGGGTCAGGAAACATTGCTCCTGCTAGAGGTTGAGGATGTTCATTAAAGGAAATTTGACAATTCTAGACACTTCTCTACTAAGACAACATACGAGTCTTTTTTCCTTGGAGCAGTCCAGTTTGAGCCGAGCACTCTAATTTGGAGGAATTGGGGTCCTAGGAAGTGCAAATGCTTCCTTTGGTTAGTAGCACACAATCGATGTTGGACAGCTGATAGACTTGCTAGAAGGGGTCTCCCTGATCCTGAGCACTGCCCCTTCTGCGACCAGGAGGATGAAACCATTCAGCACCTTCTCTGTTCTTGTGTCTTCTCTCAGCAATTCTGGTTTCAGCTACTTCGCATTTTTGGAATCCCGGATATTGCACCTCAACCATCTTCCACTGGGTTCTTTGACTGGTGGCAACAAGCTGGTAGCACTCTTGACAATCAAGAGAGGATTCAATTCACTGAGAGGAATGATATTGTATTCAATGGTGCCTCACCCAGGATAGAGCAGGTGCTTCTCCTTGCACAAGAAGAAGCCGCTCTCTAGAGGCTGGCAGGCGCTAAAGGTATTAGTGAACTGGTCGCTAGTTCACTACTCAACCTGGGGTTTAGTAGCGCCCGTTGGTAAGGGGTCGATTTTTAACTATTTTAACGGGCGCGTATGTAACCTAGAGCATGTATGTAGTGTTGGTGTGTGTGCTGTTGTTTGGCTATATGAGTGTTTTATCATCTTTCTTAATGCAATGATACGCAGCTCTCCTGCGTATTCCAGGAAAAAAGATTCCCTATTGCATTCTGGAACAAAGTTCACGGTCAAATTGTGTGGCACAAGTAAAAGAAGTGGACATGATTTTGCTGTATCAATGTACTATTCAGGGTATGCTCTTCTTTGATATTATATTAGTTTCCCCTCAACTGGGGGAGAATGTCACGTTTCATCTACCATCCACTGTGTATACCTGCTCCTCAGATCCCATTGAACTGAATATTCTGTTGAGAGGGACCTGTATTCAGAATTCAGAATGTCGCCTGCATCAATTGGATAAATGCGGATTTCTTGCGAGATTTAATCGAAATTTTTTCCTTGTCCTGAGAGCAGCAGAGAAACTCCATTTTTGGGCCTGCTAACGGCGGCAACCAGCGATAACACTGCGCCTCTCGGCCGCGCCCGGTGGGCGGCCGGCGAGGGCCCCGTCGTTTTTGCTTTTGATTGATTCGGTGGCGCTCGCATTGCATGGATCACAGGAACAGCCGCGCACGTCGCACCATTCGGAGATCTGGCCACGCGGCGGCGACGACTTGTCGCGCGAACCGAAAGCAGAGAGAAGGAAGCGAGCCGGCCGGCGCTGGAGACGGCGACTGATGGGCACGGCGTCGGTACACAGGGGCTGGCGCAAGGCGTGCGGCGCCATCAAGGACTCTGTCACCGCGGCCGCGAGCGCAAGGACCTCGACGTCGCCGTGGTCAAGGCCACCGCCCACGTCGAGCGACCGCCCAAGGAGCGCCACCTCGCCACCTCTCGCGACCATCGACCTCCATTGTTCTGACCAAGTGCTAGCCGTTCCTGCAGCGATCTTCGCCGCCACGTCCGCCTCTGCCATGGCCGCCCTGCATCCAATTGCATTGCTCGATCGCCGTGATCGTGACTTCTTGTCGTCCTCACAAGTCACAACAAACTTGGTGTGGCATAGTTTTGTTCTTCCGTGATCTGGTTATCCGAAAATGCTTGCAAATATGGCAGGTTGATCTGAAGACGCTGATCGTGATCCACCGGACGCCGCGCTAGGGATCCTTCGCCCAACCTTATATTTTCCTTCCACTTCGCCCCCGCTTCAGTATTTCGTGAAGAAGTATTGCAGCTGCTTTGACCAGACTTGAGCAAGAACTTGCTTGTAATGCTGGCAGTGACACAACAGAGAAGCCTATAGGGTAGGGTCTCAATAATAAATCAATATTTTGTTCATCTTGATTGCATCAGATTAGTGACATTCGATTAATTATTCTCTTGTATTGATTGGTTCAGTACTGGTGGAGGTCTGAACTCTGAAGGATCCGGTTCAATGGGAAACTCTGGAAAGAAGATTGATGGCCAGGACAGTGAAAAGGGGAATGAGAAGATGAACAAGAACTTGAACAATCAGACATACACTGCAGATGAAGTTCGAGAGGACAACAAGTCAAAGTTGCGGGAGAAAAGACGTTGAAGGACTTTGAAAATGGTACAAAGGGTGAAGCATGTAAGAACCCATCATATCAGTACTCCCATGAACCTTTGTTTTGTGGAAGGCCTCACTGACATGCCTTGTTTGTTGTTGGCTTGACAGTTGCCGGGGGCAAGGAAAGTGGGAAAGCCTTTGCAGACACTGGTGATACCTGAGGTAAGTGGAGAGCCAGATGAAATGTTTCAAATTAGAAAGTCTTGGCACACAACAGTGCCTTTATGTTATGGAATAGACAGTGTACACGTTATGGAATGCTGGTTATCTTGTTGCATGCGTTGTGCAATTAGTATCTTGTCCATTTTTTGTTGATCATTTTAGTATTTTGTTGATCATTTTCGTTGTCATAAGAGTGGATACATGGCTCTCATTACCATGTTTAGTGTTTTCTTTTTGACATTGTTGTAATTCTGTTTCTTTATTATCACCATTTAGTTCTCTTGATGTCAGACATGATTCCATCCTACTATTTTACTTGCAGGTCAAATGGATGAAGCCACAAGCGGGATGTACCAAACCTAAGAGGATTTTGGAGTAAGCACGACTGCTTTTCGGCAGCAGAACTTAGTCTAGCTGCTGTGGCTGTAAGAGTTTAGTCGTGTTACAGAGTCAAGTACCAGTACTTTATGTCACTTTGTCTCCTGTCAGTGAATGTTTAGACAGTGTTGTTAGTTGTTACAGTGAAATTCTAATGCCGAGTTGGTTCATAATGTGAACTGCGTACCTGGTTTATCATGCCCAGTTTTCTACCTCTGCATTCCTTGTTAGCAATCTGATGGTTCTTGCTATTTGGAACGATGTCATATTGCTGTTGGGAAATATACATTTTTTCCGACGTGCCATCTATTCCTACTATGGGAATATTGCGTTGCTGCTTGATAGAATCCAACAATGCTCGTTCTGAAATCGACATGGTTTTGCACCTAGATTCCGAATTCGTAGTGCCGCCTGCATCGATTGGACTTATTGTTTCAGACAGACGCATGCCTCTATTTGGAATCCTGAGATGCATGTGTCATCTTTGGATTTTCTCGCGAGAGTGAATCGAAAATTTTTCCCTGACCTGAGAGCAAGCAGATGGAGTAAACTCCATTTGGGGCCTGCTGAGCGGCAGCAACCAGCGAGAACACGTCAAAAGAGAGCGCCTCTCAGCCGTGTGCCCGGTCGCCGGCCGGCGGGGGCCCCGCCGTTCTGATTTGATTTATTCGGCGTCGCTCGCGTTGCATGGAGCACAGGAACAGCCGCGCACGTCGCGCCAATCTGAGATCCTTAAAGAATTTTTAAAAAGGAGAATCCATCCACGCGCGAGCCACCACCCGCGGCGGCGGCGGCGACGACGACTTGTCGCGCGAACGGAACGGGCAGCAGAGAGAAACAAGCGAGCGGGGCGGCCGGCGCGGCGCCGATGGGCACGGCGTCGGTGCACAAGAGCTGGCGCAAGGCGTGCGGCGCCATCAAGGACTCCGCCACCGTGGGGCTCGCCAAGGTGAACGGCGGCAACGGCCGTGAGCGCAAGGACCTCGACGTCGCCGTGGTCAAGGCCACCACCCACGTCGAGCGACCGCCCAAGGAGCGCCACCTCGCCGGTGAGATTAAAGATTCTCGCTCTCTGTCCTCTCGCGACCATCGATCTCCATTGTTCCGACCAATCGCTCGCTGTCCCTGCAGCGATCTTCGCCGCCACGTCCGCCTCCCGCCCGCTCGCCGACGTATCCTACTGCGTCCACGCTCTCGCCAGGCGCCTCGCCAAGACCCACAACTGGGTGGTATGTCATCCTGACGCCATTGCCATGGCCCTGCATCCAATTGCGTTGCTCGATCGTCGTGTTTTCTGGTTTCCTGAAAATGCTTGCGAATTGCTCAGGTTGCTCTGAAGACGCTGATCGTGATACACCGGACGCTGCGCGATGGCGACGCCGCGTTCAGGGAGGAGCTCCTCAGCTACCGGCGCAAGGGCCATGCCCTGCGGATGTCCAACTTCAAGGACGACTCCAGCCCACTAGGTCTCACCTCTCAGACCTGCACCCATTTCTGCATGATGAATTTGAATCTTTATATTTCTTTTAGCAAATTTTGATATGAGTTTTAACTGACTCCTGCTTGGATTTGAATTTCCGATGGTCTTGCCCTTGCAGCATGGGACTGCTCGGCGTGGGTGCGGACATATGCTCTGTATCTCGAGGAACGGCTCGAGTGCTTCAGAGTCCTAAGATACGACATCGAGTCGGAGCGACTGAGACCTGCTGAGGGAAACCCCAAGGTTTGTGTGTCATTCTTGCAGTTGCAGGGTTTCAGTGATGCAGTTTCTTGCTAGCATTCCGTTTGTGACATCTGCCTAACTTTCAGGGGCAAAGTAGAACAAGGACCTTAGGCAAGGATGACCTCTTAGAACAGCTCCCTGCATTGCAGCAGCTGCTCCTCCGCCTTGTCGGCTGTCAGGTATAAAAGAACACTGGCTTTCTTGAGTGTTTCTTCTATATCAATTACTGTTCCAAACTAAAATTGACTCATCTTGCATACTTGATGGACTGGTGGTTGCAGCCTGAAGGGGCAGCATTTGGAAACTACCTCATACAGTATGCCTTGGCTCTGGTATGTATAATTTCAGCTCTGACAGTTCTGTTTAGCGCCATTGCTAAAAAATCTCTTGGCTGACGAGAAAAGATGCAATCACTTAGGTGTTGAAGGAAAGCTTCAAGATTTATTGTGCGGTTAATGATGGGATCATCAACCTTGTGGATGCGGTACTTCTATGATATCCCCTCTCGCAATTGCTTTGCTGTTAGATCAATATATAACTTTGTGGATTTCTTTTTCTTGATTTTAGTAATTTCTGGCGTATTGCAGTTCTTTGATATGACAAAACTTGATGCTATCAAAGCTCAAGACATCTATAGAAGAACAGGGAATCTGGTGTGTCTGACTGCAGCGTGATTACTCTTATTTTGTGGAATTTTACAACCGTGCATGTGAAACTAATGCTCATCAGAATAACAGGCGAAATCTCTTTCTGACTTCTACGAGCTCTGCAGAGGTCTGGAACTAGCGAGAAACTTCCAATTTCCAATTCTGAGAGAGGTCTCTTGCATCACTACCTTCACTGTTCATTTGCTTATAGTATGGAAGTTCTGAATTCTGATGCCAAATGCATTTTTCTGAATTTTTTTCAGCCACCATCGTCATTTCTTGGAACCATGGAAGAGTACATAAGAGAAGCCCCTAGAACTGCTCCTGTTCCTAATGAGACCATAGTATGTATCGTTTTATGATCCAAATGAGACCATAGGGTGACATTCAGCTAATCTCTGCTCGTTTTATCGTTTTATGCATATTCAGTCAGCCTGTTTTCTGCTGTCAAGCTCTAAAACTGCTCCTGTATTCAACAGGAGTACCAGCAGTTAGATTTCGTTCCTTACCAGGAAGAAGAACAGAACCCAGAACCGATGTTCGAGGCGTTTGAAGAACCTGTTGCGGAGGAAGTTCCTCCTGAGCCTGAAGAAGAACCTCGGTTTGCAGATGACTGCGACGAAGAGGAGCCTGAAACTCCAACAACTGCTGATTTACTGGTAATTCTTGTCAGTGTAAATTGCTTTGTTATTCAGTAGCTGTTTATCTGCAACAAGATGATCATATGCATCGGTGTGGTGATGATCAGGGCTTACATGAAGTAAACCCTGCCGTTGCTGCGCTTGAAGAGAGCAATGCACTGGCTCTTGCCATAGTACCACCAGGTAAAGCTGCATGCAACCGAGCCGACTCTTTAGCCTTTACTACTTTCTGCTCATGAATTTAACGGCCACTAGCTGTGTCATCAAATTTGAGCGAAACCGTGTTTGTCTATATTGGGCAGGCGGTTCCGGTAACGCATCTGCAATCAGCTTCGGCGAGATAACTGCAGGTTCATCAGGCTGGGAGCTAGCTCTGGTCACGGCACAGCCCAGCAGCAGCAGCAGCAGCCAACTGACAGAGAGCAAGCTGGTAAAGAACAGCACCTCTTCTCTTGGTAGCAATGGCACCGCCAATAATCCTTGAAGCACGCGGTGACTCCATCTGCGGCGATGTTTCTTGCAGGCCGGGGGCTTCGACAAGCTGCTGCTGGACAGCCTGTACGAGGACGCCGCGAGGAGGCAGCAGAACACCTATGGCTATGGAAACGGGCAGGGGCAGAGCTCTCAGCAGCAGGACGATCCGTTCGCCATGTCCGTGGGCGTCGCGCCGCCGACCGGCGTGCAGATGTCGGTGATGGCGGCGCAGCAGCAGGAGGCCATGTTCGGGATGCCGCGGCAGCTTCAGCCTCCGTATCCGTATGGTGCTGCTGCTGCCGCGTCTCAGTTGAACAACCCCTTCGGCGATGCGTACTCTGCCGCCGCGCTGGCGTCCCGTGGCGCCCCTTTTCAAGGCAGTTTGATCTGATGATTTGGAATTGATCGAGTTCAATTCTGCGTACATGTCCATGCCGTGACCTCTCTCAATCTTGAGTTGTATGCTGATTACTGATTAATTTGCTTCTATTTTTTTTTTACATACCCCGTTGGTCAACTCAAGGTTGTCAGTCAGACTCTGGATGGTTGAAATGGATCTGCAAGGGCCATCTGCAAGTGCGTGCTCGGCCCGGGAATGTAATCGGGCTTGGTCCTTTGTGGTATGGGCCAGGACGGATGGCCCATTTTGCATCATACATAGAGCCCACCTGGCTTGTCACGCTTTCTGGGCCAGGCCTAAATTATACTGGGCCTAATTTGTCTTGCCGATTTCGAATTTTCGACTATTTTTTCCCTCTGACCGTCGAATGCCGGCCGGGTGCGGGTGACCGTGTGTGTCACTCGGTAATATTAGGGCCCGTACATTGGTTAGCCGGCCATTGTCTTTTTAGCACCACGTCTGCAAAATAGGTTGACGTGGACATCATTAAACAAAGGAAGAAGAGGGAGTCGGCGTCTCCTTCATCGGCAGCGTGAGCACGTCCTCCGAAATGAGGCCCTGTTTGATAGCAAGTGCTAAATTTTAGCACAGTGCTAAAGTTTAGCACTCTGAAATAGAGTGCTAAAGTTTAGCATCTTGGACTGTTTGGATGGTGTGCTAAATTTTAGCAGCTTTGATGGCAAATGACAACAGTGCTCCTCATTTATTATGTCATCCTACCCCTCCGCCTGTCCAAGCTGTGTCTGTTCCTGCGCAAGGCAACTTGGCGCCAAGTTCTAGCTGCTGCTGCGCTACTTCTTTATTTTGCGCCAAGTTGTAGCTGTTGCTGCGCTACTGTTTTTTTGGCGCCAAGGGTACTCTGCTCGTGCCCTTTTATTTTTTTGCGCTGTGGCTGTGCAGCGCTGCTGATCACTTGGTACCTTTGCTCTTACATGTGGAACGCGGTGACCCATTTTTTCTTGCCGGTTTCATTCGCAAACAGTGAAGTATACATTCAAATTTATTTTCATCGTCCAATGAGTAGCAGTGCATTGTCAATGTCATTACAACACAACCATACAAATAAACTACACAAACAAACTACGATCTATTGTACAAACCATTAGCTATTTCGTCACGAAATTCATTCATATTACGGTCTTTGTCCCCTGCTTGGGTATTCGTCGTATGTTCTTCAGGGTTTGATGGATCGGCCATAGGAATAAAATTTTTGTCACGATCGCACATATCAAAGGCCGTATCAGCGATAGCATTCTCTCGAATAAAATTGTGAATTGCCATGCATGCTACTATTATTTTGCTTTGCTTCTGAATTGGAAAACTTGGTATGCCTAATAAAATCCTCCACTTCATCTTCAAAACTCCAAAGGACCTCTCGATAACATTTCTAAGGGACGAATGTGCGTAATTAAATGTCTCTTTCATACCTTTTGGCATTGGACCACTTCGAAATTCCGGGAGATGGTACTTTGTACCCTTATATGGTGCGAGGTAACCCGGACGGTTAGGATACCTCGAGTCTACCAGGTAAAACTTGCCTACAAATGAAGATAACTTTGTCAGGTACATGAACTCGTGTCCATATTAGTACAAATGAAGAGATTATCGTATACGAAGTTGTGTACCCGGAGGAGGATGTGGAAACTTGTCACCATATTTGTTCACGGCATCATTAAACACCCGCATATCATGTACCGATCCTGGCCATCCACTAACAACAAATGTGAACCTCATGTCGAAGTCACAAATAGCCAGCATATTCTGTGTGGTATATCCATGTCTTCCCGTATACTGAACCACCTTATCACTTGGCACCACAACCGGTACATGTGTCCCATCTATAGCTCCTATACAATTGTTGAAGTACGGAGCAAACCGAGGGTTTTGCAATCTTCTGTGCACGTTCTTAAATTCAGGATCCTTCGGACTAATAATTTGTACTGCTAGCTTAAGAACACTGGACAAAACATTATCGAATGTGCGGCTTATTGTTTTCAAAGACTGCACAAACCGATCCTCAACCTGTCTAAGTGACTGGGGCGAACCAATTATCCATAGGAATATTCCTAAAGCCTCAATCGTTGACATTCCTCTAGTTGCCCTCAAACCATATGACTCGACCAACAAGTCATGAAGTTGATTAAATAATTGGCAAGACATCCTAAACATGTTGTAGCACGAGGTTCTATTTGCAAGTGTTTCCTGAACCCATTCTATACCCGATACGGTGGCTACCCTCCTTGGAGCTTTGTGCATGTAAGTGTCATAGTACATACCGATCATGAGTGCCGTCTGCAACATTTCGTGATTCCTCTTACTATTAATGACAGCCATATTCAGGACAGTTTGAGCCTCAATTGCAAGCTCCTCATCAGAATCACTTGAAAAATAGTCAACCCCATCCTAATTCAGCAAAAACAAGTTAGTACCAATTATTAATGAAACTTAACAGCCACACATTATATTAATTCAACTTCACATGTCCAAACAGCCATACATAGGTTCAACCCCATCATAATGCAGCACAACCAAAACAGTAGCAATTATTAAAGAAAATTAACAGCCACAAATTGATTCAAATAGGACCATGACAACTCAACCAGCCACATATAAGTTCAAACATGATGGTTCAAATCAGCCACATATAGGTTCAAACATAATAGTGCAAGCAGCCACATAAAAGTTCACTTATAATGCTGCAAATCAGCCACATAAGTTCAAACATAAAAATTCAAACAGCCACATAGCAGTCCTAACATAACATTCATAACTAGACAATATTATGGTTCTGGCACCATCTCTTCAAGTATGTCATCCTTGCTTCAGCAGAAGGTAGCTGACAGAAGAATTCCTTGTAATATGGGTCTCTACAGATCTCGTTGCATGCATAGAATTCCTTACTGTCAAGAGATGCCCCACATTCTAGAGCCAACTGCTGGCAAATCTTAACATCCTCTGCCACTGTCACCTTGGGCATCTTATACCTCCTCTCACTGATAGATTGATTCAGACTCTCCACACTCTTCAATACCATATGTGTGGCATCATCAGATGCAGACATCTTAGCAACTAGGCTATTCATCATCTTAACTATTGGGCTCTTGGACCTCTTTCCAGGACTGGTGGCAGTGGACCTGGTGCTTGTGCTTGACCTTTTCTTGCTATTAGAGCTCAATGGGCTGTAATCAAGGTCATAAAAAGACCCATCCTGGTCATCATCCTGACAGTCTGCATCTTCCCCATCTTCTTCCTCTTCCTGTTCAACTCCAGCCACAAATGAGGTCGACCTATCGACTACAACATCTTGGAATATTTCCTCAAGCTGATCAAGGTAGACAGGAGCCCCATATTGTAGTTTAGCACAGTGTGGTTTGCCCTTCAAATCAATTGCAATTTCACATTAGACAAGTCCAAATAGCCACACCACATAAAAGTTAACTGCATGGAAATTAATCCTATGCATCTTACCTTGAGATGTAAGTCCCACCACCATTTTGGGGCAGCCACAGTACCATCAGGATTCTTGCCAAGGCCAGTCTCCTTTTGCAGTGCTTTCCAGAATCCTAACATAGATTTCAGCTGATATATTCGGTGCCTCAACTGGGATTTGTCATGCCTCAATCCAGTAGCAATACAATATTTGTCTGCAATTATCTTATATCCTCTTCCAGACATGGTACCTTTGTGGCAGTTTCCACATCTAACTTGCTCTACGCACAAATCACACAACAAAGCAGTATTTCTTTCTGTCCATTGAGCTTTGTCACTTTTCCTCTAGTAAGAACAGGCAAGACACATTCTCAAATCAGCACTGGAACTAAAACAGGCACACATTGCACAATTGGTAGGACTCTGACTGAAATACTAGTAATTATGCAACAATCTACCACATCGACATTAACCAAACCATGAAATTCAACTCAGGCAAAGCTACCACTACGAATTTAACCAACCTATGCAGTTCAACTCAGGCAAAGCTCCTATACATCAAAATTGTGTAACAATCAAGAACAGTAAAGTTGCAACAGAATACCTTAGAGCCGGGGAAGATAACTTCAACAGGATCTGCAACATCGTCGCCGTTTTGTTCATCAATGTCAACTACATTGTCTGCATCAACGGCCGCTGCTTCACCACCACTAGTTCGTGGATGACATCCGCGGCCACCGCCACGACCTCCGCTGCCGGCACCACCTTCAGGCAATGCACCACATGAGAACAAAGAGCGCGTTGCACGCCCTCCACCCCCACTGCTGCCACCGCCGCCTCTGCTCCCACCGCCTCCTCTTCCGCCGCCGCTTCCTCTGCTGCCGCCGGCACATCTGCTGCCGCCAGCAGATCTGCTGCCGCTGCCTACTCTGCTGCGACCACCACCTCATCCTCCAGCACGAGGCACGCGTAAGTCGAGGGTACGGCTTTCGCGGCCCCGGGGTACTCCGTCACCGCGAAGGAAATCGGAGTAGGAGTTGATGTTGGGGAACTCCTCCGCCTGAGAGTTGAGGTCCAGGGCCTCCATGCCTTCACGGGGAGCTCGGGAATACTCCGACTGCGACAAGAAATCGAAGCTGCCGGTGGGGAATTGTGGATCTGGCTGGGGGAATAACTCCTGCAACCCGTTGTCGCCATGCCCGTCCATGACCACCGGGCGAAGATTGGGGGCACGGTGGCGGACGCCTGGGGCCGAGGAGGTCGTGGATCTAGGGGGTGGCGTGGGGAGCAGATGAAGGCGCGGCGGGAGGGGATGGTCTGCGGGTGGGGATGGCGGCGGAAGGGGAGAAGGGGCAGGAGGAGAAGGCGCATGAAGGGAACGACAGGCGGGAGGTGAAGGCGTCGACAGTGGACGACAGGCGGGAGGGGAGGACCGGCGGGAGTGAGGGGATGACTGGCGGGAGTGATTGGCGGCGCGACGCGGACGACCGGAGTGAGGGAGGGCCGGCGGGAGAACCTGACTGCGGCGGGACGGGGGTGGGCGGCGGGACTGGGATAGCGGCGGGATGGATGGCCGCCGGGAGGAGATGGCGGAGGGAGATCTGGCGGCGGGAGGGGGGCTGCAGGAGAGGGAGAGAGAGGGGGAAGCGGGCGGGCCTGCGGGAGACGGAGAGAGAGGAGGATGCGGGAGGGGCAACAGGGGTAAACGAGGATCTGGTACCACTTTTAGCACCTTTAGCACCTTTTAGCACCCCTTGGGTGTGCTAAAGAAAATGTAGGTGCTAAACTTTAGCACTCCTGTTTGGGAGCTCAAGTGCTAAAATGTGCTAAAAGGTGGGGTGCTAAAGCCAAACACCCCCTGAGTCGGCCCCTCAAGCCGCGCGTTGTACGGCCTGCTGCGAGTCGTCACCAGCGCCGCGGATCCCTTGCGTGCGAGCGGGATTTTCCTGCGGGATGGCGGCAAAATCTTCTGGAGCATGCCTTTTCTTCCTCCCCAATCCCCCACCTCAACAGTCACAGGTCCAACATCTGCAGCGTGAGTGAGCAACGTGCGGCAAGAGGAGAAGCAAGCGGCGGCGGCGCGTGAGCTGCTTATTGTGGCGGTGGCGCAGGAGCGGAGGGCCGCTGCGGCACATGCGTGGAAGGGCACGGCGTCAGCAGGGTAGCTGAAGGGCAAAGCGGCAGCGGCGCAACTGTGGAAGGGTGCGGGGCTCGCGGCGGCGGCGACAACAACACAGACGCGGAATGGCGCGGGGATTGCCGCTGCTGCGCTGGAGCGCGGTAGTGGATTTACCGCAGCTGCTTCACTAACAGGAGCAGCTTCTTCACCGGCACCTTCTTTCCCAACGCTGAACATAGCCCACTGTCTCAACTCTCAACAACTGATGTTTCCTCAATCTTCAGATCCAGCTACCTAGTAACAAATCGTTCCAATTTCTTTTAAGATTGTTCATAGAAACTAGTGATTGCAGGTATTTGTAATCAATTTTTGCCAGTAACACATCTTTGTAGATGTAAGTACATTTGATCCATGATTAGGCCCCCAAGATGCAAGTACATTTCGGAGATGTTTGAGTCCAGTTCTATTAGAAGGTATGATTTGAGTATAGTTTTTATATTGCTCAGTTGGGCAATTAGTTCAACTTGCAGTTGACACGGATATTGCTAGTGAGTAATACTTTATAATCTGTACTTACCTCAGTAGGTCTAACTATCCATTTACATGTGCAAGATCATGAAGATTAGGAATAGAACTACTGAAAGAAAACCATGAACATTACAACAGCTTTGCTAAATCTCAACATGTCTAGCACAAGATGACATTGTTCGATCATTATTGGGAACTAGAGTGTTATTTACATTCATTGTGATATATGCTGGTATTTTTTGCTCATCTGTAATATATCATATTGCTTTTTGCATAGTGTACACTTTTGCAGGGATAAAGATCCAGTCTCCAGTCAATGTCGCCAGTGATGATCCTACTCCGAGTAGTGATGAACCAGGCACTCTTGAACCCACTGGTGAAGGCACAAAAGAAATGGATGCTACTGATGAAGCTCGAGTCTGAAGTCATGGAAGAACTTAAAATTTTGATCCAGCAAAGGTATACACAATTGAAGATTTCATCGCCGAGGACGACACATTATAAGCGTTTGGAAGGAAAATTGATGGGAAGTTGGCTAAGATCGACACATTATACATCATCTGAATCATCTCGTCGGCTACATAGATAGCTACAAAAGATCAAATTTATACTTGATTAACATGTTAATGGATAAATTAAGTACCTTACAGACAGCTAAATAGATAACTTATCGTACAATCTATCTTTTTAGCTGTCTGTGTGTGACCTGGCATAGTTTACCGACAGCAACCGTTGTACGTGGCCTTATCGGGAGACATCGGACAATTAGTGCACTGCTACACTCACGTACCGGCATAGCGCATACGACAACGAGCACAGCAGCAGCTGCAGCTGCAGCTCAGTGCCACAGATTGTCATCCGAAGATCGATCGGTGAGACGCCGCACCAGCATTATTGATCTGATACCATTCCCAGTCCCAGGCGCACCGCGGAGCCACCCGTTTGAAAACCTGCGAGCTGCGATGATGGAGCGTGGCACGTCGGGGACGGCCTGCCCGGCTCAGGATCAAGAATCAAAGCGCCCGCCCTGACACACGCAACGTCTCTAATTCCCCTGCATATCTCGTGATCCCGGCAAGGCATCCAGCTCGGCTGCTCGCGCTCCTCTGCTCTGTTGAAGTCTCCATTCAAAAAGCTCAAAACCTGGGCGCACGTGCACAGCAGCTGTGCCTGTGCGCCGCCGTAGTCGCTGCTCGGCATCAGGAGCCTCGTCGGCCGTCGGCGCGTGGCTGTTGCCACGTCGGCGGAGGTCCAGTGGACAGGCTCCACGGAGGGCCGCGCGCGGCGCCGTCGCCGACCGACACGACACTTGCTCCGAGTAACTTGCTAGGGGCAACAAGCGGCCAGAGCTGGATCGGCGCGCCAGCACCGAGGCGCCGCTCCATTCCCCCTGGCCTGTCAGTGGGCGCGGTCCACGGATGACAAGTCACTTGCACTCGGGGCCCGCGTCTGTTGGACCGCAAGGACCAGGCGCACGCACGCGGAAGAGGGCGAGCGGCCGCCGCTCCACCGCGGGACCCACGGCCGCGGCGGTCACGCGCGCACACGCCCGAGTTCACGGATCCGCTCCTAAGAAGACCAAGTCCATAAACCGACACCCACTGACAGGTGGAGCCATCGCCTGCGAATCCACCAAGACCCGGTGCAGTTGCTAGTATCCCGGCCCGATGCCCATGCCGCCATGGGCGGAGGAGGAGGAGGCGTCACCTTCGATAAAAAAAAACCGTGCCGTACACCGCCTCTGTCACGTTACTCTCACTGACAGTGCGGGTCACGTTCGACCAGTCTACGTGGGAGGCGACGTGGCAAAAGCGTGAGGGAGGAAAAAAAGAGAGGGAGAAAAAGGATTTGAGATGCTTGCCTTGGCTGTTGCCTCCCTCCATTAAAGACAAGGGAGAGGCAGCCAAAAGGCGACGCACCATTAGCCAGCAAGCACGCAGCTTTGCCTCCCTCCACTCCGCTCCACTCCACACCACACCGCGGCCACTTCGCTCGCTCCCCCCCCCACTCTCCCGCTTCCCAAACCCTAACCCTCGCGGCCCATCGCGCACCTCGCGCCGGGCATGCCGCTGCCGTCGCCGCCATTGGGAAGCGCGATTGAGGTGGAGTGATCCCGTCCGCCGGAGCCACTCCCGCCGCCACCCAGCGGCCACTTGCTTCTCTGTCTGGGGCCGCGCCGCAGCTCCTCCCTCGGTGTCCAGCGTGGTGGGCTGGAGATCCACCTGGAAGCGGAGGAACCATTTCTTGTGTTGCAGAGTGAGTAATCTTAGGTTTGCTTGGATTGATTGCTGCAAGCGTTCTGTTTTTTTTTTGTCCGGGGCAAATAAGATTCTGTTTTGTTCTTACCTTCTTGGGAAGGGACACCCAATCGAAATATTTGCTCTCTTCATCCCCAAATAAAAAGTGACAAAAAGTTCAGTTCATGTAAAGATCAATCCGTTCTCAAGAGGGAGAAATGAGAAATGCGGCAGCCGTTCATACTACTGATTTACTACCAGTGTCACTTGAGCCATTTAATATCTATGGGCACTCCCAAATTTAAGAGCTTCCAATCCTTCCATAAATGCGCACTCCATGGGAGCCCTGTGAAGGTGGGCAAGCTCTGGCACCGCGGGGTACGGGCGGGACCAGCGGGGAGTGGTGCCATGCCCCCTTGACGGTGTTCGATAACTTTTGCAGCAGTCAGTGTTGGCGCGTAGCCACTGTACTTCTACCGTTGGACTAATATGCTTGCTGGGCATGCCAAGTTTTTGACTGCGAATGTTTTTGTCCGTGTTGAGTGCGTGACCTGATAGTTTCTCACTCCCTATGTTTCGAAGGTTCTGCTGTGCCGCGTTCCGGACACTGTCGAAGATGAAGAGGATCAAGCTTGCATGTTTGCTTCTTGTCTTTGTGCAACAAGTGGTCCTTGGAACACATGATGTCTACATTGTGACCATGGAAGGGGATCCAGTTGTGAGCTACCGAGGTGGTGTTGAAGGGTTTCCAGCAACTGCTGTGGATTTGGATGAGGAGATGGATGTTACCAGGTATTGTACGCTTGCTGATGCTTTTCACCATGTCTACAAAGTCTGAACTCAGGCCTTGTTGAATTTCATTTCTCAAGTTTTGCTGCGATTTGAACTTGATATTGAGTTATTTAGCTCCATATCAAAGTTGTTGATGGAAGCGCCTACTCTTTTGCCTCTACTAGTATGTCAGTTATCAAAGATGTATTGGGTAGGGTCTGAGCTCTGCACTCATGCGAACAATACACTAATTGAGAATTTACAATGTGAAAACTTTAAAAATAGGTGCTCACCTGTTGTTGTTTTGCTGTAGGCTCCTTGGTTTCAAACTTGAAATATCCTGATTAAGTTTTATATTGCAGTCTTCTTGTGCTTATGGTGCAAACGCGATAGTTTTGTCTTCACTCCAAATTTTCTGATTTGCAGTGAAACTGTCACATCGTATTCGCTCCACCTTCGAAGGCACCATGACAATCTCCTAGACTCACTTTTTGTAGAAGGGACTTACGAGAAGCTTTATAGTTACCATCATCTTATCAATGGCTTCGCAGTTCACATGTCATCTCTGCAGGTATCTGACATCCCAATTTTGCTAAGAGGCACATATCCTTTTCTCTGTTCCACTTCGTTGTTGTTATCTTGATTGAACATATTGTTTCCCTGTCCTAGGCTGAGTTCTTGAGGAAAGCCCCAGGAGTTAAGCATGTTGAGAGGGACATGAAGATACAGAAACTGACTACACACACCCCTCAGTTTCTTGGATTGCCAACTGGGGTGTGGCCAACAGGAGGTGGATTTGATAGAGCTGGTGAAGATGTTGTGATTGGCTTTGTGGATTCTGGAATTTATCCGCAACATCCGAGCTTCTCTTCCCACAAAACTGATCCTTATGGACCTGTTCCTCGTTATAAAGGGAAATGTGAGATGGATCCAGTAACACATAGAAGCTTCTGTAATGGGAAGATAGTTGGGGCCCAGCATTTTGCGAAAGCTGCCATGGCTGCTGGAGCGTTTAATCCTGATATTGAATTTGCATCTCCATTAGATGGTGATGGTCATGGAAGGTCATGCCCCTGATGATTTCCTCTTAGCTCTTATATGTGCTGCTCTGGTTTGGAGCAGCCAAATGTACTATTTGCATTCATGCTTGTAACTTCAGAAATGTACTGTTTATATTACAATGCTTGGCCTGCAGAGGAAACCTCTCAGCTTGAAGCATGTTTTTCTTCAAAACTAGTTATTCCACTTCTTTTTTATCTTTTTGGAAAATGACAGGACTTATCTGATACATGTATGGTATTTTCCTTCAACAGTCATACGGCTGCAATTGCCGCTGGAAACAATGGAATTCCGGTTCGAATGCATGGTCATGAATTTGGAAAGGCAAGCGGCATGGCTCCACGTGCTAGGTGAGCTTTGATTTCTTTAGCATTTTCTGAAGTTACATGCAGTTTTATTCAGGAATACTACAGAAGCACCTATCTTCTATCAGTATCATGATGATTAGTTTTTGAGAAAGCCATTTATCTGTTGCTTACTTGCCAACGACTAACGTCTTTTAGTTTGTGCCTGTTAGGATAGCTGTCTACAAGGTTCTTTACAGACTCTTTGGTGGTTATGTAGCTGATGTTGTGGCTGCTATCGATCAGGTATGATATGTGATCCGGAAATTCTTTGTGTGCAATCTTTTGCTGGATTCTGCGATATGTTAAAAGATGTTTGATAAAAGCGCTTGGCAGCATTCCTTAAGGTTGACTTGATAGAAAAATTAGCAGAAAGGGCATAGTGGTTTTAAGTTTTAACAGTTGAATAAGTTGGTAGCTTATGTAGCTTCCAGTTTCTAAATAGAGCCCCAACCTTTCTTCTAAACAAATTTGGGGTGCTATTATTTTCTTTAATCCTGATAGGCTGTTGGGTATAACGGATGTTACACTTTGACAAGTATGAAGTACAATGTAAGTTCATTTTCTTGCTAGATGTTGTAACAAATATCTGATAATGCTGACTTAACAAATATCTGATAACGCTGACTTAACAAAGATCTGATAACGCTGACTTTAAACCATGTCGTGCACTGAATAGAAGAAGACAGGGTAGATAATAACATGTGTCACTATTGCAAGCCTCCAATATGTGGGAGCTAATGCATGGATAGCTATTTGCAGGCTGTTCAGGATGGTGTTGACATTCTCAACCTTTCGGTTGGACCAAATAGCCCACCAACAGCTACGCGGACTACGTTTTTGAACCCTTTTGATGCAGCTCTTCTCTCTGCTGTGAAAGCTGGGGTTTTTGTTGCCCAAGCTGCTGGAAATGGAGGACCATTTCCAAAAACACTGGTCTCCTTCAGCCCATGGATAACCACCGTAGCTGCTGGAGTTGATGACCGTAGATACAAAAATCATTTAACACTCGGAAATGGGAAACTTCTTTCTGGACTTGGAGTATCACGTAAGTCCTTTTGATGTGTATTTTCAGCAAATGCATTGACTTGTTATCAGTACAAATGTACAATGTTCAGACCACATTATAGAAATTGTGCAAAATGAAATAGAACAAGCCATTCTAGTGGTCCTGTTATTCTGACAATTACTTTTGAAGTTCCTGCTTATGGTTGGTTGACGTTTTTCTCATCTGAATGCAGCTGCAACACATGGGAACAAGTCATTCAGCCTGATTTCTGCGGCCGATGCTCTGCTGGGTTCATCTGCAACGAAGTATAGTGCATTAGACTGTCAGAGGCCAGAACTCTTGAATAAGAGGAAGGTGCAAGGAAAGATTCTTTTGTGCGGCTATTCGTTCAATTACATTTCTGGGACAGCTTCAATAAAGAAAGTGTCTCAGACTGCCAAGAGTCTCGGTGCGACTGGCTTTATTGTTGCTGTGGAGAATAGTTATCCTGGAACAAAATTTGATCCTGTGCCAGTCAGCATCCCTGGAATTCTCATCACAGATGTCAGCAAGACAACGGTATTATACTTCTAATAGAGCCTTATTGCATATGAATGTCGCTAAAAAATGAGACCGTGTAAACATGAAATACATCAGTAAATACACAATGTAATTCTCTAAAAACATCGAATTTGGGCTGGAAACACGATTCACAAGGAGATACAACTTTCAGAGTAGTGGGCTGAATTGTATAGAACTGCTGCTATTGTAGGATGACATGACAAAAAGGAGGTGGTACTAGGTGAAGTACCTATACATGTTTTGCTCTTATATTAAATTTTCTAGTATAGATAGATGCAATCCACATGCCGAAACCAACCTATGCTAACTATTTCCTATTACTTTTAGTGTTACCTCTTTTGCTTTATCATATCGTCTTTGTTAGCAGCTCTTGTTGGCTTTCATCTCTATTGTACCCCAAGTCGCTCCATTATTTATTGTTGTTCCTTGAGTTAAATACTTAAATAATATCAATCTTGGTTTTGTAGGATCTTATAGACTACTACAACTCTTCCACCACAAGAGATTGGGCTGGAAGGGCTACAGTCTTTAAAGCAACAGCAGGTATTGCAGATGGTTTGGCACCAACATTATACAATTCAGCTCCCCAGGTTGCGCTGTTCTCTTCTCGAGGACCCGATGTAAAAGATTTTAGCTTTCAAGATGCTGATGTTCTTAAGCCAGATATACTTGCTCCTGGCAATCTTATATGGGCTGCATGGGCACCTAATGGAACAGATGAATCAAACTATGCTGGTAAGCTTTGTCTGTAAATGTTTCCCTCCTCAATTCTCAGCATTTCAGTGCAACACTTACAAGTTACGACATCCTTGTGTATTTCTTGTGGATCGGTAATTCATAAGGACAATCGGTTTGTGTTTGAGCTTACTAAAAATTCTCATCTGGTGGTAACATTTTCCAGGTGAAGGATTTGCCATGGTTTCCGGAACTAGCATGGCTGCACCGCACATTGCTGGTATTGCAGCACTGATAAAGCAGAAGAACCCGAAGTGGAGCCCCTCAGCAATAAAATCTGCCTTGATGACTACGGCTAATACACTGGACAAAGGGAGCCATCCTCTTAGAGCGCAGCAATACACGACATCAGAAATGATGACACTTTCACGGGCCACACCATTTGATTGTGGCAGTGGTGCAGTTAACCCAAAAGCTGCCCTTGATCCTGGCCTTGTTCTAGATGCAAGTAAGTTCAATCACTGCCAATTTTTTTTGTTAGATAAGCTGGTCGAAGTTATTCAGATGGCAATGCCACATCCCTTGTCTAATTTTGCTTTATTCATGCTGGCAGCCCATGAAGACTACATCACATTTTTGTGCTCGATCCCAGACGTCAATCATAGTGAAGTGTCAAACATAGCTGGTGCATCCTGCAACTCCAGCTCCAACGGACAGCGTCCTTATGATCTCAACATCCCCTCAATCACCATCTCTCAACTTCGAGGCACGGTGACAGTGAAGCGGACTGTCACGAGCGTGTCTGAAGAGACCGAGACCTACACCATCATGACAAGAATGCCGCCAGAAATAGCGCTGGATGTGACACCTGCAGCCCTCACAGTGCTCCCTGGAGCATCTAGGGATATAACGGTAACCCTGACAGCTAGGTCCGTGACTGGCACCTACAATTTCGGCGAGATCAGGATGAAAGGCGACAGAGGTCACCTCGTCAGAATCCCAGTGGTAGCTATGGGATTCAAATAGGTAGAAGACGACTGTGACAAGCGCTAGAGAGTAGAGAATAGGAAGAGCGGAGTTGTGCCTCTGAAGTCCGAGGTCTTGAGCTGCAGAGGAATGCTGTAATTTTTTCATAGCTTGTAGAGAATAAGAGTTAGCAAAATGCTGTACTTGTTATGCATGTCCCCCAGGTTGTAAAATATATGTGGGTGCTTAAGCCTATTTGACATGATCAGGGTATCTCTTGTATGGGGCTTGTAGCCACGTCCTTTTCTAATTCTAATGCATGGAAATTTGAATCCCATCCTACTCTTTTTTGTGTGTTTCGCTCAGAGTTTGATCCTACATATCAGAAATCTTCATTTATTTTTTCTCAAATCTAAGCATTTGAAAATAAAACGTGTAGAATTTCTTTTCAAGATGGCACCAATTTTGTTGGGACGATGCAAAAATGCAGAAGGCCGAATAAACAGCCTTCAACTCTGGACCACAAACGAGGCTTCGTCAATGGGCCCCACATTGGGATCCATCCAATGCGACCTACTTTGGGCCCAATATTCTTTTAGAGAGGAACTTTGGGCTCAATATTTGGATGGCGGAGAATGTCGCTGGCCCAGTTTTCGATCGCGTCGAATAATCTCAGTCCGTTTCCGTCGGGCAGCAGGTGTCTGTTCTGTGGGACCTGCTTCCTCCGAGCTCTGTGTTAAAGCCGCCGAGCCGTGGACGCCGCCATGCCCCATGAGCGCCACCGCCTTGCGCACCGGCGCGGCCATCCTTCGCGCGCTCTCCGCCGCCTCCGCGACCTGCCTCCACGCGCACGCCCTGAAGCTCAGCGTCGTCCCCTCCTGCCTCCACTGCTGCTCGGCCCTGCTCAAGTCCTACGCTGCCTCCGGCCGCATCGCCGCCGCGCGCCAGCTGTTCGACGAAATCCCGCGCCCGGACATCCCGCTATGGAACGCCCTGGTATCCGCCTACGCGCGCTCCGGCCACCCCCGCCACGCCCTGGCCGCTGCGTCCGCCATGGCGCGCGACGCGGGGGCACGGCCAGACGGCATCTCGGTCACGAGCCTCCTGTCCGCGTGCGCGCAGCTGAGGAGCTCAGTGCACGGGAGGGAGCTCCACGGGTACGCTGTGAGGAACGTCGTCGATCTTGACCTGCCCGTGCTCAGTGCGTTGGTGAACATGTACGGCAGGTGCAGGCGGCTGAAGGATGCGAGGATGGTGTTCACCGGCATGGGGGTTGGCATGAGGACTGCTGTTTCTTGGACATCCATGATCAATGCTTGCTCCGAGAATGGGCGCCCAACTGAGGCACTGGAAGTGTTCGAGGAGATGAGGAATTCTGGTGTCAAGGTCGATGAGGTCACCCTGCTTGCTGTCATCTCGGCCTGCACTAAGCTGGACTGCATGTCGAGTTTGGGGGACTGGGTGGAACAGTGTGCGCTTGAGAATGGGTTCCTGCAGAACACCCGCATCGCCAATGCCCTCATACACATGCATGGGAAGATGGGGAGGGTGAGGAGATCATGTGAGATATTTGACCTGATGGGATTGAGGACAGTGGTTTCGTGGACGGCCATGATACAAGCACTTGCCATGAATGGGCATGGAGTGGCTGCCCTTGTTCGGTTTGCGCAGATGCTCAGAGAAGGGTTCCAGCCTGATGAGGTTATCTTCTTGAGTGTACTCAATGCCTGTGGTCACTCCAGCCTAGTGAACGAGGGGTGCCAACTGTTCAAGTCCATGGTGGGGGAGTACAGCATCACACCATGGATGGAGCACTATGGGAGCATGGTAGACATGCTGTGCAAAGCTGGAGCATTGGGCGAGGCATTTGCGTTTGTCCTGGCCATGCCTGTTAAGCCTGATCATATGATATGGCGTGTTTTGGCCGGTGCTTGTCGTGACCATGGGAATGCCAGCTTAGCAAGGAAGGTGATGGATCATGTGATCGGCATGGAGCCCCACCATGAGGGGAATTACGTACTGGCGTCAAACTTGTATGCTGCAGATGAGGATTGGAGACGTGTGGTAGATATTAGGTTGGACATGGGAGCAAGGAAAGGGACTTCAAGAGGTGCTATTGCGGCATCTTATGTTGAAGTCAATGGTGACTAAAGTGCAGAAAGCTTGTATGCTAGTACACATCACCGCTCGCCGGTGACTTTTCCAACTCCACTGCTTCGAGATGCACAATGCCGCATAACCACGAATTTGCTTGCCTTACTAGCACATTATGTGCTTGTGTCTATGTTTTGTGCCTCTCATGAAGAACCTGATCAGAGAATTGAGTTGCATGCCTCAGTTCTTTTGCATAAGATTTAGGTAAATATAGTGTTGTCAGAAAAATTGAATGTCTCAAGTTTCATAGAAAATTAGAATAGATTTCCCTGCACTGTTTTGCAAGATATATTGTTCCAGAGTCGTAGTGAAATCTTTCGAATCAGTTAAGTGTCATGGCATGTGCTGTGTGAACAAGAAAAGATGCCATTTTTGGTATCCATATTTGTCATACTGTTGGTTAGTACTTGGTGGCCTAAGTGATGCTTGTGTTGATGTTTTGAAGGACCTGCAATTCGATATTGCTCCTCTGTGCGGACTTAATTAATATGTAAACACCAGTTACACGGACTCATTTTCCTAGCACCATGAATTAAGAATCGGTATATGTTCATATCTTTGCAACCGTATTGATGTACACGCTTGCCCCATAATTTGAGCTGGTGATTCGTAGCACGAACAACAATCATGTGAATATTCAAGAAAAAAAGAAGGATGCCATTTGGTATGTTTTTCAGTCAGAGCTGTTATTTCTTCATCAGTTATGGAAAAGTAAAATTGTATGTTTGTGCATTCTGTTTTGTGAAAAACATGTTATCGCACTTGCCACGTGAAACATTCTTGAGAGTATCATCTTGATATCTATCCAGGTTTGTCCTGTTGTTTCGATTCCTCGGTGATTGCTCCTGTTGATGTTACTGTGATAACCTCATGCTGGAAGGACCAGCAATCCAGCAATTGTTTTTGTATATACGTGGACTTTCTCTGTAAATACTGGTTACACATGGGGCTCATTTTCCTAGCAGACAAATTCAAGAATTGTTTTTCAGTTCCTATCTTGACGACCTTGCTGAAAACGCTTCTCCAATAAGTTGAGTAGGTGATGCACTGCAGAAAAAGCAGTCAAAATACAGCATCACTGGCCTGGAAATGTCCAAAGATTCTTTTCATCTTGTGTGCTCAATCTCTGACACTGAGATCCAAGCCCAGGTCTGGTGACCCCTTAGAGTCAAAAGATTTGGCGTCCAAACATATGATAGAAACTACATACTGAAAACAACGGCCATCAATTTTGCATCTGGATTCTGGGATGTTTTAAGTGTTGGACCCCAGTAGTGCTCGACAGATGTTGCACGCGCCGTTGCCGAGTCTGATGATGCAGCACGGTCCGAATTGCTTGATAAAGACGTGTTTTTTGAGTGTTAAGATTGACAGTAGTGGCGCCCTAACTTAATCAAACAAGAATTCATCGTCCACTAACACGTACACGAGTTGTGTGGTTTGAAGGATTCAAAGGTTCGCGGCAACCGGTGGCCAGAAAATCAAAAGTTAGTCGCCGGAGGCGCAGTGCTCTCCGGGGCACGGTCAGTCAACCAACATTGATGGCAACGACCACTGATCAGGGACTTGAGATTGCTTCCAAATCACGACCAAGCCTTCGACTGGCTCTCTCGTACGTGTTGATGGTAGAGCAAGAGGAGAGCCAATAATAAATAGGGTGTTTAGTTTGGGTAATGAGATAGTTCCATCATTTTTCAATTGTTATTTTTTTATTTAATTTGCGTAATGGAATGAGAGTTGATCCATCCATCACTATATCCTTCCTCGGAAACTAATACTCCCTCCGTCCCAAACTGCAAATTGTTATTTATTGTTATATATATCTAGCTGCATATCAAAAACTATGTACCTAGAAAAGCCAAAACGAATAGTAATTTGGAATGGAAGGACTAGTTAGTACTAATACAAAACGAATAGTAATTTGGAACGGAAGGAGTAGTTAGTACTAATACAAGGAATAGATTTATTAAATCAAATTTGAAAATTAACTTATGATGTACCACCTGGTTCAGAATGGATGCCTCCTCAAACCAAGCACTCCCAAAGATCAAACTGAAAGAGGGGGGGCCTGACTACCTGCCTACTCTACCTGTGGGCTGGGGCTACCGAGTGTGTCCGCTGCAGGTGCTGATCGAAAGAGACCAGCCACCCGACCTGAACCTGATGGATCATTCAGAATTAATTTTCTCGAGATATTTTTTAATAAAAGTTTCTCGAGAAAACAGTTGGTGTGCTCAGTATACTTATCAATCGTCAAGTGGCCTGACCCTAGAATCCTGGTGTGTCTGTTTTTTTTTTTTGAAAAATTTAGAATCCTGGTGTGTCGATCGCCGTTTCCACACACACACACACCGTTTGGTGCGTGCCGTACTGACGAGGGAGAGACGGCGACTTGGACGGCCGACTCCTACTCGTACGAAACCAGATGTCCAGATGGCACAAGCATGCCGCGTGTACTACTAATTTATACTTAGTTATATAAAATTTCGATGAATTTTGTGAAACACATGACCTCTAGGAGACATGGACGTGATGTGGTTCATCACGGATTGTACTATGCGAGTGCCTTGTACGAAACCGATGAACAGACAAAACACAGAGCGGTGAGGTCGATCAGGCTGCTTGGATTTTTATTTGAATACAGCACATAACTTTTCCATGATTCGCAACTTGCTATCATGCATGAAAGGCAAGTAAAGTAACGGAAAGAGATGTATTTCTATAATTATCTGCGCGCAAACGTCAACACGATTGGGCTCCATTTGGCCGCGCTTTGGTCGAATGAAAGCGATGCAGGCACAGCACAAGGCTCGCGATCGGGTTCGATGACATTTTGCCAGCCGACCTGCCGCGGAGACCTGGATGGAGACGGACATGCTGAGCGCATGTACGAAAACCGATGAACAAACAAAACAGCGATGAGGTCGTGCTGTTTGGATTTTATTTGGAAAACAATCTCTTCCGTATGATTACTGTACGATTATGGAAAACAAAGTATGTGAAAGATTTATACTACTGTATTGCGCAAAAAGTCAACAAGTTTGGGCTCCATTTGGCCGCGCGAGGTCGAAGGCGATGCGGACAAGGCACAGGACTCGCGTGATGGAGACCCCTCATCGTCGCTTATCGGCGGCGGTCAGGCGGCGGCGGAGCAAGACTGTGGCCGAGTCATCAGTGTAAATCCACTCGCTTTCGCTTCAAACCGCTGCCACACGCCGTCCACCGGGGCCTGGAAAACCCAGGGCAGGGCTCGTGCTCGTCGTCGTTCCACCGGCATCCTGCATCCAAATCGAACACCAATAATTCCATTGCATCAGGAACCTGCCTTTTTCTCCTGAATCCACCGGAAACACCTCAAGTGTCCTGGATCAACAAGATCAACAAGTTTACGTGGTGAAACTGAACCATGTTTCCGGGGTCCGAACTCTGACCATCTGGAAGAGCAGGTTGCTGCTCGATCTCTTACGCATGCTCTGAACTTGCTCTGAATCTAGGGAGGAACTCATCATGAACAATTTAATCTGGCCCTGCTATTTTTACACCATTGATCAATCGAATGGATGCTATGCTACAACAAAACATGTACAAAACCTGTATGTACTATATATTTGCATAGAGAATCGAAGAGGGAGAAGAAAAGAAAAGGGAAATCTAACAACCAAGCTAATAATGGGTGACGGCGACCGCATCGTTCAGGCGTCGCTGCAGGCGCTGCGGCTGGACGCGCTGCGCATGGAAGCGCGGCCGATGGACTCGTCGATCCGGTCGAGGCGGGGCCTCCACGGCGCCGGCCGCCCCGGCGCGGCGGGCTCCTTGACCCCCGCCGCCAGCGGCTGCTGCTGCGGGGTTGCCGCGACGGTGGCGCCGGCGAAGAGCGCCTCGACAGGGTTGGGCGCGGGGGCGGCGGTGGCGCAGCCCTTGCGCGCGAGCGCGGTGAGGCGGTTCATGAGGCAGGCGAGGTCGACGGCGGAGGACTCGGACTGGAACACCGACTGCGGGAGGAGGAAGTAGACAGTGCCGGGCTGGAGCGTGTCGTCGGGGCGGAACGGACCGCGCCCCGGCTGCAGCAGGTGCGCCGACGAGCACAGCACGTAGCGCGGCGAGGCGGCGGGGTGATCGTCCTTGTCGGCGTAGTAGCAGCCGGTGACGTGCGCGACGGTGACGACGCCGGGGCCGAGGAAGTCCTCGACGTAGCCGTTGGTGTGGATGACGCGGACCCCCGCGGGGCAGGGCCGCAGCGACCCCGACGACGAAGCCGACGAGAAGGCGCAGCCCATCCTCCTTCCGGCTCGGGATCAGCGGGCGAGAAGGAGCTCGATCGCTTTATGAATTGGGAAGCGGAGGAGGCGAGGCGAGACGAGACGACGGACGAGGAAGGTGAGGACGGCGAGGCTCGGGTCGCTTTTATTTGGAGCTCTCCTCCCTCTCGCTCTCGCGGGGAGGTTCAAGTCGGAGTCCGAGTCGTCTCCTCGGGTGGGGCCCAGCGCGCGTGTCGATGACGCGCGGGGTCGTGGGGGGTCGGTCGGGGATGGCGTGGCGTTCCACAGTGACGGTGGATGTGGGGAATGGACGGATGGGATATGGCATGAACCCAATCGTAATCCAACGCAAAAGCTAACCTGCCACGGGCGACAAAAATTGCTAGAGGGGTTAATCCGATGGGAAGGGTTGGCTTGGCGGATGGATCAAGGATTACGAAGCCATCCGGATTATCTATACTCCGCTGGCTTCTATTTCGTTAATCTGAGATTGAGTTCGGTAATCTCAACGATGGAATCCGTTAGAAATGCTTTGAAATGGATATTCTTCTCTCTTATAATTCCTTTTTCTCTCTCTCTCAACATTATGGGATTATTGCGTTTGATGTTGCTATCTACCATCTTGGAAATTTATACTTTATTTTATTGGATGGAATTTTAGTGAATTATTATAGGTTGTTAGAAACTACTTTTTTTTATTACAACATAAGCGAAATATTATAATAAAGTAATTTATGATAAAATCTTATCGGAGAAAAAGTGAAGCGAGTAGAAATCGTTATCACTGGATGGATGGATAGATAACCATCACTAGGACCATCACCAAACCAGCCTCTATCTCTCTCTGGCGGCCGCACCTTGACAGTAAGCGGCCGGCAGTAGCGCAGTAGCGCAGCAAGCCACCAACCACGCTCCACAAAAAAGCAGCAGCACGTGCTCTCATGGCGACTCACTCCTGCATACCGCTGGCGACGCGGCCCACGAGACCCAACTCCCAACCTACCCGGGCCGGCCTCCTCTACGGTCGTCAGCAACAAGGGAGGCGCGCAGTCAGTCGCCTTTTATCTCTCTGCTGGCAGGCAAAACAAAGCCAAAAAAAACCGTGTCCGTGTGCAATCGATTCGGCAGTTTCACAGAGCTGGTAGCCAGTCGACGCCAACTGCCAACTGCCAAGCCAGCGAGCGATCTTGTCAACAGCCAGAGTCAACAACTTACTGAGCCTCTGCCGGGCGAACGCTTTGACACGTCTCGAGGGGGGAAAAACAAAAACAACGGCAGCTCAGATCTGCTGAAAATATGGCAAATTTCATTCAAGTCTGTCCAAGAGGAATAAAGCTGCATATATATATATATATATATATATATATATTACGCTATTGCAAGCTCGTGATTCAAACCAGGTCTACTCAAAATCGTTCCTTACCGATTTCATAAATAAAAGGACATGATCAAAACCGAATTTCTTCAAGACCTACTCAAAGCCACGTGGCGTGACACTATACTTCAATCAAAATTTTAAAAAATCGACTAGGCAATGGAGCCCTTTCTTATTGGGATGGCTTTTGCTTCTTGGGCATCCTGTAGCCGCCAACCACGCAGGCGTGGCCGGCTTGAACTGCTCCGCCTTCAGCTTCTCCACCTCGCTGGCAAACACCGCCTCCGCAGGCTGCGTGCAGTCGCGCCTGGGTAGAAAAATAAAGCATCATCAGGTAGTTAATTTATCTAAGGCATCTCTGCTGCTTCTTGCTTTGGGATGTCTTATTACTTCAGTGAAATCAATTTTTTTTCTTTTTTGAAAGAAAAAAGAATAAAGAAGCCGGCACGCTCCAGCAAACCTTTGACTATATGAAAGGTCTGAATATATGAAATTATTAGCAGCAAGTGGTACCTTGATTGACATGACAAAGTGGCCGCCGCACTTCAGGAAATACAAGGCGTTGAGGGCTAAGATCCTGGCCTGCAGGATAGAGAGAGTCCGACGAAAATTTCAAAGAGCTTGTTATGTTACAAGTCATATTCACATCCTAAAACAGGTCACAAGGCATCACGGTACTGTGTACGATACGGATCTACTTATTCTTCAAACGGGACAATGAACAACAGTTGGGGAAACAAAGATTAATTGTCATGGCAGAACTTGCGTGATGGGGCAATCCGTCCCATGATCAGTACCGACAGTACAACACCAACAAGACAAATGCTTCAAAATTTCAGTAGGAGTTATGGTCTATGCATCAGCAAGTGAGTTACGGTACCACATACACATCAAACTGCATCAGGAAAATCAAAGCAACCAAACGGTCTAACCCTGTAGATATTTCCACGTTCAAATTACCAAAAAAAGAAAGTCAAGGACATAAAGTGCCAAATGACCTCATAAAGAAGAAAACAAAAACAAAATTGTACTGATGCAGACAAAATGGAGCTGAGCAATTTTGTCTTCTACGTCTATAGGTATAAAAAAGAAAACAGTTGTAGATATAATTGCCATCCGGCATATGAAAATTAACGTTCCAAATTGAAGGTTACTATAAAAAATATGGGGAACTTAGACAGCCAGATGCAACACAAATTATAGTGAATGTTGGAGGGAGAATTAAAAGGTTGCATCCCGTCGAATATGATGATAAGATGCAAATGGCAAAATGAATTACAGTTGGAAAAACATTATCATGTCAGAATTTGTGTGATGGACCTATCCGTCCCATTGGGATAGTACCAACAGTCACACGACTCACGCCAACAAGACGCGAATATGGTTCAAAATTCCAGTCAAAATTATGATCTAAGCATCGTCTAGTGACTTGCAGTACCAGATACACATCAAACTACATCAACAAAATCAAAGCAACCAAAGGTCTAACCTGTAGATATTTTTATGCACAACTTGCCAAACCAAGAAAAAGTGCCAAATGATGTGCATCCCCAACAAAGAAGAAAACAAAAATAAAAGTGGACCGCAGACAAATAGAAAGTAACAGTTTTGTTTTTCAAGTCTAAGGATCTAAAGAAAAACAGTACTGCAAATATCATGTACAAATTATGTTATGGGTGGCCAGAGGCCCAACCCATCTATACTGGGCGTGAAAAGATAAGGATTTGGAGATTATATTAGTTAGTTGGTTTGTTAGGATTGTTAAGTGCCTGCTCTATATATAGAGAGGCATGGCAGTCATTTATGTTTACCACTAATGAACTAGGATCCATAACTTCCAAACTAGGTTAACAGAAAACAAATATGGGGCACTTAAACAACCAGATATACAACGCATTGGAATAGGAATTAAAAGGTTGCACCCCATCCAAATATAATGATAAATGCAAATGGCAAAAAAGAAAGAGAAAGGAAAAATATTGGCATTTGGCATAGGGCCATAAGCGCATCAGAAACTCGAATTTGCATCATCCATTGTGATGTCCTGAAGGGGAATCCGAGTATGCTCATCATCTGCTGAGGCCCAATATCACCACAAAAAGACAACAAACCAAGCACAAACATAATCACCAACACTCAGTTGCACACTATCAGAGACTCAGACGTCAGTCTTTACTCATAAGCAAGACACTAAGCAAAAAACCGATGAAAGAAATTAGTGTGAGATGGCTATATACCTGGTCTGGCTGTGCAACATCAGAGAAGATATCAACCATGCCAACCAACATCCTGTACCTTGCAGGGTGCCTGGCATCCTCAATAATGGGAATCACGTTGGTCCTCTTCTTTGAGAGAACTCAACAGCATGGACCAACCCCTCCTGCGATATGACCAAATTCATTAACAAACACAGTAAATCAAGTAACCGATCAATAACTGAAATAGGTGACAGCGTGATCACTCACTGGTCCAACAATATCAGACACATGAGACACGGTCGTTCCTGATGCAGCACAGAGGTAGATGTCACACCCGGTTTTAAAGGTAAACCAGATGAATAAATTACATGTGCGCTAGGATCAAATTTCACACATGCAACGACTTTAGTAAATACCATAGACAGTGCCAAAACATAAATAGAGAATATTAAATTTATTATATGACTGAAAATCTTTAATTTGAATAGTAAAACGAGCCTTTATTCTAGCAGTGGAACTCCAACGATGACGACTGACTCCACAGGCAGTTGACTAGTGGCACACATACGCCTAGAACTCCTCAAAGTTTTCAAGAACCAACTCAAAGTTGACTTGATCTGAGCAGCGGTTTTAGCAAGGGTGAGTACACTTATGGTTGGTACTCAGCAAGCATGGGGAATGTGTAGTGTAAAGCTATACAAGGATAGGTTATGCTTTAATAGCATTTCAGCACTTTAATTGGTTGGTCAAATTTTATTAGCAATTACTAAGTATAAGTTTATACCACCCACATTAAGCATGAGCATAAATAAAGATAACCGCAATAAATAACAACAATTTAATTCGACTTCCGATAGATTAATCATGTGAGAATCCAGGCCGCTCTTAACCGTGAGCACGGCTATTATAACAGTTTTACACTCTGCAGAGGTTGTACACTTTCACCACAAGTCGCGTAATAGTTCAAAAGAACTTTAGACCCAACCATGTTGTGCGGGCCATGCACAATACCACACTTTCGAGGTGTGATTGCATAGGGACGCTACGAGGTCTTTACAAAGATTCCCTAGTAAGTAGTAACCTGCTAAGGTTTCAGGTTGAAGCAGAACATAAAACTCTCTCAAGACTGCGAAGCTACCATAGAGCAGATCAGCCTGAGGGCCGGTGTGATTGCATAGAGACGCTACAAGGCTTTTACAAAGATTCCCGAGTGAGTAGTAACCCGCTAAGGTTTTAGGTCGAAGCAGAGCATAAACCTTTCTCAAAACTGCGAAACTACCATAGAGCAGATCAGCCTGAGGGTCGGGCTATACCCCATCAATGCCTCCCCTCTTGCCCAAGGCCGGCTCTATAATTTTAAGGACCCTTGGGCAAGCAAGAAGATAAGGGCCCGAATATCAAGTACGAATAATAAAAATCACTTTGCAATATATGTATAGCTCATAAAATATAACAATAGTGTAACAAAAAAACTAAAAACAATAACCATTATGATTACCTCAAATAAAATATAATGCTTCGGTGCTTTGTAAAAAACCGTCTTCGAGCATTTCTTGATGCAAAATCTTCAAGAACAGTATATGATTTATGTCGTCCAAAATATCCTTCTCAATGCTGCACATAGCCAAGCCATTCAATCTTTCTTGTAACATAGTTGATCTCAAATAATTTTTCAATAGTTTTAATTTGGAGAAACTTCTTTCGACTGATGCTACTATCACTGGAATAGTTAAGAGAATCCGATATGCAATTGAGACATTCGGGTAGCAATCTGCAGCTTTAACAAACTGAAGAATCTCAGGTACTGACATCAATTCTTCTGGCAAAGATACTTGCAACACTTTTAATTTAGAAAAAAACATCCAACTCAACATCAGACTTGTTGTCATGAGAAAAAGATTTTGCAAAAGTAGTGCAGCACTTTCGTAGATCATTATCATCCAAGGACTTCAGATTTTCTGAGTTTAATAAGAAACCAAATATTTTTTCAAACTTCTTTAACTGTTCAAATCGACTAGTCAATGAAGCAATGGCAACATCAACAATAACTAGGAAGTAACTAACTTTGAACTCATCTATATCTGAAAGTTGTAATTCTTCAGTTTCATCATTTTGTTCATCAAAATGCTTCTTTCTTTTACCTTGACGTTTTGTAGGAAATTTTGGCTCTACGTCCATACTAGATGCAATGGATTTTGCAATCTCAATACTAGCATTGAAGCCTTCTTCTCTGTACTTCTGAAAATATGAGATGACCCCTATTTGTTTGAGAGTAGCATCTAAGCACACAATCTTAGTTGTAACTTTTTGCTCACCATGTTGATACTAGATAAAATATCATCCCAGATAACCATATCAACTAGAAATTCAAATTTCTCAAGTGCAGTTACCAATGATTGAGCATCACTTACTGTTTTTGGGTCATCGGTAGAAGTTCTTTCCACTTCCTTCAACGCTGATATTATTTGTGGGGCTTGATACCTGATAGTTTGCACACTCTTTATTTGACTCTCCCAACAAGTATCAGACAAGGGTTTGACAGTAAACCTCTTAACATTATCAGTCAAATTTTTCACCTTTTAGTAGAGCGTGCAAACAAACAATATATCCTTTGTATAACACCGAAGAATGAATAGTTGTCTTGTAAGATTTTGCCATATCACAAAAAGTGAGATTCAGACTATGACATGCACATGGCATATATAATGCTTTGGATTAATTTCAAGCAAACGTATCTGCACACCTTGATATTTTCCCTTCATATTAGAACCATTGTCATAACCTTGACCTCTCACATCATCAATGTTCAAATCATGAGACCGAAGTGCATCCAACAAAATATTAAAAAGCCCTAATCCGGAGGTGTCATCAACCTGTAAGAACTCCAAGAAAAATTTCTCTACTCTTGGAATGGTACTTGACATATTAACACAACACACAATTAATGTCATTTGTTCTTCATGACTCACATCTGGGGTACAATCTAAGATAACAGAGAAATAGTAATTAACTCATTTCTAAATATTATGGTCAAGATAATGATGATGAATTTCATTACTTTGAATGCACCTAATATGTTCCTGCATTAGAAGATCAAATTCAGCAATCATTTCAACTGTGGCTAGAAAATTACCATTGTTACATTCATAAAGTTTGTCATTTGATCCTTGAAAGGCTAGATTTTGTTTAGCAAGAAACTTCACAGTAGAAACTATTCTTACCAGGACCTGTCTCCAATGCTCCTTTTCCTTTGTAATTTCCCATTGCATTTCATCATCAATTGTTTGATTTTTGCTTAATCTAAGCTGAAGCTCATTCCATGTACTCATGTTTGTCAAATGCTTCACATTGTTCTCATGTGTTTTTAGTTTCTCACTAAGATGTTTTCCATCAGATACTAACAATGACTTGTTTTGATTTGATTTGAACAACTTGCAGCAAAAATAATAAATCTTGTCCACATGTTTAGAATAAACCAACCACTTCCTATCAACAAACTCACCATTAGATAATTTTCTGAAGTAGTACGCATAAGAAAAATGTCTGCTACTGGGATCACAAGGGAATTGTAGATCCACTTCTCTTACAGGTCCTTTCTCAATTAAGATATCTTTTTTGCTATTGTCAAGATTTCCCCATATTCTAGGATCAAAAATAGTCAAAACTGAATCTTCTTGTACATCAATATTTGCAATTTCAGTATCATTTGAAGGCTGTAAAGTGTCACCTCCCGGAGCCTGAGTATGATCATTGGCATCAGCTTCAGCATCTAAATTATGCTCTTCTGTAGCACCTTCATTGGCATCGACTTCTGCAACTTGTTCCCACCCCTGATCTTGACTGACTTCAGCATTATTTGAAACTGGAAAAAACTTATGTAGAGTACCTCTCTGCGATTCTACGAACTGATCTTCTTGTTTTCTTTTTTTTTCTTAATAGAGCACCCGACAAATGCTTCTTAGACAACATCTATCATATTCAAATAAATTCAATGAATTAGAAATTTTAACCCTAGCACAATCGGTATAAGCATAGCGCATACAAAAAAATAAATAAGAAAAAAATTGGAAATACTAATCAATCGGTGTGTTGCTTACTGTGACGCGCGAATCTGATCGGTGCCCTTGTCGTTGCCGGTCGGTCGCCGCCTCGCCGGGTGAGGAGCCAATCGGATCGATGCGAGCGTGTCCTCTCCTCAGCCATAGCACGTCGATGGGCAGGCAGGGTTGCGGCGGCAGGAAACGATCAAAGAAACATCGCTTGCGGCCTGCCCTCCGCTCGATGGATCAGGTTACGTAGAATAGGACTGGAAGGGAGAGTTACCTACGGCATGGGCTGGTTTGTGATGGGCCTTCAAATGCTTACCATGTCAAATAGAAATTTATATGTACTAATTACCTATATGGTCTTGGGCCCCCGGCGGTCACACTACCTGACCCCGCCCTCTAGGGCTAGGCCTGCTCTTGCCCTTTCCGTAAGATTACCCCAGACTAGAGTCTCTAATTAATTAGCCAAGACCAGAGCCATGTAGTTCTTGTGGTTGTACTGCTTTCCTGGGTGGTTGCTCCATGTTCCAATTAAGCACGGTGATCTTGTATTAATGGAAGGTATAGCGTAAATAAAACAAGTTTAAGCATTGGTTCATTAATACCACCATACCTAGTTAGAGCAACTAAGCAAGAACTACCCAACAGTAAAGTAAACCCAGGTTGATCAAGGTGGTAGGGATAAAACTAGGCACACCTTAAATAGGACCCATCATGTTTATATTCTTAAAGTGCATAGCATATGCGTATAGAGCATAAAAGTAAAGGTTGCATAGGAACAAATTGTGATCAAGGGTACAACTTGCCTTCCTGAACTGGCTCTTGCTGCTCAAAGTCTTCAAAGCCTTACTCTTTGAATCCCTCGAACTGCGATCCTTCTATGCGCATCAAATGAGTACATACAAGCAAACAAAGGAAAAACATAAGAAAACATTACATCAAACAATAGCAACAGAGCAAAATAGGACCACAAAACTAATCTATGCGTCAACACGAACTCATAGGCGCAAGAATCGCTTAAAACAGATTTAAAACGCTAAAGATATGAGCTAAACTAGGTTTAGGGGCTTAACTGCAAGAAAACTAAACTTCCAGGGGCTAAACTTAAAGAAATCGAGGGCTAAAACCTAATTAAACATATAAATAGAAGGTCTAACGCGTAAAAGAACTAAATAGGATGGCGAGCGGGATTTTATAAAAGAGCAGGGGCCTAAACAGAAGAAAAAGGACTTAGATCTAAATACTTTTGAAGTGCGGCAGGATTTAGATGCAAAAACTAGAAAAGGTGGGGGCTCTTAAGCAAAAGCGGCGCAGCTGACTAGGATTGACCGGTACGCCGACCAGTTGACTCCGGTCAGATTAAATTTGATCCGTCCGAAGCGGATCGAACGGCTGGCGGCTGCAGCGGCGCGCGAGCGGCGGAGAACACGGCGGTGAGCGGCGGCACGTAGGGGACCTTGACGGAATCGAGCGTAGCTCGAGCGACGGCTCACGGTTTTCAACGGGGACTGGCTCGAGGCGAAGCTGGGGGCGCGAGGAACCGATCTAGGTCTTCGGTGCGGTGGCTGGAGCGGCGACGGCGACGTGTAGCTCGAAGAGGCGGCTCAACGGCGAACCAACAACTCCGGCGAGCTCAGGGACGCTGTAGAGGGCACGGGAGCGCACAAGAGGACCTCCGGCGAGTTCCTTACCACGACGCGAACCTCCGGGCGGTGATCTTGTCGACGGCAAGACGGCGGCGGCGTGGATCGAAGGCGACAGGTGTGCGCTAGGGTTCGAGCTCGGGCGGCGGCGGCGCTGGGTGCGAGGCAAGGGCGCTAGGGTTTGGTGAGGGCTACGGAGGCGGCGACGGGTTTTATAGGCCAGGGGAAGCGGCCAAGGCATGTGGGCCACGCATCGGAGGCGGAGTCGCGCGCGGCACGGACTCGAGCTCCAATCCGGCTCGGGAGCGTGCGGGAGGAGGGGGATGTCAGGCGGGGCCCGGCGGAAGGCAGGCGCGGGAGCGGGCTGGCTTGGAGGAAGCGGGTTGCTGCTGGGCCGGCCTAGCCTACGAGCTGCTGCTGCGGAGCTAGACTGAAAGGGAAAGCGGGCCAAAAGAAGAAAGAGGAAGAGAAAGAAAAAAAGATTCATTAACTTAAATACAAATGAATTTAAATACAAATTTGAATTCAATGCACCAGCATGAATGCAACAATGAACTCCTATGATTCATTAACTTATTTAAGAAAAGATTTAAATGCCTAATAAATTAAATGCAACTTTAGAAAACCTTAAATCCTTAATCACGCAAATTCTAACTAATTTTATTAAGTTGTAAAAGTTTGAAAATTAGAGTGTTACATGCGTACAGGAGCCTAAATTATCATAAACACGTCATAAATTATGACAGCAACAGCGGAGACTTTTTTCGCTTACTGAAAGGGCAAGATAGCTAATGCTTGTTCAGACTAGGTAAACAGGCTTACAATCCAGATGTTGTCAACTCCGCCTATGACAGCAGCAGCCAGCGTGGATCGGAAGGGGTTCCACACCCTGGACTCGACCTTTGTGCCATCCTCGTTCTGTAATAATGCCGAAACAACCAAACAGCAAAACATGATCATCAACTCAACATGACCAGATGGTGCTATCTAGTTATCGAAATAAACCTTTCAAAGTTTAGCATATATATATGGATCTACAACGCCATTGGCAACTAATAGTAATAGATAAACCACTTAAGCCAAATTTCCACCCACATTGCACAACGAATTGTGAAGAAAAAAAAAACTAGAGAGATGAAGCACGGCAAAGGGGACCTGGACGGAGACACGCTTCTCGCCGTAGACGGACTCGCCGGGGCACATGTTCCTGGTGTAGAGCGCGTCCTCCTTGCCCCTGGTGATGAAGACGCCCCCGTGCCTGTACGGCTCCACCACCACCTTGCCCCCGCCCTTCACGCCGCCAACGCGGCCGCCGCCCCTGGGGCCGCCGACCGGCACCCTGACACCAGGCCTCCTACCCCTGACGTCCGCTCTCCCCGGGCCGTTCCTACCGCCTCCCCTCCGGCCGCCGCGGTCTCTGCCGCCGCCGCCATTGCCTCCGCCTCCCCTCCAGCCTCGGCCCCCGCCGTCGCCACTTCCTCCTACCCTCCCGCCGCGTCCTAGGGCAATCGAAACATCATTAGATCAAATGAGACAGATTGAACCGATCGAGGAATTGATCAGCGGTAAAGCGTATGGCAATTGACGCCATGGCTTCGGTTGCTAGCTTGCCTCGTAGTGGTGGCCTCATGGTGGTGGTGACTACTCGTCGACGATCACCTCGTTACCCGCCGCCGCAGCTGAGGTGGAGGGTTTTGAGTTTTTTTTCCCCTTTTCCCCTTTTTTGAGATTTTATTGAGACGAGGTTTAGGGTTTTTGGCTATAATAAAACAAGCACGCCAATCAAGAAATGCACACGCGCAAGTTTCATTCCATCAGGCTTTGGGCCATAAATGCGCCCATGGGCCTTGTGTTTCAGCCCGGGCAACGGCCCTCATCTTTCCGGCCCATGCTAACAACAGCAAAGCTTACTTGCGGAAAAACGAAGTCATCATAGGTGATACGACCCAATTCATCAGCAGAACAGTTCATACATCACACCGGGCTAATGTTTACACCAGCAAAATTTTCTAGCAAACAACCTAGAGCCCAGCCATCATCAGTAATCTACCAGAGTGAGGAGCAGCACTGGATTCTCATCAGCTAATGGATTCCATCACCAAGTACATCCCCTACACCGCTCACCTAGTACCAAGGTCGCGCTGACGCAACAGCACACGGGAGGAAAGAAAATAACTGCTGGAGCCTCTCACCCTGTTCGCTTCAACTTATTCATCCGGCTTATCAGCCATCAAACAGTGTTTTCCTCTCACAACAAATCAGCCGTTTCAGCTTTTCAGCCGGCTTATAAGCTGAAGCGAACAGGCCCTCTGATCCGGTCCTCAGATGATGGTGTAGTTTGAGAATATGTTCATCAGGTTGTCGAGCGCCTCGGGGTAGAACTTGCGCGCGAACAGGTAGCAGGGCCGCTTCATGCCGTTCCACATGCAAGGTCTTCTCTGCGCTACATGCTGCAAGATGATGACAACAATGGCGTATTAGATCTTCCAGGAAACAAGGAACGCCTCATTTGTTTGAGTTGACCCTGATTGGGAACAGGTGAAGCCAAGGACCAAATTACTCTACCTTTGCATTGCTGCTAACATGAACGCTCTCATCAATGGACTGCAGGGATTTGGAATACTGTTAGATAAATCCCAAGCGTATGAATTGTTTGCCTCTATAGACAATTGAGATCAACAAAGAGCTTACGGAAATGTTCTTCAGCAGCTCAAAGCTTGTATCAACCGCCCTATAGACTTTAGGATGCCATTTCCCTTCGGACCAATCTACATGTGTCACTGACCAATTGGCAATTCCAGTCGGATCAGCCATCTGCGGCCACCAAATACAGGTGCAATGTTATTCGAAGTCTCTCTTTCAGTAAAATGTTGTTGGCTACTCAAAGAGAACAAAAGCTCATCTAGAAGCTTCTGAATGCTTACATTAAAGAGAGTTGGCAAGTAGTGCTCATCAGAATAGCAATTGTGCCATTCATTTCCTGGCTGTAAAGTAGCAATCACAATATCAGCAACAACATGCATTCCAGGAAAATTGTTATGTACCTAACTAACACACTAATGTTATGTATTAATATGCCCTAAGGTCTGATATGTCACATAACTATCTATACTGAATGAAGCAGATTCTCAAAGAAAATTGTTTTCACTTTCCCCCCTAGTAATCGTTACCTGTTGTCTGATGATATTGGAAGCTCTAGATATTACACATGAGAACAAAATTGACAGTGCATTTGCTAAGATAAGGCATCCTAGAAAGAAATTCATTTTTCAGGTGGGGAGAAAGTGACCACCTTACAGTAACGCTTGAACTTCCCATAGTAAAGGGTGTCAGCGAGAATAAGAATTGCATGCTGCCGTTTCACTGTGAACCACTGAAAGAGATGAATACATCAGTGTGTTGGAAGATAAAACTATGGGAAGCCATAACAACTGTTATAAGAAGTTGAATTGGATGATAGAGAATTACTGGAAGTCATAGAAATCACTCTACAAAAAATGAAGTCAATGGACAAAGAGAAGTGGAGCAACATGTTTGTAACCATAAAATTCTACTTTCTAGGGAGAAGAGTTTTATGAAATTATCACCTGTGCACCTTTTCTCCAATCTCTCTTCACAATTTCAGGTAGCATATGATCAGAATATCTTCCTGCTCCATGTGGACCAGGATCATCAAAACTGAGGGGAAAAAATAATTTGCCATGTCAATCGCGAAACGATTGTGCATTTGTGGTTATTAAAAAAATCAAAAAAGGCATATCCTAAATCAAATATCTGTTCAACTCCACATAGGGGGGGAAACTAACATATCACTTTATATAACCTTCAGTATGTTCACTTACCAGTCAACAAAGCTGACATTTGTCTCCATGAGATAACTATATATATAATCAAAGTTATGAAGTGGCACACAACTGCAATTAGAGTAAAGCATTAGTATGGGGAGCATTCAAATTTAAATGGTGATAAATGAAAATGATGGACCTCTCAGAAAGCAAGACAAAATGCTGGTTTTCAGGATCTTGTAGGGCATGAGCCAAGAGCCTCTTTTCAGCATCAACCATAGAAATTGTACCCCAGATCACCTGTAGGAAAATTAAAAATTAGATTCTACAAGTACAATGAAAACTTTGGTGTTTAAATACTCTTGGGCACAATTGCTGTAGGCAAGTACTACAGGCCATGTTAGGTACAGGTGATGGTTCAACAACATTAATAAATCCTGGGTCTTACTCTACAAGCTACATTCATCCTTTTAAATTATATGGAGTACTGCAATCAATAGAGATGGCACTCTGAGAGAGAAAACACCACATTTTTTCTCAAAATCAATCTTTATTATAGAGCAACTTAGCAAACATTTTCTGCGTAAATTAATTAGGGATAAAAGAATGAATACATGTTTAAGCCAATTACAGGTTGATACCTTTTCACTTCGAATATCCCTGCCAGCAAATATTGGACTCGAATGAATCGGCCTATCTCTTGATGCATGTACATATATGGTGTATCTGTCTTCATGCCCCTGAAAGTACACCCAAGTAGATAGATTCAGTAGACATACTCAAATTGAGTTCATTAACAATATATAATATGCATAATAGATAACAATTTCCTATCCTGATGGGAGAAAATATTATGCTGCATAATGAAACACAACCATTGAGATTTTAGTTAATTCTGCTAAGGCTCGTTTACTACCTAGACATGTATTCACTGCAATTTGTAAATACTTCGAAAATCATACCATGAAGAACTTCTCCCAGAGCTTCTCAAAAGGCAATGAACTGGGCGTCAAGAACATGAAAGCAATTTTTTGATTCTTCGACGGCACTGGCCGTGCCCGGATGATGTCTCTCATGATAGCACGAGCAGCAATCTCATCATCAGTGTATACCCTAGCAGGTTCTGGAGGAGGCCGAGTATTGCAGCCTTCTGATGGTACCAGATAACAAGATGTGTAATGCCGTGGAGTATAAAGATAGGCTCCAATGGCTACTGCACAGACAAAAGCAATCAAGACGACGAACCAGAGAGGCCTTCTAGATGAAGACCTACTGCGTGGTGCCATGGTGTAGATGTATAATCAGGAAAGCCGGGCCTTCCGATCTAGCAAGCTACAGTCATACAATCATCCATAAGCAACTCTTCTGATAGAAGTGATCAACATCTAGAAACCTGAAAAACATGGGGGAAAGGAAATTTTCAGTTTAATGCCTTCAGGCTTTTAGCCAACAGTAACCCCAGCCTCTAAATCCTGGGATGCTTGTGGCCAACACTTATCACAATAGCTGAACTTGCAGCAAAAAGCAAACAAATAGTTCTCAAAGAACAAAAGTTCTTAATAACAATGATCGACGCCTTTAACGTAACTGACTGCTAGACCTCTATCCATGAGTGGCAAAGGTCTCCTAATTTTTTTGGTTAACATGTACTAAGAGGTTCCACAAATCATTCTTGTGCTACTAACCAGAACCTGGATGTTCCACGTTTTCACCCAGAACTTGAAAGTTTCACATCACACGAAACCCTCCCTAAACCCCCTAAACCTCAACAATTAAGCATCACCAGACGAACTCCAAAATGGCAGGGGCGAATTTAACTCGAGGACTAAGGCCTGAACCAGCATTACCTTGGCTAGGTTATGGATGGATCCTCGAATCGATTACTACGGCACCACGCAGAACAGAAGCATATAGCTAAGTGGGTAACCGCAAAGAAAAACTCGAACTTGACTGCTCGCAGCAGCCAAGGGGAAAGGGCTCCTAAGAACAAGGCGAGCTCCAAGAAAGGCAAGCTCGAGCGACTTACCAACGAAACGAAATGAGTCGATTCGAGCCCGTCCGGCTGGATGGACCTGGACTCCACTCCACAGCGAGTCCGCCACGAGGCTGTGAGCGGCGGGCGGGGAAGAGGACCTCAGCGGCGAGGTCGCCGACGACACAGCACGACAGCTTGCGGCGGCGGCGGCGGACAGAACAGGGAGCGAGAGCACGCGGTCGATGGTCCGGATTACTGAGGAGTTGGGGGAGATCTAGACGATGGTGGAGGGGGAAAGTACGGAAGAATCTTGGGAGGCAGGACTGAGGTGGAAAGGTTGGCCGGACAACACTACGATTTCCTCGAGCAGCTTGCACTTGCTATTGCTAGGCTGAAGGTTTTGCGCCTAGTCTTGTGGACTATCCGGATCCGAATTATTCTATTTTCGTGCTCTAATTTTTGTTCGGTGCAAGATGAGGCTCTTGTTGGATGATGCCCACGCTGGGATGTTCGAAAATTCCATGGCCCTCTTTTGAGACTAAGAAAGTGGTTTTGTGGGGGGGAAATATGAATTGTTTAGAAATTTTTGCATTCCCGCATTTTAGGAAAATAACCTCTAGCTAAAAGAAGCTCAATATTAATGGTCTCTTAATAAAAATAACCTCAAAGAAAGTCAACATCAGTTGGACGATATTGACCATTCTAAACTAATTTTCGTTGATGAATAAAACCGTACCTCCAATACATAAACTAATTTTTGTTGATGAATGAAACCCTACCTCCAATGCATGATTTCATATCATGATTTTATAGACAAACGAAACGATAGATAGACCTAAGCAAAATAGGCCTAGCCCGATCCTAGCCCGACGGGCTAAGCTCAACCTAACGTCATTTAGGGTAAGGCCCGCACGTGAAGCTAATTTTTCGGCAAAAGAATGGGCGGCTCAAGCTCGGACTGAATAATAAAATGAATTAAATTTACACTAGAAAACGATGGGTGGTCCGAGCGTGGACCCAATTTTTTTATAGCCTGATGGAGTTAATGAGTAGGATTGGACTCGAAAGAAATTGGACTTTTTGCCTCCCAGCCCGAGGTTTGCTTAGGTCTAACGACAGACTTCAATTGCCATGCACGGTATGGGTAGAAATCAGTTGAAACGAAACTTTGGAGGTCTCTCGGGAACCGTGTACATACAGTTCTATCCCATGAAATCAATCTTTTCTCCCTCATTATTAATACTCCATCATTTTTTCTTATATGTCACGTTACATCATTTTATGGAGGATAAAAATCCATTAAGAGCCTGTTTGGATATCAAGTGCTAAAGTTTAGCACTTTGAGCTGTTTGGATACTGTGCTAAATTTTAGCATCTTTGATGAAAAATGACAATATTGCTCCTCATTTACTCCTCTTAAATTGCAGCGGAGGAAAGAGAGAGGGGGCAATGGTGGGAAAAAGTGAAGAGGGGAGCACTTTTAGCACTATTAGCACCCTTTAGCACCTCTTGGGTGTGCTAATGAAAAAAGATGTGTTAAACTTTAGCATACCTATTTGGATACCAAGTGTTAAAAGTGGGGGTGCTAAAGGGCGGAGCCGCAGACGCCTAGTATGGGGACGGCGGCGGCGCACAGGGACAGTAAAAATTAGCGATTTTGACCACATCCGTGGTGAGAGTGACGAGAGAAGTAAAAACAATTCATCAGCTAGGGTTCATGGGCCTGCCCACTTATTAGCCCACTTAGGCTACAGTGCGCTCCCCCTCCTTGCTGGCGCCCGCTCTTGTAGCAATGGGGTCCAGTTGATGAGTTATGGTCTTATGGACTTAGGGGGTGTTTGGGGCCCAGTTGATGAGTTATGGTCTTATGGATATAGGGGTGTTTGAATACGAGGTGCTAAACTTTAGCAGGATCACATCAGATATTTAATGCTAATTAGGAGACTAAATATGAGCTAATTACAAAACTAATCGCACAGATGGAATCTAATTCGCGAGACGAATCTATTAAGGCTAATTAATCTATCATTAGCGAATGGTTACTGTAGCACCACATTGTCAAATTATGGACTAATTATGCTTAATAGATTTGTCTCGTGAATTAGACTCCATCTGTGCAATTAGTTTTGTAATTAGATTATGTTTAATACTTCTAATTAGTATCCAACATCTGATGTGACAGATGCTAAAGTTTAGCGGTGTTTCCAAACAACCCTTAGCCACCGAATCTATATTCACTGTTAAGGCCCAGGTTGGTTCGTGGCTTCGTTAATGTTCTGATGACGTAGACGTTCGCCTATTCATCTTCCCGTGCCGGCCGCTGCTGCAGGCGGCAGGCCACATCTGGCAAGTGCCCACGCGGCGGCGCTACCGACTTAAAAAGGATGATAGTTTTCAGTAGATCATAAGATCAATTAGTGCTTTTCAGTAAGATTCCGAACTTTTGGAGGGATCTTTAAATTTCCAGGTTTTTATCCAGACGTTGGGAGTTCTACATACATGCCAAAATGAGTCGTACGCTCATTCTTCAATCTGAATTCTGGCCAGTACTAGAATACTAACTAGCATTGATGTTGTTTTGTGGAGCCAGTTCACGGTTCAGACATTATGGCAGCTAACCTTGTCCTGCACAGCTGCACTTGCCTGCATCAGCTAAAACCCTGAGAAAATCAGAACACAACATTTACAACTGATCTCTGCCTTTCCTTGATTAAGTACCACACCGAACTACCAATTCCCACTGCACCTCAAACCATCTATTACAGGAGATGCAAACAGAGGAGCAAGGAAGGAACAAACCAAGCAGAGTCCACCCTTTTCAGACTCCCTTCTGATCAAAATCCTACATCATTTTCTTCAGCAAACCTATACATAAATTATTTTAACTAGATCCAACACTTCCGCACCGGCAGCCTACTATCTTACGACGCCGATGAGTTACCTTAACTGTTCACATGGGCATGTACTTTGTTGCCCCCCTACTCTACCACGATCTCGGGCAGTTTCAGCATGGGGTGGCTGCAGCAGCTGCTCGTCCTGGGGCACTTCACGTAGCTCCTGCAGCACCGGCTGGTCTCCCTGGCGCACACGGCCTGCCAGCTCGAGCAGATGTCTTTCCCTTTGCTTCCGCACCCCTTGTTGCTGCTGGTCACGCTGCAACAGTTTCTGCTCACGAGGTCAGCTGGAGGTGGAACGCAGTCTTTCGCCTTCAGATGGTTCGTGCAATCTGCCACCTTGTGCTCATCACTGCGGTGGCTGCACTGGTTATGCTGCTCGTGATTCTCATCAGGTAGTGAACTGATAGAGATGGAGACTTCTTGAACTGGCTCAGCAGCAATCTTCTTCTCCTGCACATGAGGCTCATGGCAGCAATGGCTGTGGTGGTGCTGTACCTCGGCATGGCAGTCCGTTTCTGATTCCTCAATCTCCCCATGGTCATGTCCATGCTCGTGGTCATGGTAGTGGTGTGTATCCGCGATGTGCACAAGTGGCTGCTCAGCATGGCAATGATGCTCGTGCTCATGATCATGGTCGTGGCAAGCATGCTCAACTGTAGAATGTGAATGCTTGTGCTCTTCACAGTGGCTATGCTCATGCTCACCTGCAGAATGTGAATGGTTGTGTTCTTCACAGTGGCTATGCTCATGCTCATGGCATGTGCTGTTGCTGTCAGAATGTTGCGAAGCATGGGCTTCTTTGCAGTGGCTATGCTCATTGTCATGGCAATCATGCTTGTTGATGATGTGCGAGCTGCTCAGCTCCTTGCAGTGGTCATGGGTATGACCATGATCATGGCAACCATGGTTCTCAGTAAGCACCTGGTTGCCTGGCTCCTTGCGGTGGTTATGAGTATACCCGTGGTCATGGCAAGCATGCTTTTCTGTAACCACCTGGTTGCTGGGCTCTTTGCAGTGGCTGTGGCTGTGGTCGTGATCATGGCAAGCATGCTTTTCCGTAGGCTGCTGGTTGCTCGGCTCTTTGCAGTGGCTGTGGCTATGACCATGATCATGGCAGCCATGCTTACCAGAAGATGATTCTTTGCAACTGCCTGTTGACTTGCACGGACCATCTGAGCAGTGGCCGGAAACACAATGTTTCTTGGCATGTGATCCATGCTGTGAAGAGGCACAACATTTCTTCGCCTTCCGATCACTCTTGGATCTCAGTAACAACATGCTGTACATGATCACCAGCAAGCATGTGCCGACATCTGCCAGGACGGCTGCCCAAATAAGCGGATGTCCACCGATTGCAAGTCCAACAATTGCAAGCTTAGTAATCACTGAGAAGATGATGTTCACAATGATAGTCCGGTGCGTCCTTCGTGCCAGCTGGACAGCCTTTGGAATCCTGCGGATGTCATTCGACATCAGCGTGATGTGACTCGTCTCCATTGCAACAGCTGAACCAGATACACCCATGGAGACTCCAACATCAGCCTTAGCCAATGCCGGGGCATCATTCATGCCGTCTCCAATCATCAGCGTAGGGCCATGTTTTGCCTTGAGCTCATCAACAATTCTCACTTTATCCTCTGGAAGAAGTTCAGAACGAACCTCATCTAGGATGTTGCCAAGCTGGAAGAAGAAAGGATCAGCATAAATTATAAGTGATCAGAGCCTCCAAGAATGAGGAAAATGTGCAATATCACAGTACTAGCATGATTTTTTAGGGGAACAGTACTAGAATGTCTTTACCTGTTCTTGCGCATATGCAGCCGCTGCAGCACTATCCCCAGTAAGCATCACTGACTTGATACCAAGTGATCTCAGCTCCTTGATGGCTTCAGCTGATCCAGTTCGGCAGGAATCCGACAGAGTAAATACTCCGATCAATTCCCTTTTGCAGGCAACATATCCAACAGTGACTCCTTTCATGTCTTCGATCTCCGGAACTAAAGCAAAGAAATGGGCATGTGATTGTTCAAAGCTACTGTGATTTTAGATAACAAAAAAAAAACACAAAAAACCTTTTAAAATAACCAATACAATCAGGTTGTAGTCAGACAATAAAATGGGTTAAGGACAAATACAGACGTCGTTTGAAAGTGACAGTTAATTAATATTCCTAAAACCAAAACCTTCCTATGTGCCGTGGAAGTGTCTCCATTCATGCATGGCATGTGCTATGTCTCTTATCTTATTTAACAGGAAGTTTGATGGTAGGAAGGAAATATGGAGTTCTTGTGTTTACCAACCTGTTTCACATGAGGCCCTAGACAAAATTCTTTTGTTCCCAATATAAACTCCTTCCCCATCAATTTCACCATAAATTCCCTCTCCAGGATAGATTTGGAACTCAGTAACAGTATCAGATTTTGGTTCCACTGATTTTGATTGAGCATAGTCAACAAGCACAGATGCCATTGGGTGGCTTGATCTGCTTTCAATGCTTGAAACCCTGCAAAAGCCATGAAACTCAGTAATCAGTACACCCAAATAAACCTTGTGCAATGCACAATTCACAAAGGATACAACACCCACCAGTAAAGAAGTTGTTGAATGGAGACACGTCCACCAACTGCCTTGAATTCCTCGACACAGAATTCTCCTCTAGTAATTGTACCAGTCTTATCAAAAGCAGCAATTTTGATCTTCGCTAAGGATTCAAGGACATCCCCTCCTTTGATCAGGAGCCCTGTCCTTGCAGCCGTCAGTAGAGCACAGAAGGTGGCAATCGGCGTCGACAGCACTAGAGCACATGGGCAAGCACTCACTAGAAGGACAAGGGCCAATTGAAACATATGTTTGAGGTTGTGTGCTCTGATCACCACAGGGATCACTGCCACTGCCGCAGCCATGACAACAACAGCTGCATGTGCAGTTCAAGATGACAGTAAGAAAAAAATATCTAATCCAACTTGTTACTATTTTTCTAGTAATTATTTTCAGTAGGCGTCTCAAAAGGGAAATATAGTACCAAGATTAGCTCGCGTATCTAGCTTACCGGGTGTATAGTACTTGGCACATGTATCAATCAGCCTCTGTGTATTGGATCGACTGTTTTGTGCTTCTTCAACTAGCCTTGCCATTTTAGCCACTGCAGAGTTGTCAGCCATAGCAGTTGTCCTCACAGCAATATAACCTGCCACATAACAGTACAGAATCACCAAAAGATCAGTAGCTTATTGTAGTCATTTAACACATGCCAATTCAAGCACTGATATGCCTTACCATCTATGTTGAGTGTGCCAGCCCAGACCTGGGACTCTGGCTGCTTTGCCACCGGGAAGGACTCCCCGGTGAGGGTACTCTCATCAACCTCACTCCGTCCATCGACAACAATACCGTCAATTGGGATGATTTCCCCAGCTTTGACAGCTATTATTGTATTGACCTTGACATCCTGAGCCGCAACCACTTGCCCAGTCTCTGCTAGAACAGCCTTTTGTGGTGCCATGCTCATTAGCGATGACATCCCAGCAGTCGCCTACATGTCAAACCAGCATTTAATTATATTTTTTTCTGAGAAAACAAACACAAATAGTGCCTATATAACACAAATTCACAAAAAAGTATCGAGTGTATATGCCACTAATATTTGTTTTTCTTACAACATATCTCTTTTTGTTATTGCTTATTAGGTTTTCTACTCTGATTTACACATGTATGAGTGTATATGCATGTTTGAGTCCACTAGATACAAAGTTCATTTATCTTCACTTGAGACTTCGAGAGTTTTCAGGTGGGCATCAACACCATGCTCTCAGCAGTATGCTAAATGGTGGTACAGTCAGCAATGTGGACATGACTCTGGTCCAAAGCCAAGACCCAAATGGCAGACCAAAAACTGTTTATGGCCCATCAGTAGGGATAGTGCGCGTCCAAATCAACAGCCACGAAACGTCACATCAGTTCGAAATGTGCTTACAAATTTGACACGTCAAGAAGAATTAGATCCTACTCTGTTTAGTGGTTCATGTGTGGCTTCTGTAATCCTGCATTTATTATTACTTCTTTGGAAAAATAAACTGCTGAAAGAGATGAAAAGACCTTGTGGCTCGCCCTGGTCTCAAGCCATTCAGCTGTAGTGAATAGGAAAACAATGAACCCAGCTTCAGAGTAGTCCTTCAGAGCTATTGCCCCAGAAACTGTAAAAAAGAGCAATAAGACTTATGAAATTCTTAAATTTAACATGCCATCCATCTACCAAAGTTCCAAGCATTTATGCCATGCAGAACCCAAAAATAAATGTTTAAATGCACTCCGGGCATTCATGCCATGGCAGAACCCAAAAATAAGTGTTATAAATGCAATAACAAGGAACAAGCCTATGTCATGACAAGATAGCATGGACCATCCTAGGTGAGAGGGTATTGCCAACAAGGAAATGTGGTGATGACTATACATACAGGCTGCAAGCTGTTGTGCAGATTCCTTCAGAAGTTCATATGCATATATTGGGATAGAGCTATCTTGATACTAAAAACAAAATCTTTAGAAAGTATGATTCCAACGATACGTTCCTTCTTCCGAAAGGAAACACGATTCCCTATTAATGTCACACCACCATACTGAAGAAAAGCATCGTTCTGTTCATTTAGCATATGCATTAGCAACATAGCAACGATACCCCTTTAATGCGGTTGTAGTGGAAAGTGGAGGTCCCTCCAGAACCTAATGTTAAGGGAAAAGATTGGGCAAGTGAGACATAAACTTTTTGGGTGCCGGATCGGTTCTGCTTTCCCACTAAGCAGAAACCATATTGGTCCTGGCAAAACAGTTTTAGCATTGCAACTTTTTTTTACAACCCATCCATCACATGGACAGATATGTTAGCGGCAGCATTATTGGCCCCCAAAGTGCGGGCATCTGTCAGAGGGTTTATATGAGCAACATGACAAAACTGAGCTATTTTACTAGGCTCAGCATCATTGTACTTCATTTTTATATGGTTCAATTGAAGAATAATTTTCAGTTGCAGATTTAGGTATTACTTTCGACATAACTAGGTCGTTTTGAATGTAGCGACATACATTCATTTTATCCCCAAACAAAGACCAATTCAAATCAAGGGAGGCATCATCCCTGTGAAACAGAGGCAGTTCTTTACCTGCAATCAACATGAGTATGTTGACATCAAGGGTGAGCCTCCGGGCAGCTGCAAAGCTTCTCATAAGGATCGGTAGGATGCCGGCAGCCACCGCCCCCAGTGCAAACCATTTCAGGGGACGCCAGAAGTGCTCGAAGAGTGATACGAGCAGACAAACTCCACACAAGAGAACGTACGGGCTCGGCCATTTGTTCGTTATCTTCTCTGTGCCACTGCCGTAAGCTCGAACGGACGCGTCAAGCTTCGCCTGGTTCAGCACCTTGACTGAAAACACCAGAGATGAAATCAAGCAAGGTTCACACAGGTATGAATTGTGATGACTGCGAGAAATGCAGGTAAACTTGACAGGTTCAGAGAACATGCAGTTGTTGTGTAAGACGTCTCGTAAAAAAACTGGAGGAATGGTTAAAATCACGGTGAAAATTTCACATGAATTTCCCAAAAAATAAATTCACATGAATGGAACCTGCAGCCTATGGTCTAGTAGAGTCCAACTCTGGTCTCCATGCAGAGACAGCAGGTACTAATCCGCTGTTGGTGACTCGGGTCAGGGCCACCACCAAACTTCTTGTACCGACGCAGGGTTTTCAACTGATCGATGATCAGATATCGTAATCGAAATCGAAAAGGACTGGAAATCATGTTTCTGCTGACCCCCAAATGATGAGCCGCCAAAATTCATAGCCCAGTGGTCCCCAGAATCAAATGGCAAAAAAAAATCGCAATTGATTTATCGGTGCCTCAAAATTGCGGATAATTCGTTCAGAGAGTACTTTTTTTTTGTCTCCTTCATCAGGAAGATGAAGAATAAGAAGGACACCAGAGGAAGAAACGAGCTTTTGCGTGATGCGTTTGAGGAGGAGCCGACATATTCTTGTGCTGCCGAGCGGCGTGAACCTTTTTTACGGAAAAAAACAAGGAAAGGAAGGATTGCGTGCTGGGTTCGCGGTCGCTGCGGCATCAATCAAGACCTCACGTTGCTATCCGGAGATTAGGCCCTGAAATAGTCCTGATTTAGCCGCCGGGTAGTTGGGCGAGACTCCGGTCGTCGTGGGGGCCTGTTCTAGTCGCCGCCCCCGTCTTCATGCAGTGGAATTCATCGGTAGCGCATGATTGAGCCGCATTATATTATACATATCTTGCTCACCGATCCCACGCCACCACGAGCTTCAAGAAATTCCCCGGCAAGAGGAGGCGAATTGGCGAGGAATCGGGCGCCAGCAGCAGCAGGAGGAGGATCATATCGGGTTGAATGAACAAGTAGAGCATGGTGGCGTGCGTTACCTATGTGCGCCGGGGAGGTGGCGTCGGCGTCGTGGAGGACGATGACGGTGCGGGAGGGGACGATGACGGTGACCTTGCGGACGCCCGGCAGCGGTTCGAGGAGCCTCTCGACGAGCGGCACCTCGGAGGGGCAGCAGATCCCCAGCACGTCGAAGTAGCTCTTCTGGACCTTGCCGCCCGCCGGCGGCGGCGCCGCGTCCCCCATCCCTGCTCTCTGCTCCTCCTTCCAGCAGCAGTCGGTGTGTGCGTGTCCTCGGAATGCCTCTGCAGCGCAAGATACCTGCGGGGTAGCACGCGGGGCGGCAGGGGAAGAAGGCGCGCACGAGGTGAGTGAGCGCGGGGGCAGCACTCTTGGCGCGGTGGTGGTGGGTGGGCGGGCGGGCGGGTTAAAGTAGTAGTACTAGATTACCGCGTGTCGCGTTGCTTGGTGGTGGGTGGTGTTGGATCCAGCAACCGCCGCTGTGCCTGGGACGGACCAAGGCGGCGAGGAACCCGGACGGAAAGAAGAAGAAGAAGAAAAGACGGCCGCGCCGCTGGAGAAGTGGAGCGGGGAGGGGGCGGTTGGCGGCCGGTTGCGATTGCGAGCGAGACGGAGCGGCGGGGAAAGCTACTGGCTACTAGTAGTGGCGAGGCGAGGCAGGCAACCGATCGGACGGAGGAGGGAGACGATGGTGTGATGCGAGGCGGGGGTTCGGGCGGGGGAGGCGGCCGGGTATTTATGGAGGCCGCGCGCGGCCTGTGGCCCGGTCCGGAGTTGCGGCCAGGATCGTGGTGGTGGCCCCGCGGGGGGTGGTGGAGCGGAGGGAGATGCGTGTGCGCTTGGCAACGGACCATCAGTTTCGTCTCGTCCCGGCGCGCCGGAGCGGAAAGGGGTTCAGAATGCCGCGCCAGAGAGAAGGTTCCTCGGCAGTGGAGTTGGAGACGTCGACGAGGATCTCTCCATCCATCTCACGCACCACGCGTCGGGGCTCTCATCCTGTGCGTGCCGTTGCCACGGCACGCGGCCGCCGGTGATCTGATCGTCGCGGCCTTGTTCCCTTTCGCATTATTTTGCTTGCTTTGCTTTTTATAATAATTTATGTAAAAGCCAGTGTCACGTCCTTAATTATCCGTAGAGCCGGAACGAATTGGGACACGCCGGTTTGACGCGCTGGATGAAAAGAAGAAAAAAAAGATGTGCAGTATGTGTACACTAGCAGTTCGCCGCAGATGGGGCACGTGACGTGACCGGGTTAGCTAGGCTTAGGGATATGATGGCACTGCCACCGCTGGCCCAAGTGCATGCCGGGAACGGCAAGTAGCTAGCTTCTGATGACACGGTAACTAAGCTAATAACTTCCCTATCAACACATACTTAAACTAGTATAGTAATCAAGGCTTAATAGGACAGCAGCTACGTACCAGCCTGCTACCACGAGGCGACACGAGCGCATGCTGCTGATGCACAGTAAAAAGTGAAGTCGGAAAAAAACAAAAGAAAAGGTGATGAAGCTGCACTGCATTATATTCTCCTCCTCCAATTCCATTTGCAGTAGCAAACTTGAGCTTGCATTGCATGCATGGCCTGCAGGGAGGAAAGAGAGTGGATCGAGCAGGAAGGAGCTCTGGATACACACCACGTATGCGGTGGGCAGGCTCCATCTGTGAGGCATGCACGCACGGTCGGGAGCTACGCGGTCGTTTGCTTTCTTCGGTCCACTCCAGCCGCTTTATAAGAGTATAGTAGCATAGTACTGAGTTTTTCCACAAAAAAAAAAGATTAGTATAGTACTGCCACTGCATGCCCTTTTTTATTTTTTTTGGACAGAAAAAAAAATGCATGGCCGTGCTATGGCATTAGGTTTGAATGCACGACGCATCAACACGCAGACGCGTCCGAGTATTTACGACGTAGGGGGCACGCACAAAATATAATTAATGTCAGGTGCCACTTAGCTTGTTGGATTACATTGCACGGGCCCGGCAGGCGTCAAATTAGTTAATTATTATAAATAAACTTGACCGGCCGGCTTCGTGTGGCGGCCGGGGCTAGCTTGTTGGATGCATGCGCGCGCGTGGCGGGGCTAGCTTCCAGTCTACCGCGTACCAGCACGCATGTGCGCACCGCCCGGCCCGTGAAGATCGGCAGGCACGTCTCTCACGATAAAAAGACCGACCGGGAACGCTGTGCAGCGACTAGCCAGCTCGTATCTTTTTCCTTTTCCTTCTCGAAGCGACTAGCCAACTCGATCGTTTTACGCGCGCACAGTGCATGCATGCATGCCCAACAACGAACAGGAAGTACGTACGTGTTATTCCTTAGCTAACCAGAGAGACACGATGGATGATGCACCCACGTACGTCGATCATCGTCGCTAGCTAGCGATCCAATGATCAGTCGTCGAGAGGTCGATGATGGGTCGGATCGATCGATCGATCGATCGATCACCGGACAGCAGCAGCAAGCTATAGTGTGCGCGCGAGAAGTGTCGACATGCTTGCACATGCATGTGTCATGTGTGTGTGGTCGATCGACGAATCCATGCAAGGACGGACCACCACTACCAAGCTGCTTTTAGGCTATAGGCTAGGCAGGCAGGACAGTGTGCATCAAATTCAAATGCTCGCCACGTACGACGACGTCGGTGATGGATGCGCATCGATCGTGCATATACGTTCCCTAGCGACATCCAACATGTTTACGGTGCGTGCGAGGATTGATCCATCGACTTGACGGCATTGTGTTATGCTGTCTCCGCGTAAGTCTGTGGGTAGTGCTAGTGCACGAGCGCGCACGCGACTCATTTCATCGAGACCGTGACATATAGTCCTATACATGTACGAACATGGATACATGAACACATGAGTTATCCAAACCATTCATTTTTGAATCAATGTGAGATGAATTATGAGTAGGTGAGAAATATATGGGGTATGGATCAACAGTTGGATGGAGAGAAATCTATACATATGTTTACTATTTCAAGCCATGCATATATATTATTAACATGTATATAGTGGCCGACATGCATGTCCAACTATCGAGCTTATGTGTATCTTACTTACACACCCAACTCTAGCATGATTACTGTTTTTTCCGCCTTTCTTATTAATCATTAGCACGTCGTAACCAAGTTATTAACAGTATTACTCAACAGAGATGATGATCGGGTTTCATGTTCAGATATAAGTCTAACCAAATTTATCTGAAATATATTAAGATCTATAGCAGCAAATTAAATTATTATCACCAGATCAACATTTTATATGCACGGTGTATACCTTTTCCTACGAATTTGATCAAATTTAAAATAATTTAACTTAAGACAGACTAAAACTAGCTTATACTTCCGGACAGGGAGTAACTAATTATTACTCCAACATTTGGTCGATTATCCAAGAACGGGCCTGCCCACGTCTGTGTATGCGTGAAAATATGGAGACGTACGTGCGCCCATGTTCAAAAGTTGAGGCATCTGGCATCCAGGAGACGTGAAAAATTATAGCTAAGAACAAAAGTTACACAGTTTATTTGATGCTTATTATTCTAGACTGTATTAGAAAAACTTTTCTAATTGATAAGATGTATTTATTATACGGTCTTAATAATAATGTTGGCTGATCAAGGCCGTCCTATCGGGATCACGTACGTACAATTCTCGTACATAAAAAATGTACCAAGACTATGTAATAAATACAATTCTCGTACATAATTCTCGTACCAAGACTATATAATAAATACATCTTATCAATTAGAAAAATTATAGCTAAGAACAAAAGTTACACAATTTATTTGATGGTTATTATTCTGGCCTGTATTAGAAAAACTTTTCTAATTGATAATATAGTCTTGGTACGAGAATTATGTACGAGAATGTATGTGATCCCGATAGGACGGCCTTGGTCAACCTGTATTTATTATATAGTCTCGGTACAGTTTATTATGTATGAGAATTGTACATACGTGATCCCGATAGGACGGCTTTGGTCAGCCAACATTATTATTAAGACCATATATATAATAAATACATCTTATCAATTAGAAATTTTTTTCTAATACAGCCCAGAATAATAACCATCAAATAAATTGTGTAACTTTTGTTCTTAGCTATAATTTTTCACGTCTCCTAGATGCTACAGTAGTACAGGACGGAGAGACCAATACCACCAACGCAAAAAAAAAAAAAAAAAATCGCGACCTGCATGCAGCCACAGTGCCACACTCGAGACAGGCACAGGACGACAAGTAGCGAGAGTATAGTCGGTGAGACGACACGTCTGTCGTGCGAGGGGGGGATCGACTCGGCATCCACGTCGCCGACCACCGTCCGAGGAATAAAGCCCGCCGGCCGGCCAGCAAATCTAACCGCTCTGCTGCTACTGGCCCCAGTTTTCAAAAGATTAAAGATGCAATCAGGTAGCTTATTTTATTACAGATTCATAGCTACGGACGGTCACTTTATTTGAAAAATCCTTTTGAAATAAAGGTGAAAGCTAGTTCGATGGTCGCGCCAGACAACAAAGTGCGGACGATGCGATTGGAAAAGTGACGATCCGTGTATGTCATGTGTGGGCGTCGTGGCAAGTGTAATAAGGCTTCTCCGTTACTGTTTTCAGCATGGACCAGGTGCTGGACGTGCGCTAAAGACAGCAGAAGTCAAGAAAAATGAGAAACATGCGTATCTTGGAGGCAGCTGTAGGCAAGTGTATATCTTGGAGGCAGCTGTAGGCAAGTGTGTGTACGTGCGCTTGTCTGCAGAGATAAACATCATAGCTGTGTGCGGTTGCAGAAGGCGGAATCAAATCCTTTTTTCTAAAGAAAAAGGATTTGGTTACATAGTCGCAGACACCACTAATCATACGCACGCACGCACTGACACGTACGTAGTTGCATCATATGCAGGATTGGTGACAAGGATCACTGTAACTCTGCTGATGGGTAGGTGGTGGTGCAGACACCACTAGTCGTGCGCGGATCGCATGTATCGGCGGACTGATGGACACGATCACCGGAATCTCCAGTGCATATTCTTCTAATGCAAGGTCGTTAACTTTAATTGCACACACAACCAGTGTCCATGGAAGATGGACAGATCGAGACAGCTCGCCACTATCAAGATACTACGTTCATCAACCACATGTATATAACCCAATCGGACATTCCACTGATGAGTCAGCGGATAAACTTATTTACCAGATCACACCCGCATTTCCGGTTCCACTGCATTTCTGATTTTCTAAACTGCGGACCCGGAATCGCGGTCAATGCAGAATAACTTACCATTGCCGCGATTAGCTAGCACTTAATTGGTGGATGTAAAGGAGCGGCGATGGAGCAGAAATCAGCTACCCGATTCGTGCTGGGGAGCAGATCATCGATCATCCAAAAGCTTACTGGCAATGGTGGAAGTCTGACAAAGCTATTTGCGTTTTGAAAGGGGGAGAGAGAGAGAGAGAGAGGAAGAGAGAGAGAGAGAGAGAGAGAGAGAGAGAGAGAGAGAGAGAGAGAGAGAGAGAGAGAGAGAGAGAGAGAGACGTGAAGTGCAAGTGAAGTGCGGTGCGTGTTGGAAAATAGCTTGGAGCAGTTATCATCTTCGTTCAACAGCCACGAGCTCAATCAGCAACCGACAAATCTCACTGTTTCGCCGCTGGAAAAGGCCATGCACGAGTCATGCCTACATAGGACGAATTCCCATCATCACCTTTTGATTTGTATCCTCTTTTTTTTTGGATATCGAAAACCTTTTGATTTGTATGATCATCAGAAGGCTTCCGAGACTTTTATAACCCTCGGAGACTGATTGTTGAAATCAATGCTAGATTGAAGTTGACGGCCACATGCCAATTTAGCTAATGGCAGAATTAGGTCCTACTGGTAGCATTAAAATGGCTGTTAATTAGTTCCTGGGCCCTAGCTAGCTAGCTGCTAAGGTAGCAGGTCGGACGAGACGTCGCGTAACATCACATGAATCGATCTCAACGAACAAGTTCATTCTGACGTCACTCGACATATCGACGACCACTTGTAAAGCAATTTTGCAAGATCAAAAGCTGCTCGATAAGCAGCCCACTCAGGCATGCATATGGCAATGTGCAATTGTTTGAATGGGTCTAGCTAGCTTTTGCCATTGAAGGACCCATCGATGATCGTGCTAACCACTGCCACTTGTGCGGTCGTTTCTGCTTTATTTCGTGTGCAAAATCTGCACCTTTTTTTTCTTTCCTTTCGTACAAGATCGACTGATAACGTAACTGTACTGAACTTTGAATATATGTTTATATTGGGATAACATTGTTAAAAAAGTACGGGGCAAAAAAGGAAGGGCGGTGATTCCATAGTTGAGCTTTTTTTTTTGCTTTTGCTTGTACGTGTTGGCTTCCTCTAAAGCCATGTTCATTTGGTATGAACACAAGTTTTCCATAGCATTTCTACGATCCTCTAATTATCCTTCCATATGGTTTCATACAGGCCACATGCATCATGGACAGAGGTAGCAAAAGGTTACATCATAATTCTTGTTAGTGATATTTAGCATCGTTAATAACTGTGCAAACACAGGGACAAAACTAACCATGATTACATTCCATCGTCGTCGTCGTTGATGAATGTCAAAACACGAGAACAATTCGCGGCGCAATTCATGGTTTCATGGACTATGCATTTCTGTGCGTGTTTCATGGATTATATGCAGTGCAAGAGGCGTTGCTCCCCCATACAAGTCGCATGAACACTTGAACAGTAGAGAATTTAAGAGGCGTTGCTCCCCCCATACAAGTCGCATGAACACTTGAACAGGGAATTTAAGGAGGTGATCGAGATTTTATAATTTTGCTCCTAATTTGGTAGGACAGGTCGGGTTGTAATTAGACTACTAGCACAGCTGGTTGGAATTTGACCCTACATAGGTAGATAAAAAAGTACAAATTCAAGATGGAGGCGTGCGGCCGTGTGCACTATGGGGAAAACAATGGCAGAGTGGGATGGGTGATGGAGGCGTGCGATTTAATTTGGATTTGGATCTTAGTGGGATCCCTGCTTGAGTCCAACGTCCTCATGTCAGTGTCGATGGAGAAGCAACTATGCTATACTAATCCTTGCAGCGCTGCCACAATCACTTCAGCTTCTTCTTTCGGAAAAGCGTGTGCACACCTTAACTTGTTTCCTTGTCAGGAGAGGTTATATGTTAGCTTCAAGTTCCTCTTTCTCTGAAAAGCCACGATCGAGGTGTAGCTATTCACTTGAATGGTAGCTGCTGCACTGGGTGAACGTGCTCCGACTGAAAGCATCGATGGATCGCATGGAATGGAAAGCCAGCGACGGTAGATGGCGAGGAAAGTTGGGGACGAAAAGGATCGATCGGAGGATCGGACGAGAAAATTGGGTGACGAAAGGTGGGAAGGCAATTGCAACAGTCAAAAACACTGTGCCTACCCTTACCCTAGCCATGAAACATCTGGAGACCATGACAACGAACGTGATTGAGGCCAGCTTAAGAGTCGTGAGGCATCGCTTCGATCGCTGACAGTCACCGATTCGATCGGAGTAGATGGATAACGGCAGCATGCGCGACAGGAACGGCACACTAGCTACCCCCAATGCAATGGCAAGCAGGCGGAGGTCAAACCGGAAGGAAAATGCTCAGCTCCGATGATAGGCCGGCCGGCCACCTGGCTCTGCTCTGCTGCCGGGTATCTGTAGACGATCACATGCCTCATGCAGGAAGCAGGATATGTGATGCGCGCCAGAGCTAGCACAGTTTGATAAGGACTTGCCGATGGAGCCAGCTTCGCCGTCGTAGCTAGCTAGCTGCAGCCTGTGCAGGTGTATGTGCAGTGACTAGGTCAGAGATGGATGGATGCATCTGCCATGATCTTGACGGTCGATCCAACGGACCGCCATGATCTCGACGGTCGATCCAACGAACAAAAAGAAAAAACTCTTGTCTTTCTCAGCCAAGCAAGTTCAAACAAATTCATGCATGCCGAAATGAACAAATAGATAGACAGACAGATAAGAAATGGTTGAGAAGGTGCGTCAGAAATTCAGGAGGAGAAGCCGCGAGTGAGAGAGAAATACATGTAGCGAAAATGTAGAAATTGCAGTTCTCTGTTATCTTAGAACGATGGTCCTTCACTTGGCTCGGCCCATGTCTCAACGTACGGCGGGTGGAGAGCGTGTGCAGTCAGAGCTTTTGATTGGGCCAGGCCTCTACTGCGATGCTTCGCGGGCCAACATTGCTTTTTTAGTTTCCACGTACCCCGGTTCATGTCGGAAAATCTATCTAGCTTCCGGTGGTGTTTAAGATTCGTGCGGCTGCTGTGGGTTGCACGATCTCCTTCAGCTCCGCGCCTCCCAGCTTCCACCCGGCCCTATCTCGCGCCGGCGAGATAAGGACTTTGCCGATGGAACTAGCTTCGCCGTTGTAGCTAGCTACTGCAGCCTGTGCAGGTGTATGTGCAGGGACTAGGTCAGGGATGGATGGATGCATCTGCCATGATCTTGACGGTCGGTCCAACGAACCGCCATGATCTTGACGCTCGATCCAACGAACCAATTGTACTCTTGTCTTCCTCGGACAAGCAAATTCAAACAAATTCATGCAATGCCGAAAGGAACAAATGGAATTGATAAAAAATGATTGAGAAGGTGCATCATCTCTGCAGCTAAAAAAAGTAGAAAGGGGACAAAACGTCGCAGTGCTAACACATGCTGACCATATAGTGTTTATTTCGTTCTGCTGCATGGGACCTTTAAATCCTTCCGTGAGCATTCGAATGAGTCCAGTATTGAAATTTAGGTTTCAGCATTTTAATCAGAACTATTATACCATTTGCATGAATGAGCACTAACACATGCTGACCATTAAGGTTTGGTAAAAGGACTACAGGGTGACTAAAAACAGCATCTGAGTGGAAGCCCTTTCTAAAAAAAAATACCACTAAGTATCTCTGTATTTTCAGAAACAAAAATAACAAACACCTGCATTAATCTCAGTGCACGAGAAGCATGTCCATCAGCCAGGACCGTCCCGTGTTCGAGGAAGGTGTCCAGCCTTCAACGTGTTAACTTGTGCCTTTGAGAACCCAAGTAATACCAGGAATCAGTTTTCAAAAACAAAGTAATACCAGGAATCTTTCCACACCTCCTACTGTCAGAAAGCTTTTCCCAAAATCTGGAGGTCCTGATCAGTAAGGTGTCACCCAAAAAATCATCTATCTTGTGCTCTCACCAGCTCTTTAATACCAAAGTCAGTAAAAGGTACAGAGAACAAAACTCTTTGGTTTCCACATCTGACAGAACACAGAGACCAAATGTTCAGTACCTTACCTTTCTTGTCTCTGAACTTTTTGTAAAATGAAGCGAGCCCTGAGGTAGAGAAGGCCACAGGTGGAGGATGCCACAGGCGATGGCGATGTTGCCGAAATTGAGACGGAAGATGACGAAGGGTGCATGATCTACCTATATGAATGCCTGACAACCAAAGTTGAAGTTCCTGTCCCCGACATCAATGTGACCAAGCGAGAGGTGAGCAACCAATCTTCCACTTCACATTCGTGAGACAACCTTTTTAATTCACTTACTGTTATCAGGCGAATGCAGTCCTACTTATCATCAGCCGAGTTCAGAGAGAAGTTCAGCATGATGAGGGCAGCGTTCTACAAGCTCTGCAAGTGGAAGTAGAAGTGTAGAACAAACTGAAGTCTGGTGTTCAGCTCTTTTAGCATGCCAAGGTCAAGACAGGAACCGTATGTGATGACCCTCTGAAGAACTACCCATCTAAAATTGCTATATTCTGTAGCAATACAACATAGTATCATGGTAATTGAGGGCTTGGATGGGATATAAGTGGTAGTTGTCAGAGTCTAGATACCAGAGCTTCTTGAGAGTGCACGGGTACAGATGTTGTGTATAGTGCTTGAGGACAGATTTTACATGACATGTATTTTCCTAAATACCAGTTCGCCTGCCATTTCACTAACGCAAGGAAATCACACAAGCATTCCAGTTTTCTAAGTTTAAGCTGCCCAGTGACCATGAGTTTAAAAACTAAGGAGGGGACTTTCCTCTGTTTTAACTCCCTCATTAGCGAATGATAGATCTGCAGTTGAGATGCAAACCTGATTCCAAGGTAGAGGGGGCAAAGTATATTTGTTTATTATTTTTGTTATCTATGGTTGGGATGCAAACCTGATTCTAAGGTAAGGGGGCAAGATATATTTGTTTACTGTTTTTGTTTATATAATAGTAGAATGGATGTTTTTGTCCAATGTTTAGTTGGTCGGTGTGTATCTTGTATCAAAGTAATATCAATTTTTATGCCCGTACGGGCACATACCTAGTCTCTCAGAAATTCAGGAGGAGATGAATCCGCGAGTGAGAAAACGTAGAAGTTGCGGTTCTCTGTCTCTTCTTCGACCGAGGAGAAGATGACGATGATGGCCCTTCACTTGGCTCGGCCCATGTATCAACGTACGGCGGCCCGGAGAGCATAGCAGACAGAGCTTTTGATTGGGCCAGGCCTTCCTCCTCCTCTACTACAATGATGCTTCGCGGGCCAACATTGCCAACATACCCCGGTTCACGTGGCGATTACTGTATCAAAGAAGTCAAATTTTAATTCCACACACAAAGGATAGGGGGCCAGTTTTACCTATAAAGAGTGCAATTTTAGTTCGGGTTTTCAGCCTCATAAACCAACTAAAAAAAATGGCAGGACACGGATTTGACCAAAACAAGACGAAAGAAAAGTGAGTGACCACGAGGAAAAAAGAAGAATGAAAATAGAGGGAGGAAGAAGGGGAAGTCATGCATTAATTTCTCCGCATTGGCAGGGTCGCCGAAGTAAACACCTTGCCGAGTGTTTGCATACGTGCGTACTTGCAGCACAACCTCCTCCTAAGCATTGATCCTGACCGTACGCCGTGCCATCAGGTTGACCAAAGCCTTTTGCCATCGAGCGAGCTCAGCCAGCTGACCAATGATAAACACATTAGCAGCACGTCGTCTCCACCCATAAGGCATGTTAGGTTGGAGACATGGAGGCTTTGCCTGACCAAGAACTACAACTTTTAAGTAGAACGCTAACGACGTTATACTGCACATAATTAAACAGATCAATTTCTCCATGCATATTTCAATATTTTATATTTTAATAAGTATTTTTATAATCGTTTTGGCAACTGGTGCTAAACTTCATCCAGGCCAGGGCAGCAACACTGATGGCACAGGGCCCCAACTAAACAACATGCAAGCAGGGTCAAACTAAACAAGCCCCTAGAGCAGTAGCAGAACACAAAGCTGCAACACAAATGGCAGCTTCTACACCATCATGGGCATCAACGCAGGCAACCACAATATGCGATGAGTAAACAGGTTTTACTCGCACAGAATAACAAAGACCAGTGCTGATAGAAGGATACATGCGGTTGCAGCAGAATACAAGAGTCAAGGATGACACAAATAAATACCATCATTCGGTCATACATAGTTTTAAACAAAAATACTAAAGACGAAAAGACTCCAGCACCAGCAGCGTCTCCCCTCCATACTAATGAACCCCCACAGTAGCACATAGCACAGGCCTAGGCAGCTACAAAAATTCCCAAAACATGGCATAAGGAAAAATCACAAATTGTCCATGACCACGACTTAACATAGAAACCCCACCGACCTTGTCACTCCACCCCACATATGGCGATATTTCAACAAAAACAAGCCTTATCAGGTCCCCTTACCACTTTTTTTTTGTTCTGTTTTGTTTTTTCTTCAACTTGATCACAGAAGGTCAGCGACGTTGGCAGGCAGCTCCTCAATCACCACGTTGTAGAACCTCTGTATGTCAAACAGCATCCTCTCATCATCACGGGTCACAAAGTTGATGGCAACACCCTTCCTACCGAAACGACCACTACGACCAATGCGATGCAGGTAGTTCTCAGGCTGGGTGGGGAGATCGTAGTTGATGACCAAGGACACCTGCTGAACATCGATACCACGGGCAAGCAGGTCGGTGGTGATGAGCACACGGGATGAACCAGACCTGAACTCCCTCATGATGATGTCCCTAGTGTTCTGATCCATGTCACCGTGAGTGGCAGAAACAGTGTGGTCCCTGCTCCTCATCTTGTCAGTGAGCCAGTCCACCTTGCGGCGGGTGTTGACAAAGATGACACTCTGGGTGATGGCAAGGGTCTCGTACAGGTCACATAGTGTGTCCAGCTTCCAGTCTTCCTTCTCCACATTCACATAGAACTGCTTGATACCCTCAAGGGTGAGCTCATCTCTCTTCACAAGGATTCTCACAGGTTTGTTCATGAACTTGCGGGTAATCTCAAGAGCCTCTGGGGGCATGGTAGCAGAGAAGACTCCAACCTGAATCTTGGATGGGAGAAGCTGGAAGATGTCATAAATCTGCATTTAACAAAGACAGGATACCACACCATGAATTACTGATTTTGGTTGAGGCATAAATCAAAAAAAAATTATGACACTCATTCTTTTAGAATGTTTCAGTTTCAGTTAGAATATCATAATAAGCACAGGGCAAAGAAATAATTTTTTATGCAACTTAGTTGGCACAAGATTAGCCATCTGAAGCATGTCTTGTAGCCTAGAACATCCAAAGATAATACTGCAATTGTAATTGAATAGCAAACTACATGCAGTCAGTAGTGAACAAAACTTTGACATCCATGAAAATGCAACAAACACCTTCATTTCTTCAACCAAGCAAACCAGTCATTAAAGATACTCAAGCATGCTTTAAGATTACAAAAGGTATATACAACCAAAAAAATTAGTAAAGAATAAGAATTAGAGAACTAAATAGAAAAGAACAAACAGTTTACCTGATCCTTGAAACCACGAGAAAGCATCTCATCAGCTTCATCCAGGACAAACATCTTGATGTGATCAGGACGGAGAGACTGCCTACGCAACATGTCAAACACACGTCCAGGTGTCCCAACAACAACATGCACGCCGCTAGCAAGAATCCTTTGGTCCTCACGGACTGAAGTTCCACCCACACATGCATGAACTTTCACACCCAGGTAGTCACCAAGCGCGCGCATGACTTTCTCAATCTGCTGTGCAAGCTCACGGGTGGGTGCAAGGACCAAGGCCTGGCATTCAACCAGGCCATAGTCGAGCTGCTGCAAGATCCCAGAACAGAAAGTTGCTGTCTTTCCTGTACCTGATTGTGCTTGCTGAATGACATCAAGGCCCTTGCAGAAAGGTACAATTCCTCTCTGCTGAATTGCTGAAGGCTTCTCAAAACCTACACAACAAAGAATGACCTTGTAAGAGGATTACCACCTACGGTAAACAACCTAAAACAAAATAGGCCTCCATCCTACCATAAGCATAAATGCCTCTCAGAAGGTTCTCTTGGAGGCCCATGTCATCGAAGCTCTCAAAAACCTCATCATATGAGGTGAAGAATTCCTCAGTCTCACCAGTGCTCCTGTATTACATGAAAGAGGTAGGCTTGGAACTCAGACTCACAGATGATGAAAATAGGTAAGGTTGAACAACAAAAAAAAGCAATATATTACTTACAGCAGCTCCTGCATTTTAGAATCATAGTGCTTAGCATCGAACTGGGAACCCTCAGGTGCCATTCCCGCCATGACTGTAGCAAACAAAACAACATGTTAAGACACAAAATGTACAGTACATGTGGCAGATGTGAAGGAAATACAAAAAAATCTAATCCTCAACCTAGATCAAAGAATGAATAGCATAGCAAACACAGCTTCTAACAAACTTGCACAGAGTCTACCACAAAAAATATGTTTGTGGACCAAAGAAAACTATTTGAGTTGAGACAAGGAACAGGCTAGAAGTCAAGTGACCGTTAATTTGCAAGAGTGAACAGGTAAACAGTTGCACCCTAGAAAAGATCAGGCATCAAAACAGAAGTCATCCAAGCTCCAAAATTGAGACAAAATGCATTCTCAACTGCTCACAAACTAGGACAACTGATTCATTTCAATCTAAGTCTAAGCATACATAACAGCAGACTGATATAATTGCCTAGACTAGTCTGACAAATCAAAAGTAAAGGTTTGAAGTTCAGACAATATTAGAACAATCACTCGCTCATCTCATACATGGCATAACACTATCTGTTACTCTACCCTGTAACAAATCCATGTTGCCACTTCATCCTCCTTTTAACAGAAAGTCGCCCATCACTACATAATAAAATCTCATTAAGTATCAAGCATTCCCCTAATTCAGACAGCGTGATACCAATATCACAAGCATAGCACGATTCGCTCAATGGCAAAACATAGCTACAACCAAGCTACCACGAGCTGCATACGGAAGACTGCAGAGTTTTTAAAGCCACAACTAACAAATTTACGTGTTGGCACCTGAAACACATTATTTTTTGAAGAAAATCAAATCCTGCATAACAAATCATCTATCGAGCTGAAAAGCCGCGCATCCGACAAAGGTAATACTGGCAAAACTATCTCTCAATCCATAACCACTATAAACACTAAACTTTCCACCGAATCGACGCAGATCCAAGCCTAGAGCCGCCAGATCGGCCCAGGACCGCGCGGAAAGCGCCACCCGACCAGATCGAAGCGAGGCACAACACAAAACGAGCGAGACAAACGGAACGAGGCGGGGAGATCTGGGGAGGCGACCACCTGACGCGCGGAGAGGAGAGCTGATCGGGCCGGTCGCCGGGGTTGCTTTGGTGCGCTGCGTTGAACCCGAGATCGGAGTCTCGGATTCGGCGGCGGAGGCGAGGGGACGGCGCGGCGCAGGAGAGAGAAAAACGAGGGTTTGGGTGCGGCGGCGAGAGGCGGCTTTTAAGGGTGTCTACGTGAGGAGGCGTGGTGCGCTGGGACTCGGACGCCACCCGGTAGGGTTTCTGCCCTCCGTGGGCCGTTGCTGGGCTCTCCAGGGCCTGGGCTCGTGTTGTTCTTCTTGATTTTTCTTTTTCTATTTTTTGGATTCTTTTGCTACCCTACAACAAAAAACAGGCTGTAATCGAACTGGTGTGACCTGATTTTGTTCAAAAAAAACAGGCTGTCGGAAGACAATTCTATTTCCTCACATATGATGTGCACCACACATCCCAAAAAAAGAAATCAATTTCTTAATGAAAAATAGTAGTTTGATTTTTGAGATGTGCGTGCACATGATGTGAGGTGCAGTTGCAGTGGATATCTTTGTTAACAAAATTGTAGAGCCACAAAAAAAAGTCTCAAGATATTCTTCTTCATGTAAGTAGACTTTATTTTTGGGTGATACGACGGCTGTACGGGCTTGAAGATTTATAAGAGAAGTGCTTTAAGCAACTCCAAATCTGGGAAAAAGCCATTGTTCAGAGACTTTTCCTAATCTTTTATAGCGATAATGGTGGCCCAGATTTAGTCTCTTTCGGCCACGGCATCTCATCAGCTGCACCAGTCACCACATATTCCTTTCCATGTGGAAAGGACGACATGTGTTCACTCAGCATGCAACGGGCAATTAAATAAAAGAGCAAAAAGTATGTCACAAAAGGTTGCAAAAGATTCGTGGTGACACAGCCATTGGATGCAAAAGACTCATCAGCTGTTCTTTTTTCTGATGAAATGATCTGATTGACAAATGCTGGAGCACCAGGATATTCACTAATCCCTGCCATGGCATATAACATACAAAAAGATGCAACATATAACACGCACTTGCTTGATTCCGCGCGAAGTCTTAATTCATTATAAATTATTACACCAACATCAGATCCAATACAAATAATCAACTTTGATTACAAAAGAAAAGGCGTAAAATGGTTGGCTATGAACGAGGGTACTGTACAACTACAGATGCACATTAAGAATGGCGAGTGATTGGTGAAGCGCTTTGCTCCTTATTTGTACTTTAGAAGGACAAGAACACTTTCAGATAAGCTAATGGCCTCCCAAAATCTGGGAGGCAATCGTGACGTGAACTATTTCCAACTGGTTGGAAGCTGGTCAGGTCGATCAGGCAATCAAGGGACGTGTTGTTCATGCACTCAAGGAATGCTTTCCTGGCTCGGTGTAGTTCACCTCTAGCTGTTCAACCTTCTCAAACTTAAATCCGCGGATTCTGATCTCTTCCTTCTCGGAGGTGTCCTTGTAGTCGACGTGCTGGATAGTCCAGCCTTTATTATGTACATGACCAGTAACTATAACCTGCAAACCGGCATGAAGTGATGACATACGAGCAAAATATTTCGTTGTTAGGGTAATAGCGAAACTGTGACACTTGAATTATGCCCAGGTCTCTTGAGTTAAAGATGCTCAATAATGTTAATACCTCAGCTTCATCGACAGCATTGACAATAAGAGTGCCATCCAACGAAAGGCCTTCAAGGAAGATGTTCCGACCATTGATGACCAAAGCTGACCTCTGAGAAATGGAAGAGTTGCCACGCACTTTCTCCTTGACATCCTTGAAGGTAAGACCCCACCGTGGACTCCAGGTTATTCGTGGCCAAACCTCTACCTCTTGCCCATTGAAGGTGTCAACTACAGGGTCAGCAATCTGTGCACCAGCCTGGAAAGGGAGGGAAAGGATCACGGTGAGCTGGAGCACAAACAACTTGAGAACTAGCCCATTGCCATTGGATAGCGTGCCCCACCAAAGGAATATGCTAATGGCATCACCTTTCTCAAAATAAGGCTGTTTGCCCTGTAAATTGCCATCTCTCCTGAGGTTGCACTATGATAAGGATTGCCTTTCGGAACCTGCAAGAAGGTATATAAAATTATAAAATTTATAAACACCCATGCACGCAAGATGCTGGAAAAAGACAACTGCTTCAAAGCAAGAGAAACATGGCAAAGACTGATGCATAGTCCCAGTTTACCACAACATCAAATACGCAAACAAATATAGATGGAATTGACAAAGGTGAATAGACAAAGTGTAATTAAAACTAACCTCAACAACAGGGGGGGAAAATCAAATTTAACAATTAACAGACAGAAGCCTTGGCAAAAGTACTTCACAACCAATGGTAAAAATAACTAACAATGTAGAATAAAAAACAATAATCAAATTTAACAATTAACAGACCAAGTTCAAATAAGCACCTTGGCAAAAGTACTTCACAACCGATGGTAAACTAATAATGTAGAATAAAAACACTAATCTTAGAAAGAGTTCAAATCTTACTTTAGCTGCATCTTCAGGATTATTCTTCACAGGAGCATAAGCAAGCCATGTATCCATCACCTAGAATTTAAGTAAATAAAGGCAGAATAATAATAAAACAGTTAGGGGACGAACCATGAAAAATCATTTGCAGCAAAAGTTAAATAACACTTAATAACATGAATTGCTAATGATCTTAGAGGTAAGAAATAATAACACATGTAAGGAACATAGTGTCTAAGATTCAATTTAGTGATGTTCTTCCTAGTTCCTAGAGAAACAAAAACAGCATTAGATTACCACCACTCTCCTGAGATTGGAGTATTTTTTCCTATTCCCTGAAAGGTAGAGTGGCACTTAGAATTCCTAACAGAACACTGAAAGCAGACTGCCTTTTCAAAAGTGTACATTATGTGAGGATAAGTGGATAACTACTTCCAATATAAGTTCTCTTTTCTGACTGTGTCCATTAATTATTCATTGGAGAGTTAAGGCACTGCAACGAATCTATTAAATTCCTAATGCAATCTTTTTTTTTATCATGTACACTCACTACATTGGTAATGCAGCAAGATCAGGGGACCTTGGCTATATCGAGTAGAAAAAAACTGAGAGCAGGAATGCAGCGCATTCTTTGTACTCAGGATACCTATCCACATGGTACAACTGATAGAAATGGTTAGCTGACGTGCTCAAGGCTCAACAGATGATCAGCTGCCTCTTACCGTGAATCCAACTTTTGCTGATGGAGGCAGTGTTTTTGGATAGTCTTGCATCATGCATTCTAGACGAGTGGAGGATTTAAATGCCGTTTTGGTCGAATCAGTATACCTAAATTGACAAAAATGATCAGAGGTTGGGGTTAAACAAAGGACCAAAATTCATATTGAGAACCTATACGCAAAATCAAGATAGAACTTGGCAATATCACTGTAAATAGAAGTAATTAAGAGAACAGGATCAGACAAATTACTTGGGATTTACAAATTCAGAAATGGCACCATGTGTTTTCTTGAGCTCCTCAATGTATGGTCCAAGCTCCAGTATCAGCTGCAAAAGTTTAGTATTTCTCTTAGTACAACAAAACATGCATTTTTTCTTAGTAAAAAATAATAATGTTGACAAAGTTTTGCTCAGTTCTAAAAGCAATAAAGAAAATAAACATATACAGCATAATGACTATGTGACATTGACGATAACAGCATCCACATTAATTCATATTGGTGTTAGCATTACATGTGTCTCCAAATCATAAGAGAAGGACAATATATTAATAGATGGTTTGCCATCATCCAAAAGGGAAATGTAATAAGACAAGCCATCCTAAGAATTGTGTTCATGGCATTTGGCAAGAGTCCAAGGATCTTTTGAAGTGTTGAACTAGTGAAGTTAAATTTGTCCCTTTGGAATATGTATAGTTTACCTGGTTTATATTTCCAGGATATGGAGAATAGCCTGTCTCACAATTTGCATCTCCATCAGGATGTCCAGTTGCACGAAGGAGTGGATCAAGCTGATTGTACTCTACATTGATGACCATTGTTCTACCTGTGCACAATAATGCAGTTGTGACCAATTGACAAAACAAATCAATTAGATGCAACCAGCCAATTGAAATGTCAGTATAGAACAGTCGAGAAATGACTCTTTAAAATCTTTTTGAACAAAAGAATATTTTTCTTGATTTTCATAGTACAAACTTACTAAAAACTGAAAGATTGATTACATAATTTTTTTTCAAAATATGACAAATGATAGATTTCTTGCTTTCAGAACAACTTGCATCAATGGGGTAAATGATAGTAAAACCTACCATCAACATGAGTAAGTTTGGTAATTCCTCCAATTGCTTCTTTTGCCTTCCTAGGAACTGCGAGAGAATTTACATTGTAACCCTTAGTGGCACTGACACCTAATGCTGATGGTATTGCCTACAAAATTAAAAAAAAATCATGTCAGTTCTCTGTAGCCAAAGGTCCCTTTTATCTCATGGAAGCAGTTTCATCTTTATTAGAGGTTTTAAGAGTCCTTGGAAAATACGAAGAGGTAGCTTAATTTACATATGGGCATGTGCCTATTTGTTTGGTACCAAAGTAGTAAAAACCGGAACGGTACCAGATTCGGTTTACAATTTTGATATCTCTTGGCAGATTTTTAAGGATGTTAAAAATTTTCTATCTTTTGGCAGTAAATTATAGTACAGTAGGAGGCCAGAGTACAAACATTGAAAAGCAACCCATTTGTATCCTGGAAAAAGAGAACCCACTTCCGCCCTTCACTCTTCCTATCAAAAAAATACACAATATCATTTCAGTAAATTATTCATTATATATAACTGCTAATTTCTTCAAGTAGAGAAAAAAAACTGCCCCGGTGGCAAATTCTTGAATCAATAAGCATACCATTGTTCAAGCAAGCCACTTGAATAGAGAAGAGAATGAACATCTCCATGCCCATGTGGCTTTGTCTGTCAGGTCACAAAATTGAGAGTAAGAAACGTGGATAGACACTCAGTGTATGCAGAAACAATATAGTTAGTCTATTTTAAATACAATGTTATTGATCCTCATATGAAATTTTTCTACCTGAATTTTGTACTTATCATTTGGGTCTAATGCAAGCCTTGCATCATTATCAGCTAGACATGCTACTTTTTCCTGAAAAATAAAATGAACATGTACGATCAACACCAGAAGTAACTGATATGTGCTTTGCATAGATAGAACAGAGGTTTTCTCCTAACAAGCACATGAAAAGAATAGGGAAATAGAAAAAACCTGCTTTAGTATTTTCACTTGAGATGGTTCCATTCCGAAGTAGGAGTTCGACTCCAAAAGCTTGATGGTTAGTGCATTTGTATCATCAGAAGTCATAATAACAAATGGAATCTTTGTATGACACCCTGCTGCATGGCAACGAACAACATCAATAAGAATTAAACAAGACCTGAAGCTTCTCTGAGACCCACCATGTATCATGTGTAAGTAATGAAACTAGCAAACTAATTCAAGTGATTGTCAGATCTCTTGTACAGAAGGGGCATAAGTATAAACGATGAAAACAAGACACTTAATGCTAAGATCAAAATTAAATTCGTGAGAACTATTAAAAAATGATAGGCACTATAGAGACAATGTTGGCAAGTCATTAATCCATTATAGATACAGTGAAGAGTACATACCATCAACCATTTCGCAGCTGGCCTCTTGTAAAGACAGAATAGACTCTATGTAATGTTGAAGGAAACACTTTCCAGTAGTCGTTTCCCGGGGAAGTGCTACCTGACCAAAATCATAGAGTAAAATCTTTGAACCATGACAAATACATTACCACCAATTCATCAAGCTTTCTTACTATTTTTCAGTAAAAGACTGTGCAGGCCACCAGGTGGTGCTTGCAGTCTAAAGTTAGGAGATGAAACTCAACTGTATGCATCTTGTTTTTCAATGGAAATAATGGAACAAGGTTGTGGCCAATGTTGTTCTAAAAAAACAGTGTAGGATAATGTGCTATTGTGCTATTATCAACTAAAGAAAATTTTAAACCAAATTAAAGAAAAAAATACAAAATATAGCTTGAGTTCCAAACAAAGTGAGCTAGCTACTGTGCTACCTCATGACATAACTGCATTGAGAAAGAATCCAGTCTAGATGTTGGCCTTTTCCATGATTAGGTATTAAGTTTGCTATTAGCAGCTCAGCACATACCTTAATTCCTTTATAGCCAAGTCTTTCACCAAGCCCTCCAGCTACAAGAACAAACACAGCATTCCGTGCTTCTTTTACCCCAGCTGCTTCCAATGAAACATAGTTGTCATCGCCAAAGTTCAATACCTCCCCTGACGGAACCTGAAGTATGATATAGCAAAATTTATTAACTACGACACCAAGAAAATAAAAGGTAAAGAATATATCAAACTAACATTTATCCTTGGGAACAATTGTGATGTTGTGATGTGTTAAGTTATTCAATTTGAACAATTTAGAGTTCATGATGCTCAACTTAAGTGTTTCCAGAACAAACCCATGAAAAGAAAAGATATTAGGGCCAAGTTAATCTATCGGCAAAATGGATATAAGACGACTTACAGAAGGAGTAAAACCATCATATGGGTTTTTGCCTGCTTTTGAATCTGCCAAAAGTTTTTTGGCATTCTGGATGTACGATACCAGCCCTCCAGGATAGCTTGAATTAAGTCGACGAACCTAAGATAATCAAACTTTCAGAATATAGGGGAAAAAGTATATTTCTGATTATGACTTCAGGGCATAGATTATAGTGCTATAAAATGTACAAATATATGCATAGAAAGGGAAGATGACATTGTACTTGACTGTACTACTGAAAAGAGTAGTTCATGGGTAATACGACATTTCACAATTCTCATTTCACAATTCTCGCCAGATACTATTGGTACACTGTGCTTTTTTTTGTTGGATCAATAAGCATGGAACAACTCTGTGGTGATGTAATATTAGTGCTGCTACATGTCCTCTATATGAATACACACCTGATCAAAGAAGCCTCTTTTCTTGTCATCATCAACACCTGGTTCTGGCCAGTGTTCAAACAGGTGCATCTGGCCCTCATTCAACAGCATTTTTGCAAGTTCAACCTAGAATCACCAGGCAATAACCATCATGCAAGGAGAAAAATAAAGCACGGTGCTTTGATCCATCAATCGAATCAAATTAAGAGAGTCTTGCGCACCACAGAGGCGAATACATTAGGATGTACTTTATTCTGAAATAATGGTGCATAATTATTCAGCCAACCTAGGTCCTACAGGTACTTTCATGATTCTTGATGGGGACGAGTTAAGATGTACATCAGTTGAGGACCACTTTGCTGGACACGTAAAAGGTGCAGTAAAACTAAAATTTTTCACAGCAAGGTACATAATAACAAAAAAACACTGCTCAAAACTAAGACTAAGCATAACAATCCACCCAAAAAAATTCATATATTTATATCATTTTTTACTCCAGGAATTTAATCCTCGAGCACAGTATGATTAAGCATCCAAATGAATCAAAGAACCATGCTCCCCCAGTCCCAATGTGGGCCTGTGGCAGGAGAAGAGGGTGGTTAAACATACAACTATTGGTACCACTTTTTAGGAAACAGCCATCACCATCATGAAAAGCTCAGGAAGCCTATTTTTCTTTTTTTCTTTCTCGAACACCCAGGAGAGTTGCTGTACTATCAAGAACAAGCTGTTAAATTGCAACCACGGAGTGGGTCAACTCGCCCCTACCGCCCACCGCCACCACGTGAGGTGACTGAAAACCACCACGATTCGAGGTAGTTGGCCGTACCACGCCACGCCTAAACTCCGATGCTTTACCGTCAGACACGGCATGGGAGGATAACTAACAAGCAAATCAACCAAACGCCTGTGCCTCCACAGCAGGAGCAATCAATCACGGAACCGGAATTTTTTGAACTTGCAGCGAAGAAGATCAGCGCGATTCGGCACCGCATCCAAGCATCAGCAAATCAACAACAGAAGAGACCAGCAAATCACCTCGTCGGGCGCGAGCAGCTGCAGGTTCCGCCGCAGCGGTGGGCACGCGGCCGCCCATTCGCCGCCGGAGATCCCGAGCGCCGCGACCCCGGCGGCCGCCGCGTCGGCGCCCGAGGCCATCGCGCGGCGAGGAGGAGCGGAACGGGACGGCGGCGTCGGCGTCAGTTGCGTCGCCTCCCGCGGAGACGGAGACGGAGACGGTTCACGGGCGGGCAAACCGCTCCTCTCTCTCTCTCTCTTGTGCGGTGGTGGTGGTGGGGCTCGTCGGCCTCGAAGCTTTCGAAGGATCGCGGCTGTCAACGAGAGACGGTTAGAATTGAAGTGGGCCAATCAAATCAGTCGCCGATGGCCAATGGGGCCGGTGGGGAAACCAAAAGTCCAAAAGGAAAACTGATAGGGATGAAAGTAGGGACGGGAAAATCCCGAACCGACCGATACCGCATCCCGTGTATACGGATCGAATACCGTGTTTACAGGAAAATTCGAAATCGGGAAAAAATCCGAGAAAATCTGACGAAATCGGGATCGGGATCGGTTGGAAGGTTTTCCGGCCGAATTGTCGGTTCCCATTTTTTTATCGGGAATTTCCTGTTTTTTAACCGGATTTTTCCTGACTAACCTTTGCGACTGCCTCCCGCCTCCCGCCTCCCACGCCCAATCTCCTTGCTCCTCAGACTAGCTGCAGAAGGATCCCCATCCGCTACTCGCACCAGCTTGCTAAAGCTTGACCACGCCGGCCAAGCACTTCATCTGGTGCTCGCCCGATGCCGCTCAGGCTCGCTACGAGAGAGCAGGTCTTACGCCGCCGAGCTCCCATCGCCGGTCACCGCAGGGCCCGTGTCCCTCCGCTGCATCTCACCAACACACCGCACCTCCTCCCCCTGGTCAACGCACCTTCTCTGCGCCTGCCCAATCTCGCCACTTCGCCAGTATGCCCGCACGCCCGCAGCTGTGCAGCAATGGAGAGGAGAAGGATAAGGCTGCTATGTTTGTGCCTAGAGAACAGATGGAGATTTGCCATCTCTCTCTCGTAAGCGGGCTATATGGGCTGCGTAAAAAGAAAATAAAGAACGTGAGCAGGCCCATAGTATAGGAGCAGCGCCAGCACCGTCAGTTGTTTTTTCTCACATTGCTAATCTAACAGCTAACAGACTTACTTATGTATCATTTGCATACGGTAGGTTGTAACTATTATGTCGAACTAAATGTTGTTACATGTGTTGGCTTGGCGATTAGAGTTACATCATAATCGACATGCTCCTGATCGAAATGCTCCGTTCCAGATATCCCGTAATATCGATTTTATTTTCCCATCCGACTTTTCCATTTCCGACTAAAAAATATATAGCAGCAAGAGTGGTCAAGGTGTTTTCCCTGACCGCTTCCGACCGTTTTCATTCTAAAAACTGCATGGCAACGGCATGTAAATATCACTGACTTTGGGGTTCCTTTTCAGGAAGCAGGGCGCGCACAGGCCGAGACTGGAGTGGACTCTACCGACGAGAGGAGAGATCGAGAGGCCCACGTTTTTTTTGAGAGGATCGAGAGCCCACGTGTGTGATGAGATGGGCCTTGGGCCTGGCCTTTGGTGCACCTCTAGCTTGTGTGGGCTGTCCCTACTAACCCTCCTTCCACTCTGAGAGAAAAAATTTGCAAATTTGTACCTATATAATCATTTCATTTCATATGATCATAGCCGTTTGAAATGGCGGTAAGCTAACATGAACTGGTTGCCATGTCAGCTTACCGCCATTTGAAATAGCTATAGGCTTTATAGCCAAATGAAACGGCTACAAGGTCTTTGGAATTTTTTTCATTCTGCCATTTAAAATGGTGGTTTTTTATTAATTTAAAAAAAAATGGTATAAGTTCTATTTGTACATTTGACTATAGTTTGATAGAAAAAAAAAGGTCGATTATGTGCTACTCTTGTTTAATGTTTAAGTAGTTGACTGTCGGAACTGCTATATCTATTTTAATGTTTAATTGACTTCAATGCGTAAGATCTGAAATTTTCCAAAAATACTGTGTGAATTTTCGTTGTTTCACGTGCAAGAAGTTTCATGTATAGAATAGTCAGTATATGTCAAAATCAACCAAGTTTTTCGTATGGACGGCTATCAAATGTACAAATATAAATTATATCATTTTTATTTTCCATATCAATAAAAAACACCATTTCAGTTGGTGCAATGAAAAAAAATCCAAAGAACTTATAGCCGTTTCATTTGGCTATATCCGTTTAAAACAACCGTAAGCTAACGTGAGAAACATACCAATGTTTCAAAAGGCTATAGTTTGAAGTTCGCTGCACTTATTCGGAGTATGTCATTCGAGAGTAACAACAAAATTCGATCATGGAGCCAAAACAAGATAATAGCATTGAGAAAAAGCACGGTACAGCGAGGAGCTAAACGCACACAGAAAGCAGAATTACCATGTGATTTTCTTGTACTGGTCTCTGGGAACTGATGGGCACATTCCCAATTCTCACCCTCAGCTTGTAAACTGTAAATTGTGCAGTTCTTAAAAAAAAAATCTGTAATCACCATACCAGCTCGCCATTTTCTTTGAACGTAAACTTTCTTTACACTGTAGATTCTGCCGAATAAAACAGTCCGTGGAGTTTTACATGCCACCTCAAATTCAAAATGGCGTGTGTATAATATATACCACGAAAAAATCCTGTAGTTTTTCCCGCTTCCTATTCAATCTTGTGTCACAACAGAAGCTACCAAACTGGTAAGTTTTGCAACGACAGTTACAGCGTTAACAGTCAAACCAGCTGGCTTCGTCGTCATCGTCATCTCTGTTGCTGAGGTGGTGCAAGATTAAGCACCATGTCAGGTCCCTTCTCCCCTGATGTTGAGAACTCGTCGGGCACAGGCAGACCCAGCTCCTCCAAGATGAACCGGACAATGCCGCGAGTGACGCTTCCCAGGGACATCTTGTTCACCATCACCGCCATGGCAAAGTTGTTCTCCACATCACAAAACCCGGTGGACCCGCCCATCCCGGAGTGCCCAAAGCACCTCAGCGTGCCGCTGGGGTTGTTGTACCTCCTGAACCCGAGCCCGAACTTGCCATTTGGGTGTACCATGCTCTGGTATTCACCGACACCCATGAACGCGTCCAGGATCTTGTCACTGCTGAAGATCCTGCCGCCGCTTCCTGCTGCTGCTTCGTCGTTAGCGTCACTGGTGCGTAGCTGGCTGTACCCATTCTTGTCAGTGTTGCTCACATCTTGGAGATTTCCTGTGGAACCGACACCCTTCTTTCCAGCGCCTTTTTTCTTCTTGAGTGGGGCGGTAGGGAACTTGGGGGTGTGCACATGGCTGCCAAGGGGTGGATTGGAGTCCGCAGAGTGCGGTGGTGGAATTGAACCACCAGTTGCAAGCGCTGCATAGTATCGAGCAAGTGCTCGAGCAGAGCAGTGGCCATTCGCAGCAGGAATAATGGCCCGACGAACATTTAACGTGTTGAAAAGAACTGGTACACCAGACGCCATTTGCGCAATATTGCTCAGCAATTCTGGTGGAACACCTGGCCCTGCCCTGATTCCTGATAACTTCTGAAGTTCTTCAGTGTCAACTGTCAAGGTTGCCAGACGAGATTCAACACCTGAGAAGGGACAGAATGTAATGAACATCAGACAGAGGGTATCTAGAAGACTAGAAGAGTATAAACATGACTAGATTACGATTTTCATTAGTCTAATCAAATCTTAGCAGACACATCTAAAAGAGCAAATATTCCCTCCTGGAGTTTGAAAGACAAAGAAAAAGATTTAATACCTTTTTTTAATGTAAATTGCCAAAATAAGCATCCAATATTAAATAAATGATACAAAAACATACCAATAGTAGGTACTTGCAGAAAATGACTATTGGTCTTGGAGCATGAAGGGATAACATTGTAGCAGTTAAGTCCAAAACTCCATTGATCACATTTTATAAATAAATACCCCCAATGTAGTGCCATTACAAATGCAGTGCAGTTTCTCCTGCACTCACAGCTTGACTGAAAGTATTTCCCCCATTGAATACACACCCCGACACACCCAATCCAAGACATTGATGGTTCTTTTATTCTTACTCCTTAAGCACACGACGTAAAAAAATCAAGGGAAAGCTACATTCCTTATCACGAAACAGTAAGCAGCAGATCTGGTACAGTGTTAAAAAAATCTAATTGGGTAGAGTTCTTGGAAACAATCTAAGCACTGATTCATAGGAGATCTGTAACATACCTGGTGGAATGCCAATATATAGCTCCCCTTCAATGTGAAGAGGACGAACAATAGCCTCTTCTAGAACCTCTTGAAACTTCTTCCCAGATGCATGCTATTATTGTCAAATACCAGCGTCAGGATTCATGAAAAAAATCAGTTAGAGCATTATATTGACTTTTAAACTCCCATAATTAAGCTATTCGACCCGAAAAGGATAAGTAGATGTGGGTTTACATTCAAATTTAGCTAACTCTTAACCCGATTGTAGATTAGTACATAATGATCTGTTTACACAACCAACAAAGTCCAATTCTCATAAAAAACAAGGCTCAATTTACGTGATGGCAGGAAGAAACATACCTCTATGACTCCCCCACACAACCAACCAAAGGATAGGTAATGGTAAATTTGTGCTGAACCAGGTTCAGTCTCAGGTGTACACTTGGCAACCTGGTTTAGTGTCTCTTCCCAGTCACATACCAACATGGGATCACTCTTCACCACATCTCCCAGCGCATTGTGCAAACCGGATGTATGATTTAGAAGATGATGCACCTTTATTAGGACGGAGCAAATGAGATAGTCTATTAGCCAAGAATTGCCATGTCCCATCAAATAACAGAAACAAGTTAGTTTTTGTACCTTTATTAGCTCCTTGCTGTTAGTTCCAAAGTTTGGCCATATGTTGGCCACTGTTTCCTCATACTTCAACTTCCTGAAAGATTGGAGTATGCTATCACAAAATAGCTCGAGCAACTTCAACTTGTGGAATAAATGTCTAGATGCACAGTTAAAGTTCTTAGCCCATTTTGGAACAGGTTAGAAATGCTCATTTGACCTTTTTTAAAAAAAAATCCCAGGCGGACCATCATGTACTTCAGTATGTAAGTGTGCAATTTTCCATCTAAGCGTATAAAGATGGAATATTCTTCTCTGACCAGTTGAGGTATTAGAAAGAGTGGAATGCTACAATGCTTACAGTTCACACAAATAAAAATGATTTGCAACTAGGTGCTATACATAAATATGAGAAACAATTTGTACACACAAGAAATTCTATAATATAGTGTAGATCAATGCCATGCAGGCATATTTACACTGCAAAGTTAAAAGGGACTTGGTACTGAATCGATCACTCACCCTTCGTTGACAAGCCAATGTACCATCCCAGCAGTGACACCCTTAGTCACTGAGAAAACAGGAAAGAGAGAATCATGTTGAACAGGTCGTGGATCATACTTCCCCAACATACCAGCAGCAGTATCTATTATGACCTTTCCATCTTTATATGCGCAGACCTGGTGAAAAAACAAATGTAAGGCACATAATATTTGTAGAGAATCACTGTACAGGTATTTGATTCATAGGAGAATCCTACTTGTATTCCTAAAATTTTGTCACTTCCCAACTCAAGCAGATAATTTCTCAGTTTAGACTCCACATCAGAGTTAGCAGGTGAGTCATAAATCCACTGACTGTTAGGTATTTGTCCATGCATCAAACTCCTGATCAAAGTAAGGGCATAAATCAGCAATGGAAGAAAGAAGAGAGAGATAATCTTTTACTATGAATATGGTGCGAGCATGATAATGTCAAATAAATAGCATCTCACCCGAGCAAAGTTGATTCAGCAAATGGCCTCATGATGTCTAGATAAACTATCCTAACATTTAGTGAAGCTGAAAGACCTGCAGATTTTTTTTTAAAAAAAACATTAGATACTGGATATCTCAGAGGAATGAGTAAGCCAAAAGAAACTCATACCTCTGAGAAGATTCAAGACCCTCATAAATATTATTGCATCCCCAGGGAAAGCATCCACCTAAAAGCATGAAGACTTTCATGTGACTCTCATCTATCAATTGAGGAAAGTTACGAGTGCGGCATTTCTACTCACAGGATTAAAACGTTGAACTTCCTTCTTGTTCAATTTCATCTTTTCTTGAAGAGCTTTGACATTTCGTTCTCTTTGGTCATTGAGTGCCTTTATGTTCTCCTGATAAGCATGAATAACCACAAATAAACTGTTACTCCAAATATCCAAAGTTACTGAAAAGCTGAAAAAAAATAGATAAAATTATGTAGAATGGATACAGTAGCCTTCAGACTACCTTTGCTTCACTTGCAGTAGTTGACTGGCGAAAGAATATTGTAGCAATATCCATAGCCTGCTGAGGCATGTCAACCCGCAGTTTAAGCCCCATTTCTGCAAATGCTGACAGCAGTGCCACATGATCTCCCTAAACATTGGCATGTTCATCTCAGATATGCAAATTACATACAATTAACTAATGTACGAGAAGCCACAAAATAAATGACAAAAGTAGAATAAATCAAAGAACTCCATTTTTCAAACTTTGATCATGAGATGTTGATACATCAAAATATAAGTCAAGTGATCTCTTATAACAAAAAAAAAATTGACTAGCTTAGGAGACATATTTCCCAAGTTCATTTTGTTTCTCTTATTGCTTGGGAATATGTCATGTCATACCAGTTTACCACATCACGAATGAGTAAACAAAAGATAGACAATGTTACAAGAAAAGATAAGAAAGAAAGCAAGACATGCTTATTTGGGGTTCTATATCTAAAATAAGAAAAGACTGCAGCTACTCCAAGGAAGATGTTGCATATTATACTATACTATCTTCACTGTGGATTTCTTAGAGGATTGAAGTTCACAAACCTCTGCGCATGACAAAAACATCTTAGCTAGTGCCTGCCTCATAGATTTTGATATGCGCTTAGTGAGCCCAAAGTCAAGGAGAATTGGTTTATGTGGAGGTTCCTTGCTCACAAGAAAATTGCCTACAGACAAGAAAAAGTCATGCAAGTATGAATTAATGTGCAAGGAATACAAGGGAAAAGATGACAGAAACCTTCCCAAAACGCATGTAATTACCAGGGTGAGGGTCACCGTTAAAGAAGCCATCAATGTATATTTGATGAGCATATGCACGGGTTATCTCTTCAACAAGTTTTTGCTTATCAACACCATATGCTTCCAATGAATCATTGTCATTTAAGCGAATCCCATCCATATATTCCAAAATCAGAACCTTGTCAGTTGACTGACACATGGAATAACAGTTTGTCAGATTATGGTAACTTGATTTTCAAAAATTAATAAAAGATAAACAGTAGAGAAACTGAAAGATAGACCTGAATAACTTCTGGAATGAGTACATCAACAGCACTGGAACTACTGCCACTCCCACAGTCAGTTTCGCGACTAAGATTCCTGGAGACAGTCCTAGTGTTCTCTAAAATTAAAGAATTTGTAACATACATTATCAAGATGACCTCTTCATGAGAGAGAGAGAGAGAGAGAGAGAATAGAAAATTGTGCAGAGAATTGTATGGGTAAGAAACTGAGCAAGGAGAATTACCTGCTTCATGGTTGAAATCAAGTTCCTTTGGTGCCTCCTTGCACCATTCATCAATCATTGGATTAAAATTATACTGAGGTTCTGCCCACGCTATCCATTCAATCAATGATTTTGCGTTCTTCAGATCCTGACCACCAATATAAAAATGTAACAAACTCCAATTGTGCTACACAGACATACTTGCCAGGTTAGATGTAAACCTCTAATATGATCTCTTTGATACCATCATGCTGAATTTTGACAACAACTTCTCTGCCATCTGCCAGAGTTGCACGATGAACTTGTGCTATCTGTTACCCAATGTTCATTGAATACTTAAATGAGCATACTATGAATTTATGTTAGATAACTAAGTTCACTTTTGATACTACAGTACTTACTGATGCAGTCGCAAGAGGGTCCAGGACAAAATCAGCAAATAGATCACTCATGGGTTTTCCAAGTTCTTTCTCTATCGTTCCACGAACCTGCACAACAGAGACAATAACCAAGATAAGTAATCGCTGCCATTTAGATCATTGCAAACGTACAAAAAAATATTATATCAGGACCGGACAAGAATTATCAATCTTCCACTCATTCAAGGACAGGTATGCATACCTCTTCGGAAGGGCGTGGAGGAAGTGAATCCTGCAATTGCTTGAGGACATTTATGTAGGGTTCAGGAAGCACATCTGCTCTTGTGGACAAATACTGGCCCATTTTCACCCATAAACCTTCTAACTCTATCATCAGGTTGAGGACACGGCGAGCATTTCGCTCATGTGTTTTCGTCCATATAGCACTCTTTTTACCAGTGCTAACCCATTGGACTCTCTTCTGAACAGCCTGCTCATGCATCAAGAAGATGTTAATCTGTCTCAAGGAAATGGAAGAGGCTAGTCTATGGAAGAACATCATTGAGAAAAGAAACAGAAGCACACCTTATAGTCAAAGTAGATAAGCAGTGCCATGGAGAAAACTTTGAGCCTTCTGGTTATGGTGTTTCCCCATCCCATTATCAGTTGGATAGTCAGGACAAGCGATAGCAGAAATTCAGGCACGCTCTAGGGTCCTAGCAAGTCAGTTAGTCTTCTGCAGTGTCATAAGTTCAGTAAAGAAGATTCATATTAGTAACTTGTTAGACCTTCGTCTTCAATAGAGAAAACATGTGTCATGCAGTCAGCTAAACTGTTTTAAGATTCAGAACTGTAGTTATTCATTCTCTGGCCTGTTGAGACAATGACTTGACATGACAACCAAATTTACATGCCAGCTTCCATTTATGTGAAATCAATTAATGATGGAGTAAATAAGCATACAGAAAAGGCAAGGACTCCTCCATAATTAGTGCCGCTCGTTCTCAGGGCAGTCATTCAGAGATAATGACTTGACATGACAGTCAAATCAACTTGACTGCTCCCATTTATGTTAAATCAGCTGAGGATGGAGCAAAGAAGAAAAATGCAAAACTGAAACTGAAAAGGATTCGAGCTTCCCATGCCGCATGTTCAGTGACATGCCAATGAGATGAGCAAGTAGTCTCCCAGATAACACACTAACAGATGCAGGTATGCAAATATGCAGCAGAAAAATGTGCTGCGTGACACATGGACACCACAGCTCGAAAACTCTGACCTTGTCCTCACTCCCTGCAGAGTTTTCCACGTGCTACAACTTATTTCCTGAGCAAGTTTAGGACTTTTCCCATCATAACTCAAAAAATCACTTTAACAATATGCAAACTGCAGCAGAGATTTTCCAACCACAAAAAACAGGCAGACTTGTCAAACTTGACGTGGGGGAACCACCGTGGCTCCCTCAGAGACCAATGGGAACCATCAAGCACGCGGTTTCCACAACCAACACAAAGAAACTAGAGAAGCACACCCCCAAACTCCAAATCGTTGAAGGAGGTGATGAAACACAAGAACAGCATGATTCGAGCAATCCCATTTGCTAAGCCCTGAGCTGAGCAAGATTACAAGCCCCAAAAGGCTCTAGTTGTGGGGAATAAACCAAGCTCTTTCGCATGAACATAACCACGTGTGGATGCTAAAGCAGTAACCACCGTGTACACACAAGAAGTTTCCACTAGTGCTTTACTTGATCAAAGGCTCTCTATACTCTAGAGCGCAAGAAATAAAGGAGATTTGCGTAACATCTTAGCATACAGTCGCGAATTTTAGCCTGATCACATGGAGTTCTCCCGATGAACCCCCTCTCCTCTAGGAGAGAGTGAGACACTCGGAATCCCCCAGATACAAAGACCTCGAGCTAAGAACCAGATTCAATCGAGCGCCCAAGGAGGGGAATTGCGCTGGGATTGGTCGCGAAACCGCGCAAGTGCCAAAACCTCAGAAATCCTCAAGAAGGGGTTGAAGAGATTGCGTTACCTCGATTCGCTTAGCTCCGAGAAGGGCGGGCAAGAATTTGGCGATTTCCGCCGGGGGCGCCTGGCTGCGCGATTCGAAAACCCAACCGACGGATTCGCGACGCGAGAGAAGGACAGGAAAAGAAAAGAAAAGAGGAGGAGAGGATCAGTTACTCTCCGGCCCGTGGGGAAATCGAGCAGAGAAAGAAAAAATAGATTTCTTTTTTCCCTCTCCCCCCTGGCCCTGAGGTCTTCGCAGGAGCAGAGAGAAGTGTGTGCGCCATTTTATTCCGCGAGGAATTTTTTTTGCATCCAGGCCCCGGCGTGACCTCGTTATTGCCGGTGCGGCCACGACAAGTCCGTTTTGGAATCCCGTTCCCTGCAGAGAGCTTGTACTGTAAACGGGCCGATTCCGTCCATGCAATTTCTCTGTCACTTTTTCTCGCGTCGAAGCATGGGACGATCTCTGCTCGTGCGAGTGAGAACACTTGGGGTCAGTCATTCAAGAAAAAAAGAAGGTTTTGATTCTGCGTGCGTGCTGGCCCCTGTTGGGTGAGAATGGATGGCGACGTGCAAGAAAGTTTAGGACCTGAATAAAGATTCGGTGGTGTTTGATCACGGACGGCGACTCTTTGCCGAGACAGAGAACGAAGGTGAGCTAGGTTTGCACGATGGTAGTAATTTTAGTTGTTGATACCGTACCGGCGGTGGTATCTAGGCTAACAAGCTAGCTGTCTCTCCGATCGGAAACATGAGGCTTGCATGTAAGATATGCATGCACGATGACGTCGTGAATCCCTAATTGGATTGGATTACATATGGAGCCTGACAAGGGTGCTTCGTAAGCTTGGATTATGGGCTCGTTTGGTGGGGTTCCAGCTCCGGCTCCGATCGCGGCTTCTGCTGAAGCCCTACCAAAGAGCAGCGCCGCAAACGGCTCCGCGAGTGAACCACCCACGGAGTTGGAGCCCTTTTTTACTGTCGGGGAGGAGCCAAAAATAGTGGCTCCTCCTCCTCCTCGGGGAGGGCCCACAGGAAGAGCCGTTTTGCTAAATATTTTTTCAAAAGGAGGAGCTAGAATCGGAGAAACCACTCCACTAGAGGAGTCAGAGCCGGAGCCGTTTTCAGAGGAGCTGGAGTCCTACCAAACTGACCTATGTACGTAGCCTAATAAGCGTGCTTCGTGGGCAAGGGTTATCGTGTGTGTGTGTGTTTTGAGAGGGAGGGTCGTGGTTGTTCGTGGTGTGGTAGTAGCTAGCTAGTCTGAAGCACAGGTCGTCGTCGGCGCGGGCTGCTCTGGTAGCTGCACCTGTCCGCCGCACGCGCGCGTCGACGGCCCACTTGTTCTGCGGGAGAGCCTGAGACACACATGCACGCGGCGCCATCACGTGACAGGTATCGAATAGAATAAATCAACCGGTCGGCCCGTCACGCCGGCTAGTCAGCTGAGCTCGATCGCTCGCTGCTGCGTGTGCCACGGCGAGCTCTTAATTTTCTGCGTGGGCTGTATCGCTACTGGGCTGCGAATGAGTGGGCCGGCTCGTGCGTGGAACAAAATAAAGGAAGAGAAGCTGGCTGGGATTCGGCCCAACAGGGCGAAAGGAATCTTGCCTCCATCATTCCCTAACTCAACAACAATCATTTCGTAAACGCTTACTAACCACCCTTCTCATTCTTGCTACAAATTGCATCTACACGTGCAAAATTTTAACTTTTGGAGGATGAACTGCTGCCCTCACTCCAAGCTGACAAATTGCATCTGCATGCGCAAGGCCCCAACTGATAATAGTCGCACTCCCCGTCCAAGGAAGCTTTGCCTCGCTGGCCATGGCATTGCAAAACAAAACAAGGCAGGTTCCACACTTCCATGTACGTACCTGTCAGTAACCGTCCCGTATGTAGCTGCTCTCCAGGCAGGATTTTTTTTTTCACTTTTGGATGGAGGAACTGCTGCACCATTCCAAATTCCAGCTGACAAATTACATGTGCACGCTATACCTTCTTTTGTTTGATCTTATCGCCGAGCCTACATATTTGATCGCCTTCCAGTTGGACTTACTAACCGAATACTCCCTAAAATGGGCAACGCGTTTGTGCACATATTTGTGCGCGGCCACATGCATGCACTGCTCCTGTGCGTGTGACCGACCGCACCAAGCAACACGGTAGCCGCCTGATTAAAATGACAAGACGATTACTACACATGCGACGTGTTAACAAGTTTCAATCTTTTCCCTCCACCACATATATTCACAAGTACTGTGTAGTTTAAATTTGAGACATGGATCATTTAGTTCAAACAAAAAAGAAAGAAAGAAAGAAAAAAGAGGATCGATAGTCACGGAAGCACGAGTCACGAAGAATTGAGCATCTCCAGATGGAAGAAGAGCCCCCTGATGCTGGCCCTGCTCCGGCACGTCGCAGCGGCCGGTCCTCCTGGCGCTCCCCCGGCCCTGTACGTGATTAACGCGCGCGGGCGGCGCGGTCACGCCCAGCCCCAGAAGGGCGGAGCCATGGGTGCCGCCGCCGCCGCCGCGCGGCGCCGGCGGGGACAGGATGGCGGGCAGGCATGTCGTCGACATGGTCTTGCGCGTGCAGTGGGTCAGACAGTGTGGTGGATTTTTTTTAAAGAGGGTACAACAAGCACGCACACAACCAACGCACTCCACACTCACACCACACGCACACATACGCGGGCGTGTCCTTACACATATTTATGAAAGATATTAGAAGGTTTAGACCTTCAGTGCACGAGTACATACAGTATCACTTACACACGCGTGTATTACCTAGCAAACTCAGAACGTACTTGGAAAATATCCTAGTGAAACCACTTAGATCCGATCGAACCCGGACGGACTGGGCGAACACTCTCGCCAGCAGCCACAGCTCGGTCTTTGTGGTGGGTTAGCGAGCAGAGAGTGGGGACGCAGCGTGCTTTTTATATATACACACCGAGCCGGAAGCGAGGAAATAAGATGGGCCACTGATGGCCGCTGACGGGCCTTCACCGCCCGCAAGATGAACTTTGTGGCCTGCAGTAGCATGACATATTGACATATCTGGTTATTATAAACAGTCTTCGGACGACGAAAAGAAGATAGTAGGACGACAAGGACGACGCCAAGATCAATAGAAAGGCACAAATTTTACAAAAATACCCCCTTAGTAAATTTAGTATAAAGACTAAAAAACTAGAAAAAAACACAAAATTACTTCCCTGCCCAGATCTCGAGGCAGTAATTTTATAACTATTTTTTAGTTATCGTAATTTTACAACTAACTGAAAATAAAATAAAAATTCCTTTCACCAGCCCACACGGCATTGGGCCTCCGCATCTCTCTCTTACACACACACAAACGGCCATTCGATTCTATCGGTCCACTGAAGCCCAAGTAGCGAATTGTGCCGGCGTGCCGTTGTGAACTTTTATGCCTATACATTCATTCGAAAGTTGTCATTTCTGTATAAATTAAATCAGAACGAGATTGAACCTATAATTTTGCGACAAAATATATCAATTCATGAACTATGGATGTGCCAAGTTTCAAGTTTTTACCAAAAAAATAATGTATATATTCATGATGAATTTTCACCATTTTAAAAATCTTTGCACCAGATGTAGAACCATACAACCGCAAGTTCGCAACTAATATCAAAATCAGCATATCAAGTGCCTTTACCCCCATCTACTTTAGTTCCAATATGCTAAGATAGAATGCAACATGAAAACGTTCACTTTCAAAAATGTTTCATTCATCATTTTTATAATAAATTTTTTAGAGTTCCAGCGATGATTTTTCATAATTACATAGTTTTAAATTAAAACGTAATAAGTGATGTGTCAATTTCAATGCTTTTTAGCTAGTGCAAAAGTTTTATAAGATACCGATAATTTTTAAACGTAACAACCACTTTGGGAGGAAAAAAGGGTGGAGGTTTGGTCTGGTAAACCTCCCACCAGAAAAGTTCAGAAGTGCTATAAAGGAGAGACAACAACATTTCTGAACTATGTAATTATGAGAATTACATGATTACGAGGCTATATGCATCCACATCCCGTGTCATCTTCTGGTTGGAAGCAGGAAAGAATGTACAAATTACTATCTTTGTTTTTGTACAAGTCACAGTTGCTGTGTCGTAGGTCAGATTTATCAACTTTGACCAATTTATAGGAAAAAATATTTAACATCTACAATACCAAATTTGTTTCATTGAATCCACCATGGTATATATCTCGATTGTGCATATATTTGGTAGTATAGATATTGTTATATTTTTCCATAAACTTGGTCAAAATTGAATAATTTTGACTTAGGACAAAACAAATGTGAAATGTTAAAAAAAAGGAGAGAGGAATATGTCGATGTTTAGTAGCGTCAACTAGTGAAGACTTGCCGCGTGAATCCTTGGATGGGTTAGCTCGCAAGACACAGGAGATTTATACTGGTTTGGGCGATCCGCCCTACGTCCAGTTCGTGGCACAAGTTCTTTATTCCTGTGCTCGAGGGCTCAACTTTGTAGTAGGAGGTTACAAACGGTGCGTGTATGCGTATGTGTTCTACTGAGGATCGACTCCCCTTCTTGTTCCCCCTAGGCACATAATACGGTGCGCCCGACTGGCCAGTCCGCATTTCCTTGCCTCGGCTCACGTGAGCACCGGTGTGGTTGTCATATCAGACAGACCTAGCCATACCCTAAGGATGTGGTAGGCCTGGCCTATCGTTGCGCCTCGGCCTTTGCTTGGTAACTTGAGCCAGGCTAGCAGCCTGTTTATCTCGGTTCCCGAGCCTCCTTCTGGGGCACCGCCGGCCAGCCGGGCAATGATGACAATGATTTTTCTTTCGGCCCAATCGGTATCTTCTTCCTAATCTCACCCTCTTCTGGATTTGTCGATAGATTAAGGTATCCCTAATCTAGATACCCGTCAGTAGCTCCCGAGTCCTTCTTGGAGTAGAAGTCGGGGAAGGATTGTGTCCCGTTAGTGGTCCCTCTTTCGTCACTCTTGCCAGTCCGGCGTGTGTCCTTTATTTTTACTGTAATTGAGTTGCGACAGGACGGTTTTCTACTCCACGTCCCATCAGGATGACTTGTCTCATCGCGTCCAATTACTCCTCTCACCTAGCCAGTCAAGAGGGGGTGCCTTTTCCATATGCGGGCGCCCCGAGGACCGCGCCTTTGGGAAGGGCCTTCTATCATCTGCGCATAGCTGTGGTTGGCTATAAATAGGGGGAGCGACGTCCTCCTCCTCTCATCCATCTTAGCACTTCAGAGGAGATGGTTTTCTTCCTTTCCTTCGATGAATGGAGGCCTCCCGATGGGACCTCTGGCCTCGAACCATGCGTGTGGTTTTGCCTCAGGTGCTAGGAGAATGTCGGTAAGCAGAGGGCTGTGATGAAGGCATGTGGAGGCAGCGGGGCAGCCGGTATCAGGACAGCTTCCATGTTGCCCCTGATACTGTTGGCCATCTCGTCAGTACTATTGGCCATTTCATCGGTGAGATGGTTCGTTGTGTTGATGTCCATGGTTGATCTAGGGACGCTTGGTCAACCGTGGGCATCATCCTGGTGGACGCTAGCGTTCGTCTGGGTACCATTGCAGATGGCTCCCCATCTTCATCCGGCGCTTCCCACCGGGGGCCCGGTTGAGCGATGGGCCCTTATCCCAGCTCTCCTCCTAGCCTTCGATCAGCCCCCTTTGCAGTGGCTAGGGTAAAGGCTTCCTTTCGAGCCTGTTCGAAACGAGCTTCCCCGGCCCTTTTTGGCAGGCTACTGATGCTAGCAAAAGGTCGGCGAGGAGCTTTGCTACCTCATTCCGCCGCAGTTGTAGCACCAGCACCTGTTTTCCTGCCTTGTCATCCTAACGGGCGGCGGCAACCATGTTTGGTAAATGGCATCGGTCTTTGATGAAGTGGATGTATTTTTTAGGTGTCTTTATTTTTCATTATGTGGATGATTCGGGTTTTACCCCTCATTTTGTTTCTTGATCGACCCGTGCTCCCCTCGGTGGGGGTAGGTTTTTTTGAGCTCAAACGACAAATTCCTCGATGGTTGCAAGCTGTGCTCATTTCGAGCCTCAACAGGTTTGTCCAGGCGAGATCTAGTTTTCGCTCGATAGGAACCCTAGATTGGCTCTTCTTGGAGCATCTCACGCCGCCTCGGTCCCCTTCCTATTTTGGCTCCCAAGTCATTCAACCGACTCAAGGGACATCGCTGTCCTCCCCTCATGGGGTCAGCCCGTGGGTGGAGTCGTAACCGTGGCTTTCGAACGCAGTCAAGGATTTCCTTCAGTCGGGGGCTGTCCCGACTCATTTAGGCCATCCTGAGGCCTATCCCTTACTACCCTTCGCTCTCCTGGCATGTGGTGGCCTCGGAGCCCCTTGTGGGGCCGGCCTTTGATCCATGCGCCTGTTTCGTGGGCTGGCGGTTTCTTTCGTTCCTTTGGCCCAATGGGCTAACAACCCTTTGGCAGGGTGGCGTCCTGCCATGTGATGCGCTAGCACCGCTCGCATCAACTTCTGTCAGAAGTTGAAGGGTCACCCCGCGACTTCACACTGTTGGGGCCTACCCCATCCTTACGCTGGCGGTTCCGCTTTCCTCACTCCGGCGCCGGTAGTAGCGGGCCCTGTTGCACCTATGCGTGTCCCGTCGGTTCCTCTCTCCCTTCTTTATAAGCCGTCTTGGGGGCGATAGGGCTCGGTTCCTTCTCCCCTTCTTCCTCGTCTCGCATCCGCACGCCGCTCGCTCCTTGCCACCGTGCGCGTCGTTGACTCCGCAGCTGTTGCGCCATGGGTTCCTAGCACCTCTTGGAGATCACCGCTGCCCGGATCCGTGGCCTCATCAACAAGGGATTCCCTAGAGGGAATCTTTCCCTGAGCCTCAACTGGGCGAGACTGTGGTCTTCGCTCTGTTCTACTAGCGGGAGCTCAGCTTGCCAGAGCATCCATTTCTCTAGACGCTCCTCCACCATTACAAGCTAGACCTGCAACACCTTAACCCTAACGGGTTGCTCCACATCACCACCTTCATTACCTTCTTCGAGTGCTTCCTCGGCGTGCAGGCGAACTTCCTATTGTGGTTGTATTTCTTCAATGTGCGCGTCGAGTCTTTCCCCAACCTTGGTGGCGAGGGCGGCGCTCCCATCGGTGGTGCTGGCATCTGGCTGTGACTCGGGAAGGGGAGGGACTACTTTGACCTTCCCTCCATCACCTGCAACAAAGGGTGGACAGGGAGTGTTTTTACGTCCGCAACCCCTCCCTGGGTCTCCCCCCGTTCACCGGTGGCATCCCCGTTATTCAGGACTCCTGGACATGGGGCGAGACGACTCCTAACAAGAAGAGATTGGATCGCATTCTTCCGGTCTTCCGTCAATGCGTCTCACAAGGTATCACTGGATCTGGGCTACTTTGGGAATTATTCAGTCGGCGTATCCAACCCGCGAAGCAACAGGCCCACAGCATGTTTGAGTAATCAGGTCCTCAAGGCCCGACAAGGGAGAGGTCCGAGGAGCTCGCCGACTCGGAGGTCCGTGCTCGCATCTGATCTTGCTTGTCGGGGAACGCTGACATCGCACCAGTGGGCCACCCGGCAGCTTTTCACGCCGATAATCGGCCCGACCTGGTGAGTCTCCCGACTGGATTTCCTGGTTTCATTGTGGCCTTTTGCCCCTTCCATGTTTTCTTCCGATGCTCTCACGTGGTTGACGTTGCCTCTTCTTCACCCCAGGGTCTGCTAAACCTCGCCCCTGAGTGGTGGCTCCCAGAGGACTAGGAGAAACGGGCTGCCAAGGCTGCGGTCGTGGAGGAAGACAAAAGGAAGAAGGACGCGAGGAAGAGGAAGAAGAGCGACTTTGAGGCGTTGCGTCAGAGATTGTCGTCCATAAATCTATGGACCCACCAGAAGGTTTGGACAGTGCTAGATACGGGGCAGTACACCAAGATGTGTCATACATGGAGACTATGTTGCAGGATAACGTGGTCTATGTGGAGGACAAGAATTAGTTGAGGATTAGTAAACTACTCATAGCAAATAGAGTAGGACACACTAGTCAAATCCGACTAGTATTCTTGTAAACAACCGACCTGTAACCTTGCCCCCAGCAATATAAGGCAAGGCAGGGACCCCCTCCAAACAGGTTCAATCCAATACAATATAACCAACACACAAGACGTAGGGTATTACGCTATTCAGCCGCATGAACCTGTCTAAATCGTGTGTTTGAGTTCACCTTCGAGTTCCTGATCTTAGTGAGCCCCACGCATAAAATACTACCTCAAGCACCCCCTTGATAGGTTGCCGGTTCTAAACACCGACACAGATGCCTCGCCGTAGGTGAGGAGGAGCCCGAGGAGCCTGATTTCTCCTCTAACGATGAGTCATCGTTGCCTCCGGGAGGCATGGCTGATGGTGCTCACTTTCCTTCCGAGTCCTCCACCCGGAAGTATGGGTCGGGGATCGTGATCGACGATAATGCCTCGAAGCGGGCGCACGTGGAGGACCTGCCGGTGGATGCCATCCTCAATGCCGCAACTCCTCCCGAGGGCTCTATCCCTACATCGGCTGGATTTCTTGGGATGTCGCGTATGTTTTTTCCCAGGTTAGCATCCGATCCTGTGTTTCTAGTTGATGTTGGGGAGTCAGGTTTGGTGGGGTCATAATAGTTTCCCTTTTCTTGTGTGACAAGGGTCCCGCCTAGCCGTTATCCAAGAGGGGCAAGACCGCCATCTCAACCGCGCTCGTCGCCTCCTCGCAAGCTCCACCTGTGTCTGACACTCCTTCGGGTGAGGCGACTCTCCGCCAAGGCATTGGCTCTGTTCCTCGAGGTGAGGCTGTTGTGGTTCAGTCAGCGCAGGTGGTCGTGCAGTCGGGTCCTCAGCCCGACATCATGGTGAGTGAGGATTCCCTAAATGCGGTTGCCGTTGGTGACATTTCCTCGAGCCGCCGGATCCCACTGCTTGAGGGCGGTCCAGCTACTCCTCCCATGGAGCGTTCGGTGTCCATGAAGACGCCATCGTCTCCTCCTCCATTGGTGATTGAGGCGGTTGACTTCCCACTTTTCCCATTGCTTCATGACGCAGATGGCACATCCTCCTCCTCGACTGCGATTGTCCTGCCAGCGGTCACTTCTTCTCCCTTCGTCATTCATCAAGAAGAGGAGCCGGCGGATCGGACCGTGACTAGAGGTGGCGTGGTGGCTGCTTAGCCATCCTTGGCGGCATTGTGGTTGGGCCCTGTTGTAGATGCAGGCTCTGAGGGCTCATCCTCAACTCGCCTGATTGCAACACTGGTTGTGTGGTCCAACTGCCAGTTCCTGAATAGGGAGGTGTTCCAGCTGGATGATGAGGCGGAGCAGCGGGAGTGGGAGCAGTCGAGGTGCGTCGCGTCCCAGGTAGAGTTGGGACTGGAGAACATTCTCCGTCTTCTGCAGAGTGACCTGCTTCCATGTGGTGAGGTAACTTCTTCCTTGACTCTTTCTACTATTTCTCAGGTACCAATCGCTTACTCTCTACTGCCTTCAGCGGATATTTGCTCGTTCCCAAGACAAGTATGTCTTCCTTCGTCGCGTGGTCCTTCCATCGGGGGCCGCAGGGGAAGAACGCTACAGTCATGAGGAAGTTGAGTCTCGGCTTGTTGCAGTGTGGGAGGAGCTCGAACACCTGTCCATCAAGAACCGACAGCTCCGGGAGGATGTGTTCAACTCGGAGTCGCAGATGTTCGACTTGGTGGAGAACACGAAGAAGTATGTCGTGTCTTGGCAGACATCTCTCCTCCAGGTGCAGTCGGCCCGCGATGAGGCATTGTCGGAGGTTCAGGTCCTTCGGTCGGAGAGGGACGCTGCTCGGGTTGAGGCTTAGCGTGTCCAAGGTTGGCTGCTTCTTTTGGCCGACTGTTTTTATCACTTTGGTTCTCCTTTTGTTATCTTCACTCTTCTCTCTACTGGGCAAGGCTGGTTGCTGCGGTGGAGGAGAAGACTCGTGCGGTGGAGGATCAGTGCGATCGCTTGGAGCAGCGCGTGAAGGTGTTGGAAGAGGTGCGCGACCATGAGCAGGCCAATCGTGCATCGGTGGAGCGAGCCAAGGAGCTCTTGGAGCAGGACCTCCAGTAGAGGGTCACCGTAGATCATTGTGAGTACCCTGCATGCGCTGATCTCGTGATAGGTTTCTTCTTGATCCTCATTTTGAGGGTCTCTCTTTTCTTGCAGACGCTCAGATGGTGGCGGCGACATTGCTAGCAGATAGGGATCGGGTGCGCGAAGACCTTGCAACGGAGGTCGGAGAGCTCGAGTAGTTTCGTAACATTGCCATGGCGGTGTGCGAGGTGCTTCAGCCCTCGAGTGGAAGTAGTGACATCCTCGGTCATCTTGCCGATCTTCCTGATTGCGTTCGGTTGGCGATCTATTCCGCGTACATCTTCGGGGTGCATACGGCACTCTTCAAGGCTGCTTCCCATTACGTGCATCTGGCTGCCTTGGCGGGTGGTTTTGCCCCTCTCCCCGAGGTAGAGCTGCAGCAGATCGAGTCGGAGGTGACCCCCTTCACCCAGGCTTTGACTGAGAAGATCCCGCTGGAGCACGCACTAGGAAGGAAGTGAAGAAGAATTACTTGTGCCTTTGTTGTCATCCAGTTGTTGCCCGTACGAGGGTGTTTATGAACAATTTGTGCGTGTTTTATTTCTTGTTTTGTGAACTTGATGTGGTGAACCCCTTCAGTTGTTTTCTGTTTATCCGTCGTACTCTAGTTTTCGCCTTTTCTGAGTTGATAAAATCTTTTTGCCGTGGCCCTTGAACACCGGGGTCGTCCCATCATGGTTTTTGAGCGCCTGGCCATGTTATCTTGAGTGCAAATCGGGGCTTAACAAAAAGTTTCAAATGATATGAAGGGGTAAACCCAATGCTTTTCGAAGGGTTGAGTTATCACAGATCCGGTAGCCCCCAAGTGACCTGTGGTTACCGACTGGTAGGTTGGCACGGGTCGCTCAGTCGGGAGTAGTGGGTGTTTTTACATCGGGTGATTCATTTCGAGCTGGGTACATCTCAGGGGTAAAAGCGACATAGCTGCTCAATGTTCCAAGCGTTGGTGATGGTATTGCCTACGGCATATTTAAGGCGATACGCGCCCAGGCGCAGCACTTCGGCGACGATGAATGGCCCTTCCCATGGTGGCGATAGTTTGTGCTTGTCCTTGGAGGATTGCACCCTTCGGAGGATGAGATTGCTGACATTGAAGGAACACGCTTTGATGCGTCTGCTGTGGTACTGTTGAAGGTTTGGTTAGTACTTTGCCGACCGGATCAGGGTGACATCTCGATCTTTGTCTACCATGTTGAGGTTGTCTTGGCGCGCCTGCTTGGATTGTTCCTCCTGGTATGCGCGGACCCTTAGCGAGCCATCGTCTAGCTCAGTCAGCAGCACCGCCTTGACACCATAGGTCATGAAGAATGGAGTGAAGCCCGTCAACCTATTGGGTGTGGTTCGCATGCTCCAGAGCACGGAGGGGAGTTCAGCCACCCATCGTCCTGCGAATTTCATAAGCTTGTCGTAGATGCGGGACTTGAGGCCTTGCAAGATCATACCGTTGGACTGCTCTACCTGGCCATTGGTTCGTGGGTGGGCTACGGACACCTAATCGACCTGAATGGCATAGCTGTCGCAGAACTCCAGGAATTTTTCTTGGTGAAGTTGCTGCCGTTGTGGGTGATGATGCAGATGGAGACCCCGAATCGATGGACTATGTCCAGCATGAACTTCACTGCTTGTTCTGACTTGAGCGATGTTATTGGCTTGGCTTCTATCCACTTGGTAAACTTGTCGACTGTGACTAGGAGGTGATCATAGCCCTCGGGTTCTATCTTAAGAGGTCGTATCATGTCGAGCCCCCAGACCACGAAAGGCCACATCATGGGGATCGTTTGTAATTCTTGCGTTGGGAGGTGCGTTTGCCTTGCGTAGAATTGACACCCTTAGCAGGTGCGCACCAAGTGTTCGGCATCAGCCACGATAGTCGGCCAGTAAAAGCCCTGGTGGAAAGCTTTGCCAACGAGTGCTCTTGGGGCCGTGTGGTGTTCGCAGACCCCTTCATGGGTGTCGCAGAGAATCCGCCTGCCCTGCCAGCGAGGGATGCAGCGCATGCGGATTCCACTTGAGCTTCGCTTGTAAAGCTTGTCTCCAATTATTACAAAGGTTTTTGATCATCGGGAGAAGCGTCTTGCCTCCGCTTTGTCGGCAAGGAGCGTGTCCCGTAGTAGGTAGTCGAGGAAGGGGATCCTCCAGTCGGGTTCCCCAGGCTCAGCCTCGCCCACCGTGAACACTGCTTCGGTCGCGGCGGTTCGAATGTTGTCATCCGCTAGGGGCATGGTGGGCTCCCGCGTCTTTTCTCCCGGGGTGTCGTCAGGCGCTGCCCTGTCAGTCAGCTCGTGTCGGACGGGTGGCTCGTGGAGACCGTTGACGAAAACACCATCGGGGGTGAGCCTTCTAGTTGATGCGAGTTTGGCCAGGCCGTCGGCCGCCTAATTGTCCTCTCGGAGGATGTGGTGGAGCTTGAGCCCCTCAAATTTATCTTCCAGCTTCCTAACCTCTTGATAGTATGCCTCCATCTTCGGATTTTGGTAGGCGGCGTCCATCATGACTTGGTCGACGACCAGTTTGGAGTCACCCAATATGTAGAGTCGTTGCACTCTCAGTCCAGAAGCTATCCGGAGTCCATTGACCAACCCTTCGTACTCCACAACATTGTTCGACACTTTGAAGTGCAATCTGACCGCATATCGAAGCCTGTTTCCGCGCGGCGAGATCGGCACCGCGCCTTCCTTCAGGACTGACCCATCGAAGTACATGGTCCAGCACTCATGTACTCGAGGATCAGTTGGGATCTGGACCTCGGTCCATTCGGCGACGAAGTTGGCTAGCACCTGTGAATTGATCGCGGTTTGTGGGATGTACGAGATTTCGCATCCCATGAGCTCGATTGCCCATTCACGATCTGCCCGGTCACGTCTTGGTCAATCTGCCCGGTCACATCTTGGTTGCGTACCATTTTCCCTTCACTTCAATAGATGCAAGTGTGTACCATCTTCGCGTTTCACCTTCAAGAGAGTATGGAAAAATATTCCACTTAAACCAAGCAGTCGGAACTCCTTCTTATTGCACCATGTTGCATCGCTCCATGTGTCTATATGGGTTGTCATCCTCCAATCCTCTGAAAGGGTTTGTCGCCACCAACATGATGATTCCATGATTCAGTTCATAGTGGGTCGTAGCAAGCTCCAAATCTGCTTTTTGCATCTCAAAGTCCTCTGAGGATGCCATTGCTAATTCCCTTAGTGGCATTTCTTCATTTTCTAATGGCAAGATGAGCAGATCCATCTAGGCACTAAAAAGAAAAATAAAAACAAAAAGATTCTACCCAAGAGTTAGGTATTAGCGGGTTAGCAAAATCAATGCAAAGATCAAATACAACAAACTGACTTGTTCCCCGGGAATGGCTCCAGAATAGCTTGTTGACGGTAGTTAGCACGCCAATTCGTGAATCGCAAGCGCATGGATCAATTGTAGCTTTTCTCTTAGAGTATTCCTCCAAGGTTTTCTCAATCCATGGAACAAGTGGATTGTTGGCTCTCACTTTATACCAATCTTGTTAACGAAACTGAGTGTATGTATTGTGTAGAAAGGCAAACTAAACTAATAACAGAGAATGAGGCAATATCGCAAAGGTTGACACAAGATAGGAGATTGAAATAGATATAAGCGTTCCCTTCCTAGGATCTAGGTTCACAAGAATATGTATCTACTACACAGATGGATGCTGCCCTCACTAGTTATCACAGCGGTTACATGCTCGCTTGACCTTTTCCCCACTGCATATTGTCACTACGCAAGGATAATCAATCACCTCGCTCTCACACACTAAATTGAAACATCCGCAGAGTTAAACTAATCACCACGATTACCAAAAACTCTACTAAGAACATATGTTGTACAGGATAGAGATCTCACATATGTAAATGAAGCATTGCAACGACATAGACCATGATACATTAATAGGTATAAAGAACCTGTAGCAGTTACATATCAAGGACCATATCAACCCTAGGGATGAATAGAGGCTTTACCCGATGATCTTACACATGTTGACGAATAAAGGGGATAGGAGCACCTGGAGAATACTCTCACCGAAGACGAAGATGAGGGGAGGCGCGAGGAACTTAGGCCGATCGGCTTGAGCCACCCTAGGCCGATCGGGCTAGGGGTTTCCTCCCTCCTCTGGAGGTCCCCTTCGACGACGAAGCTCCTGATCAGATCTAAATCGATTTTTCTTCTCTTGTGGCGGCGGCAGCTAGGTCTAAACTCATCGGGATTATCCTCCTTGTTGGATGTCTTGGGTATTTATAGTTGGCGGCGTCGGTTGAGGTGCCTTCGAAGCCAAGTTTCTGGAAAATAACCCTAGGAACGTCGTGGGATTCCTCCTGGTGAAAGGGTGTGACGATCGGGGCTAGAAACGGGCTAGGCCGATCGGCCTGAACCCCTCTGGGCCAATCGACACACCCTCTATTGGCCTTCAATGTCCGAGCGCTTCATAAGAAAGTTGTAGATCTCATTGAGCCATGTAATTTTCCTAGTAAATTCGCCCCAATCAGAGTTTGGATGAGGAAGGTATGGCTCGTGCAAGTTTCAGTTCCTCCTGCGGGCCTGTAGTTCAATGTTCGTGTTTGGACCTTCCAATATCCAAAGTTCGGGCCCAAGTTCAACTTGTAGAAAAATCCTTCATTTATGTCGTATTTCCTGTGATTTTACAATATGGTCCAAAACACAACACATATGCGAATATGGGGTTATTTCAGATGCCAAGTGGTGGGTCAGTATAAGAATATGCCTAAAAATACTAGTTAAATGGCACTAAAAGTGTGTTAATAACGAGCGTCCATAGTCGTCGAGAAGGTCGTGGATGGATGCCAGGGCGCAGTCCATCACACCGACGAAGATGGGCGCACGGGGGCCCTGGAGTGTGACCTCTCCTAGCATCCGTGAGTAGGCTTTGCTGGTGTTCTCCAGCCCGAAGGGGAAGCTTGTATTGACTTCCCAACTGGGTTCCTTTGCACGCTCTGGGCCTTCTGTCGTCAACTAAGAGAAGATGTTGATCAGCGCGTAGAGGGTGGACTCGACCTCCTCCCGGGGTGGGTTCAGCCCAAGGTAGTTGTTGATGCGGCGGGCGATCATGTCCGCTTCTGCGTCGAGGGGGGCGTGGCCGGCCGTGACGTCCGTGTTAACAATGCATGGGGCCGTCGGACCGCTGAGCTCGAGGTTGCCGTTCGCGTTGGTTATGAAGGTGAGGCTGCCAAAGGGCAGCCTCTGTCCCGGTGCAGGCGACGTGATGACCTGAAGGTCCCCCGTAGCGGTGGCCACAAAGTCAAGGCTCCCGAAGCGGATGCTGCTCCCGGGGACGAAGGTGCGGCCGTTGTGGGCAAGGGGGAAAGACATCTGAGGGAGGATGATGATCACGCAACAGGCCCTACCTGATGCACCAATTGTCGACGTTTAATAGCGTCAACTAATGAAGATTTGCCGCGTGAGTCGTCGGATGGGTCAGCTCGCAAGACACAGGAGGTTTATACTGGTTCGGGCGATCCGCCCTACGTCCAGTTCGTGGCACGAGTTCTTTATTCCTGTGCTCGAGGGCTCAAGTTTGTAGTAGGAGGTTACAAACGGTGTGTGTATGCGTATGTGTTCTACTGAGGATTGACTCCCCTTCTCGTTCCCCTATACCCTTATATACACGGCTCATGGAAGGGGTTACATTGTCAGTCACGTCCTCTTATTCAGTCGGGCATCTCCCTCCGACCGGTGGTCGTGGGCCCCATCCCTCTGTCGTGGCTTCTCCTCGCTTGACTTCCGTTGAAACCTTCGTCCGGTCGTCTTGGTCACCGAACCCGGCCCTTACAGGTATTCGAGGGCGGCACCTGTCATCAGTCTTATCACCTGGTGTCATCATGACGAAGGACGCAAACCGGGCGGGCACGACCAGGTACAGCGTTGCGACGCCGTCCCCGATTGGGGATCTTTGTCTTGAAGCGGTTGTCGTGCCCTTCGAGGTACAAAATCCGGTGCGGCCGACTGGCCAACCCGCATTTCCTCGCCTCGGCCCATGTAAGCGCCGGTGAGGTTCTCATATTAGGCAGACCTAGCCACGCCCTAGGGACATTGTGGGACGTTGTAGGCCTGGCCTATCATTGTGCCTCGGCCTTTGCTTGGTAACTTGGGCCAGGCTAGCGGCCTGTTTATCTCGGTTCCCGAGCCTCCTTCTAGGACACCGCTGGTCAGCCGGGCAATGATGACATCCCAATCGATGTCTTCTTCCTAATCTCACCCTCTTCCGAATTTGTCGATAGATTAAGGTATCCCTAATCTAGATACCCGTCAAAATAATACGCTAAACTCACAAATGTTTCTACTGCATTGTCCCCTGTATTTCACCCATGCTATCATACACAATGGTTCACGCCACTAACTTCGCTCAATCCTTAACTTGCTAAGAGCAACCCCAAGAGCTCCCTTTTATTGACCCTTATTGTCCCAAATACCTGTATTAGGGAGATAAAGCAAAAAAAGCCTCCAACAACTCCCTCAAACAGTTTGCAAAAATACAACGACGCGAAACCAGCCTCCGTCACCCCGCATATACTGGCGAGTTCGCTCTTCCCCAATCCCGCATTCCCACGAGGAAATTGCGAGGGGAAGGTGGATCGTGAGGTGGAGGTGAGGGCGGCGCTATTGGAAGGGCCCGCTTGTGCTTAACATGGCATGATCTCAAATATTGGGGAGGCTAGTTATTGGGGATTTGATGTGGATGATATGATTTTAGGGAAAGAAAATTTAGAATAGACCCCAATATATAGTTTTGGGAAGAATTTTTTGAGAGATTTTTGGAGTTGCCCTGAAGCCAAATTTTCCATATCTATTTGATTGGGAATTTTCCGATTTAATATCCTTGCTCCTTGGCTTTATTACAGTAAAATAAGGATCTGCCCTTAACAACGGAGAAGTTAATTTTTTTTGCTTCGGGATCTTTGAAGTTTTCACTGCCATGATCCTCGCCGTATGTGTGCACACTGCTCCTTTATCACATACTCCATCCAAAAAAAACATGTCATGCTAGGAATTTTAGGACAGATTAACAAAAGGTAAAATGACCTCGATTGTCCCTATTTATTAGCCATATTTGGTGCTAATTAACTGCTGTTTGTGCACGTGCACATGCACACATATCAAATTGAGTACAAGGACTTATTTTTGGACAAATTTTGAATCGCAGAATGACATATTTTTTTGGGATGGAGGGAGTACCGCGTATCCATGCCACTTTAACGTTGGGGAAAAGGAAATCGAAGGGAATATCTGTAATAATAAATAGAAAACTATAGCCGTATGGGAACAAATATTGCTCAAGATCTCTCAAGTTGGACTATATGTATGGTCTTGGACTCTTGGTAGCACATGCCCCACCACAATCACCATTCACCAGTTCACCACGAGTGAGATGGATCGGAGGATCCTTACGGTTGCCGTGGCTCTGCCCCTGCTACTCGTAGCCTCCGTAACCGATGCATCCCGATCCTCTGCGTGGAGCCAGGTTTTTTATCAAAGGCTAGCTGCGCCCGCCAACGAGACCAACCTGATTCGAGCACTGATCGGTCACGTTTCACCAAACGGGGTTTCTGGTGCCGACCCGACCTACGTGAGTTCATGATCATTCCCTCTGTGCTTGTCCTGTTTTCGTGTCGATTTCGATCCCCTTAATTTTTCTTCAGTTTCACCGCATTGTTATTTCTGGGACGATCATGTGTGTTCTTTCTTTCCCCCAATCCTAGCTTTAACATTGATGTCCGACTTTACTCTCTATAACTTTCTAGTTCGCACACCATGGCACCGAGACTTCACCGGATGGTTACTACGGGTTCATTGCAACATTGGATGTCTATGGCTTCACGTTGAAACTTGGACAAGGCACCGCGGGCGCGGTTTGGGTCGTAGGTTCAGGAGATGGCACGCAATCAAGTGCCAAAACCATCATCATTGGTTGGAACGTAAGTAATATTACTATATATATCAGCATATACTCCCTCCATCCCAAAAAGAATACAACTTTTGCTTCCCAAGAAGTCAACCAATTTTATATTTGAACAAATTTATACGAAATAGTACTGACATTTATGGTACAAAATAAATATCAATAAATTAATCATATAACATATTTCATACTAAATCTATTTTGAGACGTGTGCTAGTACTTTTTTTTATATAAATTTGGTCAAACTTGAAACTGTTTGACTCTTCGAGAAGCGAGAGTTGCATTTTTTTAGGACGGAGGGAATACTATCTATGATGCATCCATAAATATAAGATATTTAGGAAAAGCAAATTAGTCCAAACATAATATAATGGGTAACAAATTAGATTGTCCGAAACATCATATATTTAAGAATGGAGGAGTATATACCTAATATAATGCATGAATTGGCGTATTATACAAAAATAAATAACATTTTTTATGCTCCCTTTATGTTCCTTTGACAGGTTCTGCCAGCCGAGTATGGTGATTCGCGCGCACATTTCTTCACTGCCTGGACAGTAAGTGCTTTGTAATTTCAGTGTCTGCTAGTGGCAGCAGCACCTCCCATTTTGCAGTTGCAGGGCGATATCAGGAGCATGTGTATTGGTCTTGCCGAATCATCTTGCTTGCTTGCAGGATGACGGGTTCATAAAAACGGGCTGCCTCAACACCAAGTGTCCTGGGTTCCAGCCGGAGAAGGGAGCACCCATAGCTCCTGGAGACGCCATTGAGCATGTCTCCTCCCCCAAGGGCGACAAGCAGAACCTCAACCTTAGAATTGTCAAGGTCTGAATTTGTCTTTCCTCACGCGTACAAGAACTCATCAAGGCAGCTCGTCTGATGGGCACACACGCATCGCATGCATGCAGGACGGTGCATCGGGAGACTGGCTGGTGCACCTGGGCCTCAACATGGACCCCGAGCTGATCGGCCGCTTCCCCAGGTCGCTCTTCACCGGAAGCTTCGCGGAGAAAGCGGCCGCGATACGGTTCGGCGGCATGGTGACGGCGCCCGCCGCGGATCCGGCGCCGATGGGGAGCGGCTACCTTCCGGCGGCGGGGGACGCGGCGGCGTCCGTCAGCAACATCCAGCTCGTCGGCCGGGACGGGCGTGCCTCACCGGTGACGCGGGACCTGCCCAAGCTGGAGAGCAAGCCGGACGCCTACGCCGTGAGCCCCATCGAGAACGGCAAGTTCTTCTACGGAGGTCCTCAACGAGCCTAATGACCTTGGATTGTGATTTTAAGATGCGATGAACCCAATAATCATGTCGAAATACTGGATGTTCTATGTTGCATTTCGCATATGGGCATGTTTGATTGGTTGCTGTCCTCGTGCTTGTCAGGTAGCCTACGTGTTTCTGAATGGGTAACCCCTCATCCATGGTGGTCGATCACCTATTCATTCGGTGCTTGGCGGGGGCTAGTGATTGCATCTGGCGAGGGAGCACAAGGCACGAGAGACGAACGAGAATGCGACTGCGAGATAATTCTTTTTCGGAGGAAAAAACTGCAAGACGAGACGAGAAGAGAGGGAGAGAGAGGTCTTTTTTTTCTTTTCCTTATGAGGACTGGCCTGAATTACGCGGCACTCTATGCTGTACCCAAAGTTTTTTTTTGAAAATTAGTACTCTCAAAGTTTTGAGTACTCTTCTATTTTATTTAGCCTAGTCATGCACCCTCCATCTTAAATAACTTTTGCTTTATATCTAGACATAGACATAGTATATATATATAAGTGCGTATTAAAAGTTACATACTTAAAAAAAACCAAAGTGAATTGAAATTTGGGATGGAGGGAATATTATGCATAACCTATCCACTTTGTCACATTTCCTATGATAAATTGTTGATTTCATCATCCTATATATTATGGCCTATTTATTAGTCAATCATGAATTCTTTTAGTACAAGTCTTATTCATTAATTGTTGCCATTATTTAATATTTTAGGTTGTGTACCTTCTAACTTAGGAATAGGTGTATTAACCCCTCTTAAAGTACTACCCACATGTCTATGCAACCCTATGGAGTGTTAAGAATTGTTTAGAACCTCCACAAGTATAAATGAGCCATTGAACTCTCTAAACACTTTAATATGATCTAAATAGCGCTTAGGGTGTATTTGGAATTGATTTTTCCATAGGGGAAACTGATGGCAAATGTGTGACTTAGCGAAGAAATGATATAGAATGAATAAACATTTATTATTTTACTAAAAGTTCAAAATAAAATTTGAATATTTCAATATGAAAGTAAACTCATGTTATTAAATTCAAAAATGGAAGCTCAAATTTTAGCATTCTAACTATTGATCTTTGCGTTTTTGATATTACAATTTTATAACGCTGAAATAAAAATATACAAAATTCAAAACCACATAATTTGAATACTCTCTTGAGAAGCAAATTTGGTGTTTTATGCCTTCACGGGAGTGAGTGAGCGTGTGCACGTGTATGTAGTGTCTGCGTCATGTGATATTAATCAAACCTAAGTCGTGAGTTGCAGAATTAATCACATTTTAACACACATCACAAATTGCAGGCGTATAAATTTAGAAGGGCTTCAAGCAATGACATTCAGCTGCTATAAGAGAAGAAGTAGGTGGCTGTGAAAATAGGGGAGAGGTGGGGAAGTTGGGTTCTAGGAGGGTTCACCGTTGCCAGGCTTAGGCGGAGGCCAAGGTGGTGGCCGCACCGGCAGCGGGTAGGGGATGGATGGTGCGGTGAGATTAAAACAGCGCTTGCAACGCCTTGGCTACCAGAAAGGTAGTGCAGCCACTCAAAAAAAAGAAAGGTAGTGCAGGAGTCCGAAAATGAATTGGTTAGCGTCTTAGCGACAGCGCATAGGGCTGGAAAGGCATATATGGGAGCTGGATATACAGAGCCGCTGTTAAGCAGTTGCGCGGAGCAGTTGTGAGCACGAAGAAGTTGAACTAGAGGTAGAAGAAGACAACAGATGTGTTAGACTAAAACCGAATAGCATGCAGCCATATAATTCAGCTAGATGCACTCAAATTTCGGAGCGACAGAACTCACACAACAGGCATGGCAAAGGAAAAGAGCACAGCAGAACATTTGATTCTAAACAACATAGCCAAATCCTCACATGAACCGGGAACACAGGGGGGTCGCTTGTAACAATTTAAGAACACAGTTTTTCAGGTTCACAAGCCACTGGCTCGTGCCAGACAGGACAGCAAAATTAACTACCACAATAGGACCAAACCACCACTTATAAGAGCTGGATAGCATTCTAGTCGAACAGGGAGAAACCCATGTCATCATCGCTCTCTTCCTTCTCCTCTTCCTTCTTCTCCTCCTTGGGGGCATCGGCCGCACCACCACCAGAGGAAGCGGCACCACCAGCAACAGCACCTCCACTGATCATTGCACCACCACCAACAGCACCCACGATAACCTGCATTAGATTCAAACAAACATAAGGATTGAGGATCCACCAACATGGCATTAGTTATTGCACTAAGCAACTCGCAGCAGCGAGCAAACAACATCTCCAGGCTAGAAGATCCAGAATTATCACTAATTTAACAGGTAATCAACAAGCAGTAGAACTACAAATACACAAGCAATGCTGCTAGCAACCAAAAGCTTTAAGGTCATGGAGCTTTAAAATCATAGCAATGTCGCATCAATATGAACCAAGGCATAACAATGTACACGGTTTAGTAAATAACAAAACATATTATCAACTAAAACATAGCTACAAGCTAGGACCCCATCTGCTGGTGAACACTTTACTATCCTAAATCCGGTGTATACAAATCAGGAATAACTTGTCACGGCACAACTTCAACGACAAACAGCAGACAATAAACACTTCCCAGGCAACGCAATAACTAAACAGAGTAGAAAATCTAGCTATAGGAAGCAGCTACGCAACAATCAGTTTCGACCGAAAGCAATCGACAACCTATTATTCATCAGATGCGACGAGAAACAGCGACACACCCGGACCCTAGCAAGTTCAGATCCTTAACTACCAAACAGTTCGCATCTATATTCCACATAGCTGGATCCGGGGGTCTGGGAGGGCGGCGTCGTATGACCAGACCTGGAAGACGGCGGAGCTGGGGGTGACCATGGAGAAGGAGGACTGGACGCCGGACGCGGAATCGGCGGCGGAGGCGGCGGCGACGAGCTGGCGCTGGAGCTCGTAGGGGGTGGCGGCGGAGGCCTCGATCTCGCCGGACTGCTGCTTGGCCGTCCACGCGCCGCCGGAGTTGCGGCACACGAAGGTGTACACGCCCATGCCTGCGGGTCGCTGGTCGTCTGCGCGCGCGGCGGCGGAGGGTGGGAGGAGAGGCAGGCTTTGCGAATCGGGAGGCTGGTGGGGGGAAACCCTAGCCGCGGGGCGGGTTTATGTAGTTGTTTCATGGGCCCGTGCTGGAGCGGGAAGAGCCCATGAGCTGCGTTTTTTTGGGTCGGTTGCCGCATGGGTGGGCCGGAACAAGTCTAATGGGCCTTCGCCGTTTAACACTTTGTCCCGATATTTGGGAGCGATTCAGCTGCACAGACGAGGCCGAAGGAAACAATACAAGGACACAACACAAGCATGCACAACTTTGTAGTATCACCATTTTTCTTTTAAAAAACAATATCATCTATTTATACACTCTACAAAAACTTCAAAAAACCTACGGAAACTTACTCTGTTATTTTTTTGTATTTATCCTTCTTCCGATCGCTTTTCGTTCTGAAATGTTTTGCATTTTCATGCACTTGGAGTTTCAAGTTTGACCCCCCGGACCACTCGCACAGTCATACTCAGGGCATTGCCTTTGATCAGCTCCTGCGTTGCTTCCTGTGGAACCCTTTGAGCCTTCCGTAGAGCATGAGGAGAACAAGGACGAGCTTCCCCTGGTCGCTCCACCACCCGGAGAAGCTGTACGGCTTGTCATGGCAGGCGCTCGACTCCTCCGGCCGGAGCAGCCTCGAGCAGCTGTAGCCAGTGGACAGACCCACGTTCCCATAAGCACTGCATGCCGAAAAGAAAACCACGTCTCAGTAGTGCCCCATCGATCGCCACATTAATCATGGAAATGATGGATGCGAAGAGCATTTTCCAGAAAATTCTCATGCAATTTGTGATCTGTGTGTTCGGTGAAATGCATCGCGCAACTCACCTGACCACCTCGAAGATCATGTTGAACGTGGAGAAGTTGAGAGGGTCGCCGGAGATCGACCGCCTCTCGGTGACGCAGACGAGCATCACCACGGCAGCGTTACCGGCTAGTGGTGACAGGAGCATCCTGTTCAGCGTCAATCTCCTCCTCTTTGCCGCCCCATCCTTGCGTTCTGGTTCTCCGCCGCTTGGTTCCCCCACTGAGCCGCCGTCGTGTACAGAGAAGAATGTCGCCGTGGCCGGAATGCACCTGAAAAGTGTTTGCCAGATTTGTCACGACCAGTTCTCGTCTCGGTTGACATCTGCCCGAACACAAGGACACGAGGGGACGTGACTGACATCATGGCGAGGAACAGCACAAGCACCGCCGGCGCGAGGAGCGAGCAGTCGATGGAGTTCTCCCCGGCCTGCCGCACGTTCACCGCCATGAACAGCGCGTTGGTGACCTTCTCGCCGGCGGTGATCCCGGCGAACACGGCGGAGTCCCAGTTCAGGCAGCAGAGGAGCGTCGCCGTCGCGGCGGCCACAGCGACGACCGTGACGGCGAGGAACACCGTCTGCAACCCAGGCAGCAGGAGGTGGCCGAAGCCTGCCGCCACGGCGTCCTTCGTCATGGACTCGAGCCCTTCTTCTTCTGACCCATGCCGACCGGCGAACACCCTCTCAAGTCTTCTCGTGGCCCATATCGCTGGCCTGAGGATCACCGGGAGCAGCGTGTTGCCGGCGAGGATCTGGCCGGCGAGCAACAGGAGGAGGCCCCGGTTCGCGGCGAACACCGCCATGCTCTCGTTGGTCGGGAGCAGCCCGCCGTTGGTGAAGGACGACACGGTTACCACCGCCGAGAAGAGCGCCGCGCTGATGCCCTTCCTCGCCAGCACATCTCGCGCGCTCGGAACGCCGGCGACGTACACGAACACCAGCACAGAGCCGAGCACGAGGACCATGGCCATGTAGACCAGCATCACAAGCGCCAAGCTCCCGAGGCAGCTCTCCTTGTGATCGCCTGAACTCGCAGACGGATTCGCCGCTTCGAGGTTCGACTCGTCGGAGACGGTGACGACCGATCTCACCCTGCCGCCATGATCAGGATCACGCCCACGCCGCCTTCGCTTGCGCGACTCGAGGACAAGACCGAGCAAGGAGACGAACATCTCGCTGCCCAGGAGCATGAGGATGGTCAGGACCACGACCTGGGAGCTGGAGAGGTCCTCCATCTTGACGGTGGCTAATCCGGTGACCGTCGCCGCAGACGTCGACATGAAGAACACGTCGACGTAACGAGGACGGTAACCGGGGCTGCTCGGCTTGAGGAGCACCAGCGCAAGGAAGCCGAGCAGATCAATGGCGAGGAAGTAGGAGAGGTGGAGCAGGAGCGGGCTGAGGTGGAAGACGACGAGCCGGCAGAGGAACACCGATGAACTGACGACGTGTCTGGCTGAGCTGACGAAGACATGCAGTCTGACTATTGGTATTGGATGCAGAGACTTAGAGAAGACAGTTAACAGTGCCATTAAATCTAGTACAAGTGACAAGAGATCCCTCAATGTGTGTATTTATACAACTTGTTGATAGAGCAGTGATCATATGGAACTGTTTCAGTCAGCCCATTGGCTAAAGAGATTAGTGGTGTGGAGGATGACATGTGTGTGTGCAATTGTGTAACATGGCTGATCGAGGCAGCTTTCAGAACTTAATGACATGACTGCAGATGAGCATGCTGTAAGCGAGATGCTAGTCGAAAACTCGAAACTACGTGCAGAGAATGCTGGAGGAAATCGTCAAGAGCCTTCTCCATGCGTGGAAGGTCTTTGCCCAACGGCCTGCCATGCTGCCGAGGGCAGCTACGGCCGGAACAGGCAAGTGTAAAGGGCAGGAGGCCTCACCTGCCTGACCTGACTGTTGATGCAGGATTGCAGACGAACCCCAACCACTAGTAACCGAAAGCCATCCAGCGCTGGTGATAGCGAGGGCGCGAGGCTGCTGGAAAGATGCTGCGGAATCATCATCTCCATGGACGGGAAGAACAAGCTGGGGTTTTGGGGTGATTGATCTCGGTGCCTCCAATTGGTACCGTATCGAGGCATGCGAGGTAGATCCTCTGCATTTGGCAACAGATCTGTCGACATGCCTTTGAAGACGTCTTGCGTCGATCGCGACCCCGAAAGCGATCGCGGCTGCTGCAGTGGGGGAGGATAGCTCAGGCAGCAGCTCCGGAGCACGCTCAGATCAGATTCATGTCCAGGAATGAACTGAGGGAAGGTTTCTGCAATTCTGCTTATGGTCGATGCCATGCCCCGAGGGACATGCGCGCACACACAAAAAAAAAAGGAAAAGAAAAAAAAAACCCGAAGAAAAGAGTAGTGGCACTGTGGCAGGGAGCTCGAAATGCCGGCCGATTCCTCCGTGGGCTCAATCACAGGGACAGGACCGGCCCGACAAGGCTTTCCTGACAAGCCGAAACTGCGTCTATATTGGGCTTGGTATCCGCACAAATTTTAGCCAATTAAGAATTTGAGGCCAGTCCAGTCGACCTTATTCTTCGTGCTCTCCCTCTCTCTCTCTCTCCGACTGCGACTACTATTCTGATCTTCTACTGATCCGGCGCCTCCCGACTCCGGCGAGCCTCCGCCTTGTCCGTGCCCGGCTTCACGGTGCCCCGGTGCACGGAGACCGCGCCTTCCTCGACCACCGCGTGGAGGAGAACCGTGGGCGATGATGTGACAGGGGCGCGGCCGGTGGCCGCGGCAGCGGCCCCGAGGGTAAGCAGGCGGACCGCCCCCTACGGCAGAGTGGGGCGCTCCCAGCTATCCGGAGGCTGATTCAGTGGCGGGTGGTTGCGGCTCAACGGCGGCCGCCGGCGCCAACAAGGCCGTGGTAAATTCTGCCGCATTTAAAAGTTTTCGCCACAATTAAGCTGATCTCTGATGCTAATTGGTGTGCTGATTTCAGAAGTAAAACGGTCTGCGCGCCTGAATCACCATGCATCATATGCACGTTATATAACTTAGCAGGTAATGCACGAGCAAACCGTCTGAACTCACGTTTCCCTAAACCGATTTTACTGTCGGTCACAGTGTCTTTGCATATTTGTTTATGACCGACCTTCTGACCTTAATCTGATACGCAATCCGAATACTTTCAGTTCCAAGTCTATGCGCAATGTAAACTGTGCTGGCTGTCAGATTCGGATGGATGATTCTCTAAAGCATCATGTGATGGCCACCAATGCATAGGATGATTGGTACTGTCAGTTAATTGTCTGCGCGCATCATATCTTCTGAAAATACTTGTCATGTTATCATGTTCTGGATGGCGAATAGAAATCCATTTTGCTCATGCTGCCAATGTGCTCCCTGCTGGTTTTTTCTGCCTGGATTTGAACTGGCCACTGGAGAATCTCGGGCCTTTTACTGATTTTCAGTTTGAGTTTTGGACCAATTAGTCGGCGACAATTCAGTGTTTCGGTGGTAACCAGTATTCCTTGATTCCTGAAAAACAGAGTGCGTTCGAATGTTAAGGTGATGTCTTCTGGCTTTATGGTTGGGTAAACACTCATATGGTGGGAGCTAGACGGTGGCGACTATTTTGTCATGACTCATTAACAGAAGGAGTTGCTCCAACTAAAGCTCAAGCAACCTTTGGCCACTGCTGATTGGAGGATGGCCATGAATCTAGCGTATGTTGGAAGTAGTAAATAGACGAGTAAGTACTCATTAAGTAGGCGTAGTAAGTTCAGTCACTAACAATTCTTGATTTAGTGCCTAGTCACGAGGACCGTCTCGTCTTCTTGTTTAGTGCATTATTGGTACCCTTGATGGTAACTGATAATATAATGCAAAAGAGACTTGGTAAAAAGAAAATAATTCTGCATTGCACTTGTGGAACATTCCGGAGCACATACTTTTCTTTTGTGAAACATGTTCCAATTTGAAACCTAAACTATCAGGAAGCACAGTACTGACAGATACACTAAATCTGATATGCTTGCCTTTGCAAACATTCTTGTTCAGCATTGTGCGTTTAATCTAACTTCCAGGCTTTGCCTGTCCCCGTACTGAAGGCCTTGAGCCTTCCATAGAGCATGATCAAGACAATCAGCAACTTCCCTTCATCGCTCCACCATCCAGAGAAGCTGTATGGCTTGTCCTGGCATATGCTTTCTGGGTGCAGCTGTTGCAGCCTCGAACAACTGTAACCAGTGGACATTCCTACGTTGCCATATGCACTGCATAGATATAATATTTCCCTTACTCAGAACATCATAAGTATTTTATCTTCGAAACCTTCACTAAGTTACTTTATTTGATGTGCAGGTCTTATAACATGAGCTGTTTGTAGTACAGTCTTTTATGCAAGGATACTAGCAGGGTAATGGAAGAACATTATATTGATCACATGAGAAGGGAGAACGTACCTGATGACCTCAAATATCATATTCAACGTGGAGAAGTTGAGTGGATCATTTCTGAGCCTTCTCCTCTCAGTGATGCAGGCAACTATGACAAAGATGACATTACACCCGAGCTGCGAAAATGCTAAGGTCAGCACCACAGATCATGTTTGGGCACCATCTTCTCATCCTTGGTTTTATCATCTCCATTTGGCAGGTGATATGAGCGAGCAGTCAATGGAATTCTCCCCTGAGTGCCTCGCGTTCACTGCTGTGAACAATGCACTGACAATCTTCTGGTAGGAGCTGAGCACATCGAACACTGGAGAATTCCAGTCGATGGCACCGAACAGAGTGACAGCCACTGCTAAAAGGCCAACAACCGCGAGGAGAGAAAGGCTGTTGGCAACTTGGGAAGCAGATAAGAATACTGCAGTTCCTTGGAGTCCCTGATCATGAGCTTCAGCCTTTCCAGCTTGGTCACTCTCCCCAGGAACCATACAAATAGCCTCAGGAAGAGAGGAAACAGCAAGTTGCCTGCAAGAATCTGGCCAGTGAGGAGAAGCAGGAGGCCTGCGTTCTTGGAGAAGATGGCCATGTTCTCGTTAGTTGGAATAAGCCCTCCGTTGGCAAAGGATGAGACGGTGATCGATGCCGAGAAGAGAGCAACGTTGATCCCTTTCTTGGTCAGTATTGCTCTTGCAGATGGCACATGGGTTATGTATAACTAGCAGAAAGCCAAGGACATGGATAGCAGCAAGGTAGCCAAACACTACAAATCCTAATTATCTTACGCTACTATTGTTCTTCAGATCACTACTACTTGATGATCTGCTACTTAAAGTTGGAGCTCCATGTGTGGCTTCTTCAAGCTGCAACTCTTCGCCGATGTTGGCGACGACGCTTGCAGGCTCTACCATGTCGAGCTCGATAGCAACGACCTTGTTGCCTGTGGGATCAGTTGGATTGGCTTGGTGGTTGGGCGGCCTAAGCATGAGACCTAAGAAAGAGACAAAGACTTCACCCCCTGCAAACATGAGCAGCGTCAGGACCACGATCTGAGAACTCGAGAGGTCCTCCATTGTCACGGTACTGAGGCCAGAAACGGTCAATGCAGAGGTTGACAGGAACAGCATGTCAAGGTATTGAGGGCTGAACTCAGGGTTGCTCGGTTTCAGCGATATCAAGAGTACCGAACCGAGCATGGCAATGGTAAGGAAGTAGCCTAGTTGGATGAAGACTGGGTGAACATGTGATGCAACGAATCGGTAAACAAACACGAAGGAATCAAGAACGTATCTTCCTAGGCGGATGAAGCTACGCATCTTGCTGTGGATGAACTCATGATGAAATAAGCTCTCCATCTGACCTATGGCGCTATACTGCTAAATGTGGGACAAGAACTAATGCACGCGTCCTTGACAAGATCGTGCTGCCGGGCATGCTATTTATATGGGCGTTGGCTGTACTAATATGACTGAAGAATGATTTTCAGTTTAAAAAACTCAATCATTGGACATGAAGCAGATGAACGGAACCAAGTGGTTTGTATTCATACAAAAAGGGCAATCATGCAGTTGACCGATCGAAGCACGTTAGCCTGTGAGGTCTGGTGAACATTGTTTATTCTCTCATCACCGGCTTCCTGCCTTATGCTTGCAGGCTCTCGTGAAGGACACAATCCAGGATAATCCTCCCCTCACTCACAAGCAGACAGGTATCACAAGTTCGCATTTCTGTTTCAGAATTATGTTGCCAAAGCAATTAAGTCATGAACTAGTAACCAACTAGGGCAAACTCCTTATGTGCCACTGTGATAAACATAAACTCTATTTCTAATCCACCACTTCTAAAACCAATATAATTTGTAAACCCTTAAAATTTAAAATGAACTTAATGGTATTGAATGGATTTATCGGTTTTAGCAGTGGCAGACTAGAGTTATCCCGGTGGCATATAAGGAAGCAATCCGACCATGTAATGTTCACAAATTAAGGGGGTAAATAAACATGAGCATAAGCTTGGGCCACTTTGAAACTATAGACAAGACAACGGATGGACAATAATCATAAAATATTAGAAAGAGTCTTCGTCTTATGTATGAATATTGACCATTTAACAAGCCTGATCATTGCACAAGCATTAATCTTAAGTGTGATCATTTGCATTAACATGTGGATTAGGCTGAGAGTACTAGGGCCTGTTTAGTTCCCCAAAATCCCAACTTTGGCACTATGAAAAAAAAGATTCTCCATCACATCAAACTTGCGGTATATACATGGAGTATTAAATGTAGACGAAATCAAAAACTAATTGCCCAGTTTTGTTTGCACAGTTTTGTTGTACTTTGCGAGATGAATCTTTTGAGCCTAATTAGTCAATATTTGGACAATAATTCCCAAATACAAACGAAATGCTACAGTTACGCATTTATGGCAAAATGCCAATTTTGCTACTCCCAAATTGGGAACTAAATAAGACCCTACCTTTTTATACGAGTTGTCCTGATCTTTTGGTTGCACAGGTGGTAGTTGGTGCATGTGCAAGTGCAACGGTAGGGAGTTCGCACTGGCCGTATCAGTATGGGTGACTAGCCGACTGGTGGGCCCTCAATCATCGTAAAGGGTTGTGGCAGCGAGAGACACTGCACGTCGAGATGACACGAAGGCATGTTCAGTGCAGTGATGGAGCCCATGTTATCTAAACAAAATGTTTTTCTTCCTTCCTTTTTTTCTATTAAACGGGCATGTATGAACGAAGCATATTCTATTGTTCAGGTCAAGATACGAAGTACGAACTGGATCAGGGCCCAGCATTTGGTTTGGTATTCACTGTTCAGTTGAGCTCAGCTCTGATCTGGTCAGGTCGGGTCAGCCACATGTTGCATTTCCTTTTCGCTGGCGTGAATCGCAGCATGCAAGGTAATCACGTAAGTTACCGTGGTCCAAATCTGTGGTCCAACTTTTAAGATCGTACTCTATATGGGAGATTTTTTCTTTTTCAAATATTAGGATTGCAGTGAAAGCTAAGGATGGATGGAGGGAGTACGCGAGGAAGGTAATGCTCGGCCGGGTGGTGGGTCGATCATAAGAGAGCTAGAGAGATCTATCGCATGCAGCAGCTGGATATCGGAGCTGCTGCATGCTGGCTAGCCATGCTTGGCTCGATCAGGGGAGGAGCACTTGCACTTGCATGTGGGTGCAGGGCACGCAGTGGTGCTTAATTACTTTGCCGGTCGAAGGTGAAAACATACGCCTCACCGGGGAGCGAGAGGACGCATGGGCATGGCCGAGGACCGAGCTTGGAAACGCCTCCGATATCATCCTCCAGGGAGAAGGTAAAAACGCCTTGCCAATTGCCATCGCGGGGGTATCAAAATCAAACGCATCAAAATACTCTCACCGTACTGACTCTCTACTCACCATATCTAGCAGCAGCAGGTTGATTATATTGCGCGGAATACAAATCGCGCATTATTGGAGACCGACATGAGAGGGAGGTAAGTGCCCGGGGAGGTGTCGTCTGCCTTCTGCACCGGCCGTCCGCCGCCAAGAAAGAAAAATGGCACATGCATTGTTTTCATTTGTTGCGCGCGGTCAGGCCTCCGCCGCGGGCCACACATCTCGCTCTCACATTTTCCGACCAGATGGCCCAAAACGATCCCTTAAAATTATCCTAAAACTTTATTTAGGGGGAAACAAAATCCATCGTCCCGTATCCGACCTCCCTCGCCCCACATTTTTGCATGTCGCTCCTTTTCCCCAATCACCCCCTCCACCGGCTCCTTTCCGCGCAATGAGTTGTTCCCGTGAATAAATTCGTCCACGCGCGCCTGTTTGTGGGAGGAAGCAAGCCGTGCGAGGTGTTGCCGGCGGCTGCGGTGTTGGCGGCAGGCCAGCGGCGGCGGCGGCAGCGTGAGGAGCTTTCCGATGCAGCCAGGACGGGCGACTGCTCCCATCCGGCAGGGGCAAGGCTGGCGTGGCGACCCTAGGATGCGCCAGGGGCTTGCCGCCGGCAGCCACAACCCCCAACGAGATTTGCAGAGTGCCAGGGGTAAAGACCATGGCCTGGCCGGCAGTGGTGACTAGCGAGGTGGATTTCAAGGTATAGTACCACCCGTCCTCCGATTGCTGCACCTGCCGTCGACGATTCGAATCCCCTTGCATCAATGGTGGACCCTTGCAGCGACAATCCATCTGCACTTGTGAATGGTACGATTCAGCACTTCATTCATCTATGTAAAGTTCAGATGTTGGTTGAAATTTATGTCTTGATTTCGATAATCTGTTGTCACTGAGATGAGATGGATCGTTGGTTTTATTCTGTCCTGATCAATTGTTGGCCGTGTTACCATACACCCTGAACATGTGCACATAGTTGAATTGGACCTGTTTTGTGCTTCTAGTGTTTTTCTGTAGTAGTACCACTTCAAAAATTGATGTGCAGCTTGTTTGCAATGGTGTCGCCAACAGTTATCATGCCTCACATTTTCTGGAAAAGGTTATATGCCCTCAAGATTATTTTTGGCATGGGTACAGGCCTAATTTGCAATATTTGGTCTACTGATTCAGAGTAGCTAATGCACAAGCATCATAGACTGTCCTGTGATGGAGCTACTGCTCTTACTGTTATCGTACTGCCATATTTCAGTAGAGGATGAGCTCTGATTGCCCTACATGATGTTCTGCAGAAGATTACACCAATTTCCTAATTCCTGCTGTCATTGTGGTTCTCTAATCTGATAGCCCCAACAAACTGTTGACCTCTAACGAAAAAACCAGCACCGGTTGTTGTTATCTACTGCCACTATAGTAAAGCTTGGTGTTATATTTCCTTTGTTCTTCAAAATAATTGAACCTTTGCCTATTGATTAAGTTAAAATAATATATCCAGCTATGTTCATCAGCTTGGTAGAATTACTACTGCTCTATGTGTTCTGTCGCAGGGCCATATCTGTTTATGGAGCTTTGACAGAAAACTTGGTTGTTGTTATCTACTGCCACTACAGTAAAGCTTGGTGTTATATTTTCTTTGTTCTCCAAAATAATTGAACCTTTGCCTATTGATCAAGTTAAAATAATATATCTAGCTGTGTTTGTAAGCTTGGTAGAATTACTACTGCTCTATGTGTTCCGTCACAGGGTCATATCTGTTCATGGAGCTTTGACAGAAAACTTACCAGTGATTAATGCTTGCAAGAAATGGATATTTTTCCAACACGATGATGGATGAAACCAATCAAGGGGATTTTGATAATTATAGCAACGCATATACTGACCAACAGTCACATGCAATTGAAGTCGGTCCAACAGCCCCCTCTGTGAGGTCAAACCATAATAGATTCAAGAATTTCAGTAACCACAAATATGAGGTTTTGGTTTTAGGGTGGCTGAATGTAAGTTTGGATCTGGTCGTAGGCAAAGATCAAAAAGGTGGCAAGTATTGGTCTCATATATGTGAGTACTTCCATGAATACAAGACGTGCCCCTCAACGCGTACCATGAATTCTCTCATGCATCGGTGGGAGACCATACCAAAATGTGTGAATAAGTTTTGTGGATGTCTAGCACGGATTGAGTTAAGACGTCAGAGTGGTACTACAATGCAAGATAAGCTGCTTACTATGCAATATCATGATTTGTTTCAACTATTTTATTTTTATATATCCTCCGTGCGCACAGGGGCTGATGGCGTGAGCTCCTAGCGGCGACGTGACTCCTGGCGACGTGAGCTCTACCGGCGTGAAAATCCCTTCGGCGAGGAAAATTCCTCCGTGTATGGGCTGGCACGCGTGAGGGCAAGTGAGCAGCCTAATTAGGTCCAATTATGATGATGTGGTCTGTTTTAAAATATTGGAGGCTAGTTATTAGCGATCTGCTGTGGGTTGATATATTTTTAGCAAAATTTTTTTTGAAAGAACCCTCATAATTTTAGGGAAGAATTTTTTAGGAAACTCTTGAACTTCTCTAATCCCACCTCACTCTCGCTCGCTGCGCGCAATCCGAATAACTAGGTTGGGTTCGATACCTTTGTCATTTGTATATTGCATCCATCCATACTGTGCCATAGACCATTTGTTTCGAGATACATGTAACTAATTGGTTTGACTAGGTGTTCTCTAATTTGTTACACTTTTTTATTATGGTTGACTTATCCTATGTTATCAACAGTGCAATCATGGCAGTAATAATAATGGCTAATAATAAGAAAGAGAGAATGACGATAACCCAACCCATACATAGACAATGCAATGAGCTCGAAAGAATTGGAGATGGTTCCTTTTCCTATACTAAAAATAAAAGAAAAGCTCGAAAAGTTGAGAATTACCACCACTTTCTTGTGCTTGTGCGTGCATAATCGAGGAAGGTAATATTCTACCGGGTGGGTGGTGGCCGGGTCGATTCATCGTCAGGGTAGATACATGGGCCGAGGAAGCGACTGACGTATGGATCGAGAGGTGGAAGAGGAGAGTCATCTCCATCAAAAAGGAAGAAATAGAGTAGCAAATTGGCAATAGAAATGGCGTATTATTGTGGGCCGGGGGAGGGACTTGGTACGAACTTGTGATTCGAAAAAAAGTTTAATTTGGCGCATTATTATCGAGGCGACGATGATGCTGAGAGAAGAGCTTTCAGATTCGATTAAAGTAGATGGCGCCTATATAGAGGGATGATGGCATGCATGAGCGAGCGAGGTGGTGGACCGTGCAGTGGACGTCGTCGTAACAGGGCCCAGACTGGTTCATTCATGCATGCGGATGGTGGGCTGCATGTACACTACTGCATACAGGCACAGTGTCATTGGACAACTGTGGAACCATCTTCACACGACACTGACAGTGACAGTGCTAGCTAGGTAAACTAGGTTGATTTTCTTTTTAGTAAAGTATAACCAGGTTGATAGCCCAAGTGCCAATACAAAACGAGCATTATTGGAGAGGGCACGGGGAGGTACGTGCCGGGGAGGTGTCGCCTGCTGCGTCCGCCGCGTAGAAAGAGTGGCGCGTCACTATCTAATCTGCAGTATGTTAATTTCCGTGTGAAGCGTCATCACGGGGATCTATTCAATATATAGGCACCTAATAATAATGTAAACATTTAGCAAATACAATTATCACTGAAAGTTAAAATTTTCATATATTTTGGTACTTAAAAGGGAGTCAACCTCACCAAAGGCAGCTCAACTAAAAGGAATTGGAACGGGAGAAAACAGTATATCTTATAGCTTTCGTAGTTCCAAGGAAACCATTATTACTCGATCACCTTCTTCTTCGAATATGAATAATATGTTAGCTACCTTGTAATCTCGCCCTGGTATGCCAGGAGATTTCTGCACTTGAGCTTCTGCTCTCTCAATCAATATATAAAGTAGGTGGGGATCTTCGCCCGATGTTGTTCGGAAAAAAATACGAATAATATTTTTACTCAACATGTAAAATAAGGATACAAGCTAAACATTAGGTTGCTGACGGTGCAACAACGTCTTCGTGGCTGGTGTTGTTCTTTTATATAGAAGTTAATTAATAAAAAAAACATTTTGCAAATCTCTTCCATCTGTTGTGCGATTTCGAGAGCGAGCTTAGAGAGAGAGAGAGGAGGCCGGCCGTGTTGGGTGGGCTGGCTTGACGTAGTGCTACGGCCCGTATGGCCCACGCACGAGCAAGCTCTCGGCCCGTGACTAACTAGGACAGAGGATCGGCGATACCGTCTAAAACTGCGCGCGCGCGCGTAACGGCCGGGCATGCACGTACGACGTCGGCCATGCATCTATCTATCTATCGATCGCTCACGAACGATGGATCGATCGAGACGCATGGGCGCGATTCCATCACAATTCAATGATACTACTCATCATCCACAAATTAAATCACAACCGCCCTAGTACGTGTGCCACTAGTAGCTAGCGTGGTACCTGCAGTATAAGTAGTAGCACGTACCTTGCCGTCCTTACTCGAGACGCGTGCAGCTATATACGCACCCTAGTAGCTAGAATTTCCCCATCTCTTCACGAGTCCATCGATTGATTAGGCCGTTCTCAGCGGATTATTTTTAAGACTGCCATATCATCTTTAAAGATTTAAGTTGGCGAACGAAATGACCACTTACGACACACACATGGTCTCATTCCGTGATTCCTAGATAGAATGATCGATATACTACTATGTATATCTATCGGTAGGAATCTAGCTACTGCCGATTCCTTAGATATATATCCCGTAGACACGTGTCCGCCGCCGTCATCCTACCTCTTGGTCATCTATCGGAGCTCCGATCCTTGGCCGCACGTGACACTAGTGTGAACGGCCAGACGGTTTTGCGGGCGGGGGTAATCTAGCTAGCCCGGCCTCTCTCTCAGACAGCAGTCGGTCGGTTAATTAGCTACTCCCTCCGTTTCGTAAATTGTTTTAGCGTTCATATATAGACAGTATTTATTTTATATGTAGATATCCATTATATACACCTTATATTCATGGTATGTATCTAGAAAAATCAAAACGATCTACAATTTGGAATAACGGAGGGAGTACTCCGTAGTTCATTCTCGTTCCGAATCAGTTACTTTTGTTGAAATAATGGGTCTAGCCCATAATAATTTCAGAATTCCAAATAAATCTCAAAGGCCCATGTGGACAAGAGGTGGAATGGTGCAAGTCTTTAGTCCCACATTGCTAGTGGAGGAGAGGGATGACCAACTTAAATATGAAAGTTATCTCCACTCCTCCAAGCTATGTGTGTGGGGAGAGAAGGAGAGCTCCACACGCGCATGCTCGCTCGCCACGCCCCCCCTCGCCTCGCGAAGGGCGCGGGCACGCGGCACCTGCGTGAATGGTCCGTCAAAATCCGGCCCCTCGTCTTGCGGGGGTGCGGTTTCCTTTTGCCATTTTATTTTTTGGTTACTTGGTCCTTAAGTCAACGAGATATATGGAATCCTAATCGGTTTAGATCACGATCGCGACGTGAGAATCGTGGGCTCTCCTATATATGCGCCCGATTGTCGGCGTGCACCGGTGATTGGGAGAGCAGGTCTCCGGAACCGTCGTCTTCAGCGATCCTGCACCGGGAGAGGGCGAATAAGGTTTTTGGGAAGCGCTTTGCGCGACTGCTCGATCGCTTCCTCCGCTTCGTCAACTTCTTCGTCGACTCCTTCACCACGGCTCGTCTACCTCTTCGTCACTCGGGCGTCACTCGCCATCGCGAACAACGTCAGGCTGCTGATCGTCGTCGCCGGCTGTACCCGGTAGTCGTCCAGGAGCCGATCTTCATCAAGAAAGAAACGTACGATCTCTTATCTCAAATTATATCTTCCATACTAGCTATTATGATCTGTTGCAGTCTGATAGCATCGGATAGTATGGTAGAATGTGTGATTCTATTTGCAATGATAGACTTGTCTAGATCTTGCGTAGACATGTCTAGTTTAATCTGCTATCTGTTCATCGTATTCATGATTTATTTCTGGATTAAATTAAAACTAAAAGTGCTTATATATCCAACAACTTTTCGTGTGGAACTCACAACTTATTTCTACATACTCCCTCCATCTATTTTTATAAGGTATGATATAACTTGGCACGGTCTTCCAAGTAACACTTTGACCATTCATTTATCTTATCTTATATTGTTTATGGTTATAAATTTATAATCATTGTAGAGCATATTTGATTACGAATCCAACCATATAAAGTTGACATTATAAAAATAAAAAATATTAATTAAATTATTGATCAAAGATTGCATAGTTTGAATCTTGACATGCGTGTGGACCTTATGAATAAAAACGAGAGGGCGTACGTACTTGCATGTGAAATAATTAATCTCCCAAGAGGAAGAGTTTGAAGCACTCTGTACGTGTGGCGCGCTTAGCCCAGTGTCTCTGACGTGTACACCGGCTTCGTTCGGATGATTGGGAGTCGTCAACCAGCTGCAAGCATGATTGGCTTCCAGCGTCTGACCAGAATTATGTTGCTACACTCCCCGGTTTCCCGGATCTCGTCGTTGAAGAACTAAACCGGTAAATGATCTTCGTGTTGAATCACTAAGGTGATTGGAGCTAGCTAGTTGTGGTCGATCGTCAATGGCAAAGCTGTTGTCATGGTGGTGGTGATGTGGGTCATGAAGAGTGGTTCCGCCGGTTTCTCCCTCTAAAAACCGTGCGTGGAGGTTCTTCAACACGGTTGCAAGTCGTCGGAGGTGCTTGGTCGTGAGTGCGACAAGCTCGGCCACGATGATCAATTATATTTAGCCACGTAGAGAGTAGTTGTAGCCTTGTTGTAGGTAGTGTAGTTGCATGGAGTGTAGTTGCATGGAGTGTTCTAGCTACTAGTATATAGCTTAGGCATACAAGTTGCACGCATCGGGAATCCGGGAAGAAACAGATGTACAGCAGGCGATAAAAAATAGCAGCAAGTAGTACTTGCGCCGCGCTCTGCATGCATGCATGCATGCCGCTGCACGTGCAGTCGTCGTGCGTGGTGATCGACCAGCAGGCGAGCTGCTCTGCTAGCTCTCAGTACTACGCAGCTGACAGCGTCGCCAGATCTGGGGCAAGGGCTTGCATTGCATGTGGCTCCATGCATTATCGTGCAGCTCAGCAGCAGGGGCCAGTTAGTCAGACGGCGCACGCACTGTGCCATATTGCCATATTGCCATGCATGCATCTCCACCACTACTACAACATAATGCCCGGCCTCTTGTATACATACAAATACTGTATTGTTTATTTTTTTTCACAGCTCAAACTAAGAGGAGAGGGTCAGTATATACATATACATATCCTGATGCTACATACAAATGATTTGGATATTTGTTTATAGCAGCTTAATTGGGCTCTCTCTAGGCTCTAGACCTCTGGTGTCCATGTGCAACGGCATTGGCCCACTTGCATCGGCACACAATGCAAGGCATGCATCCATGCATGAACGTAACAGCAACGAAACGAGAGCGGTTATGGCAGTTATGCAGTGAACACCATTGGCTGGCCTGCCGATATATAACAAACCCTAACCGATCGGAGACAGTTGATTCAGAACGCACGCAGTGCAGGCACCCCCTGGCCATATCTCTGCACCAAAACTGTGGGTGCCTCAGGAATGGTCGCCGTTCAACTAATCACCACACTGTACACGGCTACCTACGCACAGTGGCATGCAGGTACGCGTACGTGTCTCGAGTCCAGAGGGGAGCTACATGCTGCAGTACACACTCACTACACGTGTCACGACCTCATAAGCGCTAGCTGCTGCAGGGGATGAACAGTGGCCTGCACAAGCATCGACACTAGCTTACGCCTCGGTTCCTGCGATCTCTGAATAACGCGCGTCCAAAATCTCGAGTTGCATGGTCCCCTGTCGGCTTCCTCCCTGCTCTGCTCTCGACCGATCGCCGAATCATGGTGCAGAGAGAGCTCTACAGCAGGCCGTTATAGGCCGGCAGCATACTTGCTCGTACCTAGTAGACGACGACGTAGAGGTAGAGACGACGTAGCAGCTTATCTGCAATCCCGTGAAGGCACGCCGCAGGGCTAGACGACGACGATCGATATATGCCTCTCGCTAACATCTCTGAAGAAAACGCGGCTGCAGGGATTAGCATATATGGTGGTCCTGACACTGCAAGTACACTTATTGACTCTTGTTTAAGAGATTAGCTTCAAGATCGGACAGAGGAGATGTCCTGTGCCGTACCTGATCATCATACCCCCAGACATACAGAAAAGCCATCGATCACAAGAACAAAAAGGATTGTACGTACAGCGTAGTAGTATATACGAGAGAGCAGGGTAAGCAGATCGATGAGCTCCATCGCTAAACTCCATGATCACTTCACATGCGTGCAACCGTTAATCAGGGGTTGCCCAGCTTGAAAAATCTAAGCTAAACAAATTAAGGCGCCAGATCGATCAGAGATTAAAAAAAAAATCAGGGCTCGTGATCTGCCTCGGTATCCGCGCGGCGAGAGGAGGAATCTATCCCGTTGATCGTACGACAGCAATCCCCCGTACGCCGATCTAGTGTAAATTCGTCAAGCATGCATTTGACTTATTGGCGAGTAGATCGAGCTTGCTTTGGGCGAATCTCTCCAGTTTGCTTGCTGATCTTTCCGGACTTCTAGGCCTAGAACCAAAAAATATTTGTCATGCATTCTTCTGGAAAATTTAGTTCGTGTTTAGCTCTCTGTTGACCGGTCGAGATTCGACGACTATTCGACTAGCTAATGTTCAGTTAGATTAGATATAACCGCTTCTACCTAGCACAAAGAAAAGGAAGGAAGATACAACTGCTTTTGTGCACTAGGATATTTGCAAATTATTTTGTGTTCCATGGTCTGATCATATACAGTTTGTTAGTATATATAACTCTTGTTCAGGAGCCAAACTGAACATTATATTTATCAAGACTGAAGGATTATACTCTGATGATGATCCAACCTACTAACTGCCATCAAATGTGAACAGAGAGCAGAAGGGTGAAGTGCAGAAACATGAAAATTAGGTAGAATGTCAACACGGCTAATATAATTGTGCTAGCTAATAAAGCCAGTACTGGATGCAACCTTGCATCTATCTCACATTCATGGGCAGTTGATCCAATCCATGCATGATCTGCCCATCTGCTTGCAATTGCATTGCATTTGCAATGATTAGAGACCGATGGGAATCATCATGCAAATGGTGGTTCAGGATAAACTAATTGGGCCTTGGGTGCTGGCAATTGCCTATTTGGGTCCTCTGGCTCATGATTAGCATATGCGTGGTGGAGGAAAGGAATCTAGATCGTCTACTTGGACTGTACTTGCAATCTTCAGGAAATGGTCAAGTGCTGCATTCACATGATCTGGAATAATATCAGGGGAAATGCAAGTCTAATACTATTAAGGAATCTTGCATTAATGGTTTTCGCGCTTCATCAACCCATTTTGTTCAATTATTCAACGCACTTTGCCTTTTCCTTTTCTTTTAAATATAAAAAGGGGGAATGAATTCTACCAGGATCAGAACTAATATATGCTAATCATATGCATTAGAGGCATCTTACTGGTGACACGTATTTATTTTTTCATTGCTTAGGAGTAAAGCTTGATGATGATCCCGTATGCATGTGAATAAACCTCCTCACATGCAGATGCAGGCATGCACTCCCCTAGCTAGTCAGTCCCCTCTCTTCATCAGACCCTGCAGCCATGTTCTCCCATGCACACAGTTTGAAAAAGGAGAGAGAAAGAGTCTTGAAGTAGATGAGGAAGATAAAAGAAATGCAGTCAGAGCAAAAGTACAACAACTTTTTATACGTATCCATCTGTGGATGCATCCATATGGCAAGTTGGGGGTCCTCAAAATTTTGTTTGCGTTTGTTCAGTGGAGGCCACCTGATTAAGAATAATCCTTGATCCAGCGGTTTGTTTGTTTTGGCTCCCGTTGTTTTCATCTTGCCTCGGCAGTTTGTTTTGGCGATGCTGCACTACACTTAGTTGGATACACGTAAGGCAAATGATTCTCTGAATCCAAGTCATAATTTTTCCACTCCGTACCTCAAACTTCTGTCAGAGAGCGGGGTGTTTCAGAAGTGAGAATCATGTAGTATATGACCTCTCATTAGCCAGTAGGGGCAAATGTGTTCTGCTCTTTTTCTTTCTGAAAAATGAAGCACATTTAATGGCTCAAATCCAAACGAGATCGACCTAGTTTGTGACATTTTGCATTACAATGATTGCATCATTTGCAGATGCAGTTTGAGTGTCTTCTTTGCACACTGAATGAAGCAGCCAAGGGTTCAAGATCCTTTCACCGAACTGCAGGCATGGATGCAGCATGAGCTGGAAGATGCTGGTGTAGAATTCAGTGTGACAAGAACAGCAGCGGAGTTCTCTACACTTTTAGCATGCTTGACCGGTGACCCATAACATCCCTGAAATCAAGGGGGAAACCCAGCATGTATTCACATTTTCCACATCAGTGACATCACAACCAGCAGATCTAGGAGAGCTGGAGAGGAGACCAAGTTGGTAGTTCAGGGGACCATCAATCTCCATACTCACAACATGGACTGATTGACCATGCAAGTTCAGTACCATTGCAGTGAAGTCACTCAATCCTTGCCTACTAAACTGTGGGGTGTGGCTTTGCATTGTTAGAACCGTATCTTCTAGATAGGTTATTCAACAATTTTTACCACACAATTTCTAAAAATGAATGGCACATAATGAGTGCAAAAAATGGAAAGACATATTTACGCATAATCAAATAATTTATGAATAAAAAAAGCAGGGCTCCCTTACCGAAAACTAATCATTAAAACAACCTCCATCGATTTGAACACATAAACTAACGTGAAGAGGCTCAGAAGTCACGAGCAGCCTACTCTGCGGCTCACACCCAGAGGCAATCGCCAATCCCTCCTCCTCCTCCTATATATTCTCGCCCTCCGTCCTTCTCCGTCCTCCATCACCTCTACCAGAGCCAGAACGCATCGAGCAATCACCAGCCACTGCATCTCGTCGGCAATGGAGGATTACCAGCAGGTGCAGCAGCAGCAGGGTGGCCGGGCGAGCAACAAGATCCGGGACATCGTGCGGCTTCAGCAGCTGCTCAAGAAGTGGAAGAAGCTGGCCACGGTGACGCCGTCGGCGTCCGGCAGCGGCGGCAAGGGCGGCGGCCGGAGCAGCGTGCCGAGGGGCTCCTTCGCGGTGTACGTCGGCGAGGAGATGCGGCGGTTCGTGATCCCCACCGAGTACCTCGGCCACTGGGCGTTCGCGGAGCTGCTCCGGGAGGCCGAGGAGGAGTTCGGGTTCCAGCACGAGGGCGCGCTCCGGATCCCCTGCGACGTCGAGGTCTTCGAGGGCATCCTCCGCCTCGTGCAGGGGAGGAAGAAGGACGCCGCCGCCGCCATGTGCGACTGCTCCTGCTCCTCCGAGACGGAGATCCTCTGCAGATGACGAGGCCGCTCGCCTGCTCTGATTCTCTGCACTTTCTTCTTTTTTTTCCTCTCTCCTTTCTCGGGTTGGTTCTTTCTTTCTTCTTGGTTTTTTGCTGAAGAAAGGAGAAGAGGTTGCGTTGCACCGATGATGAGATCTGTAATCTGTACAACGATGGGAGGAGATGAAGGATTTTTTTTCTAGATCTGAACAAAGATCTTTTCATATGTAAGACAAACTAAAAGAAAAGCTTTGATCTTGCAGTTCCTGATGATTTCTGTCACAGCTCGTTCTATTCTTAGCTGCATTGTATTTTTCTTGACAAACTGAAGCGAAGCAGATGAAAAATGCAGAAACTGAATCTAAGATAATGTCCTGTGCTCAGGTTCCTTTGCTTAGTATGCAAGTCTGTGCAGGTGGTAGATCAGCCGCTTAAAAGATTAACCGTACTTCCTCCGATAAAAAAAATTAAGTTTTCACAGTCTTTGAGGTGAGTTATCATGGTGTTCAAGTGAGAACTTTGCCATTCAAATCTGCATATATGGTTTTTATGTCCGCAAACTACATGTTTTAAAATATATCGATAGCCAAGTTTTAAAAAGTTTGACGGGATATTAGTCAAAACATCATTTATTTGTGATCGGAGGGTGGTAAAAATATACTGCTTTAAACTTTTGGGAATGTAGGGCATCTACTGTTTCAGTCCGGAAGTAGGAATCAGAAGAAAAAAAAAGAAACCTCTATTGTTTACTTGGTTCATGAGATACGCATGTACTCTGCATATTGCACTGCATTCTTAATTTCTGATTCTGTTGGCATATTCTTAACCACCATACTTCATATACTGTCGAGATTTGCAGGAAAAATAAAGATATTTCGTACTTATTCACATGGCAATTTGCCAAGCGCACCTGGCTTCACATCGGCGACACATGAGAGGGGATACTCTGCATCTGCACCTGAATCTTCAGAAACCAAACCAGCATAATCTCTGCGTTTATCGCTTCATTTTGTTTTAAGTGCCTGAATTTACATCTGAAAACAACCTATCTTAACGATAAGCGACAGAGTGAATGTGCACTTGCTATGTGCTACTGATCGTATCGTAGGGTTCAGTGTATCTGTTCTGCCAGGACAATCAGGTAGGGCCTGAAACTGAAGCATGTTTCTGCAGAAGACACCGTGGAACAAAGAACCAGGCGAAACTCTCTCCGAGTGTGAGGAAGCACAATGATTGGTCTACTCTGAGATGGGTGATTGGTCTGTTCTGACATGGACGTGTGTTTGTTCTATCTTGCAGCAGGGTACCTGGAATCCTGAACCAAACATTCCCCAACAAGCAATCTACAGGGAGCGAGATGCAGAGACAGTACCAGTTGCTGTCCTTGTAAGTTCATGACATACCAACTACAGTTTGAAATGTTAGCGCAGTTCTGAGAGGGACGTGCTTTACCTGAATTTGGTGTTTCCCAATGCTGAGAGCTGAAGTCAATCTGCAGAAAAGAGACTTAACATGGTGACCTTCCGTACATTGCTCAATGCTACATTCCAGGATGAAGTAATGAACATTTCAGATCCAGATCCAGAGCCTCTACCAGTAGTTGTTCAATTTATAGATCAAAGTCTTATTTTCTTGCAGTTTTTGAGTGAGCAATTTTCATTAACTAGTGATGCCTCAAGCCTTCAAGTGCAGAGTCCATATTCTGTTTTAGTGGAGGTATGGAACTAAGGTCATGAGTTCGTGCATCACTTAGAAATGATGAATGTGAATATGGAGACGCACTGCCCCATCATCACAGATCTCCAACCAACCAAATAAAATCAAGTTCGGGTGATGGGAAACATGTATAATCCACAAAATCTTTCCTTTTATTTTTTTTAGTATAAGAACAACATGACCAGAATTCATCCCCTGACAGAGGAATCAGAAGTGATCCAAAATGCTTAGGAATCCACTGTCAGTAATCAGAGAAAGAAAAACAAGAACTGCAGAAACCCCATCGTCTTACTAAATGTTTCTCCTTGATCAACAAAACAAAAAGTCTCCTACGGCCTGTTTGGACGTAGAAATTTGTCTCAAATCTTACAAGTTTTAAACATTAAATAGCTTAATTCCCAGGAATTTTCTATATAATCCACGTTTCACGGAACAATCAACACACCATGCATTCACCTATGCTACGCTTGCATGCATGTGGCTGCTTGCTTGCACTCTGTAGTCTGTACACGAACTTCACCCTCACCTGAACTGAGCTGAGCTCATCTCATCATCTACACGTCAAGCAAATTGTACAAGAAGAAACCTAGCTACTAGGCCTTCGATCTCCTCACGTCTACCGGATGGCGGCCTTCTTGCCCTTGCCGCCGGCGGCGCCGTTCTTGCGCTGGAGGCGGCGGAGGAGGTCCTCGAAGTCCTCCTCGGCGCACGGCACGCGGAGGCCGCCGGCCTGCGCGAAGCCGAACTCGTCGGCGGCGCGCTCCATGAGGTCCCGGAACGCCGGCTCCTGGAGGTACCCCGTGGGCACGACGAACCGCCGGGACTCCTCCCCGGCGTACACCGCGAAGTAGCCCTTGGGCACGCCGCCCTCCGCCGCGGCCGCCGCCGGCTGCTCCAGCAGCGACTCCCGGAGGCCCGCGTCGTCCCTCTTCGCCTTCTTCTTGGCCGTCGGCGACGTCGCGGCGGCCTTGCTTGACCGGAAGTAGCCCATCACCATCATCGTCGATCGCCGGCGACGGTGAGTACGTACGTGTGTGTTTCTTGATCGCCGGTGAGGGCGGCGCGCGGCTGGAGGAGGGTTTAGTAGGAAGTGGCCGTGGCACCTGGTCGTGGGTTGGTGGCCGCCATGGCTGCTGGATGCTGCCTCCCGCGAGCTCTTCTTGGAGTTGGTGGCGGCCAACCACTGCAAAGGCACAGGACGTGGTCTCCTCTCCTCTCCTCTTGTTCGTGAATGATTAGGGGGTTGGGGAATGAGGGGAGAGGCGGTCTTTTATACTGGTGGTGAATGGTGATGGTGATAATCTCTCGCTATAAAAAGAAAAGGAAGGGTGACGGTGATAAGTTTAATTAAATTTAATAAGGGTCTGATTGAGGTTTGATAATGTCCTGGATGAACTTTCCTGTTGTTTTTTTCTCCAACAAATAAAGAAGGAACTTCCCTCAGTTTGTTTTGTGAACAAAATCTGCTGGGAAACTAAAATACAAGCCACTCAGTTGCTGGTGCTCATGACCAGCGGTTGTACTTGTACGCCGTGGAATTGTATTTTTTTTGATGAAATGCAATATCTGTAGAGGTCAAACTAGTTGATGTGCATATTTGTTTTCTAAATCTTTTCCGCGAGTAATATATTTGTGTTTTCTGACCACGGATTACATAAGAGGATGAGTAAATTTCATAATTCTATAAACAATTTTAGTATATCACAAAATCAGAGCAAATATAATTTTTTTGTGTGAAGTTACTTATATCAACTATCAAAGTTGCGTAACAACAACGACGACGACAACAATGCTTTGTTAGAGACGGGCTCCCTAATTCCCATCCTAATGGGATAATTAAACTTACACCCAACACTATACCGCACGCAGCCGTCGCCAAGGAATAGCTAAACTTAATAGAAACTGTGAACGCAAGCAAAATCCAAACGAATGCACATTCATTCGTTGATATATTCATCCGAGAGGTGAAAAACAGGATTGAGAAGTATGAAACCGGCAAGCCGAGCTTCAGGCGAAAGCGTCTAAGTTGACTCGAGACCAAGATGATGATGATGATGATGATAAGCGGCCAAATGGAACGAGGAGGAGGAAGAGGAGAGGTCTCATTTCACCACGACCGTTTCTTTTATATAAGTACGGTTCAGATGCACTAGTCATTGCTGCTACCTTGGAGCAGTCGCAATCTGCTCTAAACAAATGGGTGTTCGGATTAATTTGCCAATTTGCGTCGATGATTGCCCCCTAATTAACTCTTGCACGCAATTGCCTTGCGGCCACCGATAGATGCGGATATTCCAGAGCTAGCCATGCATGATCCCAATGAATTGAATTCGCCTTTTCTTTGCGTGTGAATTGCTGTGAGCAAAGTCTTTTGACGCGTAGCACCCTACAGTTTGGAGGCCGTATCCAGCAAGTACACAGGGCTGGTACTTCCCAGTACGAATGCATGGCACGTGGCGCCCTCGTATTGGCGGTAGATAGCCGCCTAAACGACCGTGCCGGGCCATAAGTTTGCCGTCCTTGTGTGCGGAAGCGTGCCGACCGTGCCGGGCAATAAATAAATAGAGTGCTAGGTCCTTTATGTAGGTTCCTCGAAAAATAAATAAAATTATAATGAAGTTTGTGCCGAAAGTGGCGAAAGCTAGAGTAAATTGAAGGGGAGGATGCGCTTGACTCCGCGAGTGCATAGAGTTAAGATATACGGTGAAAATTTGATCTTTAATTACTGTTTTTGCATTTTTGTAGTTGGTGCATCCGTACCCCCTAATCATAGTATTTGTTTCGCCCTTCGCCAAATAAGCCACTTATTTGGTTTGTATGTCCTTAACTTTCAAAGTTATGCCAAACATTCTTGCCTAACAATTGCATAATTTTGCCCCTAGCAATGGCCTTAAAAAAAAGAGGAGTACAATTAATAAATCAGCTAGCTAGAGGGGACTTGGACGCAAGAAGCACACCAATACCCCAATTACAAAAAGTTTCAAGGCGAGGACGCGCAGGACAACAAGGTACGAAACCGGGGAGGAGAAGAGTACGGCCGGATATTTGGTGGCCTGCCGCTTTCAACCCTTCATTAGTCAGTCGTCTACAGATTTCCTTGGTGTCTCCGTCGTCAGCACGTCCCGGCCGGCGTGGAATGCACGTTAATTCGCCGGTCAACCGGCCCTGCCAAATGTTAAGCGCAACCCACGTCATCATATCTAAACGCGTCTTTCCGGGGGAGATCGATTCTTCAGAACACATGCGAATGAATTTTCGACCTGATGTCATGCGGACTTTTGTATATGCAAAACTGTTGAGATCATATTTGACTTGAATTTGATTTCCAAACGAGGGGTTTGAATTTTGATGTACGGTGGTAGAGTGATGTGGTTTTTGGAATTCTAGTGTGTGGAAAGAATTCAAAGCGTCAAAGCTAGCTAGCTAGCTGCTTGGCTGGCCAGCTTTGCAATCGCAAAAAGAGGAGTGCTGTATCGGGACTTCGAGTTGAGAGGTGGACACGACGCCTTCCATTGGATTGTATCGCGCCGACTGCCGAAGAATCTAGCTAGTTGATGAGGGCGATATGTCAAGCGCAGTATTGGAATTGTGTGGAAATGTGGCGATCTTGGGCTTGAAACGTCGACGGTGCGAATTGGAATCGAGGTGTCGAATTCGAAGAGAAACTTTGTGCCATTGACTTGGACCTTGATCCCGGCAGGCGTGTGATGGATGAGCTGTGCCCGTGCAATTCAGCATCGGTTTCGTACTTATGGTGTCGTCCAATCCACTCATCTGAATATGACGCTCATGGATGCAATTTCTAGTTTTTTTTTTAAGAACACGATAGATCTTTGTTTATATTGATGAATTCGTTCATAAATATGCAGCTTTCGGCGCGTCGTCCACTGACGTTCTACGCAATAGAATTAGAATATGAAGCACTAGTACGATTATCTTGCAGGTCTCAAATTAAATGGAGCTGGAATTGATCATGCGTGTGCAGTATATCCTGCATTGCTCACTCGAAACGAAGAAGACAAGAGACCCGTGACCCTGAATTTGGGCAGGGAGAAGAACTGGAGATGAGAGACGACGACAAGCTGAGATCCGATCCCTGTTTTTCCTCGTCAGCAAGTAGGTGAACTGGCACACACTGACACCCCAATGATTGATCTCTTCTTTTCTGCTCCTCTCTTTGGCTCTTCCTAGCTTGTGTACGATAAGATAACAGCCATGTCAGTTAACTGCCTGCTTATCCTATGCATGATTCTACCTCCAACAGCACACCACTATGCTAATGCTTCATCAGCTCGTCACCATTTAGTTGGGTTCTCGTCTCACATGACAAGATACAAATAGTGCTTCCGGAAGGAATATGCTGTGGACCCATGAGTACGGAATATTTCTACCTTATCACCTTTTTTTCTTCTTCTTCTAGAAGCCGGCCACGAACTGTATACATCAGGATCAGGCAAAGAGGAGGCCGGCACGTTTTTTTTCTCTCTCAATTTTAATGGAGTGGCACACTCCAGTCCAGCAGCTAGCTCCATCGTATCAGTCCACCTTTTTAGCAAACCGGAGTGTGAAAGATGACCATCGACGACACCGTCATTTCAAAAAGAGAATCGAGGGCACAAAAACGTGCCCAGCAATTAATCCCCTCTTTTCCGAATCGGCTAAATTTATGATCAAAAGTTGCGAAATTTTATAAATCAAGTTGTAATTTTTTTGGTTTAGAGAGATGGAAGTCGTGGGGCACGTGAGTTTTGCAAGAGTTTCGGAGGTCAACGTGTATTGAGCTGGTGAGTAGTCCAGCACATCCTCCACTTCCCGTTGAGCCTCTCTTTCCTAATCACAAGCCTAAAAATTCCACTTTCCATGCCTTTTTTTTTCCCCACCTGATCTCTTGCAAAATGGAGTAGTAAACCCCTTTGCAAGAAAAAAACAGAAGTAATTGTTGTAGTGGTCTGGCGTCAAAAAGTTTAGCGTGGGAGCTCGATTTTTATACACGTCTCTCCACATGTGAGTGCTGGCGAGTCATCTTCACACCACAAAAATCAAAGTGTAGTCGAGGAAAAGTAAAAACCAGTCAAAACAAAAAAAAAAGGTGGCAAGTTGCCTTCTGATTATTCGGTGTCCGTACGCAGTACGATTAGTGCGTGGAGACCGGCCTGAACTGGTCAGAAAAATCGGTGCCTGCAGATTATTCCACAAGACTGAAACGACCCATGGCAGATAGCCACGGATTACGCTTAACTGGCGCCATGACCCCCCCCCCCCCCCCCCTCTCCATCTCAGAGAGAAAAAAAGAAAGAAAAAAAACTGGCCCCATGAAGTCAACAAGGGACACGAGACAGAGACAGGCAGGCAGGCAGGCGTATACATGAAGTCAAACCATGGTGCATGATGCAGAGAAATGCTAGAAACTTAGAATACCAAATCCATGGATTGTCAGTTGATAAGTGATAACAAGCTAAGTTTTTAAAGCGAGAGGAAACAAATTAAACTGACCTGCAAGCTTGCAATCACGTCTTCTTCTTGGTGCCTCATCGCAGCTCTTCGTGCATACCAAAACTGGGGGCAGCCGATGCCAAGAACAATTCGTCCTCGAGCTACAGGACATTCAATGGATTGGGTGCCAGGTCATCACGTTCGGATCTCCGTGATTACCGATGCGATCGATCACAATATAATGGAGAACTCCGCGACGACGTCGATCAAGTTGGTGATCGACAGCGAGATAAACAAAGGATGCTGCCGTCCGTGCGTGCATGATTTCGTGAACACGACGGCGCTACCTCCTGCTCACAGTCACAAGAAGCGACTGCAAGTTCGTCGTGACGTGGGGAACTTACCGTGCATGCCGTACAGGGTACAGCGATGCCTTTCGTTTTTCGAACACGTCATTTTCTTTTTTTTTTATAATGTTTAATTTTTTCTGCAACATGTTAACATGTACAGCAGTCTGCGACAGAAGGCACTGCTCCCCCACACAGCCCCTCTACACACGTCGCATTGGCAAAAAAAAAGGGACACAAGGAACCAACCTATACGCGTGTACGTATATACAGCTGTACGTACGTAAAGAATGGGTGTCGAATCCGGTCGAGCCTCTAAGGCCTCAGACGCGGACATACCTTTTTTTTTTCCTTTTCTTCTGCAAAAATGGAAGAAACTGATCGACACACCTTCCTCTGGGACTATCTTGAGATCATCATCACCGTCATCCATGGATGTAAATGATGGTCTTCATCACCGTCATCCATGGATGTAAATGATGGTCTTCTGGCTGCTGCAGGATGGACCTCTAACAGCCAGCAGCACGGAGGAAGTTGTCGTACGGGCTCGCCGCCGGCAGCTTGAGGAAATCTTGCTGGAAGTCCTGGGCCGGCGGCGGGTGCGGGTTCTCGCCGTTGGGCGCGTTCGTGAGCTGCGGGAAGCCCTGCAGGTTGTCGTCGGCGAACGGGTTCGTGCTCCGCGCCGCGGTCTGCTCAGAGTTGGAATCATTGATGTCAAGACCTTGTTTTGGGTTATGTTCTGTTCCAAATGAATTGTTGAGGAGGGTAAAGGAATGGTTTTGAGAGAATGGGAGGTGCACTCTACCTGAGGCAACTGTGGGCCTTGGAAAAGAGCCAGCTCCATCTCGTTGGGCTGGCTGCTTGGCAGGCCAGCCGCCTGCACGCTCTGCTGGAAGCTCATGAAGGCGGACATCTTCTGCTGTTTCCCGATCGTCAGGGCTTCGCAATGGCTGGTCATATCCTTGAACGCCATGTCTGTTGACAACGGAGCTGCTCCTGCCTGAGGTGCTGCGTCCGCGCCAACCTGAAACACATCACAATCTTCACAAAGTTACCATGCCAAGCGACCACAACCTGTAACTTCGTGCAAAGGCTATATATATCAACATGACAGTACCACCCCAATGTCAGATAAAAATATGAAGGGGATGAAGACCATACCGTTTCAAGAAGCTGATCGATACTCAGAAGATCTGATGCAGGTACAGAAGATGCGCAAGCTTCTGTGCTTTCTGAAGCTTCCCCAAAAGCATCATGGTCATTCCCCAGGTCAATCAGCATAGCCTGTTGAGAAAACATACATGTTTAGCATGGAAGGTAAGAGACCGATACACGAGCCAGATGTATGTACCTCTTGGTGGTGGCCAGTCTCATGAGACCCTGATGAAGGATTATCAGTATGTGCTTCAAAGAACTGAGTGCTCATAGGACACATGTCATCAGGAGTGAAGTCACTTAGCAATTGGCTTCTCACATTATGCAACTCGGCCTGCAGAACTAGTGAAGTCATTAGCAGCTGCATGGAAATCGGTCAAACTGTGGAAACAGGATACAATTGTGAAGCTCAACATTACATCCATCATATTTGCAATGTTGTTCATGATTGTCGAGACTATGCATTCTCGAGATTGACTTTCTGATACTTCTATTTCTGAAAGGGACCTCAGTGCATTCGCATTGTCCTCTGGTGATCCATATATTTTTGACGGGTCATCTGAGGAATCTTTAACGGCCATAAGTTTGCTCTCATCCACCAAATGAAGGAACGGATCGGCCTAAACAAAATAGCAAACAAACGTTGAATATAAGGGCCACACCATACGTGACGAGTGAATATAAGGGCCTAAACAAACGTTTGCTCTCAAGACGCAGCAGAAGTGCTTCAAAAACTTAGTATATTAACAAAATAAATTGGATGGTTGTCAAACCAATGCATCATTATTGAGATCAAAAGATTTAAACCACATTCATCAATTAAACTCTAAACCATAATGAACTGAAGGATATCAAGGGGCCATAAGATGGAAGGATGAAGAATCGATTCATGGGTACACAGTTGCTAGACTGTCACTACGAAACTCAGTACTCACTATGAGGTAAACAAAATTTCCAGGAACGATTAATATAGAAAGCTCATGATTTACAAACAAATATTAGGGTACATACAAGAGAAACAATGCAGCATAGCAAGTTTTGTTGCTTATAGGTTAATTTTAATTCAGACTCTCAGCTTGGATGTGTTCTTACCACTTTCCAACTAATATTCTATGCCATCATTCTGAATACAGTCTTGTTTAAGGAGTTAAACTACCATAGTCAAAAGAAATGCAGAAGAATAAAACTGTTCAAAATTTGTTCTTACATACCGCACGGTCATTGATCATTTGTTTACAGATTGGAATTAGTGGCAACACATTGTAAGCTCTTGACGAGAAAATAATCATGGTTGTGGACAGAGTAAACAAGGAGCGGCGCCGAGATGGTGCTAACGAATCTACAAGATAAAAAACAGGCAGTTAGAAAGGAACCAAAACCCCATTTAAGTATACATAACTACTGTGCCATCGTGTATAACATGAAGATAAACCTTACGTGGAACATTGAATTTCTATCTTGTAATGCTGCAAAGGGAATTTGACTATATTACCTGCTTCGGTGAGTGAATGGCTCCTCAAAGCAAATGCAACCTGAAAACTCTGAGTAAGAGCCTCAAAAGTTGATGCCTGGAAGAGGAAAGGGGAGAAACCATCAGCACATAGGACTTACGAAGGATCAGGTTGGACTTAGCGACAATTGAATGATTATCAGGTTCCTCTTACAAGCAGGGATTCATGTCGGAAAAGAACAACGCATAGAAAGTAGGCTTACCTTGGATCCAGAGAACAACAGAAGCAAACTGTAAGTATGAGCAATGGCTTCATAGTTTGCAGGAGTGTTTTCAGGAGATATTGCTTGAGCCCAAATGGACGACAGCAAAAGTGTGATCTGACGAGTGCTCAGCTTTACCAACACTGATTCCTGAATGCATTCAGCACAGTGCACAAACAGTTATTCATGATAAGAAATATTTTGCTCAAATATAGCTCATTGTTACTTCATACATCCAGGTTAGAATCAGTTATACCGTTTCCTCATCTGACTTGCTTGAGGAACTTTGGTCTTCCTTTACAGACATAGAAGGTGCTCTTAAAGACATTGAAGGACCTCTTAAAGATATTGATGGAGCTCTGATTGATACGGAAGGAGCTCTAATGGCCATTGAAGGGCCTCTTTTCATGGAAAAATTAGGAACTTTCATGCTACGCTTACGGCTTTGAGACACGGGCAGGATTTGACTCTTGTGTTGTCCTGTCCCTTCACCAATGTTATGCAAACTACTGTCCTTGCTTTCTCCTTGTGAATTGTCTGAGAACTTGTCCTTTTTCAACTTTTCAAAGATAGCAGCCGAAGAAGAAAATACGGACACAGCCCTAGAGAGTGTCCTCTGCATGTCATGCTTCTTTGCCTGCCCAGAGGGACTGGCTTGAATTGAAGGTGAAACAGAAGATGGAACTAAGACTATAGCAAATATGCGGTGTGCAGCAATACGAGCTTCATGATCAGGGTGGATCATTGTTAACAACAACTGATGAAACAGAGCTTCAGGAAACACCTGGCATCAAGTATAGAAGATAAATTTCAACCAGAAGAAAGTAGTGTTGCCTGAGATTAATTTTAACACTTAAGTTCATTAGTATAACAGTATACCTTATTCTGATACTGCAAATTTGGCACGGAAGCAATTATTTGAGCTGTGCGATAAACAGCAGCTGCAGTTGATCTAGCTACAACAGCAGTGCTCGCAATATTTTCCAGCATCACAGCCATCATGTCAAGAACTGGCCCAGCATCAGATACCTGATCAACACAACAGTCTTGATAAGCCTTATATGCATTGTGCATGGATGTTCATATGAGACTAATCAACATATTACACAAACCAGACTGCCAGTGGGGGATTAGTTAAAAAATCACACTTACGGAAGTAGCACCCTTATATTGTAACAAGAAGGAAGCATAAAACTTTAGATGGAGAGAAAGGAAAAGGCACCTTCTTTGACAGCTGAACTAGGCATTCATCTATGGCCTTCCGGAATTTTTCGTTCCATTTGACTAATTCCAAATCTTTACTGCCAAGAGTAATATGGAATGTCCTTTTCAAATGCCTCACAAGATCACTTATGGCACCTATTGTTGCTGCTGAAGCCATAGCACTGGATTGCTCTGCAAGGGTAGTTGCCACCTCCACGAGGCTAAGCTGCATGTCTGGCTGCTTCACCATCGCCTTGTGCTCAATATGCTTTATCAGTAGTGACAGCATTAAGTGCATATTCTGGCCTGCAGAAATCGTTTAAACAACATAAGTAACCATATTGCCCATATGCAGTATACTTAGTCTCAGAGACCACCATGGAAAGGGAGCACCTGAGCTTTCCACTAGAAGTTGCATGTCCAACAAGACACATAGAGCAAGTCCATTTTCTGACAACCATGAACTATTGTTACCAAAGTACCGAAACAAACATTCCAAGATGCGACGGAATGTGGTCGCCTCCCTAGAAAGCTTGGCCATATTGTGCACACAGATTCTGGACCAAAACTTAGGATCCCTAGCGTCTTCCCTGCAGCACGGGGATATGTTTAGGAACTACTTACTGTATAAGCAGCGAAGTAAATAAAAAGGAGCAAAAATAAGATTAATTACTCTGGCAGTTTTACTCCTCCCTTAACATTAACTATGTTCTCCCAAGAGGGGACCGTAGAGATGACAAAAGGGGAAGGAGGTTGCTCATCCTTTTGGTCTTCTTGCACCGATTGGTTATCGGCATCATTGGTACTTTGACCATCATTTTGCATCTTGTGAGGTGTGTAGTTTTCCAGTACAACTTGAACAACCTAGAAAATAAAATAGAAAACAAGAGCTGTGATGAAACATGTGTGTCTGCAATCTGCTTGCAAAAGTGATGGTATGGTAGTAACCAAATGAACATAAGCAAGGAACCTTCCTTGCAGTACCAAATAATGTTTCTTCTTTAGATGTAATCACAAGATTGGCATGTACATAGTAAACAGGAAAGTCAGGCAAGAAAAAGAACTCGCTTTAATACTTACATTGTCAAACTCTGATGAGATGTGAGAAAGCTCTCCCATAAACCAGATCTGCTCAACGAAAGAAACTACATGATATTATGACTGTCGAAGATATTTTCATTTGAAAATTTTAGATGCTAAGAGTGGTTTTGTGTTTATGGAATGTTAGAAGAATGAGAAGCAGTAATCTTTAAGAGGATGCCATTTGCATAATTCATTTGAGTTTTATGATGGAGCATACATTGAAATCTTTTTGAACAGAGATTGAAGTCCTAAAGAGCTACTCCTTCCAGTCACAAAAAAAATGCCGTGACCCTGCTGATATCCAAAGTGACATGTCTGCATGACTGGAGGGACTATATATTTGCAGAAATATCTGGATCTGTCTATAGATAGTGACGGGAAGTTACAATAATACATCAGAGGAACTACATGTTTAGTTATAAAGAAGAAGCAGGAGCCCAAATTTGCATGAAATGGGATTTGAACTTGGGTGATCCAGGCATACATCCACACCCTCAAAAAATTGAGCTAGGTTTAGTTCGAAAGTTCAAGTAATATGAAGTTAGTCGCAGGTACTTATCGCATATGAGCTTTCTTTGATCACATGATAAGAAATGTATTAAACTGTAAATTAGACTTGTTATTGCTGGAAGTGTGCCAACATTCTTTTGGAATATGATATCTGTTTGATATGGTCTGATCACAGAACTTACCATAGCTGAAAGGGATTGCAGGGCTGCCGCTCTCAGGGACTTTGCCCTCTCATCTTCTCCTACTTCTTGGGCTATTTCACATAATCTTGGGACCAGCCCTTCCAAATTGAACTGATATGTACCATCCACCTGGAATATAAAGACAAGAAATCACTGATAATGAGATATGCCTATATATATACTGAATATTGCTAATGGACAATGGCATCCACCCTGATAGGAATACCTGATTGACAGCAAAATCAAACAAGGTTTCACACCCAATGATGCGCATATCGTCCTGTCTCTTTTGGTCTAAAAGAGTGTGTACAATGCTTAATAGGCTACTTGCAAACAGTGGCCTGCATTAAGAAAATAACAATTATAATTTTAACCACCAAGGCACCAAAAGCAATAATAAAGTGTAAGAAGTATATCAATTGCAAACCAAATGAAAATATAACATATGATTATTGGCATTAGGGTGCTGCTAGATTAACACACATAACTTCACAGAATCCAGTGCGATGAGAGCAAGAGAAACTTCAAAGGAAGACTCACATCTGTTCTTTACAAGAAACCAACAGCCTGCGATATATCAACATCACCACTTTTGCAAAGCCATATTGCTCACTTCTTAAGTCCCGGTAAATACGTTGCTCCAAGTAAACTGTGATCTGCTCAAATATCAATGTGCAAAAAGACCACAAGCTTACTGAGAATCTGAATTTGTTAGAACAGACTGAGAGTCAGTCATGTCTGGTAATATATCTAATAAGAATTACTCTGAAACAAGAGCACCACAGAGAAATGGCACTATTGCTACAGTGTCCCATTGCATTTATAATTTGTACTACAGTAGCTATAATACTGGCAAATTGTATTCTGAAGGTTCGTTTGGCAGCAAGAATAACTCGCTCAAAAAGTCGGCTAATCCTGGCATCAAACAACTAGTTCCAATGAGGAAGCAACGGACGGTTTGCTTGCTCACACTCTTAATAGAATGGGAAATTGAATCTAATGCGAGGGTTTTCGACAGCCGGCACTCACGACGACTAAGACACTACTTGTCTGCTTGCAAGAATCAAGGAGGAGGCTGCACTCTGGTGCAAAACGCCTCAGAGAGATCATCCTAACTGCTTAGAGCTCTCTTGGGGTGTCTCCTTTTTTCTTTGTTGCCTCATTTTTGACCTGCTGTAGTTTTCCTTCTGTTTCTTGCTTCTTCTATGTCAATACAAGCCTGAGAGAATCTTGCTGGGCCTTTTCCAGAAAGAAAAAAGAAGATCAAGGGACGAACCTTTGGCATCCGAAGAGGGTTTTTCGAAGCATACTCGCACAACTTCCCAATCCTTCTTTCATTAGGTTCTTCATCCTGCAGCAGAAAAATAACATGGTCACATTTGACAAAAATAAAAGCGATGCAGCAAGTCCAAACCTGTGTTCTGGGAAAGATCTCTGCAAGGATCTTCTTGTACCGCTTCACGGGCATCCTGGACCGTGTGGTCAGCCCAGGGCAGAAATAGCACAGGCTCCCGCACGCCATCCTAGACTTCTATGTTAACAGCTGATAATTGTGCATGTTAGTGCCAACGCCAACCATAACAAACACCGTTTCGCAAAAAAAAAAAAAAAACCATAACAAACACCTCATGATCCAGATTCCAACAATGAAATGATATAAGTTGACCCAAAGGGGGAAATTTTTTTTGAAAGCATCTCAGTTGAATTTATAAAATGTGAACCAAAAACAGATGATCAATCAGACGGATAATTCAACTTTGATGATAAGCACGCAAAGTGACACCAAAATTGAAATAGTGTAGAAATTTGTTTAAAAAAAGAAATGAAAATGAACCAGCAGGAACAGATGATCAATCCGCAACACACCATTAAAAAAAGAAGCGATTTTCGACAAATTGTGGACCAAAAATGAAGTGCAACACAGGCCGATCAGTCGATCACCCTCGAACCCCAGCGATCCTGATCATTAGCACAACCAGAATGGACACGGCGGATGAAAAAGCATGGGATGAGAACGAGGCCATTACATAACTACGTGGCGCCCGCCGGCCGGCAAGTTGGTCGGTCGGATCGAGCTGCCGCGGCAACGGGGTGGGGCGGAACCGGATCGGGGGAATGCGGGACGCCGGTGCGTCGGCGCCGGTGATGGTCGTCCTCCGCTCCTCCGCCTCCGACCGGGAGAGACGCGACGCGCGCCGGGGATGAGGGTGGGGGCGGTGGTGGCGGTGCGGGCGGGCGGGCGGGCGGGGAGGGAGGGAGAGAGGCACGCACGCGCGCACGCCCCCACGGTTATTCGCGACGCGGCTTTGCCCTCGGTGGCGCGGTGACAGGGGGGCGGGCGGGTGGTGGTTGGTGGGGGCGAGGGAGGAGGGGTGGTGGCGTCCCGCCGTTCGTGCGCCGGAGCTCCAGGACCTCCGCCATCCTCGGCGGCACGCGGCGCCAGGCTCTCCAGATTTAGGTAGCATCCCCCCTCCCGTGCGTCTGCTACTGCAACTCTGCAACTGTGCGAGCGCGCGCCCCAGCTGCCTTTGCTAACACTTTGAACGTCGACAGATAGAAGACCAAGATACGGTGAAGGACTTGCAACTTTGCAAGCAACCATGGAGGATTTTGGGAAGAAAATAAGTGTGGAGGACAAGGGCATTTATGTCAATATGGAAATACCATAGCGGGAAGGTGGATCCAAAAGTATCAAAGACCTATACAATGGCATATTTTTTAATCAAGGGAAACTGTAATAACAAGTTTATGAATAGATGAATTGTAATGAAAAAAAAAATTCAAAGTTCGAACTGTACTTGCACCAATCCAATTAACCCTAAACAAAATGGAAGATCCATGCCACACCGCGGTACCAAACACATTGCTTGTAACGTCAAGGATCAAATGCACTGGGAGTCGGGCATCGTAATCGTACTTGTGGAAACCATGCATATTTTGATGAATATGAACTTCCACTGACTCTGAATTGAGAACTAAAATTCAGGTGCGGTAGTAATTTCTAAACTTTCCAACATTAATCAACGGGTAGGCTATACACGATACTAGATGTAAAATCTAGAAAAGAGGGAAGAGGATGGAGCAGCCACAATGGTTGCACGAAGGTATAGCGTGCATGATAGCGATGTTCATAGCACTCAAACACCAAGCCACGGAGAGCTTCAACACAAGGTTAGCTGCTTCAACAGCTCAAGCATTGTCTCACGAAGTACGTCTTCACTATTCCCCATTTTGAGAAATAGGTGTTGAAATTTGGTCAATAGATCACATCTTTTATTATGCATGAAAAACAGAAAATATATGTTGCTTCCTATTCCCATGAATGTTTCCTCAATTGGAAGAAAAACAATAAATATCGACTCAATTTCAGTACATAGATTGACCTCAACTAGCACTCGAGTCAAAACACAGTCCAAGATGGGGTAGTTCATTTCTCAATTCCACTACATGTTGGATTGCATCTCAACCCGGCCAAATTCAGGCCAACCTGCAATGTCAAGTCTAAACAACAAGAAAGGGACATCTTCCTCGATGCCAAAGTTCACCACACATACTGCATGGCTAATCCTAACCTTCGCATCGCTTATCTCCTTGTCTCGCAATGGACGTATATGGATGAATCTATAAACAACACCGTTCTTCATACAGTCATCATAGTTTGCACTGATCCAGAATACAGCCACCATAGGGCCATGCTTCAAGTGTCTCTCCAGCGCAGCTCGGATATGCATAGGCTTGGACACATCATATTTTTTGTATCCAGAGATCTTATGCATAGGACAAACAGGGCACTGCCTCTGCAATTGACAAATAAATAGTAATTGTCTGATTCACAAAGTAAGCCATGTGGCGTTGGCCATATCAAAAGCAACCGTAGAAAAACCAACTACAAAACTACTTGGGTGCTTTATATTGTTAAAGAGTTGTTTAGATTGTTTATACTTTAACTAACGTAAAACATATGCAAACTCCTAATTCATGCATTTATTTATATTCTAAGATTTTAACAAAAATCGGGTGCATATAAACAAGGCTTGGTAGTAGTATTAAATTAAAAGTTGCTTTCTCATGTGCTAAAAATGCTTGACCTTGTATGATTTTATTTTAACTTTAGTTGAGCACACAAAACTTAGATCGGAATTTGAATTGCACAATATATTAGTGTGTATGAATCACTTGTAACAAGAAATAAGAAAATATGTTACCTGAAGAATCAGGTTATAGATATGCTCCGATGGTACTCCTATCTCTTTCAACATCTTCAACAATTGCTCTACTTTCGCGAACTTCGTCATCTCGACATCAGCACACAAAACCTTTTTGTGCTTTTGCTTCAAGTACTTTATAGATAGATTGTCTACAAAGCCTCGCTGGAGTATAAAAGCTGCATTCATCTGCATATGAATTTGTAGAAGTTAAACGAACAAATGATATATCATGTGATAGTAATGGACCTTTTTCTAATAGAAAGCAAAACTAAATGTAGAAAAATTACCTTTGGGAGTATTCCGCCTCCTGGTCAGAACAGGTGCACCATTAGCGGTCCTGTTCGTCCAAGTGAAACGCCGGTAGTTCCTCTTGTACTTCTGTACTGGTCGCATATCTATGAAAAAAATCAAAATTAAAACTTGCACACCTTGCAATTAGACAAACTTACACAAACTACATTATTTACATCAATTCAAATAAAAACTGCTTAAAAACAAATGCTGGTGAGTTAGAAAAGTTAGAGGACAACCGTGGAAAAGGAGCATATATGATGAGCAGCAGGATATGTTCAATCCAGTTCAGAAGAATTTAACTATTATGGGCTAAAAGACGCCAAGGATTCAATTTATGAAACAACATGCTTACTTTCTGAAACTGAAATGGATCTGTTACCATCTTCAGATTGTTTGCCTAAAACAATAACTCACAATCATGATCAGGCACAGCTGCTCTCAGTTGGGGATGTTAAATTAAAGTTCAATGTTAGACTAATACAAACATCAAAAGGTGATGGTGAGTTAAGTGAAGGGACACAGGATAAAAATGAAAAGGGATAGGTCCTGAAGGGAGGACATGTTCCTCCCTTTAACCTCATATACAAACCAGCAGCAAGGAGCTAAAAGATGGCGAAGATTCAGCGTATAGAACAGCAGGTCTACTGCTAGAGGTTGAAATGGATAAGTTGCCAACGTGTAACAGATCCACAGATTATAGAAGAGTATGTAGATAAGCAAGAATTCATTATTGTGAAGAATACAAATAGAAATGAAATGGAAATGGGAGTCAGTTTAATGAGGATTAGCAAGCAATGGAGATGGATGGGCAGGTGGAGAAGCCTACTGATACTATAGCAAAGGAGCTGATGCAACAGCAACAACAAAGCCATTTAGTCCCAAGCAAGTTGGGGTATGGTAATCAACACTGAATGTGTGATGTGTAGGTAGCTTCACATTGTGGGGTGTGATGTAGCATCTCAACCACAACTTTTGTGCATCATTTTATTCAAAAGGTGATAGGGGTGTTTCCCTTGGTTGAAAATAGAAAATCAATCTGAAAAGGTAAGTACATAAATTGATCTATTACATATGTTGCAAGATTATCACTTATCACTGTCCTGAACTTCTAAGAGCAGATGCGAATGATGTTCCTCAAACAATCGTTGCTTGCCGGAGGAAACAAATGAAGTAAATTGGGATCATAGCAGGATGTAGCTGAGAAGCATACCTCTTTAACGGTAGTAGCAGATAACTCAAAGATGGGTGATTGATCTACAGCGCCTACTGCCAAGGAAAACAACATATTAATTTAAAGACTTCCAGATGATTTAATTCAGATTCTAAGAGACGAAATCCCCAAACTACACGCAAATCAGTGATAAAACATGATTGGAAAGAAAATGAAAACTAGTTCAATCACAAGCCCCACAACTGTGAGCAGTATTACGGGTTTCCATTGAAATTTGAATTTGAATGGAGATAACTCCATATGAAACAACAAAAACTAGGCTAAGGTTGATATGTTGATGAGACAGCTCCGATATGCAAAAAATTCACTGCAGTTCCATAGCAACCTAGGTTGCTTTTCCGGTTTTCCCAATCACCCACTGCTTGTATTCTTCCCGGTATCACCGAATTCATGTTGTCATGGTTCAGTGCCCTCGAAATAACTAAATAATCTAGCATAAAACTGAAGGTACGAGGAAATGGATATTACAGATTCAGATAACACTGGTGTTCAAAAGTGCTTGGGCACAAATGTTCCCAAATTAACTCCAGGAAATTGCATCAGGTGAAGAGAAAGCGTCACCTCAGGGGTTTGACTCCACGAAATGGCTGCCCAACCTGCGGTCGACCGCGATGAGATATACCGAGCTCTGTAAGCGACAGCAACAGACCACTGAATCGTCATCACGCAACGTCTCCGGCCATCAGTGGGTTTTGGGAGGACGGACATTCCAGAATCCAGAGAGTGTTTTACCTTGGAGTTCGGACTCGGTGGCTGCGGCGGCGGGAGTCCGACGGTAGGCTGCCGTGAGCCGCTCAGCCTGTGTGGGCGGGAACCGGGAGGACCGGAGGAGGCGAGGGCCGAGGAGCCCGCAGATCAGCAGCGAAACACGCGTCGCGGCCGCCTCCGCTCCGAGCCGGAGCAAGAGGCCGGATGAGCAGATGCGACGGCAAATGTGGGGTACGGCCGTACTGGGGTCCGAATGGCGGCGGCGGGGAGGACAAGGCTGCGATGATTCGGGAGCTCGGCCTGGGAGAGGAGGGTTTTGCGGTGCCAGCTGCCACCCACGCCTGCTGCGACGGCGTTGTGATGAAAGTGCCACTGTTCTGCGGGCCCGGCCACGGTGAAAATGCAGTATGCCTATCGGAAGCTAATTCCAAAAACAGAGAGTATTACTGGCCGGGTACTATGCGTGGTAAGTTAGGGGATGTTTGGATACAGGATACAAAACTTTAAACTTTAGGAGAGGTCATATCGGATGTTCGGACGCTAATTAGGAGGATTAAACATGAGCTAATTATAAAACTAACTGCAGAACCCCTATACTAATTCGCAATCTATTAAGCCTAATTAATCCATCATTAGCAAATGGTTACTAAAGCACCACTGATAGTTTAGCAATCCTTGTCATATGACTCCGTTTCAGCTGCAGTCACGGATCCATGGCTTTTGGGTCGCCATCTCAGATATTCACGAACGCCAGAGTCACCATCTCACTGATCATGGTGGAAGGGCCGTACCACATGTATCTCCTTAAGAAAGTTTGTAGTCAATGTGATCAAAGTTTATGGTATACACGTCTTATACATGGCCAATAATGTAATTCTTGCTAATCTTTCATTTTAAATGCATTGTGTTTTGAATATAGCATGTGACAAACAACAGATGCACATCATCGAATAAAAGGAAGGCATCACGCGAACCAAATAGTTTATTGCATTGTATATCATACATACATCCCCAGCTCTAAAATTCACATTTATGTGCACATCTTGATGTACCAGACTACCAGAGTCCGGAAGACAAGACGTCACATCTCATCACAAAGGGGCGCATGGCCACCTAGAAAATCGTACATATACACAAACATTGACCAGCCAGGAGAACATTTGAGAAACTGTATGTTTAATAATTAAATAATTCGGTGCATTTACGTTCAAATAGCTGCCTAGTTGTTATGATAATAACAAATGCTAGCAAAATGACCAGCCTTGTAGCACGACCCATCTGGATGCTTAATTCTGTCGCTACACGCATAACAGTGACCCTTATCCTGATCTTGAATCATATGACAGCTCCGAATTTGATCGCGGCGTCCACCTGCAAAGTTAATGACGAGTTATCTAAGCAATTCTACAATGAAAAAAAAGAACTAAACATGAATTGAGATCCAAATATACGTACACAATTGGTTGTTCTCATCCAACAAGCGAAAGCAGGTAAGAGCCATAGCATTGGGGCGATAGCCAATCTGATGCAACTCTGCGAACACAAGTACTTTCCCGTCATTCTTCTTTGGGCCATTCTTGGCCTTGGCATAGAAATTCACATGGCGATAGAGTCCAGAGTCCTCAAACATCACGGCATCAGCAATTGCCTCAATAAGAGCATACTTAACCTAAACAAACAAATTTACAATAAAGAATTTAGTCCAAGTAACCTGAACAGTATGGTAAATGAAAAATGAGATCAGAGACTACTATAGCGCATTACAAGTCTTAGTATCTACAGCAGTACAATAATGAAGAATTATTGATCATTTGGTTCCGGTTCCTTATGTTCCGCCAAAAGGCCTACTTTTGTCCTTGAGGTTTTAAAAGCTGCCTGACTTGGTCTCACCATGTAAGCATGCTGACTGAGCAAACCTTTCCTGTGACCTCCTTTGCCCTGGCACTCTACACAGAATATATCTAGCCCTATTCCTCTATGACAGTTTGTTACAAGTGAGGAGAAAATGACCTAAAGCTATGATGACAAAGATAACATATTAAGCAATCAGGAATTCCTAATACCAATATTAGCATTCCCAATCAAATGCCAATGTCTAGCTTGTTAGTCCAACTTTAACAACAAAGATAATACATTGAGCAGTCAGGGATCAAAGTGCTCATTATCACAATAGAGATAACAAAAAACAACGATTTGTGTGTTACATAACTAGCACAACACGAAGCTTTGCTTGTATGCATGGTGCTTTACAAGTTGTTTGGTTATTAGCAATTGACAAAGAAAATGGTGGATTGAGAATGCAACGGTGCCTAGTGCAACAATAGCCTGTTAACTAGGGATAGAGATATTCAGTGCAATTTGCAAACTTCACAGAAATAAGACGACAAGCTAACCATTCAAACTAAGTTGTGCTAACAAATCACCAGGCACCAGCCTCCATGCTGTTTGAAATTTGTAAACTTTCTTTCTAAGGAAGCACTAAGGAAGACATCATCTTCATTTAGCTGGTTTTAACTTGCTCAAGTCAGCCTCTCTTGCAGGAAAGAACATGGAAAAATTAATTACCTTGTTGTTTTTGTTTTTGTTGTAACGCTTCAGAGCCAGTTCAGCAAACCTGCTATCTGCTAGATTTTGGTCAGCTTCTTTATCCACTCTTATATTAGGATTAGGATCACGCCAACTTTTCATCACAGCATCCATAAAATCATCAACCGATTCAGTATATGCAGAATCTTCTTTTGTCTTGAGAACAGGATCTTCAATTTTGAAGTTGGAATCCCTGTTTGAATAATTCTTTCAGAATAACATGACTAGGATGGATGAAAAAACAACATGAGACTATTCATCAGAAGTATAACAATGACAAAACAAACGAAGCTTTTTGTGTGTGTGTGTTCGAGAGGGGGTAAAACAACTAGCTGGTCACACAACGATGGTAAGAATGGACCTCATATTGATTCCAATGTATCCAACAACCCAACACAAGTTCCCAAAGGTAGATACCTTGCAGAAATCCCTGAAGCATCATAGTCTGAATCAAGCCAACCTGGAAACCATATTACAACAGTTAAAAAGATGCACACCTGTTTATATCACAATTGGAACAAATCTGCACCTAAATCTAGAACTGCGAAGTGATACCTGGAGTCTCATTCTTATCTTCATCACGTGAACCTTGTTCTACATCCTCGCAGCGGTATCTGCATGTATGCAAAAGCATATGAACTTAGAACATGGACGCAAACAAGAGATAAGACCCAAAAGAGAAGTAGGGCTCTACGTTGGACTTGTCGGGCTCTTATAGCCATCATCCCATGGAGACATTTCCATTGGCATTGGCGATGGTGGATTCACTCTTAGCGACAAGTGGTGCTGGACACTTTCGCCATGGTCGTGCGGGCTGAGATTCCTCTTGCTATCACCAAGATTGTGGAGCCCTTGGTCACAGCTTGATGGGTAGGCCATCTCTGGAGACCACAGTAACAATTGATAGTCAAAACGCGCTCGTGCCAATTGTGAGGGAGGGGGGAGGGAATTGATAAATGAAGATCACCTTGGGTGTGCCGGCCATCAGCATATCTGCCTCTGCTTCCACATCGCTCCTCATCATCATACCAGTGCCTGCCTCCCAAAACACAGGAACCATTAGAACACTGAGACCAAGCTGATCAAGGTACAATGAGTCACACACATCATATCAGCACAGCCTTACCTGCCGCTTGGAGAGCCCTTGCGTCCATCTTCGAACCGGTACCGCTTGGCAGACGGCAGTGACTTGGATCCCTTGCGTCCGTCTTCCGACCGATGCCGCTCGGGCAACAGCACTGACTTGGATCCCCTGAGCGGCGAGTGGAAGCGGGGGCTGTGGCCGCTCTCATCACGGGCGCGGTGGCGCTGGTGCTCGCGGTACCCCTCCCCTTGCGTGGATCGGGTAAGCGCTGACGGCACGGGCGAAATGTCAGACTCTCGCCGTGGCCGGAGGTGGCGCCCAGAGGAGGCTCCGCTGCTTATCATGTGACGATCGGGCGCCGGCACGACGCTGGGAGAGTCCACGTCGTATCCCGCAGGGCGATGGGCCGGAGGAGGAGGCATGGACGCCGAGAAGCCGCCGGCGCCACGGGCGCGGTCCCGGTGATCTGGTGGGTGCCCGTCGAATGGGGGTGGCCGGTGATCGAGCGGGTCGTAGGCGCCGTGGCACTCGCGTTGATTGAGCGAGTACGCGTGATACGGAGGCCAGTGACGGCCGCCGCTGGAGCCAGCGGCGCGACCGACCGGGTGAACGGCCGCGGATAAGGACGTCGGGTAGCCGCCGGGGCCGCGAGTGCCGATCGAGAGGTGGTCGAGCGCCACCGGGTGGGAGCACAGGTGGCCTTGCCCGTGCGGATCGAGGCCACCGGCCGCGTGCGGGGGATCGGCGGTGCGCACCATGGTGATGAGGTCTAGCCGTCTAGGTTTTCAATTGCGGTGGGAGACGGAGGGGAGGGGAAACTTTTTCCGGGCGTGTTCGGCGGTGCTGGTGGCTGGCTTGAGGAGAGGACCGTAACTACAGCCTGGCGCATCGACTTGATTTCGTGTGGCGATGATCCCGTAAATAAAGTACCAAAATATTACGCGGAACCGGATCGGACAGGGAGTTCTACTGCTTGATCCAAATAGGCTACTCCCTCCACCTGTATTCGTTTTGATATTTTTAAATATATAATTTTTAATATGCTACTCGTATCAAAAGGTAGAGATGCAGCAGTTTCATCCTCCTATATCTAATAGGTCTCCTGAGCGTGTCGCCCCTGCGGCAGCTCGGGCGAACCCCCGCCGCCCCGCACCTCCAGCCCCAACCCGCGCCCCACTCGCCTCGCCGCCACCCGAACGGGCTCCTGGAAGCCCGTGCAGCCGCAATGACGGTGGCGGTGGGCTTCTTTCCGCCTGCTCGCAAGCCCCTCAAACCCTAGCCCGCTGGCCGCCACCACCACCTCCACGCGGTGGCGCTGGCAGCTCGTAGTGGCCGGATCTGCACGTCACCAGCATGGATCCATCACCCTTCGGTGCCCTGCATGGTCGCCTCCTCCCGTTGCTCGTCTCAACAATCATACGGTCGCTTGCTCGTCGGCGTCGACTGGGAGGGGCCGTCGGTGGTCGTCGCATCGGGGCCAGGAGGCGCATCGTCGTCGTCGTCCCACGCCTCGCCGCACGGCTCTGGGCCGCTAGTCCCTGCGGAGCTGCTCCTGGCGCTGCTGCGGCCTGCAGCTCCTTGGCGCTAGGGCGGTGGGTCTGCCGCGGCCACGAGCACGGCGCAAGGTGGCCTGCGGCGGCGGCAGCATGGTCCGTAGCGGCCGCGTGTGCCTTGGTGTCTGGGCGAGCGAGGCGGGGGCCGCGGGATGGTGGTGAGGAGCGAAACGACGTTGTATGGTGGCTACGCGCCGGCGGCCGCCGAGCGCGACGCGTCGGATCTGAGCAGGCCGGCTAGGGCCGACGATGGCATGGAGGCAGTGACACGCAACCGTAGCAGCTCTGTGCGCGGGAGAGGAGGAGGTCACGGAAGCAGGTGGCGATGGCGGAAGAAGGCTTGCGCGCTAGAACTAGGGCACGGTGGCTCGTAGCGAGCAGTGGAGGCTGCACGCGGAGGCACTGCACGTGTGCAGCGGTGGTTGGATGGCGGGCTTGCGGAGTAGAGGAGGCTTGGTGGCGCGGTGGTGCGACACCCCGAGGAGATGCCGGCGACCTTGGGGTGGTGGTCGCGTGCGAGTGGCGGAGGTCGAGGGTGGTGCCTCTGGGTGGCAACCGCAGCGGAGGTGGAGGTATGGTGGCATGGCGCATGGAGGCGCAGCGGCAGCACTGCCCCGGCTGGGCTGCTGTGGCTGTGGTCCAGGAGTGCCGAGCCGTGAGTGTGCAGTGAGGGATTAGGATGCTCCGGGTGAAAGCCCTCGCCGGCCTTCGTTCTAGTAGGAGATGACGGCGGCGCCCTAGGGTGTTGTTTTCCCCATTGGGGGCGTCATGTTGGAGCTAAAACCCTACTGCATGGGGTTTCTCTAAGTGAAAATCCTGCCCAAATCCTGGACGAGCGATGGCGGTGCCATTGGCGTCGTGCCCTCCTTGGAGGCGTCGGCTCTAGAGACCCAACTCGGCTTGGCATTGCTGGTCCATTGTTCATGGGTGGCAAAAGTCGGTGGCGGCAATCCCGCCACGTTGCAAGCTAGTGCTGCCAACGGTTAGTGCTGCATGGGACTATGTCAGAGGACGGCACTTGCTGCAACGGCATCGTGGGACGACTAGGCTTGCAGCGGACCATGACGGGTTCCTCAGCTTGGCTGAGCCATCCGGTGCGATGCATCATCAGAAGACGGTGCAAGCGACTTCTCTAGCACGCTGACACGGCGGTGGAGGCTATGTGTGTGGGTGAAGCAATGAGGAGAGGCTAACTTGGTGGTGGCCCGGCTGATTGATGGAGATCTGGTGAAGCAGGGCAACATTGCTCACCACCCTAACGGCGACAAAAGAAACAGATCCGTGACGTGGAGTACCGTGGTGGGCGTGGCGAGGCCTGCGCGTGCGGTATTTTCTTCGAGGCGACGAGATCGAGGTGGAGTCCAACAGCGGATGTGGCGAGACCCCCGCGCGTTGTGTTATCGTGGTGGCGACCGCGAGGCAGCCTGCGAGAGGTCCGAATTCAGTGGTATCACTCTGTCAGGTGGAGTGTGGTGTTTGCAGCGGCACGTCGGCGGAGGGTCCCGTCAGGTTCCATGTCGATGTAGGGTCACGACGGAGGTTTCGGCGACTACATGAGGGTGAATGTTGGTGGGTGCCGCAGTAAGCTTTGTTGATGCTGCCGTTGGAAGGCGGAGTCAAATCCTAACTGCAGGCGGAGTCAAATCCTAACTGCAGGCGGAGTCAAATCCGCTTGAGATGTGTTTGAGTTCGGCGCGTGTTGATGTCCCAATTCAACCGACCGATGTGTTGTTTAGTTGAGTTGAGTACTATTACGTGGTACGATACATGTTGATGACCCATTGATGACCCAAACCAACCTGTCAGTATTTATCGTTGTTTTTTTTCATTTTGTTGTATTTGCTCAGTCTGCGATTTATTTTTTTTTAATATAATCGACAACTATCCTATCTGGTTCGTTTTAAAAAATATCAAAAGTTATGTAAATTTTAAAATCAAAAAGATTTCGTAGCTTTTCACGTAGGGAGTAGATTGTACGTGAGGAGCTAGGTTATGCCTCAAATGTTTATAATTGTGGGTAAATTTTTAGCGTAGAAAATGCTTCCATATGTGGAGACTGCCGTACCCGTACGTCTAGTCCTCCCTGATCTGACATTTTCGACCAAATTTGCCATTAGATTAGGAGGTGTTTAGATCTTTAGTCCAGACTAAAATTCATGTCACATCGAATATTCAGAGATTGATTAGGAGAACTAAACATGAGCTAATTATAAAACTAATTACACAGACGGAGGCTAATTCGCGACATTAATCCATCATTAGCACATGTTTACTGTAGCATCACATTGTCAAATCATGAACTAATTAGGCTTAATAGATTCATCTCGCAAATTAGCATACATCTGTGCAATTAATTTTGTAATTAGTCTATGTTTAATAGTCCTAATTAGTATCTAAACATTCGATGTGAGTGATAGGAATTTTAGGAGGTTCCGAAGAATCAAACACCCCCTTAGCATGACGCTGAAACACCCCCTTAGGCTCCGTTTGGATAGTTCCTGGTAAAGTTTAGCACCTATCACATCAGATATTTGGATACTAATTAGAAGTATTAAATATAAGCTAATTACAAAACTAATTGCACTGGAGTCTAATTCGCGAGACGAATCTTTTAAGCCTAATTAGTCCATGATTTGATAATGTGGTGCTGCAGTAACTATTTACTAATGATGGATTAATTAGACTTAATAGATTCGTCTCGCGAATTAGCATAGGGTTCTGCAATTAATTTTATAATTAGTCCATGTTTATAATTAGCAGTCGACGTGAACGAGACGTGTGGGTCTCCCCTCTTCGTTTTTAACACAAATGTAATTCTTTCCATGCTATCCTCTGCTTAATCTCCAAGGCAAACGAGGCACAGAATCATGTAACTCATCTAGAAGATGTGTTCTGCTTTCTTGTCTCCGAGAGACATCAGCTGGCTGCTGGCATGACTCCAGGAACGCAACAAAATAACATAGGCCGGAGTTTGGTGCAAAAATGGATAAGGTCTAGCATCGGATTCAAGCATCAAGCGTCAGAAATTGTCTATTTCTGAAGCATCAATCTATGAAGGCATAATACCTAGATAATGCAGGACAGACACAATAAACTTATATTTAACACAATCTTACATATCATGCGACATATGAGTGGATATTCTTTTTTCATTACTTTTCAATGTGGATGTAACATCAGATGTGCCTCCTGCATATCCAAACAGCAGATGCCACTCCTGTGAGCAAAGAACCAGTCAAGCAAAAAAATCCTCAGGGGATTGCAGTGAAAAGTTAAATGCAAATTTGATTGAGTAGAATATATTTTTATCAGTAAAAATGCCAACATGATAGTGTGCAGTCATCATGTATGAGATTATGCAGAATCAGGCATTGCTTGTGCCAACCAAAAGATGCTCTGATGGCTAATAAACAACATTTGCCAAGACCTTGTATCTAAAGTAAATGACTAAAAGACAACGAGATCAGACCATATTTAGAGGCAATTGTAGTAGTCCCATGACACATTCACCTAACAAATCAATAAAATACTTGCAGAGATGTGGATATAACTTTGAAATTGCAACTGCAGAGGTTAAGAAGTCAGGGAGTCCACAAACAAATGGAAATGTAACACAAAATAAATGAAAATATGATTTTGCCAAAAAGAAAAGACACTGCAGAATGTAATTCTGACTATTGATTCAAGCTGCATAACTGAAGATAGTAGTGTGGTACCAAACTGTAACAAACTTCATGTGTTTTTAGTTGCATCATACAAGTACGAAAGCACACCATTTTTCTTCAAAAATCTGTGTCCAGGATAAACATGATACGGCATCTTAATATGATGGAATAAGATTGATTTTTACGGTAAGGTTACAGAGCTTTATCCTAACTTGAACAATTCTGATGGATCTCTGCATATCAATTATCACAGAAACATTGTTGTCAAGCTGTTTAAGGCGAGGTGAGCACATAAAACTAAACATAGGGTGGATCAAATAATTAACTTTCTTAATCATTGTTAGATGTATATGTACTGTTGATATTTTACCTTTTCTATTAGGGGGTTTTGTGTATATTTACCCCTCCATGTACCTGTATATATATGGGCCTGCTAGTGCCCCTATTATGAATACAAGTGCTATTCCTAACAATCATCACCGCAATATGGTAGGATAAAAACTAAACTGAGAGCTCTAAGTTCTATTGTACTCAACATATTTTAAGGTGCCAGCAATAGAACCTTACCAAACTCATTACAAAACAAAAGATGGGTTTCATCAAACTTAAAACGTATGATCCACTTGTGCACAAAGTCTAGGCCAATCTGTAAATGGGTCAAAAGCAAAAGTAAAAAAAAATACCTTAAATACACTGTTGTAGGACTGAGATATCATTTATTCCGTTTGCGGGGATGCATACAACCAATAAAATTGTTGGCTGGATGAGTTATACCCGTACAGAAGTCACAGTTTTTAAGATCCCCTGCATATGAATTCCAAAGAAACAATGTGATATCAGATGAACACCATTATAAAATGGGAAAAGAAAAAGGAAAGTGCAACAAAAAAAACTGCAAGAGTAGCAACTGAGTATGAATATACACAAATACTCCTTTTTTTAAGAAAACATAAGGAGCACGCCCCTGCTGGTTACAAATTAAATTAGAGAAAAACTGAACAGGAAGAACAATAAAAGAACATGAAAATGAAAGTACTCAGAACATTAGTTTGAATCTAAACAAATAGGTTGTTGTGTGGGGACACACTTATCGGAGGCAAGCGTTCCAAGTTGGAGTCATCGGCTATAGAGGAAGTTGCAAGCAGCGGGGGTATTTATTCTTTCTTGAAGTGAGATGTTCTACACACATGGGAGAAAATATTCACTCTAAAACATCCCATAATTCCAATTTTTTATATATTCATAAATAGTAATACCTTGCATGGAAGCGATTAACATGTGAAAGGCCAGGTGCCCAGATTAGTAGGATGCCCCAATCGATCTGCAAGTTCAACCTCAATGAGGACGAATCAAGTGATAAACTCAAGAATCAAGAGGTAGGGATTAACTCATGAATAATGAATCGAGATGGGCCAAACGGTACGCCACCCTGCCGCCGCCACTGCCGGTCTAGGGAGGACGGAAGGGAAGGGGTGGGTAGAGCGTGATGCTGCGATCATCCCAACCAAGCATCACCACACGTAGTACGCGATGCGTAGCGTCGCGGATCGCGATGAGTTTCGAAGGTGGTTGCGTGGTGGTGTAGTAGGACTTTTTTTGCGTTTGCCTGGCAGCCTAGCGCACTGGCCGAACTGGGCCGTAGACACAGCACTGCTGGGTGGGCTGAGCTCGGAGATTTCTTTTTTGTTTACCTTATATTACCCTAGCCCGTCACACCTACTAGCTTGTACTGTGTTTGTGTAACATTTTGGGACTTTCTAGCGCCCGGACGTCTGATGGGAGACGTTCCCTTCGAACGGTGGGCCCAACAAAAGCACGAACCATCTGCCACTAATAGATTCCCATCTGATGCTCTAATGGTCTGTCGCAATAGGAATCGATAATGTCTGCAACATCATAGATGGAAATGTGCAACATCAAAAATATTCTAAAAATATTCTAAAGTAGTTCATTGCATTGAACCAATTTTAAAGAAAAATCCCACCAAAACATTGAAATATGCTTGATGTAATAGTGATCAAAATAATCTACAACACTCAAAATATCTCATCGCAACATTCATAAATCAAAGATGCAACACCTTCAAACAACAAGTGCAACATCACCGTCAATTCTCCCATTGCAACATCACAGATTGTCCTTACAACATCTCAAAACATCTTTTGTAGCATGAGAAATCATCAGTTGAAACATTCGAAATCAGCTAATCAATCATCTCAAAATCTCGTATTGCAACACGAAGAAACAATAAATGCAACATCTTAAATCTGTTGGTGCAACATCCAAATAATTCACCATCCATAAATCACATGTTGCAAACAAAGCACTTGAAAATCCCTCATCCTCCTTGCTACCCATCGACGGCACCGAGGACCGTAGTGAGGCGATCATCATCGCTTCCATTACTTCCTGCCCCACCGCATCGCTGCTGCTCCCCACCACAATACTGCCTCGCTTGCAACAGTAGAGAAGGATGCCTCACAGATGTGGTAGACACATGGTCCTCAATGACCAAGACCACCTCGCGCGTCGATTGAGATGTACATGGAGCATGGGGCCTAGAGACAATGCTCCACCGTATGTGCCCATCAACGGTGACTAGCTGGAGATGAGGAATAGGGCAACATCATCAGTGGGTGGGAGAGGAGGAGGACGTGGGTTGGGTGGAACAGCAGGAAGTGGAGCAGGCTGGGAAGGAGCTGAGTGGTGATGAGGAGCACAAGTGGAGCAGGCTAGGGAGGAGCCGAGCGATGGCGAGGAGCCGTGCGTCGGCGAGGCACCATGTCCTTCGTCTCCAGGTGGAAGAAGAGCAGAGATAAGATGGGATGAGAGAATGAGTGGTCAAACGCTGGGGAAAATATCTACTGGGCAGATGTGGATGGGATACGGCCACATAGACGTCCGATTTTACTGATCGGATCGGACGCACGATGCTGAGCATTACTATAACATTTTTTATACCTGCTCTAAAGATGGTTTCTATAGTACAGTAGTGACCATTGACCAATTCCTAGGGCCCCGTTTGAATCCAATTGTGGATTCTAAAAATCTATATTTTGGATGGATTCTTAGAATCTATATTCTAAGCAAAATCTGGATGGTGTTGTTTGGATCCCTGAATTCTAGAAGCTGATTTTGTGGTTGTTGTTGGCTAGATACCTTTAATGCCCTCACTGTCATTTGTTCCTCAACATGGGAGGGTCAAGTAATTACCTGGAAGGACAAGGGCAAAATGGTAAATTGTACAAATAGAATCTGGCAAAATCAACTCATGGCCAGCTTCTGGGATTCTCAAAATCCAGAATTTTAGCTTCTAGAATCTGAGCAATCTGCTCTGTTTGGAGCCATCCTAGATTTTAGCTTCTGGATTCCGAGAATCTATCACAATCCAAACGAGGCCTAGATTGTATTTTGTAACATTCTCCCATCTTTCACGAAGCTTCTCAAGATCTCATCCATCTATACGATACACTCTCCGGCTCCAAATAAACCTCTTGCTACCGTATACATGCATGCATTCGTCATTGCTTGTGTCAGAGATAGTCCAAGTGGTGGGAAAAGAAAAGATGACATCGGCGGAACCCAAAATGCTACTTGGTGGGCAGCCTTTGCTGACGGCTTGGCGCTGGCTGCATCCTTGCAGAGATGCGGAAGAAGCGGAGGCGCTAGCATGCCTGGAAGGAGTTAGGGGGTGTTTGGATACGAGGTGTTAAACTTTAACACTGTCACATCAAATGTTCGGATGCTAATTAGGAGAACTAAATATGAGCTAATTATAAAACTAATTGCAGAACCCTATGCTAATTCGCGAGACGAATCTATTAAGCCTAATTAATCCATCATTAGCAAATGGTTACTGTAGCACCACATTGTCAAATCATGTACTAATTAGGCTTAATAGATTCGTCTCGCGAATTACACTCCATCTGTGCAATTAGTTTTGTAATTAACCTATGTTTAATACTCCTAATTAGCATTCAAACATCCGATGTGACGGGTGTTAAACTTTAACACCGGTGAGCCAAACAGGCCCTTAGACTAGCAGCAAGATGGCTGTATAGGATATGATCATGAAAGCTGATTGTTCGACAGTTATTGATAAATTAGGAGCACCTGGTGTTGACAGGTCGCTGATTGCACCAATCATCCTTGATATTAGGCGGGATAGTATACAGCTGCATAGTCTACGTTTTGCTAGGATTTAGGAGAGAGCAAAATAAAATTGCGCATGAGCTAGCTCATCTAGCCATTCGCTTGGGAGAGTATCGTGTTTCTTTTATTTCAGTTCCTGAGTGTATTAACACTCTAGTATGTAATGAATCGCCGTAAGCAATAAAGCTCTTCCTTTTCGGAAAAAAAAATGTTGCTGTCGTCGGCCCAGCAAATGAAACAAATTAAACAGGGCATCATATGTTGACGTCATTGCTTAGGCCAGTTGTAGATATATGCAATATATATACTACGGAGTATTAAATAACCTGATCATCATCTATCGATTTGATATCCTACGAGTCTCACTTGAGTTGTACCATTCGATTCTAACTGTGTAACATTCTCCCATCTCTCACGAAGCTTCTCAAGATCTGATCCGTCCAACAACAATCCTATCTCTCCGGCTCCAAGCCTCTTGCATTTCACATATGCTCGCAATTGCATTCGTCGTTGCTTATGTCAGAGGTCAGTCTAACTAGTGTGAAAAAGAGAAGACAACGACAGATCCTTTCCTTTCCTTGGAGAAGACGCAGCACACCAACTCTGACCATGCACAGAGACCCACTCTAGCTTGCTCAACCAAACGTCCCCTATAAATCCACCAGCAGCAGCTAGCTAGCAGCTAACTCACTCATCTGTTTCGCTCTCGCCAAGCTTAAGACACAAAACCCCACGACGAGCTATCGAGGCAGCAAATAAGACATCTGATCAGGAGATGTCGTCGTCGTCGCAGAAGCCAGCACAGGAGGCGGCGCCGGTGAAGCTCATCACGGCGTTCGGAAGCCCGTTCGCGCACCGCGTGGAGGTGGCGCTCGCGCTCAAGGGCGTGCCGTACGAGCTGGTCGTTGAGGACCTGGCCAACAAGAGCGCGCTGCTGCTCGCGCACAACCCCGTCCACCGCTCGGTCCCCGTCCTCATCCACGGCGGCCGCGCGGTCTGCGAGTCCCTCGTCATCGTCGAGTACGTCGACGAGGCGTTCCACGGCGGGGCGGCTCCGCGGATCCTCCCCACCGACCCCTACGACCGCGCCACCGCCCGCTTCTGGGCCCAGTTCATCGCCGACAAGGTGCCTAATCTTCTTTATTTCAGTAATCATCCCACATCAAGCACGCATGCGAATCCAGAATCCTAATAAAGACCTGAACATTTTTTTCTGCGCAGTGCTTGAAGCCGCTGTGGCTGTCGATGTGGGCGGACGGCGAGGCGCAGGCGCGGTTCACGAGGGAGACGAAGGAGAGCCTGGCGATCCTTGACGCGCGGCTCGATGGCAAGAGGTTCTTCGGCGGCGACGCCCTCGGCTTCGTCGACCTCGCCGCCTGCACACTGGCGCACTGGCTCGACGTGCTGGAGGAGGTGGCCGGGGTGCGCCTCGTCGGGGATGGCGAGTACCCGGCTCTCCGCCGGTGGGCCAAGGAGTACACCTCCGACGAGACAGTGAAGAGGTTCCTGCCGGACAGGGAGGAGCTCGTCGCCTTCTTCGCCGCCAACAAGGAGAGGTACACGTCCATGGTCAGGGCAGCGCTGCAGCAGCAGTAGCTCTACCTCCACTCCATCCTGCTCGTTGGATACTTGTATTCACGGATCGTATTGCATACGTGTGATGTATCAATTTCCAGTACTCCACTTTGTTTCTTTTTTCGAACAATTACTCCACTTTGTTATGCTGAATTTTGTTTTTGTTGTATGGAGAGTCAGGTTTGAGCCTTTTGTATTGTGTGTGGAGAATGGTTGGGACACTAAACGCTTACGAATAGTGCACTGATTAGTGATTGGGCAGAAATAAACGCATTTTACCATCTCCCCCAATTATCAATGGCAGATTTCATTTTTGTTTAAGTAGTTCGCGCAGAACCAATGTTTTAAATAGCGGGCGAAGGAATTTAGCGGTAAAACTCTAAAACAGCTGATAGCGTGATATAGCGGAGTTAAATGGGACTATAGCGGAATATAGCGGCTAAAGGGTAAATAGCGGTACCATACCTTAAATAACCATAGCGGGCTACTATAGCTCTGCAGCTATAGCTGTAGCGGGAGATTTAAAACGTTGCGCAGAACTAGTATCACTGCCGCAAGCACGATGCAAACCCGACTGCCCGAGCCGGCATTAACGCTGCTTGGGCAGTGGGCACGTCCGCCCACGTCTCCAACGCGCCTCCATCGCCTCCGCCACGCACTCGTCGGAAACCCAGCCGCGCGCGACGCCCAGCGCCGGACGGCCGCGCCGCCGCGAACGTCACTCCGATCCGGCGGCGTCGTCGGCGGACGCCTCCCGGCCGTAGTTCCAAGTTCCGTTGCCATCCTCGCAGAGCTCGAGCGTCCCTCACCGGGCGTCGGCGGCGCGCCACGCCGGGCGGCATGACCCCGGCAGTTAAGCGGGCAGGGATTCCCCGGCGACGTCACCGGCACGCCGTACCGGCGGGGCGAGTGCGGGAACGTGTAGGTCCGGCCGCCGGTGATGCGTAACGGAACCGGCGCTCCCGGACGACGCCATGAGCTGCGCGGCGACGAGGAACGCCGGACTCGGAGGTTGACGCCTTGACGGTATTCCATTTACCGTCCGGGGGTGGACGGTAAATGAAATACCGTCCACCCCTTGGCTTGTTCCGGTCGTTGGATCAGCCTCGTGGGGCCAGGATCGGTCGTTCTGAATAGTTGCGGGCACCAGTCAACGAGAAGTTCCCGCGGTCCTCGCGCGCTGACCGCCGGGCTGCCGCTCCCCTGAGCGATGCGCCGCGCCGAGCTTCATCCTGTGAGCTCCGGCGCCGCCGAGGAAGCAGACGGCGGCGAGGTGCGGGAGCACGGAGAACTCGGCGTCCGAGGCCGCCGAAGCGGAAGCCATCAGGGACGGATGACATGGGGTCGATCGGCGGCGTGTAAGACTTGGCGGCACAAGCGGGGCGGTTCAGAAGCAGTTGGCACGCAGCCTCGTGCACGCCTGGGGCACGAGCTGCTTGTTGCTTCGTCCGGCAGCGGATGTCCTCCTCCGCCGATACGGCGCCGCCCTCCCATGAACAGCACGCCGACGTGCGCGCGTGTGTAGCTGGCCATTCGAGCCTTGGAGGTGCCGAGTGCGCGCACTTTGTAGCATGCAGCTGCGGCGGAGGTCAGGTTTAGCCGTTTGGGTGGTTCTCTTCCACGATGCCGGCGACTCGTGGGGACTCCTGGCGCGGTTCGTCGCCATGTGCACGCTGCACGCGGATGGAGACCTCTGCAGCCAAAGGACAAAAGCAGGGAAGGGAAGGATTGCTCCTCTTCAAGCCAGCAACGGGCAACGGCCAGCCCTGTTAATTGTTCGACCCTAGGACGCGGGCTAGCTGCAAGTCCATTCCAAGAGAACACAACAATGCTTTTTCTTGAAATAAGTTTTCCTTGAAATAAACAACCCAACAATCCTTGTTCAGTTTATTAATAATGCTTTTTTTTGTTGTACTGATTAGCCATGGCTTTGGCTTGGAACTGAGGGTGCGTTTAGCAGAGCTCCCAGAGCTGATTCTCTACTGATTCCAGCAGGAGCTCTGCCAAATAATTTTTCAATTTTTCAGAAAAAAGTGATTCTCTGCTGATTCTGTGGAGTGATTCTCTGAAATGAACTAAGAGGCTGGGAGCTGAAAAAAAAATAGCTTCTCCTGATTCCGTGAAGTGATTCTTCATCATGATTTTAAGAGTTTATGCTAAAGAATCAAAGAGAATTACTTTCAGCCACAGAATCAGAGAATCAGCTCCCATAAAGAATCAGAATGAGATGGAGCTTTACCAAACAGACCCTGAATAAAGCCAACGACGTCAACACTTACTACTAACTGAACTAACCACACAATTGAAAAAAAAAGAAAAAAAACACGCTTTCTACAATGGCAGCATACAGCAAGTGCTAACCAGTGGCGAAGCTAGGAATTATACATAGGGGTACCAAACATGTTCGGCAAAATATTACATGCGTAGGCACTAAATTTAGAGCAAGGAACTTCTTTTTTATAGTGCTTCTCATGTATTTATTGCTTACAAGTCATTAATAAGTATATTTGTTTATCTATGCAGCTGCTAATTCATGCTTTAACCTAGCATCCACCAAAGCTAATGAGGGGTTTAAAAAATTACTAACATTAGGGGGTGGAGGGGGGGGGGGCAATGGCCCCTACCAGCCCCCGACTCCGCCACTTGTGCTAACATGGAAGTGCCTGGCAGACAATCGTTTTGTTCAACGTAACTCCCTTTTCATGTTCATTCATCCATCATGGAGATGCACAGTTATTCATCTTCAATATGATCATCAGTCTTCTCTTTGAAAACAAACTATCCACTCCTCAGCCCTGCCAGTCATCGTCGCCGCCTCTCCTCACTATGACCATTGAGCTGTGAGGGGCACGCCGGAGGGGGAGGAGAGGAGAGGTGAGATTTTCTGTAGAGGGAAAGTGAAGGAGAGAAAAGAGAGAGGGCTGGGAACGCACACCACATAGGATAAAGAGAGGAGCGAGAGGAGAGATTGAGGAGGCCATCTGCGTCTCTGCGCCTTTGCGGATAATGTATGGACGACGCACTTCAAGCTCAGCTCAACTCCAGCTCCGGATGCCAACCCCCCCACCCACCCGCGCCTTGAACGCCTCCACCATCTACGCCAGACCGCCACGCCCTCCTCGCTCATCGGCACCCACCCACCCGCGGGTGACACCCTGCACCGGACGGACAAACAAAATAAATTGCATATGTATAGATTGCTCTAACACCAATAAAAGATCTGTGGATCATGATGATGCTCAATTACTGCGGTAAAGTTGGCATCCTTATTACATGGGTGCTAATACCTGATGGTATATCTAACAATGTGCATGAAAACACATATTTACAGAACAATCCATGGTTAAAACATAAACATGCAGAACAAAATATTCTAAACATGTAAATAAAGGTAAGCTCGAGGGCTATCTTGTAAAAAGGAAGAGGTAAGGTGGCCTGGTTCGGCCTAGGCTCGGCCCATGGCAGCCCACCAGCCTGCGGGCTATGCAGGCCACACCACCGGTCTGGCCTGCGGACCGGCTCCAGCCTTGTGGTAGCCCAGGCGGCCCAAGTGGCCCATTCGGGTGCAACCCGTATAAAAAGGGTGGAGGAACCGGTTAGGGTTCCCAATCCCTAACCGCACTTCCCCTGAGCCGTCGCCGGCTAGTCGTTCATCTCTCGGAGGAGAGCCCCAGCGTGACGGGGCTCCAGGTGCCGCGTCGGATGCCCAGGCGGCGGTCAATGGCCGCGATGCGGCCGAGGGGGCTTGGTGCGGTGGGCGCCACTGCCTAGCTCGTCGTAGAGGACGCGGGCGAGGGGCCACTGTCGTCTTTGAAGAACAGCGGCACACCCCGGCGAGCCGCCATGGTCCTGACGTTGAAGCTCGGGTGGGCGGCCATGGTACTCCTGGCAAGGCTGGAGGTTATGGTGGCAGCGGTGAAGGAGGTAATGGTGGCGTGACGGCCACCGTTGGTGGAGGGACCGGCGTGAGGACCGAAGCCGGCGATTCCAGCCGCCACCATTGTCGCCTCTGCTTGTGAGTTGAGGTCAGGGATGACCCCGATGCCTTCCAAGGTGCTTCCTGGGCGACGGATGCGCAACACCAGGGGACGACGAGGTGGCTCCTCTGGTGGTGTGGGTGTTGGCAGATGAGGTGTCGCCGATGGTGAGCCTCGTCTAGTGGATGCAATGCCGGCGGTGTATGGTGGTGTAGCCGTACGTGTGCGCTCGGAGGAGGCACTGGTGGAACTGCTTATGGCCGTCGGTGCCTGACGTGTTGTAGGCTGTGAAGGGCTAGGCCGCTGGCCTGGACTTAGTGGTGGAGTGCGGCGAGGACTGCGTCGCTGAGGTGACCAGCGTCCCCGTCCAATGAAGTCACGGCGGCCTTGGCTACCACGAAACGACGACCACGGCATCTCGGCCTTGGCCACCACAAAACGATGACCACGGCATCTTGCAGGACGACGGCCATGGTGTGCAAAGAAGTTGCTGCCTCTATTGCAAAAGCAAAACCTTGGACATCTACCTCGTTCCAGCACCGGCCATCGATAGGAAGAACAAGGAAGACATTTTCTATGGCAATGAAGCGTAAGTGTCCAAAATCCATCTTACCCTCTGGTGGTAAGGCCCTCTGGCTTCTGTTCTTCTTCTTGCGCTCAAACCAAGTGTATGATAACGTGTTGAAGAGTGAAAATGTTGAATAGATTGAATTGATTGAACAAGGGTACTGTTATACATATATACAAGCCCAAAGGTAAGGATGGCAACGGATCGAGTTCGGGGTGGATTTCGGGTCCACGGGTTTCGGTTTCGATTCCTAGTTTTCATCCACGGTTTTTGGGTTCGGATACCCGAAATACTTCGAGTTTGGGGCGGATTCTTAAATCCACCCGTGGAGCTCCATCAGGCCCCGAAACATTGAGCCCCATAAAGCCCACCTAGCGAACCCCAGCTATATAACGCCTCCGTCCCGCACCCGGCACCCACGCACCCCCGGTCCCCCGCACCTCGCGTCCCCGCCGCCCCGCGACCGCGGGGCCGCGACTCCTGGTCTCCCGCACCCGCCGTCACCCCCGCGCCTATCGCCGCCTCATCCTCGTCTATCGTCCCCACGCCCATCACCTCCCTCATGCTCAACCTAGCGCCACCGTCCCATCGAGGGCTTCCGTTGCCCTCATCCTCCTCTTGCCCCGCCGCCGCCCCCTTCCCTCGACGGTAGCCACCCCCTTTCCTAGATGGTCGCCGCTACCCTCGACGACCACCACCCCCTTCCCTCGATGGGCACTGCTCCGCCCCTTCCCTCAATGGCTGCCGCTCCAACCCTTCCCTCGATGGCCGCCGCCTTCACTTGATGACCGCCGCCCCCTTCCCCTGATGGCCGCCCCCCCTTCCCTCAACGGCCGCCGCTCCACTCCTTCCCCCGATGACCGCCGCCCCTTCCCTTGATGTCCACCACCCCCTTCCCTCAACGGACGCCGTGTCGCCCCTTCCCTTGACGCCGCCCACTCCTCCGCCTCCTGCTCCTCCGCCGTCCGGCAGTTTGATTCAATGGGGGAGGAGGTTTCTAAGTTGTGGAATCGTGATGAGCAACTTAAGTTCAACGCACTTGAGCAGTTGAGCATGTGTGTTTTATTCAGACCCTCGTTGACGTACCATTGCTCCAAGTGATCTGATTTTTGCCGATTTTGCATTAGGGGACTATATTCACTTAGGTTCAAGCTTGCCGATTTTGCAATATTCTCGGGTTTCGGTTAATCCGTCGGGTTCGGGTATCCATGGATTTCGGTTTTGGGGATGGATTTTCACCCGAATTAGTGTTTGGGGCGGATTTGGGTTTTAGGTTTGGGTTTTAATTTTGGGTGCCCAGACACTCCACCCAATCCGAACCCGCCCTATTGCCATCCTTACCCAAAGGGCATGCAGGTGTCCGTTCGGGAAGGACATGCCCCTTCCCAAATGGCCCCTTCGATAACTTGTCATTAGCAGTTGCTAATGATGTTATTAACTAATAATTTAGTAATTAGAGTAATTCATCACTAATTCTAGTGTTTCACAACAAGCCCTTCGCACTTCACGTCACACACTTGTTTTCTTTCAAAACTACATCACAAGTGTGAAGCCCATTTCGTTCCACACAGTTACGACACAAGTGTACATGGATTTCCATATTGTTCCTCACATATGGATTACTTCAATCTGACAGCTCAACTAAAACCCACACGACGACCATGACTTACAGCACAAGAGCGCACAAACGTTTAGTTAAACTAAAGATGCAAACCCCCTAATGATGTTTACTCCTTGGAGTTCTTTGATCAACGACTTGTGAAGTGTAGAATGACACCTCTGCTTGGTGCCCTTAATGAGAGTGTCAAGCTCATCATCTCCTAGGGTGGCTGTGGCGAGGGGTGATTCGGTTCAACTTCGTATCCGTGGTAACGTTCTCAGCACGCTCCGGAACCTCAATAGTCCAGCACCAGAGTAGACGCGGCTGCAGTGGCACCAACATGGCCAATTCCCTGAGTCATTTGCTTTGGCCACGTTGGATATATCCAAAAGGGGAATTGGAAATGTGACGTAGGAGTAATAAACACCATCCAATCCCTTTTAAGTCCCCATTAACATTGGACAAGTGACTAAAATAGCTTTAGTCCGGAGTCAAAAATGTACCCCCGAAGACCACCGGGGAGAGGAGCTTTAGTCCCGGTTGTAAATACTAACCGGGACTAAAGACCCCTTTAGTCCCGGTTGTAGCGGCTAGAAAATATCGCACCGACGTCCCCCTTTTATCCTGGTTGGGAATTCCAACTTCTGTCCCAGTTGGAATTTCCAACTAGGACAAAAGGAAGGCACACACACGCTCCTCCTCTCTCTTTCTTATCTTTTCCACCTTATCTCCTCCTCCCTTTCTCTTTCTTTTATCTCTCATGCACAGGCAGCTCTCCTCCTCTCCCTTTCTTCCTCCTCCTCCTCATCTCCCTTTCTTTTCCAGGTGGGCGAGCGGTGACTCCAGCGTGCGCGGGCGAGTGCCGGCCGGGTGGGCGGCCTGGGCGGCGCGGGCGGGTGGCGCGGATGGCGTAGGCGGGTGGCTGGCGGGCGGGCGGTCGGCGGGCATAGGGCACGGTGGGATTTTTTTAATTTTTTTTTCAAAACTTTCCAACCAGGACTAAGGGAGTCATTCACCCGGGACTAAAGAACCCCCTTTCATCTTGAAATTTTATTCTGGTTGGACATTGGAGAGATATGACCCTTACCAACCGAGACTAATGCTCACTTTTACGCTAGTGAAAGTTTAGAAAACCCATATAATAACTAATGAATCTGCATATAAGACAAAAAAGTATCAACATCCATCGTTGAACCTTATTTTCTTGCACAAGTTATTCCACTATTCCCTAGACATGTAAGTGATCCAATGCCATAACTATGATTTGTAAAACTTTCTTAATTAGCCCATGGCGCTACATGTCACACACTTATTTTCTTGTAAAACTATATCACAAGTGTGAAGTTCATTTTTATTTCACATAGTTCTTATGGCAGATACACTTACAACGCAAGTGTTTGTTACATTTTGTTCTACAAGGATGGATCACTTCAACCTGATACATGACGACGAGGACTTACAGCACAGTAGTGCACAAAGGTTCAATTTGAACTAAACATGCAACTCCTAATCTTTACTCCTTGAGGACTTGCCGCTAAAAGTTTTTTTTTGAAAAAAAGAAGATATGTAAAGGTTCAATTTGTCGATAAATGATCTGCAAACGGTGCAGGATGACATTTCAACTTGTGAGGGTGCTCTTGAGGAGGGTGTTTCCTCATCTCCCAGCATGACTAGCTGTAGGTTGCGGTGGTTAGACGACGGCTCAATTTGCTTCTCCCTCTTCATTAATCACAGTTCACGTCAGCTCAATTTGCTTACGTGGCAGTATAAAGATCGCACCATCCTTATTGTACATGCCTTTTGCCGGTTGAAAGTATGAAATTTAGTAAACACATACCACCCTATAAACCGGCAACAAAACGTTCGAGAGTTTAGAATTTGAGGTTAATTCAAGGAAAACATTTATTATTGTTAGTAATTTTGGGAAATTGTTTTTAAGTGGGAAAGCAATAGATAGATATGTTTATTATGATTTATGAGTGGTGTGGTGTCAGTATCTTCCAACCAAAAACACTATTACAGGACACGCCTTTAATTTTTTTGGGGCTCAAGTCATGTCGTGACTCGCCTTCACCGAATCCGACGGCGCACACACACACTGACCGCCTGACGCAGAGCCCAAGCGGGGCACAGCGCAGCGCGCGCACCGCCTCGCCCTCGCCCTCGCCGCCTCCGCCTCCCCACCCCACCGGCCACCGCTCCTCCCCTCCGTTGGAGCCCGCTGGAATCCCAGGAGGCGGCGCATCCTCGGCGAAATCGCCGTCGCGCCGGTCGCCCCTTTCTCCCCCACCATCCCTCCCTCCTCTGCTTCAATCCACTGATTTTTACTTTAGTTTCGTTTCCTTCGTCCACGATCGCGGCGGGTTACTGCGGGAGGGGACGGGTGTCTTCCTAGGACGAAGCGGCGGGCGGGCGACCCTAGCTCCCCTCGCCGGTTTCTGTTGCGCGTGCGCGCCGCTTGTTCCTGCAGATTCGCTTGGCGTTGGCGGTTGCTATTTTTGGCGATTCTGTGTTAGTTCGCCTCCTTTTGTGTTGCGGAGCTGGGGTAATCTTCTTGCAATGTGGGTTTTGGGGGTTCGTTGCTGCTGCTCCTTTTGCGGCAAGATGGATTTGCGGTGTGAGCTTTTGGTTGTGGTGCGCTCACTTGTTACCGATCTTCCGGCAGCCTGGTCCCAGCTACAGCAGCAACTTTTGGGGGTGGGGGAAGCTCGCTAGAGATCTAGTTGGAGTGTTATCTACTCCCTCCGTCCCAAATTACTATTTGTTTTGACTTTTCTAGATACATTGCTTTTGCTACGGATCTAGATATACGTGCGTCTAGATATGTTTCTAGCAAAAGCTATGTATCTAAAAAAGATAAAGCGAATAGTAATTTAAGATGGAGGGAGTAGTGTTTATCGCAATTACAAGCTTGTGTATACTTTGGCCCTCTAGTGTTTATTCGGGTTCAGCTGTGATCTGATTGTCAGCCAACACCGATGGTCTTTATATATGCAACAAGGACAATGAGGGGGACCAGCATGGATGGGCCGGTCTTCATGTGGGGAACGTTCTTGTTGTCTGGTGGTGGTGGGTTACATGTGGGGCTATCTGGATGTGGGGTGCACCAATCACTAATTTGTTCAATGCTTGGGAATCAAGGGACATAATTGGTCCTAATGTGGTGCTTAATTTTTGTTCAGTTGCTGCACACATGAGGGGTTTGGTGCGAATCGCCACTCTATGAGCTTAAATTTGGTGCTGGCCTTTCAGTTTTACGATGTAAACATTACCCAGTTCAGGATTACACTGGTACTGAACCACACGTTTTCGAAGTTGCTATGACACGTTGTTAGTAGAAATGCAATGTCTTGTGTGTTTGTGTGCTTATGTTTATGACACATTGTTAGTAGTAGTGCAATGTATTATGTGTTTGCAGTGTCAATACTTGCCAATTTTAATGTTTGCATTCTCAAACTGTACTGATTTCAAGCCATTTGTTGAATTGCTAGTATTCTTGCAATTTCTTAGTGGGGCAGAATCCTACTGAAGAAATGCTAATGTTTACTGAACCTTGTGTAATCTATGATGCAGGTAAAACACTATTCTGTCATGAGGACTTTTCAGGGTCAAAACCCTGAGAATAGGGGAGACCATACTTGCAAGTCTTTGCCTTCCAAAAAGAAGCTTTGCAAGGTACCTGAATCGGTTGAAGGGCATATTATTGATGACGATGATGATGACAGCAGCAAGGATTACTCTGTGCGAGACGCATCAAAGCAGGTTGTCCTTTACAATCCTGAGATCACACATGATAAGCAAAGTGACACGGATTACTATACTTCACCGCGCCAAAGTTCCAAGAAGCCAAGATATGGATATGGCACGGTTCTACCTTCTATTGGTGCTTATACTGTGCAGTGTGCCACCTGCTACAAATGGAGGATCGTTCCAACAAAAGAAAAATATGAAGAGCTGCGGGAGAGTATTTCTCAGGAGCTTTTTGTATGCACAAGGGCTAGTGAGTGGAACCGTGCATTATCATGTGACGAACCGGAAGATATGTCACAAGATGGAAGTAGGGTGTGGGCGCTTGATAAGCCAAACATTGCCCAACCCCCACCTGGCTGGGACAGGGAGGTCAGAATCAGAGGGGCTTCCACCAAGTTTGCAGATGTGTATGTCACATTTTCCTCCTTTCTTTAACTTGAGTTGCAGCAAGACTTGTGGTTTGCCATAATCAGCTGCTTAGCTTAGGAAAACTTGCTAAAGGACTGACATGATATTTATTATTACTGCAGTTAGCTAGTAACTGTTTCTACTTAGCGCTCAAGCCATAAGTAATACTAGTCTCTTATAGCATGTCAGTGTGAACAGCACAAGCAGCCATTATTATATTATCAATCGGCAATGATGCTCATTGAAATCTATTATTTTTAAAACTTATTCTCTGAAGTTTTCATTTTGATAGTCCAAACATCAACTATTGATACATGCTTGTAGGACATGCGGGGTACCTTTCAGAGCATATCACACGCAGTATACTTGATATTAACATATATATGTATTATGCTTAATTTCAGGTATTACACTTCTCCATCTGGGAAAAAGTTGAGGTCATTGGTTGAAATCGGAAGGTGTGTTTATCCATTGATACTTTGTTCTAACTACTGTGTATGCTTATGTAACCGACTCACCTAGTTTGTCTAGTAGTACAAAGGACTATGGCATGTTTTGAAATTTTGCCATGATGTGATACATCATTATTTTGATATCCAGGTACTTGAAAGAGAACCCACACTACATCAGGGAAGGGGTTAACTTATCTCAGTTCTCATTTGCTACTCCTAAACCCCTGCAAGAAGACTATGTTCGAAAGCATACACTAAGAGATGCTCATGAGCTGCTAGAGTTTCCTGAGATAGCTCAAGGTGTGTTAACTCAGCCCAGCATTTGTTGAATGGTTGGCTATGTGCAATTTATTGTTTATTTCTTGTCATCCCCCACATTTGTTTGATAGAGAATGCTGCAAATCAGGATGCAACGGTAAGGAGTTTCAAAACTTGATCAAATACTGCTTTCAAAAAAAAAAAAAAAACTTGATCAAATACAGCAATCACCATACAACCAATAGTGTTTGCTAAAACCTGGGTATGAGAAAAATGTAGTATTCCATATGTAATTCATGTAGGAATTAGGATATTGGTATTCAATACCACAGGGGGAGCCAGAAATCAGCCATGCCCCTCTATGTCTCTTCGATTGTGTTTTCTTAATAGGACATTAGTGGTATTTTCGTTCTAGGCTGAGGTCTGAATCTCTGTCAGCACTGGGCCTTTGTCCATACCTGTTATGTGCTATGGTGCATAAATGCTGAATTCAGCACTGGTAACATTCCTAGGGGCATACCCTTCATTGTAAATATTTACTCTCTCTACATATTATGAGGAGCCCTTTGCACTTAAACCTGTCAATAGCCCCCAATGAAACTTGATAAGTTCTTCATGCTACAGTTTAGCTGCAGATAATTGACCTTACTAGCTCCCTTGTTCAATGGATTATAATCATCAAGGAATGCATTCAAATGAGTGATCAAAACTCAAAAGTCATGACACTATCTGGATTAGGATATATATTGTGGTTTCTATTTGCTATTTTGGATTCTTAACATCTAAATTTTTGTTTGGTATTGTTTATTTGCTGTATATATTTTCTTTTCCTAGTTAACAGCATTTCCTGTTGAACGTAGCTGTTCTTGGGGCATGCTGAATGATGTTTTCTAACTGTTTTATATCGCTGTTACTTGTGCAGTTGATCCACTGTGTTGGGCAGCACCTCCTACTCGCAGAGAACTGCTCACTGGACCTAGCTCTTCAACTTCAGATCCTGCTAGCATCAACCAACCTGAGATGTCGGACCGCGTCGACCTTCACCAGCCTGAGGCATCTGAACCACCATCTCGGTACCGCAATATGAGAGCCCTGAAGCAATTGTCCTCGAGGAAGTGACAAAGGACTTTGCCAGCAGCGAGCAGTCCACTCGGAGAGCAATCTGGTGGGCACTTCATTGACATTGACTATGTGCCGCTGTGAACTCCAGACACAGTAGCCTCCTTGCTGCGGGCCTGCTCTTGTTTTGGTATCATTTGCTGCACCTGTTCCGAGAGGGGGCATTAACCTATAAGCAGCCTAGGGTCTTTGCAGTCTAAGGGCGCGGTTGAGCAGATGAATCGAATTTTGGTAATGTATATATGCCGGACATGGTCGTACTGACCACCAAACTAGGCAGCTGGTATCAGATACCTTGCAGAATGTTTGGTGTATGTATGCATTTTCGTGCTAAACCGGTATTGTAGGGCTACTGATACCAGTGTAACATGAAGGCTTAGAGCAAAATGAACATGTTGGATCTCCCAAAGCTTCTGGACGATCTGATTCCTGTTCTGAATGTATGAGCTGCCAAAGCTTCTAGATGTTCTGGTTACAATGCCCCTATCACAGTTAGGGGTGCCAGCAGAAACTCCGTCCGTTTGTGTGAATTGACTCCGAGTTCCAGGCTCAGAAATGCTAAACTGTGATGATACTTCCGTTTAGTGTTTATTAAAAGAAAACAGAAGATAATCTCCACAAAGATATTCCTAAATCTCACAATTATTTTCAGTACACTACAGGATCACGTGGCTGGTGTAGCAAATACACTGGGTTGAACCCAATGGGGCGCTTCTGTGACGATTGACGCTGGCATGACCATCTCAACGGACCCATCATCCAAGTCATAGGCATACACATTCGTGATGGCCTTCGGCGGCGTTCCCTGCCCCAACGAGCCAGCAGCAACAGAGGCCTCCTCCGCCGTCGAGCCACCGCCGCCGCCGCCGCCGCATTGCTCCGGGCCACTGAACGACTGGCCCCTCGGAGGAACCAGCTGGTGTCCTCCAGCTCCCGGCGCTCCAGCGGCGTCCGTCGTCCGGGAACACGGAGCTGCTCACTCCGCGGATCTTCCTGCTCGACAGCTTCTTGGAACTTCGCTCCACGGCGAACATGGCCATGGGCAGCTTCGCCTCTTCGGAACCGTCGCTCTCGTCACGTCATTGGGTTCCACAGCAAAATTTACCATGAGTCCTCTCTGATATTGGTTTTAAGTCAAAGTTAGTGTCTTTAAGTCAAATTAAGCTTTACCCTGAATAACGATGTTTATTTTTCTCTCACTATTGTTTACATGAACAACAGTTTTGCAATATAATAATGTTTCTATTTAAAACAATATACTTTGAAGAAATTCACGGTCAAAGTTGACTCTTGTAGTCTGTGTTGATATCAAATTTCTTATATTTATGATGGTAGGGAGTATACGCCTTTCTCTTGGAAATTATACGAATTATCTTGGTGAATATGTCTCAACCCTTGTTTACTTCCCTCCAAAATCCCAACTTTGGCACTATTCAAAAAGAAGATTCCCCATCACATCAAATTTGCGGTACATGCATGGAGTACTAAATGTAGATGAAATCAAAAACTAATTGCACAGTTTTGTTGTACTTTGCGAGACGAATCTTTTGAGCCTAATTAGTCAATGTTTGGACAATAATTCATAAATATAAACGAAATCCTACAGTTGCGCATTTATGGCAAAATGCTAATTTTGCCACTTCCAAATTAGGAACTAAACAAGGCCTCAGTTGGAGTCAATAGGAGAGGAGGGGAATACCTGAAGTCAAAGCTGTCATGCCGAAGCTTCTTCCATGGCCGCTGGTAGTTCTTCACGTGGTATGTCTCTTCAACGAACTAAAGTGTTCATTCACACGCCACGTACAACCAGATAGTTACTCGTTGTTTAAACTTTAAATGCAGCCCAGCCAACTGAGCTACACCCACTATAATCTGGATTTTTTTTTCAATAGCATAGATAGCTTCTTAACACGGGTGACATTTCCTAGAGAAAACAACGATAGATGTGATATTTCCTAAAAGACCATTACCCTCATATGTAGGTTCCCTTTATGGACTGACACAAGATGAACACAAAGAACTGTTGGAATCAGTAAAATCGTTTTCTGAAAGTGCTGTGAGGATCATCAGACTAGAGGAGGGGGAACTTGATTCAACCGGCAGCACTTTTCTTCTGTACAGCAGTGACAGCAAGAGTTTGTATCTGACATGTGACCATAATTTTGGGGAAGTTGCAGGCGAGGCTTTTATTAGGTTGTATAATGGAGAAGAAGATAAAAATTACCTGGTTGCAGAGATCCTTCGGTGAAGTGACAAACATGATCTTTTGTTATTTTCGGTAAATTCGGTGCCTAAACGTAAATGTTTGGAGTTCTCTACTGATAAAGTAAAGGAAAAGGACAGGGTTGTGATACTTGGGTATGTCAGTCCAAGAGTACCTATCGAAGGTGAATCCGTGCAACCAGTACTTCTGACAGAACCAACACCTGCGTAAGTAGAAATAGTTAGAGGACCGTTTAATTGTTAATTTTATATTACTTTCCTCACTTAGTTTTTCTATGAAAAAAATGACCGTTGCTTCTTTTGTTCTTTTCATGAATAGTGTTGAACCATACCAAGATAAAGCCAACGAGGACCATGAGAAGGTCTTCGTTACCTGCGAGGCCACAAGTGGTGTATCGGGATCCCCTTTGTTCAAGAATGGTAAAGTTATTGGAGTGCATCTAGCAACTGATAAGGAATGGAGAGAATCTGTTTCAGCTAACACAGTGTTGCAAGTGCTGCGAGGATGGCATGGAGTGGGAAATGTAAGTTTGAATATTTTCCTTTTCTAGTTTGTCAATGTGAACCTTGTGCCCTTAGTAACTTTTGTGCTTTATTCTAATTCTGGCATTGAAAAAAATGATCACTTGTGAGCTCCAGGAAAATATGTGCATGTATATGAGCAGTCAAATTCGTTCTCTTGTGTATTTTGCCTACTAGGTTCCAATATCTACTAGTGTTTCGTTCAAGCTGTTGCATATGTGCATATGTTTTTTTTCCCAAACATCTGGCAACAACAATTTTTTTGTTTTAGTTCACCTTTTCTTTTTTTTCAATTTTTGTAGGATAACATGGATACCTTTGAGACGTTGTTTGAAATGGCCTATAAAGATTTCAAGCCATGTGCCTAATGGTATGTCAATATTTTATCATAATAATGTTTCTCCATTTTTTTTGCCTTTTACACATCAATCATCTCATTATCTAATATTGTGCAGCTGAGTTGTCAACGTTCCAAGAAGAAGAGTAACCAAGACTGGTTTCCGAATGCTCACTTCTTATTCTATCATAAGAAATGATAAAAAAGATTGGTTTCAGAATGTTCACTTTTTATTCTATCGTAAGGAACGGTCGAAGTAGTCAGAAGATAACTAAGATTTGCAATGATGTCAAATTAACCATTACAATGTTCGATTTTAGGATACAATTATGTGTGGTGTTGTATATTTTTTAGAGGACTCAAATTCCATTGAGCTGAAGATGTGGAAATATTACTGCAGTCGCAACAAACAATCACTAGTAGAGAATTCACCTTCCATGCATCCCATTTTGTCCCGGTTTAAAGTTGGTCCGGGATAAAAAGTTCACCAACCGGGACTAAAGCTCGGTCAGTGGTGGGGGGCTCACCAACCGGGACCTTTTATCCCGGTTGCAAAGGCTAGTGGAAAAAAAGACCCTGAGAGGCCTTTTATTCCGGTTTGAAACACCAACCGGGATAAAAGACCCCGCCCCCTTTTTTCCCGGTTTGTAACACCAACCGGGATAAAAGGATCGAGAGCCTTTTATCCCGGTTTGTAATACCAACCGGGATAAAAGGGGGTCTTTTATCCCGGTTGGTGTTTCAAACCGGGATAAAAGAGTCCCTAACAGGGTGGCTGAAAGAGGAGTAAATTCCCCGAACCCTTCTATCCCGGTTTGTAATACCAACCGGGATAAAAGGGGGTCTTTTATCCCGGTTGGTGTTTCCAACCGGGATAAAAGGGTCCCCCACGAGTTAATACAAAAGGATTGCATCCCCGATATAGTCAGAAGTGTTGTGTAGGTGGGATGGCAAGGAAGCTACGCGCGAGGCTGGAGGTTGTGGGTTCAAATCCCACGCAGCACGCACGCGCATATTTCGCATGAAAAATCGCGTGACTTGTGACTTTCTCTTTGAAATTATATGAATTATCTTGGTGAATATGTCTCAGTTGGAGTCAATAGGAGGGGAGGGGAATACCTGAAGTCAAAGCTGTCGTGCCGAAGCTTCTTCCATGGCCGCTGGTAGTTCTTCACGTGGTATGTCTCTTCAACGAACTAAAGTGTTCATTCACATGCCACGTCCAACCAGATAGTTACTCATTGTTTAAACTTTAAATGCAGCCCAGCCAACTGAGCTACACCCACTATAATCTGGATTTTTTTTCAATAGAATAGATAGCTTCTGAACACCGGTGATATTTCCTAGAGAAAACAACGATAGATGTGATATTTTCTAAAAGACCATTACCCTCATATGTAGGTTCCCTTTATGGACTGACAAAAGATGAACACAAAGAACTGTTGGAATCAGTAAAACCGTTTTCTGAAAGTGTTGTGAGGATCATCAGACTAGAGGAGGGGGAACTTGATTCAACCAGCAGCGCTTTTCTTCTGTACAGCGGTGACAGCAAGAGTTTGTATCTAACATGTGACCATAATTTTGGGGAAGTTACAGGCGAGGCTTTTATTAGGTTGTATAATGGAGAAGAACATAAAAATTACCCGGTTGCAGAGATCCTTCGGTGAAGTGACAAACACGATCTTTTGTTATTTTCGGAAAATTCGGTGCCTAAACGTAAATGTTTGGAGTTCTCTACTGATAAAGTAAAGGAAAAGGATAGGGTTGTGATACTTGGGTATGTCAGTCCAAGAGTACCTATCGAAGGTGAATCCGTGCAACCAGTACTTCTGACAGAACCAACACCTGCGTAAGTAGAAATAGTTAGAGGACCGTTTAATTGTTAATTTTATATTACTTTCCTCACTTAGTTTTTCTATGAAAAAAATGACCGTTGCTTCTTTTGTTCTTTTCATGAATAGTGTTGAACCATACCAAGATAAAGCCAACGAGGACCATGAGAAGGTCTTCGTTACCCGCGAGGCTACAAGTGGTGTATCGGGATCCCCTTTGTTCAAGAATGGTAAAGTTATTGGAGTGCATCTAGCAACTGATAAGGAATGGAGAGAATCTGTTTCATCTAACACAATGTTGCAAGTGCTGCGAGGATGGCATGGAGTGGGAAATGTAAGTTTGAATATTTTTTTCTAGTTTGTCAATGTGAATCTTGTGCCATTAGTAACTTTTGTGCTTTATTCTAATTCTGGCATTGAAAAAAATGATCACTTGTGAGCTCCAGGAAAATATGTGCATGTATATGAGCAGTCAAATTCGTTCTCTTGTGTATTTTGCCTACTAGGTTCCAATATCTACTAGTGTTTCGTTCAAGGTGTTGCATATGTGCATATGTTTTTTTTCCCAAACATTTAGCAACAACATTTTTGTTGTTTTAGTTCACCTTTTCTTTTTTTTTCAATTTTTGTAGGATAACATGGATACCTTTGAGACATTGTTTGAAATGGCCTATAAAAATTTTCAAGCCATGTCCCTATTGGTAGGTCAATATTTTATCATAATATTGTTTCTCCATTTTTTTTGCCTTTATACATCAATCATCATATTATCTAATATTGTGCAGCTGAGTTGTCAAAGTTCCAAGAAGAAGAGTAACCAAGACTAGTTTCCGAATGCTCACTTCTTATTCTGTCATAAGAAATGATAAAAAAGATTGGTTTCAGAATGTTCACTTTTTATTCTATCGTAAGGAACAGTCGAAGTAGTCAGAAGATAACTATGATTTGCAATGATGTCAAATTAACCATTACAATGTTCGATTTTAGGATACAATTATGTGCGGTGTTGTATATTTTTTAGAGGACTCAAATTCCATTGAGCTGAAGATGTGGAAATATTACTGCACTGGCAACCATCACTAGTAGAGAATTCACCTTCCATGCGCCCCATTTTATCCCGGTTTAAAGTTGACCTGGGACAAAAGGTTCACCAACCGGGACTAAAGCTCGGTCACTGGTGGGGGGCTCACCAACCAGGACCTTTTATCCCGGTTGCAAAGGCTAGTGGAAAAAAAGACCCTGAGAGGCCTTTTATCCCGGTTTGAAACACCAACCGGCATAAAAGACCCCCCCCCCCCTTTTATCCCGGTTGGTAACACCAACCGGTTACCAACCGGGATAAAAGGGTCGAGAGCCTTTTATCCCAGTTTGTAATACCAACCGGGATAAAAGGGGGTCTTTTATCCCGGTTGGTGTTTCAAACTGGGATAAAAGAGTCCCCAACGGGGTGGCTAAAAGAGGAGTAAATCCTCCGAACCCTTTTATCCTGGTTTGTAATACCAAACGGGATAAAAGGGGGTCTTTTATCCTGGTTGGTGTTTCGAACCGGGATAAAAGGGTCCCCCACGAGTTAATACAAAAAGATTGCATCCTCTATATAGTCAGATGTGCTGTCTTGGTGGAATGGCAAGGAAGCTATGTGTGAGGCTGGAGGTTGTGGGTTCGAATCCCACGCAGCGCGCACGTGCATATTTCACGTGAAAAATCGCGTGACTTGTGACTTTATCTTGGAAATTATACTGAATTATCTTGGTGAATATGTCTCAGTTGGAGTCAATAGGAGGGGAGGGGAATACCTGAAGTCAAAGCTGTCGTGCCGAAGCTTCTTCCATGGCCGCTGGTAGTTCTTCACGTGGTATGTCTCTTCAATGAACTAAAGTGTTCATTCACACGCCACGTACAACCAGATAGTTACTCGTTGTTTAAACTTTAAATGCAGCCCAGCCAACTGAGCTACACCCACTATAATCTGGATTTTTTTTTCAATAGAATAGATAGCTTCTTAACACTGGTGATATTTCCTAGAGAAAACAACGATAGATGTGATATTTCCTAAAAGACCGTTACCCTCATATGTAGGATGAACACAAAGAACTGTTGGAATCAGTAAAACCGTTTTCTGAAAGTGTTGTGAGGATCATCAAACTAGAGGAGGGGGAACTTGATTCAACCAGCAGCGCTTTTCTTCTGTACAGCGGTGACAGCAAGAGTTTGTATCTGACATGTGACCATAATTTTGGGGAAGTTACAGGCGAGGCTTTTATTAGGTTGTATAATGGAGAAGAAGATAAAAATTACCCAGTTGCAGAGATCCTTCGGCGAAGTGACAAACATGATCTTTTGTTATTTTCGGTAAATTCGGTGCCTAAACGTAAATGTTTGGAGTTCTCTACTGATAAAGTAAAGGAAAAGGATAGGGTTGTGATACTTGGGTATGTTAGTCCAAGAGTACCTATCGAAGGTGAATCCGTGCAACCAGTACTTCTGACATAACCAACACCTGCGTAAGTAGACATAGTTAGAGGACCGTCTAATTGTTAATTTTATATTACTTTCCTCACTTAGTTTTTCTATGAAAAAAATGACCGTTGCTTCTTTTGTTCTTTTCATGAATAGTGTTGAACCATACCAAGATAAAGCCAACGAGGACCATGAGAAGGTCTTCGTTACCTGCGAGGCTACAAGTGGTGTATCAGGATCCCCTTTGTTCAAGAATGGTAAAGTTATTGGAGTGCATCTAGCAACTGATAAGGAATGGAGAGAATCTGTTTCAGCTAACACAATGTTGCAAGTGCTGCGAGGATGGCATGGAGTGGGAAATGTAAGTTTGAATATATTTTTTCTAGTTTGTCAATGTGAATCTTGTGCCATTAGGAACTTTTGTGCTTTATTCTAATTCTGGCATTGAAAAAAATAATCACTTGTGAGCTCCAGGAAAATATGTGCATGTATATGAGCAGTCAAATTCATTCTCTTGTGTATTTTGCCTACTAGGTTCCAATATCTACTAGTGTTTCGTTCATGGTGTTGCATATGTGCATATGTTTTTTTTCCCAAACATCTGGCAACAGCGTTTTTTTTTTGTTTTAGTTCACCTTTTCTTTTTTTAAATTTTTGTAGGATAACACGGATACCTTTGAGACGTTGTTTGAAATGGCCTATAAAAATTTTCAAGCCATGTGCCTACTGGTATGTCAATATTTTATCATAATATTGTTTCTCCATTTTTTTTTGCCTTTTACACATCAATAATCTCATTATCTAATATTGTGCAGTTGAGTTATCAACGTTCCAAGAAGAAGAGTAACCAAGATTGGTTTCCGAATGCTCACTTCTTATTCTATCATAAGAAATGATAAAAAAGATTGGTTTGAGAATGTTCACTTTTCATTCTATCGTAAGGAATGGTCGAAGTAGTCAGAAGATAACTATAATTTGGAATGATGTCAAATTAACCATTACAATGTTCGATTTTAGGATACAATTATGTGCGGTGTTGTATATTTTTTAGAGGACTCAAATTCCATTGAGCTAAAGATGTGGAAATATTACTGCAGAATTCACCTTCCATGCGCCCCATTTTGTCCCGGTTTAAATTTTGCCCAGGACAAAAGGTTCACCAACCGGGACTAAAGCTCGGTCACTGGTAGGGGGGCTCACCAACCAGGACCTTTTATCCCGGTTGCAAAGGCTAGTGGAAAAAAAAAAGACCCTGAGAGGCCTTTTATCCCGGTTGGTAACGGTCGAGAGCCTTTTATCCCGGTTTGTAATACCAACCGGGATAAAAGGGGGTCTTTTATCCCGGTTGGTATTTCTAACCGGGATAAAAGGGTCCCCCACAAGTTAATACAAAAGGATTGCATCCCCTATATAATTAGATGTGCTGTGTAGGTGGGATGGCAAGGAAGCTACGCGTGAGGCTGAAAGTTGTGGGTTCGAATCCCACATAGCGCGCAAGCGCATACTCTGCGTGAAAAATCGCTTGAGGGGGCCTCGTGAGAGGCTGGAATTTCTTTTTTTTTTTTAACAGCGCCCGCCGTGGTGACCGGTGCATGCATAGCCTCAACACCCAAGAGTATGCTACCGTAAATAAGGTCAGCAAGTTGAGGACAATCGCATCCGAGCGTTGCTATGTTACAACCACATGGGCAATGATTAATTATTATTTGTTAGTATTTGTGGATTAATGCTGGTCTTTAGGTATGTGTAGTTTTCGTGGATTGAAATGCCAATGAGGGATTTAGGGCGTGCTTGATCATATCCACAACTCATCGCGCTAACTTTTGGCATCCCGCAACGATGTAGTTAGAGCTGAATCAAAAGCTTGTGGCTCATTAGCTCGCTCGGCTCGTTATGCTAACGAGCTCAAAGTATAACGAGCGAGTTCGAGTTGGCTCGCCAGCTTAACAAACCGAGCAGGCAAGCAGGCCGAGCAATGCAGTAGCAAGCCAGCGACCGGCCCATGAGCACTTTAAGCCCAACACAAGAAAACCCGGGCGCGGCGTTGCCGCCCGCGCCACCCTTAGCTGACCAGTGCAAGAATGTAATGCGCCTGCCAACGAGTACAACCCGCAGTCCCGTTCGCCCCCGCCGCCACCCTTCCACGAGATATGCCCGCCGGCGGCGGGAATAGCCCCCGCGCACGAGGAGTCCTCCCCCTGCCTCCACCCTTCCTGGTATAGCCCCCCCCCCACCCCCCACCCCCACCCCCACCAAAGCAACGGAGGGGATTGAGCGTGGGCGGCGGCCAGAGCAGGGCGCCCCGCCACGGCCGCGCCGCCGGCCCGCCCGGTCGCGGTCGAGGCGGCTCGGTCGGCCATGCCGCCCGCCCGCTTGGAGCTTCCCATCCGCAGCCGCCCGGATCTTCCCGCTGCGGCCGCCGCTCGGAGCTTGCTGACTGGAGCTCCCCATCCACAGCCGCTCGGATCTCCCCCGCCGCGGGAGCTTCAGATTTCAGAACACGATCGTTAGGAACAAAAATCCCACCATGCTCTTCCTCACGCCAGCGCAGCTGCCGTCGGCGGCGGCGTACCCTCTGGTGCTGTATCCACTGCTCGAGCGTGCACGATCTAGAGAGGTCCCCTGCCCCTCGCCCAGGATCGTCGCTCCCGCCGCTGCGGGCGGCGAAGCGGGTGGTGCTAGTGCGGCATGGGCAGAGCACGTGAAACGCAGAGGACCGCATCCAGGGGAGCTCCGACATATCCATGCTCACGCCGAAGGGCGAGTACCAGGCCGAGACCTCCCGCCAGATGCTTCTCTCCAACTCCTTCGACGCCTGCTTCACCAGCCTATGTGTACCTAGAGAGTAAATCGAGGGGTTAGCCAGTGTAAGGATCGGACATCACAGAAGTTTGGGCCTTATTGGACTATAAGCCCAGCAGGTAGACAAGGCCCGAAAAGAGTCCATATATCTCCCCCACCCCTCCAACCCAGAAGCACGGAGCAGTAGCTCAATTTCCCATCGTCGTCGGGTCACACAAGCACAAGCCCTAAACCTTCTCGGCATCTCGCGGGCGGTGTTGTTACGGTTGGCGGCGAATTCGGCCTGTGCAACCACCAGCAGTGGCGACGCATCTCGCAGATCTCGGAGTGTTCGGAGACGCATCTCACTGCTGGCAATTCCCCTCGACCCTAGATCCAATCTATCTCCGATTCCTCTGCTTCATCGGGGACAAGTTGCGCGATGTAAGTATCTGTTTACTTGCTGCTTACTGTTCAATAGTTTTGTTTAGGTTTGCATACTTTCTGGCAGTCTTCACCAGCTGCTAGGAACTGGCTGCTAATATTTTCACCACTTGCTGATTTGCCATACAGAACTAGGGTTTGAATTGGAGCCTTTTTTACATATTATGTAAAAAAATGAGTTTTTGTATACTAGTTTTGAGCACTTCTTATATAATTTTGGCCAAATTGCTCTCATAGCACTCAAATGGAACGGTTTTTGCACCTCCATTGTTTTTTTAACTCAGCATCATATTTGACTCAAAATCTTCTTCATGTAGCACTGCGCTGTCAGATTATATAACAATGGCCCATATTAGCCATGGACTGTATCCCGCCATTAACTCCGCTAACTCCCATCTCGTCAAAACCCAGATTGTACGCTAACAGCCCAGATTAGCCATCGATCCTTTTCACCATTAACTTTGTTAATGAACTACCATCACGTAAGATCCTTTCACCTTCATGACTGCCCCAATCATGCGGCCCTTCTCCTTCCATGCTCTCTCACTCCACTAAGGTGCCCACACCGAGTCGCTGTTGCTGCCGCTCCTCCACAGGCGGTGCGGCTTGGGAGGGAAGGGGACAGGAGCCGTGCAGTGATACATGTAGGGAAACCAGATGCTGTGGTGGTGATGTCCATCTGGCTTGGAGAAGAGGAAGAAGCTTGGTGGTTGGCATCTAGAGCGGTCTGTAGGAAGAAGGTGCTAATAACTTGACAGAGTGTTAGGTTGGGAGACAGTCAGACAGTGGGTTGGATTCTAGTGGTAACTTTGCATGGGGCAAAAAAATAATTGTTTGTAAGAAAATCTTCTCCATTCTAGTGTTATGAGATTCCCTATATTTTCCCTGTCAAAGTACACACTGTTTAAGTGAGCCTGTGAAGATAAAAATTAGCAAAGGTTTCCAATTTATGTTGGGGCATTATGATTAATCATGCAATGAGGCCTAAGTAGCTTTACTAAACTTTTGCATTTACTCTCTGCTTCAGGACTACAAAGAATCTTAAAAACAAGAGGGGGGCTGAGAGAGGCGTGACTCGGGAACGGAGAACCAGAACTAGAAGGGACAAACTCCAGCTTTCAAGTGGCAGTGATGGCCCAAAACACTCACCCCCAAAAAGATTGTGCCGGGCCATTAGAAGAATGTTGAGATGTGAGTATTGCTTTTGAATTTGCTGCTGCTTCCTTTTCTGTGCACATATTGCTCTAATAGAACACTAACAGTTTTAGAGTATCATATCTGTTAACTAGTACAAGCGAGTCGGGCAGCGTTGGCTGAATTTGATGATAAACTATGTGCTATTGAGGAGGAACGATTTGGCACCACGTTTCCTGATCGGGAAGTCTCAAACATCTGCTTTAAAGAGAAACCATTTGGTGATGAAGTTAAAAGTGACGAAGAACTTTGTGAATCCGATGTTGTTTCGCTTGCTTTGTTTGATGGCGATTGTGCTGGTATGCTTACTAATATTCCTAATTTGTATTTTGTTATTTTGCTGTTACTGTTAATGATTTAAATTATGATCTTGTGCAGAAGAAAACATGTTATTTGCATGCTCTGGTATAACTCTACCACCTGGAAGCGCTATACTAGAGCTAACAAGATTTGTCACTTCAGCATGTTTGGTTAGGGAATTCAATGACAAAAGAAATAGAAATGATGACTTGAGGGTTGGTGCTGCTGATCATTATGTCCTTCATTTCGATTTGTTTGTTCAATGTCCATTATGTGCTGATCTACTGCTTTATCAATAGATTCAAGTGCGCCTTCCTGATAACACAACTACTGATGGATTCTTGGGACTATATGATAAAGATATTGCTATTGTTACATCCATCGACTACCTAGAGGACGATCCTGTAGATCTCGATCTTCAGGAATCACCTGACTGCCCTGATGGTCATGTACTAGCTGCTGGGCGTGCCTTCAATTCAGGCAGTTTAATGGCCATGCGTGGGTCTCTGTCTAATGAATCCCCCAACATCTTCCTTTCTGATAGTCAAGGTTTAACAGAGGTATGTTGTTGATATATTTTTACTTTTGGCATTACGGAAAGCTTGAAACTAATATTTGCATTACAGTATCTTTGGTCTAGTGTATCACTACATGCACCAATGTGAAAAATGCATTTTTCCTTCATAAACCATGCCACTTTGCTTTTGTTCTAGGCTGCACTTGGAGGGCCAATTGTAGGAAATGACAAGAGGTTTCATGGGATGATTGTTGATCTTTGTCATCATGGTAGTGAGAATAAGAAATGTGCCAAGTTCCTATCACCGAAATCACTTCGTGAGCGCTTGGAGTTGTTTCAGATACTAAAGTACGTATTTGGCAGTTCCAGTATCTGTGAACTATATCTTCCCCAGTTAGTTTATTTATATTGTTACCCTTTTCTGGTGATATAAGCACTTGTAGCCTTGTGGGTTTTCACTCTGTAATTTGTGGGTTGGAAACAAATTGGTTCTTGTTACCTCTCCTGCATTAGTGCTGTCTCCTATTGCTAAATTAGGACCCTTGCTTAATTTTGAAGCTAGTGTGTCTAAATTAGAAAGTGCTAAAACAGTTCATTCGGATGATATGGCAATACTTATATTTGTGGCATATGAATCTGCTCACTCCTGTCACGTCTTTCGCTAAATATGTACGAGTTTGATTGCCTAATTTTGTCATACCTTGAGTCAGATGTCTTTTTGCTGTTCTATTGCAGTCCTAGAGAACTCCACTTCCGTAATTATTCATTGCCTGAAGGTGTATCAAGCGTAGTCCCTTCAGGTGTGAATTATCTTGCAAACCATCATTGTAAATGTTACCGACAATTGACTGCAGAATATTTTGTGTCGTCATTCGGAGTACTAATACTAATCACCTTGTTGCATCAGGATTCATGAAAACTATTTACCGGTTAAAATCCTTGGGCTATCCAATGCCACCACCACTTGTGCTTGAATGTAAGTTCTTTGGTTTTTATATTTCTGATGTCCCTTGTGCTCTTCTTTATAATTAACTTCTGATCTTGTTTTTTTAACCAGTCAATGGGGAGTTGCTTCATCAATTTGAAGACCGATTTGGTGAATTACTTGCTTGGAAAGGGTATCCTTTTGGTGATCCACCCAATGATACTTTGGAGTCTGTCTGGGGGGAGCTTGAAAAGGAAGTTGTGACAAATATATCCCGTAGTGTTGTCTCACTTGCTTCTTTCAACAGAGATCACTCGAGGTCTTTTGCTTGCACAGGGTTGCTTATAAAGTGGCAGGGAAGAGCCAAACGCAAACGCACTGTTGTCCTGACTTCTGCCAGTCTTGTTAGAAGCCGTGATAATGAAGACAACATTGATAAAAACTTGAGGGTTGGTGCTCCTATCACTCTTGGTCTTTTAAGTTATATGCAGGTTAGCTTAGCTCTCTTAATGAATGCAGATTGAGGTGTTCCTCCCACCGAATCAACGCTGCGATGGAACATTGGAATTGTATAACTTGCAATATAATATTGCTATTGTCAGTATCAAGGAACGTTTCAATGCCATTCGACCTGCAGACATTCTCGATAAAGAAATGGAAGTGTCACCTGAAAAGGTAGTGGCTATAGGGCGTGACACTATACATGGACTATTGATGGGCACAATTGGTGAAGTGAAAAGTAGTAACGAGGATTGCAAACTTAATTGCAAAGAGCTTCAGTGTTCCACTTGTCACATCACGAAGGTAGCATGTTGAAATTTTCATACTGTTTCTTTACATGGTAGCCTGTATTAAATAATTGCATTAGAATCCGAGTTCTCTCTTTAATCACAATTCTTCCATTGAATCAGGAATTAGAAGTTTAACAGTAACATTTGGCTTTTTGGTACTAGGCTGGGATCGGTGGCCCTCTTATTGGTTTTGATGGAAGTTTTGTTGGCATGAACTTTTATGATGGAAGTGATGTAACTCCTTTCCTTCCAAGGGTTGTGATCTTCAATCTTTTAAGAAGAGTGGTTAATTCCGGATTACCAGCAGAAAGGTATTTTTTTCTGTTATTTCAGTTGTAACTGGGTAAGCATAATAGTGTGAACTTACAATGGAAAAATATGTTGGATGACAGCGGAGAGTATCCTATGCCCATACTTGATCATTTCATGGTGGGGGAGAAATACAGGTAATATTTGTTCTGCTTTCTCGTTGCCACTTGTTTGTGACTTGAACTATTTTATTCAACAATCAACCTACATTGGATCAAAAAAATATTTTGGATGACAGGTGGCCAGTGCCAGAACCATATTGGTATCATGGTGAACTTGACGTGGATATGGACGACGATGATTTCCCTGGGCTCATTGGAAGGACACTCAATTAGGCGGCCGTGCTATTAACACATCGAAATATATTAGTATCATGGTGCACCATGTGGATAGATATGATGAAGACTACCAATCGGATGTCAAGCCTGTTCTGCACATCTTGCTAGTATTTAAGTAATCAGTTATCATTGCCCTTCTGTCTAAAATGTATGTAACTGCAGGATCATATGACTGACAGTTGCCACTTTCAACTTTGCTAAAATATTTGACTTGAACAAAATGCGCTTAGGTTTTGCCATGCTTATTTCATTTGGAATTGTGGGTGGGGGTATTTATGCACTCAACTCACCACATGAAGTAAATCAAAACGTGGATCTGCTCTTTGCGATCGCCGGAATTTGAAATCGCTTTTTAATCATTTATTTATGCCCAAGACCCAGATTTTTTTTGAAACGGAAACATATGCTTCCAGAGTTGAAGAGGCAACCACCGTCTCTGACGCATGCCGTCCACCTAGTACCTAGTTTAGATAATGCGTATGCTATTATAAAAGATCCAGATTTTGTATTTGTCACTTTTTTTAGACCGATTTTGTGTTTGTCACTTTTTTTAGACCGATTTTGTGTTTGTCACTTCTTCGGACCCTAGTGCCGGCCGAAAATTAATATTTTTTGGAGACACGGCATGGCGCCGGGAGGTAGAAAAAGAATGGATTGGGATCGTAAGTTTTTTTGTGACCGATATAGAATCTGATCTTTCAAAATGATATGTGCGTAATTCACCCTTTTTGCTAAGGCAGGTTGACCTGTGGACAAGTAGCATTGTGATATGGAACAAGAGCGAACGTTCAGATACCGTCTGAGAGTACCGAGTATAAGGCTCACATAATAACACACCGTTCGTTAGAATTCAAGAACAAAAAATGAATAGTGAAATGCATAGACAATACTGTCGTGGAGTGTTATTTTGGTCTATAAATTGATCAACTTAATTAAAAGAGAATAATTCCAATCATCCTCGGTTATTCTTGAGATGTGTCATAAGCAATGCCCAGGATTTAAACACATCTCACAACTATTTAACATCACTACACACAAAGTGTATCCATACATAGTTCATCGCATTTCATAGAGTTTCAAGTTTACATACATTAAGTCTTTGAGTTTTGCAGCGAAAAGTCTAGTTATCGTGCTCATACGTACAACCAAGATGAAAAGGTTAACACTATATGCAAATAGTGCCACTCTCATATCCACCCACCGTCACTTCTCACTGGCACCTCCGTCCATGAGGTAGAAGTACCCAAAGACGACCTTCGGCTGCGGATCACCTGCAACAAATTAACAGCATCTTTGTCCAAATATAGTATATACTTGCCCGACTCTCAAGGAGAATGCATTTAGTTAAGTAGCAAGGAAATTGGTATAGGAAAATAAGTTGCATAAAAACATTTATATTTGATCAAGTTGTGATAAGCAAAAGACACGATATTCTGTCATCTCTAAGTTAAGCATCAAGCAATGGTATTAAATAATCATGATCATGTGAACATGAGCTCAATCTTCCATGAACTCCATTCGATAACTCTGCGAGAGTGTGCTCTTTGACCGGGAGTGCGGTTATTGCAATAGATTAAAATCCTGCATGAGTGTACAACTTTTCCCACTCGAGACGCAAGACCAACGACCATACCCATAGCTCAAGATAAGTGTTGATTCAAACCCCCAACCATTCACATACCCACACCCAATTATGAATGAACGATCGGAACGGATAGATGTACCGAACACAGCCGATCACACCTCATCCCATCCCGCGCCGAATCCGGTCAAGGCAAGGTGTGACTTATGCTACCTGGCTTGCTATTCCCATATTAAACATGTGGTTTATACGATATTGTGCTCAAGCAATAACAATAAGGGCTTAACCACTTAAACAAGACTAAATTAAGTGAGCTCCGATCTCAAAATGACCTACCATTCTTACTCAAGTTCGATTCATCATTCAAGCAGTTCAACTTATCTACTTGAATAGGAAATTAAGCAAACATGCTTATAACTCACGAGTGTCACCTCTACCCTTCTATCGAAGTTAAGCACTGATAAGAAATTAAATTCTTGACACCTATACAATCATACTCACCTAAAAGGATTTGTTCTACATCAAGGATGGTGATGCATTGAGTAGGAGCTAAGCAAACATACACGTAATATTAACTCATGTACATACAAGACACATATGATTCATTGATCCAAAATAAAGTTAAAGAATGCTTAGGTGCCTGCCTTGGGGGTTCAAAGGAAGCATAGTCAACGATGGGCTACAGCTTGGGATCACCCACCTCCTGCTCATGCGTTTGTTTCTACACAAATGTAATGGTACATAATTAATAACATGCATGGAGATTGTTCAAATGATGAATGAGATGCATGAAAAAGTATGTAAACTATTTTTACCATACTAGTACATCAAATCTAAGCAAATAGTACATGATAGAACATAGAACACATAAATCTTACACAAAATATGGTTTTACACAGAACCATGAATAACTCATCAAGTTCCCAAAAATAGCATTGCTGGTGGTTTCGGCGACCGATTGTAGTGGGATTTGATTCTACAGCTTCCTTAGATAATGGAGACTTCATTTTGGCTCATAATAACAGCATGCATAAAGGTTTGGATAACATGCAACATCAATGGAGATGAGCTTCCATAGAGGTTAATGGAGGTGCTTCGAAAGGAGGAGAGAGAAGGGGCAAACCATAGGAGAACCTCAACTATGATGGAGAAGGACGATTTAAAGGGCCACATGTTGGAGTAGAGTGGCGCTGAAGGATATCAGTGACAAGCTTGCTTCACCGAAGGTGGGTGAGAAGCACATAAAAAATAGTCAGCTGCTTGATCTTTAGCTTGGGGGAGATGGAGGGCAACGTGGGGGGAGGAGGAGGAGCTCGTCCTTGGCCTGGCTAGAGGGCACGGCCAGGGGCGCTCCCAGGCGACAGCGAGCAGGGAGCCAACATGCTCGAGGCTCATAAAAAGAACGAGAGAAAGAGAGAGGGAGAAAGATCCGGAGGGGAGGGGGTTCGGGGAGAAAGGGGAGGGTCGAGAGGTGCTCCTATATGTTTTCCGAAAGGTAGATAAGCAACTTATCTTTAAAGTCCATGTAACATTTTTTTAACATCCATCAACATTTTTTGATATTTATCAACTTTTTTTAAAAAAACCTGACTTAATTGTTACCAACATTTTTCTTTAATTTTTTACACTCACCAACATTATTGCTCAACTATTTTTGCGTGCACTATTTTTTTGCATTCACCAACATTTTTTGGCTCAATATTTTTTTAACATTCACCAACTTTTTATCCAAAAAATGTTGAGATAGGTCATCTAAAATATGATATTATGATGTTGCAACCATTAATTTCTAGTTACACTTGTAGAGAAACGACCTTCCATCCGGAACAAAAATCTTGGTTGTTTTTGGACCCGGGACTAAAGAGGTGTTAGTCCCGGGTCTAAATTTCGTAACCCGTGGGGGATCCTTTAATCCTGATCAGTAACACCAACTGGGGGTCCACAGGTGAATATGAAAGGATAGCATCCCCTACTCATTTAGATATGTTGTGTAGGTAAGATCGTAAGGAAGCTATGCGCGAGGAAAGAGGATGCGGGTTCAAAACCCACGCACCACGCACGAGCATATTTCACGTGTGTGGGAGCCTCCCACGCCTAATTAGTTAGTCCTAGTTGGGAAAATCGAGATCTATGAGGTTTTCCAACTGGAACTACTGCTTGTTTTTCTAGTAGTTTTAGTTCATCCTTTTTGTTTAATGCACCTTTTGTTTCACTGTGAGATGTTACTAAGTTTTTTTTTCTCTTTGTTGCACCAATATTTTCTATTTATTTCAGTGGTATGTTGCATATGGTAGTTACTTGAAGATGGCTACCTGCATGAGGAGCTTTCCTGTTATTGCAGGGAAGTAACTAGCATGTTGGAGTATGACAATTCAAATGTTGCAAGATCTTATATTGTTGTAGTTGTGATTTTAATCTGTTGCACAAGAACATAATTCGTGTTGCAGTAAATATTTTGCTTCGTTTTGGTTCTAATCAACGAAACCATGGTCACGAGCTTGATCTGCGTCTTTTTCACCGATTTGTGCTAAAGAGAGCCTACACCGGTGGCCGCGCATGCCTCTCTGCGCTGCGCAACTGGCCACCAATCTGCTTGTCACTCCACTCCTTCCCCGACCCATGGGATTGTGGGATCGATGGAGAAGCTTAGCTGCTCGGGGTTGAAGCTATATGAATGACGGATCCTGCTGCATTCGATACTAGCCTCAGACGGGGCGCTAGTAGCACCCTAGTTTTTACTATATATTTAAAAGTAATCGTATGTCCATGTACATAACATAACTTGTAAGAAAAATGGACCTAGCATAAACCATTAGTGATTTTGATAATGTGTGATGACAACACTAACCTATGGAACTAATACCATTTGGCAGGATATAAGGGTTTAGTCGCATGGATACAAAGGTGACAGACTTGTGTGGTCAAACACCTCAAAATAAGGTCAATAGAACTGTACAAGACCTAAGATATCATAGAAGAGAAGTCGAGATAAATATACACAAAGAGGGGCTCAAGTATAGAGGGGCGTTTTCTGGTGAAAAGTATAAGCTATAGAGGGGCTCCTGTCACGCCGTGACTTCACTAAATCCGACTCCCAGAGTTTAGCTGCATTTGGACCGCAAGACTCCTCTGCAGTAGCTGCACTTGCAGTTGAGTCACTGACTCCTCTCCATTTGGAGACAGGGCAGTGACTGCTGGTCTGATTCAACACTACATCACTACATAACCTCCGACCTATAAAACCAGATGTTTTATCCCACCTTTGCAAAAGCATTTACTTAACCCCCTCTTCTACCTTTACATAGTGGTTTTGCCATGTTACTCAGCTAATGTGGACTAGGATGTTGATATGGAATGGTTGACACATAGGCCCCGCTCGTAGGTGAGCAGGTCCAATTCCACCTCGGCTCCTTCCTCCCCCAACTCAACCGCAGTCCGCAGAGCTCGCTCGACCCTTGGCCACCCACCCCATCAGCTTCCGACGCCACCATTCCCTGAGGCCGCCATGGTCCTCAACCTCAAGCCCTGTGGATCGCAGCCATCCACTCCTGCCGGCGTGACAACAATGGCTTGTCACACCAGCCACAATGGCATAACAAGCTCTCACCTTAGAAAAATAATATCCTTTTTATATGAACTTGGATAGAGATATTTTTACATGAAAACTGTAGTTCTCGATGAGACCTACAACTTTGTAGTTTTGAATTTTTTTAATTTAAAGTCATTAAGATGCTTAAAGTTTAGGCAGCATATTAAGCACTTGAGCCTTTGTCAGGTCATCTGGAACTTAACTTTGCTCATCATGGTTCCACGAAAGAAGTTCTATATCATAATTGATCTATCATACGATAGGAAATAGCTAATACTAATATGACAAAAACTAATGCAATGAAAATAAGAAATATGTAATTATCAAGTATGGATCATAAATATAAATCTTCAATATGAAATCTTATTGACGATCAATATGAATTTTATGGTGTTGAATTGTCATGGTATAACCTAAAATGAGACAGCTTAAGAAATCTACACATGCATCATCTCATAGTTTTGAACCGTCCATTGATGAACTGATTTCAACAAATTCAGATATCAATCCATGTGGACCCTTACCAAAATTTAGAAATGATACTTAGGGCTATATTTCTTAAACAGTTGTGTTCGCGCAAAAATCGTGATACGACCTTCGCGTCGGACACATGACCCGGCGTGCCAGTCAATCTGACCTGTTGATTGACAAGGAAAAATAAACGTTAAATTCAAGAGCCAATCGGCTGGTGTTCCGATCTGCTCTGAGGGATATATCGGCAGGGTAGCCGATAGGGTAAGAGGACGATCGGCTAAAGTCAGCCGATGTACACGTAGTAGATGTAAAGGAAACGATTAAAGAAACCTAAACAATACTACAGGAGAAACACTTGAAATAGATCTAATCGGCTATGGAACAGTGAATTGATATGAAAACAAGGTAAAAAGCCGATCAAACGTGCTTCAAGCTGGAAACAACAAGTAAACTTGCAATTCTAGCAAATATCGATAACTGTTGAATAAATCTAGATGAAACGACAGTGATGCGCCCAAAGTCAAAGCCTAGAAATTACTCGGTAGACGTGGAACTTACAATCTAGCCGGAGGTCAAGTTGATGCAGTCCTGCTAGCCTGGAAGAACTCGTAAAGAAAAAAGAATAATGGCGAAGTTGCCGAAAAGTAGATTGCAAGTAAAAGTAGATTTGTTTGATTTTGGTGTGTACATCCTTCTTAGACCATGCAGGGCCTTTATTTATATCCTGAACAACAAGACTCCTAGTCGATTATGACTTGATACGCTATCTCTAATTTAAAGAAACAAATATATACAAACGTGACCCACATAGGAGTCGGACACAATCCGAGCCTTTATGAGCTGACCTTATCTCTACCTTCCTAGCAATCGTCTTGGCCCATCTAGATCTATTTCCAAGTATCGGCGAAGCTTCATTGGTTCCTCATCGGCCAGACCCCATCATCCTCATCGGCCATCTTCATCGGCTAGACTTCCGCCATCATCGACCGGGCCTCCATTATCTCCCATCGGCCAAGCTTTATCAGCCCAACATTGTCACCTTTACCGGCCGATCGGCTAAACTGCGACCCATCGCCCGATCCACTAGCCGTTGCTTCCTTTATTACTGCATCGGCTTCCTTGTACCCCTTTGACGCCGACTTTGACATATGTCAAAAAACGGTGTCAACACATGCCCCCCAGTTTCGGAGTGGAACATATCTTTTGCTCCGAAATTATCTCAACCCCGATTTTCTTTCCGGGAGAAACACCAACGAATCAGTAACCATGGAGCAGAATATCTCTTGTGTTCCGAAATCTTCTCAATCATGATCTCTCTCGCCAAAAAAAGCGCCTGCAGGCAACAACCCTTCTCAAAATTTATGCGGACGGCGTGGATGAAATGCCACATTTACCCTTCACAAGCCACACTATAAGTATCTGCTTTTTCACCCTTCCTCTTCACCAGTCCTTCTTACACCCAGGAACACTTTACTTTCTTCTTCTCCCAAGTGAAAAAGGTGATCTCCGGTGGACTCCGGCGGACTGCTCATGCTGACTTCCGGTGCACTCCGACGGCTTGCTCGCGCACTCTGACGACTGCTTCAGGTCCCAAACTCCAAGCGACTGCATCCATGGCCAACCTCACCACCGTTCCTGAGGTATGTCTCTCAGCCTTCGTCCCCTTTCTATGACTCCTGATTTCTCCTTATTCAGCCCCTCGCGTATTTATCAGGAGCTTAGGAATAGAATCACCATCCCCATGTCCAACAATCTTGGATTCATCGGCCTAGGCCCCATGGGAAATCCTAACCCCATGGATTTGATCAACTTAGAAACCAACAGGATTCCTTTCAAACTGGCCACCATGGATTTGGAAGAATGGGATGGTGCTTTTAGATCTTGGCCGAGTCATACACCAGGGTGGAGAGATTGGTTCCTTAAGATGTCGGCTTCTAAGAAAACCCTCTGGGATGAGCAGAAAATCTACCAATGTATAACCCTCTCCTTATCAAGCATGGAGAGAAATGAGTCCATGCTCGTCGCCGCATCCTATTTTTGGTCAGATGCATTAAATGCCTTCCTCTTCGGCCATGGCCGATGCCCCCTGCTCTAGCCGATGTCCTGATGCTAACTGGCTTAGACATCACTTCCCCTGATTCGCCCTACCATTTCTTGGTCAAAACCTCTCATCGGCTGGATACAAAATCCATCGGTGGGTGGAAGGGTTACATTCACCACTATGATAGAACCAGAACCATCGGCGATAGAGAATACACAGCCTTCTTGACCATGTGGCTGGAAAAGTTTTTCTTCTGTGGTAAATCAGCCGGTCCGACCACCAATACACAGGCTTTAGCCGAAGCGTTGGCGACAGGCAGCTCAGTTCCCTTGGGGAAGCACCTGCTTGGATCAATTTACAATCTGCTGCATCAAGTTGCTGCAAAACTATCGACCAAAGAACCTATCGGCAACCCAGGTGGCTCCTGGTAGTTTGTCAATCTCTGGCTCAACTTGTATATGAAAGATGTTTTGGGGCAAAGTATCCAGAAGTTGAAGTTCCCCAATGATCAGCCAGAGGGCGCACCATCGGACACACGCTGATGTACTTCTTATGGTGAGGCTGCTTCCGCTTTTCCTGGTAATAAGTTGACTCCTTCCAGAGTGGCCGAGCACTTCAGATGCTTTTACAACGGTTTCACTGAGGCCTCTACGATCTGGTACCCATATTACGGAGAGGATCCAATCTTCAGAGTACCCGATATGCTTTGATTCGGCCACCAATACATTCGACAGAGAAATCCTGGAAATTCTCATCAAGCCCGGGATCCTCCCAACGAATTTGTTTGCCGGAAAGACTCCCCCAACATATGAATTCTACAACCCATCAACGGTGGCTCGTCAACTTGGTTTTGGACAGCTGCCGATAGGAGTATATTTTGCCGATCGGGTGTGGCCTCGGGAGAAACTTTCCAATGGATTGGAATATGACAGGCTGCAACTTAGCCCCAGACTCCAGCACGATTGACTTGGAAACATGGACAGTGGCCTCTTTCTCCACCCAACAATTCAAACTGTGGTGGGCCGAATGGAAGCGGCACCTCTTTTGCACAGCTCCAAGGGTATGTTGCAATAAACTCGAGCCCGGCTTTGCTGACCTTGACGCAGAGGTAACATCACTGTCTCACTAACTCCCTTTATTTTTGTTGCAAAATCTCTTCTCATTGTTGCCTTCTTCTCTGTGCAGGCCGCCAGCCAAGTGCCCCCAACAATTAGTCGGAGTAATAGACCGATCGCTTATGCACCAAATTCGCCGAATCCCCTCATTGGCTACAATGCTCCGTCTTTACAAGACATAGCCACCGGCTGACTGAAACGCAAATCCAAGTTCTCCGCCTCCAAGAAAACATCTCGTAAGCTACGGATCCGTACCGAATCGGCATCGGTTCAGGCGGCTTATAGATCGGCAGCAACATCAGCCGAACCGGCAACATCATTGGCCCAGGCAGGCAATCCATCGGCAGCCCCAGACCAGGACATCGACCCCCTAGTGGCATCGGCAGTAGGATCAGCGGCTGCATCACTCCTGGTGGAGGCTGTACAGGTAATTCCCTTGTTCTGATTTTCCCATATACTTTGCCGATGCTGACTTTGCCTCCTTTTAGCAGACTGCACAGTTTGGTCAAGAGCAACCCGCTTCCCAATCGGCTGATCCTCAAGCCGAAGCTATCCCAACGTCTGCAGCAACCACAAGCCTTCAGACCGAGGTAAAGAATGCCCTTTTACCTTAATCCCTTTAGCCTTATTATTAAAATTGGCCGGTTCTTGATACATGCCACTCCAGATACATCGGCCATCCTCCCCGGACCGTCATCGGTGGTGCATGTTCCAGAGGTAAGGAGTCAATTGTTATACTTAGTCTTAGTACGCCTTATGCTTATCGATCTCCTCTTTTTCCAGGAAGCCGGCCCAAGCACCTCATCGGCTGTTCCACGAGAGCCGATTATGATAGAGGACTCCAACATTTGTTTCGGATTGCAAGCCATAGGAACATTTTGCACTTGGGGGGAGCCTAAGTTTTCCATAAATGCCGCCATGGCTCAAAACTGATCGAACCACAAAAGAATGCTCTGTACGTGGGCTTGGATGAGAATGTCCCACTTGCTTCATGCTTCCAAAGGTGCCGATCATTTTCCTGAGATAAGGCTACTTCCTCGAGGGCATTCCAAAGTCGCAAATATTGATTCGATCCTTCAACAGAAAGACTGCCCTGAATATCTGTTGCCCATGCTCAGTCATTGAGCGCTTGTGCCACTTTCTATGATTCAATACATCTCTTTGATATGCAATTCACTACTACTGGTGCAAGCTCCACCAATGAGCAACCATGTAGCCATCGATCTGAATATCTGTTGCCCATGCTCAGTCATTGAGCGCTTGTGCCACTGTCCGTGATTCAATACATCTCTTTGATATGCAATTCAGTACTTCTGGTGCAAGCTTCACCAATGAGCAACCATGTAGTCATCGATCTGACCAGAAAAGAGTATTTGTCTCGTCCCCCACTTGTGTGACAATTGAAATGGCAAACATAGCTCGCACTTGGGGGTGTATTGGAATGTCTAACCCCTGCCAAGGACTGTCATTTCTGGTTTTATTCCACTATAGTCATCTCATCTGTAGTGCCCAGCCCATTATCTGCAGGTTGGGCATCCCCAGTCCTCCAAAATCAATTGGGCGAGCAACCTTTTCCCAAGCAACTAAGAAGCAACCCCCATTAACTTCCTTTCCATAAAAAGGATCTCCTGATTTTGTCAATTGCCTCAAGCACCCATTTTGATACATTCGTGGCAATCAGTAGATAGACCGGGACGGCTGATAGCACAAAGGAATCATGACCTATCTGCCCGTCAAATTCATAAGGGTTGCCTTCCAACCTGGAAGTCGATCTGCTATTTTATCTATCCAAGGCATCAAATCTCGTTTCCTCAATTTCCTGTCTGACATAGGCAAGCCCAAATAACTGCATGGAAATTCAGATGTTGGACAGCTTAGAGTCTTTTTAATCACCTCAAGTGCTGCTTCTTCACATCTAATAGGTATCACATGGCTTTTCAGTAAGTTGGTTTGCAAACATGAGGCCTCTCCGAAACAGCTCTTCTTCAACTGGCCGGACAAATAATGCTACATCATTCTGCATAAATGGACACACGCTGCCTTGCAGAGCGGTTAGCAAGGGCTGCAGCAGTCCCTCATCTCCAGCCTTGACGAATAAACTGTTAAGAACACCGATGACAAGAATGAAAAGCATTGGCAATAATGGTCCCCTTGGCGGAGACCACGCAGGTGTCTGATAGGCTCGCCGGGTTCTCAATTGAGAAGAATTCTGGTTGAAGAGGTGCTGAGCAGGTTTGAAATGAGCTTACACCATAATTTCCCAAAACCCAAATGTGCCAACACTTCTAATAAGAAAGCCTAACAACAACAACAACGCCTTTTGTCCCAAACAAGTTGAGGTAGGATAGAGATGAAACCCAAAAAGGCACAAGATAGAAGGTAGAATTAGGGGTAACCAGAAAAGAAACAAAGGTCATCCTCTCATGGTGGCAACGGCGGCAGGACCAACAACAGTACCCACTGCGGAGCTCCAGCCAGCGCAGCGCTATCCTGGGGGCTGGGGCAGCACACGACTGAGGAGCGAGGACCGGCACACGGACACGGTGAGGACGGGTCGCGCAGCCGAGGCCCACGCTGCTGGCGGCACGCACGGCCGGTCGCGAGGCGCCTGGAGCCACGCAGCTAGCGGGGCGCATGGTTGGGATTGCGAGACACTGCGCGACGGCACTTGCCTGCCTTGACACCGGCCGGCCCCAATTCGCTCGCCAATAGTCGAGCTCCGGCCGGCGCTTCACTGGCCGGGGGCACCACGCTGTCTAGGGCTAGCGCGCGGTGAGTAGGGGTCACACGGACGGGGACCAAGGGTAGATTATGTGTCACCGAAGGTGACAGATGTGCCGTCGTCGACTTCGATCTCGCGTCTGCCTGCACGCCAGGATTGATGGACTGTTTTTTCGCCCAAACAACGACGTGTGTCTATGCTTTGATGGTGCATGCCACAATTAGTGAAAAAATATACACGTGCATTCTTTTTTTATGCGTTTTTCCTATCTTCTGTTTTCACACAACACACCTATCGCATTCGTTTTTTTCCCTTTCCTCTATTTTACATTTCTTTGATCCAAACATACCCTAATGCTTGTATTAATGAATGGACTGACCTTGATAAAAAAAAACCTGGGTTCACCAGGCGCCCGACGGCATGCACACCAAAGATTCCGGCAATTCTTTTACTACGCAACTTACATTGTTTGATATGTGTGCCTTCAGTCTCTCCAGTTGGATGCATGACATCTCCCTCAACCCTACGCTACCGGAAAGCTAAAAACTGCCGAGTGTTTTTTCTTTGCCGAGTGTTTTTTCGAACACTCGGCAAACAAGCTCTTTGACGAGTGCCAAGCTAAAAACACTCGGCAAATCGAATCTTTGCCGAGTGTCAAGAAAAAAACACTCGACAAACCCGTCTCTTTGCCGAGTGTCAAAAAAACACTCGGCAAAGAGGGGGCTTTGCCGAGTGTCAAAAAAGACACTCAGCAAAGGGGGGGTTTGCCGAGTGTTTTTTTTGACACTCCGCAAAATAATAAGTTTTTTTCCTCTTCTCACCTTAAAATTTTTTCTACTCCGCACATACAACATCTGGTACTTCATATTAAAATTTGGTATGTTTTTGGATTTTTTTTGCTATATTTAATTAATTAATTGCATTTCAAGGGAATTTTTGGTATAAGTCAAATTTGAACTGCAAGTGATTCAAATTATAGAATAAAATGAGTAGAAAAATAATATTTATGTTATTTAGCCCAGTTTGAGGCCTTACCCATGAAATGAAAAGAAATTTCAAACATCTTGTTCAGGAAACATAACCACAAACATGTGATCGAATGATTTTTAAATTCTAAAAAAAGGCAAACAAAGTCGGAAAATTATGAGATTTGTCATGATGTGATGATATCATACGTGGAGGTTGTGGTAAAAAAATTGAGAAGGTTTTGCACATTTTGTCACGTACGATGTTTACAAACCGAAGCATCTCCAAAAAAGAATAGTAGCGTTGAGAAGAATTCGATTAGATTTAGAGTCAAAGTGACGGTCGACATTTGATTTGACCACAAAACTTTTTTTATATGCAATAGAGAACATATATTGTTTCATGTGTCATTTTGCTAATTTTTTTGGAACTGTTGGATATTTTTAATAATGTATTAAAGGTAATTATAGAATGTTTGTCGAGTGTTTTTCTTTTCACACTCGGTAATTTTTTTTCCTTTTTCTTTGCCATGTGGGACACTCGGCAAACGTCAAAAACAACTATTTTACCCCATCCCCCCGGCCCCCCAACCCCAGCACCCCCTCCAGCGCCCCTCCCCCCTCCCCGACGCCCCTCTCCTCTTCCTCCGCGCAACACCGCCCCCCACCTCCCTCTCCCCGCCACCGGCTAGCCGCCGCCGCTGCCCCTTCCCTCCCTCCCTCCCCCTCCTCTCCCCTCCTCCCTCCCCGGCGACGGCGCGGCCCGCCCCTCCCGATCGGATCCGGCTGCGGCGCGGCCCCTCCCGGCCGGATCCGGCGGCGGCGCGGCCGTCCCTCCTTCCCCCGGCGAGGCCCCCTCCCCTTCCCCCGTCGAGGCCCCCTCCCCTTCTCTCCGGCAGCGGCGCGGCCGCCCCTCCTTCCCCCATCGAGGCCCCCTTCCCTTCTCTCCGGCGGTGGCCCCTCCCCTCCCGGCCGGATGTGGCGGCGTGGCGGGTGGCAGCAGGAGGCGAGGCGGCTTGGTGGCGGGCGGCAGCGGGCGAGGTGGCGTGGGGGCAGAGGCGAGGCGGCGTGGTGGCGGGCGGCAGCGGGCGAGGCGGCGTGGGGGCAACAGGCGAGGCGGCATGGTGGCGGGCGGCGGCGGGCGAGGCGGCGTGGTGGCAGTGGGCGAGGCGGCGTGGTGGCAGGCGGCAGCGGGCGAGGCGGCGTGGTGGCCAACGTGGCGGCCGGTGGCGGCGTGGTGGCCGTGGCCGGCGGCCGGTGTTTTTGTTTTTTTTATTTTTTCCGAAATATTTGCCGAGTGCTTTTTGACACTCGGCAAACCATTTGCCGAGTGCCCGACGTTCGACACTCGGCAACTCCACTGTTTGCCGAGGGGAAGTTTGCCGAGTCCAGTTCGCCGAGTGTTACACTCGGCAAACTCTTTGCCGAGTATTTTTGGGCCTTCGCTGAGTGCCTGGGGCACTCGGCAAACTTCGTGTTTCCGGTAGTGCTGGCTCCGACCCACAGCTTGTCGGCGCCGCTGCCACCAGCCTCACCATGCTTGCGGGTTGCTGCCGCCAGCCTTGCCGCGTGCTCCGCGCCCCGCACCATCTGACGCACAGCATTGGAGCCTGCAGGCTCGCCGGCCACCACGTGCCAGGCCAATCGCACAGCCCGTGGCGCCTCCCCGTGCAGGTGCGCCGGCCTCCCGCCGGCCGTGGAAGTCGGCTGCCGCGTCGTGCGCGCCCGGAGGTTGAAGAAGAAGAAGAAGAAAATAAATCTTGAAAATGTTGATTCTTCTTAAAAAGATGTTGAATCCAGTTTGCCAAAATGTTGAAGTAGGTAGTTAAAAATGTTGAATGTAGCATTTTTTTTCTACAAAATACTGATCTATATTTTAAAAATGTTGAATCCGTAAATTTGGATGTTGATTCAGCTATTAAAAAATGTTGAAGCTATTTGTTAAAACTAGTGGAAGCGCACATGCGCCACGCATGTGATATAAAAAGAGACTACATACAAGATGTTTATGTAGCTATAATATATTTCCATATTTAATTAAATTGGAATCACATGCTAAAAAAATCTAGCAACACTAATTTGTGATCTAAACAAATAGTCATCTACCAATTGTCAACAAATTTGAGGAACGCACTCTAGCACAAAAAGATGTAGCTTGTAGTTCACTGTTTTACAGGAGGTGTCGATATGGGAAACTGAATCTATGATGATTATGATAAGGAAACCTGTCATAATCATGACTATTCTGTAGCAAAGACAGCTCCTAACATGATTATGAATCTATGACATAACAGAGATGAAGCTACAGCTGCATTCTTGAGAAATCAGAATGACCTAAACCTAATACAATTACTGAAGACCCTGTAGGAGATAAATAAAACAGATATAGTATTCCAGAAATATGGAATACTATACACTACTCCGCAAAGGTATATCACCGCCAGCTCCAAAACCCCCACACCGCCAGTTTGGAACTGGTAGTGATACCTATTAAAAAAATAAAAAATCACCCGGCAGCCCCAGCACGCAGCACCCTGCCACTGCCCCAGCTGGTAGCACCCCCGCCGCAGCCACGGCCGGCCGCAACCCCAGGGTGGAGAGAGAGGAGGGGAGGGAGAGGGCAGAAGGCACCTGCGCCGCAACCGCTGGATCCCACCGCTCGTCGTTGTTCGTCGCCGCTGCTCCATCCCACCCCCGCTACTCCACTCCATGCAGTTGTTGCTCCACCCCGTGCTGCAGCACCAGACCCCCCACGGGCCACGCTGCTCACCCCATGCGCTGCCACCGCTTCTCGCCCTGTCGCCGCTCCTCACTGCCGCGAATGAGGAGCGAGAGAAGGGGGAGGAGAGGAGCAGCTAAGGGAGGGAGGGAGGTGGCCGGCGGAGGGAGAGGAAGGAGGCGGGAGAGAGGGAGGGAGGGAGCCGGCGGGAGAGGTAGAGAGGGAGAAGGCTGGAGAGGGAGTCCGAAGAAAAGGGGAGGTGGAGGAGAAGCTGGGGAAGGAGAGGCCGGAGCCTTATCCGCGGGTCTAGGCGTGCGGGGGTGGGGGTGGGGGTGGGGTGCGGACGTGAAGTTTCCAAAATTGAATCACACCAAAATTTCAGGTCCGGCTCCCCCCTTCATCGCCGGTTTGTTATACAAGTTGGTGGTGATAGCTATGGATTTTTTACCGCCGATTTTGATGTCCTACAGGTTCATTTGCTGTAGAATTGCTATATGACCACCGATTTACCTGAAACTGGCGGTGATAAGCCAGCAATGATGATGATTTCTGTAGTAGTGATATATGTTTCAGTAATCATCCAACTTGGCAGTAGATAGATGCCAATAAATCTTTTTGTTTCCTGAAATCATAATAACATCAATATTAAAGCAATTTGAATCGCCAGTCACCAAAAAAAAGATTCTACATAAGGAGCTCAGCAAAATTATTTATTTAGGGCACCAAACAAAAAGATTCTACATAAGGAGCTCAACAAAAGTTTTTATTTAGGGGGCAACCTGTGAGGACAAATTAATCCAAAAAATCGAAAGATCTTTGGAGAGAGAAGTACATGTAGCTTGTCTATCAGGTGCAGGTTGCATCCCCAGCACGAACACTGGTGCCCTAAACTGCAACATACAAATTTTACAACAAAAATCAAAATGATGCTTGAAACATTGCTAAAACTGTGAAAAAAAAGAGGAAAAATGTATCCAAAGAACAAGGAGAATGTCAACACGGATGGAGAACAGTAAGTTGGATAGAATACCTACATACATCAATAAAATTACCACCTGCAGATGAGGCCCAAGATACTGATAGTAATAGTAAGCTAGTAACATGCAAAGGAAAAATTGTGAGTGATGGAGATGCCTGAGCACTGGAACCCTTTTGGCAATTATGAATAATTAAGAAGCAAATAACTTTATGCTGCGGATCAATGGAGAACTTGCTCAGATCAAACCAATGTTGGCAAAACATGAACCATCGATGAAACCAACAGTTAGACTATTGTGATGACAGGGCTATGTAACATGCAAAAATAGTACCCTATGAAAATTAGTCAATAAGTAATCCAATGATGCTTCAGAATTTCAGCTAGCACGTTACCAGTTTGGCAGAACAACAAATTTGCTAGGAGGAGAGTACTGTAGAAGCACGTTACATGGTACTCTCCTCCTAGCAAAATGGAAACAGAACAACAAAGAGTGAGGCCTGTTTGGCAGCACTCCTTCCGCTCCGCTCCTCGCCAAATTCGCGGAGCACTGCCAAATGCCAAAAAGGACGCCCTGTCCTCCCCGAATCGATAAAAAGCCACAGATTTATTGAGGACCATTGAATTGATGGGAATAATTATTTGGTTCCTTTTCTGTTATTATTATAATTTTACTTTTAGTTTCATGCTTGGGTTCAAACTTCACTTTATATATGACAGCTTGATGTTTCCATAGATTGTAAGGACAATATGTATCAAGCGTAAAATATCTTCCTTGGAACCTCCTATGTAGTTTCTTTTTAGAGATTGGAGAGGGTCATTTGCATTCTGCACTAACATAGATGCGGAAAGAACAGGGTCATATACATTGGAACCTTGTGTATACGTGGAAATAAATATAAAGCATGTGGGATGATAAATAATTTAAGTGTGAGTGCACATTTGTAGTTTCCCATCTTAAAAATAGTGCTGCTCTTTTCTCTACTTGTGCATTTCATGCAGCCTTTCCAAAGTTTCAAGGGCATATAATCCATATCTGTACTGTAAAGGAGAGAATTGATGTCAATTGTTATCCAAATTTAGATCTCCTTACCTTTCAGAGGGTCCACTTGACAGGCCAAATGTGTGACGAAAGAGGCTCCGGATCGGGGAAAAACCCCCATGCTAGAAAATGATTCCGCCAATTTTGGTCCTTTTTTGTCATCGCGTGATAGGCTTACCCGCCCTAATTCGCCACCTCACTCTCGCGTCCTCTCTCGTCCGTGATTGGTGATCATCCCATAAATCGCGCTCGCATCAATCACGCATGCAGCCACGCACCTTTCCTTTCTCCTGACCCCCTCCGGTCTATATCCAGCAATAGACACCCGCGTCCTTGCCCATCGGGGACAAGCAGTGGTTGCCACATTTCTTCATCACAAGCCTGGTTGCTTGTTGTTCCATTGTAAGGTCAGTTTTGGGTCTGCTTGCTATCCTGTTAGTTTGCCAACTCTGCTATAGATTTTAAGCTGTCAACATTGCTTTCCTTCCCTCTTCCTTGGCGGTGCACTTTCTGCTGCATTGGGGTTGCAAGGATCGTGCTGGGGATTGACTTTGTTAGGGGTGTTTCCCGCACTGCATCGCATTGCTGACCTGCAATTGTTCCGACAACCGGGGCCTCACATTGCTGCATCTCAACCGGGCCATGGGCCTCAAAGGCCGGAGCCCCACCGTCCAATGGGCTGTCATCTGGCTTGCGGCGTGCCATTTTGTTTAGTTTTGTCCAGCCCATCAGCCACCTTGGCCTCTAGCTTGCTAGGCGTAGGTGCAGGCCCATGTTGGTCATTTCCTTCAGCTAGCACTTCGGCGCCTCCAGTGTTTGCTGCCTTCTGCCGCTCTGAAGTTCTGCACTGCCAAGTCCTCAGGGGCAGCAATCACCAATCAGGTCGGCGTGCACTGCCTCAGCTCTTGTGATCCAAGCTCCTGTAGTTGCACTGTTGCTGCTGCCCCTGTCTGTGTCTCTGCACCGTTTGCTCTGCCCCCTGCATGCTGTCCCCTGTTTGCTCAGCTTCATCTCTCATTGGGTCTGAACACTGCCCCTACTATCAGGCTTTCACCACAATGGGGGAGGCGTTGAGACTTGAGAGGGGCGTGATCTTAGAGTCCTTTTTTATTTTTTTCTCTCTATCTAAATCTCTATTTGAGTCACCCCTCTATTTCCCACTCTTTAAATCCTAGCGACTACCTTCGACTCTCCCTCTTCACACACTGATGCGTGGGTCCCACGCGTCATCCCCTTCCTTCCCCTTCCTTTCCACGCCCGGCCTCACCCTCTCCTCATCTCTCCACCCTCTCCCTCTCCACTCTGCTCACACCGGCCACAGCGGCCAGCCCCTCCCTCCCATTCTCTCCCTCCCCGATGGCGCGAGGAGCGCCAGCCCCTCCCTCCCCGGCCTCCCCTCCTCTCCCTCTCCTGTCACATTGAATGTTTAGATACTAATTAAGAGTATTAAACATAGATTAATTACAAAATCAATTGTACATATGGAGACTAATTTGCGAGACGAATCTATTAAGCCTAATTAGTTCGTGATTTGACAATGTGATGCTACATTAAACATGTGCTAATCATAAATTAACTAGGCTTAATAAATTCGTCTCGCGAATTAGCCTCCATCCGTGTAATTAGTTTTATAATTAACTCATTCGATGTGATATGAACTAAACTTTAGCTCAAGGATCCAAACACCCCATAACCAAGAGTAGCCACTCGTAACACGTGATCAATTAAATTAGTACTAAGTACTGAGAACATTGACAGTCTAAAGTATGGGTTCAGTTTCTGACGAGCTTGCGCATCTTCATGGGGCGAGGGGTGTAAAACAAATCAATAGTTCAGTTTAGCTCATGCACTTGTAATAACGAGTGCAACGATTTCGATTCGACTTTATGGTTGTATCAGTTTAGCTCAGTTTGCAATCCCGTGAGCGAGTGCCAAAAGACCCATGTGGTAAAACTCTATCTTTTTCTTAATACAAAGATACACTCTCCTGTGTGTTCTTGAAAAAGATTTCGATGATTTCGATTCGGCAGGGAATTGATCAGAGAAAAAAGAAAAAAGCTCATCAAATAATTGATGGAGGAATTGTATCTCTAGTTGCGGAAACTGGAAAGGAATTGATTAGAACGGGAGATTTGGACTCGATTGCTCAAGAGAATGAAACGGATCTCCCTGGGAAAAAAGAAGAGGGGATCCACTAATTGTTACAACAAAAAATTAGAAGGGCATCGAGGCAAGTTACGGTTGCTTACCAGTCTTACCAGGCCGGTTCGTGTCCACGGCTGTGAGTAGACAACGAGGCCGAATCAACCCATGGTTTGATTTAAAAGTGGGATCAACATTCAGATTTTGGTCGAGTCGGATACGGATTTTGACTTACTTGTCAGATGAGAACTGCAACATGTGTTGATTAACTTCGTGGACCCGGTGAAAAGCTTCCGTGAACTCGTGACTGCTGGGGGTGTTTGATCTCCAGGTTAAATTTTAGTCCCTATCATATCGAATGTTTAGATACTAATTAGGAGTATTAAATATAGACTATTTACAAAACTCATTGCATAGATGGATTAATTAGGTTTAATAGATTTACCGTTTAGCCTCCTAATTAGTTTTATAATTAACTTATATTTAGACCTCCTAATTAGCCTTCAAATATTCGATGTGACATGAATTGAGTTACTTTAACTCAGGATAAAAACACCCCTTATTAAAAAAACAGAAAGAAAGAAAACTACCGTGCCGTAGCTTCATGAGGATAATAAAGCTTTACTAGAAATTTGAGCTGTGTCAGTAGGGATAAAGTTGTAAGATATACAGCTAAGTGAAGCAATAACTTTTAGAGCGGTAGTTTCTTTAAAAACATAGGTGTAGTTTAGCTATTTTATTTCAATTTCACAGGGTTTGTATTTTATTCCGCATTTTCCGCATCCTTGGCTTTAGTTAACGGTTAGTAGTTAAAATAAGAAAAACACTTGTACATCTGTACAAATTTTTTTTGAGACATTGTATAGCAATGCAGTTGAACGGAAAGGATTATTAAAATCCACTAATCTACTCTTAGTTGAAATAAGAAAGTCACAAATATTTCACATCAATAATTTTACTTGTTTCTTGTAAAAAATAATGAGTATACAGGATTGACCCGAATAAACTGCAGTGGGAGTGGTGTGGACCTGCTACTTGGATCAGTCATCAGTCGTGTAGTACTAGTCAACTAACCCCGGGTCCCACCAAAAAGTTACTACGGCCCAACCGCCGCGACGCCATCGTCTCGTCTCATTTGGATCCCAAGCCAAGCTCCCCCCATTTCGTCCTCGCGTCGGCCATGGCATCCGCCGGTGGCGCCGACCGCTCCCCGCCGCCGCGTCGCCTGGTCTTCGCCTTCTACCTCACGGGCCACGGCTTCGGCCACGCCACCCGCGCCATCGAGGTCAGTCCCGCTCGCCACGCGCATTCCGGCTACGACCCCCACCGGCCGCTCGTTCGTTTCGCTGCTCAAGTGAGTCTCAGTCCGATTTCTGTGGCTCCGCGGATCGCAGGTGGTGCGGCACCTGGTCGATGCGGGGCACGAGGTGCACGTGGCGACGGCCGTGCCGGAGTTCGTCTTCACCGCCGAGGTGCGGTCCCCGCGCCTCCGCATCCGCAGGGTCCTACTCGACTGCGGCGCCGTCCAGGCCGATCCGCTCACCGTCGACCCCCTCGCCACGCTAGAGAAGGTATATCCCGATCCTCCATTCCGGCATTGTCTCGTGTCGGCTGTTGTCTGATACTCTGATTACGGAATGCAGTATCGTGAGGCGGCCGTGGTGCCCCGCGAGTCGATCGTGAGGGCCGAGTCCGAGTGGCTGAGCTCCATCAAGGCAGACCTAGTGGTACATTCTGCTGCCGTTTTGTGATTCGGTCCATGTTGAATCGATGCATATAAAGCGATGTTATTACAAGGGAATACTAGGCGTCGTGTTTGCAATGCCTGAAGTGAACTGGGTCATGGTGTGCTTCTGGTGCAGGTATCGGATGTTGTTCCTGTGGTGTGCAGGGTGGCTGCAGATATGGGCGTTCGCTCTGTATGCATTGGGAATTTTAGGTGAGCTTTACTATATTCCCCACCAGCTGTTAAGTCTTAGGATTGGAGCATTTTTCCACCTTGCCTTGGTTAGTTTGATGTCTTTCCGATCCGGGGGAGATTTCAATAGATGATAATAGCATTGAGATGTACTTTATCCCGTCAGAATTGTGTAATTTTCTAGTCTCTGTTGATATTGCGATGTCATCTGACCAAATATTGATATATTTAAGGATACCCTACTTGCAGTTTCACTTAAGAATAACGTATATTTATCAGCTTAAAGTTCACCTTTTGTTTGACTGTTTGCATTTTGCAGCTGGGACTTCATATATTCTGAATATATCATGGATGCTGGATATCATCACCGATCTATTGTTTGGCAGGTAATGTTTTCACTAACGTCAGGATAGTTTACCCTTTTCTGAATGAGTCCAAATACTGATCTGTAGATTATTTGCAAATATGCTCTGACTCACTAGAACTTTTCTTCTTTAATAATGTATAATTATGCGCATATTATGGCAATAGACATTTTTTCCCATTCAATAATCAGTTAGCTCATCTATATTTACAGATAGCAGAAGATTATTCCTATTGTGACATCTTACTTCGATTACCTGGATATGGCCCAAGTATGTCAACTATATTTATCTTCTCTTTTTCCTTAAAATTTCTGTTCCCATTTTCTCAGCTTTCATGAAAATAGAGTGCTGTTTCATTCCCTAGTGCCGGCTTTCCGCAATGTCATTGATGTGCCTCTCATTGTAAGAGGATTGCGCAAATCTAGATCTGAGGTTTGTGTTCTGCTGGAGAACAATATTCTGCATCATTTATTGTTTCCTAGTTACATGTTTCAATTCTGATCTATTAGGTGAGGAAGGAACTTGGACTTGAGGAGAATGCTAAGGTGCTCGTTTTTAATTTTGGGGGGCAGGTGGGTCACTTATTATATAGGTAATTTGATAAGCTTAGGGCATATGTTTCTTTTTTTTTTCTCATGTGGTAATGTTTTATGCGGTTAATTTGAAGTGCCTACATTCACTAATTTAGCGTGTTCATCTGATTCCTCAGAATCGAGCTTTCATATCTTCTGCGCCAGTATCTGTTGATCACTTTTTTTATTATGATTCCTTCGATAGTTTTTTTAGGGTGCTCATTACCTGTTATGTAAATCAAGGAGCGATGCCTTTTTAGTTACTTGTAAACATTATGATTAGCTATTACCTGAACCTCACCATTTTGTAATGAAGCCCCTTGCAATACTTGAATCATTATCAAATTACTTCTTTCTAATTTTTAGCAGAACACATCATCATTAAGTATATGTAACATGCTTCTTCAAAAGCTTTGATCCATTCTTCTATTATGTGGCTCAAAGTTTTTATGTGAACTACACAATACTTATCACTAACATAATGAAATATTTGGTGTGCTGTTGCCCCCAGCCAGCAGGATGGAAACTGAAGCAAGAATGGCTCCCTGATGGTTGGATCTGTTTGGTATGTTTATTTTTTTAGAGTACAGCTATATATATCTCCTGAAAAGTGGCTAACTGATGTGATTGGCTAAACTTAGCTCCCTCTTCATGTAAGGTTTGTGGTGCTTCTGATTCTCAAGAGGTTCCACCGAACTTCATTAAGCTTGCGAAAGATGCTTACACACCTGATGTTATAGCGGCATCTGACTGCATGCTTGGTACATCACAATCTTATATGTTGCACCGCTGATTGCCTGGTTACTAGTTTTCTACTTTTTGGGTTTTCTTGCTAGATGCATATACTTACTCTCATTGTTTATAGGAAAAATTGGATATGGAGCTGCAAGTGAGGTTTTAGCTTATAAGCTACCACTTGTGTTTGTTCACAGAGATTACTTTAATGAAGAACCATTTTTGCGAAATTTACTTGAGGTTGAAACATATCTTATCATTTAACCATGCTAGGAGTAACTTATGTATAGCTCTGTTAAAAATGCCTTCATGCTCTGCCCCATCTCGTTCTATTTCAGCACTACCAAAACAGCATTGAGATGATCAGAAGTGATTTTCTTGCTGGACACTGGAAACCTTACTTACTTCATGCTCTCACACTTCAACCATGCTACAATGGCCCAATAAACGGCGGCGAGGTAATTTTTTTTCTACACATGCCCAATATCTTATTGATGTTTTTATGTCTGAATTAGCTTGAAGTCAAACTATTTCTGTAGTCACTTGTATTATAACATTTGCATTTATGCAAAATCAGCCACCTAAGTCGACCTCGGGATAACGCTGTAATACTGGACTTCCATCATAATAATGAGCTCTGCATACCAATCATCTGTATCCTATGGAAGTTATATAATTTTGTGGGATAGGCTAATACTTTATCCATTCAGGTGGTTGCCCAGATCCTCCAGGACACTGCTATTGGAAAGGAATGTATTTCTGATAAAGTGAGTGACTCTGCATGATCATTGAGCGGTCAATTTATTTCCATACCTACCATTTCCATCTATGTAACTTTATGTTTTTTATCCTGAAGTTTTATAGATTTTGTTGCTCATGTGAAAAAAGAAATCCTAATGGAAGATCTTTAGCTTTTTTCTTTTGAAAAATAACCTCTTCGAAAATTTCTAATGCTATGCCAAGTGAAATTATCATATATTTAACATGGACGCCCATAGAAATTAGAGGTGGAAGCAATATGTTAAAAATCTACTTTAAGATAGTAACATGAGACAACTTGTCTATCTTTAATTACAGTTTAATGGTGCAAGAAGACTGCAAGATGCCATAGTGTCAGGGTATAAACTTCAAAGGGCTACTGGGAGAGATGTAAGCATTCCTGACTGGTACTCTCTGTCGGAGACAGAAACAAGTGCTGGTCTGACCTCAAAAAATGTTGCAACAAAGGAAACTGCAGCATTGTGAGTATCTGCTCTTGCTTGTTTGTCACACATCTCTAGTTATCCAATGAAATATTTTTCAACTGAAATTGCAAATTTGATTCAGCAGATGTTTTGAAGACTTTGAGATACTCCATGGGGACCTGCAAGGATTAACAGATACGATGGAATTTTTGAAGAGCTTATCTGAACTTGATGGAAATAATTTGGAGAGCCCTGAGAAGCAACAGCAAGAGAGAACTGCTGCATCTGTTCTCTTTGACTGGCAGGTACTAATCTGGCAGTTCTTTGTATTCGTTTTAGTGAATTGTAGGACCTCCCCGTGGAGCAACATTAATGCTTCTGGTCATGCATCATATCTAGAATGTAGGATAGCAAGGCCTTATAAGTTGCAATGCTGTACAATGAGGTGATACCTTCCCAATTTGTGTAAGTGGACCAGCTTTCTTATGCTGTAAAGTTTCATTTTCAACTGCTGATCCCTTTCGAGCAAAACCAATATATATTAGAACGTCCTTTACTTGCTGGAGCACGTCTTGGATCTGTCAATTATGTTATGGGCAGAGTCCCACTCATGGGGATCTGGTTGAATTGGGGAAGCTATAGGTGTTATTGCAGGTTAATCATTTGGGGAACCAGGGACTCAACTAACACTAAAAACTTTTCATACTGGTGGAGTATTTACAGGAGAGTTCATTTTGTTGTATTTTGCAGGCTATATGAATTCGCCAATTCACGTGACAATCTACCATTTTAGGCTTCAGATTTTATCATAAAACACAGCATAGTGGTATTTTAATAAGATAAGATGGATTACATAGCTCTTCATGTTTCAACTTGTATCACAATTTCTATTACATAAACTTAAGAACCAGTTCATTTTCAAGGAACATGTTTCTTTTATCAATCTCTCTTTTGCACAATAACTGATTACTTTAATTTGTTTTTTGTTAGAGTGTTGCTATGTACATGGATAACTTAAGTAAATCACTCGAAGTGCTGAATATTGAATGGTGTGTTATAATGGTTTTCCACTTGGTTCCTTTGCAGAAGGAAATATATATAGCAAGGGCACCTGGACGTTTAGATGTCATGGGTGGCATTGCTGATTATTCAGGAAGTCTTGTTTTGCAGGTATGCTCAATAGCTGGTGAAACAGGTTCCTGTTTCATTGCAGTACTATAAGTTTAGCTAATAGTTGGATACTCTACTCACAAATATTTGGTCATCTGTTATTCACATCTTTTATGACATAAGTATGCCACTGTTAAATATGTATGTAGCGTGCAAGAACCTGGAATTTGGTTGAATTTGTGCTATATTTTCTGTAAGTCTTGAATTTTTGGAATTCTCTTTGATGCCAAAGATAAATAAATAAATAAACTGCTGCGAAGAACTATAGATGTAGTATGTATATATTTATTTGAATCATGTGTTGCGCAGTTGTGGTTGAAATTTTGGATGTAATTACTAGATGCCCCTTCGGGAAGCTTGCCATGTTGCTGTTCAGAGAAACCACCCCAGTAACCAGAAGCTTTGGAAACACACACAAGCAAGACAGCTCGAGAATGCAGGCCTGGCACCAGTGATACAAATTGTATGTTCAACTTAATTGTTCAGTTAATTTATGATATATCATCTATTCAAAAAAAATTTGCACCTCCATTTCCAGGAAGTATTCCATGGGCCAGGGTATGTAGGTACTGCATATTAGATACATGATAATAGTGCTTATGTTGGCTAATTTGAAATTTAGTATAATTGCATTTTACCAAGTGGTTGTTCTTTTGATCTGGCTGTTTTGCATTACATTTGAATTAACTCTCATGATTTGTCAATGCTGGACCTATTACAAACATGGTTACCTCACAGGTATCATTTGGTTCTGAGTTGAGTAACCGTGCACCGACTTTCGATATGGACCTGTCAGATTTTTTGGATGGTGAAAAACCAATATCCTATGAGAAAGCCAGAGAGTTTTTCTGTCAGAATCCATCCCAAAAGTAAGCCAAAAACTTTTAGTTCGCTTCAGAGTTTCAACTACTCAATTATATTTGCAAGCTCAACTATCCTATGTCAGATGGGCTGCCTATGTTGCTGGAACAATTCTAGTTTTGATGACTGAGCTTGGTGTCCAGTTCACTGACAGCATGAGCATTCTGGTAATCACCCAAGTTTTGATTAGCGTGCAATTGCTCATGTTAAATTTTGAATCACTCAATCAGTCCCTCATCTTCTTTCTACTCTAAAACTCTAGGTTTCATCCGCTGTACCAGAAGGCAAAGGTGTTTCTTCTTCTGCATCAGTGGAGGTTGCTACAATGTCTGCTATTGCCGCTGCCTATGGTTTGTAGATTTACAATGGCTATTTACCCTATCATGAACTCAGGGTAACATGTCGTCTCTAAATAGCATCTTTGATGTTTTCCTTTTTACTTGTCCATAGGTTTAAACATCACCCCAAGGGATCTTGCTTTGCTTTGTCAGAAGGTATGATGTTTAACTGAAATTTGGTGGTATAATGTAATCACAAGTCTTTTACGGATCTAATGTTTTCTCAGGTTGAGAATCATGTTGTTGGAGCTCCTTGTGGGGTAATGGATCAAATGGCATCCGCGTGTGGAGAAGCTAACAAACTCCTTGCCATGGTTTGCCAGGTTAGTGTTGTTTATTAGTCCCAGCATACAGAAGCTGATAGATCCTACCTTTCCTCCTGTCAAAAACAATGCTGCTTTTGTATTTGTTTTATCACAGTTTTTCTGCAGCCTGCAGAAGTGAAGGAATTGGTTAGCATACCAACTCATCTGCGATTCTGGGGTCTAGATTCAGGGATACGGCATAGGTAGGAAGCCTTTGCTGACTGGCTTGTGTTGTGGAGACATTACTTGTGTTATTGGACAAATTGGAGCTAATTGCAGAATTAATCTCTTGAACTATTAGTGTTGGAGGGGGAGATTACGGATCTGTAAGGGTAGGCACTTACATGGGACGAAAGATGATCAAGTGTGCAGCATCAGATTTAGTTTCAGAATCCTCAACTTCAGAGGCCCCTGTTCAGTCTGATTGTTATAAAGAAAATGGTACGGGTCTACTGAAATCTGAAGCTGCAATGGAGTATTTGTGCAACCTACCACCTCACAGGTTACATTTAGTGAATCTATCAATTATATTTGTGGTTCTGGTATAGCATGGATAGTAATAAAATCCCAATTTCAGATTTGAAGCTGCTTATGCAAAAGATATTCCAGAGGTGATCAGTGGAGATGCATTTTTAGAGAAATATGGAGATCACAGTGACACAGTGACAGTTATTGATCCTAAAAGATCTTATAGTGTGAAGGCTCCTACTAGACATCCTATATATGAAAACTTCCGTGTTGAGGTTAAATCTCCGCACCAGATTATTTGTTTCTAAACTATCAAATTCATTTTCTAAATCTGAAAAGCTTTTATGAATGGAACCATTTCAAATCTTTGTTCTTTCCTGAAACATGCTGCAATGATAACATTGATATGGTATGCACCCAGTGCCATCCAAAGTTACAGAACATTCTAAATTTGCCTGAAGAAAGAAAAACTTCTGCAACTAATGTCTGTTCACTTTGTTCCCCTCTACTGAAGAATTTATGCAGTACAATATCTTCATTAAAGTTACTCTTGACATTCTTATAATTTCTGTCCTGTAGACCTTCAAAACATTGTTAGCAGCAGGCAATACAGATGAGCAATTGTCAGCCCTAGGAGAACTCATGTACCAGGTGAATTTAAGTCTCTGTTCACATGATGTACCTTCTCTACTCTTATTGCACATGAGGTTGACGGTGTAAACGTGAAGTTGAGGAAATCGTGCGGCAATGCTGCTGACAAATTTTTCTTCACATATTTTTGGCAGTGCCACAACAGCTACAGCGCGTGTGGCCTTGGTTCTGATGGGACTGACAGACTAGTTGATCTGGTACAAGAAATGCAACACAGGACGACATCAGAAGGTGGAAGCCCTAGTCTATTTGGCGCAAAGATCACCGGTGGAGGCTCCGGTGGCACAGTTTGTGTTATCGGGAAGAACTGCGCAAGGAGCAGCGAAGAGATCGTAGAGGTAACCTCACATACTGATAATTTCCTTTCCACAAGGCACTCTGCTAGTCTGATGTATCGTTGGACACTGATGGTTTCTCGCCTTGGACATTATTCAGATTCAGCAGAGGTACAAGGCTGCCACCGGGTACCTGCCCGTCCTTTTCCACGGGTCGTCTCCAGGAGCTGCGAAGTTCGGCTACCTGAAAATCCGGCGCCGTCGTTCCTAGTTTCTGATTGACAAACGAAGGACTTAGCATTTGTTGTTGTGTTATAGATGACGTATATGGCTCAATTGTTAAGAACCTCAGTCTAGTTGTTGGCTTGTTGCATTCATCGACTACAATTCTTTTTATCTCGGGATACATTTGTCAATTGCCCTGCCAATTCAGTAAGAGGGGACAAAATCTCAGTTGCAGATTGCCACAATGGAAAGATGCTAGAGAAAATAAAAAGAGTTTTACTCTCATCAATCGATTGAGATCTTGCTCATCAACCAGTCACCCAAATTTCTACTAGAAATTGAATGGAGATGGGATTCACAGATAGATTTGGAGGTTTGGGCTTACTCAAGTGCCTGGCTGCAGAGGAAGCTCTTGGGCAGCTCGCCGCCCGGCTGTGGAGGCAGTAGAGACCGCGGGAAGCGGAGGCGACGAAGGTGCTGTTGGAGCCGGGCGGCGGAGGCGGTGGGGTGTCGAGGGCCAACTAGTTAGTGGCAGTAGCGGTCATGGGTGGCGGCGGAGGTGGCGGTTCACCACCGGAGCCAGGCAGGGAGGTGGAGATCACGGGGGAAAGAGCGGAGACGGTGGCGGTGGCTCGCTTTCTGCGTCGAGCCAGGGGGAGCGGGGAAGAGAAGATAAGCAAGAGAGAATATGAAGGGTATGCATCTGAATCGTTGGATCTCGATCCAATGGACGAAAACGTTGATCGATAGAAAAACAAAATCTCAGTCAGTTGATGACGAGACAGATTCAAATAAAAATGAGCAATAAGATCTTGTGCAACACATTCTGTTTTCTAGATGTGTTTAACCGTCCATTCGACTCCTCTAGCAGCATTGGATTGGACGTGTTGCTTTGTCTTTTTTTCGAATCACATAGTACATACATTCATAAACACGTATGCACACTCACCCCTACGAATACACGCACGCAACCCTACACTTATGAGCACCTCTTTCCCTATGAGCACCTCCGAAAAATTGAGCCGGCAAATTCTTAAGATTGACGAAGTCACCACTAACATCTCGCTATCGAGTCGTCCAACCTGGTGGCAGGCTAACCTTACCAATTGACCTACGTGTTGCTCTGTCTGACATGTATTTCTATCAGTGTGGTCTCTGGTGCGATGAAGTTGCTGACATTTTCGTGCCAGTCTGATCAGTGGGTCCTTCAGGCACTGCCAGTCGTCCGTTAAACTTGTCAGTGCAGCATCGTCTTCGTCCCCGGCGGCGGGCCTGCTGCTCCCCAAGCACTAGCCGGCAGGGTCGATAGCTTGATAACCTGTCGTCGGAGCAGAAGCAGACAACGTCCGTGGCTGTGCCGCCGTGCGTTCTGCGTTGCGCTGGGCCGGGCGTTGGGCCGCCATTGTTAGGAACCACGCCGCCGCGGGGACCGGCGAGGGTAGTAAGCTGCTTAGTGGTTTAGCTCCGCTGCTCCGGCGCGGCCTTACGACGTTGATTGGCTTCCTCGCGCCTCTGTCTCCGCCGATTGTCCATCGCGGCCGGTGAAAAGCTTGAGGAGCTGAGGCCGAGGGATTCCACCCCGAGCAGGGCCGTCGCCCGGAACTCGGGATCCGCCATCGCCGCCGGTCGACGGCGACGGGATAGGGGCTCCGGCGTGACTGAAGAGGCCGGTGGGCCGATTGGTGTCCTCGAGTCTCTCCTCTCCATCGTCGCCCGCCTAGGCCGGTGAAGATCAGGAGATGCCGAAGGGATTCTAGCCGCTGCACCGGGCCGCCCGTCGGTGTCGGAAGCCCTCATCGCCGCCGGGTTCCGGTCGCCGGCGGGAGGAGGGAGACCACAGAGAAGAGCAGGTGCCCCATTTGCAGAAAACCCCCTGATTTATATCGAGATTAATAATCGCGATCCACTTTACGGGGTTTTACGTAAAAGTAGCCTCGATATTTTTCATTTACCCCCTTATTTGGATCGCGACTATTAATCGCGATCCGAGTTTTTGCAGAATACCCCCTTATCTGGGTCCGGTATGTTTCAAACCAGACCCTGGTTCTCGTCCGCAGTGGCCCTCCCCTTCCCTTCCGTCGACGGCGCCGTGGCTCCCCCGGCGATCTGCGGCCGCTGGCGCACGCGTACCACCCGGCCGCACCTAGCCGTCCCCCTCGTGCTCGTCATCCTGCACCCTTCTCCGTCCCCAGCGAAAGGTAGGGTAGAAGTTCCTCTCCTGCCGACTGCTGTACGCGGTGGCCGCTGAGATGATCATGATCTACCTCTACCGGAGCAGAGTTTCTCGGAATCCGCCTCCGTCGTCGTCCTGGGAGCGGCCGAGTGGGTCCTCCTCGGGCCTCCTCCAAGGACCGAACTCTGGGGAGGTAGAAGATTAGCGCGCAGCCGGCTAAGCTGACATCAGGATAACATTGTAATACTTGGCTTCCATCATACTCCCTCCGTTCTGTTCCAAATTAGTACTTCATTGTATAAATTTGATCAAACTTTGAGATGCTTTGACTATCTAATAAAGTTGGAATGACTTTTAATTTGGAACGGAGGGAGTAATACAGTAATGAGCTCTGAATACCAAAATCCTCCAGGACACTGGTATTGGAAAGGAATGTATTCCTGATAAAGTGAGTGATTCTGCATGACCAAGTGAAATCAGCATATACTTACCATGGATGACCATAGAAAATTAGAGATGGAAGTTAATTTTAATTTTAAAAAACCTGCTTTAAAATTTGGCTATTAGTGGTGCCATAGTCTCAGAGTATCAACTTCAAAGAGCTCCTGGGAGAGATGTACGCATTCCTGACTGGTACTCTCCGTCAGACAGAAACTGGTGCTGCTCAGACCTCAGAAAAATGTTGAGGAAACTGCAGCATCGTGAGTGCCTGCTCTTGCCAAAAAAAATTTCACGCATCTCCAGTTTCCTGACGAAATATTTTGCTACTGAAATTGCAATTTGATTCAGCAGATGTTTTGAAGACTTTGAGATACTCCATGGGGACCTGCAAGGATTAACAGATACGATGGACATTTTGAAGAGCTCATCTGAACTCAACGGAAATCATTTGGAGAGCCCTGGGAAGCAACAGCGAGAGAGAACTGCTGCATCTGTTCTCTTTGACTGGGAGGTACTAATCTGGCAGTTCTTTGTATTCATTTTAGTGAATTGTAGGACCTCCCCATGGAGCAACATTAATGCTTCTGTTCATGCATCATATCTAGAATGTAGGATAGCAAGGCCTCATAAGTTGCACTGATGTGCATTGAGATGATAGTATGATACCTTCCTGAATATGTGCAAGTAGACTGCCTTTCTTATGCTGCAAAGTGCAAGTATACTATAAGTTTAGCTAATAGTTGGATACTCTACTCACAGACATTTGATCATCTGCTATTCACATCTTTCATGACATCAGTATGCCACTGTTAAATATGTATTGATGTAGCATGCGAGAACCTGGAATTTCATTGAACTTAATGTCTTTCTGTATTCTCTGTAAATCATAACTTTTTTTTTTGAAACTGTAGCCCGGCAGAGATTGCCGGGCTTGTACTAATTAATAGAGAAGATATAAATCATAACTTTTGGAATTCTCTTTGATGCCAAAGATAAATATTGATAAATAAATAAACTGCTGGAATGAACTATAGATGTAGTGTGTGTATATTTGTTAGGATCATGTACTGGGCAGTTGTGGTTGAAATTCTGGATGTAATTACTAGATGCCCCTTCGGGAAGCCTGCCGTGTTGCTGTTCAGAGAAACCACCCCCGCAAGCAGAAGCTTTGGAAACACACACAAGCAAGACAGCTTGAGAATTCAGGCCTCGAACCGGTGATACAAATTGTATGTTCAACTTAATTGTTCAATTAATTTGTGATATATCATCAACTCTCAAAAATTGTGTACGTTATACTTTGCGGGGGTACATAGGTACTGCATATTAGATGCATGGTAAAAGAGCCTAATTTTTAGCCTTTCAGGTTGAGAATCATGTTGCTAAAGCTCCTTGTGTTGTGGGGTAATGGATCAAATGGCATCCGCTTGTGGAGAAGCTAACAAACTCCTCGCCATGGTTTGCCAGGTCAGTGTTGTTTATTGTTCCAGCATACAGAAGCTGTTCCTTTAGTCAAAAGCAATGCTGCAAGTTCGGCTATCTGAAAATCCGGTGCCAAAGGTTGGTGGGAAAAACCCAAAAGAGAAACGACACGCCAATGCTGCAACGCCAGAACACGACAAATCCAATCCGTCAGTTCCCAAAGCGTCGACGCCCAAGGTTGTGTACGGACGGCCACACATCAAGCAAGATCCGGTTCACGTACAACATATCTCTATCCCTTTTTGCCCTCTTGCTTGCCCATGGCAAAATGGACGTCCTGCTTGGGGGCGTGCAACCCGGCCATCCCTCGAAAGGTTAGGCCCAAATCACCTCAAGTTCACAAGCTGGATGGCCGGCCACCGGCAGAAATGCAGAATGGATGGGCGGGATACGGAGAGAGAAGCTTACTCTGGGCAAATCTTGGGACGAATCGGAAGCAATTTTTCTGGACAATTTTTGAATCATAGAATTATTGTATTCTTTTCTACGTCACACGAGAATCAGGACACATTTTGCAGCACAGGGTAACACACCTTCTAGACACACTAGTGTTAGTGGGAGGTTACTAGGTTAGGCTTTGGAGCCTTGGAGGGAACTCATCATGTGATGTCTATTCTATCAACCAAAAGCCTGGGCCTTCCTAACAGCCACAAGGCCCACCGCCGCCGCGTGTGCAGTACAGTGAACAGCCAACCCGTCACCTCACACAAAAATGCAGGATTCTCTTCCTTTTTTTAAAAAAAAAGTAGAAAATAGAAAGAGACCTGCCGTCATTTCAAGCAGAGAGATAAATAAAGCTAATAAAGCACAAAATTAACCACCAATTCAAGTGGCCAGCATGAGACGACACCACTCCGAAAATTAAATAAGGATGGGATTATAAATATCTGCCTAGCTAGCGTTATTGCCGCACTGGCCTCAGCTCGCTGAGAAATTACAACACTTTAGAGATTATTACTGCTAGCATCCTGCTATCACGTTAGTGGTTAGCTCATCCAGTAAAAACAGTGGCGTAGTATCCCCAAGCAAATGCAAATTGCCACTAAAAATTAAATTGTAATTAAATTTTAGCACTGTTATCTTCCGTGACAAAGCAAAATTTGGATTTGTAATTCGGCGTTTTTTTACGGGCAAGCAGCTTGCTTCCTCAGCTCCTCTAGGCTGCTATCCATCGGCTCGTGCGGGTTTACGGCGACGTCCCTGTTGATGAAAGCCATTCGTAGCTCTCTATTTTATCATCTACACCATTTAAAGCATGAGCGGCGTTTGTACGTAATTTTTTTTTTAATCTGTTCTCCCATGCGGATGCAGGCAAAAGCGGAACGCGTGCATGCTTTGTACTTTTTTTTTTTGAGGTCCATGCTTTGCACGTGTGACAGTGTGAGCCCGACCACCCGGGCAGGGTAGCTTTTCGTAAAGTGAGGCGTGCAGTACACTTAATCCTTCCCATCAGAGATTAGCTAGGAGTTTCCTTTTAACCTAGCTAGCAGCACCAGCACCTGCTGACGTATGGAGTGCGTGTTGCCTTCTTACTTTGTTGGAAGTAGTAGATAGACCATTAGCATATTAGTTAGCTCTTTCTTTCTTTTTTCGCGACAATTAGCTCTAGAGCTAATTACCATGCATGCACGTGTTTTCGAAGAAGCTCTTAGCTAGCCTTTTTAAACGAGACGACAAGTAGAAAGCCCATGCAAAACACACGACACTCGTGTATCATTGTCCGTGTTTCATTCGGGGCGCTCCCTCCCATCTAAAATTTGTATCCATCAATCGTTCTCAAGTGAAGTGATGCCATGCATCTTAACAAGGCTTGTTTCCCATGGACTCGGTTTATCCAAAAGAAACGCTAGCTTCTGGAGATAAAATGACGTTGATTATTTTCTTGATAAGTATGTTGTTTTATGTATAGCTCCTAGTAGAATCGGATAAATTTTATGCTTTCTGTTTATGAATCACTTGGTAGGCGTTCTTCTGTTTGTCTCTAGAATCAGTGTTTTTGTTTCGTAGGAAAATTCCCCTATCGATGCTGGTGACATGTGGGACCGGACCGCTGGTGACATGTGGGACCGGACTCACACGTCAGTGACTCAAGAGTAACCCCAGCAACTGCAGAGGAGTGTCATCGATCATCCTTTTGTCGTTGGTGAGGTTGCAGACGCCAATGAGCACACTGCACACGGATGCATGCAATGCAAGCCTTGACGTAGGAGCACACTGCACATCGATCATCGATCATATCTCGAGATGACGACTCTTCCTTAGAGCAATGGACGGTAGGCGAAGGAGGAGCACGTACGTGGACGCACTCATTGCTGCCGTTTTCGCGTACAAGTAGTACCACCGTATCTTCTTCCAGGGTCACATGGCAGCGTGCACGTTTATGCGTGGACAATGGTGATCCATGACGACGACACGCAGAGATGGAGAGATACGGAGGCAAAAGATGCGTGGCCTCGCTCACCAATGCTGCACTACTGCAGCAGAGAGGGCGTACGTACGCGCACGAAGAAGAATGATTCCTCCCCTTGGTGCATGCGTACGCTTCGAGTAGCACACGTAGTGATTCGAGGTGAGAACGTGAGATGGTGCCTGTACCAGCAGAATGATTCGTCTCTTCCCTGCAAGAGAAGATCAGAGTGCAAAACCTGTGGCCCCAGCGTAGTATGCGAGTTGACTCGGGTACAGTACCGTGGCCCGTGGGCTGTTGCGTGCCGTACAGGTCCATAGTTCGGCTTCCAGGTGTGGAAGAACCGGGTCGGGGCCTCGGGGGCAGCCGGGGCCGGGCCTCTCCTCTCCGCTTTCGGCGCCGGCGCTGGAGGCCAGGCGCTAGCTCGAATGCCAACGCGGCTGTCCCCCGGCAGCCCTACCAGAAGCAGTCGCTGCGAGTGAAAAGGAAGCAGCTCTGCTCTGCTACGGTCACGCTCTCATCCGTCGCATCATCGTGTCTTGTCGTCCCTCCCCGGCCCTGCACTGGCCGCCCCTGCCGTCTACTCCGGCTCCCAGTCCCAGCCATGGACCATCAGCCTCACAGCACGTCACCCGTATCCCTTCGGCACGTATGGCTACCATCATACGTATCTATTGGTGCCGTCAGCGTAGAGCCAGTGCCCATCAGGGCTCCAGCAGACCAGCATCCTCTGTCCGAGTAGACGCTCGGACTAGATGGATCCACGTCAGGTCTCCCTCTCGCTAAACCCTACCAGCATCCGCCTCATCTTTTTTTTTTAAAGCATCCAAGAAGGAATAGCAAGCTGGTTTTTTCATAGTTGATATTACATAAAATTGAAATTGTGGCGTCAGGAGCCGAAACTGGCCATCAAAACACAATGCCGGGAGTACAAGAGCTACCAGTCTAGCATTCCCAGTGTCGTTCAGCCATTCGGCCATTCCCTTTCTTTCTTTCTCTCTTTCTTTCTTTCTTTTTTTCGCTTTCAGGATGCAAATACATGGAGAGATGCCCTACCTAGCAGTAGCAGCAAAAGGCGAGGATCTCGGGGCAGGTCCGGAATCTATACCTTTTTTCACACTTCGTACCTGTACCCTTTTATATTAGTATATATATAATCCTATCCTATAGAAAGCTCCCTTTTTGAAACGCTGATCATGATGGGAAAGCGTGGCCATGCGTCATAACGACTCCACGCCTGCAAAAAAAAAACAGAAGAAGAAGTCTGATATGCTCCTTCGCCAAAAAAAAATATATAAAGGCGCCGGAACCAAAAGGCGTCAGAATACCATTATCGGTTCGGCGCCGTAAAGCCTGATCCGCGATGATCTAATTAGTGGTACTGCCATCACCAAACTTTGTTAGAAGGTTCTCCATTATCTTCCCGGTTTCTTGCTAATTTGACGCCATAAATAAGAGTGACCCTATACACTCTTTTTTTTTACTCCCTCAGTTCCTGTACGTTATTTTAGTTTTTTTTGTTCATACTAGATATAGTGTATATCTAGCTAGGTGCATAATAATATCTATGAATCTAGAAAAGTCAAAATGATCTACAATTTGGAATACCTCTATTACTCTGTTTAAACTTTCATTTTTCGTTTCCTTTTCTTGTCGACGTACCCGAACAAATTTGACTACCGAAGGTGCTCTACTCGGGAGTTCGTTCATGAGATGAAGCAAACTTAATTAATGGCATGCATATTCAGCAATGTTTCTCTGAAGATGCTAGCCTCTTAGCTTGGCCCGTAAATACATAGTAAGATAATTTTGAGTGACAATTTCGTTCTCTATTTAATGTGTCACGTAAGTAGATTGGTCTGCAATGCAGTAAAACTCTTTCGCACATACATTAAAGGGCTACAATTTCGTTTTGTCCGGTTTCGCGTCCAATCAAACACTTGAACATTACTGTGCATGAATTAAATAATGTTGCTGTCTACTATGAATCAACAAAATTAAAGCTTGCATTGTAAGAGCTGTTTCGTTTTTTATTTTAGATACCATGATATTCTTGTAAGTGATAAAGTAAAATCAGCGCCGGTCCTAAGATTTCGAGGGCCCTCTGGTGAACTCGTCGGGACGGCCCCTCTAGACTATATATATATATATCTTTAATATATATAAGCACTAATTTTTCTTGCATATCGGAAACAAAACCAGTGATATATTTTTAATTTAACATATTTAATAATTATCGAGAAACAATGTAGACTAAAATTAATATGATTATCTTAAGGTAGAACTTCATAATATCCATTGCTTCTCATAAAAAGATAGTTCTTCGAGCGAGCGTTTCTTGATGCAAAATCATCAAGGACGGTATTGAGATCAATAGTGTCCAAGATATCCCTCTCGATGGTGCACATAGCCAATCCATTTAACCTTTCTTGTGACATAGTTGATCTCAGATAGTTCTTCAACAACTTCAATTTTGAGAAACTTCTTTCAACCGAAGCTACAGTCACAGGTACAATTAAGAGGATTTGATAGTCAATTGAAACATTTGGATAACAATCTGCAACTATAACAAACTCCAGAATCTCAAGTGTTGACATCAAAGAATCTGGCAAAGTCACTTGTAGCGCCTTTAATTCTGAAAAAAAAATCATTGATCTCAATATCGGATGAGTTATCATGAGAAAATGTTTCTACAAAATCTTGCAGCGCAGCCAAAGATCAGCTTCATCCAAAGATTTCAAATTTTTGGAGTTGAACAAGAACCTAAAAATATTATCAAATTCTTTCATCTGCTCAAAATCTACTAGTCAATGAAGCAATTGCAGCATCAATCATGACATTGAAGTACTCTACTCTAAATGAGTCCACAGCATACCGTTGTATTTCCTCATCTTGGTCATCTTATTTATCAAAATGTTTCTTTTCTTTCCTTGACGTTTTGTACGAAATTTTTGCTCTATATCCATTTCCTAAATTAGAAGAAAAACGGACTATATGAGTACCGAATACTAGAAGTCCGAAGTAATTAATTTAGATTAAAAAACGATCAATGAAAAAAAATACCTAGGCACTAGGGCCTGATCAGCTGATGAACGGATGATTGATGAAGTGATGATCGATCAGCTGCAGTGATTGGAGGGCCTGATCGCCGCCAAATCAGCAACAAAACCACAAGAGCAAAATCAGCATCCACCAAAAAGCACCAACGTCGCAGGGAAAAAAAACCAAGCGGGCGTCGAGCGACGAGGCGTCGACCGACGGAAGCACGCACTCACCGGCGGGTGGCGGAGGCGCAGAGCGAGGCGACGTCGTGGAGCGGTGGAGGAGCAGGGGGCTGACGAGTCGGAGGGAGCAGATGCGGACGGTTGGGGTTTTTTACTTTTTAACAGCTGCCGTGGCGTCACGCAGATCGACTGCTGCCGCGGCGCCCCTTCGCATTCACTTCGCGTTCAGGCGGCAGGCCTCTTCGCGTCGTACGGCCGGAGGTCTCTGTATAGGTATACAATATACCTAGACGTGAGCCCCTCCCTCCCCATGAGCCCTCAACCGTCGCACCTCCCGCACCTCTCCAGGTCCGGCACTAAGTAAAACTATCTATCGAGAACGGCCCATGATATCACAAGACGATTATCTGTAGATTGCTGAGGAATCTTCCTCTGAAATAATCTCCTGTTTTGCTGTCCAGTAGTAGTCCTATATGCATACCGTACCAGATTAAGCTTTGCATTTACAACTTAGAACATGGAAGCAAGCAAGCAATCATCTGAAGCCTTGAGCAGGTAGACGAAGACGACCAGCCAGACGGAAGAAGAATTGTAGTGGCGGGTTGGATCCGAAATCCCCAGGAAACGTAGCAGCGCAGGGCCGGAACAAAAGTCAGACGGGCGGCGGGCCTGCACAGGGCACCCCATGCCATGCACCCGACTCATCATCTCACCCAGAGGCTACAGCCAAACCATTGCTGCTTATGATTCTGTTGGGTGGTGGCATCCTCCTCACTGCTGCTACAGATACCTCAAGTTGCCAATAATGTTTGGAACTAGGATAATGCCTTCTCGACGGGAGTTCGCAGCGCGTAGTATACGGCACAGCAACTGTAGACAGTGCAGCATGATTATACAGTACACTACTAGCAGTACGCGTACGTATACAGGTAGGTATTGCAGCTTCTTCTGACACAGTGACACGAATCTCCACGGAAAGTGCCCCGACAGCAGGCCTCGCCACCCGGGCCACCTGGTCAAACCCTGCGGGCCCACAACGCGCATTTCCGGGGAGCACGAGAACCGGGCCCACCCTCTCGTGCTCCCCAGGGCCCGGGCCAACACGCCAACATAAAAAAATGGTTTCTACCGTACTATACACATGGTGTACGAGCGCGTCGCAGGGTAGTATAAAGAATGTTCATCAGCGGTTGATGACGATGTCGAGAAGCGAGGATCGGACGGCAAGGGAGCCATTTGCGAGTAGATGGCCTCTCGTAAGCTCTAGAGGCCAGAAGCCAGCACGTAGCTGACGGCTTCTGCTGTGGTAAACAAAGGCAGGGAAGAGAAATGGCGCGGTGCGGTCGCTGTCACGGGTGTGGTGCGTCCCGTGGGCCCGCCCGGCAGGCGCCGCAGGCACGGGACACCGACCACGTCAGCATCGGATTTCTATAGGAGTGTACTTGTGTTGTGTGTCGTGCGTCCTGGGTTTCAGGAACGTGTTTTCCAAGTGGAGAGCTGGTTTTCAGGAGGATTAACTACGGGATTAGGGGTTCCGTTCAGTCCTACCAGTGCACAGTTTTATTGTATTGCTATCAAGATTAAATCAAGATTAATAAATAGGTAATCAAGTGTCATCAAAGACGACACTCCTTTAACATCTACTGTGCACTGTTGGATACTGTGGCATAACTCCCCGTTGGAAATAACATTATTAAACTTAGGGGGTGTTTGGATTCCCGGACTAAATTATAGTCCCTATCACATCAAATATTTAGATACTAATTAGGAGCATTAAATATAGACTATTTACAAAACCCATTATGCAGATGGATGCTAAACGGCGAGATGAATCTATTAAGCCTAATTAGTCCATGATTTGACAATGTGCTGCTACAGTAACCATTTGCTAATGATGGATTAATTAGGCTTAATAGATTCGTCTCGCCGTTTAGCCTCCACTTATGTAATGAGTTTTGTAAATAGTCTACATTTAATACTTCTAATTAGTATCTAAACATTCGATGTGACACATGCAAAAAATAAGCAAAAGTAACCTAACGCCCGAGCAGTACACAGCAGCCGCTTCTGGTTCATGATATTGCGCGATGGGCTGTCCAATCCGCTTCGGATCAGAGCTACTCGTACACAACAATACTGTACGGAGTATGTGCCTTTGTTTTAGCTACTAAAGATTTTATAAAGTAGCTCGTGGATTTTGCAAGATGGATTATAAAAGAGTTGAAGGCCCCTTAAAAGAAAAGATCCTGTGCTTGGCAATCCGGGATTCTAGCTTTACCATTTACCGTGGGCTATTATTCTCTCATCACTTACTGTACATGCTAGCTGGTCATGCCGCAAGAGGAGAGAGAAAAGGTAGAGAAAAAACAAATAATTACTCCCTCTTTCCATGGGCTATAGTATGTGTAGTGACATGCTAGCTAGCTAAAGTTTAGCACATGTCATATCGGATGTTTGATACAAATTAGGAGTATTAAACATAGGCTAATTACAAAACTAATTGCACAGATGGAGTTTAGTTCGCGAGATGAATCTATTAAGCGTAATTAGTTCATGATTTGACAATGTGGTGCTAAAGTAACCATTTGCTAATGATGGATTAATTAGCCTTAATAGATTCGTCTCGCGAATTAGCTCGGGTTCTGCAATTAATTTTATAATTAGCTCATGTTTAGTTCTCTTAATTAGCATCCGAACATCCGATGTGACATTGCTAAAATTTAGCAGTTTAGTATCCAAACACCCCTAAAAGTGTATGACACAATTCGTAAGAAGGTAGTACACCCTCAGTCACAAATAGTAAGTGCATTTATTGCATTTGTAGCTTTTGAATTAAATTCGATTGCAGCTAAAGTGCATGAGCATTTATTTGCTTGATATTTTTTTCTTTCTAAGCTGCATAGTATGCATTTAATTGATACTTTTCTTTTCCAAGTTTTTATTCATCAATATGCACGGTGATACAAATAGTATTAACAAGTTTAATTAGAGACACATGTCTAGAATTGTTGGATTGTGACAAACCCGGCAAGCTAGAGTACAGTCTGCTATAGAATCAAAAGCTTCGTGTTTGTATGGATTCCACGATGTAATGCGAGGAGGAACAGGCACATCCTTTGCCCAGGTTGCCATTTGTGTGTCAGGTAAGAATGGAAACGCCACAAGCAATGAAAAGCCAAGGCAGGAAAAGCGATTTCCCCGTGCGCCCTCGGCTCCTCCCGACCTCACCTCTCCATCGTGGTCGTGGACGCCGACGCCAAGTGGAAACGCGCAGGGGAACGAGGGCCCCTTTTCCCCCTCCGGCGCCGTGGTGGGGGGCGTAGCGTCCACGCCATGGCACTCGCGCCTGGCGGTGCCGCCGTAGCCAGCGCGGCAGCTCGGTCGTTCACACGCGCGCACGGCGGGCCAGCACGGCAGGATGATCGCAGGCGATCCCGGCCAACCGGCGACGCGGCCGCCGCCCCGCAGCGAGCCCGCCGGCCTGGATGCTTTGCGGCCGGTGATGGTGTGGGCCGCGGTCGTGTCTTCCTGTCCCCGCGTTTTCTGGTTTGGCGTGGGTTAATTTCTCTGGGTTTCCGTGTTTATGGACCGGTATTTCGGTTAGGCCGGAATTCCTAGTACCGGTACACGACCGTACGCGCGACACAAATATAGCGGCTTGCCTTCGCCAAACATAAAACATGTACCGGCAGGGCTTAAAACATGAAGTCCTGATAATAAAATCGTAACATTTTCTCCCATGACCTCATATTTTTTCTAGCTTGTTTTGCAAAGATCAACTACGATCTAAACCCTTTAGCTACAAATATGGTACATCTTGTCGCCGAATATTTCGCAAGTCATCCCTTGATCATTACGGTTTGAGCTCAATCCCTATATGTGTCGACGTGGCGAATTACATGTATAGCTATATAGTACACTAGTCAAACAACCTGATTAGGCGGTCAAGTCACTTTAACCCAACAACCTAAGGGCTACGGGTAGGATGCAGCTGATATGCCCTAGCTTAGGTATGAGAAGCTAGCTAGGCGAAGGCAATCATGCTCCTAATAATACTTAAGAGATGCCCGTCGTCCCATGGGTAGCTGCAAGATGCCCTTTGTTTAACAAAAGATAAGAGATGGGTCTCTCGCGGAGAAGAGAGAAGGTGCGCCAGTTAATTCCAAGTGGGTGGTTAGTTTAAGGAGGAGCACATGGTTGATCAATGATGGAGCTGGTGAGGGGGTGAGGCCACACCGGATTAGTTGGCCGCTGCAGATGCATGCCCGGGTTCCCGGCTTTTGCTCCAACCCAATTATCGAGGCCCACGCCCTTCGTGTTGCCCCCACCACACCCATACGCATCTGCATATTCCGTTTAAACTTTAAACTTTAGATCCTAGTAGAAAATTGAGCGTAGGTTCGGTGAAACAACTGTGCATGCATATTCTCCTCCTCCATATGCTACTCAAATTGCGCTAGTTTTAAATTGCAGAGCCTAGAAAATTGGGTACTGTTTTGAAGCGACTAATTTTTTTTTGTCAAGAAGTATTTTAAAGCGATTGTTGGAACCAAGGCTGCAGATAATATGGAAGTTGTCTCAGGTTTGCACACCGCACAGCACAGGGGTCTACCATCATCTACTAGTTTGGTAGGGTTGAATTTTTAGTGGCCCATTTGTTGCTTTGGCATGTGCCCTTAGACGATGCCCCCTTTTCTCCTTCCACGTCATGTGCCATCCCATATTCACCTTTCTATCTTGTATGTATTCGGTTGCGCTCGAATTGGCAGAGGCAGAGCATCCATACGAGCGGATTATTGAATAAAAGCCATATTCTAGTGCAAACACAATAATGATTACAAGAAAGTATGGGGGGTGGGGGGGGGGGGGTTGCAGTAGTCCAAATACCAAAGAGCCGGATGTTATTCTTTACAGCTATAATCTGCTTTGAATGTAAAACCCGCGGGTGGTGCCATCATCTCGTCCAATCACCATCCATTCGTGGGCTCGCCTCACCTCCCAACCCTAAAGTGTTTAATTCCAAGCACTCACAAATTTCCCACCTAAAATGTTTGACTTTTGAAAAGTATAATTTAATTGTTCAGGAAATTCTATGCAAAAATGTTCTAGAAAACATCATAACACCATGAGTAAGAAGCGATCAAGAAAAATAGAGTGGAAGATAAACCTAAGATCACATCTACTACTTTCCTTACTCATGGTGGCCAGAAACAGAGTATTGAAAAAATTGGAAGGGTCCACACGGACAAGGAACAAAACGGGAGCATAGTAAAAACCGGCCAGAAACAGAGGGAGAGAAAGAGACGCAGCTGACCTCCCTCCCTCCTCCCTCCTCAGACGCAAACAATACGCATCAGCCGAAGCGCAACCAAAGCAAACAAGAAACGCAGCGCAGAGGAAGCAGAGGAGAGAGAAGCACAAGCACCACACCGCAGCATCAGCACAGCACCCTACACGCACACCCACGCCTCCCCTCCCTCCCTCCCTCCCTCTCTCTCTCTCTAGAGCCCCAGCCTAGACAAACAAGTCTTTGGTCTTCGTGTTGGGCGGTGTTGGCCCTTGCCTGCCTTCTTGTGCTCGCTTCCTCCCCCGCCTCGCCTGCCCCCCTGTCCCTCCCGTGTCGGAGGGGACACGCGCACGCGCGCGCGGCCGTGTGGGACGGGCCTGCTCCGGCGCCGGCCATGCGTGGGGCCCGCTGAGCTCCCTAGCTCGCCGGCGAAACTAGCGCTTCGGTTGCGGGCGGGTGGTCGGAGTCTAGAAGATGATCAAGCAGCAGCAACAGCCGGCGAGCTCCGTCGGGCCACAGGCCGCCGCCGTGGCGGCAGCGGCGGCGAGCGGATGCGAAGGTAGGAAGCTTTGCTAATGGCTGGGAGGAAATGTAATGGAATAGTGCCGTCTTGGTTTTGCTATTTGGTCCCTGCTTTGTCGAGTTATTATTGCGTGATGGGATTGGAAAGTGCCTTTTGTTTCCCCCTGGACCCTTTTGGGCGTCGCTGCTGCTGTAGCAAAGGCGCGATTTTTTCAATGCATTTTAAGCGTGTTGGGCTCTGTGATTTTCGGATCCTTGAGGGGTTTGTGTGCAAAAACTCAGTTGGCCGGCCAGTCGCGATCGTCGCCGGCGACCGGCGGGGAACAGTGCGAACGTGGACAAAAGTGCACGATTATTCTGCATTTTTAAGCCCCTCGGCGTCTCAGAAATCTCTGAAGTCCCATCCGGCGAGCTAGGAGTGTTCTGTTTTTTTTTCCAACGTTGATCCTTGAGGGCAGCCATGGCGGTCGCTGGCTGGCGGCGTGATGCAAGACGCCAAACGACGGTGGATGGGATCGAATGCATTTGGGTTTGGATGCTCGTGTTTTCGGCGGAATTTGAGGGGAAAAGTTCCCCTTTTTCTTCGGTTACTGATGGTGCCGTTGGTTTGGTTGGCCGTGTGTGCAGGGGAGAAGAAGCCGCCGGCGATCAACTCGGAGCTGTGGCACGCCTGCGCGGGGCCGCTGGTGTCGCTGCCGCCGGCGGGCAGCCTCGTCGTCTACTTCCCCCAAGGCCACAGCGAGCAGGTGGACCCCTCTCTCTGAGCTTACCCGTGCTTGCTAGTGCTGTGATTCATGGCTCCTTGGTTGCCCACTTTTTTTGCGATATTTTTGATGAGTTTTTCCATGTGGTCGGATTTGTTCATGTGCAGTGACTTTTTAAATGCTTTCTAGTTGTCAAATTTTGCTTTGGTTTTATGTATAAAGATACTTTACTCCTTGCGGGCCCTTTGAGGTCTTGACAGGGGAGGATTGGTTTCTGTCGAATTTTAATCGCTAAAAGTGTCAGGGATGTGACTTGATTTGCTGTTCTCCGTTTTGCTGAGTGGTGGTACCAGTTAAGTTAATGGGATCTTTTGCTGCTTAGAATATAATTTTTTATATCATATATTCATTTCTCGGAATGTTTCATTGATGGCTTTTTTAAGTCAGATTTGTTCTGTACTTTAGAGCCTTGTTCCATCATATGATTATTTTCCTTTTGTTTTGTAAGATTGGTCTTGCCTTCGATACATTTGAAATTGGAATTCGTTGAAATATGGATATGCTACCTCGCAAAAAAGAAAAAAGAGAGGATAGGCTGTGTGAATAAGCTGTATCTGTAATAGGAGGTCTTGTTTAGTTGGTTGCTAGTATATTTTTCTTTGTTTGCTGCCATTTTTTTTTGGCTTATGGCCAAAGTAGTTGGGAGTAATGGGTCTACTGCCCCACTCTTTTTATGGGTTCCGGTGTGCTGCACCACTACCTTGCTTGTTCGTTTGGTGGATGAAGCAACCAAGTACGATGGAATTTTAGCTTTTATAGGTGATGTGTTCAGTAACCTCTGTTGCAACTTTCGTGGATTTGGCACCAAAGAAGCTTGTTTTGAGCAAGTTTAGAGGATGGGATCATCACATGTTTGGATTTGGAAATGATTCTCCTTCTGAATGCAAGTACTGGGAGGTGCCCAATTTTGATTCTCTTTGCCTTCTGCTCAATGAAGGAAAATAGAACCTTTTCAGTTATGATTGGTGGATGGGTTCATTCGCACATGGTGGTTTTAATAGCTATTTGATGCAATGTATCTACTTGTGTCTTGTGCTGTCAAATCCCAACCACTTCCCATCACAGCTTTCTCATTGGCTTGTAGGTGGTACCTGTTTTACATGATACTGATGTTCAGAGATTTTCAACCTGATTAAATCGTCTTACTCAGCGTTTTTTTTATTTCTTATGTACTTTTTTCAATTCTTGGTTGCTCGGAATGCAATGGAAATTATGTCTGCAATCATCATCAAAAGATCTTTCCATCTTTTTTCGTCCGCAGACCGTGCTTGATTTGTTTGGAGTCTCAGATTTATACTTGTTTCTTATTGCAGGTTGCTGCTTCTATGCAAAAGGATGTTGATGGACATGTTCCAAGCTACCCAAACCTTCCATCAAAGTTGATTTGCCTTCTGCATAACGTCACTTTACATGTAATATGCAGCTGTGCCCCATTTTATTGTCTTCTGCTCGATCATTTATGCTAAAAGGAATTATTTTGGGGGTTTCATAGGCGGATCCAGAAACAGATGAAGTGTATGCGCAAATGACTCTCCAGCCAGTTACTTCAGTAAGCATCCAGTGCCATGCCTGGTTTGCCATACAATTTTTCCCCTTCATTTCCCTATTTGTTCAGGTATATTGACCAAGCTCTTTCTATGTCAAATTGATTGCGAATGATGATCAGTATGGAAAGGAGGCATTGCAACTATCAGAATTAGCTCTGAAACAACCAAGGCCTCAAACAGAGTTCTTCTGTAAGACACTGACTGCAAGTGACACAAGCACTCATGGAGGCTTCTCCGTGCCTCGTCGAGCAGCTGAGAAGATATTTCCACCCCTTGTACGCAAAGATTTGATTTCCACATGATTTTGAGCATTTTCTTCATCGTTGCATTTAATGTACTCACATCCTTCTTTAGGATTTCTCCATGCAACCACCTGCCCAAGAGATACAAGCCAGAGATCTACACGATGCCACATGGACATTCCGTCACATATACCGAGGTAAAAAATGCAGCATCAAGGAAATCTTTTGGCCTGAAAATATGTTATGAATACCTTAATGGAGCTTGACGTGTATTTTTTTGTCTTGGTTAAATACTTATGGTTAAATATGCTCACATTCACTTGCAAATGCACTTAACAGTTGTCATCTTATGCATTGTAGCTCTTGTGCACAAATTTGAAAAATAAATTTTCATATGAATGTTTTTACATGACCATATCTTTTTCGTGCACATAGAAACTTATGATGTTTAACCATCCCCATCTTTTGGAATGAATAGGTCAGCCAAAAAGACATCTGCTTACCACTGGATGGAGTCTTTTTGTTAGTGGCAAGAGATTATTTGCTGGTGATTCTGTCATTTTTGTTAGGTACAGCACAGCTTGCGAATATATATGTTTGAATTTTGCTCTAAGAAAAGATCATCAGAGATCATAGCTCGTTTTTCTGGTGTTCATGGTTTATTCAACACTAATTGTTCCTCTTTCTGTGTTTGTTGTTATATTTTTTAGGGATGAAAAACAGCAACTGCTACTAGGAATCAGGCGTGCTAACAGACAGCCAACTAACATATCATCATCTGTCCTTTCAAGTGACAGCATGCATATAGGAATTCTGGCTGCAGCAGCCCATGCTGCAGCGAACAATAGCCCATTTACCATATTTTATAATCCTAGGTCAGCCCTGAATTTCGACTTAATATCTAATAGTTACTATACATGAGCTTATTCCCAGTCTCTGTCAAAATCTTAACTTCAAAGCTTGTATTTTTCAGGGCCAGTCCTACAGAGTTTGTTGTACCGTTTGCTAAGTATCAGAAGGCACTCTATGGTAACCAAATATCTTTAGGAATGCGCTTTCGCATGATGTTTGAAACTGAGGAATTAGGCACAAGAAGGTATACGGTCGCTCAATTTTCTTCTTTCCCTGCTTCAAGTTTCTCGACTATTCATTTTTTTTCCAATTTCTCTTTATGGTTAAGTGGTTCGACTAGAGACCAAATTTAGCTGTTTTGACAAAATGATGGGTTCATATTCCCTTATGTTGACATTTTGCAGGTACATGGGTACAATAACTGGCATAAGTGATCTAGATCCAGTAAGATGGAAAAACTCACAATGGCGCAACTTACAGGTTGGTTTCCTTGTTAATTTTGTCGCATCCTATGCATTAGCCTTTTCCCCTTTTCTGTTGCTGGTACAGAGATTCTTTTGTGACCTAAGGAGATTGTGTTTTTTCAATAGGTTGGCTGGGATGAGTCTGCAGCAGGCGAAAGGCGGAACAGGGTTTCAATCTGGGAAATTGAACCGGTAGCTGCTCCATTTTTCATATGCCCTCCACCATTTTTTGGTTCAAAACGTCCCAGACAATTAGGTATGCTTTGGTGCTTACATTAGCACTAGTTACTTGGCAGAGCTTCTTTTTGTGTCTTAGATAGTTTGTGAGATCAGGGACACTATTCATCAAGCTTCTGGTACTACATCCCTGGGATTATGGATCATGTCAATTGTCATGTGTAGCATATTTTATGTTTATGTTTCTGACATGATCATATGTCATAAATTGGTGATACCATTATTATCGGTGCACCCCTTTTCTAATGAAGGTACTGTGCCTGTCTTCAAGATTTAGTGATGAAGAAGCTTGAAGCTTTTAGCTCATCTTAAGAACAAATAACATATGAAACTAGGAGAGATGTACCATATTCTTTCGTACAGTAGACATTTATAAGTAAAACATACTTATGAGGTTGCAATATAGCTAGACTAGCCAAGTAAACGGAACCAATACTGGATGCTGGGTAATCTTCCTTTGGTTATAGCTGAGCTGTTCATGGAATTCTGTATATATTTTATGAGTTTAAGATTGAAGAATAGTTGTGAGTCCTGATATATAAAAATTGTAGTTCTGAGTTCTGATATATAAAAATGTTTTTATTAAAGTTATAGCATGCATAATGAATGATCCCCACTGTGTACTGCAGATGATGAGTCCTCAGAAATGGAGAATCTCTTAAAGAGGGCGATGCCATGGCTCGGTGAGGAGATATGCATAAAGGATCCGCAGACACAGAACACCATAATGCCTGGTCTGAGCTTGGTTCAGTGGATGAACATGAACATGCAGCAGAACTCCTCGTTTGCAAACACGGCAATGCAGTCTGAGTACCTACGATCACTAAGCAACCCCAACATGCAAAATCTTGGTGCAGCTGATCTCTCAAGGCAGTTATGCCTGCAGAACCAGATTCTGCAACAGAACAGTATTCAATTTAGTTCTTCCAAACTTCCTCAGCAAATGCAGCCGGTCAATGAGTTGTCCAAGGCAACACTCCCACTGAATCAGCTTGGCATGGGCACCAAACTGCAAGAACAGACTCACGATCCCAGCAATCTGCAGAGGCAACAACAGTCCATGAACCAACTTCTTCCATTGAGTCAATCTCAAACCAATCTTGTCCAGGCTCAGGTCCTTGTCCAGAATCAAATGCAGCAGCAGCAGCAACCACCATCCATGACTCAAAATCAGCAGCCAGCTGCCAGCCAGCCGCAACTCCTGCCCCATCCGCAGCAGCAGCAGCAGCAACAACAACATCAACAACAAAAGTTACTACATCAGCAGCAGCAGCTTTTGCTTCAGCAACAGCAATTGCAGCAACAGCAGCAAAATCAGCAACAGCTAAATAAGATGGCTGCGCAAGTGCCAAATCTGGCAGCTCAGCAGCTGCAATTGTCTGATCAGCAGCTTCAACTGCAACTGTTACAGAAATTGCAACAGCAGCAGCAGTCTTTGCTATCACAACCAGCTGTTACTCTTGCACAGTTACCGCTAATTCAAGAGCAGCAAAAGTTGATTCTTGATATGCAGCAGCAGCTGTCAAACTCTCAATCGCTTTCCCAGCAACAAACGATGCCCCAACAAAGTACCAAAGTTCCATCACAGGCAACACCACCACCACCACCATCCATGCAACAAGAGCCACAGCAGAAGGTTCCACAGAAGCATGTTGGGTTCACTGACACATCACATGCTGCAATTCCTCCAACTACATCAGTCAATGCCATTTCAGCAGCTGGAAGTCCTATGATGGCAAATGGTGCAGCACATTCTGTACTTACCGAGGAAATCCCTTCTTGCTCAACATCACCATCAACAGCTAATGGTAACCATCTTGTGCAACCAATTCTTGGAAGGAACCAACAATGCGGCATGATCAACAATGAGAAGTTGCCTCAGTCTACTGCTCCTATGTCAATACCAAGCTCCCTTGAAGCTGTCACGGGGATACCGAGATCGACTAAGGAACTGCCGAAGTTGAATTCTAATGTCAAGCAAAGTGTGATGGCTTCAAAGTTACCAAATACAGGGCCTATACCACAGAATTTGGTGAACAGTGCACCCCCGACGGACTATCTGGAAACAGCTTCATCAGCAACTTCAGTGTGGCTTTCCCAAGCGGATGGACTTTTACATCAAGGTTTCCCCATGTCTAACTTCAATCAGCAGCAGATATTCAAAGATGCGCCTCCTGAGACTGATATTCAGGGTACAGATCCAAGTAATAATGCACTTTTTGGAATAAACAATGATGGTCAGCTGGGTTTTCCAATGGGAGCAGATGGCTTCTTGTCAAATGGAATTGATGCTTCCAAGTATCAGAATCATATTTCAACAGACATTGATGGTAACTACAGGATTCCAAAGGATGGTCAACAAGAAATATCGTCATCCATGGTTTCACAGTCGTTTGGTGCATCGGATATGGCATTCAATTCAATTGACTCTGGTATGAATGACGGTGGTTTCTTGAACAGAACTTCTTGGCCGCCTGCTGCTCCTCTGAAGAGGATGAGAACATTTACCAAGGTTGGCACTTCTCTGTTTGTTTTGCCTAAAGCTAAACTGTTACTTTGGGTATTATTTTTAGCCAAGCATAATACTAGTATTCTGTGCTAGAACTGTTATAAACTGAAGCATACGCTGCTTTCGCATATTCATGTTGCCTCTTATGCCTAACCTAGAAGTTCTTGTAGGTGTATAAACGTGGAGCTGTAGGCCGGTCCATTGACATTAGTCATTATTCTGGATACGATGAGTTGAAGCATGCTCTGGCTCGCATGTTCAGTATTGAGGGGCAACTTGAGGAACAGCAGAGAATTGGCTGGAAACTTGTTTACAAGGACCATGAGGATGACATCCTACTTCTTGGTGATGACCCATGGGAGTAAGTTCATCTAGTTTTTTTTAAAAAAATCCGCTATCTGAAGCATCTAGTTTAGGTGTTTGTACAAAATTGGTAGTAATAATGATTAACTTGTAAACATGTTGTGTTTGTTCTTGCAACTGGTTACAAAATTGGTAGTAAATTATGGATGAAAATGTGAACAGCCATAAACGCATTCTGATTACTTACTATGGCATACCCATGTTTTGTCCTAACATCGCTATTGCCTATCATGCAGGGAATTTGTCAACTGTGTGAGGTGCATTAGGATCCTGTCGCCTCAGGAAGTGCAGCAGATGAGCTTGGATGGTGATCTTGGGAACAACATTCTCCCTAACCAGGCCTGCAGCAGCTCAGACGGCGGGAATGCCTGGAGAGCTCGCTGCGATCAGAACTCTGGTAACCCTTCTACTGGTTCATATGACCAGTTTGAATGACCTAACTTGCCGGTCCATACATTCTGTGCTGCCGGTCCAAGTAGGCGTCACCTGAACTGTGGTAGGTGAAAGGCGTGCAGCAGCAGAATGTTGTGTAGATGTGTTGCCACTTGACATCCAGGAGAGCAAATGGCTCGATGGATTAGTAGTGCTTTTGTTCATATGTGTAGGTTCGCTCACATGGATGGAAAGTAGGGATGGTAAATGAATCTTACCTTAGGTGAAAGATGATGTACTACGAGAAAGGCATGCTTGTAGTAAAAACTGCTGCTCCGGCTGTTTTGATGCCACTGCCAAAGATCTCCACGTATCTCAATTTGTGCGCAGTGCGCTACAGGAATTTCTTCATTGACCATGTGCTGTTTCCAAGTGTTACATCCTGTTCATTGTTCAGGAATTGAACGAAAACTCCTATCACACACACATTTTCACTGAACTAAAGGAAATTGAAGAGATTATCTTTAAGAAGACACATAAATTTTACCGAACTAAAGAGCTTTAAAAGTTGATCAATTACTGGTGAATAATTAACAAGTGATAAACTATGCTTTCCTTGATTTCTGTTTTCACGACGAAGATCACTTAAATCTAGCACGTTTGTTAAGTGGAGAACCTTTTCCCGGTCAAATTCAGTCGGGCTCAAATTGCCGCGTCACAGATTGCTCAACAAAACTTGAGACCTCAGACTGTTGACAATAGTAGGTCAACAGTCAACATGATCCTTGACTCCTTGCAGGCTGAAGCAACAGTTTAGCATGAACACAAACAAATTAGAAAGCATCCAACCATTCACAGAAGCCAGCCAAGAATTTGCCTGATTTGGCAGTAAATTCTCAACACTTGGAACAGCTAAAAGCGATGCATCTGAACCAGCCATAGGATCAACAGAAATCTCTCCGATGAGATTTTATTTCATATGTGTAATTTTATACGGGATCCTATAAAGATCTTATTCACAAATCATGTAAGCAACTTATTACAGATAGTACAGCGCACTGCCAGTACAATTTCTTCTGAGAATGACCAGCAGAACAACAGGTCTCAACTCTCACGGGTCTCCGATGCAGGCTGTTCCTGTTGTTGGATGAATGACTGGTAGGTCTCAACCCGGGTCTTCGCTTCAGGCTGTTCGAGACCGTGCATGAAACCATTAGTCATCGCGAGGAAATCCTTCATATGCAGCCTCTTCCACTCCTGCAGAGAAGACACAATCTTTGAAATTAGAAAACTAAAGCCTGCATGTAATAACACATTTTGGGCTGTGGGTGTTTTTTCTTTTTCAGGAGTGGCTGTGGGTGTAATGGAAGCAGATAGATGAGAACATGATCCTTAAAAGTAGTTTCATCTTGAAATAGATGCTAGTAAAATTGTTGCTGAGGTTGGTCTCTGTTTTCAAGAGAATTTTGCTACATGAGCTAATCGTATAGAGGCAGAGTGAGTTTCCACCAGAATTTTAGATAGTGAGGAAGTGATAGCTGTTACTGTTCAGCATTTTTGAATATGATCGCCTAGAATATGAATATGTTGTAGTCCCTCACCTCAAAATCCCATTCTCCATATAGATCTGGATCCTGTGCATCGCTCCATACATAAGTGTCAGCCAACATTTTCTCCGAAGAGTCCTGCAACGCAAAACCACCTTCCTTTTAGCAGAACACAATCTATCTGAGAAATCACAGCCTGCAAACAGTGCCACTATTCCTGTGCAAAACAAGACACAAAGCAATTGCCATGGTTTTCCAGTCCGCAGTTGAGGGAAACCAGGCTGGCCCATTTATAGTATAAAATCTGTTGAGTGTTTCACTTATCAACTTTTTTTATTACTAACATATACTTGCCGAATTGCCTACATGGCTTGCATATGCTTACGGTTAATGATATATGCTTCCGGTTAATGATATATGCTTACGGTTAATGATATCTCGACTCGTGTCCTCGTGTACTCCACATCTTCAAATGCATCCAGGACTTGGAGCTCCTCGTCAGTGACACCCATGACAACCTGCAGAGCGATTAGCATAAGTAAGCGAGAGTTTGGTGCAGGGTCGATGCTACAGGTTGAGCCGTGCACGACAATCGACAGACCATCCCTGCAACTTTCTTGCCCTCGACGGGCAGGATCGCCGGGTAAATACGGCCCTTGATGTTGAACCGGTGGCTGCAAGAGAAAAAAAAGATTGCCATGGCATGTTAAAAATCAGGATATAGGCAAAAGATAATCAGCGCATTTGCGTGCAAGCAAAAAGATCAGGATTCGAGTTTGGCCATTGGCGTGCGCGGCGCACATATCCACTCCGTGGATCGTTGAATCACCGCATGATTGTAGCTTGCAAAAACAATGGTAACACCGATCCACTACTGGGCGGTCAAAGGCTTGCGGTGACGGAAGCAGAGAGCATCTCGTGACGGCGGCCCACTAGAAAACAAAGAGGAATGGGATCGCCACGGCGTCAGCGCATCAGCGCCGCCGCCGGCGGGAATCGCGATAGGGAAACGGAAAGCGATGGCCGCAGGGAATCAGAACCACCGTCCACCGAGACCAGAGAATCGGGAGGAGGGGGAGGAGGGGGCAGGGGCGGGGCGTACTAGTTCGGGAGGGTCGCCGGGGCGGCGGGCGGGACGCGCTTGAGGATGGCGCGGACCACCTCGTCCGCCATGAGGCTCCCGTACACGAAGACGCTGTGCGCCCCGGCCTTGGCGGCGGCGGCCGGAGCAGGAGGCGGCGGCGGCATCGCCATGTGGGGGAGTTGTCGAGCCGAGGGCTGTCAGGTTGCGGCGCGCGCTTGGTGACTGGTGGTGTGATGGTGAGCTGGGGATGCGTGCGCCTTTTAAACACAGCAGGGCAGGAGATTGGAGATTGGTGCGGTGTGGACGGGGCCGCCAGGCTCGGAGATTCGAGCGCACTGCCCGTTTGATCCGTCGTTGCTCTCTGCTAGTGCTACTTGATCGATCTCACGAGCCACGACGAGGAACACAAGTCTGGTTCCTGACGTGATCAGACGACGGGCAAGCCCGATCGATCAGTTTCCATTTTTCTTTTAAATTTTGCGGAATTGATCCAGCCAGCATCAGCTGAGCAGTGAGTCAGCGCCCAGTCCGTACCGGCTGCCAGCGTCCGGCGATGAACGCATCCAGTTCCGGGACCGGCATGGAACCGGGCAAGTCGCTCCAAACCTTTCAACTAAAATCACTTGTAGCGTTTCTGACTTGTGATGGAGAGTTTAATTAGATTAACCTTTCAACAAAGACTTTGAACACTGACCTGACCTCATGACCTGAAAACATAAGCTAGTATAGCATGACATTCCGGTCACGTTCAGATACTTTTGGAGAAATGTATGCGACGAAATGCCCAAGTTCTAGCAGTGGATCGAATCAGCTGCTTTCTCACCTTGGCCATGCTTACAGTTTCCAAACTTCTTGCTTCGTATCATACTAGGTAATAGCCCGTGCGTAAATTTGAACGAAATAACAACTATCCAAAAAAGTCATGCAAAACACATGATGATCGTAAGCAAATGAATGAAATTGTAATGACAAAATATAATGATCATATCATGCGTAATGGTCATTCTAGGAAGAATTGACCAATAACATTGTGCAAGATCAAGGCTTATTTTCATTTAGAAATGCAACCACACAATCAATGCTACATCTTAGTGTCAATTACTATAATTTTTCAATGTCTTCATGGTGATGGCCCTTTGTATAATCAACAAAAGTTACCAAATTGTTAATAAATCAGTGCAAATTTGAAGACAGTTTTTTATAATTTTTTTTGATGGAAACCATTTTCCTGTCCAGCGTATAAAAAATCCAATTGACAGAAAAATTATAGACAATAGACTTCAACTGAGGCACCATTCCTTTTGCTAAACAATGGGTGGTTGCTTAAAAATACGAACTTTGAAGTTGAGATACACCACTCCTTTGCATTTGTAATCGATTTCCATAACTGTGTCGTCACATCACCACCACCTCACCCTACATCGGGATTAACGTCATAGAGAGGCAACAGACGTTTGGTCCAGCACTTCTGAAAAAAATACAGACTGCCATAGTCCAGGACTTCTGAACTCCAATGCATCAGGTTCAGTGATGCTCTGCAATAAGATACCCCGCTAAAGTTTAGCACCTGTTATATTGGATATTTGGATACTAATTAGGAGTATTAAACATAGGTTAATTACAAAACTAATTGCACAGATGGAGTCTAATTCGCGAGACGAATCTATTAAGCCTAATTAGTCCATGATTTTTGACAATGTAGTGCTACAGTAACCATTTGCTAATGATGAATTAATTAAGCTTAATAGATTCGTCTCCGAATTAGCCCAGGGGTTCTGCAATTAGTTTTATAATTAGCTCATGTTTAGTCCTCCAAATTAGCATCCGAACATCTGATGTGACACTGCTAAAGTTTAGCGCCTAATATCCAAACACCTCCTAATACAACAGGTTTCGGTAATGTAAGTAGGATCAGTTATAAAATAAGTATTGCATAAGAGTGGTCTGCCTATGCATGATAATGGTAGTGTTGTAGCTTGTCCATTTTAGGATGCTTACCCAACAAGTAGTTCAAGAAAATCTCCAAAAGTCCAACTGCACAGAAAAGAGAAGGAAATGTTAAGTAGTAGAATTCAACAATATTAGATTTTACATTGTCATATTGAATTCAGTAAAGTGTAGGAATCTGAGCAGACATGAATCTATATTCCAATATCAATTATGCAAAACTGCTCTCATACTCATTCAGTTCTATCAAATAGGAGGCAAGATTAAAGCTACTGTCATCTTAATTCAGTCTGTCAGACAAAAAATCATACTCATTCTCCAAATCTTTGTTTGAGAAAAACCTGATTCTACTAATGAACTACAGCAAACAGGCATGACCAACGTACATTTGAAAGATTGTCTTGCAGCTAATTCAAACTCTCATACACAGGTCTCTAATCCATTTGTATCTTCGCCACTTGACTGCTGCCGCCCGTCGCGGATCTCGCCGTCGGGAAGAAGTGTGCCACGCTCGAAAGATGCGCTCCGAGCGCGACTGAGGCGCGGTGGACCGCGAGCACCCCGAGCCCTCGGTGGCGCTGCGCCGGCGCGGTGGGGCGGCGGCCACGCGAGCGGGCGGGCAGGGTGTATTTTTTAATTAGGGGTAGGGGACGCCGCGCGTGGAGGCGCTGAGGTAGGGAGGGCGCAGCGGGCGGAACAGGCAGACCCATGAGGGGTGGCACGTGGCAGAGCCATCGCGGGGTGTCGACGCCCCCTTGCCCCTTGGCGTCTTTTTTAGTGGGAGAGACTTGCTATCAGTTATCGCTTGTATCCATTGTTTTTCCTTTTCTTTTCGGAAAAACGTGCGGCGTATCAACAATCGGCCCACTTTGGTAGAGAAAAACACGATCGGCCCAGTTACTCGAGCGCGCGAATTTCGGCCTTTCTATGCCCAAGCCCAACAAGAGTCCGTTCATGGCCCATGCGGCCATGCCAGTACCTGTAACTGTAAGGCTAGCATCGGCTCGTTGTTAGTCGTGAAGCAGTCAAAAAATACTCCTGCTAAGCTTCTCGTTCCCCCCTCCGCCCGCCGGACCGGAGCACGCCTGCCACCCGACGGAATCGCCTCTCGTCGTCGACGCCGACCACCCCCTCCTACCCCATATCGGTATTGGATTGGAGCGGAGTGGGTGTCTACCTTCAGTTAATTGAATTCTTCTGTTGGTGATGAACCCTAGCTTTGCTTTCCAAGTTTTTCCGTGGTTGAAATTCGACTGAACCCCCTATGCTCCGCGTTATAGGTCCGCCCCTGTTACGAGGTGGACGCCGGAGCATCGGATCATGGGGGCCTCTGCCCAGGAATCGGGTTTGTGGAAGCAAATCGACGACGCAGAGGAGTAAGATTCCTCCTCCCTTCTTCTCCTTAATATGCTTCGATTCTGTTTACTTTTCTTCTTCCCGTGCGGTTTCTGGTAATTAGATTCCCAGTAATACTATATATCTACTTAAATTACTTTGCAAAATCATTGCCTGCCCTGTTACTTTGTTTTTTTGCCACCTCGTTCCTGTTACTCTAACACTACAACGGCGTGCTTATTCTCATTAGCTATCAATGGCTATCACACTGGGACTTGTTGGAACCTCATTTTCTTCTGATAAAATTGCTCGAACAGTTATGATGTGCTATTGTGTTGTCAACTATGCATGTTAGGTTACACATTTATCTGAAAACGAAGAAAGATGGTAGCTTGTTTGCTTACCTGGTTATCATTCCCATGGCACAGCTATCTACTAAGCGGATTGTTCGAGCAGGCTGTATCTACAGCTTTATCTGTGTCTGATCAAACACGCACGGTTTCTCTGGAGACTGAATGTGACCATGACGAACTCTTAGATATTCTTGAATCAGCTGGAATGGTACTTGTCCAGGCACTTAAAGAACTCAGGAGGTAAATCCTGTTCATTTGCTTTTATTATGGTAATAATACTTCTATGCCCGAATCAAATTCAGGGCTTTGTTATGTACTGTAATAAGATGAATTGTTTATTCCTACATGCTGCTCAGCTATCCCAATGGGGTTCTAGATTTGCCAAAGGAAAAGCATCGTCTCCCTAAATATAGATTATGACTGATTCTTTGTGCACAATGTTTGCAGAACGTCTATGTATGGCATGCTAAATTTCTAGCGTCTAACAGGCTATGCTAAATTTCCCAGGACATCTGAAATGTTTGTTCAGCTTAAAAAGATGTTTGGTTCGGTGGCATCAGTACCTGCTAAAGTTTTCCTTACCGGGTAATTTTTCACATAGAAGTCTTATATGCTTGATTTTACTTGTACTGTATCCCTTTTTTTGTGTATGTCAATGACTTCTATCTTTCTCTTCATAGAGCTACCATGCAAATGGCAGCAGGATCTGGATCTGACCTTAGACCAATCTTTGAGGAGTACCTTGCTAAATGGAGATATACAAATGATGAAGTTTATGTTTTGAATGGAGGACAAGACAACTCTTTAAATGGATTTGTTGTTTCATCTGTTATGTCAACCAAGCAGTATCTTGAGGTGGCAGAATTGTATACAGTAACATTCCTTTGTATTGTCTCCCAAGAGAGTGGAACTGCTATCTCATGGGCAGAAAAAGCAGAGCTGACTGAGCAAGGCCGTCAGGTACCTTTGTCTTTTGACAGCATACCAACCATGGATGTTTCAGATCTCAGATAGTATTTTTCATGCCGACTACCCTTTTTTTAGTTTACAAATCATGTTTCCATTCTGACTTGGAATTTAACAGTTTCCCAAATAATTTTTATGCTAACTTAATGCAAATTTTTATTTCTTTTCTGAACTCCCACCACATTATTCTTCTTTTTCGGTAAGTTTTGCTGTTTCATTCCTTTTCATCTAGTTGTTTCTTAATGTTTCTTTGCAGGACCTACTAAAAAAGCTTTATGCACTGCGATCAGCTGCAAATAAAAAGCCATCCACTGTTGAAGGGGTAAAACAAATAGCAGAAAGAAACCTTTCCACTTCTACAAATGGCTCAACACCATCGTTACATGAGGATGCTCCAAGCACAGCTCCTGTGTACGACAGCCAAAAGGTCCAAGTAAAGTCCACTCGACCTTCAATCCAACGTGTCACAAATCAATTCGATCCCTCCTTTTGGTGGTTTCATTCGGTTCGCTTGAGGTTTGGTAAAATACATATTGTTCTACCAAGTGGCAAGTTAATGCTTCTGTTATCGCTGCTGTTTTCGACAATCTATGTGCTCCGGAGGAAAACTGCTGGCTTGAAGAGGTAAGGACTCTGCAATCGTCTTCTCATAAGATCCATAATACCCTGCCTGTTTTTGTGCTCTAAGGAATAATGAACAAGTGAATGCTTGCGTGTGAATCTGCTTGAACAGGACTGTGTTCCAGCACGCATCATCTCTGCGACGAGCATTCTTTGATGCACTGCAACTTGCATTCTCTGTCCAGATGAATCCTCTAGCTGCTGTTCAACAAGTGCCGCAAGCCCCTCGATGAAGCTGGTGATAATGTTGTTATTGATGTATGTAATAAGTCAATGGAAAGACGACTGAGGTCATACCTGATTCTGTGTCATAGAAAATGTAAAGACAACTGTGCATAATGCAGCATGATAATGATCTCAAATTTTTGTTGGCATGCCCAGCTCTCTGAGGCAGAGGCTCAAATCGTTGTCTGTTTTCTTGTGGCTCCATCAGTGGTTACTGCATCTTCCAAATCTGTTATCTTTAGTCTGTGAAATTATTCTGCCCTGTTTGTTCTTGTTCGTGTGGATTTAGTTTGATACAAGCTTACCCTAACGAACTCTGATTTTGTCAACTGGTTTATTTCAAAAACCTTTTGAGAAAACTCTTCCAGAGTGGTAAGTGGTCTGCGGTGTAAGTTCTATACTTGTGTTACCATAAGCATATGATGAGTTTAATATGCAATTGCCTATGGCTCCTGTTACCACATTGTAACTTCGGCAATGGCTCGAAGTGTTGGAATAACATGTGGATTGACAAATGTGATGTGAATCCAGGAACGCTGCAATTCCTTCTGTTGTTCAAATCAACACTGTTTTGTATCCCTCGAAAGGAACAGATCAGCGTTAAGCACTGACAGCCTTGGGCTGCTAAATTCCAGACGGTTTTATAAGGTGATGGCTCCCATTACCATAGCACTCTGAAGCCTGAACTCGCATCACGTATCTGTTTGCCTTGTCTTTGTGTGGAGCATCCAAATGTAATGTCTTCGACATCAGATCATTGTTATGGAACCGAAGCCTATCTCGCAGCGTTCTGCCTTGATCGTCTGCGCAAAATCGTAACAGAGTTACAACTACAGAGCCACAGAACTCTCTGCGTCACCAGCGAGGCAGCAAGCAAAGGTCAACGCCCAGGGCACAAACGGAGGTGGTTGGCCTTGTTGGTATTTGCGGGCACGGTCTCCACTTCGAAAAGCGTGCTCTCACCACGGCGACCGGAGTCGTCGAGGGGAGAAGGGCCACCGGTCGAGAGCCGACGGCGCGAGGAAGAAGAACAGAGGAGGGCGAGGATCCCTTCCACCGCTTGTCGTTAGGCGCGGCAAATCCTGACCGCAGATGTCCGATCCGCGGCTGCCGTCAGACCACCTCCCCCGCCAGCTGCCGCTCGCGCACGAGACCCGGCAGCTGCCTGTCACCACTCACGCCTCGGTGGCTTTCATCGGCGTGGACTGCGGCGTGCCGCCGATTAGGGGCTAAGCAAGAATGGCGGTCTGGATAAAGCCTGAAGCTCAAACTTCACATCTGTTGGCCACTAAAGCAATGACACTATCTGAATCTAATTGAAAGCGACGATAATCGGAACGAAGAAGAAGGGAGGTAATAAGCTGCAGTTGATAGTGTGGGAAATCAGATCTCAGATGGACGGATGGGTCATCGTAGCCAGCCGCATCTATCGCTGGTCGATGTGGATTAGTCTTGCAGACCTTGACACAGAAGCTAGCACCGAGGATTATGGGCTCCTTTGGCAGGGCTCCTCAGGGGCTTCTCGTGCGGAGCCGGAGCCGGAGCCGGAGCCGAAGCCGGAGCTGCGGAGCTACTTTTTTAGGCTCCGCCATGCAGGCTTAAAACGGCTCCGGCTCCTCCTAAATATGCTAAAAAATAGCTCCGCAGTCGATACCATTTGGTGCGGCTCCGGCTCCTCCTGCTTCGGTAAGCGCGCGGAGCCGGAGCCAGAGCCCTGCCAAAGGAGCCCTAATTAGCGTTCATGTCAAGCATAAAGACATGAAGAAACTTCATCAGTTGAGCAGTGACTTCACCTTCGTGATAAAAAAAACAACAACGACGGAACGGCTGGAATCAGCAGAAACATGGCTATGGCTCTATGCTTTCTCAGGAATGCAATGCGCGAGAGATGAATGCACGCGGCACGCCGCCATGACTTGATGATTGACCTGACCTGATGACCTGGAAAGATACGATCGCATTCTGGTCAGGTTAGGGCCCGTTCGGTTTTGCTGGAATGGTGTGGAATGCAGCCCAATCCGAGCGGATTGGAACGGCTTGGAACGAATACGACCCAACATACGAATTGCAGTTCGGTTGGTCTGGTCTGGAACCAAACCTGGACTGGAACAATTTCACCCCTTCATTCCAAGGTCCGGAACGAAACCCCACCTCCAATCCTCCGGAACACAGTTTTTGGACTGTGTATTATCAAGGTGATGTAATAGCTTTTGTGTTTTGAACTAAAATCATGGACAATCCATTCCTTTCCAGCCTAACATAGTTTTTGGAGGCTGGAATGGTTCTTGGACAGGATTAGAACTAGACCAGGATTGAGTGAAGGAATCTGATCCACTCAATCCGGTCCTGGAATGGTTCACGAACATATCCAGAGGAACCAACGAGGCCTAAGGAACTTTGGGCTACTCGATTGTTCAAAAGTAAATCCTTGATGATGCTACTTCGTAATTAGACCAACGCAAGAATGTAAGCGACACAATGCTACCGTTCTAGTAGACTGAATCTGCTACTCTCTGGCGTTTGCCATGCTTATGCATTACACCGCTCGGCTGCATTGGTTTACTTATCAGTAAAGTGTCAGGCATGGCATGTATATGAAGTCACCGGTTTTCATAAAACAACAAACATCCATGTTCACAACAGAGCCAAGTGGTTTACTACGTTACATTCATTCAGGGAAATACAAATTATGTATGTTCTTGGGAGCAGACGTATTTACATTCTGACAGGATGCAGCAGAATCCAAATAGACACATGCATGCAACTGGGATGTAGTTCTACCTAGAATGGGCCAGCCATGCATGATCCAATCAAAATCTTTTTCGAAAGGCAAAAGAGCGGGGAAAGAAAATAAGAGATGAGATTAAGCTTTTTTTCGTTTATATAGTAGGAGACATGGCAAGCTTTTGTTCTTTTGCATGTGACAATCACAAAAGCAGATGGTAACATTTATTCCCTCATGCACGTCACTGAGATTTTGGAACCTAAGGTATTCCCATGGAAAAGGAAGATTTTGAAACTAAAGCCATCACCTTACCTTGCAATCTTTTCTCTGTGCACCAGCATGGAGAATATTTCTTCAAAATAAATTTATACCTTGAAAAAAATACAGAAATGGTCCAAATAAAAACTGCAAAATATCGATTCAAATAATTAAAGTTGTAATAAAATGGATCAACTCCATAATAACACAAACTGCTTTACAATTGCACCTTGAATTCCATTCTTATCCCAAGGGTAATTAACCTAAGTTGCTCAGTATACGACCAATAGAAAAGAAAAGAAAAGAAAAGAAAAGAAAATGGTGTACGGATCAGTTAACCCATCAATTCAAAAGGTACATAAGAATGAATTGTATAATGGTATCCTTACTCCGGATTATCAAACAGTTTGAGGGGGGAATGAAAAGAAAAGCCCAGCCCAGGATGAACTATGATTGCGGTAATGATTCCGCATCGATCACTGTGCGCAACCGACGGTTAACTGACCGTTCTCATGTGACGTCACCTTTGTTTTATGTCTCTTGCTTTCCTTTTCTGATCCTCCCTTTTGCTTTTTCCTCCAATATCATCTTTGTCTCTTTAGACATGCATGTAAATTTGAGCACCCAAATGAAACTTCGATCCCGTTATCCAGACGCATCGGTTGAAGAGAAAGAAGTTGGAGAGAGAGAGAGATGGGGTCGCCAAAAACTGGGTTTGGATTTTGTTGCTATAACTTTGCCTTTTGTTTGCTTCTTGGAAGCCATGAACTCGCTTTTAGTCTTGCAGCCTATATGGTAGTGCGATATAGGGTGTATGTATGCTGATCATACTATCATGGTAGTAATGATGGTGTCAGGGTCATGGTTTGCTTTTGGTTGCCTCCCCAATGTTGTCTGCAACTCAAGGTGTGGTTGCAGGTTGCTGCTCGTCTACCCATGATGATCCTGGCTGCCAGGTGGCCAGAAGGATGGGTACTGCCAGTTGCTGCTCTCCTTGTTACCACCTGAACCTGATGCTTCCTGAACGAAATAAAAAGAGGTGGAAATTAGAAATGATGGTATATACATATAGAAGGTTCAACTTCTTCTAACCATAGAAAAAAGGGAGATAAATTGATTTCATGACCTATTGCATTTTCACATGACATCTATATGATGCATTTGCCCTCCTCAAATAATATTTCTAAGACTATCTCTAGTACTAGTAAATTGTTGTTCTTATTGATGTGTGTTCTCAACCTATTTAGTTTTGACTAGCTCAATCTATTCAGTCTTTACCCGCAAATTAATCTATTTAGTTTTGACTAAACTTCCTTCGTACTATTTTAAGCGCTCGAAGTGGCAATGCCCTAAAATGCATCGCCATTGCAGATTATTTTATTTATTTAATAATGTAAGAAAAAGGTAACCTTTGGATTTAGTTTTTAAGAGTATGACCGATTGATATTTTATAAAATGACATCAGTTTTTTTAGAAAAATGAAGATATGAGTAGCTAAAGATTAAAAATTTTGACTACACATATCTTATATTAAATACATTACATTCACTGCTTGAGGGTGGCGGTATATCTGAATTAATTAAGATAAACTGCTAGCTAGTTTCATTTCATAGACCTGCTGGCTAGTTTCCACAAGTAGTTAATAGGAATAAAAAAAACAGGACCAGTAACAAGAAGAAATAAATACTATATGCAAGTAGTGTATATATACTAGTTCATTGAAAAACAGGACAGATGTGTTTGTGTATGCTTACCCCTCCTCTGGACCTCCTTGAAGTGCACCCCATGATCACCTCTTCTAGCCCAGAAGTTGACCTACCGTCAAAATTGCTAGGTTGGTGTGGCTGCTCATCCTCCTGGTCCATTTTACCAAACAGTAATAATAATATGTCTTATTAGTAAACAATAAAGTTAATCACATATAAAAATTGTAACGCTAATCATGCAAAATAAATTATGCAATTAATTACTACTACCTGCTGCTGCTGCTGATAACTCGCGCCATGGTCATACGGCTCCTGCTGTTGAAGTAAGACTGAACCATGGTGAACCATGGGCGATGAGGTGATCATCGTGGTGATAGGCTCCGTTGGTGTGCTGATCTGGAATGCTGCTGCAGCTGCAGCAAGACGCTGTTGCTCCTGGTTGGTGTATTGACGCCGATGAAGATCATGCTCCTGGTGAAGGTGAAGATGGCCTGTATGTACTTCCTCGTCAGCCCTGGCCGAAACCTGAACTGATGTTCCAACGTCCACCTGTGTATACGCATGATAATTACTTGCAAAATGCAATCAATAGTTTCTTAAGTAGTGTTTGAAATAAAAATTTCTCAGTTATTAACACAGTCGACTAACCTGCAGGTACCAAAATCAGACAAAATTAACACTGGGAAAGATTAGAGGTAATCAGGATTTTTATTACTGGTAACATTTTTTTGGGGAACATTTTTTATAATTTTTTTTTGGAACATTACTGGTAACAATTCAAACATTTTTTCAAAAACTTTAAATCTTTGTGAGGTGAATTTTTATTACTAGTCTTTAAATGAGATGGAAGTGTAATATACAGATTGTGGAAATGCTTTTCCCAATGAATGCAGTGCTACTTAACTGTATGGTTCTTCTATATACATTTCTATGTACTGATGATGGTAAAAAGTTAATTGAGAACAAATTTGGACAGATTATATTTCCAGCTGGTGTAGCATTTAACGACTTAGCCATTCAACAGCTTCTACCATTAAAATATTCACTAAATAAGGCTTGGACATTGGTAGCTAGGGAAGGTGGCCCAATTAGGAAAGTAGATTATATGCCGAGCTAATTTCAGGGATGTTCTTGTCTGATTATACGATCTCAATTCAGGATGCTCGCTTTTTTTAACAAAACAATGCCAGCGTACAACACTGCACCATTTGATAGCACGCAGATCAATCAATGCAATCGGGCCGGGTACTTGTATAGAGCTGTCTCATATGAAAACAATAGGTTACTTCTGCATTGCATGTTGGTCAGAGACACCCATCAATTTTAGGTAAGACCTCAGGCCTCAATCATAGCTAGTACTGCATTTCTGCAGCAAATTTTCTCACTCTACCATTCATTGATCAGACTAAGCTGAATGAAAGCACATTGGCCTTGGCAACGTACACCCTCCCAAACAAGAACATCGCAATCTATTCCTACCACAATATTTCAGCGATCACAAAAAAAGTAGCAACCCTTCATATACAAGAAACTTTTTAACATTTAAGAGCATTAAATACATACTAAAAGTTGACAAGTTCAAACAATAAATCCACAAAATATGGGCACATGTTTAGGACCTTATCACATTTTGTTATTCAAGATTAACGTTAGCATGATTTTATGATGTTCTTTTTTGCTTTCTGGAAGATATATCGCAGAAAAAAACTTGTTTATCTCAATTTTCAAAATCATGATATGCTCTTAAGTGTCAAACACCTCACCGTGTACCTTCTCAATCCACTATAATGGACCAAAAATCTTGAACTAGTACAAACATCGGACAAACTTAGAACAAGGCGGTAACCGCCATGTGGTTGGTAAGTGGGCCATGCATGGTTTCCTCGCCCACCAAGGTTCAAATGCTAGAATTCGACTCGATGCTCACTAGCCAGTCGTCACTTCTCTCTTTTATAAATTGGCAAAGCTGCCCTTGTTATACAAGGAAAAGAACTCACAACCAAATAGTAGTGAGCTAATAACTAGGCCTTCTAAAATGCGACGGTGGAGTGTCCAAATCCCTGAGCTAGTTAGAAGAAAAGTTACCAAATAAGTTAGACTCACCTCCTCAAAGCTGCTCCTGAACTGCGTGAAGTTGAACTCGTCGATGCCGGTGGCGCCGTGGAACGCACCGCCGACATCCGGTGGCGCTACCGCGGCCTCCGCCACTTGTTCAGCACCGGCAGCTCCGTCCACGGTGTCAGAGGAGGCTGCGGCGGCGGCAGGTTCCGCCGCGACGCCGCACTGCCTCGGCTGCGTCTGGTAGAAGATCTTGGACACGACGAGCTCCCCCTCGCGCTCCTCCTCGTTGTCGCCGAGGTGGTACTGGTGCATCACCCAGTTGGTCTTGTCCGGCCTCCGGTGCTTGCCGAAGTTCGTGTAGAGCACCAGGATCTTCTTGCACCCGCGCTGCCGGCCGGCGACCACCACCGGCCGCGTCTTGCCGGTCTTGTGCCACCGCGTCTCGCTCCGCTGCTGCTGCTGCTGCGCCGCCGGGGAGGAGGACGACGAGGCCTCGGCGGCCGGCGGCTGGATCTTGCGGCGCTTGCGCGTGCCGGTGGTGTAGGCCTTGGACGGCCGGTGGAAGAAGTGCCTGCTCAGGCCGTCCTTGGTCAAACCTGCATGGCCATTGGTATAGATAGACGTCAGCATGTGTAGGTGCATATGCATAGACCTGCAGTGTCAGAGCTGGCCAACAGATGTCTGTTTGGTTGTTTCACTTTGGGGCAAGGGGAGAAGGGAGATGGTTGATGATGAAAGCAGCCATTGGCTGTTGGAGGATATAACAACCTTGAGAGGATGACAAAACCTAACTTTGGAAGATAGGGGCAGATCCCATGTCACATTTCATTCTAGAGAGAGGGAGGAGCGACAGAGATGTGCTACAACAACATAAATATTGTACAGTGCTAGAAGATTTGGATGCACAATATATCTTTTTCCTTGTACGGTGCATGAACTTGCAAATATACGCCATTAATAGCAATAGCACTTTGTAAATAAGAATTATATGCGTATCATGAATAAAATTATACGTGCAATCAAGTTACAGCACGCGAGAGAGAGAGAGAGAGAGAGAGAGAGAGAGAGAGAGATCTAGAGAGAGAGAGAGAGAGCTGAGAGCTGAAGCTACTGCAAATAGAAATGGGAAAACAAACGGAAAGTGCAAAACTACAAAGCAAAAATATTTTGTACTCAATAAAAGGAAGAGGAGAATTCTTTCAAGAAAGAGATGGGGGAACAAGAGAAGAACCCCCTCTTGAAAAAATTGGAAACGCACACATCACATATGCCTGCTAGAGAAAACTGATCCATGGAATTCTACTGATCAGTTTAGCTAGATTAATTCACCTGGCAGTTTCTCGGGATGGGTGTAGCAGATGCCATCCTCCCCCTCAATGGTGGGTATGAACTCGTCGATCAGCGGGTGCGATGGCGCCGCCGTGGAACCAGGCCGGACCTTCGCCTGGAGGTGCTCGATCAGCTCCTGGTCCGTCGGGTCGAACTTCACCCCGGCCGGCAGCCCCACCCAGTCCTACATTCATGCATCATCACACAACAAAAAGCTCATCAATCAACAACATATCTACATCAAAACCTAACCAAGTCGTGCTTGTCAGTGATGATAACATACCAGCTTCCTGTCGATCTTGTGGCCGCACTGGGGGCAGCAGGTCGAGTCCGATATGTACTTCCCGTACTCCTCGATCCTCAGGCCGATGAGGCGGTGGTTGCCACCGCCGCTTCCTGCGCCATCCATGGCTGTTGCCTGCAGTTCTCCTTGCTGCCAAGAGCCCATGGGTAGTAGCTCCAAACCCTTATATTACCTTCTCAGCATGTGCATGATCACATGCGAGAGGATTTCACAAGGCTAGCTGGAGGGATAGAGTAGTAGCGCACCGGTGGTGCCTGAGGCCGGAGATAGGTGAGAGGAGGGAGGAAAAGGAAGAAGAGGAGGAAGGAGAAGGGGGTTATGAGAGCAATTAATAAAGATTTGGAGACAGGAATTCCATGTGTTGATCGCTTTAACTGAAGCGATAGAGAGAGGAAAGGGAAAAAGGTTACCCATGTACACACGAAACACCTTTGGACACACGCTAGACCAAGCTGTCGTCCCTCCCTCCGCCCATCTGTCTCGTCTGTAGAGAGAAGAGATCTTGAGAGGGGGCTCTCAGCATTTCTAATACTCGTAAGGTTATAAATTAATAGTTGCGATATGAATAATGATGACGATACAATATTGTTCTAATCCTCGTAGTCATCAATAATATAGCACTATATGATGGTGGCGATGTGAAAAGTGATGGAATTCTAATAACAAGGTTTTAAGTAATAGCAGTGTGAATAAATGGTTTGTTGAAATATGCAATGCATACTTGGAACATTCTAGAAGACAGTGGAGATCTTAAGAGATTAACTTTGCCATGTATAAGTATAAGATCATGGCAAGGTAAGAAGATTATAGAAAATTGAAGAGAATGCATGAGCCATAGTTGCCATGCTTTATGGTGAAATGTAGAATACTCTAGAACTAGATATTTTAGCATGGTAGAAATATAAGAAATTAGATTAGGATGAGGAGGGGGTTCTAGAGTTAGGATATTTTGTATGGAAGAGTATGGAAGTTGCCATATGGCAGATGGCAAGGTTGCCATGTAGTGTAGTGGTGTCATGGTAGGGTAGCCACATAAAGAGTATAAGAGTGAGTGTTGTATCAAGTTGAGTAGGTGAATAAAAGATTTAGGTTCCCTTGTAGAGAGCTGGTCTCCCGTGTTAGTGTCGGTGTGAAGGTCAGAAGAAGTGGTGTCACACAACTTTGGTGCCACTTCTAGGGAGTCGGTGTCAAGATTTGGGTGCCGATTTCTCAACATGGTCATACAATATACGGCGGTATCTATGTCATATAAAATATGAAGAAATATTGCATTTTCTGATTTATCATGGTATTTCAATGGTGTTAATTATATCATATAAATATGAACAAATATTGCATATATGATAATTTATCATGATATATTATCAGTATAGCGTATAAAATATGAAGAAATATCGTGCATATGGTGATTAATCAATGTATATCATCAGTTTTGATTGTAGTGTACATGAAGAAATATTGCACAAATGAGGTGACTTACTATGGTTTATTGTGTGAAATGGTGATATATCGTCTGATGATGGGCATGCGCGGTATATCTTCCATCTTATTGGTTTGGTTTTCTTTGCCCACGCTACATTAAGCCCAGCTCATTGCAACAAGCATGAGATTAAATTAATGCTCACGTGTTATTGTTATATATGACCTCGATGTAAGTTTGTTCACTGATATCTGTTCTCTAAGAGTCGATAGTGTACTCTGAAAAATTTGACAAAAGATGGAACCACATATTATTGTACCCTAGCTCCAGAATGATATTATTGTGTGCTGTTACATCCATTTCATAATCAGTTCGTAAATGTACAACATAAATTTAGCCGATAAATTTAACTACAGTACGTGCACCATCCATGCTTTTACCGATTGTGATATGTTTGGAATGAATAAATGTTGACAAATGTATTTATGGTGCTAGTAACACAGATATATGAATGCAAATTGTATACACAATTAATGTTTAGTTGTCATGATCTGCTAATTTTAGTATATCTTAAAGAACACTATAATATATTTATTAAGAGATAATATCGTGTTGCATAATTGTATGTTATTGTTATTGTGTTATACTGGAAACATACTGTGGATACATCAATTTTAACTCATCAGTTGGTTTTGCTATAACTGTTTAATTTGCAATTAATTAAAACATTTTTGTTCTCAATATTTGGCATGTGCTATTCCAAAGGCATATTTTTCAAAATGCCTAGTTAACTCTAGCTATTCCCTCCATATATCATCTATGTTGGCTCGACAAATATTAACACAATATATCCAAAATATGGCTCCAAAAATATTTGATGAAAGTAGCTTGATTGGTGCAAACTGAGGCAAGCTCAATACTCAGCTAATTAGGTTCCTTGTGATAGAACCTGTCCAAACGAGTTTGAGTCTTCAATTCAGCATGGTGCTCATATATATATGTGGGTGGCATGAGTGCTCATGCATGATGCTGTATGTTTGGGGGGAAATAGCTTTATTGGAACCAAGAAATACATATATCCACAACCACATTAATGTTACATCATTTGTGGCTTGCTCTAGGGATGTAGTTGGCAAGAAGCTAGCGAAAGCCAAATGATGAACAACGACCCATCCCAACTGTAAAAGGAGCTCCCTCGAGCTAAAATAGTTTTAGATCCCACGAAGCCTTCCTTTCCATTTCCTTGCATAAAGTTTTAAAAACATCAAAACTGAACCAATCATAAAACATGGGGGGTTCCACCAGATGCTTGATCGCAGCTTTTAGATCATTCATGCAAAGACTACTTCAATTTGGATAAGAAATTTAATTAACTACCCTAGTTCCCATTAATTATTTCTTGATGTTTCCTATGAGAATTAAGAACATTTGCACGAGATCAGTTTCTACAACCATTAATTGTGCCATCGAAATGGATACGCAATTGGTGCGTGTTTTATTACGAGCTTGTGTAAATATGTCATACATTACTTTAATGTGTGCCACATATATGATGGACAATTATTAATTGTTGCCAAGAAACCATCAAACACATGCTCAACGTATTCATAGTGTAGTACATGTGCAAACATATTCCCATGCATGTTGAAAAGTTGAGGCGTCTTCATAAAGTTTATTTTGCATATTTCTCCATCACAGTTTTGTGGCAGCTGAATTGACTTCTATCTTGCCCTGGACCAGTCATATGCATCTATGCCCAGGAATTGTTTTGATAGCGAGGACCCAATTTAGTTTGGTGCATGAGAAGTGTATATTTGTGTTTACATACCTCAAGGGGGTTCTTGGGGTCCAACAACATTTGACATTTGATACATTACATATTAATTACAAAGTCATCACGCACGGACGTGGTGTTTCAACTTCCAAGAGCCTGACATGTTGCTCTCTGAGGGTTTGACAGTGGAGGATGCAGATGAGTGCAGGGTTCTTGTCATGGTTAGTTTGGGTGGGAAGGGCAGCTGCACCTTCCTGAGACCACCTGATGAATTACAGAGATGCAAATAGGAGAGTTTGGCCACCATATATAGCAGCTGTCAACTACTACATTCTACTACCTCCCAGCGACCTCAACCATGAGGTTGAACTTGACTGGCGTGGTAAACTACTGGGAGGTGTCCAAGCTTGGTTCCCAGAAGCTCAACTAACAGAGTAACACGGTAAAAAACATCATAGTAGAACAAACCAGGAGGGTTTCAACTTTCAACACAATGTGACCAAACTTTTCAACCCAGAACTCCGAGGACAACATAATTCTATATATACAGCTCCAGGAATAACATCATTGGGAAATGGCAATCCAAAATAATGAACTACTAATAAAATCTACTCCCTCCGTTACAATTAAAATCTACTCCCTCTGTTCCAAATTGTAGGTCATTTTAGCTCTTTTAGGTTCATAGATATTATTATTATACATCTAGATATAAACTATATCTAGATGCATAATAATATCTATGAACTTAAAAAAATCAAAACGACCTATAATTTAGAACCAAAAGAGTATTCAAATGAAAGCTTCGAAGGGTAGCATAGCTCAGGATAATGCCCCTACTGCATGACTACAATCTGTTCCAAAGGATTGACAGAAAACACAGACACCTACAGGCATATTCATCAATTGCCATCCACCCCACTCACGCCTTCTTCAAAAGAGGAGCGTTCGAAGGGATATGGCTGGACTACTTGTATTACAATGGACACTAATACTTAAGTTAATTAATTTAAAAGAGAAGGGGTCAATGAAGGTGTGAAAGATCCAAACTGCACGTGGATCACTGATAATATGGGGAAGCTCCCACGACCCAATAGGCAATAGCCACCCTTTGACTTGCAATTTTACAAAGAAATACAAATTAAGATTCCACGCAAGCCGCAAATCTCAGACAATCTAAAGAGGGCAGTACAAATTACATGTGCTGGTAGAATGAATGAACTCAATCATGAATATGGACAAGCCACTGAATGTATACAAAATTTCAGAACAGAACAAGAGCCCATTACATTTTTAGAACACAGAAATTACAATGCACAATAATGAATGACAAGCTGCACATTGAATTTTGAAACCCATTACATTTTAGAATACAGAAGAGCTCACTGCATGGTTCTAGAAGACATTCATCTGTGAACTTCTTTTACAATTGCATCTTCACCAACAGAAGATGTTGGAAGCAGGTGTTTGTCTTCCAAGTCATCTTCATCAAAATTATCCTTGCTTGTTGTGTGGGAATCATCTAAAAGTCAAGGAATGCAATAAGGCATACAAACATGACATTGGATAACATTAGGATGTAAAGACACCAAACCGGACAGCAGTGAGCCATGTATACATGTCATATGACAGCAAGATGGATATACATGAGATTGACAATTATAAATAGAATGATAAACTACCAGTTGTAACAAATAGGGAACAGGGAACATCAGTATGTACCTGAGAAACGACAGTCCGCAAGATGCTTTGTCTCAGTTGACTCAAGCCGCATGCTTTCTGGCAGAAGACAATTGCAAAAGGCCCCTGAAAATAATTTGGATTATCCTCCAATGTAAACCAAGGTTGACAGAAATACAGAACTCAAATTTCATTTCAATATGTGATGTTTCTTTTCAACCAAGAAAAGAAGATACATGTTTTCATACATGATCGTGTGCTTCATCTGTCAATAAACCGGTTGCATCCAAAAATACTACTCGAAGAATGGAAGACACTGGAGTCAAGTATTTTCTGGCTCATGGTTAGTTTTTTTTTCTTTTTGAAGTTTTCTCCTGAGGCCTCATAAACCCCATGAGGAAAAAACTGGTATCTGGTCAACATTCATTATCAGATTCTGGTCAAGACTGACGAGCAGTGTATTGCTGGGGCAAAGGATAAGTAGCCATCAACGATCACAGCTGATCTTGTATGAGTTTCAAAGAACTTGGACCTTTTCTGCTTGCAAACATGCAGAATGTTGGTTGAACTATTTGAATCCAGAATGGTTTCAGAAACTGTGTGTTAATACATTAAATCAGGTGGATACCGATGAATTGATGACATGTTGATCATAGATTTGCAAATATCTTATATCATAATTTGGAGTAAAAGCAACTGCAGATATTTCCATACAAATTTAGAAGCACTAATAAAAAAATTAGTTTGATTTTTTAATAAGGTGTGTTTGTGATTCTAATCATTTCTTAGTTCTGTGTCTCATCACCCCCAAATAATCCTTGTACTCTGTTTAGCCATCACTCTTTCTCTACAAGTCAACAAGTCTCCTCCCATGCCTGAGCACTAAAACAATCCCATACTTGCCCTCAGCATCTTTATCTACAACTTACTCCCATCATTACATGATATCAGATACTATTGCTCCATCCATTTTCCTAAAGCTTGAGCATGCCTATGTTCATCTGCAGAAGAAGATGGGCGCCATCTTCTACATTTCAGTATGGTCATCTTCTCCCATCTATAGTTTCTTAACTAGAATACTAGATTTATAATCAGGATAATCCTGTAGTTAGAACTATGAGATACTACAAGTCAAACTTCTGTTGATTTTCCACGAACATTATTCATTATACAACAACGTAAGACACCTAAGTGATAGTGTGATATACTTCTGGGAAGTAATACAATCCTTGAAACTTTCAGAGAATAATTTACAAGGAGCACATGTTTTATTACCTAGCCTTGCAAGTCGATTAACCCAACCAGGAATTGTTTTTCCTGTCAATCTGGTGCTAAGATCATCCGTGAAGTGGTTACAGTTCTTGGAAATGAGGTGGTAAGTATCTCCATGATATTCTGAGGCCATTCTCTGAATGAATTCTCGAAATTCCAAGGGATTCATAGTTGTGCTGCCAATGAAAATCGTACATCTGTATATGAAGCCCGGGCAGTTCTTTGGTTCCACCTCAAAGACCCCACTTGATGGGTGATCATGTGCTCCAAAACTGTACTCCGATCCATGGACTGTTCAAAACAGAGTAACATAAACATAAACAATTTGGACATGTGGACGGGGTTGATGCATAATGATGGACCAAATGTTTCCAAATACAACATGAAAAGACTTATCAAATTTTGATCCTCATCATAAAATGATGACAATATCATCACGGGTACATGCATATTCAGGGAAATTTGTGCAGTAATCCCTCAAAAATACAGAGAGAGATCGTAATGGATTAGTGCTTCACAAATTTATCGCTCTACCATTGGATACACAATTGGTAAATAGAATAAAATTTACTGACATTTACAGATCTATCTTTATCAAAAGAAAGTCTTGAACATATGAAAACATAGAAACAATTGAGTTGGTTGATAGATAGAGCAAAATGACAACTATTCTTTTATGGACTAAAATTAGCTGCCCAAATAAATGTATACTGGATTGCAGGTTAAGAGTGGTAGACTTTTCAAGAACTTGCAACTTGAAACAATTGAAGTTTGGACTAGAACACTATAGATGGAGTGTCTCAGCAAAATACTATTTTTTTTATTTAATGGCATATGGATGTCAGGGTAGTATTTTTTTTATGAAATGGCATATCTCCCATGGAACCTGAAGTTTCAACTAATTCATCATGAATCCTAAAGGGCACTTTCAAGACTATAAGCCTATCTATTGACAACACAGCAGAGGTCCCATTACAACAAAAGTTTAAGTGGGTAATTTACTACAGTAACCACCAAAAAATTCAGTAAGTTTCGCAGGACTACACTAGAGTCCTAAAACTACCACAAAACCACACAATTAAGCTAACCTTTCTAAGCAAAACCACACAAAACTTTTAAGCATTACAAAACTACACTTTTAAGCATTCCTTCATCTCTAACAGTGGTCTCACTGGTCAGCTCACAAAGGTGAAGAGACAGAGCTAAAATGTTTGGTTTTGTAAAAGAATGAAATAAAATTGTGGTAGTGTGGTTTGTGAAACTTTATGCAAATTGACAGTAGCAAAAGCTCTTGATAACCATCACCAGGTGCCTGATATTAGAGGACCCTTGACTGTACAAGCCACATAGGAATATTTGCTCAATTTAGATTAGGTAGAAGGGTGCCTGATATTATAGGAGCCGTGACTGTACAAGCCACGTAGGAATATTTGCTGAACTGGGATCTGGTAGAAGGGTGCCTGATATTAGAGGAGCCTTGACTGTACAAGCCACATAGGAATATTTGCTGAATTGTGGTTCTGCAAAATGATACTCAAGATCAGCATATCTGGACGTTCTCTAGTTCTGGGACCTACACATGCAAATCAGCCCATAAGGATTTCTTTGTAGGCACCATCAGATGTGCACCATGGAAATCATAAACAGATTTGGAAATTATGGGTGCCCCTTCACTGCAAAGTTTCATTTGGTTGGCTATCCAGAAAAGAAGTTGGACAGCAGATAGGCTGGGACCTACACTTGCAAATCAACCCATAAGGCTTTCTTTGTGGGCACCATCAGATCTGCACTATGAAAACAGATTTGAAATCCATGGGCGCACCTTCGCTGCAAAAGTTTTCATTTGGTTGGCTGTCCTGAAAAGAGGTTGGACAGATAGGCTGAGGTCTTCCCCATCCTCCTCACTGTCCCCTAAGTGACCAAGTGGATGATAGCAGACAACACATTCTTGTCCTCTGCTGTTGAAGTATAAGTGAATTGCCCATTGTTCGGCAAGTTTGGTTCATCATTCTTTGGTGGGCTGGGCATGGGAGGATTTCACCCAATTCTGAAGCTGCAGGTTTCTCTAGTTGGTGGAGTCGCTCCCTCAATGAAGTGGACAAACAGAAATGAAAGGGGCTTAATTTGCTGACCATCCTTGTTTCATGGGAAATGTGGAATGTTATGGATGCATTCTCTGGCAGGAAGTTCTCTCACAAGAAGAAGAAGCAGAGTTCCTCTTGAGTCCTGTTTGGTCGGTTTGTTTAGATATTTGTTTAGGAAGTTGTTTGGATTACGATTAGGAGAGATAAGCTGTTAGGATTCAGTTGTTAGAGATAGAGTTGAAAAGGAGTTGTAAGCCTGCGAGATTGTAATTGTGCCAACCCTATACATATGAGGGGAAGGCAATCAGGGAAAGCAAGCAAGAATTAAACCTAATCAACTCAGAGCCTCCATCGAGAGGGCGAGTTTCGTTTATCTCTTGTGCCTAATTACTTTCTGTCCCTTGCTAAACCAACGCCCATATCATGGAAGTATCGTAATGATGGTGTCTTTAGGGCCTGTTTGGACGCCGTCACAGGACAGCGGACGAATCGTCCGCCACACTTTTGGTGAGCAGCAGTGGCAAAAATGAACTAGCACTCTGTGGTGGTTCTTCGGCGTGCCTAAGCCTCGGCTGCAAGCAAACGCACGAGCTGCGCCCGTAGCTGAGGTGTGGGGACATGTGGTGCAGTGCGGTAGCCATCCAAACACGCCCTTAATGCTGCCTCTCCAGATGTGAACAAGGTCGTGTGGGATGTCAAGGAAGAAGGCACCTTATGGTGTGCCACCAGAGCCAGGGAGCTCCAGGGTCTGTTCTTGGGAATAGACTAGGTGGTGTTTTCCTTGGTCCTTTTTTCCCGGATGGGTTATTTCCTAGAGTCTGTGTGTCGTAAAGTCCTGTAAGGCTTTCGCCTTGTATACTTTTTTTCTCTTCTACTAGTTTAGTGAAATGATGCGTAGCTCTCCTGCATATTTGAGAGGGGAAAGAGAAGTGTGGTTCTTTAAAATAGTGTCTTCAAAAGTGTGTTTGCCCTTTTGTGATAGCCTTGATGAAGTTAGTGTAGTTTGTGAAATATATCTTTTTTCTAATGCGCAAGAATTACTGTAAAAGGATTGATCACATGACACATTCAAAAGAAAGTTGGTATATAACCATATAAGTAAGCTAACAAATAAACAAGTTTGTTCAAAACAAAGTGATAAAGTGCTAACGAGGTATCTCCATAATTAAGTTAAAAGAGCCCATTCATAAAGACAAACAAAATTATCGCGTGTCATGCTATTTTCAAAGCGGCAATTGATAATCTTAGGTCTATTTGGAAACTACTCATTGCTTGCAAAGCCCATCAGATGCCGAGCAGGATGGATGCCCAATATTCCTAATCCAATCATTCCAGCATGTCGTCTAGCTTATGTCTCGGTTAGAATCTCAAGATGGAAAAACTTTCTCCATTGTCAATTCGAACATGTATCAAACCAATCGAAGATCCTGCTGGTTGCTAAAAGGAACTCGCTTTTTCATGGAACAAAAGCATGGCTTCCAATAAAATCGCATCTAATTGCCAAAGTCAAGAGAACATTACGACCTACGGACCCATTCCTCTCGGAACCGAACAATCCCCTCCGGAAAGGATCACCATTTCGGGCCTGGCGCTCACCTTCGACGGCGGAGTGGAAGATCCCGAGCCCGCACCAGTGGAGGTAGTTGTTGATCGGCGTCAGGTCGTACACGTTGAGAACGACCGGGTACGTCGTCGCCCCCGCCGCGTCCCCGACCGCCGCGCCGCCGGAGACCGCCCCGCCCATCGGCCCCAGCAACCTCTCCCACGGCCCGCCCCGCCCCTAACTCCGCGAGGAGATCTCTCCTGCACCTCGCCCGCCGGGGACCGACCTACCGCGCGCGCAGCAGCCGCCGGCGCGCGAGGCACCAGCTCCGCGAGGCGAGATCCCGAGGGGCGCGCGATGGAGACGGAGCAAAGGGAAGGGAGGTGGATGAAGACCCAGTCGACACGACGACGAACGGAGCGGGTCGGGGAGCGTGTGCGGAATACTTTCCGGTGGTGGGGGGTGGGTTTCACGGTTGTTTCACTGGGCTGTGGGGCGTGGGTAAGTGGGCCCGATTGGCAGTGGGATGAGTGTGCGGTCTGCGTGGACGGTCGGTGAGGGGATATCTTTTTTTTTCCCGGGTGAGTGGCACCAGATTTGCCGTTACGATGAGGGGAGCGAGTGAGAGGGGTCAAGTGAATATCACATGAGGACAACCAGCCTCTTCGCTTTAGCATATCAGCCGGCTTATCAGCCACCGAACAGTATTTTTCTCTCATAACAAATCAGCCGTTTTAGCTTTTCAACTGGCTTATAAGTCCAGCCGAACAGGGCGAACACTAGTATGTGGGGCCAAGCGAGGGATTGGAGATGTTTTGAGTTGCGCCTTACAGGAACAGGCCATGTTTCAAAACCCATCTCAACTCCTCAACTCTACTGGTAGCAATTCAGCATAAGATTTCATTTCTCAGAGAAGGACATAAAAATAATCGTTTGAATGTGAGAGAAATTTGACTAAATCTTTAGGATATTATGATTTATGAGCATTGTCGTAAAGAGTAAGTAGTGTATTTGTATATATGTGCGTCTGAAGTGTGTTTAAAAGTATCCTTATGGTAAACATACGTATTCACAGTTTCATGGTTTATTGGACCACCCAGAAAAAACTGCTGGTTAGGGCGAGTTTGTTATATAATACTAGTATTCTCATATTCTTATGAAATTAAGAAGAAATGGAACAGTCATTGACGTCAGTTTGACAATTGTTTTATTTATTCTTAATAAATTCTGAATTACCGGGATGTTTTCAAGATGCATGAGTATTGGGTTCTTGTGTTCTTTATTTCTTCATTTTCTTCTCTTATATATGTCATTCTGTATATTTTTTCTCTTTCTATCTTTTATAGCATATAAAAAACATTTAGACCTTTGTATTATATCTTCTTAGGACTTACAGAGTTATCTTATCCCAGACGGAATCTCATGCCCCTGCGTCGCTCGCCCCAGAGTGACTCAGGCGATGCCCGTAACCCTACGCAGTCAGGCCCTTCTCCTCTATGACCCTGCCATCGCAAGAGGTAGCTATCGGAAGCCCGACAGCCGACGAGGATGGTGGTGACAGGGCCTGCTGGTTTTGCCATGGGCAACAAGCTCGCCCAGATATGAGATGCCTAATCGAGCGTGGAGGCACGGTGACGACATGGGCTTCCACTACGTCAGAAACGACTTGTACTAACACGTCGAAATTAGCGTGCCGGCAGACGAAATTAGTACCCGCCAGCACAAAGGTGACGGGCCGTCTGTGCTGGCGGGCTACCTAAGCGCCCGCTAGCACAGAGCCCACTACATCTCATATCTTAAGCGAGGTTGGCTTCCCATCTCCCTTATCCCATCCTTATCTTATCTCTCCAGGCGGCATGAGCAGGCGGCGGCTTCGGGGGGCGATAGCGGCAGTGGGTGCAACTTCGGCGGGCAGCGGGAGCGGCGGCTTTGACGGGAGCGGCGGCGGCTTCAGCGGGTGGCGGGAGCGGCGGTGGGCGCGCCTTCGACGGGAGCGGTGGGCGGCGGTAAGCAGCGGCTTCGGCGGGCGGCGGTAAGCAGCGGCTTCGGCGGGCGGCGGGTGGCTAGTGGGTGTAGCTTCGGTGGGCGGCGACGACGAGCGACGGGGTCTCTAGGAGTGGGAGCGGTGGGTGGCGACGACGGGCGACGGGGTCTCCAGGAGTGGGATCGGCGTTGGCGGGTCTCTAGGAGCAGGAGCGGCATCGGCGGGCGGCCGGCGGCTAGTGGGTGCGAGCGCCGGCAGGCGACGGGTCTCCAGGAGCGGGGCGGCGTCGGCGGGCGGCGGGTCTCTAGGAGCAGGAGCAGCATCGGCGGGCGGCCGGCGGCTAGTGGGTGCGAGCGCCGGCAGGCGACGGGTCTCCAGGAGCGGGGCGGCGTCGGCGGGCGGCGGGTCTCCAGGAGCGCTGGGCTCCGACGACGAGCGGCGGAGCGGCCGCGGTTGCGGTGCTGGCTTTTTTTATTATCCCAAAAAATCTGTGTTGGCGGGCCACCTAAGCACCTGCCAGTGCAAATTGGAACTGTACTGACTGTGAGTTGCTGGCGGGTGCGAAACCCGCCAGCAGAAACCGGTTTTGCCCGCCAGCAAAAATTGTTTGTGACGTGGTGTCCAGTGCCCACGTGTGTGTGGCTCATGCTGCTGTGGCCAAGCAAGGCAACGACGGGGATGCGAGACAGCGTGGTGCTGCATCACCTAGCGTGATATTATGATCTAGGCCAGTTCATCGGGGTCAGTTGACCCGACAAAATTCTAGAATCGCTTAACAGAATACTATTGATTCTATGCTTGATTCCCATTGTTGCAAAGGAGTTACGCACTAGTGGAAAACACGGCTTTAGTCCCGGTTGGATAGGGTCATAGATCCCGAAAATCCAATTGAGACTAAGTTTTCGAGATAAAAATGGGTCCTTTAGTCCCAGGTCATTGACTAAAGGGGTGGCCACGCAGGCGCAAGCACGCCAACCGGGACTAAAGGGGCGTACTTAAGACTTTTTTTCAAAATTCTTTTCCATATTAATATTGTATGCAAGTTGTATATATATTTCATGACAGTACTATATATATTATACACATCAAACTAGTATTTATACAATGTTGCTCGATTCAGCTATTGAATATCTGTCGTAATAAAATTCTCCTGCGGGATTTATCATCTCGTCCACCAGGAATCCTATGAGACCTTCTTGGATTGCCAAAATCCTCTCCTTCTCCAAAAGTCTTTCTTGAATATCCATCATCTGTAATTTGAAAATATGTGAATGTTACATGAACAATTAAATATAAGGAGCTAGAAAATAACTAATTATTGATAGTTTTATTTTACGTACATCTATATCATGCGACGACAGCACCTTGTCATGCACAAAATTGTACATGTGCTCACAGACGTAGTATCCACATAAATTATTGCCTTGTTCCTGCCTCAAGTACTTTAGTGGGAAAAAAACAAGTTATGAAATATTTGTGTTATAGAATGTACAAAATGTGCAAACTTCGTACGTATCGGGAACGTTGATTGAATGTAAGTTTTTCTGTGAATTCACCATGGTGAGTCTTACGGAATCATTTCCATGTGCTATGGATTAAAATAATGAATGATATAGTGTTAGGTGAAAATTTAAGAAACAAACTTTTGCATAGAGATAAAGGTCCAGAATTATTACAAGTTTAGCATGTCTTGAATGTCTTCATACTCCGCCGGTAGTTTCCTCAATGAATCGAACATAATAACGTGGCTTTAATCAATCATAATTATTAGGAGAATCCAGTGAAAACTAAGTACATAAATGTTCATATTAGAGCTAACTAACATTAAGGAAAAAGAAAATAAAAATAGACAGTACTTAAAGTTGTATGGCAGTAGTATGTATTTCTTGTAATTTTGTTTCTCCAAGAAATTGTATATTGCCTCCAATGTTTGCTTTGGTTGATCCCATATCTGCTTTGGTTAACGATTGATGGATCCATGAAGCCAATGTTGAAATACAATTCTCTACGGCACCTTTGAATTAGCATCCTACATAAAATGGAAGATAAAGTTAATAAGACGACGCACACACATAAAATAATGATCTGAGCCAAAATTTACGTCTTGATAAACAGACACTTACAAAACCCAAGCGCTGATGAGAGAGACGTCAAGGGCATCCTTGTGGTACACTTCATATATATCGTTGAATTCCATCCACAGGAGTTTCTCACTTTGCTGAAAAAATTAATCGGTTTAACACGAAGAGCGAACATGAGCCTTTTGTTGGCAAACTACTCCTTGTACCATTGATGGAATTTGTACATCTTCGTAGAGAGCTTTCGTACTAGTGTAGGCCTAACTAGAGGCTTGCCTACCTCAAAAGGCCATTTAGGTACAATCTTTTCTAGAGCTGGCGGTTGTACTTGCCCTAGAACTTCAGCAAGCGACATACCTGTATCTTGCATAAACGTAATGACTTGGATTTGTTGTTCTAAGGCCATTGCTGCTATAGTTTGAGCATCTTTATCTACTTGCTCTCCGAGTTGGGGGACAGTACCACTGGAAGACGACGCTCCTCGTCATTTTTTCTTCTTATCAAACTTAACTAACAAACGCTTGTAGCTCGATAGTAAAGTCCTCTTGACTTCTTTTTTTTATGCCAATAAAAAAATTTAATTTTGATGGATCTACTGGCTTTACCTCCATCTCCTTTGCTTTTCTATGTTCAACGCATGCTTTGAAGAACTCCCTCACCGTTGCTTGCGATACCTCCACAATTCCTTAGTAGTCATATCGGCTGGTAGGTTCTGAATGGGTTCAGACTTCTTTATTTTCTTAACAGGTTCTTTCTCCTTTGGCTGCCTTGGCTTGGAAGGCGGTGGTTGTGGCTTCTTCAGAGGTGTTGCAGGTTCCTTGATCGTTGCGGGTCTTAGTCCCGGTGACAGTGATCGGAGAGGGATGTTGTGGTTGTCGTCGCTCGCACCACCAGTGGAGATGGAGATGGTGATCGAGGAGGATGTGACGGGACCGGTGGTGACAACGGTTCTTGAGGTGGATGTGCTAGATATGACGGTCTTAAGTTCTGAGGAGATGGTCGCTATGGGGGATCTACGGGGAGCAATGATGCCTCCTTGCCGGGGATGATGGGTTTGTGCCATAGAATGATCCCGTGAAGTGCATCTCTTAGTGCCCTTCCCCGTCACCTCCCGGGAGGTTGAGCTCTAGGCCTTCATATTGACTATCACAAATCTGCTCTAGGCTAATGTTGGAGTAGCCAGGTGGAATCTCCATGTCATGGCTTGTCTGACCTGGCAGGATTGGTAAAACACTTTCATACGCCACCTGTACATATAGGAGAAATAAAGAAGTTATTAAACTTCCGAGGCGTGGATCAATTGAGAAGATTGCATTATATATATGTATACCTTAATAGTGATCTTGCTGAATGATCTATAAAGCTCACATGAGGTGCGTTGAGTGATGTCATCACCGTTGGTTGTCCTGCGCAACCACGGGTAATCTTGGCATGTTCTCATTGGGGACCCCTGTGGAAGCATAGCTGCTTCGTCATTGAGAAGGGTTGATGACGTTGGGATCGGCAGTGCTTCAAATTGGGCCATCTCAGTAACTGCCAGGGCTACTCACCGATTAATTTCTTCCTGCATTCTTACTTCTTGTGAATGCACTTTATCTTCTAACATGCGCCGCCAGCTCTCCTCTTGTTGTTCCTTTTCTTCACTTGCAGCTTGTATATGTGTCGATGTCCCTACGGAAAGCAAACTTTCACAAAATGACCCCAAAGCCTCGGCAACATGGGTGTTCGGGATTCCCGAGCGTCAAGTGAGCTCATCATTCTCTCTATCAACCTTCAACTTTCCCGCTTTAGCATCTTCAATGTTTTGGATAAGCCTTTTGGCCTTCTTATGTATTGTTTCGTTGAACATAAGTGTCACATCCTCTTGGCTCAGGTTGTCTCCATGAGCGTAATACCAATTCTTTGATCGATCGGGCCAGTCAATAGTCGCTGGTACGATACCTCGATCGAATAGATCTTGTTCCATCTTTTTTTCATTTGGGAATTGCACTTATGTAACCACCTCACCCTAGACGATGATGGTACTCCTTCTTCTGGGCATTAGTTGAGTTGATGCGAACCTTATTCGCACTACTTTTCACTCATCTTGTATTCCAGAAATGAGTTTCAGTGGTCCCTTAACTTTGACCACTCATCGAAATTTAGAGTTTGGCCCTTCTTGATAAAGTTGGCTTCCAGATTCTTCTTGAAGGTCTGGAATTGGGTTGCCATCTTCTTCAGCATCCACTCTTTCACATCTTTTTCTTCGAAACCTTCAGGAAGTGTGAAGTGTTTCTTGACATCTGCCCACAACATATCCTTTTGTGTTTGCGGGAGCATGTATGGATCATTTTATTTACCCTTCCATTCTCTAATGCTGATGGGCACGTTGTCCCTTACAATAGCCCCGCATTGACTCACGAACTTTCTAGCCACTTTTTCGAGAGCAATTGGCTGGCCCTCTTCTGTCACTTCGGTGATGTGAAGTGTTCCCTCCATTATCTTTGTACGATCTCATGGCTTATTTCGCTTCATCGATCGAGAGGGCTAACAGTTCAAGATTCTTTAATTAGTACATAGTAAAAATGAATATGAAATTACAGATGGGGTAAAATAATGAAAATGATATATACCTCACCACAACCTTCCATCACGGCAAGGTTTTGTTCTGCATTGTGTAGGATCTAGGATACCGACTAGAGGGGGGGTGAATAGGTGGTTTCAACTAAAATCACAACACTAAATAAATTTAATTAGTAACACAAGAGGAAAACTATTTCTAGCTACTTTATAACTATGTGAGGTTTTGCAACCTAGGGTGACAAGGTGCAAATCAAACTCTAGGAATATATTTGCTCAAAGTAAATTGCAATAAAGAGATTGAGCAAAGAGAAGACCGAACACAAGAGACAAATTTTTCCCGTGATGTCGATGACTTGCCGGTCACCCCTGATCCACGTTGAGGTCGATTCAATGCTTCAACCACTCCTCTATCAAGACACCGCTTGATGTTTGAGCTGGCTTGAATAAAAAAACCTCTCCAAACCTCGATTCCACTAATATTGCTCTTCACCACTCCAGCGAGGTGAGCATAAACCCCTCACAAGAATAGCCGGGACTCCTTCACAATCTTCCTTGAAGGGCTCAATGGCTCCACAGGCTCCAAGCCGTCTAGGAGGCGGCAACCTCCAAGAGTAACAAGCCAATGATGCTTGCTTGAAGACTCCCTAGTGCCACAAAGCTCAAACTCTTGACGCAATGCCTTAGGATGCTCTCAATCTCACTAGAATGCAATCTCTAAGAAAAGTGAGTGAGTGAGAGGTGGAAAAAGGCTCAAAAATGTCAAACAAGCTTTCCAAAGTGCCAAGAGAACTCACCCATGCCCTGGGGTGAAGTATATGTAGCCTTTTCTTTCAAAACTAGCCGTTGGATTACAAAGTCGTGAAAACTGGGGACTAGCGGACCGTCCACCTCACAGGGGTCGGACCGTCTGCCGTTCAAGTCCAACGGCTACTTCAATATTGAATGCGTATCAGACTGTATCGTTACAGAGGTGGTGGACCGTCTACCCTTATAGGGCCGGACCGTCCGCGGTATACTTTTCAGCGTGGCCAGTTCGAACTTCTAAACTGCGGACGGTCCGCTCAAACACCTGCGGATAGTCCGCCTTTAAGCAAAAGCCCCTAAGCCCCAAAACATGCTTCTGTCTAAGTTAGGGTGACCGTTCGCCTCTAAGGCGCAGACCATTCGCTTTTATGCGGTCAGCACTCTTCTACATCTTTTTCTTCTCATCTTTTTCACTTTCTCAAACTATGTCAGTCCATATCCATGCAATGCAATAGTTTGAGCAAAGTGGCACTATTAAACCGTCAAGCAAATGAAATTGACCCCTCTTGATAGTACGGCTATCTAGCCTATTAATCCGGTCAATTTACATCCGCTAAGCACCTCTTGACCGGTAAAAATAGAAAACTCTACCATATACCTTTGCCTTGAGCTTTCCAAGGTACAACCCATCCAAGCTATCACCATAGCATCTTTTGAAGCTCAATTCAATTTCGGGACTAACCTATATTCATATTCTCAATGAAATTGTTAGTCCACAAAGATCGTCATTAATTATCAAAATCAAGTTAGGGGCCTAGATGCTTTCACATTGTCATCAACACGGTACTCGGGCTCATCGTTGCCATCACCGAACATGTTGAGGAACATGTCCACCTAGCTACCCTCATCCTCATTGTAGGTTATTGGAACGTTGGAGTCACTACCTCCATCAATAATCTGCTCCATTATATACGTTGCATTCTCTTCGTCTTCCATCTCAACTAATTTAAACACACATTTAATCATAGTACATTAAATTAAAAATTATATCATAGACTTTGATGCAGCATCAATGAATCATTCAGCATCAAAGTTTGATTTTGTTGATTTCATGAAACCAAAACTTCACCATTCTAGTGGTTGAATGAAGTAGTGCATAAATCTAAAATGGTACACAAACTAATATGGTATTTAAATTCCATGTATTTCATGGCATGAGTAAGATAACCTAAAAGTAATGTTGAAAAATTATGAAAGCACCAACATGTCTTCGAATTGAACTCAAGTATTAGCATTGAATGAGATAAATATTACAAAAAGATAAGTTAATCTATGCACCTATATCAATAATGCCTTTCGAAAATTTGGCAATGATAACCTATTTTCTAGGCTGGAATATTTTTTAGCAAATGATGAAACTTTGTTGAAAACAATGCCAATAACCTTTCTCTCTTTTTCTTAGAGCACCCTAAAAAATATAATGTTGGAACTACTCTAAGTATTCCTCATTTATAAAAAATTCACAAAAGATATGAGATATTGCGTCTTTTATTAATAGGGTCCTCAAAACACAAGTTATCAACAATAAATCATTGAACATCAAAGTATTTAAACTAATTTGTACTAATTTCTCTAAGTATTTAAACCAATTTGTATGATTTTTCTAAGTATTTAAACTAGTTCATACTAATTTTCTAAGGATTAAATGTAATTTATACAAATTACACATTATAAATAGTAATTACACATTGAAAACAGTAATAAAAAAAGGCGCTTGCGTCAACAAGCCCCGGTGCTTGTGTCAGCAAGAGCCCTTGTTCAGCGGGGAGGGGGGTTGCGCCGGCCTGTACCGTCGGGGCGAGCGGCTCGACGGGAGGGGGAGGGGGAAAGGGGGCGCTTGGACGGGGCAAGCGGACAGGGCGGACGATGGCGGCTGCTCGGACGGTGCAGCCAGGACTTGGGCGACGGCGGACGGGGCGCACACGATGGTGGGCGACGGGACGGGCGGACGACGGCGACCGGGGCAGGCGGACGGCGGGGAGCACTCGAACGGCGGACGGGGTGGGCGGATGACAGCCAGGCGCATGCGGGGAGCAGAGATGAGCGAGAGCGGGAACGCGGATCTTGCAGAGTGTGGGAGACGAGGCAGGGGAGAAGGGGGCGGTTGTCTTAACCCCCCCCCCCCCCCCCCGGTCTCGGGTTGACTTTGCAACCGGGACTAAAGAGACTTTAGTCCTGGCTGCAAATTCAACTCGGGACTAAATGCCCCACCCCCTTTAGTCCCGGTTGCAATTTCCAACCGAGACTAAAGGTTGCTTTTCGCGCGGGAGATGAAAAAGCACCCTTTAGTCCCGGTTGGAAATTGCAACCGGGACTAAAGGGGGTTTTCATTTCCCACTGGTTTTGTAATTTTAATTTATATATGTTTTAAGTTGTTTTGCACTGGTTTTGTTAAAGAAAAAAATAAAAACTTACATATTTTGAACATGCAAAAATATATTAAATTAGCAAGTATATTTAAAAGAAGTTTGAATCAATCATTAATTCTATACTAGTCGATTAAGTTTCTAAAATAATTATTTTAATGGATCACTATCATCAACAAACTCTTCACTTAAATAATTTCAACGCGTAAAAAATGCAATTGATGTATGTGGTTAAGTTAACATTGTTTATATTGATCGAATAAATGTTCACCATAGAGCCTTACAATATAATTCAAAGGTTCTGATAGCTATAGAGCATTACATAAAGGTGCACCATATTTAGTGTATTACAATGTAATGTTAAAAAACTTTTTCTTGACAAAAGTTATTTAGTCTTGATCGCGGCGTAAGTACGGAGTCTCTTCTTTGGGTAGCATGATGTTTGGGTCAACTTCGACAGCGAATAGAGGCATGCCATCAAACTGATCATAATTATCTGACTGGTCTGTTTTTTCCTCGGCTCCCACGATTTTTCTTTTACATGGAAAAACTATGTGGCGCTTTGGCTCCCATGGTTTTTCTTTATCTTCTGAATTTTTCTTAGGTTTGCTAGACATGTCCTTCACATAGAAAACCTAATGCACATCAATGGCAAGGATGAATGGTTCATCATTGTATCCAGTCTTGGTCAGGTCCACTATTGTCGTTCCATACTAATCTTTCGTTACGCCACCTCCAGTTAGCTTCACCGGCAACGAAACAGAGGAATGTTCAGCGGTCCGTATTCAAGTTCCCAAATCTCCTCTACGAAACTGTAACACAAGTCCTTGCTCCTATTGCTGTCTATGGCATCTATACGGACACCACTATTTTGGTTGGTATTTTTTTTGTCTTGGGCTCTCATGTTAAATGTATAACCATTTATCTCCTAACCTTGAAATTTCACGATTGTGCTAAAAAGTCCCCTGGCTAACCAAGCGAGTTGTTCATGAATCGTGGAATTACCCATAAGGTGTTCACGCAATCAAGAGGGAAAAGTATCCATGTGATGACATATAATCCATGCATTGGATTTCGTCGGGTATTGGGAAAATAGAATCTGCTTGTGTTCATCGATATACAAAGCCACAAATGATGATTGTTGCAGAACTGTGAAGTGTGCTTTATGGAACAAATCACTATCATTGCTCAAACTAGATTTCCTTCCAAGGGTGTCCATTCGCCGTAGCCTCCCCTCGTGGCGTGATGTTGGAATCTCAATCGAATTAATTGAGTCAATAAAATCAACACAAAACTCAATAGCCTCCTTTGTTCCATATCCCTTGGTGATGCTTCCTTCTGGACGGGCACGATTAAGAACATAATTTTTAGGACTGGCATAAACCTCTCGAAAGGCCACATATTGTGCAGGAATACTGGACCGAGAATAGTAATCTCTTTGACTAGGTGAACCAGGAGGTGCATCTTAATATTGAAGAAGAATGGTGAAAATACCAACTCAAAGCTGACAAGACATTGAACCACATCGTTCTATAGCTTTAGTAGCCTGGTTGGATTGATTGCCTTCTGCGAAATCGCATTGAGAAACGCGCATAGCTTTATGAGAGCCAATCGTACATTCTCTGGTAGAATACCCCTCAATGCAACCGGAAGCAAATGGATCATCAACATGTGGTAGTCATGGGCCTTTAGATCTATGAACTTCTTTTCTTTCATATTTATTATTCCCTTTATATTCAAGGAGTACCTAGACGGAACCTTGATACTATTCATGCATTCAAACATGCTATCATTCTCTTCCTTGCTGAGAGTGTAACTGGCAGGACGTAAGTAGTGTTGTCTGTTATCTCTCTTTTCCGGATGTAGGTCATCTCGTTGCTTCTTCCTTGCTGAGAGTGTAACTGGCAGGACGTAAGTAGTGTTGTCTGTTATCTCTCTTTTCCGGATGTAGGTCATCTCGTTGCTTCATACGTTTTAGGTCCTATCGTGCTTTCAATGTATTTTTTGAGTTCCCATAACAACCCACAAAGCCTAGCACGTTCACTCAAAGATTTTTCATCAGGTGCATCATGTCTATTGCGTTGCGGACTTCTAGAATTTCCCAATAAGGTAGCTCCCAAAATATAGACTTCTTCTTCCACATGGGTGCACTTCCATTATCGTTGTTCAGAACAGGTTCGCTACCATGACCCTTTTCAAAAACTACCCTTACATCCTTTATCATCTCAAATACACGCTTTCCATTATGGTGTGCAGGTTTTTTATGATGGTCTGGCGCCCCTTTGAAATGCATCCTTTCTTTCTTAACGGGTGGTTAGCAGGAAGAAATTAACGATCGCCCATATACACGACCTTCCTACAGTGTTTCAAATACATATTATCTGTGTCATCTAAATAGTAGGTGCAGGCCCGATATCCCTTATTTGTCTGTCCTAAAAGGTTACTCAGCGCAGGCCAATTCTTGATGGTTACGAACAACACTTCTCGTAGGTCAAAGCTCTCTTGTTTATCCTCATCCGACACACGTACAGCTTCTTCCTTCAAGAGCAGTAAAAGTTCATCAACCAACGGTCTTAGGTATACGTCAATGTCGTTGCCACATTGTTTTGGACCTTGGATAAGCATCGGCATCATAATGAACTTCCACTTAATGCATAGCCAAGGAGGAAGGTTGATCATACATAGGGTCACAGGCCAAGTACTATAACCACTACTCAAATCACCGAATGAATTGAATCCACCAGTACTTAAACCAAACCTTATGTTCTTTGCATCACTTTCAAAGTCCGGGAATGCTCTATCAATTGATCTCCACTGGGCCCCATCCGCGAGGTGTCTCAGCATCTCATCTTGCTTACGTTCTTCTTTGTGCCATCGCATCAACTTAGCATTCGCCTTGTTTATGAACAAACGCTTCAAACATGGTATTATAGGGAAATACTACATCACCTTCACAAGAACTTTCTTGGGAGGCTGCCCCACGACATCACCAGGATCATCTCGCCTGATCTTATACCGCAACACTCTGCACACAGGACAAGCATCCAATTTCTCGTAATCATCACCACGATAGAGGATATCGTCATTAGGGCATGCGTGTATCTTCTGAGCCTCCAATCCTAGAGGGAAAACAACCTGTTTAGCTTCATATGTTGTGGACGGCAATTCATTATTTTTGAAAAGATTGTTTTGTACAATTTTCAATATCCTCTGAAATGCCTTATCGGACACACCATTTTTTGCCTTCTATTGTAGCATTTCCAGTGTGGTACCCAGTTTTTTATGCCCCTACTTGCAATCTGGGTGCAACAATTTTTTGTGATCATCTATTATGTGCTGCAACTTTTCTGATTCCTTCTTTATTTTGCAATCTCTTTGGGCATCCCATAGCACCTGACCAAGATCATCAATAGGGCCGTCTTCTGCAAACTCATCTTCATCAGCCTCGCCCATTGTAGTATCTGCAAAAGCTTAGCCTGCAGCCCAGTCCGGAATGTTGTTATCATCCTCATTTTTTTCGTCGTCTTCCATTATAACCCCTCTTTCGCCGTGCTTGGTCCAAACCAAATAGTTAGGCATGAAATCGTATCTAAACAATTGGCTGTGAATAGTCCCCCAAGAAGAGTAGTCCTTCTTGTTACTGCATTGGAAGTATGGACGACATATGAATCCCTTCTCTTGCTTGTTGGCTTTGGCCACTTCGTGCAAGCCATCAACAAACTCCTTGGTCCATCTGTCCACATTAAACATCCATTATCATTCTATCTGCATCATATTACATGAGAAATGGACATAGGTCTTTGTATTAGATAAAAAAACTTGATCAATATTAGGTAGGAGGAAAATAGAGTAAATATGTTTATAATATTTAGTCCTTGTAAAAAATATTATATAAATAAATTATTACGTAAAAAATGGCCATAGGTCTTCATATTAGATAAAGAACTTGGTCGGTATTCGTAATTTACACCAATCAACATTCATAAAGATAAAAATAATTCACATGAAAATTATACTAATCAACATTCATAACATTCACTAGGTCGACAAAAAGAAAAATGATAGAATGCTGGAACAAGACAATAAAGATACATATACACTAAATATTACAGATGCTTCATAGTGGACTTCACGTAGTCAATTATCCTAAAATAATAGTACAACATAGCAGAATGTTCGCCCTCAAAGCCATCTCTACACATAACTCAATCTTATACGAAGTCTATCGAGAGTCACCTCCTCTCCTCCAGTACCAGAAAATAATGGTATAATAGAAGACCTTCGAGTCCACATACTCAGGCTGAATATCATAAAGGAATCTTGAAATAATTATCCAAACGTCTTTTAGAGCAAGTGCCACATTCTCATAATAGAAGTATGGTGGCACACACACAATAGCCTGTCCAGGCAAAAGATCTGTTCACTGAACATGGCCCATGGTGGCAAGCCAAAACCAACAAAAAGCTGCTAGGTAAAGGTCAGTGAACAGATCTCTGCCTGAAGAGGATATTGGCCAGCATACTTCTATTATGAGAATTAGGCTCCAAAAGACATTTGGAATACTATTTCAAGATTTTTTTTTTATCAAATTTAGCCCAAGTTTGTGGATTTGAAATTCTTCTGTTGTACCATTATTTTCTGGTACTGGAGGAGCGGAGGTGACTCTCCATAGACTTCGTAGAAAGTTGAGTTATGTACATAGAATAGTGTAAGCATATTCATCCCATGTGCAAACACTGTTCTCTGGGATTGGAGGAGCAGGGTAGTACATCCATTTCCGGTCCATCTGCATCGTATTACGTGGAAAATGAATATAAGACTTCATATTAGATAAAGAACTTGATCAATATTAGGTAGGGAAAAAATAGAGTAGGTGTGTTTATAATATTTAGTCCTTGTAATAAACATGAGATAAATAAATTATTGGTCAAAGAAATACAATTATTGTTAAATTACAGTGACATGAAAAATTGTAGCAATAACCGAATTCTATTTCTTACACCTACAATTTATTTACCTTCATTTTATTGTGATGACTAAATATTAAAAACATATTTACTCTATTTTTTCCCTATACCTAATATTGATCAAGTTCTTTAAACTAATACGAATCATATATAACAAGCAAGCTATCCATCCAATTCTAGCTCAAAAACATGTATAAATAAAAATCCTCTCCATTCTCCCTCATTCTAAAAAACTCATTTTTCTCTATCTCTAAAGCATAAAACAAAGCATAATAACAATAAATGAAGGAATGATGAAGTAGCTAACCTTTACAATACTTTGGATGAGTGAAATCCCCACGGAAATGAGGAAAAAAAATCAGGCAGCACCTCTCCCTAAGGTTGCTGGCTCGCCATGAAGAGGAGGAGGAGGAAGCTCTCGATCTCTGGTGGAGTGGCTCTGGCTCGGGGAGGAAGAAAAGCTCTCGGTCTGGTGAACTTATAGGCGATGAGCTTTTGTCCCGGTTGGAAATTCCAGCCAGGACTAAAGCCCCTCCCTTTACCAACAGGGACTAGGGGGGTGTGGGATTTTGGGTTGAAATTTCTATCCAGGACAAAAGCTCCCACCATCGGTGCGATATTTTTTAGCCGTTACAACCGAGATTAAAGGGGGTTTTAGTCCCGGTTGATCTTTACAACAGGGATTAAAGCTCCTCCTGTCGGTGGCTCATTTTTTATCCGGGACTAAAGATATGTTAGTCCCGAGTTTAAAGTTAACCGGGATAAAAACTCCTGGATGGAAGGTTAGTTCTCGTGTGTTCTCCAGCTGGCTTTGCCCTTGGTATTGCATCGCCTGCTGCGCCTGCAGCTATACAGCGGCGGCCACCCAAATCCACCCAACTCAACGACCAGATCTGGCGGGTCACAACAAGTAATTAGCTGTTGAACCCAAATACTCCACCTAAAAAAAAAGCTAGCTACTTTTTAACTAGCTAATAAAAAATTTTAGTAATTAGCTAGATAAAGTGTAGTTAGGTGGATCTAAACATGATTTATTGAGTATTTTTAGATATTAGTACCAATTAAATTGCTATTATAGACTATGCTGATGTTATCGGAAACTTGTATTATTTGTAAGGCCATTTTCATGATTTCAATTTATGTTTCTAAACTACCACGTAAGCAAAAGAACATTTAATTCATTGTTGAAATAGCTTCATACAATGCATTATTTCATTCTTTATTATTTCCTAGGCTACATGCAAGACACAAGCTACCTTGTATATCTGGTTTCATCCTCATGAAACTCATTTCACCTCTTTATTTATTACCTCTTTGCCATATCATCAAAAATGCTGACATAGCACTTTATTTAATGAAAATGAAATTTCTATTGAGAATGGTCTAATAAAAAGATGCAGGATTTACCTCGGTTGAGTCAATTTTGAGGAATTCCCCGTCCAACTGCTAGAGGCAAGAGGCCTACTGAAGTTAAGCTACTGCAGGCTCACAGGGAACAGACGGGGGATTCTATTCCAAAATTAACGCCCGGTCAAGTGTTCATTGAATGCCAGCAACTCAGCTGTCACCTGCCTGCTATCACTTGCAGCAATAATAACGGCCCGATCAGTCAGGGAGCTGCTCGGTACCACAGTACCGGCTCTGCAAAGATCGACGCAGTAAATCCCAGGATTCCAATGTAATGCAGCGACACTAGCTCATCAGATCCCATTCCCTCGTTCGCGCCAAACCTGTACAAACGCATCGGCAGCAGCTTAAATTTTCGCTGTACGTGCGCAGTAACTGCATGCAGTCTCTCTCTCTCCCTCTCCCTCTCTCTCTAACCTACTGCTCAAACCTACCAGCATTGAATTTGAATCATCATCAGCTCATCACCATCGCCTATAAGTAGCAGCGCCAGAACGCAGTGCTTTTGGCAAGCTTCAGGCTAGAGCTGCTAGCTAGCTTAGCAAGCTCACCGAAATACAGTACAATAGTCCATCCATGGCGAAGCAGCTCGTCTACCTCTTGACCATCGTGTCCTTATCCATTCCGCTTCTACTGCCACTCCGCTTACAGTGTGAAGCCGCTGCAACAAGCTGCCACCATGTCGGCGCCGGAGCTGCTGATGCTGCAGCAGCGGCGGCGGGGAGGAGCTCCGGCGGCAAGGCGGGGAGGCAGCGGCCGCAGGTAAAGGGGATGTTCGTGTTCGGGAGCTCGCTGGTGGACAACGGCAACAACAACTTCCTCAACGGCTCCGGCGTGCGCGCCGACTACCTCCCCTACGGCGTCGACTTCCCGCTGGGCCCCTCCGGCCGGTTCTCCAACGGCCGGAACGTCATCGACGCGCTTGGTGAGCTCCTCCACCTCCCGGGGCTCGTCCCGCCCTTCGCCGACCCGCGCACCCGCGGCCGCGCCGCCCTGCGCGGCGTCAACTTCGCCTCCGGCGGCTCCGGCATCCTCGACCACACCGGCCAGCTCACCGTGAGTCAGTCTACGACTTGCATTAACTACTTAATCTCTAACTAATACTCGTAGCAGCAATGATTAATTAAACATGGCAACGTGCGCGCTTCCATTGATGTTTCAGGGCGAGGTGGTGAGCCTGCGGCGGCAGATCAGCAACTTCGAGGCGGTGACCCTCCCTGACCTGCGGGCCCATCTGCGCGGAGCAGCGGCGACCGCCACCGACCACAGGATCAAGGGCCAGGATCCCTTCCAGCGATGCTACCTGTCCAAGTGCCTCTTCATCATTGGGACAGGTGGCAACGACTACCTGTTCAACTACTTCAACCCCAGGAGGAATGGCTCCGACGACGGCGCGCCGCCCTTGCCGGAGTTCACAAGGTCTATCATCACCAAGCTCTCCGCCCATCTTCAGGTACCTCTGCCTCTTGCTTGTAACTGCAGAGACCCTCTCATGCGGCTGTTCATGCTCATGCTGTAGCTCATGGTAAATTGTTGGTAGTACTATGAGCTACAGATGATCTCATTGTGCAGTACAGCCAGTTTTGCCCCTGTGTGCAGTGTACCCATAGTTGTTACAGATATTAAAGCCGCAGATGACCAGGCAGTAGAGTAATTTGCTCAGTAATTGTACTGACTGGAGAACCACAGTTCCTAGGACATGTGGAAATAAAGACCATAGGAATGCAAGCAAATAAAGGGGTATCAACCTGGCCACCATGGATGGACCATATTGGTGTCCATTGCTTGATATGCGGATGACAGACTGGTATGCTATTAAAAACATGTGCATATGGTCAGTTAATTCATACATACACTGATATGAGTCAGGAAGCACAGTAGTAAAGGCATGGTCGCATGGAATATGCAAAGCACTCAGGAAGAGCAACAGTGACCACTCACTGTGGTCGGCCAGGGATTTCACATGAATCGCTGGCCAGCAGGCCATTGTGCCTTAAACCCATGTCTATTTGTTTCTTTTTATAGGGAAAAAATCACATAATGAAGCACTAAAATTACCAGTGAAATATGGATAGTTTTTCTGTTTTACAATATATATCATGGCCTCACATATTTGCAGTGTTAAGCTTCATGCTTCGTTTGGCCGTTGCAGAGGCTGTACGCTCTGGGCGCGAGGAAGTTTGTGATCTTCTCGATCCAGCCGACCGGGTGCACCCCCGTGGTGCGCGCGTTCCTCAACATCACCGGCGCCGCCTGCATCGAGCCGGTGAACAACGCGGTGGCGCTCTTCAACTCGGAGCTCCGGCGGCTCGTCGACGGCGCGAGGTCGCGCATGCCCGCCGCCAGGCTCGCCTACGTCGACTCGTACAAGATCATCAAGGACATGCTGGACCACCCTGCGAAACACGGTACGAGTCATCTATCAATGCCTAAAATCTCTCTCTAATAAATGCAGCTCGTTAGGACAGGTAGTACAAAACAAGCCACATGATTCGTTTTTCTTCCGGTTTCAGTATGAAATTTTTGTTTTCGAAACACAGTAGACACGCAACGGTTATATATAGATGCAAAAATGATTTTGTTTTACATTTATTTGGTGAAAATCCTCAGGTGTGAGGGAGACGGGCAGGGCCTGTTGCGAGATGTCGAGGAGCTCGTCGGGCGTGCTGTGCGAGAAGCAAGGGCCCGTCTGCAGGGACCGGACGGAGTACGTGTTCTTCGACGGGCTGCACCCGACGGACGCCGTCAACGCCGTGATCGCGCGTAAGGGCTACGGCTCCAGCTCGCCGGAGCACGCCTACCCCATCAACGTCAAGAAGCTGGCCATGCTGTAGGCCCGGCCAGCCTGCCCTGTAGCAATAATCCTTTGTTAGTAATTCTTAGTGGATTAATCTAAGCCGTGCGTGCATCTAATTTGTACTCCCTCCGTTTCAAATTATAGGCTGTTTGGAGTGTCCGCGTACATAATAATATCTATGAACTTAGAAATAAGCTAAAACGGTCTATAATTTGAAATGGATGGAGTAGCTAGATTAAGTCTTGTTAGTCAGCAGTCTTGTTAGCACTAGTTGAAATCAGTGGATGATATGGCGGTAGCCGAACATCCGAGGCGCGCTGGGCCAGTGTTGCTATATATGGGCTGGATCCGAAGCACTGGTTTTAGGTGGAAATCCTATCCATGTGCGAGCGTGTGTGTAGTACTTCAGGCCTGTTTGTGGGTGTACAAAGGTTTGGCATGTTGTAACCAGTTCCATTGTGTGGATTTATGACTACTGTTTGTAGAGAATTGGCCCTAGAGGTCACATAGGGCATGTTTGGTTTGGTACCAAAGTGTGCCCAAGCTAAATTTTAACTGCTTCGACTAATTTTGGCCATCATTTAATTGGGTGTCAAAATTTGTCATGGTAGCCTCCTACGCTGGCCACTTTGGTTCATTATTACTTCATTTCGATTGCCAAAGTTGGCCACATCTTATAGGGTACCAATCAGAGGTGACCAAAAATTGACCGTGCCTGCCAGGGTTGGTTCGTTGAATTAGAAGAGGGGAATGCTGCGTGTCCTGCAGCGGTGCGGTTGTGATGCGATCAAAAGAAGTTTTTCATTATTGAGACAAAACTCTATTGTCAGTACAATGGCTTATGGAAAGTCTGACCATGAGGCAAAACATGAACGAATGGCGTTGCTACATGCTTGCCATATTGAACTGGAGCTTGCTTATTAGGGAAATGGGCGGGCTCCAGCCAGGGTGTGAGTGTGATTGACTGGATATGGCACATAAATCCTTTGTCTCTGCTCGCCACTAGGCCAGGCTTAGGTGCTGTTTGGTTTCTTTAGTCCCTAAACTAAGACTGAACTTTACGCACTGCTCTGTTTGGATCCGGAGACTCTGGTTGGAGCGGTCTGCTACTCTGGTTGGCTGTTCAGTGGTCAGCTTGGCCATGCACTCTGCTTCGGTTCACGATCTTGTGTTCCAAGAGGGCAGTATGATCCTAGCCTCTTAGGGAAACTTGAAAGTGATGTTGTGACATGCGACATAGAATTCACAAGTGTCGTGTATGTTGTGGCATTCTCTTTTTGTGGTCGTTTAGTTTTGATCATTAATTTAAGTTTTGAAACAAAAGGTAAAAACAATCAAAGGCCGTACCATTGTTTGCCAGTTCATGACCGTATTTTTCACGGCTATACATGTCCAATTGAAGTGTTAAAAAAATAGGTAGCCCGATGCCCCGATACGCACCAGGATGACTGGAATCTTAACTTAAGATTCACATCCGCTATGAAAAACTATTTATGGAGTATTTGGTAACATGGTTTTGCAACTTTTTCTATTTATGTTTTTATCACATTGTTTCAGTTTATGCGTTTGCAGGAGCGGGCTATGTCCCTATTTCTATAGGAACGGCTCGAGCTATGATCCACACCTAGAAATGATTTTCAGGTATGGACAAAATGCTACAGTAAATGCTAGTTTGTTTTGTGTGCCGAGAACTCTTAGTCCGCTCCTAATAAGAGGAGAGGAGCGTGACTACAAATATTTTGGGTAGTACTGTGAGGCACCAAGTTATACCATGTGTGGTGCAAGTTGGGCGCATAGGCACTGGGCCCACCTAATTATTGGGATTTTATCATATCTCAGCAAGAACTGACCAAGTTCATATGAATTCAGTTGTTTTGGAGTATACTCTCCCTATCCCAAATTGTAGTTCGTTTTGACATTTTTAAATCTTAATTTTTGTTATACATCTGGATACTAAAAGTTATTAATTTAGAAATACCAAAAATGACCAACGGAGGGAATACAACGTAGCATCGGGGGACAAACCCAGGTACAGTCAACCGATAGATATAGATGTTTTTAATGAACTTGGTCTGCGAACTGAGCGTAGCTCAGCTGGTGTCGTACATACATCTATGGGCCCATCAGAAGGTTTGGACAGACCGAGGCTGGACACCAAGATGAATGTGACATGAAGACCATGGCGCAGAACGGTGTAGTCTACATAAAAAGATAGGAAGTAGTCGAGGATTAGGAAAGTACTCGTTGTAACAGAGTAAGGCTTCTCTAGTCGAATCTAATTAGAATTCTTGTAATCAACCGACCTGTAACCCTGCCCCCGTGTATATAAGGCGAGGTATGAACCCCTCCAAAGCAATCCAATACAACAAACACACAGGACATAGGGTATTACGTAATCTAGCAGCTCGAACTTATCTAAATCGTGTGTCTGTGTTTACCTTCGAGTTCCTGATCTTGACGAGCCCTACCAACCAAAACACTACCTCGGCACCCCCCTTGGTAGGTTGCCAAATCTAAACACTGACAACTGGTAAGGTTCCTTGTGGAGGAACCTTCCGACCAAAGTTCAGGTCCTCGACTCAGCACTGGTGCTCACATTTTCCTGAATATATTCCATGATTTAACTAGCACATGGTAGGCGATGTGCCCGTCGACAGCGAGGTGCCAGTGGTAACTTCGTCAATCTCGAGGGTTTGTCAGCTCAGTCTTTCGAAGGTACTTATAGGGTAAGATTGCGTGCATGTTTGTAGGGGCGAGTATGTACGAGCGTCCGCGTCTGTACTACGTGTTTCGGAGAAAAAAAAAAGTGAACTTGGGTCTCAAGCTGAGCAATTTTTTTTGAGTAAGAGTTGGAAACCGATATGGTTCTTTTCTCTAGCACATCGTACCAGTCCATTTCCTGAGCTCAGTTGATTAAAGACTACGGTATGCACTTTGGAACTTACCCAGCATCGTCAAACAAGTTGCTTGCAGTGCTCTGGCAGTCCATATAAAAAATGTTATCGCCGACGACAAATTTGCTACGAGGTGCAGGGAGCATGAACCACCATCAGACGCCAGGTGAGATGAACTCCAGCCCAGCCCGTCCCACAGCATGTACATAGGTACGTTACCGATCGATCACCCACCGACGGTTGGATGAGAATTCAGTGGCTGTCCATCAGATCGCGTACGCTGATCGCACGATGACCAGCCGGCAAAAATATCGTGTGTGCCATCTCCAAAGAAAAAAAAGGTGTGACGGCCAGCACTGCTGAACACGTGCAGCGTTCGTGTCCGGTACTCTTCCTTGTCATGCTCTAGTCATGACAGAGGTTTTCTCAAATTTTTTAAGGAAAAAAAAATCTTTGCAGAAGCTTTGTCATGAGAGAGTTGTTGGGTTGAGTCCATCGGGACACCACTGCACACCCAACTTGTCGATTATTTTTGCAGCTGGCAGCCTTGGCTCGTTTGTTTGTCTCTGTTTTGTGCTCCAGAGTGCATGCATGCGTACAATAAGAGTGGTTTGCGTGCGTAATCAGGTGAACGGGTAAATTTGCACCGGTGATTTAGTGTAAACTTCTCAGGGAGATGAGAATGGCCAGCCGCAAACCTGCTACATTTGTGTATACCGGTCAAAGTTTGTACGTGTGTCGGCAGGTCGATCGACATAACGCCACATACTGTTTGCGCGAGTTGGGAAAAGTTGCACCAAGAACATTTTTCAAACCTACTTTAAATTTGAAACAAACCATAATATTTGGATTTAAATCACCTTGCATCCACGTTGCCATAACTAGAGGGGTACTGTTAACACTTTTTATATTATTTTTTGAAAAAGAGTGACTTTGCTTGTTCCAGCTCTGCTAAACAGAGTGTTGAACACAAGTCTCGAGGCGATAGCACGTTCAGTTTGACCCCGCTTGTACACAACAAGCAACGCCTTCTTTGCATCATGCATCGGTGCATCCCTCCGGGCTCATGTCACATCAGCAAAATCTTTGTGAGAAAAGAGAAGAGGAGTTTCATAATATTTGAGAGAAGTTTCATCCCATGACACTTAACTGGCACAGTTACCTAGTTTACGGTCTTAATAACAGTGGAATGAAACTGTGCACTGAGACTGACCTTAGCTGTGCCACAGGCTAGTTGCCAACTTGGACCTGAACAGCTCTATAATATCAATTTTTGAAAAAAAAAATACTACTGTTCATCCCCTCTAACAATGAGTTCCTAACTATGGCCCTCCATCTCATAACCCGTTGTGTATCACATAGAGGGGCGGATCTTGAAATCGGCTCTGACCTGGATTGAACTTAGGCCCCATTCGAAGACACGGACTAAAGTTTAGTTCCTTCACATTGAAGGTTTAGATACTAATTAGGAGTATTAAATATAGGTTAATTATAAAAATAATTGCACAAATGAAGGCTAATTCGCGAGACAAATCTATTAAGCTTAATTAGTCCATGATTTGACCATGTGATGCTATAGTAAATATGTGCTAATCATGGATTAGTTAGACTTAATAGATTCATCTGGCGAATTAACCACGACTTATGCAATTAATTTTATAATTAGTTCACGTTTAGTTCTTCTAATTGATATCGAACATCCGATCCGACCCGAATAAAAAATAGTGCATGATCTAAACACCCCCTCAATGTATGCTGTGATCGGTGTCCGTGAAAAAAGATCAATTTACAAAGGCAATATCCAGCAGACGAAATGCTCCATGAACTAGCCTGATATCAACCTGCTGGGTTTCTTTTGCCTGAGAGATATCACAGCGTGCAGTTGAATTTACCGTCTCTAACATGGTTGTGCAAAGGGGGCTATAGGGGCTGGACCCGGGCTGCAACCCACCTAGCCCGGGTCCTGGATCCGCCCCCGATCACATAACATCTTTGTCACTTTGCGGAAAAGTCAGTGCATGCGGCATGGATTCTCTACACCAATGAAAAGGATTTTGCTGCAGTACCATACTTCAGTATGTTACCCACTGAAAGATGAGTTCACGGATGCAAATGGGATCCCCGTCCCTATCGGCAGCCAAGGTCAGCCAATGCGTAGTAGGACGTAGGAGCCAAGGATCCTCATCATGATGATTTGACAATTGATCCTATTGAAGGACTACATTATGTGAGTAATAAGTGAAACCAACGAGTGCGGTTAGCACTTAGCAGGGCATCTCCATAGGTTGGACACAGGACATTGGTCAGCCCGAAACATAACTTTGACTACTATTTTTTTTATAATATACACATAACTTTGACTACTTTTTTTATAATATATTTGTAATGTATAACAAATGTATATTATTATGAAACTATTTTTACAATACAGATCTACTCATCGTTTTTCAAACGTGCAAAAACTTAAAATATATAAAGTAATCTGTAACCAAAATTTGAGATGGTTAACTACACGCAAAAAATCACTTATCTTTTATGGAAACAGTACCTACGTTTTTTTTTCCTTTTTGATAAAACGTCACTCTAAGTAGGATTGTTGTCCATTAGGGATGCAGATTTTCCCAATGACCCAGTACCCAAAATACAATTTTTGGTGTAAATATCTATTGGGACGACCCAAACAAATATGGGTCAAGTAGTGATAAACCTTTTGGGTTATTAGGGTAACCCAAACCTAAATGAACGACGTCTCATCCCGACACCTCCCTGCTCGGTGCGGCGGTGCAGCCATGTTCGCCGCCGGCCTTACGCCGCTCGACAGCACGCGCCATCCGAGCACCTCGAGTCCTACTTAGAGTTGCGTGATCGATCACCTCACGCAGTCACGCGCCAAGAGCTGTTCGATCGGCACATGGCCAAACGCCCGGCCTTGAGTTGTTGCATGCACCACCTCGTGTCCGAATTCTATTCAGCTTTAGCCACGGGACGACCGACAAGTGAGTCGCCTCCTAGTCCTACGCGTGTGAAGCGTCGGTCCCATGTACAGGAGACAGGCAAGTGACACCGCCATGACCTTTTGCCAAAGATTCAAAGTGCTGAGGTGAACAAGAGCTTAGGGTCAATCCGCATCACTAAACATTTGGAGTAAAAAATTAAAGAAACCCTCCCTTGACCTCCGTGAAATATCTGACGATCAAGAGCATATACGATAATGGTGTCACCTCAGCCGTCTCGTAGAATAATCATGCCGGTGAACAAAAGTTAGTCTCTTCGCTAGGAGACAACCTCTAGATCGAGAATTGAGAGATTCAAGAGAGCGATCGACTCGTAAGATGATTACAATATCCTACAGAGACAAGTAAAAGGTTGCTACCTAGTCCACCGTTTGACGATACTTTAGGTTATCTCTGAAATCAAAATCTTCAAAATTCAATTATAAATTACTTTTCGGATGTTTTTATAATAGTCTTTTTTAACACCAGTATAGTCTACCATAAGACACCGTAGCAAAAATTAGTGATGTCCACAGCATCGCTTATTATACATGCAAATAGCAGGAGTAATATACCGCTGAATATGTGGATCCCTCCGAATCGTCTACAAGTATAGATGGACGGTAAAAGACAGACTGCTTTGTGAAACAATAAAGCACCGACACATTTAAAGCACATGTAAAACACTCTCCTTATTACTCTCCACATGTAAAGCACCGACACATTTCTTCTCTGAAGATAAGCTGACTCCATCCTCGCAGAACAAACAATGCACAGGTTGCTTCAGTTTCCTTTTTCTTCCAAGCTGACACGGATTCATCATCTCTAGCTATCCAAGGAGTCAAACACAGAAGGAGGAGGCAGAAGCAGAGAGAGAAAAAATCCAAGAAAAAAAGGCTAAAATAAGCAAGCAAGTTTGCAATGGAGAAAGGAGGGGGCAGTACCTACCTACCACCAAGAGCGCGAGGTGTCGTTGTCATCCACAGACGCACCTCCACGCCATGGCTGAGTCACCCGCGCCCGCCCTCAGCAAATCCCATCCCCGCGGCGCGGATAACGCCACCACTAGTATCTCGCTCCCGCCGATCGCCCGATGGATCTCTCACTGGCGTTCTACTTTTCCTCTCTCTCTTCCTGCTGCGTCACCCACAGCTGTGTTGCCGTAGACCTAGGCTACGCCTCTGTCGCCGGCTGACACCGAGGCCCCGCGCCCCGGACCTCCTGCTATAAATACCGTGCGCATTTCTGCCTCCAGAGCCAGGCCATCGCCATTGCCGTCGCCGTGTTCTTGGGCTCTGTTCGTGTCGTCGTTGAACCTCCTGCTGTTTCAAGGGTTTTTTTTATTTTATTTGTGAGGCTGATCGGGGAAGAAGATGACGATCACCATTGAACAGCCCCAGCTCGGTAATCTCGCGGTTTTCAGTTCTTCCTTTTGCGATGTCCCTCTGCTCTGCTCAATCCGATTCGGTGTTGTCATTGGGCTGTGCTCCTTTTTGTGGCTGCAGATGCGGTGGCGGAGAGGAAGGTCGCCGCCGGCGCCAACCCGGCGGAGCTGGTGCTGGACGGCGGCTTCATCGTGCCGGACGCCAACGCCTTCGGCAAAACCTTCAGGTGAAACAGCCTTCCAGTAATTACTTCTGGTGTGTTCAGGTCAAAAGCCGGCGCCCATCGGCAGAAAGAAAGGAAACGCTTCCCCTTTCCTTTCCTCGACGCTGGAGACCCAAACAGATGCATGGCGGCATTTTTTTTCCTCTTGATTTTAGTAAAAAATAACCCCCGAGAAAAAAATCCACTTTTTTTACATGGGCGGAAAATTGAGAATGAACACGCTTGCATAAACGGCACGACACGGCAGCGCAAAGTCGCCCGGGACACGGTTCGCCCGTCGTCGCCTGGGCTTTGCTTGTCTGCGCAGAAGGGAGAAACAAAACAAACAGGCCACTTTGTTTGACCCCCTGCATTATGCCCGGGCAGTCTTCAAAGCAAAAGGATTAGAGAAAGGAACCCTGTCATAGCCTAAACTGCTGCTGGTTAAACAAAGTGTGTGCGTGTGCAGACGTTTATGCCAATAAAATTAAAATTAAACCATCAGAAGATAAAAGATGGCACTGTGTTTCCAGTATCTCTGGAGGAGGGAGAACGATCTAGAATAAAGGACACTTTGGCGTACGTACCCTCGCCAAGCAATTTCTGGTGTCCACGGCAGTGGGCCCCACATGCAGTGCACCCCACCCCCATGATATTTTTGCGGCTCTGCTAAGATGGTCATTTTCAACCTGTTCGTTAGCTTATCAGCCGATTTATCAGTCACCGAACAGTGTTTTTCTCTCACAACAAATCAGCTAGCTTATAAGTCCAGCCGAACAGACTCTTTATCTATTCTCTCTCTCTTTATTTCTTATCATTTTATAGGTGCCTCTCTTTTTTTCCCTTCTCAGCAGTGGCTCTCTGTTATTAATTAACGTGGTAAAATAAAAGTTTCTTTCGAAAACAAAAAAAAAAGGGAACGGTGGTAAAAGTTTGGATCCTGCTGCAGGGACTACGATGCGGAGTCGGAGCGGAAGGAGACGGTGGAGGAGTTCTACCGCGTGAACCACATCCGGCAGACGCACGAGTTCGTGTCCCGGATGCGCGGCGAGTACGGGCGGCTGGACAAGACGGAGATGGGCATCTGGGAGTGCATCGAGCTGCTCAACGAGTTCGTGGACGACAGCGACCCGGACCTGGACATGCCCCAGATCGAGCACCTCCTCCAGACCGCCGAGGCCATCCGCAAGGACTACCCCGACCAGGACTGGCTCCACCTCACCGGCCTCATCCACGGTACCCTCTCTTCTCTTCTTCTCGGAGTTCCCTCAGTTCAGTGGCCTGTTCGTTTTGTGACATGGGAGACGTCTCTGCGTTTCAGACCTGGGCAAGGTGCTGCTCCACCCAACCTTTGGGGAGCTCCCACAGTGGGCAGTCGTTGGTGAGTTAATGAAAACCACCCCCTGACCTCTACTTCTACAGATCCTCACAGACACTGACGGATGAAACTTTGTAAATCTCAGGTGACACCTTTCCTGTCGGCTGCGCATACGACGAGTGCAACGTCCACTTCAAGGTAACGAAGCAATTGGGGGATGCAGGCTACAATTGTGCCATATTCCAGAGAAGTGAAAATTCAATGTCTGGATCTTCTGTATATGTTCATCCCTAATTCTGAATATATCAACAAATACAATGTGCAGTACTTCAAGGAGAACCCTGACTACCACAACCCCAAGTTCAACACCAAGTTCGGGGTCTACTCCGAGGGCTGCGGCCTCGACAACGTGCTCATGTCATGGGGCCATGACGACTACATGTACCTGGTCAGTCTCCGCAGTTCGCTTTTTGGGGACTGCAAGCAGTTCGTCAATCTTCATGTGCCAATTGCTGCAGGTTTTTTTCTTTTTGTTTCTGAAATGTTCAGATGTTTGTTCATCTCAGGTGGCCAAGGAGAACAAGACCACCCTTCCTTCCGCGGGGCTGTTCATCATCAGATATCACTCATTCTACCGTAAGCTCCTGATAATTTTTTTGGCCAATTATAGAACTTTCTTTTTAAAACAAAATTATAGGTCATTATGGGTCACTGATTTCTTGCATTCCTTTTATTAATGTGGTTCAGCTCTGCACAAGCATGGAGCCTACACGCACCTGATGAACGATGAGGACAAGGAGAACCTCAAGTGGCTGCATGTGTTCAAGTAAGACAAGAACCAAATCCATCGCTCTCCTGCAGACTTGATACTTTGATAGCAACGAGATGTGGACACTTTACTTACAACTGGGTGATGTTACTGTCTTGTACCCCCTGTCTGCAGCAAGTATGACTTGTACAGCAAGAGCAACGTCAGGATAGATGTGGAGAAGGTGAAGCCCTACTACATGTCCCTCATCAACAAGGTATAATAGACATGCATTGTTGACCTCGCATCTGGCACCCTCGACCTATGCCATTACACCTGCCTCTTCAGTTATCTCGGAAGTGTCAATGTATGTGTCAATTCTGAATTCCTGATGCCATCTTCTTGTCTGAATGTTTCGTTGCAGTACTTCCCGGAGAAGCTGAGATGGTGAAAATAAAGGGCACCCAGGAGGGGAACCAAAGGGTTGTTCCAAGACTCCATATACCGTAGACTGCATATATAGCACAATGTGTCATGTATGAACATTTTCATACCTGAGTCGAGTCAAGAGTGTACCCATTTGTGTCGTGCAGATCGGATATACGGTTTCGAATAAAAGTTTCTGCATTTGTTCTTTGCAGTAGGTGATTTCGCTGTGCCATCTAAATCCATTTTCCTTTTTTTTTACATGAGTGACTGTACCATTTAAATTATGGTGCGTGTGTGAGAGAGAGGGAGTGCCGGCTGTTCTACAGCTTTTCCAACTGCAGCAGTGCAGCACCAGAAAGAGCAGAGTCGATGGTGGTGGGTTGTTGGGCAAGAAGATGAGATAGCGACAGCTTTTTGATGGGCTTGAAGCCTGTCTGATTGATGGGGGGCACTTAGAAAAGCCCAGGATCTGGCCCAGTTCAAAGAGACTGTATGGTACCACAACAGTATTACTAACCATTTAGAGCGGATCCTCTAAACAACTCTATACTTCAAATTTAAAGAGCCAAACAAAAAAAAAGTGCACTCTATCCAGTCCTCTGTTATAACAACTCCAACAAACCCTCTAAACATCCTCTTACCTCAAGTTTAAAGGATCAGGAAAAAAATGCACTTCAACAGGCCTTCTATTAAATTCGCCATTTTTGGGAGGTCTACAAATTTCCTCCTCCACCCTCCATTCCTAGCACTTTATCCATAGGGATTATTGCTAAAGTTCAAAATATTTTTGTGGCCCAAAAAAATAGAGAGAACTTCTAATTAACCTTTGAAGGCTATTGTTGGAGTTTCTCTTAGATACTCCATTTTAGGGAGGTCTCCAAATTTCCCCCTCCACCCTCCATTCCTAGACCTTTATCCAAGGGACTATTGCTAAAGTTCGAATTTTTTTTATGGCCCTAAAAAAATAGAGAGAACTCCTCATTAACCTTTGAAGGCTATTGTTGGAGTTTCCCTTAGATCCTCCATTTTAGGGAGGCTACAAAATTCCTTCCACACCCTCCATTCGGGGTTTCTAGGGAGCCCTCTACTTGTGGAGCTGTTTAGAGGGTAAGAGGGTACGGCTGGAGTTGAGAGGAAAAATCAAACCTCTGGATTGGGAGAGTTGATGAAAAAATAATGTTACAACAAATCTTTTACTTTTTTTTCTTTTCCTAATAATTATTGGGACAAACAAAGAGGACCCGGCTCTTCGAATATGGTAATTGGATTAAGATGAGATTATTGGTAACTATAAAAGCAGCTCCTCCAATAACAACGAAAAAGAGAACTGCTGGAGATCAGGGACGATCCTACATAGGCCCTCACTCAATTTTTTGATGCTAAAGGAGTCAACATTAAAGCCTTGATAATCTATTTTCTCTTGAGGTGAGCTCTCACTCAATATTTACTCTAGATCCGTCCATGCTGGAGATGCTCTTAACCGTGCTCATTTATGCTTCAACTGCAGCCAAATAATACCTGCTCAGCCTCATTTTATGCTTTTAAAAAATGCAGAGGAACCATTGTCGCATGCTTGCTGCAGCTGTAGCAGCTGCCGCCGCAGATGCAGCATGTATCCAGCTGTTTCGGTCAGGCCCTTATTCTAATTTCAAGTCCATCCACGGTGTTTGTTATAAACTTATGCGAAGAAATTGCTACGAAAACTTAAGTCGATTAGATAAGTATTAACAACTTTTAAAACAGCACAGTGTTGACGCTCGTTATTAACACACTTTTATCCCTATTTATCTTTAATAATGACATGAATTTAATACCTAAATTATTGATCACACCTAATAAATCGGTTATTTTCACTTGTACTTTGTATTTTGAAGGATATTTTATTTTTGCAGGAAATTGGATCGAAAACCATATTTTTTTGATAAAGCCCTGAACAAGCAATGAACAAGATGAAGACGAAGGCTAGCAGGCCCAGAAAGGGCCCAGACCGATCGACCTGGGGCTCCCTAGTCCCACCTCGAGCTCGTTTTTGGCAAACAATCCTCCGAGAAGACTTAGGGGCTAAGTTTGTGAAGATATGACAAGGATTACTTCGGGATCAAAGAGAAATCAGAGAAGATCAAGCAGAGATTTGAAAAGTTATTGAAGATCAATCTCATCCTGAAGCTATCGACGTGACAGGCCCACATACAAGTGAAAAGAAGACTCTAGAGCATCGAGGGAGACTTGGAGACGAAGCATGACGTGAGGGGCTAAAAGGAAAGCCTCGGCATGCCTGGGGGTTTCCTTTACCCCTCGCATTCCAATTTTTACCACGCGCTCTCTGGATTAAAAATAAGTCAAGCCAATCAAGCTCGTGTTTGGTGACCAACTTGTAAGGAAGAAGGATGAATTTAAGCCGATTGAGAAAGTTCAAGGACTAGAACGATCATTTTGGTAGTTCAGGACGAAAATGAACCTCAGACGATACTTCAATGACTAAAAATAGCCTTTTAACACTGAAAGTTATGGACGACTAAAAGTTTTGCTTAAAAAAAACAAAAGTCGGCACCGTACGCCAAATCCCCAAGATTGGAAGGCTATCCCTGATGGGCCTGAATGCTGAATGCTGATACCAAAAGCCCCATGATCTGGCCCAGGGTCCGGTTCAGTTCCAAGACAACCGTTCGGTACTAACAACACAATTACAGCAGAATGAACACAAAGTCATCACTCGTCAGGTCAGCAGTTGGCAGTACCGCGCCCGTGGCGATGAATCCTGGTTGCTTCGGAAGAACACAGGGTTCCGTGGAGAAGTTGTTTCCGCTTCAGGAAAAGGTTGTTTGGAGTTCAGCAGAGCACCAAATCCTGCACCCGTACGCCGGTACGCGAGGTCGTCGTTCCGTTTTCGGAGCGGTGTCCTCGCATGGCAGGCTCCAGACGACCAAACGAAAATAAAGTTGTGCCTCCCGTACGCGCCCAGCAGCAGGATCCCGTTCCTGACGCCGACGGCAACTACGTGCGCGACGACGGTCCCATTGGAGAAAACGAGGCTACGTCCAAAGTACGGCGAGAGGGCAAATAAACTTTATACGGCAACGGAGAAGACTTGGCCAAGCGCCCAATCAAAAGGACGTTCCCCTCCCTTCTGATGCAATGCAACACTGGGATTTCTTTTATTTTTTTATTACGCCCCTGCAGGAGTTGACGCTCCGGGTCTGAAACTGGTTTCTCTGCTGCGTGCAGAGCCGATCGATTCGTCAGGTTGGGCGTCTGACCACGATGAAGTGGACCGTGGCCACACCAGACCACCATCTAGCTCGAATTTCCTTTTCTTTTCCTTTTTGTTATCGTCATCATCCGCCTGCCTACCTGCGGGTGGATCCTGGGTGGCCAAGTGAGGGGAAGGCCGGCCGGCTTCCACCGGCGGCCGCGATCCAAGTGGCGCCCTGCTTTTCCGATCCCTCGGCGATTCATCATAGTTAAATGGCTTATCTCTTTCTGTCTCGGTAGTTGATCATCGCCTTCTTTCACAAGTGGCTCACCGGCCAAATGCAAAATGCCTCTTGTTTCCAAATGAGGAATGCACGGACCCTGTCGGAGTGGAATTGTTTTAGTGCTATTTTGGATTTGTTTCGGCCTGTTTCGGTCCACCGTTTACAATCCATGGACGATTGATCCATATTGTGGCTGTGGCGTAATAACGGCCTTCCCCTAACATAATCGGCATGTGTATTATACTACAAATACTAAATTACCCCGCTATTAAAAATTACCCACCATTACCGTGCACTTGGGCGTGCTCCGCTAAAAATATTATAGGCTGTTCAACCCGTGCTCCCTCACGAACTAATATTTATATTTTTAAATATTATTGTATTTGAAAATTATTTAGAAATTATATTCCTAACTAATAATAAAAATTGTTTACCTGCTACTTTCTCATTTTTAAATACTTCAACATAATACTCATAAAGATGTGTATTTATCACTATCCAATTGTGATTGATTTTTAATTAGTAATTACTCTATACAATTTTTCATTCACATTCATATTTTTTTCATTTTGTATCGCACCTCTATACATTGTATTTAGCATAAAAATCAATATTTTTCATCACTTCCTCAGTTACATGTATAAATGGTCTACATGTTGACACATATCATGCATATATACCTTAACTTAGTATTTCTATATTAACAAGAACATAAATAGGTAATTTAGAATCATATATTAGTTTACTTTTAAACATTTCAATATGATGAACATGATGCTAATTAGATTAAGATTCAGGTGTTTATTTTATATTGTTTTTAATAACGACATACGGTAACTTATATTCAAATTTAGAATGAATTTTAAGTTATACTTTATAATGATATGTATGGGTAAATTGGATGGATATTATGGATTACTTTAAATTATTTTATAATGGCAGAGCTCGGTAAATTAGATATAGGTTTAGGGTTTACTTTAGAATATTTTCATAATGATAGTGGTGGGTAACACTTTAGAAAATATAATAAACTAATGACTATTATTATTAGAGTTTACAGAATTAATATTGATGTTTCTGATTTTTATGAGAATTTCTAGGATTTGTCTTTTTTCTAGCATTTCTCGTGAGAACTAATACGGAGTCTCGAATGGAAAAAAATGAGGCTCCATTACTACAAAACTATTACCTTGATATACCTTTCATTTGTTAAATATTCGAACACACTACTTATATAGTATATATATTTATTATCTTCATCCAATTGTGATAGATTTTAGTTAATTAGTAATTACTCTATAACATTTTCATCCATATTTATAATCTTTTATATTTTTACTTTGCATCACAAGTACCCACTTGAATTTTTTTTAATGAACCTTAAGTTTGAGCTATAATTTTAACATAGAAATCTATATTCTCATCACTTCCACTATATCGTTATAAATGGTGACACACATTATGCATATATATACCTTAATTATTATATTATATGCTAATAGTGTAAGAAATAAACAATTTAAAATCATATGTTAGTGTATATTGGAGTATATTTTAATGAAGGTGATTTGGATTCAAATTTATGGTTACCTCATGTTATTTTTAATATTATATATGTGGGTAATAGAAGGGTTACTTTTAAGTTATTTTTAAGTATTAGTGGTGGGTAAATTAGTCGCAAATTTAGGGATTATTTTAAATTATTTTTTATAATAGCATAAATGGGTAATTTAGATGATGATTAGGGGATTACTTTAATTTATTTTATATAATGGTAGAGGTGGGTAATTCAGATATAGATTTAGGGGGTTACTTTAGCCTACTTTCATAATGGCATAGGTGGGTAATTCTTTTTAAAATGTAATAGATCCAATGGCTATGATAATTTGAGTCTACTGATTGCTGGTTAGATGTTTTGCTTTTTTTTTGAGAATTTTTAGAATTATTCTCTTTTTGTAGAGTGTCCACCTAGGATTCTAGGTGGTAAGATTGCATCAAAAAGCAGCAATTCATCCTCTCAAAGTTCCATGATGAAATTTCCACCTAGAAATGGGTGAGGTGATTTTTTCCCCATATAAGTACAGTCAGTCTAAGTGCAGACTGCATCAGTATATCAAGATCCCTCGCATTGCTTTGGAGCTCCAGTACAACGGCGGTACGGGAAAGAGGTTTGTGAGAGTAGCTGCTAGCAAAGCTAGCCCTATCCACACCGGCAAAAAGGCCGGTCCCCCGCCGCTTTCTTTAGCGCCTCCAAGCCAAACCAACAATTGTCTCCCAGTGCTCCTCTCGCCGACGCCAACAAAACCAACGGGTCGGCCTCGTGCTCGCTCCCTCCACGCTGGCCGGATAGTTTGGTCCTCTCCCTCCATCCACCAGCGAAAAAGGTGCACGATAATCTGGCGGTGGCAGCGACGACCACTGCAATCTAGTGCTGGGGGGGCGATACGATCTCCTCCATTGACACATAGGTTTTGGATCCTCCGGGAGAGTGGAGACGATGATTACTCTACTGGTACCGCGTCCTAGTAGTTTCTGATGCTCGATGGATCGAGTGCTCGTGCAACTGTCCGAAAGTGCTGCATACTGCAGTAGTGACCGCGGAGCAAAGTTGGGACATTTACTAAGTTCGACATTGTCTACAGAATATGCAGTAAACAAATGTTGGCAAGAGGAGCCAATGCCTTGCAATCCCGAAAAGTTAGCTACAGGAAAAAGGTTGCTTAAAATGAGAAGATGCTACGAGGGCAAAAATGTCCACAGTCCACCAACATATACATGGGGATGTTTGGTTCTTTAGGAGATCCTAAAATTCCTGTCACATCGAACGTTTAGGTACTAATTAGGAGTATTAAATATAGACTAATTATAAAACTAATTGCACAGATGGAGACTAATTTGCGAGACGAATCTATAAAGGCTAATTAGTCCATGATTTAACAATATGATGCTACAGTAACCATTTGCTAATGATTGATTAATTAGGTTTAATAGATTCGTCTCGTGAATTAGCCTCCATCTGTGTAATTAGTTTTGTAATTAGCTCATGTTTAGTGATCATAATTAACATCCGAATATTCGATGTGACACAAACTAGACTTTAGTTCATGAAACCAAACACCCCGTAGGTGTCGCTCAGCCATCATATCAAAGGTAACTGTAAGTCCAAGAACCTCTCGTACTCTTGTTGCATTTAGCAAACTTCATATCGTATATATGTTGTTTTGTATATTTGCACAAAACTAATGGTGTGTAGCATAAAAAAACTAAGCACTAGGTTCAAACGTGCAAACCACCTTAAAAATAGTATATTTACAGCTTCTTAAAAAGAACCCCAAAAAAATTATAATTAAGCATCGGCCATACATCATGAAGTTATCCCTTTCTTTATTCCATCTCTTTGGGCATTTTCGAAGCTTTCAGGCATGATCTCTAAGATTAACATCAGTGTTTCTAACGAGCACGCAATTACTACTAGAGGTGGGCAGAATTTCCTGAATCCGAATTACCTGAAGCCGATATTCCTGATCACTATTTCGGGTACGAAGTTGAGAAACCCGAATTTAATTTGGGAAATTCGGGTATTCAACTCCAGTACCCGAATTTCCGATTTACCCGAACTATACTGAAAGCCATTGGATTATGCACTAGTAAATTATAAATTTTATTAATTTGATCCATCAATTTGCTTGTTATTTGAAGTGTAATTGGTATGTGATATGTTGAAATGCGTTTTTGTTTCATCTCGTGCACTATCAAAGTTGTGGCCATGGCATGGTGGCGGTTGGGGAACAACGTATGCAATTTATTGGGTAATTCGAGAAAACCCAAACCCGAACCTAATTTTTCGAGTACCCGAAAATTTGGGTATTCTCTTTTTAGGGTGAAGTTCGGGTAGCTATTTTGAAAACCTGAATTTACAAATATCCGAATTACCCAATCCAATTTTTCCGAATTACCCAAATACCCACCCCTTGTTCACTTTCTCACGATACAATTAAATGATTAAAAACACGATACAATTGGTAGAAATTAGTGGCGATTGCAGGGGGCATAGGGGCCAAAGCCCCCACACCAAGCCATGTAAATTTTCACTAAAGAAATTCAAAATTTGATTAAATTTTTGAAATTTTTAATACTATTGTTCCCTCTAACAAGGTAAAATTTGAATTTAAAATCTAATGCATATTTGCCATCCATAATTAATCGTGCTAAGCGAGAAAAGTTGGTGTAGATCTTAATTAAGTCATTGTCTTTTGTTAGCTGTCACAATAGTGATACTGCATCGTATACTCGTTAATATAGCGTCTGTTCGATAGTTAGAAATACACTAGCAACCTGATACAACTCGAAAGACTATGACTTATCCATATATAAACAAGCTTGCAAATGCTGAGAAGACAAACCTGAGGACTCTTATTTGGAAAACTTAGGCTCCTGCAAAATGCAAATTCTTCGCTTGGTTGGTGATCCAAAACCGGGTATGGACAATAGATAAGCTACTGGCGCGAGGTTGGGTGAAATCAGGGCGTTGCCCCCTATGCAGACGAGAATAGAAATTAGGATGCCACCTGTTCGCGGAGTGCCGCCTTACCAGGCGAATATGGAACGAGATAGCGACATGGGTGACCAATGACGACCTTCGGCTCGCAAACTGGCCGATGCAGGTTTCTATCCACCAATGGTGGACAGACCTAGCAGATTCCGCGAGTGAAGACCGACGCGGACTCAAGATCCCTTATCATCCTCGTATGCTGGGTTATCTAGAAGGAACCCAATGCAAGAATTTTCGATCGCCAAGAATCTACATCACAGCAAATCACACAGACCATCAAGAACAAAGCTTTCATGTGGATCGTAGTAGGGGCAACACACCTGGCAGCTTTCTTGCGGCGTAGTTAGGACAGCTGCCGGTACACTTCGACGAGTTTTTATTCGTAAGCATGAGCACTTTTCCACCCCTCTGTGAGGTGTTGTAATTATTAACTTGTTTGTGCCCGTCTAGGCTTTCCTCTATTTACTGGCCGATGCAGGTTTCTATCCACCAATGGTGGACAAACCTAGCAGATTCCGCGAGTGAAGATCAACGCGGACTCAGATCCCTTCTCACCCTTGTATGCTGGGTTATCTAGAAGGAATGCAATGCAAGGATTTTCTATCGCCAAGAATATACATCACAACAAATCACACATACCATCAAGAACGAAGCCTCCATGTGGATCGCAGCAGGGGCAAAACACCTGTCGGCTCTCCTGCGGCGTAGTTAGGACAACTGCCGGTGCACTTCGACAAGTTTTTATTCGTAACCATGAGCGCTTTTCCGTCCCTCTGTGAGGCGTTGTAATCATTAACTTGTTTGTATCCGTCTATGCTTTCCTCTATTTAATATAGCAGCTGCCCGTTCCTAAAAAAAAAGGCCTGCAAATTGCTGAAGACTGAAGTGAGCACCTAACTAACTCCATAACAAAATAAGCCCCTACAAATTGGCCAATCTTCCCCGCTGCACCAGCACAGGGTCACACACACAAGCCGCGGCTTGGCTCCCCCTCCTGGCCTCTGCTTGCTCACTTGGAGGCGAAGTCACCAACAAAGCAAGCGTCTTCCTCCGCCCCTTCTCTCTCTCTCTCTCTCCCCCCCTGCGCCTGCGTGTGCGTGCGCGTGCGCGAGCGGGAGCGCGAGCGCGTGCGTCCCTTCACCGGCACGAGCTGCGCACACCGTCACCGCCACGCGCCGCTTCCCTTCCCAGAAAATCTAAACCCCAGCGGAGCCGGCCGGCCAGCCAGCCCACACCGACCCCGCCGCGCCGCCCCGTTCCCCAGCCAAACGCCCAAACCCCACCCGCCCCCTCTTCTTCGCCGGCGATGCTGCCGCGTCGCCGCAGCAGCCGCCCGGGCTCCTCCCTCCCCCTCCCGCTCCTCGTCCTCTGCGCCCTGCTCCTCGCCGCGGCCGTCGCATTCTCCCCCGCCGCTGCCGCCGAGGCCGCCGCTGGCGGCGGCGGCGGTGCTGGCCACGAGGGACGCGCGGGCAAGCAGGAGGCCGAAGCCGAGGCGGAGGCGCGCGGGGATCGGGTGGCCGTGGCGGAGGCCGGCGGCGAGGTGGTGGCGCAGGGCAATGCGACGGACAACAAGGAGGGCAGCCTCGCCGACATGATCGACCGCGCGCTGGAGAAGGAGTTCCCCGAGTCCGAGGGCGAGCAGGGCGGCGGAGGTGCGTGGATCTGGTCACCCCTCGCGGGATCTGGTTCTAAGGGCGGGGTGGGTGGGGCGACGCGGTGGCGCGTGTGTCGGTGGCCGTCCTGTTCAGATCTCGGCCTCGGTGGTTGGACCGCTCTGGGGATTGGGGGCGTTGGGAATGGAGGTCCAGGGTTGGGTTTGGACTTGCTTGTGCTAATCTGTGCTCTGGTTTTGCAGAGACGGACCCCGGAAGCTTCAACAACACGGTCGCTGAGAAGCAGGTCAGCTCATTGCGCCATTTTGGTTCTGTGCTGCCGTTTTGTTTGCAGGATAACTCTCAATAAATTCTGTGATTCAATACTTATTGAACATTGGGGTCTGGCGGAACTTGGTTTGGGGGGGGATTACTCATCACTTGCCTGGTTGAATTTGCGAATGGAACTAGTTAGATGCTGCCTTTTTTTTTTCCAGAAGATTCTTGATAGCTTGCATGTCTAGATTGTATGCAGTTGGCTTTTGAACTGAGCGATGGTTGACTCCTACACTTTCAATCTTTTGTCATGATGCCTTGACCGTCATTAGTGCATTGTAATATCCAAGCATTCAATGATCCATCCATATGGCATCATTATGTTGCTTTTGAGGCCTTTGACCTAATATGTGGCCTTTTGACTTTATGTGCTTGAATTGACATTCCCTAGTGCTGATGAGCAGCAACAATATTTTGGTTGGTATTTATTGTACTATACTTTGTAATAATTAGTATATGACTACATGTTTATGGTACAGAAAAGCTACTGTTTAAGGCAGTTAAAACTTGTTTGTAATACACCTAAGCTGCTATAGGAAAATCTAGTTTTGGATACATTCTCTAGTTCTGTGTCCCCACTGGAATTCTGTTAGATGTTTGATACCTCCAATAGATAAAGATGGTTGCATGTCAATACTTCCCAATCCCATTTAGCACATTTGTTACTTTCTCGATTCTCAATGGGCAATATACTCTATTTTTCGATTTGAAGCATGCCATATAATCTGCATGATGCACATTAGCCTCAAGAAAAATGTCACATAATGACATATGGTTACTATTTGGATATTGTAGAACTTGAAGCACATACATACGCACTAAATTTACATTGCTGTAGTGCATTATTCATGTTTTTTTCAAGTATTTAGAAAATCGTTTGTGCTTGCATATCACAAATGTGTAATACAAACTGCTCATCTTCTTCCTTGTACTCATGCCAGGGAGTTCTTGAAACTGTGGCCAGAAGAGTAACAAAGAAGAACGAGACCAAAGATAACAAGTAGGCCACAGATCCACACTTCAAAGTTTTTGTTAGATGAAATTAATCTTAGATTAAGAATCTGTAATAAAGCTTAAAGCTTGTGATTCCTTTCCGTCAAGGGCATTTCAATTTAAGGAGGTTTTCTTGGATCGATCTGAGCAAGAGGATGTTCCAACATTGATTGATCGGAAGGTGCAACTACTTAAACCGTGTGGAATTTTCTGCCAGTTTACTGCATATGCATGATACATGTAGGCATAGAGTTGAGGACACGATGTTATCTTTTGTTTCCTAACAGTTCTGTGTTGCTTCAATCTTCACTCCAGGATAATGTTTTTATCATATCAAATCCAAAGTCAAAATACCCTGTGCTGCAGTTGGACCTTAGGTATGCTACTCAGTATTCAGTCATTTGAGACGGTGAATGAAAATATCTTTTCTTCATGTAAACTTGATTGTTGAATGTAGATTATAATATTATTGTAGGTTGATATCAGATCTTGTTGTTGTTATCGTGTCTGCTACTTGTGGTGGGATCGCCTTTGCTTGCCTTGGGCAACCTGTGAGTACCCTGTACTTTTATTTCCTTCTAATTTCTACATTATTAACTACTGGAAACACTTCTCTTGTGAAATGATGCCTATTTTAAGGTTAAGCTATGTAAACCTACAATTCAAAATATATTGCAGGTGATTACAGGTTATCTACTTGCAGGATCTATAATTGGGCCTGGAGGCTTTAGCTTTGTCAACGAAATGGTGCAAGTAAGGTGCTTTCACCTTTGTGGGTTGCTTTTTTTTTAACACTAAATATCTATGGCTTCCACAGTCCCACATTTGAAATAGATATGCATGCCTTTGTGCTCAGGTCACCCATTGACTCTGTAGCAAGGCCCCGTTTGGTTCGGATCTATATAATTAGTTTTAACATATAAAATAGGGGACCTGTGCCATTGATTTATGTCTGCACTTATAGTATTGTACTCTATATGATTGTGGGTGACCATTTTGTTATTTTGGCCTTCAGTGATCATTAGTTGCACTTGTAACGTAGCTTTGGAACTAAAGGTTGAAGTTATGGATCTGTTCTGTCAGTAGGTTGGTATAGTATCCTGAAACTGCTGGAGCAGTATCGCTGCGTGAGCTGCTCCTGTGGGTGCTTTTTATGGACAACAAGCCTTGTCCTTGGCATTATGTTGGTCGCCTTTTTCTATTTTGGAGTGAGTCTGTGCTAGTCTCTAGTGTAGAGAGAGAGTGTACGTGTGTGGGGGTGTGTCTAGGGTAGGGATCTTCTTTGCCAGTTTGTCCTGCCCTTTGTTCTTTTATTCTATGATACACAGCTCCCCTGTGTGTTTGAGAAAAAAAGGTATCCTGAAACTTCTTTCTGGTTAAGGCTGAACAATAAAGTGAAACTTGTGTACCAGAGAGCTAGTGGCTGAACAATAAAGTGAAACTTGTGTACCAGAGAGCTAGCCAGTCGACTGGTGCTGAAACATACGTATGCTGTTTAATTTCTCCTCCCATCATGTTTATAAAAACATACTTCTACGAGAAAGTTAAAACAAATTTATTTTTATGTATGTGTCAGTTCTTATATATGTATATTTCTTTAGCATGACAGTCAATTTTCTACTTGAATAATTTTTGCCACCTTTACCATTTCATACATCTAAAATCAAACTCCTTAAATATCTTGCATATGAATTCCCACCCTCCCAGACCTCCTGATTGCTGCTTTTCTGTGCTGCCTAACCAGTAATACAATGACTGTGACAAGATGTACACAAGTTTTTTATGTTCTCAAGTATGACGTTTCTTATATTCCACTATTTCTTTTCCAGGTTGAAACAGTAGCCCAGTTTGGTGTGATATTTCTTCTATTTGCTTTGGGACTTGAGTTTTCTACTGCAAAAGTATTCTACCTTCAATGTTTCTTGATACATTAAGTTGGTAACACCATTTGTGATCAGAAGTTAACATATCTGGTGTTTTTACATTGCCTCAGCTCCGAGTTGTCCGTGCTGTCGCTGTCCTCGGAGGATTGCTCCAAATTATGCTGTTCATGTTTCTTTGTGGCATTTTGGCTACAGTACGTTTCTCTGTTGTCTACATTATGATTTATACTTTGGATCTCTTTGTTTCTTACATTGTGTGAAGCTAGTTATTGCACTGTCTTTGAAGGGAACATTGGGATGTATTATCCTGTGTACCGTATGTCCAAGCATCAAATAGTTTAATTGCTTCATAAAATTTGATCAGAATCGCAATATTTGGTGCGTCCTGAACTCATCTTAACATACTGCCAGTAAAAGTGACTAGATCAAAATATGCAGTGGAGGGGTAGCCAAATCAAAAGCTTTCTAGGATGTGCTTCCCAGTGTTCTTGTGTAACAAATTTGATGCATTTTACATTGATAGGCAGTTATCTTTGTAGGATTATGTTGCCTTGTTTTTGTTCCATTCTTCATTCGGAAGGGCATGGCTGACAGATCTTTATGTGGTGTGTAATGCAGCTTTGTGGAGGCAAAACAAAAGAAGGTGTTTTCGTCGGTGTTCTTCTTTCTATGTCTTCGACAGCTGTTGTAAGTATCTTGTCAAACATCTTGATTTTTACATTTAGTATATGATTGTATCACTTGCAATTGCAGTAAACTCTTGTTGTACATGTCATTTGTTGTCATTGTCATTCTCGGTGCTACCTATGGGCCACTTGGTTATCTGTTTGTTAAATAATGGTAATTTTGCATATGAAGGTTCTAAAATTTCTGATGGAAAGAAACAGTATCAATGCTCTTCATGGTCAAGTCACAGTCGGGACGCTTATATTGCAGGCATGCTTTCTTCATCCTCTATGTTTCCAAGATGTGTTTGTAAACATGCTAGTGTATGGCCTTGTTAAGAATAAAGTTACTTAAGTTGATTCAAGACTCTTCATTGTTTTTTTCTTAAAAAATAAAATCTAATATCTCAGTTTTGTGACAAGATTCCTTCCTTCCCCTCAGGATTGTGCTGTTGGTCTTCTGTTTGCACTTCTTCCAATTTTGAGTGGTACATCTGGCCTTCTTCATGGAGTTGCGTCAATGACAAAGTCGTAAGTTACAGCATTTCAGTTCCTTTTTGCCCTTTATATTATAATTTTCTTTTACAATGAACTGAATGTTTCTCGGCTTGTCCACTTGAGACAACAGCGCTCACCTTAATAATTTATTATCTGTTTTTGCATCTTGTAAGGATCTCATTTTTCTCTTTTGATTACTGTATTGAACCGACGGGCTGCTTAAAATTGAACCTTTATTGCCCATTGTATATTTTGTCTATGAGCCTCTAAAGTATTCTAGGATATAGTTAGCCATTGAATTGATTTTTATGATAAACTTCTTCTCAGGCTGGTGGTGTTGATAACGTTCCTGGCCATTCTCTCTATCCTCTCCCGTACTGGTGTTCCTTGGTTTCTTAAACTGATGATAAGTCTTTCATCTCAGGTATAAGGGCCAAAGCAGTACAATGTTTTATCCATTGAGCAATTATATTGAAATTATTTCTTCAAGAACATTCTCTGCTGTAATTGTAATGATCTGTTTACTCTGCATTTCACACAGACAAATGAACTATACCAGCTGGCAGCAGTTGCATTCTGCTTGTTATTTGCTTGGGTGAGTTTCTACTACTCATGAACTGTTATGTAGTGTGAACCTGAGCAGTACATAGAAAAAAGATCTGATCTTATACATTGTGAGTACACACTTACATGTGACAAAACCTGCATAAAAGTCATATTTTAAATGGGTCAGTAAAGGTGTGCTGCAAATGCTAACTTCACTTTTGTGTATTTTGATTTAGCTTTTCATATCCAACTGTTGATCCAGTACCTTTTCTGTTTTATGCACTGTTTTTTTTTGCTAGTTAGCTTTTTCTGTTCACGGGCCATTTCTTCTTTTTAGTTGCCTTGTTGGTTTACTCACATACATGATACATCTTTGTCATTTCTTTACTTGGTAGTCAGAAACTGTTTAGTTTTAAGAGTATGTAATTCTCAAATCATTTGTTGTTCACACACAACCAACCTTCTATTATGCAGTGTAGTGATAAGTTGGGCCTGAGTCTTGAGTTGGGTTCATTCGCAGCTGGAGTAATGATATCAACGACGGATCTTGCACAACATACTCTTGAGCAAGTAATTTATTACCTATACCTTGTGTATTCCTTTTGGTTTGCTTATCCCAGTTCTTTTTTCAAACTTTAAGAGGAACTACTGTTTAGTTTGATCTTTCTTATACTGCTGCCAAATTCATAGCTAGACTCTTTAGTTAGTAATTCATATATGTTCTCTTATTTCAGGTTTGTTCTTTCTGCAGATCGAACCTATCCGCAACTTTTTCGCTGCTCTATTCCTTGCCAGCATTGGGATGCTAATTAATGTTCATTTCCTGTGGAACCATGTGGATATACTCCTTGCAGCTGTAATTTTGGTGATCACAGTAAAGACATTTATTGTTGCTATTGTCGTAAAAGGGTTTGGCTATAGCAACAAAACATCTCTTCTTGTAAGTCTTTCATCTCTATCTGAATGTACTCACACCTGCCAGTGCTCATACAGTCAATTAACTCTTTTTTTTATAGGTTGGCATGTCTCTTGCGCAAATAGGAGAGTTCGCTTTTGTTCTCCTTAGCCGTGCTTCAAGCATCCATCTGATTGAGGTTATTTCTTGATATTATGTTCCATTTTTGTATTGTACCCCACAGGCAAGCACCATGGCTACCCATTTGTAGTCCGGCAAAACCCTCAGTTCTGGCTAATCACAACTCTCATATCTCTCCTCATAGCCTACATGTTTTGTGCTGAGAACATAAAGCCAGGGGTACCTTACTCTTGTAAGCACTTATGTTACCATGAATTAGCTTGCGATGACTAAGCTTAACTACAGCATGCCTAACAAGGCTTGCAAATGTTTTGATGTTAACTACTTATTATGCTTCCCAGTTTAGTCTGTTGGTACTAGTCCCTGTTTGGTTGCCCCAATGCCCTAGCGCTACTGTTTTTCAGTTATTCAATTTTAAGTGGTGTTAATGACATCTGGTTGCTGAATTGGTTTTCCCCAGGGCAAGCTATACCTGCTTCTTCTTGGAACCACTGCGCTTAGCTTGGTATTTGTCTTGTCTCTTCATTTCTTTTAAGCTATACATTTTAAGCTATACATTGTATCTCGATGAACATTAACATTCAAACTTTCAGCACAAATGAAGGTAGCACATTTTTTTTTGGAAAATTTCATTCAAGAGAATAGTTTCTTTTTTATTTTATTCTGAAGAGTCAATTTCATATAATGCCACTCACGACAGTGGAATGATCTGAGAAATGCCACACTTGATTTCCTTTTTAAAATTTTGCCCATTTTTACTTTTTGAAAGGACCCATGTGCCCATTGGGCCCGTTATGTACTTCTGTTAACTTCAGGATCCAATACTTCTAGAAACCCAACTAGTGAACCCAGATGGATGGTTGCAAGCATGCCAATCTGGTTCAAGGCATACTAATAAGGCCATAAAAGAAAACTAAGAAGAAACTAAGGGGTTTTTTGAGATAATTTCACATTTATAGATGATAGTTTGTGAGTAGCACCATTCTAAGTGGCATTGCCAAAAGAAGTTCTTGACAATGTTACCCATCATGCTCGCCCTTTTGTCATTTGATTCATCCTAAACATATGATGTTTCATGAAACATAAATGGGTTACTGACTCTGCAGGTGACGACACCTCTGCTATTCAAAATGATCCCAGCGGTGGTCCACCTTGGGGTACTTTTGAGATGGTTTTCTGTTGATAGCAATCAGGTGGAGGTACACGTTCATATCAATTGAGTTCATCTACCAATTGTTTTACTATGGAAATTGTTTGCCAATCAATTCATCGGTTCTTCCTTTTCAGTTGGGCTTGAAAAATGATGTCCTCCGCATCGATAGCGGCAAGCGCATAAATTTGATAGTCCAAGGCTCACATGACTCATGACATATTTGGCACACCGCAAGCTGTTTTTTTGTATGGCTTAAGTTTACAAGCTCTGTAAAGTATTTTCACCTGCTCCGAAGAGTTTGTAGCAGATATACAAGGGTGGAGGCGAGAGAAACTCAACTCTGATCTTGCTCCCATGGCAAGATATATCCTCCCCCATCATGGCGTCTGCAAGGGCAATGTGTTTGCCGTTTTTGAGAGTGCAGTGTGTCTGAAGGATTGGCAGTGAGTGGCTGTCGACCCCAAATGAGGGTTTCGTGTAACATAAGATGTATGGTCATTAATTGATTGGATTAGCATGATAGGATTTAGGACTGATCGTTATGTCATTGTATTCATTCAGCAAAAGTGCTAAAAGTGTGTATCATCACGACACGAAGTGTGTAGGAAAATATCCATCAGATCACGAATTTTGTTATGTAGCCACAGGAGTCATTTCCGTAACTTCAGCCAATTGATAAATTCTCATCAAGAGAGGCTTCTACATTCCCTCGTCCAGAGATCTATCTATAGGTATTCAGTGGTTAAGACTGCAATTATTGGTGTACTAATTCTTCTGGTATTGCTCGTTGGGTTGTATAGCATCTTATGCGTGGCATGGCTGTTGAATCAAGTGGCCTGCACTGAGCAATGTCGGATGTCGGATGATTGTTTCGGACTCAAGTGAGCACGACAAATGAACTTGTGCTGTTTGGATGGGATAATGTCTGTCACCCACTGTGGGATGATTGTTTGGTATTGGAAAATGGAATTCGGAATAGCAACTCCTTTTTGTTTTTGGCTTTTTGAAACGATGCACACGAAATTACCACTTCATTTTCACCCCCTGTTCAACTTAGAACTGGCACGAGTGTTGTTAGATGCGTGGGATGCTGGGTACTTTAGGAGGGAGGATTATTTCTATTCTCAATAAATGGATATCCATTCTATCTAGCCGAGGGAAAGTGCCTTCCAGGAGCAAAACTATGCTGTTAGAATATCCAAAGCATGCTTCCGAAGGGATGAAATTTGCAAGCATGAGATTGGTCTATGGCATTCAGATAGTCACATGCGGATATGCCACTGAAAGTATGGTTTTTGGATGCAAAGTCTACGAGATGGATAAACACAAGTACTGTGCCAACAACATTATCAGCACCTCCTACACGCGTTGTACGTCACAGGTGTTCCATTTACTCTTCATTTCTTGGGCACTTCACCTTCACAGGTTCAGATGGGCATCAGTTGTTGGAACACCACGTCAAGGCACCCCACGTCAACTGAACCAAGGACATTGCAAGCATCACGGCTGGATCCACGCGACTGTTTTGTAGCTCTGCAGGTTTGACTTGCAGGGTGAACACATGCATAACAGGATTGGATTCCACGTTGTGACCCCACTACGTATGACTAATTTATGTTATTAGTAGTTTAGTATTGAACACCTACCACAACCAATGCCCTACCACGTATGACTAATTGTGGATATGGTAAGACAGGATTGCATTACAAAGTTGTGATCTATGAATAGTTTGGTGTCACTCCTCCTTGATACCCACCAAACTAATCTACCTTTGCTTTTCTTTTTTGGGTTCTTTTTAACTCAAACAGTCAAACTGTTCTACCTTTGCGGCTTTGCTAGTATTTCTCGAAGGTATGCATGAATGGCTCCAATTTGTGTCGATCGAATCTGGTCTGGGAAAACAAAATTCAGTTTGATGTCGAACTGGAACCTCCAGTCTCAGACCGTCCTTATCAGAACTTGTCCCCTTCCAAACTACTTTCACAGCAAGTTATCTTACGAGTAATCAATGGTTTAAACAGTGATGCCTTTTGGTACCTTGTGCTTATCGTGTTCTGTTTTTTTTTTAACTGGAAACAAATGCAGTAGAACAAGAGTTACTTGGCAAGTCCTTTTACTTGTCAGCCAGGCAGAGAAAGTGAAAAATGGTCATGATACACCAACCAACCGTTGGTGGTTCCGTTTGGGAGTAGAACGACTAATGCAGACAAGGATCGTCCAAAAGGAAAGGTTCACATGCTAGTCCTCAAGAACAGCGCCTTCGGCGTTGTTGCCGTGTATTTGTCACATGCTTCGTTTCATCTTATTCTTGTAGGAGAGCGACCATTTTGTAGCTATTGTATTCAACGGAACTATGGGAGGTCCAGGCATACTTAGCCCTGTTTGGATACTATACTAAGGGTTAAATTTAGCCCCTGTCACATTAGATGTTTGATACTAAGAGTATTAAATATAAGCTAATTACAAAACTAATTGCAGGCTAATTCGCGAGCCGAATCTATTAAGCCTAATTAGTCCATGATTTGACATTGTGATCCTACAATAACTATTTGCAAATGATGCATTAATTAGGCTTAATAGATTCGTCTCGCGAATTAGTACAGGACTTCTGTAATTAGTTTTATAATTACTCATGTTTAGTCCTTCTAATTAGCATCAGAACATTCGATGTGACAAGGACTAAACTTTAGCCTGAGGATCCAAACACACCCTTATTCTACGCCAGGGATGCGCGGATCTGCTCGATCGGTGCCGGTGGCCGCTGCTGTTCGGGGTGACGGCACACGGCCTGGGAAGCGGCGTGTGCCGACACTCGTGGCCGGCCTAGCCCGGATGCGGCGGCGGTGCGGGCCCCTTCATCTCGCCGGCGGGGTGGGGGTAGGTGGCCTGGGGCGTGAACGCGGGCACGCCGCTGACGGCTGGGGCGTGCGTCCTTGCCGCCCTCTCCGACCCATCCATGGGTGGGAGGCGCGCTCCTAGCGCTCCTGTTCGTCCTCTCCCCGGACGTGAAGCTAGCTCCCACGCTCCTAGCGCTCCTGTTCGTCCTCTCCCCGGACGTGAAGCTCCAGGCGTCACCGCTCGTGTACCAGGGGCACGGCCTGGGAAGCATCGCTGCTCGTGTATCGGGGGCCATGGTGGGGGACAGCGTCTAGTGGCGCGGCGCCCCGCGGCGGGGCTTGGCTGCCGGCGGCACGCCACTACACCGCTACAAGGTCCTACCTTTCGTGCTCCCGGCGAGCGTCGGCGCGGGTCGCGTTGCTCCAGCCCGCCATCTCTGGTACCTGGATGACCATCGTCGAGGGGGGCACTTGGGGCTCAGGGACGTGGCCTTCTGGAGCAGCAAGCCTTCCCTGGACCGTCGTCTCGACCTCCGATGGCCGCCTCTCTTCTGCGTTCTCCGATCGCTCCCATGATCGTTGTCCTTGTCGAGGGTCTCCTTGAGGGCCGCCCTCGCTGGTCTCTCACTTGAGGGCAACTCGGCCCCCCCAGCCCACGCCATCAGATGCTTGCCGCGAACCCTAATGGGTGGCTGGTGCCTCCGCCGCCGAGCCGGTGACCGCTCCTCCCACCTCTCCTCCTCCTATGGTCGCGCTCCTCATCCTCCCCTCACCCCCACTGCACACCCATCACACCTAGGTCGCGCTTTGATCTCCTCAAGGTCGCAGGCCCGCCTGCTCCCCCTTCGGTCGCTTGATTACTCCTTAGTCGCTGCATGGTCATTTTTCGGTTGTCGTGATGGTGGTGCCTGCGGATGTTCCTCATCGTCATCACTGTGGGTTACTCGCTGCCATCCCATCACATTGGCTATCTTCTAGGCCTCGGCGGTCTTTGTGCGGAGTTGGTTTTGGGGGCCTTTGGCGAAAGCCTGGTCGGACACTCGCCGGGGCCAACAACGGTTGCGTCCTTTGACGTAGCTCACCTCGCTGGGGGCGTTGTTGTGGCCACCAAATCCAATAGTTTGTGCCAGGTGAAGACTTGGTCTCCTCCCTCAAGGACAGATAGACGATGGCGGCGTTGGTGTCGCTTCCTCCCTAGAGGCATCGTCTTGCACGACCTTCTCACTATACCTCCGTTGGCTTCAGATTGTTAGTTAGTCGGTGATGTGCGTGTGCTCTTGGTGTCTTTCTCTCCTGCAGGTATTAGTCGTCTTAGGTCACATTTGGTGTGGTGGTGGTGCTGTAGTTTTCTTTTCTATTGTTGCATCTGTGTTTTCTATCACTAGCGGTGGTTCTTGTAACTCTGTGCTTTTGGATCTTTCCTAAGTTGCATCGTTGTAATTCTTTTCTTTATTAATGAAAAATGTGCTATGCATGGCTAAAAAAATCCTTTTCGTGGTCTGCAAGATTTTTGCTGGATCACGAGAACATGCCCGTATCATCTGGCCCACATGTTATCAGTGGCGCGGCACATGCATTGTGTTTGCGTTCCAAACGAATACTATAACTGATGTTCGACTACCTGTTGGCTCAGGTCCTCAATCGACCTCCCTTAAGATCGCTCATCCAAAGTCCATTAGACATTAGTGTTAGTGAGAGCACAAGCTAATTAATTTGCAACTTTATGTAATACACTCCCAACACAAAACAACAAGCACACGAATGCCTTTGTATTGTTGCCAACCTCTTTTTTTCTAAAATGAAAACGAAATGTTGTTGCCAACCTCGGTCCTCACCGTTGATCGACACCGAGGAATAAGAGTTTTGGATGCGTGCAACATTAAACGAAAAATCCGAAAACAAATGGGCGCTGAAACTAGAAGCTTGTGACACAAACAGAAAAAAGGTTCCACTTCAAACATCCCGAAAGAGCCGCTAGTCCAGCCGCGATCCTTTTGATGGTCTCATGTATATCTTCAGTCCATCCCTGCCTTCTGCGGAAGCTTTCATTGGTTAAGAAATTAAACATTACTCCGTTCGTCTTAAATTATAAATTATTTTAATTTTTTAAATTTATAAGTTATGCTATACAATATCTAGATACATGGTAAAATATATGAATCTAAAAGATTAAAAAAAGGTACTATAATTTGGAACGGAAGTAGCATCCGTAGACTATATTACTACTCAGCAGCTTGCGTTAAACACCATGTCATGTCGTTCCTCGTTTTCCACGTCACCCACAGTTTTCTTCCTGTTTTATCTATCAACACACAGTCAAAGATCGATAGTACACTGCAAATTGGAACAGGTTACCAGGACAAAGTTTACTGTAGTTGCATGATTGCAAGGAAATTACTGAAAAATGCTTTTAGACGAGAACTCTGGTAGATACAGAAACACGTGTCTTCCCAACTGACTCTGACTTGGCTGGGGGACATATCACACACTGCAAATTGTAGCAACGTGACACTGCTGGAGACTCCCATGTACTGAGAGGACGGGGATATTGATGGATGAGACCTCTGTTGATGCAGCAACGAACACCGTGTGGCTGTGTTATTGGTCCCTTTAATTTTGACCCAATCTTTCTTCTGGTAGGACGTGCCGACCTTGTTCCCTCTGGTGATGAGCATCCAATGCCATAGGCTGTATGTCTCCGGTGAAATGAGCGGTTCTTAGGAGTTGTTTGGATACGAGCTGTTAAACTTTAGGAGTGTCACATCGGATGTTTAGACGCTAATTAGGAGGACTAAAAATGAGCTAATTATAAAACTAACTGCAGAACCCCTATACTAATTCGCGAGACGAATCTATTAAGCCTAATTAATCCATCATTAGTAACCGGTTACTGTAGCACAACATTATCAAATCATGAACTAATTAGACTTAATAGATTCGTCTCGCGAATTAGTCCATCTGTGCAATTAGTTTTATAATTAGACTATATTTAATACTTCTAATTAGTATCCAAACAACCGATGTGACATGTCCTAAAGTTTAGGAGGTGTTTCCCAAATCCCTACACATTGCATAACACAGACAGAAATGCAATTTACAAGACTGTTCTCCTGATCTTGGTACTATAGCAACCAGGAACAAATAAAGGTAGCTGCAAAACACTATACCTCGCATATATAGTGGCATGATTGCCATATGTAATCAGTGCAAATTACAAGCTCGGTAGCTGGAAGAATAATGATTTTTCAGGCCTGCAGCCTGGTAGGACCTTCCGTTTGAAAATGCATCAGTACTATCAGATCAACTGTTGGAAGCAAGTAGTACCAGAATCACTGTTTACATCTCCAATCAACAAATGGATTTTTTTTTTTTGCAAAATCCATGCTTCATCTATACTCCAAAGTGTTATGTGGATCGAGCTATCACTTAATAAATGCTTGTACAATTTGATGCCCTTAATTATTTCTTGGCCCAAACTGCTGCCTGCTGCAGCTTTCCCACGTGTCTATCCATGTGTTTGACAGTGTGCCAGTATGACCACATCATGCTATTCACGCCTGACCGAAACAGGTAGCTGCAGCGGCGCTGCGGCTGCAGCAGCAAGCCAGCAGCTGCTACAGCGGCTGTAGCAGGTACAAATTTTTTTACGACACAAAATTTGGATGCAGCTGGCTGGGTAGCCGAGCAGCTGCGCTATTTAGCTGCAGCAATCAGGACATCATTATGCGTATGTGACTCAACAAAGACTTGTACCGGGGACATCATTATGCGTATGTGACCTTAGGGGTGTTTTGGATCCTCGGGATAAATTTTAGTCCCTATCACATCAAATGTTTGATACTAATTAGGAGTATTAAGCATAGGTTAATTACAGAACCAATTTCACAACCCCTAGGCTAAATCGCGAGACGAATCTATTAAGTCTAATTAGTTCATGATTTGACAATATGGTGCTACAATAAACATTCGCTAATGATGGATTAATTAGGCTTAATAGATTTATCTCGCGATTTAGCCTAGGGGTTCTGCAATTAGTTTTATAATTAGTTCATGCTTAATCCTTCTAATTAATACCCGAATATTCGATGTGACACGAACTAAACTTTAGCTTCAGGATCAAAACACCCCCACCTTACCCACTTCGACAGTTGCTTTCAGTACAAGTTGTTTTCTTAATAATGCCGTACGCTAGTTCAAAATTCACTTTGACTGTCTTTCAGGACAAGTATTTTGTTCTGTGATCAACGTCAATCCAAAATTGTTTTGACATACCATGTAAATGCATTTACAATTTTCCTTATTTTGAGAGACTTCAATTCTAAACCAACCGAAAGGGCATGCAGTCTAGTGGTTGCTGTAATCTTAATTAGTACTTCCCCATGTCCTAGTCTCCTAATCCTAGGTTTAAATCCCATGGAAGTGAATTTTAAGTTAGGGAAAGAAGGTCACTCGATGGATTTTCTGATTGGCATGGGTGAACCGACTTATGGTGGACGAGTCCATGTACGAGGGTAGGGTTTCGGTTGAGCTCTTAAAGTAAAATATCATGGGACGCGGTTTTTCCCTACTGGCCAAAATTTTTAATTAAAAAGAATAAATAAATGCAATAAAAAGGATTTTGGAACCAACCAAAAGAGAGACAACCAAATCCAAAACTGTTGTCACACACCGACAAGAAAAAAATAAACAAACGCGCGAGTCACATGACTGGGTGCACCGAATCTCAGATGGGAAACAAGATGCCAAACAAGATGAATAGAAGCTGCAGTGCGTAGCACCTGCAGGGCTGCAGATCGTATCAGGAAGAAAACGGCCGGCTTACAATCACAGATCAAGCAAGATCTGCGTTTGTCACGACTCATCATCTAGACAAAGACAAGATGGTGTTGCCTTTTTTAATTAACATATAATTTGCGACAGTGACACTGTCGTCGGGCCACAAAGTCTTAGGCTGGTACTGCAGTATTTTACGTTGTAAGTCCTTTTGCTTGATCCAATTTTCTTCATGAATGCATTTTTAAACGTTGTCAGTTACATTCCAAAATTCAAAATATATATGTGTTTTATGTTATTTAATTGTCAAATGTATTACTTTATCTTAGAATAAGACAAATTTTCAGTCAACTTAATCCAAAACATTATAAAATAAATCAAACATATTAACAAGAGAAGGCATATAAACCATACTGAAATGAATAATGTGAACCTTAACAAATAGAGGGGTTAATTGTTGAGCGGGACCGTGGCGAGGGCACTAGCAGCGATGTTCTCCGGACCAGTATACATTCTGGTCAAAACTGTACATTAGTTGTCCATTGGATTGATGCAGTGCAGTTGCTTCTTCCTTCTTTGTGCACAAACAAAATCACCTGGAGAAGGAATCGTAGCAACACAATCTTTGCACATAAACAGAGCTGATGTAGAACTAAGACCCCCAAAACCTTATGTTCCTTCTGTCCTGCACGATAGTGTGAAGACGATGGTTCAAGAAGCCTGCTCTCTCGTCGAGACAGAGACACAGCGAGTGAAGCTACAGCCAAAGGAAATGGAGCAGTTTATGCAGAGGCAAAGGATTCATGTGTGCAACCTTTGACGAAGAGAAGCCGCACCACGTGGATTGATCCAACCCCTGCACATCGTGCAGGGTCATGACAACAGCCCAGCAAGGAGAGCGCACACGAGTGGCATCCCTATAGTCTTTTCATACTTCACAGTCGGTGTACGCATGTTCCACGTTTGAATTCTTCTCAAATTTCCATACAGGATTAATGCACATATAAACCCCTAGGATTAGGCATTGGCCTTGAGATTTATTGATTTAATTTTTTAGACCAAGATTTTATTGATTTAATTAAATATAAATGGGCAAACCCAATTAAATCTATATGAGAACTAATTGGTTGAACATTTACCAGAGCTGAAGCTACTTCTCTAGTTTTGTGTGAAAAACCTTCATGCAAGCCCTTAATTGATACTACGACACGATGCTAATAGCATCCTCTCAGGTCGGAGCATATAAGCCATACTCTTAGCCTTCTATGAGCTTCCTACACGTCTTATAAATTGTGGCTCGTAGCATTCATGTGTGTTACTTAAAGATGCTCATAGAACATCTCTACTTGCATAAGCCACTTGGAACACACAAAGGTACAAAACCCAACCTGTCTGGCAGATAATAGGAGAGAATTCTATCTCCAACAGAGTGGGACTTTGCAAAGGCGCTCTCGTTTCCCAGTCGACAATAGCTTGTTTTGACATCCTACTTCGTCGGATCTCCAACCACATAATATGGGTTATCACTTTGGCAATATAACTCACATGAGTCTCAAGCCCATCTCTATTTATGCCTCAGCTCATCTATCACATTATGTGATAGACCTTTCAAGAAAAGATCTTGTCACACCCGATTTTTGAAACAATACCGAATGCACATCACATGTATGCCAAGATCAGTTTAATCATACATGTGATAATTACAATAATGAATCATGCCAATGCCATGACATAATCGATAAACTTCGTGACCTGTGGGTCTGAAAGAAAGAAAAAATATATAGATATATTATGGTCTTCAGCGGAATAAGCCTTCGTCTCGACATGTAGCTGACCAGGGGTACACCAGCCTACTAGAATGGAACGGAGTATCTAGGTTAAAGCCGACATATTCAATGAACTCCCATCTTGGGGTCTGAAGGGATATATAGCAGGGAGACAAAGGAGAGGCGAATGCAACACTCTACAATTTTGGGGGAAAATATGACATGAGGGCTGAGACTAAGGTAGGAGGACTTTTAGGGTTAACATGACTCGGGCTCCAAGGAATATATTAGAAATTATAGTAAATCCTAACATAGTATTGGGATTTGACTTAGTATGCAACTAATGATCAAGCTAATATAATAAAATAAAATAGTAGAGTGCTGAATATGGTCAAGGACATTTGGCACAAGATTGGGATTGATCAACAATGTTGAACTCATGCTCCTGGAAGACACGTGCTGATAGCTTTTTGTTGCACCGAGCACCACACGAGGGAACATACAAACTAATGGACTTCTTGAACGCAAAGGAGGATCAGACGAGTATATCGGCGCATGCAGAGTTTGAAGGGGCGATGGCTTGAAGTGGCACTGTGGCGCTGGAGCGAGTGAGGAGATGAGAGGTGCGGTATGGAGAGTAGTTCAAACCTTCCCTCTTATAGGGGCATAGAGGGAGGGGAGAGGCCAGAATGGGAGGCTATGATGGAGCTCGGGTGGAAATTAATAGTGGCATGAGTGGAAGAGGAGGCGAGGGGCCACTAGATGGGTAGTCCTTGAGTGAGGTGGATAGAGGGGAACCGCCATGGCCAACTCGTGCTCAAGTTAAGGAATTAAGCGGTGGCTGAAGGTGGAAGAATACTTGAGGTTACGTATGACAAGTTGGGTCCACATGGAAGTGAGAGAGAAAAAAGAAATTTGTTTGAAATAGAGAAAACACTACTCAAACTTATTCGAATTTGGAAATTCATTTTCCAAGCATAAACACCATGCAAAGAAACATACAAATGCAACATCCCACATGAGCTTGTTGATTTAAAATTTTAGAAAATTATTTTACCTATCTAAATTGATAACAACTCATCTAAAGGTTGATAATTTTAGGCGTGATTGGTTCGTCGGACGCCATGGGCCTGGCTGAACATAAGAGCCAGGTCTGGTACGTGCAGCACGCGTTTGATTGGTTTGTTGGCCGCGTTGAGCCAGGTGCGGCAGGGACGCTGTTTGGTTGCATGAATTTTACCGCTGCTGCTCAATAAACAACGCGTTGGGACGTCTGCCGCATGCACGCTCGTATCGAGACGGATCAAAATTTCGTTTCTGCGGTGCCAGCTCTGAGGCACCTTTTGCATCCATAGAGACAGGCCCAGACCGTTGTGCAGGAGATCAAACACGAACAAGCTGCACCCTACGAGCCTGTCTCAGCCGGTTACAGCTGTCCAATGACGCCCTTTGTATTTTCTACTCACAACCCAGTATTGAATTATTGAGGTGTGACAGATTTGCCAAGTTCTTAGATGTTTGAACTTGCCTTAAGCTTACTCTCGGTTTTTTATTTTTCTAACACACTTTATTAACTAACTATTCACATATCTTGATGACTTCATGTTATCTCTATTACTGTCCACCATGACAATTATAGTTTGATTGCCACAACCATTAGGATAACTAGTATTTTTTTAGCCACTAAATCCATCAAGAGCTCACAAAACCATTTGATTTCTACAGTGGCAGTGTCCAATACTTTCGGTTCTTATTGCAATTTTTTATTTTGTTAGATACTTTCATGAACATGGCATTTTCTTTTCCAATCCCTCGAACTGGGTTTTTTTTTCTCTTTATTCTTCGTGTGAACCCTCGTTAGAACATGGCATGCAGTCAATATATACCCACCCCGTCATTTCATAGAAAGTCCCACAATTTCCCATACGGCATTAACCAACTTTCTTAGAGTGCAGTTCTTTTTTTTTCCAACCACTTCATTTAGGCCCTATTTGGATCCACCTGGTAAATTTAACTGCTATGGATCCAAATAGGACCCGGCCAAAGTTTAGCTACCTAAAGATTCTTTTAACTGGTTGAACCTAGCTAAACTGATAAAAGATAAGATTGCCCCTCCACATTCCTCGGGAAAAATTTCTAAAGTGGGAGGGAGGGGTAGGTTAGACAAATATCTCTTCAACTATCATTTAGCTAGTGGATTTTTAAAGTTTCTAAAACTAAATTTTAGTTGGATGGATCTAAACAGGACCTTACTCGGATGATGAGGCGTTCCCCATGTATCATGCCACGTTCCTCAGCATTCTGAGGCAAGTGTAACATCACTGTATTCAAGAAACACATTCATTCCATATATCACTATATTCAATGGAAGGTGAACCCTACACATTGAATGGCTCCAATCCCGAAGATTTGGAAAAAGCTCATTATTGTCGCACCCGGTTTTAAAATAAAACCGAGTGCTACCTATATGTATGCCAGGATCAACTTTCATACATATAGTGACATCATCAGTGAATAACAGTAACAGTATCACGTAAAGGAATATAAATAATGACTTACGAGTCTATCGGAGATATACAGCTTAATCCTGGAAACGAATGCTCCAAACTTCACAGGCAATTGACTGGGGGTCGTGTACCCCTAGAACTCAGCATCATCTTCAGAAAACTTCACATACCTTCCTATTCTGAGCAGTAGTAAGGGTGAGTACACTTATGGTTGGTACTCAGCAAGGCCACAAGAAATAACCAGAATAATGATTTAAGTCTATCTTAAAGTTTATTAATCATGTGAGGGTTTAGGCTACTCTTGACCATGAGCATGACTGATATATCAGTTTTACACTCTCTAGAGGTTGTACACTTTCACCACAAACCGCGTAAAAGTTCAGAAGAACTTTGGACCCAACCATGTTATGCAAAAGTAGGCACTTATCACACTACCGAGGTGCGATTGCATAGGGACGCTACGAGACCTGTACAAAGATTCCCTAATACTTGGTAACCCGCTACGGTTTTGGTGTCTGGCGCGCATAAACCTCCCTAATGAGCATAGTATCTTAGCAAAGCCCACTTCCTAAGAGGACTGGGCTATACAACAAATCAGTCCCCTCTCTTACCCTTTGGGTAAGATTACCCCAAACTAGAGTCTCTAATTAATTAGCCAAGACCAGAGCCATGTAGCTCTCGTGGTTGCACTGTTTTCCTGGGTGGTCGCTCCATGTTCCAATTAATACATGGTATTTACAATAAGTATAGATAGAAGGATAGTTAGGGACACTTGCCTTTCTCCAAAGAAAAGTTACTCTTACTGCTCTCCAACTCTTACTCTCTTGAAACTCTTAATCTTCAAAGGTTTCGAACAGCAGTCCTTCTACTCGAAGCAATCATCGGGCACAAGCATAGAAAGCAAACAAATAAGTACAACTAAGAATAATACATCAATCAAAGAAAAGCTTTAAAAGTACTAAAGGATAGGGCTCGATTCTAACATCACGAAGCCACATGAAGCACTAAGAATGATGGTATCATTGAAAACATACATCTATCGAGGAAACTTTGATCGTAAATAAAAGACAACAATTTATTTTTAATTAGAAAACACATGTAAAGGATACTTTTGGAAAATACCCTAAGTTCAAATTATATTTGTATATGGAAATACGATGTAAAACCTAGTCAATTTTTATTTATATAAATAAATATTCATGTATAAATTATGCCATTTAAATATTTAACTTTTGGAAAAATAAACTATATGCAATAGTATCTAATCGATATCTTTATATGTCGCATCGAACTAGACAAGTTAAAGTTAGAAACTCATTCGCATTGATATTAATCATATTAACACTTGCTTAAAGAAAATTGATGTATAAACCTAATTAGCTTTTAATTAGAAAAACATTTGAGAGTAAGCATTAATCAAATTAACATTTATTATGCAAAGTAGTGTATAACACTAAATAGCTTTTCATTAAAGAAGACATGTTTAACAAGCATCAATCAAATTAACCTTTAATTATGAAAGCGAGGTACAACTCCAATTAGACTTTATTTAGAAAACTCAGTTAAAAAGGATTAGTCAAATTAATATTAACTACGAAAGCTGATATGTATACCCTAATTAAGTTTTATTAAGAAAAGGCATTCAACTAAACATTAATCAAATTAATTTTAGAATAAATTCTTAAAACACACATTAAGGTAAACATCATGACTAGCGTGTAATTTATGTTGAGATGAAACTAACGCAGCTAGAATGAGCTTAAACAGATACAAAACGCGAGATCTATTGCCATCTAAAGATTCTAGGGGGTCTATTCGTGATTAACCGTAGACTAAAAGGGCTAGCAGACAAAATTCACAAGACACATGAAACAGTGCTCATGAATAGCTCCAATGTCAGGGTTAGATCTACAAAAGAGCTTGATTTGGACTAGGTTGCAGGCATCTAATCTATTCAGGGATTGATTTGTAATCTTTTCAAGAAACAAAGTTCTTTTGAAAAGTTACATGTTTCTTCAGGGGTGTGGATGTAAAAGCTTCGGGGAGCTTTTGGCCATGGCGGCTGGTGGTTCCGGGCGTTCAAATCGCCGGCGGTCTGGGGATCTGGGGGTTCCGGCGGGTGGCGCATTGGAAGGAGGTCGAGAGGGTCATGGAGGTGTGCTCACCGGTGGCGGGAAGAGACGGAGGCAGGCGGAATTGAAGGCGGATGGCGGTGATGGCGACCGGCTCGACTCCACGCGGCGGCAAAGCTCCGTTGATGAAGGGGCGTCGAGGACTGGCGTCAGGGCTTCGGCTTGGCGCAGCGATGCTCCTGGTTGTCGCGAATTGCTCCAAGGTCCGATGGACGCGGCGGAATCGACCAAGGACCAGCGGCGGCGCTGTGCAGGGGTGAGGGTGCAGGGCTCAGGCGACGACTTTTATAGGGCGCGGACAGGCGCCCTAGCATGGTGCGCACGCCGAAAGGGCAGCAGCAACCATAGCCGACCAAGGCGGGGCAGCGCCCGATGGGCTTTGGTGGGTTGGAGTGGGTCGGGCCCAAGGCTTGGCCTGGTAGGATAGGATAGGTTTATTTTCTTTTCAGAAATGATTTCTCATCAAAGAAAAATCCAGAAAAATTCTAGATAATTCGTTTAAACCACGAAAAAATACTCTGAAAATCTCAAAAATTCTAAGGAAAAATCCTAGAGATAGGAGGAATCCAAATAAAATACTTGGAACCCGTAAAAAAGGAACTAGAGCTTTCTAATAAATAGATTTAGCTCTAGAAAAATGAGAGCAACTCCAAGAAAAAGTTGGAAAATTCTCAGAAGGGACTGGACATCGTCTAAAAGCATATTAAAATCTTTTGCACTCAAGAAACACCAAGATACATCGGCATGAATACAACACACACAGAACAACCTCTTTAATTTGAGAAAAACAACCAATTATTTTCCCATACTAAATTTCTTATCAAGAAAATAAATGTTGGGAAAATTTTAAAATTATAAGAAAATTATTGTTTAATTGTTCTTTCTAATCACATGCTGAAATCCAAAAATTTCAGGGTGTGATAATTATATCTTTATTTTAACTTTTGGAATGACATGAACATCCATCGCAGCTTCAATTGGAACTCAAGGTTGACAGGGTTTATACATTGTTTGGCCTGATCCGAGATCCTAACTACTCATTTGCACGCTGATCCAATCTGAAGCGATGGTCAAAGCCAACTACTAGGCAGGCAGGGCAAGGGCTACTATCCGTCGCTGTTTTTCGATAAATGCAATTCACATATTTCATTAAAAAGGTGCAGGAGTACAAAATAGAAATAAACGTGCCCCCAACCCAATACCGCGAGTGATTAGTTTTGGTGAACACATGAACAACAAGCTGGGAACAAAACACATCTCCGGCGGGATCGATATCGGCTGACCGCATTCAGACCGTGTATTTACATTATATTTGTATCCACCGAACCAATCGGCATTTGATTTGTAACCCATTTAAGAGCTTTTTACGGTAATTTTTTTTTCGAATGATACAGTACAAACGCAGACGCTCGTAGCCACGTACACACACTCACCCCTACGAACACACGTACGCAACCCTACACCTATGAGCACCTTCGAAAGACTGAGCTGGCAAAGATTTACGAAGTCACCACTGGCGTCTAGCTGTCAACGGGCACATTGCTTACCACTGAAAGAATAGCACCGGTTAAATCCTAGAATAAATTTAGGAAAATACGAGCACCAGTGCCGAGTCAAGGACTCGAACCCTGATGGGCAGGTTCCACCACAAGGAACTTACAGCTGAGCTACGCTCAATTCACCTTTTACGGTACACAATACTACTACTTAGTGGTATACAGTATATATAAGATCTAATTGTTCATTATTATGGATAATTTTATAATTATTACATTGTAAAATGTGATATTTCAAATGGAATGGTCTTTTAAACTTTATGCTAGTGAAAAAAAATAAAATTATAGTGATGCCATTTATATTCTTTCACCGTGATACCTTTATATTACCTATACTACTCATGTATATGTACTACCTATACTACAAGTGAAGGTTTCAATACTATACAATTAATTTTAACTGTTAATATTTTTATACTAATCCTTTGTAAACATACTAGTCTTTAAATATCATTTCTCTTCGGAGCTTTATTAGTTGGCCCGCGTTAACTTAAGTCCCTGTGTGGTTTCGTCACATGTAGCTAGGTAGTACCGCTGCCAGTCCGTACCAAGGTACACGATCCACGGCCGGCTAGCAGCATAGATCCTAGAGCTGAAGTTTAGTCCGTGTCACATCGGATATTCGGATACTAATTAGGAGGACTAAACATGATGTAATTACAAAACTAATTGCAGAATCCCTAGGCTAAATCGTGAGACGAATATATTAAACCTAATTAATTTATCATTAGCAAATGTTTACTGTAGCACCATATTGTCAAATCATTGACTAATTAGGCTTAATAGATTTGTCTCGCGATTTAGCCTAGGGGTTGTGAAATTAATTTTGTAATTAGCCTATATTTAATACTCCTAATTAATGTCCAAACATTCGATGTGACAGGAGCTAAAGTTTAGTCCGAGGATCCCCTAGAGACCGACTAGCAAAGCTACAAACAAGTGTGGCCACCTACACACAAGTAAAAACAAAATATTAGTTGGAAAGAACTTGTAGCTTAAGCTTGACCACAACGTTCCTAGGCGATTAAAGCCATCATATAGTTTTGTATATTCAGCGCAAGATCCACGAGGAACTTTGACAAGTACTCCTATTATTGCACTGTCCTCCGGATGGGAACACCACGCGCCGGCCTGCCTTCTCGCCTGCTCCCGCGCCCCAGCGGCCAGCGTCCCTCCCTCGAAAACCTGGCTGTGGCACATCTTGTCGGCATCGCCCTCTCGCACTGTTGGAGCAGCAGGGCTAGCTAGCCGGCTAGGCAAGCGAATAAGTACGCGGCAGGGCAGTGGCCGCACATGCATGGCATTGCCGGCGCCACTACCCGTCACCTCTATCTACGGCCGTTCGACGCCGTCGTCGTCGTTGAAGAAAAGCATGTAGCGCTCGACGTATGCTGCTTGGCACGGACCGCAGCAGGAACCTCGGTGTCCCACGGATGGTACGCGAGTACGACGCATCAGGCCGCAGCATTAAATTCCGACACCATCCTATGCAATCATATTGTCTCATGCAAGGATGCATTTTTTTTCTCTGGATCGAGGAGGGTAGAAAATGTTAGATGCACCGACGACGGAGTCGTCTCAGTTTAGAACGCGAGGATATGGGAAAAAAAGGGAGGGAACTGCCGTCTACATGCCCGGACAAACCCTGATGGCAGAGATCCTACGTAGAGAACGAGAACGTGGGTCGCCGCCATGCCACCGAACGTGCACGACGACCGTAAGAACACAACACGACGGGCCTTCTTTCAGCTGCAGAAAGACGCACGGCTCGCTCTGAATCATGATGACTCACTCGGCAGGCGGCCAGCTCAAGTCCAGCGCCACGTCATGCCATACGCCAGTGACCGTATACCAGCAGCTGGCATAGGCCGAAACTTTATTTCAGTTTCCCCACGGAAAGAAATCTGGTTCTGAGAGTGACGGCTGACAAGTCCGAGTTTTGCAGAGCATCTCCGCCGGGTGCCGCACGACGACGAGGCAGCTACGGCCAGCCGCTCCAATTCTCCATGCATAATACTGCCCGCAAGGCAACAGCGGGTGAAAGCATAGGTGAGAACGAACCGAGAGACCAGAGCAGCCAGTTGCTCTCGATCGGCCCTCGGCCCCTCGATCTCCTCCCCGTCCGGCCAAGAATATATAGTCGACGCCCCCGATCGGCCTCTCTCTGCATGTGAGCGGCGACAATGGCCGGTAACGGAGATCCGGCCATGGCCGTTCTTGGTAAGAACTAGGAGGCGAGAACCTTTTTGTTTCGATTGTTCGAGTACACCCTTCCTGCTTCTTGTCGCCTTCTTGTCCCGTTTTGTTTATTGTTGGTTGGGGTCAATGGTCTGACGAGCTGATCGTCTGCTTGCGTGCTATGCTTGCGCGCATGATGGTGGCAGCAGGCTCGTGGGCTTGCGGGCGGCTCACCGTCGCGTCGCCGTGCGTGCAGAGGACCCTCATAGACTGCGTCAATGCGGCGCTCCTCGTCGCGTACGCCTCCGCGCTGGTCGCCGCCTGCGTCCGGCGGCGGTGGGCCAGCGCCGCCAGCCGGAGGAGCGGCGGTGCTCGCTGGTGGCGGTGGTGGCTGGCCGTCGTCTCTGCGTGCTGCGTCTTGGCTGCCGTGGGCTACAGTGCCACCGGCTTCCGGGAAGCCTCGGACGACGTCGCGGCGGCGGCTCCTTACCTCGTCAGGAGCTTGGTCTGGGTCGCGCTGGCGGCGTCGCTGCACGTCCAGCCCGACAGGCCGTCGAGGGCTGTGGCCGTGCTCTGGTGGGTGCTCTTCTCGCTGCTCGTCACTGCATACAATGCGGAGATGCTCATCAGCGGCGGCGCGCTCGACGCCATGGAGGTGATCGCGTGGCCTGTGAACCTTCTCTTGCTGCTCTGCGCGCTCGGCTCGGTGCTGCGCCGGAGCCACGGGCAGTGCCGTGACGCCTCCGATGATGGCAACGGCAGCTTGTCGGAGCCGCTCATAGGCAAGGATGGCAAGGCCGTGCCCACCTCGGAGCTGTACCGTGCCGGCCTGTTCCGCCAGCTTGCCTTCTCGTGGCTGAACCCTCTGCTCCGCCTGGGCCGCTCCAAGGCGCTGGACCTCGACGACATCCCGCTCATCGCCGGCGATGACACAGCAGAGCACGCCTCGCAGAAGTTCGCCGAGGCCTGGAGCCGCCACGTCAACGACAAGGCCAGGAGCCGCCGGAGCGTGGGCAGCAACAGCCTCGCCCTCGTCTTGGGCAAGTGCTTCCTCGGCGAGATCCTGCTCACCGGCTTCTATGCCTTCTTGAGGATGCTGTCGATAGCAGTTGCCCCCCTGCTGCTCTTCGCGTTCGTGTGGTACAGCAACCAGGAGGAGAGAGACCTCGGGATCGGCCTGGTTCTCGTCTGCTGCCTGCTGCTCATAAAGCTCGTCGAGTCACTGTCGCAGCGGCACTGGTTCTTCGACTCCAGGAGGACTGGAATGCGCATCCGGTCCGCGTTGATGGCGGCCATCTTCCAGAAGCAGCTCAGGCTGTCCAGTCAGGGGAGGAAGAACCACTCCACCGGCGAGATCGTCAACTACATTGCGGTGGACGCGTACCGGCTCGGCGACGCCATCAGCTGGCTGCACATGGGGTGGAGCTTTCCACTTCAGCTGGTCTTTGCAGTGGCCACGCTCTTCTGGGCGCTGAAGCTTGGGGCTCTTCCGGGTCTGGTCCCCCTAGTCATCTTTGGCTTTCTCAACGTGCCGTTTGCGAAGATCTTGCAAGGGTACCAGGCCAAGTTCATGGTCGCACAGGACGAGAGGCTCAGATCGACGTCCGAAATACTGAACAGCATGAAGATCATCAAGCTGCAGTCATGGGAGGAGAGGTTCCGGAACATGATCGAGTCATTCAGGGACGGTGAGTTCAAATGGCTGAGGGAAACCCAGATGAAGAAGGCCTATGGTGCGGTCATGTACTGGATGTCCCCGACAGTCGTCTCTGCGGTGATGTACACCGCAACAGCAATTATGGGGAGCGCACCCCTAAACGCCAGCACCCTCTTCACGGTCTTGGCCACCCTGAGGGTAATGGCTGAGCCAGTGAGGTTTCTTCCTGAGATCCTCACAATGATGATCCAGTACAAGGTGTCGTTAGACCGTATCGAGAGGTTTCTTCTCGAAGAAGATATCAGAGAGGAGGATGTGAGGAGGGTACCTTCAGTTAACTCTGATATCAGAGTTCTAGTCCAAGACGGGAATTTCAGCTGGACGGCAAACAGAGCCGATCTGTCACTGAGGAATATTAACCTTAGCATTAGCAGAGGAGAGAAGGTGGCTGTCTGCGGCCCAGTTGGCTCAGGAAAATCTTCACTGCTGTATGCATTACTTGGGGAGATACCTAGAATATCAGGACTAGTAAGTGACAGAGAAATGAAACTCTTCAATGCAGGAAAAAAATATTTCAATCATGTTATAGCTAAGAATATGACTAAACTGTATTTTGCAGGTTGAGGTATTCGGCTCAGTGGCATATGTTTCACAGAACTCCTGGATACAGAGCGGGACTGTTCGCGATAATATACTCTTTGGGAAGCCTTTCAACAAGGAACTGTATGAGAAGGCAATCAAATCTTGTGCCCTGGACAAGGATATCGAAAATTTCGACCACGGAGACCTCACAGAGATTGGTCAGAGAGGACTGAACATGAGTGGAGGTCAGAAGCAAAGGATTCAGCTGGCAAGAGCCGTCTACAATGATGCAGATGTTTATCTGCTGGATGACCCTTTCAGTGCAGTTGATGCGCACACCGCTGCAGTTCTTTTCTATGTAAGTTGCAGATATCCACCTAGATATGCATCCATGAAATGAGATGCTTTCTACTTCACACAGTTCTAAGGCAATGTTCATGCAGGACTGTGTGATGACAGCACTTGCTGAGAAGACTGTTGTTCTTGTGACCCACCAAGTTGAATTTCTTACTGAAACTAGTAGAATTCTGGTAAGTTGATATTCTGAAAATAATTGTTCATGACTCTTTATATCAAAGAATCTTGTGTCAAACTGTCATTATTTGACAGGTAATGGAAGGCGGTCAAGTTAGTCAACAAGGGAAATATTCAGAACTACTGGAATCCGGGACGGCATTTGAGAAGCTGGTTTCTGCTCACCAGTCTTCAATCACACAATTGGATACTAGTGCCAGCCAACAGAACCAAGTTCAAGGGCAACTGGTGCCTGATGAAAACATAGTGCCAAGTGCACTGCAGACTACAAGGCAGGCTAGTGACATCGAAGTTGCTGCAAAAGGTACTTCAGCAGCAATCCAGCTTACAGAAGAGGAGGAGAAGGGGATCGGCGATCTGGGATGGAAGCCATACAAAGACTACATAAATATATCCAAGGGCGCTTTCCAATTCTCTGGCATGTTTACTTCTCAGGTGCTCTTCACATGCTTTCAGATCGCATCCACATATTGGTTGGCAGTGGCTGTTCAGATGGATAACATCAGTGCTGCACTCCTAGTTGGGGCCTATTCTGGCCTTTCTATCTTCAGCTGCTTCTTTGCATACTTTAGAAGTCTTTTCGCAGCTATTCTGGGGCTCAAGGCCTCCAAAGCATTCTTCAGCGGGCTAATGGATTCTGTATTTAAGGCTCCCATGTCATTTTTTGACTCGACACCAGTGGGAAGAATTTTAACAAGGGTATGGATTTTATTTTATTTAACCATGTTTTGTACAAACAAGATCATAAATGCTGCGCTAAGTTTTCAGAAAAGAGAACTTCAAATACAAGTGCTGTTCTGTGCAGGCATCTTCAGATTTAAGCATTCTGGATTTCGACATACCTTACTCCATGGCCTTTGTTGTTACTGGCGGGATCGAGGTTGTCACAACGGTACTGGTCATGGGTACTGTAACTTGGCAAGTCTTGGTTGTAGCGATCCCAGTTACAATCGCAATGGTATATGTTCAGGTCAGTGAACAATGCTGCAAGAAATCACTCTAGTTAGTTAAAATAAATATATGCTGAGTGTTTTTGAGCTAACACGTGGTTTTGAAATATGAAGAGGTACTACATATCCTCAGCAAGAGAGCTAGTAAGAATCAATGGAACGACAAAGGCACCTGTCATGAACTATGCATCGGAGTCAATTCTTGGTGTGGTGACCATCAGGGCATTTGCAGCTACAGAGAGGTTTATCCACAGCAACATGCAGCTCATTGACACTGATGCGACACTGTTCTTTCATACTGTTGCTGCGCAAGAGTGGGTGCTAATAAGAGTGGAGGCACTGCAGTCCTTGACAATAATTACAGCAGCATTGTTCCTTGTTTTGGTTCCTCCAGGAGTAATTTCACCAGGTAGCTACATAACCATTACAATTAAATCTTCCTTCTAAAAGGATCTTTAGGTTGATAAAATATACTCAATATGAACTTCTTTCAGGTTTTGCGGGACTTTGCCTCTCCTATGCTTTGACGCTGACTGCAGCACAGGTTTTCTTGACAAGGTACTATTCGTACTTGGAAAACTACATCATCTCAGTTGAGCGAATCAAGCAGTATATGCAACTCCCAGCAGAGCCACCTGCTATTATCCCAGAAAATAGACCCCCTGCTTCATGGCCACAGGAGGGAAGGATAGACCTGCAAGATTTGAAGGTGAATAATAGGATCTTTCTTTTCCACAATCGTTGAAGCTTTCTAAGAAATTGACTCGCTGACTAATACTTCATGAGCAGATAAGATACCGTCCAAATGCACCGCTTGTTCTCAAAGGAATCACTTGTACCTTTGCTGCGGGGAACAAGATTGGGGTTGTAGGGAGGACAGGAAGTGGGAAATCAACACTTATCAGCTCGTTATTCCGGCTTGTTGATCCAGCAGGTGGAAGGATACTCATTGACAAGTTGGATATCTGCTCCATAGGCCTAAAGGATCTGAGAACTAAATTGAGTATTATCCCTCAAGAACCAACACTTTTCAGGGGAACTGTGCGCAACAATTTGGATCCCCTTGGCCTGCATTCCGACCAAGAGATATGGGAGGTAAGTAAAAATTGTCATGCCTGAAAGATTATATTGAATTTACGAATGACAATACAAATTCCTGCTTAATACAGTTCCTAATAAAATTATGAAATTCCTGCACGATACAGTTCCTAATAAAACTATGTTAAATTAACCTTTTGTTGCCATACGCAGATACACATTAGAATCATATCATTTTTCACAGTTTTGATCATGCTAACCATAACTATGTTGCTACATGCCTGTATGAACAATAACAGCTTCATGTGTATGGACTACTTATGATGAACATTTCAGGCCTTGGAGAAGTGTCAACTGAAGACAGCAATTAGCAGCACCCCTGCTCTTCTTGATACAGCAGGTATGTGAATTTAGAAGTTACCCTCAGAAAGAAATATGTAACTGATTCAAGAAACACTGAACTCATTCCATTTGTTCTTTGCGGGCTATAACTATGGCAGTGAGTGATGATGGCGATAACTGGAGCGCTGGACAGCGTCAGCTCTTCTGCCTTGGAAGAGTTCTCCTCCGCAGGAACAAAATTCTAGTCCTAGATGAGGCGACAGCATCCATCGACTCTGCAACAGATGCGATCCTGCAGAAAGTAATCAGGCAGCAATTCTCAAGTTGCACGGTGATAACCATAGCTCACAGGGTTCCAACTGTGACAGACAGTGACAGGGTCCTGGTACTGTCCTACGGTATGTTATAGAAGACATTTCAATCATGTAGCATCTGCAGAAAGATTCTATTCATTCTTCATACAACCAGCAGATAGTAAACTATCAATGTCCCATATGATATAATTATAAGTACACTGCAAAGCTTATTCTATATGGACGACACACGATGATTTTCCAATTTTGCAGGGAAGCTTCTGGAATATGAAACACCAGCCAAACTGTTGGAAGACAAGCAATCAGCCTTTGCTAAACTTGTGGCTGAGTATTGGGCTAATACCAAGCGGAATTCAACATGAACCTACCAGTGTGTTAGGACATGATAAAAGATATCATCGATCCAATCAAGATACTGAAAGATTGGTTCCAGGGTTCTCAAATCGAATCTGTAACAAGACAAATAGAAGATATCATCATTCCAATCAAGATACTGTCAGGACATATCCTCTTCATTATTTTATTGGTGGAGTTACTGGAAATAAAAAAATCAACAGCAATTCAGTTTTTGGCAGTGGGAGCAATTTTCGGAGTTAGGGTTAATGGAGGAGCAAACTCCAGCTGGTTGATTGAACTACTCTCAGTAAACAATTAAATATAGCTATAGCCTATGGTATTCATTGCAAAATGAAATGAAGGATCTACTTCTAGCATGATGAGTGGCATTCTTCAGGTATGTCGTTTTGAATAAGAAGAAAAGGGAAGTACAAAGTTGTGAACCGGCAGAATCTGTGTCGAAAATATGAAACGAAAATTGTTGTCATGCCTCTTGTGTACTCAGTATTTTCTTTTGAAAGTTTGTGTACTCAGTATTGAATTATTGATAAACTTAAAATGATGGCTGTAGAGTATAGAGTGGGAAGGAAACTGTTTCTCAAATGAGTAAGGGCACTGCTGAGAAAAATTAAACCTCCACTTTATGAATAAAAGTGATACTGGTTCCAAATAAATTGAAATTACACAAAATCATGCTCCAAGATTAAGGAAACTAAGAATTTAAAATGATACTAGTGGGCACAAGTCATTGTGTCAGACAAAATATTTACTCACACCATGGTTGCCCCATTCTTAATTTACGGGGTATACCTAACTTAAAGGCTGTGCAGGTTTGTTATTTGTATTCAGGTAACATTTTGAACGCCGTAAGCTACCAAATCAATAGATTGTGGAAATATTTACTTGTTGGGTCTAATCAGTGTTTTTTGAATGTGGCTAGCTAGACTTCCTTGGAATGCTTAATAGTTAACTCCACACAAGTGACAGATATTGACACTGACTTTGTGCAATGCATGCATAGACAGAATCACAGAAATAATCTTAAGCAGGACTTCAACTCACACAAAGAAATGTACCTTAAAACATTCAATTATTGCCATGATTTTCCATTTGCAAGCTTTAAAAACAGAATATGCTAGCTTTGATGATGATTCATTTGGTGGCTAGAAGTGGTAATTTTGGACAGTAGTTTCTCTTGAAGAATATTGCAGACTGCAGAAATACCCTGCTTCTCATTGCCTACATTTGTCTTTCCACTCTCTGTGGAAACGGCATAGAAACTACATGTAAATTCAGCAGCTGGGGCTAGATGTATATTTCTAGTTTCTGTAATCAATATGCTCATAAATATTAAAAAATAAATAACAGATCTCAAATTTAATTTAATAGGGAAATAAAAATCTCAGAATAAAGCAACATTGCATCCAGTGGAAACTGTACTCACGAAGTATATCTCAAAAAACATATTTTTTTCTCGAATACTTAGGAGAGATGTGTATCTTTGTATTAATAGAGAGAAATACAACAACCCACTGTCTCGCTTAGAAGAGAAAAGGGGTTGCTTGGGTGCTGAAAAAAAAAACATAATTCACATTGCCAATTTTTTCCCCAATTTAACAAAAACCTATAAAAGCACACGGGTTACAGAGACAAGCAGGCCATAAATTTGATGTTGCAATTATTATGTCAGGCAACAGGCCATATAAGAGCACACAGATTTTCCCAATAAACTACAGTTCATAACTCCACGGTTTGCAAAAAGTTGATGTTGCAATTATTATGTCAGGCAACAAGCCAAATAATCGTCAGCATCAGGACAACAATGGCAGAGCTTAAAAGGGCAATGGGACCGACCAATGGAGCCCTGTGTCCTCTTGCAATTAATTGGAAAAGAAATCATAATTGCCTATGTTAGATGTGCAGGTGACTAATTAAAAGATGCCCACCAGCTGCCAGTACAATTGTCTGTTAGCCAAATGGGCATGTGATTGCTGGTCGGCCTGCATTCTCTGGCACAATCTCTCCAAAGAGAACCATTACTAAGATTGAAAGTAAACAACATATTTCCATGCTGCAATCATGATGTAGTTTTTAGAAATGAACTTGTATAGTGTTATGATTTCAGGCACTTGTATATATCTTCTAATAAACTCTGGAGTGTGTGTGACATTTGTTTCAGGAAATGAATAATAGAGGAGATGAAGCCTAATTGTTAGGTAGTAGAAATCATGGCTCCAAAACAAATAATTTATATAGTTATAGACCCCTGACCCGCAGGAATTCCAGTAATCTATCTGAAAGAAACTGCTCCCCTGCTGTTCTGCCTCATCAATTAAGTGTCGGCAAAATTAAAGTGATCGGGGACAAGTGACAAGGTCAGCCTTCGAATCAAGGACAGTACTATGTCAACTGTCACATAGTTTCTCCCCATCAACCGACCAAGTGACACGTCTATGATTTATCCAGTTCAGTGGCTGGCGCGGGCAAAATTTGAGCTCACAAACCTTGGTCGCTATGCCCAGCAACCACCTCAGTTCATTCAAGCAAAACATGTCAGAATCGCTGAACCCTAGTTCCCGCTATTCCCCCAACGGGTCCAGCAAACCGCCAGCGCAACCGGCTTGGCGACTTGCCATTCCAAAAATCACCGGTGATTGCCGCAACGGCGAATCAGCAGCAGCATCGCAACTCGCGACGCCTAAAACACGAAATGGAACCAATCCGCAGCTGATAGGGAACTGCATACCCGAGGCATCGCGGGCGCAAATTTTTCCCAGGGAAATAAAAAATGGTGAAGGAAATTCGAGACGTGGGGATTAATTACCGATTAGCTTCGAGACCCCGAATATCAACTGGGGCTGGATGTCCGGAGATGGGATGGGCGGCGCGGAGCAGTCGCGCTCGCGGCCACGACGAGCAGAGGGCGGGAAGCGGGAGGCGAACCCGCCCTTTCCAACCCCGCGTTTCCGGACACGGCGGCACTCCGGGGAAGAGGAAGAGAAGGGGATATAAGGGCCTAGGCTTTGGTTCATGGGAAAATTCATTGGGCCGTCAGGCCCATCTTATACTTCTCCCCTTCTTTAGATCCAAGTATATCCAACTCAATTGTTAATTACAGCTTTTTTATTTCAACACCCGAACCCAATACATCCAATTTACATAGAAAAATATTGAAAGCATAGCCATTTACTACTCAAGCAAGGTTTCATTGCATGATTTCTAAAATTGCTATGTCATCATTGAGTTGATGAAATGAAAACTAAATCTTCGCATGAAACTTGCACCGAGAATGGATGAACAGGCATTACGATTTTCCTAGCAATGATTTTACATCTTCTGTTCAGCGAAAAGAACACCTGTTAGACATACACAAAATACCAAACCGCGGGCAAATTTGGATTGCGTAGCAGCTGTGAACATGGTGCAAACCAAGAATGGATACCTTAGCGAAATAGGGACGTTTCCGGTGTAGATGTCACCACTCACCAGCCTCTTGTCGTCTACGGCGCCAGAGCAGGGCCCCTCCCACTCTCCCATTGAAGGCCGTGCAGCGTCAGCTGGTAGTCGGCAGCGGTCGGCGCCAAACCCGGCGGCGGCGCGCCGGGAAGAGGAACACCAGGTGGTGACGCGGATCGGAGCTGGCCCCGCTTGTCCTAGACCCCGCGGGCCGACACCGCGACGCTAATGAGCACGATCGCGAGACGACGCGCAGACCCACGCGCGCCCGCCGTCGCGCGGCGCGGTGACATCTTTATCCGATAAAGTTTATCGTCTCCAACCAGGCAGCCGGCGGCGACGAACAGATCAGCGCGGCACCCCTTGTCAGTTGTCACTCCCCTATTGGACCCCCCTGGCCGGGCAGCCGCCGCGCGGTGGGCGCCTGCGTCTAGATCCCGGAGGCGTCCAAGGAGCTAGCAGAGCATACACCCTATCCGCGTGTGCGTGTGAGCGGCGTATGGATGCACACCAGCCGGATGGAAGATGGGAAATTTAGGATCGTTTCGATTTGAGTCTGATTTTGATCGGAGAATTTCGTTTATTCACTTGGACCTTCTTTTATGGGTTGTACGCCTAAACAAAACACTAATGACTCACTAATTGCTCATTAAGATTGTTCTAATTGATTTGGATAATCACTTTTAGCATTTTTGTGGTGCAGCCGTCTTATCAAGTGTTGGTAGCTTCCTATACTTCAGCACCTTCCAATGGTTGAGTGAATGTATTTAGGGCATGTTCGGTTGCTACCCACAAGGCAACTCATCAACCAGGCGTCCAAGCAGCACCATTTAACCTCAGGCCATCAAATCCAATACCTTCCCAAGCAAACAAACCCTTATCGCTCTAACATCTCAAACTATATCCTTATTTTATCGTATTCACCGTATCATTCAGCGTGAATAACTTTGTTACTCACCATATCATTCAACGTGAATAACTTTGTATGCATTAGAACATCTGGGGTGTGCATTGCTTGAACTAGCCGTTAGAAACTTTATTTTTCTTTTTTATGAATGCTAGAGAAGTCTGATAATATTCCTCTATGAAAATCAAATTATCCTACATGCGTAACCTTGCCAGCCCATGTCTTGCATCATCTCTATGTAACTCCCTTATGAAAACTGTGACATGCCGTTGTCGAAGCTCCGTATGTGTATAGGATGCCAACCGAGTCATTTTGCGTCCAACTTAACTTTTTGTGAACGTTGCAACGTGTTCATTTTTGCAAACAACGGATCATCCTACGCGTTCATTTTTCTTCTCATCAGGTTATCCAATCTATACATTTTTCAACACTTCGTATTTTGGGCATGCTTTTTTTCACTTTGGAATATGATTTGATGATTTTGTGCACAATAGAAATCTTGTGAAGAGCTTACAAGACTATTATAGGACCCATCACATTTTATCGCATCAAAATCTATAGGCTAAATCCAATTCATTCATCTCCTCCGTTTGTTGGTTTTTCTCTTGTTGCATACATGAGACAACCTTTCTTATTATTTCCAGAAATGTTAGTCCTATTTAATTATGTTATCATTAATCATTAAAATCACATCTCTCTCTCTAGATAGTTGTATACGCATCTCACTAATTTGAATTACTCGCCAAAGAAGCATCGTCATGGCCGTTGTAAGAAACTTGGCTTAGGCTATAGTTTGTGATTTTGGTGATTGAGTAATAACATAGTCATTGAGATTAATGGTTTGTCAAATGTCCAAGTGTTGGTATTCAACTCAGAAAAATATAAAGCACCGGATGATCTGATGGTCCATCAGAGCAACCATCGAAGCAATTGGTACAATTGAGAAATCAACTTGAGTTGCAGCAAGCATCGGATGATCTGATTGGGGTCCTTTTTACAAGCGTCGGAGTAATGCACAAAGAAGACAGAGACAACCCTAGAGCACTGGATGATCCAATGGCTAGAAGATGGAGGCGTCGGACTATACCTATTTACTTTGCGAAACTCCTAGAAGGTTTTGGGCGAAATCCTCTTCAGCACCGGTTGTTTCAATACCTATCGGATGAAGCGTCGGATCAAGCATCGGATGAATTTTTATCTCAGATGAAAGAGAAGACAGCAAATGAAGCATCGGATGAATTTGGGCAGGGGTCCAACGACTATATGCGTCTGCAGGGAACACCGGATGATCCGATGCCTACCCCAAGTGAACATCGTATCATCCGATGCTCACAGTTTTTACAAGCCATTGGAGCAACAGCTCTTTGAGATCCTTGGGCTATTTGTACCTCCTCTAGTCGACCATTTGGAGTGGCTGGAGTGTCCACACATCCATTGATGACCAAGACTCATCAAGAATATATCCATGGCACCATAAGTGCAAAAGTGATAATCCAATGCTTAGCACAAGCTTAGAGAGTGATAAGTGCTAGGATAGGCCTAGAGTGAGTTGGGGCCTTGGTGGCTCACCGGCAAGTCTTCGACCCTCCGGCTTGGTGTGGAGCACCATCGACGACCATGTGCGGGGGACAAGGAGACCCCTTCCTTCGTGGAGAAGCTCCGCAGTGGAGACGGCGTCAAGATATTAGGAAGAGAGGGAGTGGTGAACCTTGCCTTTGTGGCAAGCTTCTCATCCGGCTTGACGAGAGCCTTTGTGGTGAGCCCAAGATCTTAACCGGGAGAGACTTGGTGACCGAGAGCATATCCTTGGTGGAGCTCCAACATGGACTAGGGGTGTTATTTGGCTACTGATACCACATGATAAATTGTCGTGCCGAGTTTGCATACTTCCTAACCCACTCTTTTGCATTTAGTTTCTAGAGTAGTATCTTGATAAGTGACTATAAGTTGCAAAACTCTTTGTGGGTGGGTAGTTTCACTAGATCAATCATAGTGGCACATCTAGATAGCATGATCTAGTCTATATTTTGATGCTTTATAGTGGAAGCCATAAATTAACTTTTTAAGTTTGTCTAATTCACCTTCCCCTTTTAGGATGCGAGCACCAGTTCCTTTCAACCCCCACCATAGAAGACACCTCGACCTCCAAGCACGAACTGGACTAACGCAGCTTGAATCACGGTTTGAATCGGAAGTTTGAAAATTCAGGTGCTGGGATAGCTCAATCACTCCAATGATCTTTAGCTTTCCTTTTTAAAAAAACAATTGGCGGCTCTATATTATTATCCATCAAAAACATGATTTGCGAATGTTCAGATGCTCGGGCGTGGAGAAAGGTGATGCTCGTCGGCTTCCTTGCGAGACGTGATTATTCCGCAGTTCCGCACTCACCACTCGCCCTGGTTGCGTATATAACCAACGCAAACCCAAAGGTTATCAACACAAGAACACACACACACACACACGTACACACGAGACAGAGAGCGCGACTGCGCGAGCATGGAGGCGCACGTAGAGCGTGCGCTGCGAGCGACGCTGACGGAGGCCGAGGCGCGGGCACTGGAGGGCACGGTGCATGAGCACCACACGTTCCCTGGCCGCTCGCGCGCCGGCGCCGGCGCGGCGGCGGCGGCGGCGACGTGCACGTCGCTGGTGGCGCAGCGCGTGTCGGCGCCGGTGCGCTGCGTGTGGCCCATCGTGCGCAGCTTCGGCAACCCGCAGCGGTACAAGCACTTCGTGCGCACCTGCGCGCTCGCCGCCGGCGACGGCGCCAGCGTCGGCAGCGTGCGCGAGGTCACCGTGGTGTCGGGCCTCCCGGCCTCCAGCAGCACCGAGCGCCTCGAGGTGCTGGATGACGACCGCCACATCCTCAGCTTCCGCGTCGTCGGCGGCGACCACCGCCTCCGCAACTACCGCTCCGTCACCTCCGTCACCGAGTTCCAGCGCCAGCATCCCGCCGGCGGCCCGCCGTACTGCGTCGTCGTCGAGTCCTACGTCGTGGACGTGCCCGAGGGCAACACCGAGGAGGACACCCGGATGTTCACCGACACCGTCGTCAGGCTCAACCTCCAGAGGCTCGCCGCCGTCGCCGAGGAGTCCGCCGGCGGCGGTAGGAGCTAGCTCCGATCCTGATCGTTCCGTTCGTGATGGTGGGCGCCCCAGCGCCGCACGGGGCTGACTTTCCACGGTGGGCGCGAGTACCAGAGCGGCGCCGTCGTTGTTGTTGCTCTCAGTCTCCTTTTTTGTTCTTTTCTTTCCTTTTCTTTTCAGTTTTTATCTTCCTCTTTTCTAGCCTTTCGTTCTCGTGTATAAAAAAGGCCTTTTGTTGCGGCGCAAGAAAGCCTACTTCTGTAACGCATATCTTTGTCCGTTTCTCTCTCTAGCTGTCTCTTCGCAGCTGTTTATTGAAATCCGGATTGCGGACTGCTACATGCACGACTTATCTTGCCTATCTATTTTTCTCGCACCAAAAATCATCTAATAACCATTGATTTTCGCCAAGATAGAGCAAATTAGAAGGGTGCATTATGGTGAAATTTTAAACATAATCACTGGTTTTGCAAATTTCAGGGTGCATTAATTATAGTGTACCTTCGCCCTGCAACACGAATGGCCATGTTAAATGAATGCAAGTGGGAAATCCACGTTTGGCTACTACCCACAGTGAAGCTAGGTTGCTTGCACAAGGGATCTCTTGTTGTGCATTTGTTGTTTTGCGCAATGTTGTGTCTCATTTTAATCCTGCACTCTTTTCTTTTGCAGTACATTATTTATATCATAAATGTCTAACTGGGGTAGAGTGGAGGACTTAGTCCTTTCTTAGCAGTACTATGCTGCAATCTGCGGTGATTAACCTAATGGATATGGCCTAGGCGAGAACCGAGCGCACAGTTGAAGGATCCTAGTGGGAATCTTGTGGCCATTAGATTCAAGTTCTGAACTCAATATGGGTGGTTGCATTTCCTGTAAAGATTAAATTTCAAGTGAAACTGTACATGACCATTTTTCTGTGTGTAAGCGTTAAACTTTTACATGGAGAAAACATTCTGTGGTCTGACACAAGTAAGGCCGATGGAATGGAAGTATGTACTCCCTTTTACGTAAAAAAATTGTAGTACAGAAAATAAGCTCCTAAACTTCTCGACTACTTCAGAAGCTCACTCTTGTAGTTGTGTCGAGCCCAAAAGAGCCCGCATGGGAGCACCCCCGATAGGGTTGTGTGTGACCTTCTGTCTTTTTATTTATTTTATTCATCTTTGCCTTTATAGTTGAAAGAGACGCAAAAGCCGTTTTTTATGCCTTTGCAAGTTCTTCAGGTGATTCCCAAAATACCAAGTGGACAAGTTTTTCTATCTTTTTAGGTGACCGAATTCTGACTAATTGAACTGATAAAAAGAGTTGTTGCAAAAGCAATGGCCACCGTTGCTTGGCAACCAAAGCAGAGAACTTGCTGCTTCTTCAAAAGCAACCTGATCCAGCGGCACACGTTAGGACATGTCACTGCTTTTAAGCATATCCTTTTATAAAATAGCAAATACTGTGTTACTGTTATAGCAGCTACTCTATATATAAAGAAAATCAGAAAATAGTTAGCAGCTGACTTGCTGATGAATTATTATTGAATTGGGTGGCTCAGCTGCTCTGTGGGGTCACCGTGGGCCTCTTCATGGGTCTCGCACTTTTTTCCAGAAAGAAAACAGGTATCCATTTCCAATTAAATAAAGGCAACACAAGAATGCCATGGCATGGAATGCCTCTGGTGGTTCTCAGTCACTAACTGAACTGTCAACGAGTTCAGGTTGCACACAGTATGCTCTTGTGCCAGATTGTTACTTGGGCTATTAGATGAGAGCCACGCTTTCTTATCCGCTGTCTACCTTTTGCAGCTACCCAATAGGCAAGACAAACTTTTTCCATGTGAAGGTAATTTAATTAATAAAATTTATTTTCACGAAATGTACTCATCAAATCATTGACATTATTTTGCACACACATTAATTTTATTGTGTGTTATATGAAGCTTTTTATAAACTTCTGCTTCCAAGGACCTATAAAGTTTTCCTTTTTTTAAAAAAAGGAACTATAAAGTCCCAACCAACAAGATATGAGATTGGCACATCCTACATCTATCCTCTGGTGTAAGAAAGTTCGTTGACACTGCGGCTGCATGCAGTGCCGTGGCCAATCAAACGTTCCCTACAAAAGTCAACCGCCAACTGCCTGGCTGTGCCACAACAGAAGTCAAAGCAGCACACTAACGATGATGCAAGATATAGTCTGACGAAAGAAAGGTTTTAGGTTTGGTGGATAGATGCATGGGAGTACTGCGTGATTTCGCAATCCTCCAGCAGTCTTGCTAAAAAGCAAAGCATATTTTGTGGACTTTAGTAGGTTGGTGTTTTGATGGATTATTAAGGAGTTCCGGAGTGTTAAGAGTATGCGAATAGAAGTTATTTTGCCGCACGTCCTTGGGAAAACATAAAGGTTTTATGGATTTTTTTTCTCTTTGTCTAGAACAAATTTTCTTCTCTATTGGAACATTTTTCTTCTGATGGAATATTTTATCCTTCTACACGGTACAATTATATTGACTCGACACTAGTGTATTATTTAGGCCTACTTGGACCTCCACAGCTTATATTGAAATGTTGCAAGGAAAGAAGCTTATATTGAAACTGCACTGTATAGATCTTGTACAATTAAATTTGTACGTTCTAGTATTCACTTGACCCAATTTCATAATAATAATAAAATTACCGAAATGGTTCACAATACTCCTGCTACTCCTTTGTTTTTAGAGGAATATTCCTGCTACTCAAACACCCGTATTTGCTTTGAAGCTATAAAATGAAAATATTGGCTGATTTATTCCATTATTATTCGCCATGCAGGCAAATTTGGGCCTCTCATCCATGGAGAAGCATTGAAAATTTAGGTAAGGCCCAGCACACTGCACGAATGACAGCCCAATTCATCTTTTCATTTGTTTCCTTCTGATAAGTTTTCTTCGGCGGGTAGCTTGAGGGCAATTCTTGATCAAGAGTGCAAATTTTCCTCAAGAAATGAATCAGGAGATAGAAGAAGACTTGTTTGTTGGTGATCCCTCGCGCGAAGCACACAAAGGCCTGGGAGATCTACTTAACTCCAGTGCAGGTCCTAACTTCAGTGCAGGTCTTAAGTTTCTTAAGGTTCGGGACGTGTCAGTCAGTTTGACCATTCAACTGATAAGGTGCTCGACGACGTTGTATTGGCCAGTTAATAGAATCACGATGCTGAGCCGATACAACACTTGGTCAAGTAAGGTGTATGATGGCTTGTCGGATGGATGATAGTATTAAAGTGCAATGAGCCGACAGCCGATGGCCAATGCAAGAATTAATAATAGAAGCCATAAAGGAGCCCTTGCTCACCATGCGCACATCAGATAAACTAGGAGACCTAGTCAATGTCTTGATACATGTATTGAATTTAGACAAGATAACACGAATGAGAGGGCATTGACATCAATCTATTAATCTAAAAGAACACAACAACAAGAACCTCTTGCCTACCGCTTACAAGCTGATTAAGCTAACTGATCTAATTAATGTCATGATAAGTGTATTGAACTTAGACAAGGTAACACGAATGAGAGGCACTAACTTAACAGACAAGTTTGCGGCAGCAAGGCCTCACATGCTTCAACTATCGGCTCGGTGCCTCGCATGCTTCAACTATCGGCTCGGTGACATCATCCTATTACCAAGAGATATGAATAAGACCCAACCGAAGCATCAGCTCTCATAGGTAGTGTTTTGACGTTAAGGATTCGACGACTGGCAATATGAGGGGCCAAGAATAAGAAAGTACCGGCTATTGAAGCATGCTTTGTTAATCTCTTAATAATATGACAATTAAAGCAATGTAACAGATCTTAAAGATAAGCTAGCCGATAGATCTTAATCAAGGCCAAGGCCAAGGCAAGATAACTGGTAGATGAATCTAGACGAAACCACAATGATGCGCTCGGTAGTTAAAACCTAGAACACCTGGTAATGGCGACGCTTGCAGGTGAACCGGAGGTCGAGGCGGCGGCTATGTTTGTCGAAGAAGTCATCGGTAGAGATGGATCTTAGAGCTTGCCGGAGATCAAAATCGATGCAGCCCCGCTGCTAGAAGAAACTCGTCAAGAATCTATATTACTCTTACTTCTAAGGGTGGCACTAGGCCGAAAAAGGTAGATTGTATTGATATGTTGATCGAGAGATTCCTTTACGAGTCCTAATACTTAAGTACTCTGGTCGTACAAACTTGTTTAAAAAAATATCTAAACAAAAAGAAAATATTAAGATACATGAACTCTAATTTTCAAATTTTGTCCAACTCATCCGCGAAATAAACAGCGAACTTAATCCTCGGGCCGGTCTTCAATTCAATACACGCCTCCATTGCAGCTATGCACTGAATTTAATTATTAAACCGGCCGGCCGCCCGTCTTTTCCTCAAACGCCATGCATGCAGGTTAAAGATAGAGATGTTGTTTCCTTGTGCATGCGCACGCATGCAAAAAATATTTCCAGTGCCATGTATTCTTCACGCACATGTAATCTGATATTATTTTCCAACTGATCTTAGCTGCCAGTTAACTTGATCAAAGCAGAGCACTGAGAACCTGTGACTCCTGCAGACGTACGTCAGTAGCCGATTCTCTTCCTTGCTCCGGATTTTATCGGCTAAAATCCGGTGTCAACAGTTGATCATGTGCAATGGTTTTCTATCCGAGATTGCAGGGCTGCAGATGCATGGTGCATGCTCTGTAGTCTGTACAATCATATTGATGCACATGACGCACCAGCTTTTTTTTTTCCTTACTGAGTGTCTGTTTCTTAGCATCTGGAAGTTAGGAAGCAGAATGATACTGCACACATTCATTCTACCAATATAGCATAAGATTAACTTGCGGAAGACCACGGTTCGATCCCCCATTTTATTTAATTTCCAGAGAAAAGAAAACATCGCCGATTTCAGCTACACAGGAAGCTGAAAAGAGAGTTTGACAGCGCTTGACGACAGAACGCTCCCAAGCTTATTCCACATGTTCCAGACGCTTACAGTTCTCGCATCATCATGCGCGATCTCTCAAGGGGAGGATGAAGAAGATTCATCATCAGGCTTGGGATCGGCGGGGGTATCCTCGGGCTCCAGGTCCGTCAGGCCACTACTCCCGCTGGTGCTGGCCTCCTCCTCGTCGTCCCAGTCTAGCTGTCGCAGGAACCTCCTCATGGTATCTGAAAGCTCTGTAGCCCTAGCTTGCAGGGCCGAGGCACAGCCCACGTCCCCTTCAAGATCCTCCAACCACTCGGCCATCCTCTCCATCAGAGCCAAGTACTGCAGGGAAAAAAAATACAAACATAAACATGAGCAACGCCTGGACCAAGTCTGTATGGTTTGGAGTTGGACCCCAACATACATATCCATCTCACTAAACACTGTATCATGAAAAAAGAAAGGAGAATTTGTGAAAAACACCACATATGTCATTTGGATTTTGAGATTCTACATAATCAGACGTTCCAGTTGCAGGTCGGAATTAATTCATTTCCCTAGTGCCTCAGTGGAGTTCTAGTGAATTCTAGAAACTACATGTTCTCATGTATTTTAATAGTAGCAGTAGAGCTTCGCCTGAGTCTATGTAGTCAGGTTCTAGAATTATTTAGCTGCAAGGCTGCTAGTCGCGGAAAAGTTTATAGAAATCTCGCAACTACTTCTGCGTATCCAAATAGTAGGTTGGTTCTGATGTCTATCAGTCTATAATAGATGTGAACTCTTGCTTGTCATTTTGGATGGCCGAATAAATGAAAGGAAACGATTTGAGTGAAAAGCTACTAAAAGAAAAAAGAAAATCGAGAGGCTCCTTTGTTTAATTCTGTGAATGAGCTTGTGCTCCTGGCGGACCAGGTTCTGTAGGTATCCCTAGGAAGGATCCACCCCGGAAAGGGGATGGAACGGCCTAATTACTCCCAAGAGGTGGTTACAGTGCAGAACGGTATAGCGACCTGATAAGAAAATAAAAAGAACTAGTCGGATAATAGAAAAATCTAGATTTTAATTGTAATAGATTTCTTCCTATAGGATTAATGAGAACCGACTTATTACACTGCCCCCAATATATATGACGAGGTAGGGACACCTCCAAAACACACAATCAACACCCAATGCAAGCAATACATCATTAAGGATGAAGAGTATTTCGCTCCACAGTGGCCCAAACATGTCTAAACTTTGTCTTTTGTTCACCATCAAGTTCATGATCTCAGCTCAACCCCACCAACCAATCTACTATCTCGGGGCATTCCTCGGTAGGTTACCGGTCTAAACACCGACAGCTCTGTTCATGTCACTACCCAAAGTTCCAACAACATATAACATAAAGAGGTGGTGGTGCTTGGTAACACCCATTGCAAATGTCCACCCCTACTTGGTTTTGTTATAAAAAAACACCCACCACACATTTTTTTGCCAACATACAGCTACATATCGATGTAATCTCCAGCAAAGTTATATATATATTAACTAATATATATTTATTTATATATATATTATTACTATTACAAATCCAATATTTTTTAGAACTCTCATCAAAAGAACGTGAAATGGTTAAGCATATGGTCACAACCGTTTTCTCAGATATGGCGCTTGCCACAACATAGATGAAAAATCCAATTTGGAAGGCATGAACATATTACATATAGATGCAAGGGATTTTTATCCTTGAACACATAGGAGCATTGTTTATCATCGTATTAATAGGAGAAGGAAGAGTCATACAGAACCCCTCCCCCCCACATACACAGAGAGTAAGATTTGAATCACTTATTACAACTGATCAAACCCCTCTAGCAGTGAGCATGGAAAGACCCTTAGCTGCTGCCAAACTCAATAACTGGGCTTCATCCCGAGCAAGAAACAATGTTGTATCAATGCAGGAGGTAGTCCCATTGAAAACATAGTCAATCCGATGCCTCCAGATGGTCCAAGTGCCAAGAATGGTGAGGGAGTATAAACCATTCTGCGCATCACCATAATAGAACTTTCTGCTCTCACCCACCAGTCATCCAGGGAGGAGTCGGTAGGCTACGGTGTAAGGGAAGAAAGAGTAACACAATGCAGAAGAGAGTACCAGAATAGCCTCACAAAAATAAAACCAATAAGGAGGTGTTGAAACAATCACGATATCGAGTCAAAGGTTTTTGTGATGTCCCATTTCAACATAACTTTGGCTATTTTTGGGAGAGCAAGAATCTTAAGGTTTGTTGACCAACGTGAAGTTATCCTACATGAATTTTTTTTTGATAAACGTACTTTGGTTGGGGGATACCATTCCATCCAAGCGGCCTGCCAATCTATTGGACAGGACTTTAGTCACTAGCTTAGCAAAGATGTGAACCAAACTAATGGGCCTGACATCTTTCACTCGATCAACCTCTGTATTTTTTGGAATCAAAGTGATATAAGCTGAGTTCAATGTTAAGAGGTTCTTGTAATTCTTGCCCCAAATGGTGTGTAGAGCATCCATTGTATCCTCCTTAACCACCGCCCAACAAGTTTTGTAAAACCATCCTGTAAACCCAATAGGGCTTGGGGCCTTATTTGACGGTAGGGTTTTGATTATATTCCATACCTCCTCCTATGTGAAAAGGATGTTCAAGGCGTCCAGGTTATATCTTTGTATGTTTAGAGGTTCCATATCAATGGTTCTATCCCCGATCACTCTCTGCACCAATCAGGTTGGAATAATACTTAAACATAGTAGCAACATTCTCTTCATGTGTGGTGATGATCTGGTCCCCTTCCTCAATTTGGTAATAAAGTTTTTCTTCTTTCGATGGTGTGCATGCATGTAAAAAAGTCTGGTATTAGCAATCTCTCTTTCAGCCAACCAATTCGAGACCGCAGTCTTACTTCTTTTCTCAGCAAAGAAGCAAAAGTTAGAGCATGTTTCTTGAGATTGGTGCACATGCAAATTTCATTAGGCTGGAGGGCCCAGCAATATCAAACTAGTGAATTATCTCTTTTGCAAGATAAAGTTAAGATGGATGTGCCCAATCTTCTTTTTGCCTCCAGCTTTGGAGCGCTCTTGCTTTTACTTTGAGTTTCAAGGATAGAGTCTCCATAAGATGGCGGTGGGGTTGGACAGAAGTCCACGGTGGTTCCACTGTGTCTAAAAATCTATCCATACTAGACCATAATACTTCAAAATGGAATATCATTTACGTGAGAGAATATCCCGAAGTCCAAGAACAATAGGTTGATCTGAGTCATCTGATGCAGAGCTCTATAGGAGATAATCTGGGACTAATTTCTCCTAGTTCAAGAAGTAGAAAACTTGGTCTAATTTCACAAGGGTAAGAGAAAGACTAGAAGAGGAGCTGGACCATGTGAATTTGCAACCATGGAGAGGGATTTCATTGACTGCCATGTCACTAATCCATCTTCTAAATCTGCCCATCATAGTTGGATTCAGATTGCTGTTGTTGTTTTTTCATCCTTGTAGATGAGATTGAAGTCCCTTGCTATCATCCAAGGAAAAATGCATTGGCTACGCACCTCACGAAGCTCTTGTAGGAATTGTATCTTCTCTTGGTCATCCTAAGGGCCATATATACACATAAGCCACCAGGTCTTGCCATTAGTTGAACAAAACTGAACTGATGTATATGTATTATAAGAGTCCACTCGGCTTGCTTGAACTGTACCAAGTCAATATCTCCAAGCAATTAGAATTCCTCCACTAGCTCCGAACAAAGGTAGAAAGATGAAATTGTTGTCAAAATCACTACCAAGCATGGATAGAATAATCCTTTGAGACATTAAAGTCACATTTGTTTTTTTGAGACATCAATTGGCTGAATCAACAACTACTCACATTGGATCTTGTTGTGCTACTAAATTAAGCTCCCTCACATTCCATACTAGGATATGCGATGGGTCCATCGTAAAATTGTATAATTGCAAGATCAGGGAGGATATTAATTAGACAAGGCACTCAATCAGCACAGCAGCATAGTCATCTTCTGGAAGTGCCCATTCATAAGGATAGCTAAATACCTTGTGTGAGAAGAAGATAAAGGCTGGTGAACTCGTTGGGCATAGTCATCCAGAAGCTGTTTATCTTAAGAGCATCTCCAAGAGCATCTCTATTTAGTTCTCTATCTCCATCTTTAGAGAATCTGAGGAACAATTCCCCTCCGACAACTTCTCCAAACGGGTTTCTAAAAAAATTTCGCTCTCCAAAATCATTGGCCTCACTCTCCAAAAAAAATGGAGAAGCTCCCTAGCTCTCCAAAGGGCTGATATAGAGAACTAGGAATTGGAGATTTTGTTGGAGACGTAAGAGATATAGAGAGTGAATGTCATTAGGATGACTCTCAAATAGAGATATGGAGAGTGAGTTTTAGAGATGCTTTTGGAGATGCTCCTGCTCCATTTCCTTTTCTATGTCCAAATCCAGAGCACATTTTGCACGTTTCTTTAGTTGTGCAGGGACTACCTTAGGGCTTGCTACCCTAAATCCAGCAAGAGGATGGTTGCGGTGTGATGCTTCACTAGGTGGCAGCATCAGCTTCTTCCTTATTTTTTTGATATGAGAAATCGACAATAGTCCACTAGGAGTATTACACAACTTGTTGATGAACTCTGTAGTAGAGCTAGATGGCCGCAGGGTTGAGGGTTGAGTAGTGAGTCCATCTTCCTCGACATTGATTTTCCTTCTAGGGCAATGACACGAGTAGACCTGGATGGGTCGTGGGGATCCCGCTAGCATGTTGATCACCGGCGGTAGAGGCTACGGAGTCCCTACCGACTCATGGATAGCAGCAGGGATAGGTGGGGTTGGAGGGCAGAGGCATCAAGGAGCAATCACCACCAGCCATAGAATCCCTGCCGACCTATGGATTGCAGAGGGGATAGGTGAGCCTACAGGAGGGTGGTGGGGAGTTTCTTAAAGGGCCCCCTGGAGCGATGTAAATTCTCCTGGAAGCTTTCAACTCTAGTTAGATCTCTAGGTGCAGTAGCTCGGGTGATCATCATCAATCCTAGATCGTCGGGGTCCAAAGCTCTAGCATTGGAGAGTGATCTGCGCTTTCGATAGCGTTGTTTCCACCCACGATCACTAGCCCACATAGGAGGTTCAGCCGTTGGCTCCAAGGTCTGCATGACAGCTTCAAACATCTTGGCCACAAGGTGCCAGACCATCAACCACCAAGGATGAGGAATCACCAACTGAGAAGAAGGTCGTCGGGGATGGATAGTTCCGAAAGTAATGCCCCATGTCCCTGTAAATGAAGGACTGTGGCCTAGACCGATAGCACACCGCATGGTGGGCCAAGGAGAAGCAATTGAAGCAATGAGCCCAAAGGTCTGCAGGGATTGTCCGTCAGGGAGGGCACTCACGTCAATCAACATCCGAGGGTGCTCGCCATAGCACGGGCCACTCAAACATCGTGATGGAGTACAACACAGGGTGTCACTCATGGAAGGACCTGTAAGAAAATAGCTGAGGCTCCCTTATGCACGGTGTCAGGATCCTGCGAGGCTACCGCCAAGGTTGCACCAGTAGGTAGGATACCTGTGGCAGCGCTGGGGAATCACGCTGGCAGTAGGTGAGGCTGCAGGATCGAGGAGGACATCACTAAATGTTGGCACAACCCCACGGGTAGATTCACTTGAGAAAGGTGAATTGTCCCTCCAACACTGGATCTTGTAACATCCCATGGTGGCACAAGGGGTAGCTAGAAGGGTTCAAGAGGAAGAGTTGCCTCCAAGTACCCGTAAGGGAGGTGTTTGGATGCCTGCCGGGCTTGGAGTAGGTGACGGAGTGGGGCTCATGGAGGAGGCAGGGGAGCGACAGGAGGGGAAGGGAGCAGAGAGGACGGCCATCTCCACTAAAGGATTTAACTGGATCAGTATCATCAAATTGGTCAGCACCAAAGGATGATGCATGGAATTCCCACAAAAGAAATCACACCAGCAAACATGATACAAGCAAAAAAGAAAGAGAGAAAAAACAAGCACATAAAATATTTGATTTAATGTAGAGGAAATAGCCAAATACGTACCAAAATTTGAGGAAGAGAACTAGAACCTAAACAATTGAACTTCATGCGAGAGGAGATAGACAAAAATACCTCTCTAGTAATGATCTCAAATTCACGCATGGCCTCGAGCATCCTCCTCTCTTCCTCACTGAGCACCGGATCCACCGGCTTCTTTCCTTTGCCCATTTCTTTTGGCAAAAAAACCAAGCAAACTTGCTTGTGGATTGGCTTCGGTTTATGGGCTTGAAGAAGAACCTAACATGCCCTATATATGCAAGTTCTTGGGACCATTGTTTTAACCTTTTTAAGTAGCAACCATAGAGTTGCACGAGGCATGTCCAACGCCCGACCGTCAGACAAAAGGAGGGTGCGAAAGGTTCATCGCCACTTTAACACATAAGTGTTACTTGTTGGTGCAAGCTGTAATTCTTGTCCCTTTCTTCGCTTTTTTCATTTCAGTTGTAATGGCGAGTCATGCAAAAGGGTGCTAGAGAATGGCTGACATCATTGCAGCTGTAAGCATAAATCATTTTATCTTTCACCTTTTTCAATGTGTGCATACGCACGTACCAATTTATTAAAAACTATTTATTATATTATTATGAACACAAGCAATCACATCAATACATGACTTTTACATTGAATATCCTAGACAAACTAGTTACCAAAAAATCCTTGAGGTGATGAATATGTTAAACTTCTTTATCTTCCTCCTCTAACATATGACATTTACAATGGCAACATAATCAACCATCATGGGTATATGAAGTAGACTTTCAATGATATCCACTATTTGATGTTTTCGTGCCTCAACAACATTGTCCATAAAAAATCAGGAATGGTTTATTTACAACCAGTTCAACAAGAAACTATTCTTCAACATGTGCATGAATAAATGCAACAAAATTGTGTAGATATAAAACAACTAGAGAGTATGATTGCTAGATCTACATGTTCACCGTTGACCTAGGGATCATACTCTGTAGAATAGTCAAGTAGCAATTACATATTAAGAAGATATAGGGTAATATCTATATTCTCTCCTTCATATGTAATTGCTACTTGACTACTATTTTCAATTGCATCGCTCTTAGCTTATAGCCTATTTTGATGCATGATTGCCTCCATATTGTGCATTTTCCTGTTGTTGGCACATATGTTCATGTGTTACATGTTCGTATGTTTGAAACATATGCTTGTTGTAGGGTTAGATGCAACTATAGTGAATGATATATTCTTATGGATATATCAATATAGTATGTGTTAGAATGGTGTTATGTTACCTTAGCCCTGTCACAGAGGAAGAGAGAGAAAAGGTCCATCATCTGCACAATTGGTATAATAGCTAAGACTAATACATTACCTTATTTACCTACTCTTGTAGTAGCCATATACAAGTAAAACTTAGACCTTAGGGAAATCACTTTTATATATATCTTGTTGGTGCACGAAGGGAAATCAAGAAACAAAAAAGGTCATAGCAATGATTAAAGAATTTTTCTATCCATTCCTCAACCGTTGGGAAGTAAGCATTTTTTGCTCTGTGCAGAAGGAGAGCAAATTCCTTTGTAAGTATTGCCTTGGAATGATTCACTTATGGATGGATGCCTCTGAATATCTGATCATTTCTTCTTGTCCAAATGTTGTAGCTTATAAGAATTATAATTTCCAAAAAAGGGGGGGCACTGATAGCAAATTGGATAGCACAACTGACCATACACCTAGAGGCGTGGCGCCAGAGCAACAACACACTGGAATGGTGGATACAGATAACCACGACACCATTGGTGCCCACAAAGGTGATGTGGAATTTAACATTGCTGATCATGTGGGAAATATGGAAGGAATGCAACTCGCGAGTTTTCAATCGCCATGAAACTTCCACCAATTTGGTGGGGAAAATAAAGGTGGAAGATTCAGCGTGAGCAACTGCGGGAGCCAAGAGCCTAGCGAAATTAATAGTGCGAAAGTAACCTTTTGTACGATTGCCGGCTAGCTGGCTTCTGAAAACTCCTCTTTATCAATGAAATTAGCACAACCTCGTGCCTTCAAAAAATAAAACGGGGGGCACATTTAGCTGCTACCTAAAATCACTTAGTATGTAAAAGGGGTCTGCCGGAGTATCCACAGTAATGTTGAGAAAGCGACCAATAGGTTATTGCAAAATCACACTTGAGGAAGAAGTGGTCCATTGTCTCATTTATGCTATTTGTACAAAGAACACATTCATGTGTGGTCAAGCTCATGTTCCTCCTTCCAAGGATATCCCTGGTGCTTGGACGATCCTTAAGGAGTAGCTAGAAAAATACTTTATACTTATGCTGATAGGAGCATTCCTATAATAACCATTTAAAGGCTGGATGTACCTCTAATTGCTCGACTAAACGTCTGTAGGGTTTATACTAGATGTCAAGAAGGGAGTCCCCGAATGTAAGATGATCCTTCAGGAGTAGCAAAAAAAAATACTTGATGCTTGATAGGAGCTTTCCCATAATAACCATTTAATGGCTGGATGTACCACTAATTACTTGACTAAACATTTGTAGGGTTTATACTAGATGTCAAGAAGGGAGTCCCCCGAATGTAAGACCAGATGTCTGGATCTTGTGTCAAGGTGACAGATTGTAGAGTATGTTCCAAAACTTGTTAACTTCTCTTGTTGCACAGCACAATGAGAGTTTAGTTAGCAAATCGCGTTAGAGTTAGATAGCTGAAATCAACTTATTCCAAATAAATCTTGGGATGTGTTAGGGTTTTCTGTTCAACCCTTGGTGCATCAGAGAGAGGAGGAGACATGAAGAGGAGGAGAGAAGATCAAATATGAATCTTGTGTCAGTGGCCGAGGCAAAAAGAAAAAAAAAGAGTTTCTAACTGCACCTATGGTAAGCAAGTTTGGCTTTTGCATGTAGGCTCCCAAATTTCCTATTTTAAAAAAAAACAGACTCAAGATGTTGCCCTTTTTCCTACAACAGAAATTGGGCCGAGAAAAACCACTTGACAGTTCATTTTGAATGCCCAAGACCCCAACTTGGGTGCCAACGCCAAAGCTGGCGCCAAACATTTCATGTGCTACTGATGAAATCCGTGAACAACGACTTGGGCAGCATGACCGCAACATGGAGCAGTGGAATGCACAAAGATCCAATCAGCAACAGCGGCATGCTTGTACTTCCGGGCACTTTCAAAGCCTTCCCAAACCTTTTTCACTGTTGCCAGCAATCATGTGGTGGTGTAACTGTAAAATGCCGTTCCATCACCTGAACATTGATCGACTGAAATATGACCGCAGGCATAACAGCGAATGGCTGCTTGACTGTTCATGTTGCAGCCTTGCAGAGCCTTTCTCTTTTCTTTTTCTTTTTTTGAATGGGAAATGTTACAAGTTCAGCACCGGAACATGCTCACAAGTTTTTCAGCCAATGGCAGTCTGATACCTCCATGTTACTAGCATTCAGCTAAAACAATGCCAATCGTTTGAACATTCAAACTTATTTGGAATTACTCAATGCATTCAAGGAACTCTATTTCTTCCATTTGACCAGTGATAAGCGCAAACTAAAATGGCGATCCGACCTTACCTGCATGAGATTCAGGGGGTGTTTGGATACGAGGTGCTAAACTTTAGTAGGGTCACATCGGATGTTCGGATGCTAATTAGGAGGACTAAACATGAGCTAATTACAAAACTAATTGCACAGATGGAGTCTAATTCGCGAGACGAATCTATTAAGGCTAATTAATCCATCATTAGGTTATTGTAGCACCACATTGTCAAATCATAGACTAATTAGGTTTAATAGATTCATCTCGCGAATTAGAATCCATCTGTGCAATTAGTTTTGTAATTAGACTATATTTAATACTCCTAATTTGTATCAAACATCCAAGTGACAGGTGCTAAAATTTAGCCGGGTATCCAAACAGCCCCCGAGACTTCACTTCCTGGGCATTCAGAGAACCGATCCAACAACTGCAATTTTCAGGTAGAAAAGGAACTCGAGCAAGTGGCAGCAAGTGTCTACGCTGCAGCTTGCAGATACTGGCAAATTTATAAATACGCCAGGAAGGTTATACGTATGTAGATAACAGGGTGGCAGCAATGCTCGTACAAAAGCTCCCAGAGCAGTGCTGAGATTTTACAGAAATTCCATCCCGGACGTGGAAACCCAGCTCTGCTGCTCTGATGTTCAGGCAGCCACGCCCTCGTCGCCTCCGGATCCGGAGGCCTTCTTGAGATCCTCGTACATCTCCTCTATCATCGGCTTCCACAATCTCACACGGGCGTTGATGAACCAGTTCGAGACCTGACAATGCCAGATGCGGAAGAAAAAACATACAATCAGATGACATTTTCTTGTTAAAATTGCTGAGATTTGATGATGATCTGAAGCATGAAACTATATACAATCAGATGATATGCATGCTGAAAGCCAGAAACTGTACCTGGCTCCTGCTCAGGCCGCTCCTCGCCGCCAGCATCTCCTTCTCGTTGTCCTTCGGGTACCTGAATGAGACACCGGATTGCATCAAGCGCAGGTGGCACTAGCAACTGAGTTGTGCCGAGATTAAGTTGAAGATGAAGAAAGGCTAGAGATGCCGCTGTTTTCTAGCGGGAAGAGCAACTTTGGCATTGTCTGGCTTAATGTCAGGAGCAGAGCAGGAGGGTAGCTCTTGCTTATTTCAGAGTGGAAACACTGGCCATCTCTGACGTTGGACACTTACGGGCGGAGGAAGTTCTCGAACATCCAGGCCTTGAGCACGGCGACGGACTTCTCCGGCAGGCCGCGCTGCGGCCGCCACGACTGCTGGTCGCCGCGCCGGAGCTGCCGCAGCGCCCAGTGCTTCTGGATGAAGGCCGACTCCCAGCTCCGCTCCCTGTCGGCCAGCGTCAGCGACGCCGACGTCGGCGGCGGAGGCTCGCCTCTCCGCGACGCCGCGGCGATCTCGCCCGTGATCCGCGCCCTGAGCCTCCGGTGCATCGCTGATACCGCGCGGTGCGCGAACGGCGCCAAGAGGAGGGTGGCTCCGCCGCCGCCGCCGCCCGGGCGCACCATGCCGCCGTACTTGGACGCCGCGCCCTGGATCTCGTCCATGCACTGGTTGCACCGTTGGTCCAGCTGCGCCAAGTTTTTGGCACCATTAATAATGTTACTTAAAGCCTTGTCATGTCCCAAGCATATCGTTTGGATTGCATGAATTTTAACAGAGAGTTTCGCATGAAACGATTTAGTTTTTCCATGGGAAAATTCCAACATTGCAAATGGTTCTTGATGCAAACAAAGGTCATCATCAATCAAAAGCACAAAAAAGACGAGCTTGGAGTTTTGGACTCACCAGCTGCAACAACTTCTGGAGATCGTTCCTCAGCTTCTGGTGCGCGTGCTCTTCCGAGCCGAGAAACACCGACGGGTTGGACGACGTCGTCTTGGAGCAGCTTGACATGGGCAGCAGGCAGCTCGCCTCGCAGCCGGCGACTGAGCCGGCGAACCCTGCCACGTCTTGCAACAGGCATCCGACGAACTCGTCCAGCGTCTTCTGCGTGAGGTGCGCGTACGCCGACCAACGCGGAAGGACCTGAGAGAAGTGCAGGGGCGCCATCTCTCCGCCGCCGCCACATGGAGGCTGGAACACGCCGCCGCCGGTGCCGGCGCTGCTGCTCGCGTGGGTCAAGCCGGAGCAGCTCACCTCCGGGGACTGGTCCGGGAGGCTAACGTGCACGGCGCCGGTGGGCGACGACTCGGCTCGTCGTAGCCTGAGCGACAGCTCGCTCGCCGCCGCGGCGAACGGGTCCCGGAAGCCGTCGCCGGAGAAGAACCACGTGGGGCAGCAGTACGGCTCGTGGATCCAGCTGCCCTCCATCTCCCCGGCAAGATGCTTGGCCACCTTGGGCGCGTGAGCGACGGTGACATCCGAGGGCGACGGCTCGTAGCCGCCGTAGGCGCCGCGCGCCGTCTCCACCGGCGACACGCTCTGTGGAGCAGCAGCGCGGATCAGCTGGAGCTGGCCGGCGAGCATCGAGCCGCCGTCCACCAAGAAGCTCGCGGCGGCATCCGCCGGTTCGCCGAACCCGAATAAGCTGCCGTCATGGAACACCGGTGCGCCGCCGCCGCCGCCGCTGCCGAAGCAGCCGCTCATCATGGTGTTGTCGACCCCGAGCTGCTGATAAGACGCGTCGCCGGTCATCTTCCAGGCTCGCGAAGGTGTCAAACGTTGTACCGAATTAAAAAGGACCTGGAAGCAGTGAGTGGAATAAATGAATAAATGGTGGCGAGAGGCGACATGAACACTGGTCAGGACAAGGTAGCAGATTGCTTCAACCACACAGATTGCAAAGGTAACCTGGCATGGTCATGGACATTGCAACAGAGATGCACATGAGCAGGAGGGACACTAGGAGTAGTTCTCTCCCAGAGCATAAACTAGGACGAAAAAAAAGTTATCCTATTAGGTTTTAGGTTGTAGGCAGAGTACCTTGAACCATATACGGAGTACTAGTTTAAAGCACACAGTGAAACAAGACGTTGGTCAACACCAAGGAATGTGAGCCTCAGTTTTAAAATGGGAAAAAGCTAGAGGTATCAGTTTATACAGTGGTGATTATCACAAGAACACACTGTAGAACATTTAAATGCAAGACACAGTGATGATCAGTAAAACAGGCTTAGCCGACATGGCAGCAACACTACAGCTAAGCATAGACGGCTTCTTGGAAGCAAAGCAAGCTTAGAGAATAGAGAGGCTGGAGATAGTGAGGACCCAAACCTTATCAAATCATGGGGAGGAACACTGACAGCCTACTGAAACGCCAACCACCACTGCACTGCCCCTGTTCCTGGTAGCGGTAGCCTCTCGAACTCTCGTCCCAGGAAGCAGCAACGCCTTGAAAGATCAAAGGCCTCTAGCTGCACAGGATGTAGAGAGATAGAGCAAGAACACAAAGGACCAAGCTTTGGATGCACACACGCACACACACTCACAAGTTAGCAAGAAACTTTGAAGCTGGCTCTGGCTCTACTAAAACGGAAAGGGGAGCATTTCCTAATAAAACGGCTGCAAGGAGAATGCCAGAACAAGAATGGCGTGTGCGTGTGTGACTGGGTGTGGCCTGTGCGTGGTGGGCAACCCTGATCCTGATGAAGTGATTCTCTTAACAGCCCCAGCCCCAGCCCCAGCCCCAGCCCCAGCCCCAGGAGAGAGGCAGCAGGGAAACAAGCCTGGCAGGGAGAGGTTTTATCACGCAGGGGCCGGGCCTGGCGCCATGATCAAAGCACGAGAGAAAGAAAGAGGACGAAATCATGCACATCTCACTCAACAAGCCAATGCTAGCCCACTTGGAAAGGAAGCCGCTGGCCCCAGATCACTGACCCTGATCAGAGGGAGATTTGGGGGGCTCTCCGCTCTCACCACAAGGCTCCAGGTGAGCATGGGTCCTACTTAGCTTAGGGGAGTGATGCAATTATAACTAGTGCCAACAAGCTAAGGCCCCGAAACTGAAAGTGGCCGATGCCCATACGCGGCTACAATGCTCGCACATCAGCTGCTATAGCGGCAAAGCAAAAGACAGAGGATATGGGGGAGGGAGGGATCTATCCTTTGGATCATGTTCATGTAGCATATGGCATGCATGGCCAATGTGCTTGAGAGAAGCGTGTGTGTAAAAGGATATAGAATGGGAGCTCTGCTGCTTTATGGGACTTATCACCTCATGATTGCCCCACCTCTTGTAGGACAAAACATGAGCCACTCACACTCACTAGATTAATCCCTCCCTACAGCACAATGCACACTGCATTATTTATATATAATAAAATTGTGCACGACCTCATGCATGTGTTTGCTTAGGTCTCACTAACCAACAGCGCCAACCATGGTTCCATTCCGATCCCAACCCCATGCACTGTCTGTGAGGATGTGGACAGACACATAGATCTACAATTGTGGCAAGGAAACAAGGGCTCTTTCAGGACAAGGCAGGCCACTTGCTCCTGCCCTGCCTACCGGGCTCTACCACCGGATGCAACCATGCATGCGACCAGCTCGCTTTCCACTTACCCCAGCGAACGCAAGCGGGCATGCACGCCAGGGCAGCTAGGGAGAGGCCAACGCAAGTGCGTCCAAGGCAACTTTAAGGACCTCTGGTTTCATGCACATGCACGCGTACATGCATGCCGTATCATCAATGAGCAGCTAGCATGCAGTTTTCCTGGTCATTTTTTTTGATTTTTGGGTTCAAAAAAAAAGGAAACTATTGGTTATTCAAAAAGGAAAAAGAAACCATGCAGCATGCAGGTTTTGATTTAACACGAAATGAAGAACGGCGCAGGAAAACAGTGGTAAAAGTTCTTGCAGAAAATGAAAAACGAGTAGGAACGACATAAACGGGGAGGGGAGTGAGAGTGCGCAGGCTTTTCAAGGGACACTCCACTGCGCTGCATCCGTCACTCTTTATGTCAGCGGTGTGCATGCACTTATCTGCTTGGTTTTGCACACATCCCGCATCCATCTGTGAAGGTGGTGAAGATGATCGGGGCAGCCAAAAGATCTTGGAATCTGCTTGCAGTCTGCCCGCTGCTGCGGCTGCCGGTGAGCAGGAAGCTGGACATGCACCTTCGGACAAACGAGTAGTGCTCCTACTCCGGCTGTCCGGCCCTCCTGCAGACTCCACTGCCAAGGCAGGCACCTGAAAGAAATAGCAGTAGCAGGTGGTGGAATTTATTATGAGCACCCCTGCGAAAATAGCCTCCTGTAGTCCTGTTCCCATTGTGTACGACTGGTTCCAACTTCCAACAACCCAACCAGTAGGCAGGTTAAGGACTCGTAAGCCATAGCCAAGGATGTCATGTGAGCGTCCCAAAATGAAAAAATATATGCTAGGATAGGATCTCTGCATGTATGATGATGGTCATGACATCATTGCAACGCTCATTGCAGTAGGATCTAGATTTCGCCCTTTGGGGGTATGGTATCCTCAGGATATGTGATCCTGAAACAATGATTGTGCCGTTTGTGTGAACAAAATATAACAGTCAGTTCTTCATGCATGCTGTGTATGTGCGTGTATGTCCATGTTGTTTTCCAATGAATGCATAATGTTGTGGTTAAATGTAATCAGTTATTTATTGTCACTGTGCATTATCACACACAGATATGAGGAAAAAACATAACCAAATTAGATATATTAAAATGTTTCTGCCAAACAGGTTAAAAAACAAGCCTACATATATACTACTAATTTTCTCACTTGGAAACCTGGAGATTGCTGTACATTCATTCTCCTATGAACTTTGGACGTACATGAAATAAGGCAGGAGGAATGGGTTATAGGTAATGGGTTCCTTTCTTTGGAACAGTGGAAATGTTACAGTATTGGGAGGTGTGGGCAGATTGAGGTAAGCAAAATCCAGTGGGTAGATATCTGACAACTATTAGTGGTTCCATGAAGCAACAAAGAGATCCTGGTTTTTACACGGTGGTTTCCTTACGTTCAGCTCATACATGCACACCAACCCACCTACATGGTATTTTCAAAAAAAAAAAAACCCACCTACATGTCTTGAGCCATAAATGTAAACGAGTATAAGCATGCTTGGCTTATTGCTAAACATTACCAGATAAATTTTAAGTTGTATCATACTTTTTAGTGATTTATTAGATGATTGTTTGGTTCACTACACTTGTCAAGCCCATACTTTTTTCTAACACTTGTCTCACACATGTTAATATAGTACTCTGACTTCTCTTCTAAGGGCATGTTTGTTTACATCTAGCATATTTTAGCTCTATACTATAAGTTATATAAGCCCATGTGGTGAACAAAAACAATAACTCATAAGCTAACTTATATAATCTAGACCCCCCCCCCCAAATTATATAATCATATAAACCCTAACCTATAAGCTGGAGGTAAACAAATAGTACCTAAAGTTGTTAAGTTCGTGATAATTATGTTTGGCTAATTTCTTCACTAAAATGAACTGGCATCCCACACATGGACCAAATAGACCTGCAATGAACACCAAATTAATGGTGTGTGCAACTACTGATTACTTTCATGTCATTAGTTTGTGTTTTTACTGTCATTTAGACAGTTTTCACGATCTAATGGCATTTTCATGACAACGTCCACACACCAGTAACACGTCTAGGGCAGCTTTTGCAAAATGCAGGGGCATGAACTCAACGTGCACATTGACCTTAACAGACTCAAGTAGTGCACTTTTTACTCGATGATATCAGACCCAAATTGGTTTTCTTAATCATACCACGCTTCTGTTTGTAACTACTAACTAGTGCTACATACAAATAAACAGGAAATCAATTAAATTTCATGTAGCATTGTCAACAAATGGAATTCATATATGAACATAAGGAATCATTTAGCACAGTCTTGCACATATACCAGATGCTCAATCTTCCGGTTTTGAGATCAATTGGTAAAGTTTTAACGTATGATGCATCAAAGCATATTTACAGCTCCGGTGGTCCAAGTTTAGTTTCAGCGGCAAGGTACTTCTAATGCCCATTTGACTTTGGGTGTATGCAGTGTCTGTTTGTGCGTGCATTTTTTTAATCCCTTTTTCCTGTAATTAAAGATGCGCATTCTTCTACTTGTTTGAGGAGAAAAGAAAAAGATATACAGAGGCCTTACGTGGAAGTGAGCATCAAGAAGGTTTCTGGCAACCAGGTGGAATTTCTCTGCTCCAGAAGGCGACCTATCCTACTTGGAGTATCAGTTTGGAGAAGTAGCTTTCTTCGTAATACATTGATACACAGCTTTCCTGTTCGAGAAAAAAAGTTTCGAGAAAAAAAGTTTGGAGAAGTAGCAGTGGACTTCAGGGAATGATGAGGCTCCTGTAAGATTGATTAGGCATGGAGGATATAATCATTGGCATGTCACTGTGCCAAGATGGGTGAAAGGAGGAACTTTGAAGCCTATGATATGAGCTCCAAAATCAAGGAAGTCCGTTCCCCCTTTTCTCCTTGGGAAGAGAGTAGCAGTAGAGACTAGAGAGAGACATGGGCCCTGCTCTCTCTGCTGTCTGCAGCTGCAGGTCTGCAGCAGCAGGTAGTGTTCGTTCGGGCCCTCGCCCTCCCCATTCCGTTTCTTCTCTCTCTAGCATCACTCCATCTCAAACAGACACCGGCTGACCGGCAGCAATGCAGCATGCAGCCGGCCGAACTGATGGTAAAACTAGCATTATCTATGGTGTTATCTGAAAGATGCTACCATTTCTTATGGAGTTAGCTTACCCAACAACAATAGTGCCATTTCATATGATCAAGTTTCAAAGTTTACCATGTGTTCATATTTAAACATTTGTTCCCGAGATGTATTGCTTGGAAGAACTCGAGACAGTTGCTTGTTGTAAATGGGGGAAGGAACTATTCAGAAACAGTTGTCGTTAGGTGACTATTCAGAAATAGTTGAAGAGCATGCAAGTGCATGCGTACTGGTGACTGGTGTGTGCATGGATGGCATTGCAATGCAGCACATGGAGGTAATCCACTGCAGGAAGGCGAATTACCTGTTTGCCAGCAGCCTACGGATCCTAGGCTGCTCCCTCGCATCTGTGCAGAGATTTGAAGGACCTGGGGCTATGTGCCGCATTATTGCTTCATGTTCATCAGCCGCTGTAAATTTTCGGTGCACGGACAGTAAAATTGCTGCCGATCAGTTATCAATCACTATGCTTTGAGAATGACATGTTCATAATTCAACTTTGACCGAGGGTATGTTGGCACAATTTGATTACGTTAGTTCTTATGAGAACTAAGTTGAACTATGCATTTAGAGTTCGGAAATTATGTGGAAACACGAAAGGAACGAAAAACAGACAATTTTTTAACTAGTTAATAGGGATAACAACCATGATCATTGAAATGGAGTTTCCTACAAAATTACGATGACAAGCATATGTCCCAGTAATGCTTAGAAAAGGAATATATCAGTTAATGTATTGGCTAAGTTGCTAACCCGGCCCGTGTCGTGTTTATATAATGTTTTACTGAGCCTCACATTAAGAACTCCACCAGTAGGGGTATTGTGTAACATTAAGATTGTAGATCCTCTGACAAAAAAGATAGTAGATTATATAAAGCAACAACCAATAACCAAGATACATGGATTATCCTTCATTGCTGAACACATTATCCATATAGTTCCATGTAATTTAACATAAACTGAGGTTTGAAGTGGGCAAGTGGCTAGTAAGTTTTGTCTAAATCAGAGGGGAACCTAAGATCTGAATACATTTATGTTTTGAGAGCCAACATGAACAATAAACTAATGGTAGTGATCTGCACAGTACATAGCCAGAGAAAAACGGCAAGATAGAGAGACAACGACAAAATGCTGTGTCAGACAAGTGTCAAGATAAAATTTTGACGGAACAAAAAGATGTGAATTACTCACTGTGGCAGTGACACAAATCCTTGTTTGTCCTTTTTCAGCTAGTGTCCGGTCGACATTTATGGCCATGGTCACTGGTCATGAGTCAATTTCAACAATGAATCAGTGGCCCCTTTCTCCATAAAAAACAATTTGCCATTGGACATAAAATGTTTTCTGGGGAAAAAAATCATGTTGTCCTGTGAAACTACTGCATTCTAAGCAGGTCGTAAGTTATGCAGATAGATATTAAGGTCTCGTTTGGCAGGGCTTATCTTGATTTCGGCTTCACCTGTTTTGCGCAAAACGAGTATTTTTGTAAGTCGAGATTAAAATGAACTAGTATTTTTAGATTTACTAGCTTTGACTTCACCGGCGAAGCCGTTTTGGAAGAAGCCCTCCCAAACGCGGCCTAAGCTCTGGCTGGAAGCAAGAATTTGACCAAAAGAAAAAAAACAAAATTTTCACAAAACCTTTAGAGACACACTTTGCTCCAAAAACTTACCACTGCAACTGCAATCTATATGCAATTCTTTCCTTCTTCGAGTCCTAACACTGTAGTGACTGCAATGTAGGGGGAAAACAGATTTTAGATGTTGCCTGCAAGAGGAGCATTTCTCAAGATTGTTTGTTCATGGTGACCAGCTAATGTAAGCAAAGTAGTTAAGAACAACCTATCTGACAAAGCACAAAAGCAAGCGGCACAAAGTAAGTGCCTGTGATTTTTCACTGGAAGCTACACTTGTGTACCGATAAAAGCCTCTGCAAACAACCAACATCGATAGTTCGTTAAAAAAAACACCACAAATTGGCTATCCCAAAATTTTAATTTGTATAAAACAAATTAAATGCCAAATGCAAATCAAGTCACCTGACAGAGCACACCTCATATCATAAACACCTGACAGATCCCGCTTAATACGCCAGACAGCCCTAAACCGGCCTCATGGTGAGTTAAATTTGCAACCTCGATCGAGCTCCAGTTGCAAGCCAAAACCTCGACGGGGAATCACTAATCAGAACATAAACCCTAGCTGTCCAACACAATATTACTACTGTTCATCACAATTCACAGTTCACAATCAACCAAAATGAGAACCGCGAGAGGACTCAGAGGAGGGGGGCGGAGCTGGACCAGGGAGTGTTGAGGCTTTCCAGGAGGGGACGAGCGCGTGAAGTAGATGTGGCTGTACTCCTCGTACTTCTTCCCTGGATCGCGTGCCTCTCGCTCTCGCATCCTGCAAGGCTGCAATCGCCAACGTCGTCGCGCTCAACCGAGGCCGGAATCGAGACGAACGGAGTCGATTAAAGAGAATAATGCAGGGGTGAACGAGCGGCGCTTACGAGCACCGAGGTTTCTGTAGGCTGCTCGGCAGTCTCCACCGGCGTCGGCGGCGGCGGCGGCGACGGCGACGACGGTGGCGCGCGGTAAGCTCGGCAGCCTGGGGTTCGGGCAAGCAGAAATGGGCTGAAATGTCGAATACATGGGCGGCGGCAGGCGACCCACCCACGAGGTGGTGGAGTCACGCGATTTTGATTTTTGCAACACGGCCCGTTACAACTTCCTCAGAAGATAAGAAACAAATCCCTTCAATTCTCTCAAGAAAAAAATGTTAAAGGCTTGTTTGGATAATAGGAAGTGGGCCAGCGCTGTTGGGCTGAGTAAAGTATGCAGTGGGCTCGAAACGGCAGAATGGGCCAGCCCAACACTACCGAGAAAGGGTTTTGGAGGACCAAGGAAGGAGGAGGAACCGGAACCCTCGCTCCGCGCCGTCTAGAAAGTAGAAGCACCGCCACACTCCGCTGCTCCCTCCCCGTCCCCCGCACTCCACCACACGCCGCCGCCGCCCGTCCGATCCGCGGGATCTTCCAGGAGCGCGCGCTCCGCGCCAAGCGGCGGCCATGGCGCTCGCCTTCGACGAGTTCGGGCGCCCCTTCATCATCCTCAGGGAGCAGGAGAAGAAGACGCGCCTGCGCGGCCTCGACGCGCAGAAGGCCAACATCGCCGCGGGCAAGGCCGTCGCGCGGATCCTCCGCACCTCGCTCGGGCCCAAGGGCATGGACAAGATGCTCCAGTCCCCCGACGGCGACGTCACCATCAGTACGCATCTGCGTCGCTCTTCATTGTGTAATATGCTGGATTGCTGGTCCTGGTGCGGCTTGGGTGCCAGGATCTGGGAGCCCTTGCATCGTCTGCGTGGGTGAAGCGGGAGGGCTAGGGTTTTTGAGTGGCGGGTGCATGTCTTGAGATCTAGCTTTTTGCGGGACAGTTGCTCGCTCGTGTCGGGCTGCTGATTTAGTCGCGCCGGGAAGGAAATTGTATGCTTTATTTAGTATAAGAATTGCATGGATTGGCTTGGACAGGGGGTGTTTCTTTGGAGATCTAGTTTTATGCTTTAGAAGTTCATTTTGCAGTTATATATCTGAGCCATCTTGCTGTTCATTGGAGTATTCTGTTACTTTGTTTACTGAAATTGCTGTCTTCTAAATTGCCAGCAAATGATGGGGCGACAATCCTGGAGCAGATGGATGTTGACAACCAGATTGCGAAGCTGATGGTGGAGCTTTCCCGCAGTCAAGACTATGAAATCGGAGATGGGACCACTGGGGTCGTTGTCATGGCAGGGGCTCTCTTAGAGCAGGCTGAGAAACTTCTGGAACGTGGTATTCACCCAATAAGGGTTGCTGAAGGTTATGAGATGGCATCAAGGATAGCTTTTGATCACCTTGAGCACATCTCCCGAAAGTTTGAGTTCAGTGCAGACAATATAGAGCCCCTGGTTCAGACATGCATGACTACGCTGTCGTCAAAGATGTAAGTCAGAAACTCAGAATGAATATGAGACATTCTGTTCAATCAGTCAACTTTATGAGAGAACTTTATGATTTCTGACAATATATTGGTGTTGCTTAGTAATTTTTGCATCTGAATAGATTCTCAGGGGAACATTTGGTATCCAAGATGTGACATGAAACCTTTTTCTGGTTTTGTCTTTTATCTGTCTTGGCCTACCAGAAATAGGATAATAGATTGCATTGGTTTTAACACATTCTGTAGGATATGTATCTTGCTCCCAGCCCCACAATTTTTATGGTCTAGGAACACTTATCTTTTCATTTAACAACATTATCAACTCTGTAGTGCTGCTCCTTGTATGAAATTTCTGCAGATTTTTCATCTGCCAGAAAATATATTGCTTTAGAATAATCTCCCTGTCAGAAGATTCAAAAACAGAACAGAATGTCTGATGGTATCCATTCCTCTTATTCTACAGTGTTAACCGCTGCAAGCGGGCACTGGCAGAGATTGCTGTCAAAGCAGTCCTTGCGGTTGCTGATTTGGAGAGGAAAGATGTTAACTTGGATTTGATTAAAGTAGAAGGCAAGGTTGGTGGAAAGCTGGAGGACACGGAGCTCATACATGGAATTGTTGTCGACAAAGATATGAGTCACCCACAAATGCCAAAGAGAATTGAGGATGCTAAGATAGCCATCCTTACTTGCCCATTTGAGCCCCCGAAGCCTAAGACAAAGCATAAGGTTGACATTGACACTGTAGAGAAATTCCAGACCCTGCGCGAGCAAGAGCAGAAGTACTTTGATGAAATGGTTCAGAAGTGCAAGGTAAACACTAAAATGTTTTCTTAGTACGGAATATCCTTGGTTTTAGTATCTGGGTGATAATATTTTTGTGCATGCATATTTTCATATTGGATTGGATTTGAGATCCTTAAATGATATAATTTATGTTGTTACTTTGCTTAATTTTCATTTCTTTCCCATGTAATAGATTTTTAAATACTTCCTTTACAATTATCAATTTAATTATTATACATGTCTGAAGTTTTCATGTCATTTGGTGTGTTAGCTTTGCTCAGTAACTTTTTTTTGAAAGAAAGCTCAGTAACTATTCACATATTATTTCTGTAGGATGCTGGTGCGACCCTGGTTATTTGTCAGTGGGGTTTTGATGATGAAGCCAATCATCTCTTGATGCACAGAAATTTGCCAGCTGTCAGATGGGTTGGTGGTGTTGAATTGGAATTGATTGCCATTGCTACAGGTCCGCATGCCATCTCATCTTTTATGTGACCATGATGACTTGTGAAGACTGTACTAACATTTGAAAATTGACTGCAGGAGGCCGGATTGTTCCGAGATTCCAAGAGCTGAGTCCTGAAAAGCTTGGGAAGGTATCAATCTTCCGAACTTTTTTTTATTTCAGTCAAAGGCTTGGTACATCCGTATCTAGCTCATGTCGATCTTTGTGTCATTTTTCTTTCATTAGTTCAGTAGGATAGTCCACGTTGCTAGGATGTGTGGATCTAGTCAGGTCGTGACCCTCGATCAAACCATCCTAGCAATGCCCTCTTCTCAAAACAGGTGTTCGATGTGCAGATCATCGCCGCTTGTCTTTGGGGGTGGGATTTGGAATTTGAAAAAGGAATATGTACAGGTTCAGGATGTGGTGTTCAGTTACATAATTTTAGTGCCCTTTGTACATGAAACTGGAAGTTGATAGATCATTTGTGGAGATAGTATTGCATTGATATTTTTCTTTTTATAAAAAGCAACTGCTTTACTATTTCTGGCAGGAACTATAATGAACAAGTTCATTGATTTGATAGTAAACATATATCTATTATTGCAGAATTGTAGGATATGTGTTGTCCTTTAAGTGTTCTATGTGAGTTCTGAAGGTGATTTGGTTTATCACTCTCCGATGAACTGATATTTAACCTTCAATGTGGTCAACTATTACAGCATCCTTGGTATCATAGTTGTTTGGTTTAGCGTTGTTTTGTACACAGCATTTGAATGACCTGTAAAATTTTACGGTACAATCCGTAGCCATCTTTATTGTATCACGAGTAGTTATATGTTACATTTTTTTATTGCTCTGCTTCAATAGGCTGGATTAGTCAGAGAGAAGTCATTTGGAACGACCAAGGACCGGATGCTTTACATTGAGCAGTGTGCCAATTCTAGAGCTGTAACTATTTTCATTCGTGGTGGTATGTTCTTACCTCTTTTCGTTCTTTCATTCATGTAACATTGCATGTGCCTACCTTTATACACCAACATTTCATATGATTTGGGCACTCCACAGTTTGTACTGAATAAATTGAGTGATTATATCTTTTGTCAGTGTGGATGCTATATAGTTATATCACTATTCTGATTGAACTGTCCTACCAAGGATTGTATCAAATAACTGTTGGTATTAATTGTGCATCAGGAATCCAGATTGTTTAATTTTGTGCTGTGAAACATAGTATAGACAATTCATTTGTTGGAGAACAACAAACCTTACTGGTTCTTACTAAGATCATATACTGAACTGCTCATTTCAGTAATCATATCTTGAGGATATTTTCTATTTTTGGTTTCTGTGACAAAACTAAATGCTGATTTACAGGAAACAAGATGATGATTGAGGAGACTAAGCGCAGCCTTCATGATGCTCTTTGTGTGGCAAGGAATCTTATCCGCAATAATTCAATCGTGTATGGTGGCGGCTCAGCAGAGATATCTTGCTCGATTGCTGTTGAAACTGCTGCAGATCGACACCCTGGAGTTGAGCAGGTGTTTTTCGACTTTGGAGATTGTAGTTGCAAAAAATATGCAATGATGTACCTTCTGACTGTTTCTTTGTTGTGTAGTATGCTATCAGGTCATTTGCTGATGCATTAGATGCTGTTCCACTAGCCTTAGCTGAAAATAGTGGTTTGCCGCCTATTGATACATTAACTGTGGTGAAAGCTCAGCAAGTTAAGGTATTTGAGTTCCCTATCCCTTGTTTTTCCCCTCAAGTCCATTGCTTTAAACTTTTAATAGCATCTCTGCATCTGGGCTTCTTATCCTTGTACTTGATAGACCAATATCGCATGTCCATAGTTTGTGTAGGGCTAGTGATTAGTGTTGGCTTCTTGTTCCCCTACCATTAAGGGGATGCACTTGTACAGTCAGATCACCTAGTGTTGTCGTTTCAGCACTTGTGCGATCACAAGCTATGCTCTTTTTAGTGTTACTATATGGTATTCTTGCTGTTAATAGTCCTGCTTATATATATTATTATTTGGAAACCGTAGTGATATGCTATTACTGAACACCTTTGCAGGAGAGCAACCCCCACTGCGGCATAGACTGCAATGACGTTGGCACCAACGACATGAAGGAGCAGGACGTCTTTGAGACTCTGATTGGCAAGCAGCAGCAGATCTTGCTTGCCACGCAGGTGGTGAAGATGATCCTCAAGATCGATGATGTGATCTCGCCGTCCGAGTACTGATGAAACCTGAGAAGGGGCAGTTGTGCTTGGTGACAATCTATCAGTAGGCAGCATTTCTGATGTGCTGACACCTTCATGGTGCTTATTTTTGAGAAGTCTAGTTGGATACAAGAGGGGCACAAGTTGTGGGACGTCAAAGACACATGCTTCATGTTGAGACGGTTGCCAGTCCGTGTTCTGCGCCAGAGGGGTTGTGAGGCGAGTCAGGTTTGTGTAGGGTGCAGGCAGAGCCGCACTGCGGTGCTGCTGTCCAAAAGAACCATTCCACATGCTGTAAGGGTCATTTTCAATTCATGCTGATTTTCATGAGCTTATTCCAGACCCAAATCAGCCTCAAAATCTTGTAGGAATTTGTTAAAGTTACTAGTCAGAAATGATGGTTTTGTTTTGGTAAATTTATCGTTTGTTGGCTTGTTGCAATACCATCATTTTTGTTATGACGATATTACAAGTGTCTCTTTCATAGTACTGCGAAATTGCCAACACAGCTTGTCCAGGTGTAGTGAATTCGGACAATGCGAATACGGTTGTTGCAATACCAGTTTGTGTACAATCTAAGCTTGCACGAAACTACTAGCGATATGCTTGCAATTAGATCTCTGGAGTAACATTCACAACCGAGTGAGAATTTACATTTTTTTTTCAAAAAAAAAGCGTTACCCTAACCTCCGTTTGGCTCTCTGTAGCCATCTGCAGAAAGCAAGGGCACAAACAGATCAATAAGCATGTCCAGATCCGATCCTTGTTGCATATTCAACCACCTTCTGAAAGTTTCCCAGCCTGAACCGTAGTACTCCTACTTGTCTGTCCAACAATATCAAATAGCGCGAGATTTTATTGATTTGGGAATACGCAACGATCAGTAGCTCTTAAGTTCCAGATGCTCGCGCTAGGACCTTTTCAGTTTCTTTCTTAAGCAGTGTGAGGTGCCAAATTAGACTTCTAGTACGTGCAAGAAACTTGGTTGCACAATCTTAAGTGTCATGTTGCACAAAACATAGTTCTGACCGGAGACAGTAGTCCAAATGTTCAAGTTTTTGCTGGCGACAAGCTTTTTCGACTGGGAGGTGGAATCTGTTTATATGCTGGTTCTTGCATACTACGTTTTGTTCTATACCTGTTTATATGTTGGTTCTTCCATCATTTGTTACCAAGTTCTACTATTATCCTTACTTTTTGAAATGCTGTCTTATAACCTCCTGAAATTGCTTGCTTGGGATTTTCTCAACAAGAATTATGATGCCGTTAACTTATATTCTCATGAATTGTAACTTTTTTTTTTGAAAACTATACAGCGGGGGAGGCCCCGCTGTGGGAAGATATATTAAAAGGGTAAAATAAAACTGTACAAGGACAAAAGTCCAAAGGGCACCTCAATGCCCAAAAAGGAAAAAGACCTCAAAGTAGGCTAAGAGCTATGGCTAATGCTGTACATTGGTGACCCATGAGAGGAAATCCTGTTTTTTGCTTTCCTTGATTCTATGAGCTTGAAGTCTTGCCTCATCTACAAATCTAGATAACCAGTCTCTAACTGTTGACCTTTTTCCTTCAAAGATGAGGCTGTTCCTTTGCTTCTAGATGTGCCAAGTGGCTATTATGAAGACCTCCATGAAGAAACAGTGATGAAATTCCTGTTGGGCTCTCTTCATCATTTGAAAGAAGCTGAGGTTTCTTCTCCATTCAATACCAATGGCTTGCCAGCAAGATTTGCTGAAGGTGCAAGAGAAGAAAAGATGGAAGGCAGTCTCCTCCATGTTGATATTGCAAAGTTCACGGTTATAATTGTTGCCTTCTATGCTGAAGTTTCTCCTCCTGAGCAAATTTCTGGTGTTCAGTCTGTCCATAAGTAAAAGCCATGAGAAAGTTCTGAGCTTGTTACTGCATCTTGACTTCCAGATCCATAAGAAGGGTGATGGGGTCTGATGTAAAATTGCTTGGATGAGTATTTGTTGGATCCCCAGACATATTGCCAAGAATCCTTCTCATTTTCTTGAACCTGTATTCCTTGAATAATTTCCTGAAGCTCTTGGAATTCTTGAAATGCCTCGGCTGTAAGAGGGGTGTGAAATTGTTCTTCAATATCATTATTTTGAAGAAACTTGGCCACTGAAATGTTTTTGTTTTTCGCGGAGCTGTACAACCTTGGAAATGACTCTTTTAGCAATCGGTTGTTCCATGTATCCTCCCAGAATAGAATACTCTGTCCATTTCCCATTGTACAGGTAGCAATTCCCCTGAAAAGATCACATAATTTTAGTAGATCCTTCCACCAAAATGATCCTTTATCTGCTGTTGCATGCGGGACATCTCCATTACTATAGTAAGTTTCCCAGATTAGGTTTACCCAGGGAACATCCTTCCTGTTATAAAATTTGTCTAGGTGCTTCAGCAGAAGGGCATTGTTTTGATTTCTTAGATTTATTACTCCCAGCCCTCCTTTGGTTTTGGGTCTGCATATTTTTTTCAAGGCAACAAGTGGTTTTTTCCTATCATTAATATCTGATCCTCTCCACAGACAATCTCGCCGAGCTCTGTCCATATTGTTCACTGCTCCAAGGGGAACTTTCAGTGTGCACATGGTGTATGCGGGGAGGGCGGAAAGGACAGCCTTGGTGAGCTCAACTTTGCCAGAAAGGCCTAGAAAAGCAGAAGTTGCAGTTAATCGCCTTTCCATTTGATTGATCGGGTAGTGCCTAGCGGGAGCCCTAGGTAGGTGAAAGGTAAAGTCCCAAGCTGACAACCAAAGACTTGAGCAAGATCATTTGCTTTTTCATGGGCAGTGTTTAGAGGAACAAGACATGATTTGTGAAAGTTGACCCGCAATCCTGTTGACTGTGAAAATTCTTCCAGAATGCCTTTGAGACATAATAACTCCCCTTTCGAGGCTTTCATGATTAAGATGGTGTCATCTGCATATTGGATGATGGGGAAATCATTGCTTGCTGTTGATGGGATGGGAAAGCTTAGTAGACCTTGGATGTGGGTCTTGTTGATGATGTATTGCAGAAGATCAGCTGCTACCACAAAAAATAAGGGTGACAGAGGATCACCTTGCCTTACTCCTCTTTTGCATTGGAATTCTTTGCCAGGAACTCCATTTAGGAGAATTGATGATGTGCCGGAATCAAGCAGTCTCTGAACCCAATTACACCATTGTGTGCTGAAACCAAGGTGATGTAGGATTGCAAGTATTGAACTGTGCTCTATTGTATCAAAAGCCTTTTCAAAATCTAATTTTAGAATCACAATTTCCTTTCTGGATTGTTGACACTGATGGATGTATTCAAATGTCCAAGCCAGACAATCCTGGATAGTTCTAGTTTTAATGAATCCATACTGGTTCTTGTGAATAATTGGGATGATAACCTTTTGCAATCTGTCAGCCATGATCTTTGTTAGCAGTTTCAAGATCGAATTAAGGAGAGATGGTTCTGAAATCATTGACAATTGTGGGGTTGTTACACTTTGGAACCAAGGTGATGAAACTGCTGTTGGTTGCTTTAAGATCAAGGTGGCCAGAAAAGAAATCATTGCAGAGTTCATATACATCCTCTTTGATGATGTGCCAACATTTCTTAAAGAATAGACCATTAAAGCCATCAGGGCCTGGAGATTTATCCTGCGGCATTTGGGCAACAATTCTGTCAATTTCTTCCTTTGTTACTGGATCTGAGAGATGTTCTAGGTTCTCATTCCTTGGTAAAAGCCCTTCCAAATTGACAAGCATTTGTGGGTTACATGTGACGCCCATTCTTGCTTTGTAGGTTTCCCAGAGAAGGGCTGCCTATGAACATCCACTTGGCGTCAGCAGTTATGTCAAGATCATTCATCCAGTTGATAAATTCTTCTCTTTCAGGACCTTGGCAAGGCCCATACACTGTTGTAAGAGTCCAGCAGCTATTATCATGCTTAGAGGTAAATTTCACTGTTAGAGCATATCTGAGGCAATGAATTACTTCTCCTGAGAAGACTGAACTATTCCATCCCATTAAAATACCACCAGAAGCCCCAACAAGGAGAGAAAGCATATTTATCAAAGCGTTTGGGGGCTAACTTTCTAATAAAGGAGTGATCAAAGTTATCCTTCTTTGTTTCTTGTATGCAGTAAATTGAGCAAGCACTTTCTTCTATCTTTGCTTTTACTGCATCTGTTTTCCCCTCACCATTTAGTCCTCTAATATTCCACTTAAGCACATTCCAACTTCTTTTGTTTGTTGTACTATCCATTGTCACAATTTGAAAGAAATATGCTGCGTCCCAACCACAGAGTGGCGGGAAAGCTCAACATCCCAATATTTCCAAAGAAGGCAGCAGTAAGCATGTATTCAACAAAAAGCCAATCAACTTTAGAAGCACATAAGCATCTAGAAAGCCCCGCAACAGTGAGATCCAAATATAACCAGAGACAATTACCATTCAAGAACCACACAGAATTCCCATCCACTGACTTAACACAAATAATAAGGTTCAGACTCTTAAATGGATAACATGACCACTTCACAGGGCATTCCCTGCGGAAAAGGACTACTAGGGGTTTGCTATTCAGTGGAGACTTGTAAGTTATCAGCACTGCTTCCTCCTTCTTCACTACCAGCCTTCTTGTCCTGAAGAAGCAGTTCTGTCTAATCCTGGAAACTCAGTAGCTGAATTGAGATCAGTAATGATGAGTTTACCAGATAGTTGAGCATGAGATCTGATCTCCTTATTGCCTCGTCCTTTGCGCTTGCTTGATGTGAGGGATCTGCTGGTGTTGCCTTAGTCCCCTTGTTCTTCTCCTGCACCCTTGCACTTCTTCTTAATGTACTGTCAGAGATAGGAGTTTTATTCGTCTTATGGCCCCTAAGGATTCTGACACTGGAGTCCATTTCCTTCCTCTTTCTGGCTGTACTCTGCTCAAGTTCAGTGGAACCAAATACAGGTTCATGATCAGTGCTTACACCTTTCTTCCTTCTTCTGTAGTATGTCTTCTTGATCAATCTAGCATGGGTGTAATTTCCAGGGCAATTTTCATGTTCAGTAAGAGGAGTGTTCTCAGTGGCTGGAATAGGAGCACTTCCTTCAATCAAATTTGTCTTTGCAGTCACCGTGTTAGCCTTCTGGATTGCTGCTGGAATGAGTTGTATGCTTTCTAAGCCGTGATCATTTAGTGTGAACCTGAAAGTGGAAGCAGGGATATTGATATCACCAATGAATCTACCCGGATCAAGAGCCTGATGAGCAAGGTTGCTGATGAAAGCTTTGAAACAGTTGATCATCTGATCAGCAAACCGACTTGCTTTCTGACTGTTATCTCCTGAATTATTCATCTGACCAGGAGAGATGAAAGAAAAAGCCTGCACACCTCCCTCTTGGGTTCTGATGTTCTGTACCTCTATCTCATCCTTGTTGGTTTTCTCAGGTAAGGTCTGCTTTTGTGTGAGCTGAACTTCAGGATCAATTAGCATATTGCTGTTATCCTGCTCAACCGAAGTCTAAGTTGTGTTCTGAACTGAGTCTTGTGCAGGATGTTTTCCAGGCTCAGCTATCACATTCACCATCTGATCTTGATTTACATTATTGTCCATAGCAGGATTCGGGATCTGCATCATGGGGACTTCGATCTCTTCAATGTTACCAGCTGGAGGTACAAAGTGGTGATCAGAGCTTACATCAGAATCTCCATCATGTTCCTCATTATGTGCATCATCTTCGTTATGCTGATGGAGTTGCATCTGATTATCCGCCCATGGAGCAACCTGTGCAGGTTCTCCAGGAAAGATTGGCCCAACATGAGGATGCGGATTACCATTGTCCGGAGGAAGAGGATCTTCATCGCCGGGCATCTGATTTGCGATGTCAGTGTTAAGAATATATACACTGGAACAGTCCAGGAATGACCAACACCATCTGAGAACCTGCCATTTTTCAGTCTGAGACTTCTAGGAACCTCTGAAGGGCCTTAACAAGCACACGTCCAAGACTTGTGTCTGTATGATGCCAGTGAATAACTTTGCCAAAAGGACTACATGCCTGATTGATAAAGTGAGATTCCTTGTAAGCTAGAGGGTAGCCTAGCAACATAATCCAGCCAGTTCTTGAGTAGGGGGACCTCTTGTAATTCTTAGCCTTATCATGATTAACAAATGACACCAAATGAGGGCCGACCCAGTGAGGACTGCTACGAACTAGGATATCTCGCTGACAGACATCTCTCAGTTGATAAATACCAATACCGTGAGGGTGATGACTGTATAACCTGACCTGCTTCCTTGCTTCAATGGTGATGTAATCCCTGATGTCATGCATCAGGGCAAGCTTCTGTGCAGGCGACAGGATCTCTTCCGTAGTGGCAATCATGAACTCCTCATGCCTCTTGACCGGATTGCCGGCCAGAGAAACAGTAGCTCGGATTCTTCTTCCTAGGCCTCCATCTTCTTCTTCCATCCCCAGGGGATGTAGTGCTCTGGATCAGCAGGGAAGTCTGCCATTTCACTCAACTCAGGGTCGGCAGCAGCAGAGGTATGGAAGGTGGAGGGCTCAGGGCTGTCAGCAGCAGAGGTAGGGTGGCGCTGTGGTGAGGGGGGTCAGCGTGTTGGGAGGAGGGCAGAGGAGATGAGGGGTTAGGAGCGAACAGAGGTGAAGGCAAAGGGGTAGCTGATGAGTCGGGGGAAACAGCAGAGTTAACGTGAGCTACCTCTTCGGGTACAGAGTTGGGCCTTTCAAGATTGGGCCTCACAGGCTTGGGAACCCAAGTAAAGCCGCCGAAAATAGCCTCGGGCCCGGTGACCATGATTAAAGCAAAACAAGCACCTAATTACCTCTTTGCATTTACGAGCAATATGCCCTCTACCGAGGCAATTAAAGCATACCAAGTTATTATGAGGCACAACCCTCTTGGAAGTTGCACTGGCAGACTCAGAAGGAGGGGCACTAGGGTTGTTTGGATACCAGAGACTAAAGTTTAACCCTTATCACATCGAATGTTCGGATGCTAATTGGAAGAACTAAACATGAGCTAATTATAAAACTAATTGCAGAAGTCCTGGGCTAATTCACGAGATGAATCTATTAAACCTAATCAATCCATCATTAGCAAATGGTTACTGTAGCACCACATTGTTAAATCATGGACTAATTAGGCTTACTAGATTCGTCTCGCGAATTAACCTCCATCTGTGCAATTAGTTTTGTAATTAGAATATATTTAATACTGCTAATTAGTATCAAACATCCGATGTGACAATGCAATTAGTTTTGTAATTAGAATATATTTAATACTGCTAATTAGTATCAAACATCCGATGTGATAGGGGTTAAAGTTTAGCCCCTGAGAGCCAAACAACCAAGGAGTTAAGATCACGCTTGAGATTACCAAAAACCCTTCCAATTTGAATGTCATCTTCAACCTCTCGCTCTTGGCTGGTTGATCCACCATGAATGTCGTCCAGGGAGCTTGCAGAAGTCATTTTCTCTTTGTGACAGTTACCTTCAGGACTTGCAGACGTGGGATAATGCTCAGGAATTCTGCATTCAAAACTGCCAATCTTGATGACCCTTGCTTGCTGGTCAGCATTCTTCGAGTTGGACTTCTCTGGTGATTCTTGCACAATAGGATCTCTGAAAGTGACCCTCCTCCCATGGGGGGCTTTCTTCTTTTTCCTCTACGAGACTTCTTTCCAGCTGAGAGCCTCTTCTCTTAACCATCTTCTTTCTTCACGAACCCAAGAATCCCCACCATCCCTCCAGAGGTGAAAGTAAACATCAAAAGAATCTGTGATAATTCTCTTGAGGTCGCACACCATGAAACCAACTTGCTTGCAGGAAACCACAAAGCGAAAATGCCTATCTTGCACATATGACACATGAAAACCAGCCGGTGTTCCACCAAGACAAGCATGAAGAGCCAAACTGACCGTCTCCTCTGTCAGCCTGAAGGTGCAACGCCGGAAAACCGCAAGCAGCAAGAAGGATCCACAAGTGGAGGAGGAAGGATGATGAACTGGAGAGTTGAGAGAAACAAGAACCTTATCTTGGAAACGCTTGCCAGCTTCAAAATCCCAGTTGCTAACAAGTTTTGCCAGCTCCCCGTCATGGTCAAGCTCCGCAAGCTTGGGCGGCGCCATGAGGAACGAGGGACGTGGCTAGGGAGAGGCGTATAGGGATGCAGCGCCGACGAGGTTGATTCCCACCTCTGAGTTACCAATGATAAGCTTTGCATCTGGATAGCGAGATTTCAAATGTAGTACTTGATTTAGTTTAAGAGGTATAAACCTGATTGTAACTTCATCCAATTTAAACAAGAAGGAAAATGTTGATGCGCAAAATTTACAATGATGTTTCTTGTTTCAGGTCCAGGTGGACTGCATACCAATCCCCAACAAATATCCAAGCGCTAGTCTTGCTGTCCCATCTGAAACGAAGAGACAGGAACTATTATAATTCAAAACTGTAGAATGGGAGTTAATTAGAGTAAATACCTACTTTCATGCCCAAAAGTATCATTGACATGGTGTGCAAATTCCATATTGCAGTTCCATCCATCACAGTACCACCTCTAATTTTCCAGTGACAGAAACAGCACAAACGGAGCTCAGACTACCAGAAACACGATGCTGACATGCAGAATTCAAAGCACAATCATTATAACCGACAACAACATGCTTATTAGTTATATCACATACACAAGCGTGCTGTTCAATGAAGAAAATCTTTCATCGGATCGTCGTGGTGGATTTTCTTCATACGGTAGGCTTCCATGTCCTCCGCGGTGACCTACGTAGGCAACTTGATCAGTAACTAAGGCATTTGATATACAAGCAGGCAAGTGCAGGGGTGCTATACTGTTATGTGGCTAACAACAGGTGATGCAGAAAACGAGAAGTACCTCATCATTCCACTTGACATTATACTTTCTCTTCCTTTCATCCCTCTCCTCTCGTCTCCTTTCATCCTCCTACACATGAAATCAGATTTGAGTTACAAATGAATGATTAAAAAACAACAGGCACTGAAATGTCAAGTGACAAGGAAGTAATGCTTGCCTTCTTTAAAGACTCAGCAAGCTTCTTTTTGTCAAGAACAAGATCATCAGGGACATCAGTTCCCCAAGTGGCAAGCTGTCTCTCTTCATGTTGTACAGGCTCCTCTGCATTATTAAAATTTTTCAGATGAAACACGGATGTGACATATGTTAAGATAGCCAATCACGAGATAAAGATAGTATAATCAAAAAATTGTTGGAACAAGTTCCAAAAGAAGGTATATCAAGCAGCATGATATTCCTGAATATCCAAATTCATTGTTTGGTGAAAACAATTAACAGTAAAAATTCCAATATTTGTTTGCACGTTTCCATCTTCCCATGTTAGTTTAATCATGATTTCTGCTGTGTATAAAAGTGTTTTCCAAGGCACCAAAGAAAAATGGAGGGAAAAATGTATAAAGAAGGCATAAAAATGTCTATTGTGACTTGTGAGAAACCTGATAGTAGATCTTCAAATGTACCAACAATAAGAAAAAGGGAACCCAAGAAAGGCCTGTTATCCTCCTCAAAAAATAACACATGAAGACCTACCTTCTGCAGCCTCCTTCCGTGCCATGTTTGCTTTCATCAAATCTGCTGAAGCTTCAGCAGCCTCAATTCCAGCCAAACCTGTGCAGTAACTGTTCTTGATAGTCTGCTTGCAGCATTTATAGCCCCACTGATGATCCTTCCACCATGAACCCCAAACACTCGTGTGGTTATTAATGTAGACATCTTCTTCATACTTGCTCTTAGGAACAGATGTATCCTGCAGATAAACAGTACACAATGACAATGAATAACCTAACAATTGCCTTATAGTCATTAGAGAATGGTCCAAAATATTAAAAATGAGTAAAACAAACCTGCCCTTTAATTATACGACCAGTCCGATCATATTCAATCTCTCTCTCGCTTTGTCCAAGAAGAAGCTCCCGGGGTAGTGGTTCTTCAGAAGCAGCATTCCCATACTTATCCATTATTTTCTCCTTTGTTTCAGACTTCAATTTCTCTTTCTTAATCTTGAAACTCTTGTACAGTAATTCAGCCTGGGATGGTGCTGCCTGCATGTGGATGTCCTGTCCCTTTTCAAAAGCTTCCCAGGCATGGAGATTGAGTTGCTTGAACTCCAGAGCTTGTCCACTAAGCCTGTTTTGGTTGTCTCCCTGTGTTACAGTAAATCATGGCAACAATATTAAATACAAATCCAAGTGAATAAATGATATTGCAAGTTAAAGTTAGTTTGGTGCAGAGCCTTCATTGACCCATATTATGCAACACTTACCACATAGAATTTTTCGTTGGGGTCCATATCTGGCAAAGGATCTTCACGCATTGAACGAGTCTTTGGATCATAATATGCGGAATTTACATCGAGGTTTAGAAGGTATTTGGCTGTGTCTTCTCTGATGCGCAAGTTCCTGGATGGAATATTTACGGCATAAGAACCAAAATAGCATTAAACAACTTATGTACTTGACTTTACTAAACTTCGTATGTCAGGTAAGAAACATCCTCCCCCTCTTTTGAGATTTCTCAAAGTTAGGTGACAGAAAAAGTATAGCAGGTTTAGATCCAATTTAAGCTAGGTCCTGCAAATTTCTGGAGCAATCCCCTAATGCAAACGAGGAGGAAGAAATAACAGTAGAAGTATAACAACAAAATGAGTATACTATCCCATAGCACCTTGAGTTCTTAGATTACCCAATCTTTTGCATTTACAGATATCGTAGTGATATGCAAGCTCTTTTTTTCACCTTTCTCGAGCATATTTACCTCACAGTTCCAGTGCTTCCACCACCTGTAGTACGCACACGCTTCTCCACCTTAGCAAAATCCATTTGATTGCTCTCATCAACTTTAGCCTCATCTATCTTCAGGCCATCCTCTGTATCCTCATCACTGCCCACATCATTGTCATCCTGGTTACCATTCTTTTCAAGTTTTTTGAGCTGCTGTTCTTTTAGGTATTTTTTCCTTGCCTCTTCTCTAGCTTCATACTCCGCAATAACACGGGTGTAGGTTGATGGATCATAACCATTCCACCGGTCACGTTTCCCATCATAATCTAGTTCAAATGACTCCACCTTCTCATCAGGAGCTATTTGCATATTAGTCCATTTAGCTCCCACTGTTCGAGGCCGTTCCATGCATGACTTCTTATCATGAGTCATAGCTCCGCAGCTACAGCAACGAATGGACACAAGGTTAGTAAAATAATATTTTAAGAAAAACAGGTGGGAAAAGAAAAAAAAAAGATAAATCCACTATGGAACTTATAAAACTTATGAGTCCTAAACCCAGTTCGGGCAGATTATGATAAGGAGTGACTATAGAAGATGTTTTGTCCTAAAAAAGACTAAAAAATTGCACAGGTACAAATAAATTGTGTGTGAATAGATTGCACCAGAAGATTTAACTTACTTTTCGCAAGCACCTTTTCTGTATTTATTGGCGTGGAATATTTTTGCACCCCTATCATACCATGACTTGGTGTAGTTTGGATCTGACTTCCACTTCCGTTGATGTTTTAAACTCTGAACAATTGAGAAAAGAACGTGAGAAACATCTAAATCCTACTCCGCAGCAGAAGATAGTTATATAAAAAAACAATCCAGTTCAGAAACTCACGGGCTTCTCTGAATTAAGATACCATGGGGCAGAGGACATATACTGTGGAATGTGAGGATTAATCTCCTTTCCATCTTCATCGACCTCTGCAGGAGCAAGACCGGCTTTCCGTGCTTCCTCCAATTCAAGTTGCTTCCTGTGATCCTCTCGCGACTTGAAAGACACTGCAGAACAATGTACATAAATTCTTAGAGAATCCCTTTGCGCCGCCCAGGATATGTTTTCTTGCAATTACATAGTGTGATTCTTCCATGATGGTAGCAAAAACCAAAGATTTAACCTCCATTTGGCACCAAGTGCCACCTTCATGGTGAAAAAGAAATCACATTCCATCTTTTGGTACACTCTTTTTGGGGGTTCACATTTGATCCTTTTAATAATATAATAAACAAAATGCAGGTACCAGAGCGAACCAATGCCACAGGCATTAACCGAAATCTCTTAAAATCACACGCGAAGTACCCTTCCCAAAACAGCACGGCCCCAAATCAAAGCCTACCGACCGAAGGTCTGTGAGACCCCAAGCCGTCCCGCGAACCCCCCTCGACGGACGGAACCTCTTACGACGCAACGCGCTACCCACCACTCGATAGATTGATTGAGCGGCTGAACTTTACTAGGAACCACATGAACCGATCACGTGGACACTAGGAGCGACGACAACCTCCGCCGCATTCCCCGGCGCCGCCGGACCCGGGGCCGGCCCAAGCAGCCGCCACAGGACGGCGACGGACGAGAGAACGGAGGGTTCCAGGTTGGAGAATGGGTGGACGGTGCTCACCTGAGGCGGTTGCCATTGCTCCGCTCCTCGCTTCTTCGCCTCGTCGCCGGCCGGCGGTTCAGGGGAGGGGGAGGATACGGCTCAGGCAGGAGAACCGCCACTTCCTTTTTTTTGTCCTTTTCCTGTCGTGGATGCTGCTAGAAGAAGGTCGAGCGACCCCTTGGGTCCTCCGCTGTCAGCTAACTCCTGCGTCGTTGGATCGGTATATTCTGGTATCTGGGAGCAGCACGGTGCCCGTCCACCGCCCGATGCGACTGATGCTTGGGGTCACCAGCTGCTGGCGAGTGGCTCTAATTTTCCATCGCCACTAAACTTTTTTTTTTAACATGAACTCTCTTTACAATAGTTTAAAAGTACCCACGATAGTTGTTGGTACTTTGTTTACCGGCTGATCTGATTACCACCAATTTAGTACTTCCTTGTTTCCACCGTCATTTTTTCCAACCATTTTCTCTTTAAACATATATACAGCTTAGTCTTAAGATTAATAAATTTACTGAAGATGCTCACATGACAGTGAATAGGTCGTCCGTTTAGTTGACCGTTTATCCCATTCGAACTCATTAAGCTTAGCCTAAATAAACGGCTCCTCCCCCACAAATATAAGCATTTTTGGGTTTCTTGGAAATAAAAAGGGTTTAATTTTGAGTATCAATAATAAAAGATTACTAACATATAAATGACGTCATTAGATCCATCATGAAACCAACTATTATAATATATAACTCGTTCGATTTGAAACATTTTACTTTTTATAGATATGGTGTCAAAGTAGTATATTGAAGACCGTGTCAATATTCTAAAATGCTTGTATTTGTGGACGGAGGGAGCAGAGGATAGACGATCAGCTTTCTAGTACTAAACTTTTGGTGAACATTCATCAACGAATACAAAATGCTACTTATATTATGGATCCAAATGCAATAAGGAGGCTAAATAGCTCAGGTAATATGATAATATTTCTCATTATACTATACTTTCCAGTTTCAGTTTCCAGTTCTTCGTGTTAATATTCTAAGGAATGAGGGTGCACACTGCATACGAGTAAAAGTGGTGTTCACTAACCTGTTATGTCTAAGTGCTTGAAAGATCTAAATAGGAACAATAAATCCTCACAAATCTGTACATGTGAAAGTAGTAGGCATGAGCAAATGTGGTCCGGACTGAGCCCGCCGGAGTAAGCTCGGCCCATGGCTCCTAGTGTGGCGCCGGTTCGAAAAATAATTGACCGGGTTAAACGACAACAGCATAAAAGTTCCGGCACAATGCCTCCAGCGGCGGGTGTGGACACATTCTTCCTATCCAACCGCCAGGATTAATGTCACCTCCCTGCTCTAACCACTAACCGGCCTCTTTTTTTTAGTAGAGGCCTTGCTTGGAGACGTTAAAAGATTTCAAACACCGCCACTCTGCGCCTAAATCGCTAGTTCAATTGTTCAAACATTTCTTTTTTAAGAAAAGAGAGCATGCTACGAATCCAGAAAGCACCGCAACAAGCTTTGGAGAATGGTCAAACAAAGCGGCCATCCTGTTCCGCGGAACCGGACGCAATTGAAACAACTTTGGACTTGTGAAATGTAGAGCTAAAACGACACGACCATGGCACCAATAAGCATTATTTCAAAGTTCTTTTTCCCTCAGGTGCACGCATTTATGAACTGCGATTTCCCAAGATGCAGCTACTTCAACCATAAACAAGTTTATGATAAGATAATTTTACATTAAAAAAAGTAGAAAATAATCATTCAACCATAAACAAAATAGTTCTCTTCAAACAAGAAATCAGAAAAACAGAAGTCAACTCCTTTATAAGTAATGAAAATAGTTCATCACAGCTGACTTCTCAGGTGATCGTCATCGCATAGTTAACTTCAAAAATGCAGATAGGTGTCAAAGCAGCTCCAGATCACAGGTCAACTATCTTCACAAGCTTTGGATAGATTATGCGGTTGTCCCTTGAAGAATTGCTCTCAATAAGAGCAATTTGAACCAAGTCCTGGAGACAGAAAACAGCACGCCATTGTCAAACAGCCATGACAAATTGAGAATAACAACAAACAGAATCATCCTAAATGTTTCTCCAGAGGAAGCTATGTTGAACTGCCAAAAGATTTGTAGCATTCAACAACAGAAAAGGGTTATGAGGGTGTTCTAAATAACAGAATCGAATATCTTACCTTCACATCCCTGCTTGATAAAAACTTCCCCAAGTTGTGAAGAATGCATTTTAAATCATCCACCTGCAGTTGTGAAATAACGATAGTGCAACTGTAACCACCAGAATAAAAAAAGGAATTGATTTTGAAATAGTGGTGCATTGATTGAATGTTACCTTGATATATCCTGCTCTGTTTTGGTCAAAGTACCTAAAGGCCTATAAGATGGAGAGAAAAAACAATCACGACAGCGATATATGCTGGGATTTATGCAAAGAAATTATATATAATTTGTTTTACCACTCTCAATGTCTCCAGTGCATCAGTACAAAAAAATTACCTGCAATAGGTCCTTATCAACCACCTCATCTTTTGCTGGCTTAACCTCCTTACTAACTACCTTTTCTCCACCTTCCACCGAGTCTCCTTTCTCTGCTGTAGTCTGCTTTTCCTCCACTGAAGCAGTTTTTTCATGGATATTAGTGATATTTTCCGATTCAGGCTCCTTCGTTGTTTTGTTGTTTCCACTATCTTCTGCAGCTACTTCTGGCTTAGCCTCTTTGTCTTTTGTGTTATCTTCGTTCTGTGTCATAAGAAAATGAGGTGCCACACCGACAAAGATTAGGAATAGTTGGTTCCATGCCCTAGCTTTGTAAACCTCTTGTATAAAGTTGAATCTTAACATATAAAAAAAACTTATCGTGGATTTTAAGGGAACCATGAAAAGCTGAATCAGTGCATATTGCAAAAAAATGCTGAGAGGGGGGGGGGGGGGGGGGGGGGGGGGGGGGGGACCTGTTCTGCAATTGGTGCTTCAGCATGAGCATCATCCATGTCCTCATCATCTTCATATATTTCTATTTCTTCAGGATCTTCCTCATATTCAGGATCTTCCTCATCCATCTTTGTATCAGCTTCAGGTTCATTGGGAGCAGCTTCTGAAGTGCTCATCTTTTCCTCACCCTTTTTGGCTGGTTCATCATGGTTAGCCATCGGATGATCGGCGCCCACTTTAACCTGACCCTCTTTTAACTGTTCATCATGGACACTTGCTGAATGATCTGGGCTCATCTTTTCATCACCCTCTTTTGTCATTTTAACATCCCCCGCTGGATTATCAGCGCTTTCAGTTACAGTCTCTTGAGTTGTCTTGGGTCGCTTCTCTGAGGATTTCTTCTCTTCTTTCTTTAGATCTTCCTCTCTTTGGCGCTTACGTTGGTTCCTCTTCACAATATGACGCTTGTACAGTTTCTGTGAAGAAAAACAAATCATGTGTTGAAACATATCAATGTGCCAAAAGGCCCTAAACATAAAGGGGGTAAAGTCTGGTTGCAATAACAGCATTTAGCGTGGTATAGTGTGATATATAAGCCTAATTTTATCAAATATAACAGCTTCTAACAGTAAATCTACATTAGAAAATCTTGAAACTTCCAGTAGATAATAAATGCACCAGCACCAAATGCCAAGTGTACCACAGTGAAAAAAACACCAGTAACCCAGGCACCTGAGAACAAAAATTCACCAGGTTGGATTCTCCACACCTAATTCAGATTCCGAGTGACATTTGGCATGTCCAGGTTATATAATCATGTCTGTGTCCAAGTAACACGAGTGAGTTGCTGTCTTAAAAAGAGCAGCTTCAGTCTCACTTGTAGTCGCAAAGTGAGATTAGACAACTTATGAAAAAGAATCAGAGAAAAGCCACTGACACTGAATTATTAAGTACTAAGCAACAGTTATAGTAAAGAAGATTAAGCACCCCAGAACTGATAAGCATGATAAATCACCAAAAGCTGCTAATTACAATGTTTGTATAAAGTTTAGCACCATAGCCTTCTTAAATCATACAATGGTACAATTAAGTCTCAGAATGATGAATCAAACAAGGAGAGAATTATTCGGCACTTAATCTAAAGCATTTGCAGAGCACAAAGAATGTACCTCAAGAAAAGACAGGATAACGCAACCCATTCTGTGTTGAAGCATTTCACTGAACGACTCAGCAAACAAAGAAAGCTGAAAAGGGAATAGAAGAACAGATCAGTGTGCATACACATGAGCATCAGCTAAAAGACAACATCTGAAAAGAGATTTCCATGCTAAATATGCTCCCATGTATCAACTAGGTGCACAGGTTAGCCTTTGTTGAAATACTAACAAGCAACAGATAATTACAGAATACAGACCTCAAACACCGACTCCTCTATATCCTTGGCAGTATAGTCTAGGAGGCCATCCAACGAAAGGGATGTTGAACGGAGCTGCAAAACAGAAAGCTTTGATAAAGATCTCCAGGGCAATTCATACGAGCATGTTTGAATAGAAGCATTATATGGAACAAAAAGGAAAATTATGTAGCATGTAACCCATACTTTAGATTCGTTATTACTCCTTTTTGCCTGAAGAATGAATCCTGGATATTTCGGGGGGTCATCAGACTTCTTCTTTTCTTTCATTTCATTGAGTGGCTTTTGCTTTGGATCCATCTTGAGGTCTCTATTCTTCTCTTTATCATCCTTTGTCTTCTCCTTCTTTCCATCCTTTTTCGTATCTTTTTGTTCAATAGCTTCCTTGTGATTAACCTTATCCCCATTTGGACTTCTGAGATCAGTCTCCTTTTCCTCTGGTTTCTCTTCTTTCTTCAGATTTGAGATATCTTCCATAGAAGTTTTTGACCCTTCTTGCAGCTTAGTCTGAGAATTTCCAGCGTCAGTTGAACTATCAATTTTTTTCTCTGGCTGAATTTCTGCTTCTTGCTTACTCGTTTCAGCAGGTGTAGCAGAGGCAGTCAACTGAGACCCTGAAGCAGAAACTTTTCTTTTAACAACCCTTCGAATTATTTTCTTCTTACCGGTTTTCTTTGCTTCAGGCTGCTGATTGATGCCAGTTCCCTCCTGTTCTTTTCCAGCATCTTCACTTTTTTGTTCATTCTGCCCCACTTCTGCAGTTTTGCTTGCAGATTCTGCTACAACATTCTTGTCTTCAATAGAAGATTTATCAGCTGAAGTTGAAGCTCCAGCGGCTGGCTTTTTCCGTACAACTTTCATAACCTTTTTTATTACTTTCTTTTTTATGGGCTTTTTATCCCCAGCTGCATGGTCAACAGAGGAGCCACCTGTAGTTTTTCCTTCAACATCCCCACCCATCTTCTCAACGGGTTCCTCAACTTTATCAACCTTACCCTCTCCATCCTTATCTTGCCGATCAGTATCAGCATCAACTTTCTCATTTTTCATATCACTGGAGCCAACATCACCCTCTTTTAAAAGATCAGCATCTATACTTTTACCCTTGTTCACCTCCCCTGAAACTGTTAACAAATGTGGCTTACATTTTGCTCTCAATGACATGTAAAAAGAATTCAGTAAAATTCAAAATGAACCTTCCAAACCTTGCTTCTGCTCTTTCAACTCAACAGGGCTCTGAAACAAGGCAACAAAGGATATAAACCTTTAGTAAGAATTCCAGAGAAAGAAACAAAGTATATTCACAAAATTGAAGGGCCAAGATGGCACAAAGTAACCTTTTCCTTTTTCATAGTGAGCTGTTCCCTTTCTGCCTTTGATTTTCTGTATGCAATCCAGTTATTCTTCCATATATCGACTGAAGGCACGCATTCCGACAGATTTGGCACAAACAGTACAGTAATTTCTTTATGACTCAAGAGTCCATCTTTGCCAATTCTATTGTAGTGGACCTGCATGTTTATTTATATGATCAGCTAAAATTCCATCAAAGATAACACCAGATACAAGGTAAAATAACCCAGCCAGTTGTATCCCACAAGTTTACCAATCATACTATAATATGTATGCTGCGGCTTTGTTTCAGGTGAACTTCAGCAAAAACTTGATAATGTTGATATCAGGGATAGAAAGAAAGCAAAAGTATTTGACAGTATTTATTAAATAATTGAAGAGAGCAAGTTAGCAAATGAATCAATGTACTCCTATTTTTTATGAATGATTTGATTTGGCATGGCTTGGTAAGTTGAACTTTGACCAAAAATCCAAATATCTCTTTTCTGGTATCAGTCCCTAACTAGTAACTAGAAAATAATGATTATGCCAGTGCAAAATGAAATAAAGGTTTCCAGCAATGGCTTTCTTAATCCTGAATATGATGCAGTGAAGATAACACTTCAGGAATATTGTTTTGAGTTTGAGACTAATTGAACTGGCAAAATTAGGCAACAACAACATAAATACTGTCAAGGAGAAAGGGTAGTGGGAACAGGTAGAAGCATATTTTTCATTCAAAACATAGCATGTGGTACATAAAAGTTTCTTGAAAGTGCTTTGAAATAAATTCATAAGTACCTCAACAAAACGATTCCAGTGGGTGCAGTTAGATAGATCAACTTGAACCAGCTCCTTAACGCATCTGTACAAGTTAGATAAATATCAGTACAACTGCGAGTTGTTCATCATACCTTGTTTGATAACGGCATACCTAATGGCAGTTCGAATCAAGCAAGAACAGTCAACTGACGGATCACCACCATCTATTGCTGCATTCCAAGGGCCCCCAATTGCAAAAAGAGAACGATCCTTCTTGAATACAGCAAATTTTAAGATATTGTTCAAGTTCACAACTCGTTCCTCGTTACTTCTCAATGAAGTTATGTCAGCGTAGGCACCTTTGCTCATGCCACTCATCAATAGTACCTGCACAGTCACATGTATAAGCAGCGCTGCAGCAAAATAGTAACTTGGAAATGATTTCTATTACTTCAAAAGTACAAAAGGCAAAATTTGCTAATCAACATGATGCCTATCGTCAATCGTAAGATAAGCAGAAGTCAAGCATAGCAATACCCAAACAAGGAATGGCATTCTAAGGCCCTGGGAGACATAAGCGAGCATGCAAAGTTATGCACTGATGTCATGTGATAACAGATGATTCTCAGTTTTGAAAAACATCAATACTAAAATAAACCACCATATGTTTCCTGCAGATTCAATACCATGTACAATAGTATAATGAGCATAGTCCAAATAAGCAGTTTATTTCTGCTAATCACCAGATCTACAAATTGAAACATGTACAACTTAAAAAAAATCATAAATTGAAACATAGAACTGTAGATAGAAACCTTTGCATTCCAAATGGTGGCTGGGGTATTGGAGCTTGATGATTTCTCAGAAGATATTGCTCCTTCATCAGCACTATCATCAGCATCATGGATATCATGCTCCAGACTGTTTTACAGCAATTGCAACATTGTGAGAATTATGCAAATAATAGGAAGCACGAGAACTTCAAGCATGTATAATAGTATGTATGTGCAGTAATGCATTCCCAATAAAAGGCGTACCTCACTGGTGTGTGCAGAGAAAGATTTAAGTTTTCTTTAGCCCAGTTCAAGACAATCTGCAGACCAGTAAATGGAAACATTAGAGAGGAGAGTGAATACCACAATCCCATGTTAAATATTGATCAGCAGCAGGAGATCATGGACACAATGCCAAACCTTTGAAAATTCTGGAGTAATTGCTAGTCTGGGATATCGTTTTGTCAAGGACAGATAATCCCTTTCATCATCCACAAAGCGAAATGGAAGAACCTGCAAATAACATCACAGTTAGCATTAAGTTCATAAAAGGGAGCAAACTAAAACAACCCCCGTAACTGTACATACAAAAAAATGTAATGATGAAACCTAAGGGAAGAACAGAGAAAGGATGGCAAACATTCATGGCTGCATGATCATTTATTCTTGAGCAATCAATGATCGAGGTAAGGCGTGAATGTTCTTCAAATGAGTTGGGAATTTCCATATCAAAAGAAAAGGACAGCAAAGATCTTGTACCAGGAAGAGAGGAGCCTACTGGAAAGGCAAAAGGAAGGATAGGTGTGCAAGGAGCAACAAAGCACCAGCTCTAGAAGCCTAGATGGACAAGAGCCAGGTGACCTTAAGATCGGAATGCATCAAGGAGGATAGGGAAGAAATAACAGTGTCAACTGATTTCTGCAATACACTGACAAACACAGCTGTCTGTTTACCTTGCAAATATATTCTCGCTTTATTTCTTTAACAGGTGAACGATGCCTTCAGGACAACAAATGAAAATGTTAGTTTAAAAGGCTGCACCAAAGACGAAGCAGCAACCTATTGCATCCACAAAGTTGCAGAAGAAACATGGAAGTCCACCTATGCACAGCTTCACGTCGAGGGGAAATTCGCCGCACAGGCTTCTCAGATCTAACAGAAGAAGAACGCCGTCGATCACCAGGGACTCTAGGTGGAGTGTGCTCCCGCCTTGGATCAGCTGCGTGCTTCCTATCCCGCTCTCTCTCCTTCTCCCGCCGCTCGCGAAGGCGTTCTCTTTCACGCTCTCTTTCACGTTCGCGTTCCCTTTCTCTTTCACGTTCTCGTAGTAGTCTTTCACGGTCCCTTTCCCTTTCACGCTCTCTTTCTCTTTCACGATCTCGCAAGTCTCGTAACTCGCGTTCCCGCTCCCATTCAAGCTCTTTCTCTCTTTCCAGCATTAGGTCCCTTCTACGCTCTTCATCTCTTATATCTAGTTCACGGCGATAACCAATCCGATCAACTCTACGTTCATCAACCATGGAGATGCCTGGGTGCACGCGGGGTAAGATGCTATCTCGGTAGTCCGGATCCGAAGATGGATGGAGCAGGCCTTTCCCTGAGGAATAATCACGACCAGGAGGCAGACCTGCACCATAGCCAGTGCTTGACGATCCTTGTCCATAGAGGCTGTCAATGTTTGTCCTTGGAGCTCCTTCCAACAATGAGCCTGCCTGTTGTCTTCCATACGGAGCAGTCCCAAGAATGGACACGTTGCGACTCTCAGCTTCAACTCTTCCATATGCACCAATTTCCTGGGATGACTGATGGATTGGAGCGGACCTTCCTGCAAAGTAATCGGCTTGTCTGCCAGAAATGCATACTAGACTCAGTGCATGCGCTAAGTTCTGTTGCAGGATAAACACACAAATGACTGCTACTGATTTAGTTTTCCAAGAAGATCAATGAGAAGTACCAAAAACCAACTAACAGCAAAGTCATTCAATTTATGTACTATCCTGTTCATGCACGAGAGCAAGTATAATAATAATCAACAACATTCTGTTTTCATTTCATATAACCTGACTGCAATAGTGTACCTCGTATCAGATCCAGGCTGCAGCTGACCTTTCAGGAGCTGCTGGTGACGCATCGATGAACCCTAGAAAATTAACAGGAACAATGAACAATATGCTACCACAAAGAACAAAACAGCATTTTATAATTAGGGAAATAAAACTCTTACCTGCTCCATATGGTCATGTACCTGAGAGGAAATAAAAGTTACAACAACGGAATGGTTATTTAAAATCTAGAGCGAAAACGACAAAGAAAAACAGGCAGAGAGAGAGAGAGAGAGAGAGAGATACCTGATGACCAGCTGATATATGATCAGGATACCTTCTATCCAAATCACTGAGACCATCTCTCCTACCAAGATTAGTAGAATGTTCACCATACATCCTTCTCTCTAGTGTATAATCAGTGCCATATTGGTCTAGCTTCTGTGCATATCCACGCACAGCCATATAGTCATCATTTGGTCTTGCCAGGCTAGACCCCACAGGTGCAGACGAGAACTTGGATGACTCGGAGAGCGAAGTTGGACGAGTTGTCAAGCTAGGAAGACTTGAAGAAGCTGGACCTTTTCCACCAAGTCCACCAACCTGTTGAAAAGAATCAGGATGTTCAGTTGAGATATTCAGCAACAAAATTGTGGCATATGAGGAAGTGACTAAAACAGCTGAAACAAGCTGCCAACAGGGATTGGCTTTGGTAACTTGAATGACTAAACAGGGGGCTAGACATAACATAATTACACAATTCAGAAATAACAAAAGCGTACATCAATAGTTGGCAGGAATCCCTTCATAGCAGCCAATATTCATGGTACAAACTTGGTTTCATGGTTTTGAAAAAGCTAGTTATAGCTGTGCAAAAAAAAGCTACTATGGGCCCGTACATGGTTTCATGTCACAATCAAAGGTTAGGCAGGGTCACAATGAACAACATACTTAGGGCATTCTTGTTTCCTTTGCCTAACCTTGATCGACTAGGATAAACGGGAGTTAGCCTATCATAATTCAGGCTCCAAACCACCTAAAAGTCCCGATTCCACCAAAAACAATGTCTATGACCACATGGTGGCAGGGAAGAAAGAGATGGGAACAACTTAACTTGCAATCACCCAGATCCTTCATATAGATCTGCAAGTGGCCAAGATTGAGAAGAAATTGCAGACGAGGAACAACGAAACAGATCCAGATCTAAAATCGGTACTAAGCAGCTGCTGCAAAAGAGAGGATAGTTGGGATGGGAGTGGGGAACTAGGGCGGAGTTTTCTATTTATAGCTGAATTACTTTAAATAATGGCAACCTCGACCTTATTATACCGTCAAACCATTGTTATAAAAATCAGCCTGCCATGGCAACATCAAGGCACTAGGTGGCAGTTGGCAACTGTTATTAGGCCCCAATCAGCACGGCTAGGCGACAGATTAGGCAGTTTGAAGGCCACGTAGGTGAAGTCAAGTCAGCATGGACTGACAGGCCGACACCAACTCTCCTTCCCCATGCATCCCTCTGTTGAAGGCTCTTCCCTGCATCACCTTTTATGTCAAGAGGCCTGGGAACCTCCTAAGCAAGGTAGGTGATAGTCCGCATCTACATAGAATGAAACATCGACTAGCATGTCGCGATTTTGAAATACAGACCCCAACCTGCATAAGCACAGAACATCGAGCCCCACAAAATTCTGCTTCTAAATTGTTGGGGAGCAAATCAAGTACAAAAACAACCAAAAAGTTAATGACAGAGGATAGTTAAGCTTTTCTGCAGTTTAAAACTAGAACATAAGACCTGCATGTTCTGGAACAGGGGAACCTAATACATGACTACATATACATATCTGAAATAAAGAAATGAGAACAATGACACAGTAGGGCTAACCAACTTCGCTTCTGTTCTTGTCTGAAATAGTGTAGGATCTAATACACATTTTGCTTAAATTATTGCACAGGCTGTTCTGACATTATCGATCACTGGAATTGAAGGACAGTTGCTTTTCCTCATCCTAACAGAAGATAATCTTTTGCACCTAACTACCCAAAAAAATTAATACATTATGTGTTTTCTTAGTGTATTCCAAACTGCCATTTTTGCCAGTAGGACAGCATATACAAGGAATATAAACAGAGCATTTCCAATTCAGAATAGAAAGAAGGATAGGCAAGCCAACATAAATTCAGCCAGCACACAAATATAACCTTGACCTGGAATCAATAATTCTATCCCCTCCACCGGTCTCGATCACGGATCAAATTTAGATCTTGTGCATCCCAAATGTCCATACTGATCCATCGAATATTCTAACTCCAGAACGCATGTTACTTTGTGGCACTTTGACCCTATAAATACATTCCAAAGTATCGGACTAGCGGCCTATAACCTTTATTATTTTCCTTTAATCAAGGTTCCTCACTGATACACACAGCACAAGAGACAACTCCTTTCAAAAAAAAGCACAAACAACAACTCGCAAAAAGAAGTTACACGCCAATCGCATTACTAAAAAATAATGCTATCAAGTTCAATAAATTGCGTATAGACTTAGATTTTAGAAAAAGGAAATAACGGCACAAATTTCAGTTACAGATAACCACCTGTTGCGCGCCATACACTGAAGCGTAAGGCCCGCTGTACTGCGCAGCAGTGCCCTGTCCAGGACGGGCACCAAACCGACCACCATCAGCACCACCCGCCGCTGCCGGGGCTGTAAATCCAGTGCTACCAGGCTGCAATGGAGCAATATTCCAGCCAAAACGGCAGGAACACACGTGATAATCGATAAGGAATCTGCATCGAACAACAAACAAAGGCAAACATAGACGGATTCCTCAGAGCCTTACGATTTGGCCGTACGGCTGCTGCCCGCCATATGGCGGCTGCTGCCCGTAGTGATTGGGCCCTTTCGAAGGAAACATGGCAGACGCGCCCGCCTAGGGGCTCCTGCGCGGCCACAGGACCCGGCCGAAACACTCCGCGCCCACGAACAAGCGCCTGCGGGAAGAGAAGAAGCAAATCCTAGATGTTTCAGCACCAAGGAAGAACGAGGCTGGAACGAATCCAATCCAATCCGGCCACCGGAATCAACAGATTCGATCCGGTGCCCACGACACGGGCTAGGGTTTACCTGGGGATGGAAGAGGAGGAAGCCTGATGGCGTCGGATGGAAGCGGGTCCCCCGCGCGCCGCGGCTCTGGGGCGAGAGCGGGGTCGGCGACCGGAGGCGAGGGCGCTCCGGCGGAAGGGCGGCGAGGGTTGGCGGCGGCGACGAGGAGGGTTTGGGCGAGGGGTTCGGCGAGCGCGAGATAGGGGTGTGTAGCCTGATGGGCCTGTACGACGAGGCTCCGTTTTATTTTGCTCGGTTTTTTTACAAAAGCCACGTGGTCGTAATTTCTATCATTCCTAGCCGTTGGATTGGGTATACTGTCGATTCTCCGAGCACCACGGCCACGATCCACCGTTGGCTGGGGTCGCTTCCTTTCATCCTACGTCGGGGGCGGCAGTGCGGCACTCTGACCGCGTGCAGTGCATTCAGGCGGGCTGCCGGAGGTGGTAGGGGAGATCGTACGAGTACCGCAATGAGAGGAGGAGCTAGGACAGTAGGAACTCAACAATGGGACGTATTTGTATTTGTGTATTAAGTGAAAGGGCGCCCGGACGTCCAACGTCCGGACGTAGCATTGGACGCCAGCCAGCCATCCGATTATATTAGAGTCTCGCTGCTGTTAGCTAGATAAAAATCGGAAAACTCCCACCGAAACAATCGTTAATGTTGCACGTAACATTCGAATCGTTTTCTTTCTCTCAATATTTCTCTGTTGAGCGCTCAAAGGTGGAGCGGAGCCGCTGTTTATCGACGAGCTCCTACTCACACACAAAAAACACCTCAGTCCCAACTCAAAATGCCATGACTTAATCCGCCAGCAAAAAGAAAATTAAACCTTTTGCAACATCCAAGATAAACAAACGAAACACAAAAAATAACAATTGCAACATCATCTCCAAAGCAAATATGCAACATAAAAAAAATCAACAAACGAAACATCTCGAGTACTACACGCAACATCAAGTATCATGCGTTCCAACATTTTCTGATAACTATTGTAGCAACATCGCAAATCATTGTATAGACTATTGCAACATTAAAGATCGATTACTGAAACATCTCTGGTAAGTTATTGCGACATTATATTAAGAAAAATGTGTGTAGATCCATATGACCTAACCCATGAAGGAACCCTATATGCGCAAAGGGGAAGCTCGCCATCAGCGAGGCTCCATGGAGCTTGCCACTGGGGAAGCTCCTCAGCTCCTTGCCAAGGAGTAGCTCATCGTCAGGAGCCCAGGAAAGCCATCGCCACCATGGACGAAATCCAGATCCTTGCACGCAATAAAGAGGAGTGCGCGTCACCAGCAAACTCAACTACTCAAGCAGGGAAGAGCTGCACACGCGCACGAGGGAAGGGGGGTTCAGTTAGTTTTTGCCTGGAAGAAGAATGGAGACAACGCACAGCTGCTAGAATGTTGGTGGTGATAAGGATGAGAAGGAGCCACCGGGCGTAAACTGATGTTTATATTTTGTTTAGGAAGTTTCAGGTCCGTCGGTGTTGGTCATGTGGACATCGTGAAGCGTCCGGAGCTTGTCGTCCGTATCGGACGCTCGAGTAGTAGCAATTCCATAAGTGAAATTGAATTCATTAACCAGCGAACTCAACTACTCAAGCAGGGAAGAGCTGCACACACGCACGAGGGAAGGGGGTTCAGTTAGTTTTTGCCTGGAAGAAGATTGGAGACAATGCACAGCTGCTAGAATGCTCAGCTGCTAGAATGCTGGTGGTGATAAGGATGAGAAGGAGCCGTCGGGCGTGAACTGATGTTTATATTTTGTTTAGGAAGTTTCGGATCCGTCGGTGTTGGTCATGTGGACATTGTGAAGCGTCCGGAGCTTGTCGTCCGTATCGGCGCTCGAGTAGTAGCAATTCCATAAGTGAAATTGAATTCATTAACCATAAGGGAGGTCACCATGGGAGAGTGCCCTTCCAGTAGAGCTTGGTTGAGAGCCCCATCCCACAATCCATCTGCTGTATAAAAAAAAAAAGTGTACGCTCCTTTCATCTTCCTCCCCATGTGCTCCATCTAAGGGAGTGTTTGGATACTACATGCTAAACTTTAGCAGTACCACATTGGATGTTCGGATGCTAATTAGGAGGACTAAACATGAGCTAATTATAAAACTAATTGCAGAATCCCTGTGCTAATTAGGAGGACTACAGTAGCACCACATTGTCAAATCATGGATTAATTAGGCTTAATAGATTCGTCTCGCGAATTAGACTCCATCTATGCAATTAGTTTTGTAATTAACCTATGTTTAATACTCCTAATTAGCATCCAAGCATCCGATGTGATATGTGCTAAACTTTAGCAGGGGGTATCCGAACGGCCTAACTTATTTCCTCCATCCATGTCCTCAACCCCGCCCTGCGGCCAACCAACGCCTTGCCAACTAGGACCGTTCTCTTTCCCTCCCCCTCCCGACATCCCAACCCCTTCCTATGTGAGCTCTCTCATCTTCCTCTGCTGCCCCTCCTAATCCGGTGATGCCATCGCTGCCGGATCCACCACTCACGTAACCCCCGGCATGAACATGACCGACACCATGCACACACCCGCCGCCATGACACCCCCACCACCGACCCTCCCTAATCGGCCTCCTCCACCACTGCTGATCTAACTATCTCCCCAAGTCTTTCCTTTAGATCCGTCGGCCACATAACCCCTCCCTACGCCTGAAACCCTAACCCCAACCCCAACCCCAAACTCTAACCCAAATCAGAGCTCGTCGGAGTTAGTTTCATCGTCAGAGAAGATGAGGTGCTCACCCAGGGAGGAGGAGGTCGCGCGGTCTCCATTGCTACTTTCTTCTCTCAATTTGTTACTTCTTGCCCCCTCCTCCCCTTTCTTCTTGACATCGTGTATCCTCGCTCCTTTGTCGTATATGCAAATCAAGAGTTAAGCTGAAATTAAGAACCCCATTGATTTAGAAATCAATTTTCTGAACCAGAAGATGATAATCCAGTTGCGACAAAATATATGATATTCAAAACGTGCACGGTGTGCCCAAAAAGCCCTTAGCCACTGGTGATAAGAAATTGAAATCTAAACATGGAGGAGATGAATGTGCTAGCGGCATTGTTGTTGTTGATTGAGAAAGTGATTCGGTTATGCCATTTTTTTTCGCCAATACGTGTTTGGATATTAGGATGTGGTTCTTTGTTTTGAACAACTACTTAAGAAATTGTGTGTTGAAAATGTCCCCCCTTTAGCGGAGGTAGGCTCAATGGTGGTTGACTTGTGAATGAGGTTATTTATATGAAGCTATAATAATCTATGTTAAGATGTTGTTTTAGTGCCTGGTTCTTTCTCGAGATGATTTAGAAGTTATATTCACATTTTAGTAAAGATATGTAGCTATATACATGGTGCCACTTGTTGTCTCATGACATGATTTTTACTGAGTTGAAAGTTGGTTCGCATCGCGCTTCATGACAACCACACTTGAATTCCCCTTCTATTTGACAGTTATTAGCACTTTATAGTTTTATATCTCTTTATCAAGAAGTAAAATATATCTAATTAGAAAAAATTTCAAAAGAGAAATAATAATTTGTACAAATTCTGGTGTGCTTAGAGCATTAGTGGGTAAGAACACCCTTTTCCTTCTATGTATGCAACAACAAACCCCTTCCCGTTCTCTTTTGTATTCATTCTTTTTTTTTTCCCTTTTTAGTTCCTACTCATCGCAGCTTACTGGCTCTCTCTGAAGGTTACAAACTTGATGACTATACGCTGTGTTCAACCCTTTCATTATATACTACTACTACCTCCAACCATGTAAGCATGATGTTTCGAACACGAAAACAACTTGTTTTCTTCTTCACTTTGCTTGTCACTTTGTCAGAGTGTTAAGTTTTCCTAACTGGACGTAGTATGGTGATGTACTTTTCATATCATTATTCGTTCCAAATAGATTATGTTTGCATAATGTCCAAGTAGGCCGCAGCCTCGAAGCCTAGCCATTTTATTTCGCTTAAATACAGTGTTAAATTTTTAGGCACCGGAACACCTAACTTGTGCATAGCCCTTAGGATAATATAAGTGCAATTTCACACACATATTGGAAATGGAAGACATGCCCCTTTCAATTTCAAATCCTACCAGTAGTATACGAAGTGCCTTCCACGATGACAATGCAAAAACAGTCGTTGATTTGGTTAGTAGCCAAGAAGAGCACTGTGAAGCTTGTTTTGCATCACTTGTGCTTCATGGAAACCACCCAACCTGACAAAGATACACACCACACCCACGAATTCTAAAACTGAGAACGGGTAGGCACACGACAAGCCCGGTTTAGCATCGTTCAAACCAACTTGCGTCTGATCTGCTGCACGCATCAACGAGAACACTGATGCATACAATCAGAAAAGACACCACAACACACCACTAGCCATAATATAATAAAGAATCACCAACACAGGAGGCTTCTGCAACCATGGCCTGAGGTCTGGACATCATTTAGGAGACTGGGATGGTTCATCTGTCTAGCTCACAAGCTGATGAAAAGGGTCATGGCACTGACTAAAGAGAAGACCCAACTATTGGCAACAGCTCATCTTCCCTTATTATTTTCTCTTTCTTCAACAAATAATCTGTGACAATTTACAACTGTTTAAGGCTACAAATCAATGGAATTGAACCCCCACCCCACCCTCACCAACCTAACCTCTTGTCTATGTACATCACGGTAACAACAGCTATGTCACTTCACCAAAAATTCAAGGGATACACATCAGTTCCTACGCCTTCTCATCATCTGTTCCTACGCTTTCTGGTTGGCTCGTGTCTTGATTGGCTTTAGCTTCAACCCCATGCTCTCGGGTGAGAGGAGCTCAGGTGATATGCAGAATGGGTTCAGAGGGCTGCGAGGGCTGCAGTTTATCTGGCTCGGCCTGTACAAGCCATATCCCATGAGGAAGTATTCCATTGGTATAAGCATTGCATGTGGCTGCTCCTCTGTCACAACCGATCCGCAAGCTTGTACCTGTAAAGATACCAAACTTGGTATGTAACCCCCAAAATCATTGTGTGAAAAGTTAAAGTGCAGGTAAATATATACCTCCACGAGAGCACTATATCGGCTATCAAGCTTTGCAGTCATGTGAACAGCCTCAGCATGGAACTGGGAGTTCTCACCAACAAAAATTAGAGTTCTGCACTGCAGCTGCTTCAGGTTTTCTGTCAAGTCTTTTCTCCTGTAAATCATGGCAAAATATTGATTCTACTGACTCAGGAATGAGTTAATCGTGTAAGCATTGGACAAGTAAAGGGACATACTCATTGATAGTCTGAATAAACCGCCACACGTTCATGCCCTGCCGTTGATCTAGAAACTTCATGAATTAAAAGAGAGAGTTAAGCATCATAAATTGAAACAAATACATGGCAATTGATAATGGAGGATGAATAGTCTTAGCGCATACACTTCTGCAAGCCTGCACAATATCTGATTCAGGTTCTGTAGAGCATCCACGTACTCCCTGAGGAGAAAATTCAAACATAAAGGTTCAACAGACAGCTACACAAATATCACATGGCATAACCAAAGCTCACTTAATTACCTTGCCAAAGTAGCGCTGCAACAAAATATCCTTCACCACGTTGCACATGCCATAATAATATAGTAAATTTGACATTACCTAGCAAAACAAATCTATCAGTATAGCATTATTACTCTGCAGGGAAAATGTCTCTTTGTGAAGCTAAATATCGAATAGCTACCTTATTATAAAACCACTCTGACCATGAGGGAGCTTTACATAGAGGTGAAACAAGAATAAGTCCTAATACTCGCTCTCTGTACTTTGTCTGCAATAAAGAACAAAAATTACTATGCGTTTGTGCAAGCAGTAAAAGAGCACACTAGTTTAGAAGAAATACATACTGCAAAGAGAGTAAGAATGTATGCGCCCGCAGTGACACCTAAACACATAACAGAATCCAATCTGGAAAACAACAAAAAACAAGTAGAAGAAGTTACTTCACAAATGTCGAGAGAAACTTTGAGGATTATCACTTTGTCAAAGAACATGAGAAGATCTTACCCAAAGAAATCGAGTACGTCCGCGACTTGATCTGCTAAGTCATCAACAGATGCCACCGGTGTGCTCGGCAAAATTGGAGCAGCTCCTAACTGCATGATTTTCCAAAGGACAGTAAAGCATGCAATTATGAAAAATTGATCCAGAATTGCCAAATGCACTTTGTCAAGATAAATGCAAACATAATAAACTACACTGCAGCAGCAAGTTCCACTAACCTCATGTCCTGGGGGGCTGATATGGTAAATGCAAAAATTATGGAGCAGCAATGAAGCTGCTTCAGGACAGAAGAGCAGTCCTTGGAAGCAAGACATATCTGATCAACAGTAGCGGACTTCAGTCACAGTTCTACGGAATTCATAAAAATAACCTAACATAAGGAAAGTATGATTGTAAAACTTACGGTTCAAGGCAATATCTGGATAGGTAATAAGAGCAGGCTTATCATGGTCACCATATATGGCAACAGATACAGATCCGTGATTTGTTTGTATATGGTGTTCCTGAAGGAAACAAGAGGAAGTGTAAACACTTGGAGAAAAAGAAGGCAAGAACAAAATCATTAAACCACCACGTTGTAGCTCACACCAGATAATAAAATCCATGTGCATGTTCTGCTATTAAATCAATGCCTATATGAAGGGGGAATTTATGCCCAAAGCAAAGCAAAGTTTATGAACCACGAGTGTTACACTAAAATTTTGCAGAGCACTAATAAAGAAAAAGCGTAATAGCTCCATTATAATGTGATATGCCACAGGGATGGTTCCTAGACCACATCTCCTAGGGCCAAGAGAAAAAGGGGAAGATAGCACTAAGTACCAACAGGAAATGATTCCTCCACCAAGCAAATAGCTAAAAAGATACTTATCAAGAAAAGCAAGTGCTAGGACAATATTATTAGCTGTTCTTTTCTATCACGGGAAGGATATGTATGATGAGAAGTGATTGTGAAGTAATGACTCCACACCATCACAACCATCCTACTTTGATAAATAACAGTAACTCAGTAACCTGTCAGGAAAGAGACTGGCACGCTAACTTAGCCATTCCTAATAACAGAGTAAAAAGGTTTTCAAGTAATCCTTAGTGCAATTTCAATCCAAATCATTGGATCATAACCCTACATTTACCATGTAGGCTGCTAGGGTCATATGTGGGCCTGGACTGTGGGAGAAGATCCAGTTGACACTTGATAGAGAGGAGGTTGCTATGGACATATCTGTGTGTGAGAGATGAAACTAAGTTTTAGATTCTGTCCACTGATTAGTGGACCTCACCACTCCAGATTTAGATATAGGAAACTTAGCTAAACTCAAATATTAGCAAACCATACAGATTTTCTTAGATAGCCTTTTCACCCATCTGCACTAACCTACTTTCTTTCCCAACTCCCTTTCTACTGATTTTGACAAGAACTACTTCTGTGCAAGCTAAGGATGATAGTTTTTTTATCTTAAAATATTGCATTGCAGTTTTGTAGCTATATGGAAGATCAGATTCAGCTGCATTAGATTTCACAGACCAAGTATAAATTCTGCATTCCCCAACCAACAAATAAAGCTAGAACAGCACCAGTACACAAAGAGACCTTAAATCCATCAGACTTGCGCAGTTGCGCTTCAATTCAATCTGCAGAAATGCCTAGTCGCTTCCACAATTGGAGATAACACGATTGGTTATAGAGAAATAAAAGGGGCAGTTAGGACACCCAAGCTACACCCCAAAAGCGTCAAAATCACATCTTTATGATTTCTTTTCTTCTGGCGATAAGCACGCACAAAGCAGGCAACTGATTACTTGAATTGAATCAGCCAGGTACACAAACTCACATAGGACCACATTACTAAACGAGGACCATATACCAGAGAAAAGAAATCCGCATGGGCAAAGGCAGGTAGAGGCCAACACCCACTTGAGGACGCAGCCCCAAAAATTTCATCTCACCGATGCTACACGACGGATGTCGATTCAGCATACACCGAGGCGCATAAAGCAAGTGGCAAGCTAGTGGTAGCAAACGACGACACGGATGTGGGGAAGGGGCAGCGCTAAGAGGGCAAAACAGGAAGGACCGCCAAATTCTGAGCAAAAATTAACAAGAATCCAGAAGCAAGTGCGCCCCAAAATTACAATCTAGGTGGCCGAACTTCAAATGGAAACTACGATAAACCCGAACCTGATTCTATAAACAGGGCAGCTGAAATCGTACAAGAAAACAAGGCTTGAATCTGAAACCAATACTACAATGCACACAAAACAAGCAAGCTCAGCTAGTGAAAAAAAATTCAAGAAGCGCGGCTTCCTTTGGAACCGCTAACCCTACCACGCAAGGAACTAAATCGAAGCGAAGCTAAACCCCAAGATTACCAACTTGGCTTCTTCCGGCCATCCAATCGAAACCTCTCAACCCGCTGCCCCCAACCGCCCTTCCCCTCACGGAGAGCAGAAATCAACTGCAGCAGGGAAGAAAGAAACGGGAAACAGGGGGATGCCCGAACCTTGCCTCCGAAGGAGATGCGCTCGACGTCCACCGACACGACGGAGCCGCCGGAGTCGCCCATCCCCGCCGCCGCCGCCGCAGCCGACCGCACGTGCGCTGCTGTCAAGCTGACGTGGCTCCTCCTCTCCTCCCTCCCACTCCTGACGCCTCCGATTTCACCTACCGCCCCTTCTTTCTCTCTCCAAGATGCTCCGGCCGCCGCTGGCTTGCTTCCCCACCTGCGCATCTTGGAGGAGTTCTTGGCCTTCGCTTATAAACCGAGCGTCCTCAGCGGCGCAGCGTTTTGGGTTTTTGGCCCCTGGGAGTTTCCGGTTATTACGATCCAGTCCAGCTTACGCGGAAAGAGGAAACCGACAGGTCAAGAGTCCATCGAATATCTACGGCCGGTCAAGAGCACAGTTCTCGGTGTACACTTCTTTGAGTAGCATACATTTTTTAGGGCCCGGTTTTTAGCATGCCTGTCAATAACGTTTTGATTTTCTTGTATGGCTAAACACTTTTTTAGTGACTTATAATTGCATACTTATATTGTAAAGATTCATAAACATGAGTTATCAATGTATTTAATCACAACCCTAATTTTACATAGCACAAGTACGAGGCAGAGTCTTCTATGCCTTGCAACTTGAGGCACATGGCAAAAAATTCTTAGCCCTTTAACCATTGCTTCGATTAGGATACTCGCTACGGTGCCATCCACAAATGGAAGGGTTAGACATATGACAAAAATTTTAGCATTTAACAATTCATTATTAGTAACATCTTTGTTACTAGCAACTTTCTCATTCTCATAATTGTCCTATTCTCCTTCTTACCCTGTAACATAGACATCATGGTGCGTCCTTTCAAATATAGTCTTGGCTTCGTGGTATAGGCCCTCAAGCTTGGTCTTCCAACCTTTGGTAGATGTTGGATTTAGGTGGGTTTTGCTAGCAGAAAAAATTGAAATTCAAAGACGAAAGCTTGAAAATATGAGTTTGAAGCCTTGTTTCATCAAGTTGAAATACGTGGTTCTATATCAAGAGCTCAAAACTAGAGTTAGAAGACAAAGTCTTACAATGTCAAAAGTGAAGGTAAAGTGTGAGAACGGTAACTATCATATTCATGCTTCTATTCGTAGTCCAGTAATTTAACTTATTGTTCTTTCGAAGTGTACATAGTTTTTAACATTTAGAAACAACAAAAAACCATATATTGTTTAATAAGGAGACATCAAAGTGTTTATTTCTCTTTCGTTTTAGCTTTTGTTTCTTTTCATTGTGGCGAGGCGATGTACGTATGCCAGTTTGGTGCTTCAAGCTTTCTTTTTTCAAAGGGAAAAGATGGGAGAGCCAAACATTGCTTTCATGTCTTTGTCTTGTGCATTGAGCGTCAAGGATAAAGTGGCGATTGGATACACAAATAGAGTGAAAATAAACTAATGGTTTCTTGAATGATAAAATATGGCTGTAAGAAAATGTCACCTCTTCTCTGCACTTCCAGATGAGTTGACTGAGCATCTTTTTTCATAATACTTCATTTCTAAAAAAATGGAAGCTAGTATTTTTTTGGGTGACAGAGTTTACCATCTGATATTGTTTTCTTCAATGATGTGCTTTGATGCTGTTGGGCAAAATTTAGGTCCATGGAAATCAAATAAAATAAATTGTGACATATCATACTTGACCATGACGATAATTTCATCGGCTCATTCTTGCCGAAAAAAAGGGGACATGAGCAGCTCATGGCTGATTTATCAAATATACACGTATATCTGCGGCCTTATTTTCAGAATATAACAATTCAGATCAATTAGGTATAACTACAAACGAGATTATTATAACTTGAAACATAGAATTCAAATAGTGACTTCAGAGGAATAAGCAATTGCTACAACTCTCTTGAAGACAAGTTTTTCCAAAAAGTTGACTGAATAAACAACGGTTGGTTAAGCAACTTGGAGATTAAGGAACATGAGACATACAAAATATGTTCCAAGCCACACAAATATTGTATTCCTCCTTTCTTGAGGACATCAGCAAGCGAGACGAGAAACTTGTTAGCTAGCTAGAGTTCGAGCGAATCACTGTCAACTCATTCTTGATTGCCATTTGACTCATCACTTGCATGATATTTGTTTAATGTGCAGCTTTATTAATTGTAATGTAGCTTTCTCACCATGAAGCTTACACCCAACAACACCCTACCAAACTACCAGGACGTCCTAGAAATATTGGTTGCGTCCAGAAGCGTTTTTCGCAGTGGCGCTACAACATATGCATGCCGCCTGGTAACCCCGGCCGGTTGCTCAGATGTCTCTATATTGGTTGAATATTGGAAATGCAGATTAAGAGTCTTAGAGTCCATGTAGCTTTCGTGCTCCAGTGGCGAAGAGGACACCGGTACATGACGTCAGCGGAGAAATTGTTTTCCTGCTGGTTTGGTGTCCTGGCTCTTGATGATATTCAAATCTCTACAGCTAAAGGCAACCGACCAGCACAGAATTGCGCTCTCTCTCTCTCTCTCAATATATATATATATATAAAGTTTGAAAAAAATGATGACAAATGTATTAACTCTGAATCTTGAACGCGAGGATAAACCATTTCCAAATTTCAGTAGCTCTTATTATTTCCGCGACATAGTTTTTTGACAAAATATATCCGTTCTTCTACTCTTCTAAGCCTGGTCCTTCCTCAAATGTACCATTCGTACTTCCGGACAATGTTGCCGTAAACGGCCGTGTAGCCCGAGTACACGCTACTCGACAGGATACCATACAGTTTAGGGTATAAGCAGTTCGTACACGACGTAAAAGGCTAATAAAACGAGAGAAAATGTTTTTATTCGGCGTGCGGCCCGTGTAATGGGCTGTTTTGGCCACGGTGGTCCTTGGGTGGGAGTTGGAAAAATTTTGAGCCTAGACTGTGAGAACCCAGAAGTGAGATTAAACCATGTTTGAACTCATGTATTCGGTACTTAATGATGTACTGATGTCATTTAACTTTAAGAACTGAGAATTATTAGCTTTCTATCAATGTCAATGTGTTAATGTGTGATCTTGTACATGTAACCCCCTGGTGCGGCGATGTGTGCCTCCCATTTCCTCAAAAAACTCGCGGCCCTCCTGCGCCCCCAGAACCAACTTCGTGGCGACCATCAGCACGATACGGCGTGTCCAAACTCCTGCCAAACTCCGTGAGATTCACGCTTTCCAGATGCGTTGTTTCCCATAGCCAAACGTGTACTGAAGCCATGCATGACACGAGCATGCGCACACGTGCGACGCCGCCCAGAGGCAGCACGCAACGTACGCACGCACGCACGCAGCGAGCGGCGGCGACGACGTCGTGTGCTGCAGCTGGTTAGGCAAGGCACCGATGCGATGCAAGTTTGAGGCATGGGGGCAAGGAAGGATTCGATCGCGGCAAAAGCAAGGAAATAACCTGCCCCGCAGGCACGCTGCATGGGATCCCCGGGCGAATGCGACGGTGTACGTGCGCGCACCATACCATACCAGCTCGACAAAGGAAAAAGCTGTCCCGGCCGTTTCGTCTCCATCCCGCTGTTTTTATTCGTCTCGTTGCGTTTGCGGGTCCGCGTGGGTAACGCACGCAGCGCCAGCGAGTAACGCAGGACTTGCCGAAAAGCGGTCGAGTCATCGAGCTACGTACGGCACGCATCTACACTCGCGAAAGGCACCGATACCGGCTCTAACCTCTCCGCAGCAGGGCGGGCGTCTCTTTCGGACATGCTGGTTGTGATTCTGCGTGCGCACATAGCTTGGGGGTTCACGCTTCTGCTGTATCCGGGCCGGCTGGTCGAACTGCCACAGCTGGGTGCCGGATATACATGATTGGCGGTTACGAGATTATACCGATCGTGTAGTAGACTAGTAGCAAATGCTGGATCATCGTCACGTGGTCTGGGACCCCGGTCGACTCTTAAGAGTCAGCAGTACTCCCTCCATTCCGGATTGGAGTTTATTTTAACATTTTTCTATATCAACTTGGATCAACTTTTTTACAATTTTAACTGAATGAGTGTATAGGGAACGGGTTCTACCCCCGCGCGCTGACGCGCTAGGTGGCGTGCGATGCGAACGGCCGGGGGGCCCACGCGCACATGCGTGCTAGCCCGCGCGGACCAACGGTGCTACGCGCACTTCGCGCGCGTGATTTTTTTTTTATCTTTCTCTTTTCAATTATTTTTTCATAGCATTTGTATCAAGTAAATATCCTATATACGTATAAGTTATGTTCATAATTTATTAACAAAGTTCTCGTGAAAGTTGTGACAAATATTACGCGTATAAGTACCATGAAAGTTATATTACGAATTTTATTACATAAATTGTTGTTAGGAAAAAATTGTGCATATAAATCGTGTGTATAGGTTACAACTTTCTAAAAAATAAAACTCGAAGTTATTCTTACGAATTGTATCTAAAAGTTGTACGCATAAGTTCTGCATACTATTGAAGTTGTGCTAAAAAATTATCTCATAAGCAATTATATTATGAAATTATGCATCGAAGTTATGTGTATAATTTGGTATATTCCGAATTCCAAAAAGAAAAGTTACGGGGATGGGAGTGGGCTATCGGGATCGAGCACCGGCAGCCCTCCTAGCGCGCGCTGATTAGCGCTGCCCAAAAATATGTTGGCATGTACAATACCAAATAAATGCAGGTATATTCAACAAAACAAATTTCATGTTATAAATGTTGATGATTTTCCCCTGGTCAAAATTAGAAAAGTTTGACTTAGGAGTTAGACAAAATGAACTATAAATAGAAATGGAGGAAGTATCTAACGTTTTACCAGTACGTGTTTCATTTCGTCACGGCTGTGGTTTTTGGTGTTATATCTAAGCTAGCTGACCGTGAATACTTCACATCTGTTCTTTTACCGCGTAGCTCGGTACCCTCAATAAATAGATACAAGATGTTGCATGAACGCAGATCATAACCATGCACTTATATGAAATTATTTGAACCATATCCAAGTCTGATATATACCTATGGCTTAGATTAATATATATAACTTTATATTGACAAATAGCCGGTTGTCATGGAGGCTCTAACACGTAAACTTTTTTTTTAACCATCCAAGTTTGAAATACACCTATGGCTTAGATTAATATGTATATATATATGACTTTATTGGGAATTGCTAAACCATACCCGAGCATTATCAGGAGCTCTCACATTTATATCGACAAAAGGCCGGTTGTCATGGAGGCTCTAACACGTAAACATTATTACACCACCATCATTTTTACTTGACACTAAAAAAAATGAGCATTCGTCCTGAGACTCAGTACCGGTTGAATTTTAGCCCGATACTAATGTGAGCATTAGTATCAGGCCTAATGGATAGTCTCCGAGGAGCCCCGCGTGACCCCCTTTAGCACCGGGTGGGTCCTCTATCCGGTACTAAAGGTAACCCATTAGTACCAGGTGGAGCCTCCATCCGGTATTAAAGTGCTCCACCTGTCGCCTGCCACTGCTTCTTATCCGTCTGCCTCACCCGGCGTGCCCCCCTCCTCTATCTCTCTCTCTCTCAGCTTCTTATCCTCTCTCTCTCAGCTTCTTCTTCACCCAGCTTCCTCTCCTCCTCTTCTGTCCTCCTCTGCCTCCCCTCCCCTCCCCTCCGCTCACCCATCATCGGTAGTGAGGAGCAGCGGTGGGGTGAGGTGAGGCGGCGACGGTGGGCGGGGGCGGAGGGGTGCGATGGGGGTGAAGAGCGGCAGGCGGGCGGGGGAGGGGGCAGGGGGGGAGGGGGGCCGGGGGGAATTGCCTTTTTTTATTTTTTTTAATACCCTTTAGTACCGAAATACCAATACAGGTTGCGAAACCGGTACTAAAGGGGTTCCCAGCTGGTAGTAAAGATGTTTTCTCTAGTAGTGTGAAAATTACATAAAACATGACCATAAGTCCATAACTCCTGACATAAACTAACTCTCGACTGATGTGTATATGAATTTGTCTTTTCTTATGTACCAAGTACCAACCATCCTTATGCACAAATCATAATATAATCATGAAACACAAGAATTTTAGATGTCAGAGCTCTCAAACTAAAGTTAGGTTTAACAATTCTCAGTGAACTGAGGCTAGATTTCCCGTGGTGGAACCTACATTACTCACCAATGTTTGAGTCTAGCCGATGGGCTCTCATATTCAGTAAGATGCGGACATCTATGGTAACTTGGGAAGTATCAAGATCTTCAGTCTACCTAGTATTTCGGAGATACTCTTGGAGATATGATTTACGTGCATCTATTCATGTGACACTGCTGTTTTCTTGAAAAGGGTTTGATAATGTTTTTTGAGAAAGAGAAAAAGGTTTAATAATTATACTCCACACGCAGGCACATGCACGTGCCAAGCGTAGATGGGCCAAGCAAGCCCACGGGAATATGGTGCCGAATTGCCGGTTCAAGCACGTACAGAGTGAAAACAGCACGCGCTACATGCCGCTGGAAGCACACGCGCGCATGCCGAAGTGCTCCGAGCTTTCCTAATCTGCAGCTACACGGCCGGTTCGGTGACCTTCGAAATCGAAAGGCTCTAGTGGCCGACACTTTGGGCGTTGGTGATGAACTAATCTTGCGGCCATCGATGGATCGCGCACGTGCACAGCGACTTCCATGTGATCAGGCTGTTGTGCGCCTGTAAGCAACGTGTGTGCGATGCAAGTCTACGCACGTCGGCAATTCAGTACGTAGGCGCCTCATCAAACTGAAAGGATTCACGTGTTTTGCTGAAAAAATAAAAATATTGGCAAACGCTCCCACCCTCGCACGTTGCTTTTATTTTTCATTGCAGTCCACGCTCATCCAATAATCTGTTGGGCTTCCACGCAAAAAAAAAAGGGAATCTGTTGGGCTGGGCTGCTCTGTTACCCATCCGTACCAAACAGATGTGCCCGAAGTCTTTCTCGAAACAAAAAAGATGGGCCCGAAGTTTTCCGGAGGTCACACAGGATCGGGGAGAAGGCTTCCAAATAGGAGACCTCTGGCCTCAAAGAAGGCCAGGACAAGGGACCTTTTCTTTCCAAAGAAAAAAAAAACTTGAACTGTTGTTTCATGACTGGTGTGATATGTGCCACCTAATTTCAAATTCCCTTTTCGAAGAATCTACAACTTCAAGCACTGAACCGACAATTTCAATTTTTCAAGCCTTTTGGTAATTGGTAGTATTGATCAGAACTTGCAAATATGCGCATAAGGCTGAGCTGAACCGATTCTTTCCTTCTCAAGGCTGAACCATTTTGTCACGATCCGTTCTAATGCGAGATGAATCCTCCTACTTCTTCAAACTCTGCATATATGTGCAGAATCAGGTTCCTTTGTTACCAATCTGATCCAATGTATCTGTTGACGGTAGTTAGCACGTCAATTGGTGAATCACAAATACACGGATCAGTTATAGCTCTTTCCTCAGAGTTCTCCCCTAAGATTTATCAATCCGTGGAACTTATAGCATAAGATTTAGTATTATTAGTATGAACTTGGTGTTGATGAGTGATTCAGATCCAATCTACTAAACGTGTACAGACAGATAAAAAGTAGAGTAGAGGTAACCAATCTAGAACAACCTAGACTATGCATATGTTGTAATTCTGAGCATGAATACCAAAGCAACACATACATGATTTCGGTAAAAAGCATGTTTAAATCTACACCTCCGGTCCGGCTCCCGAAATCCCCACCTTACACAAGAAAGATCCGGTCACGATCCCCTCTATCAGCATAGGTAGATTAAGGGTACGATCAAAAGAACATGCCATACTCATAGGTAGATCAGACATGCAAATTCGATCACCACGACCACAAGAATATATCCTGTCGAGGATAGATCCCCAGTATCCGTAAGAAAGGAAGAAGACAGACTCCTACTAGAATTCCTCTGTAATCCTACTAGGGCACATACCATGTAATCCTATAAGGACTCTTACCTTGTAACCTACTAGTAATTCCCGCTCCCTGAGTATATAAAGGAGGACAGGGTCCCTAGATCGGTAGGCCAAGATCTCATAGAACTACAACAGAGGACCAAATCTTCAACACCAAACAGCACCCAAGCGTAGAGCGCAATATACAACACCCCGAACAGGACGTATGGTATTACGCTACTCTAGCAGCCCGAACCTGTATAAATCCGTGTCTTGTGTCTTCGCTTTTACCTTCGAGTTCCAGGTCTGGCGATCCCCCACCAACCAATCTACTACCTCGGGATACCCCACGATAGGTTGTCGGGTATAAAACACCAACATATCCTAAACAATCTATCATCAATCATAGATTGAAAAGCAATGAAACCCGAAAGAGCATAAAATCATAGAAGGAGATACTAAGATCGCTAGAAATAAGAACATATCTATTACTTCACCATGAATGATTGTACATCATAAGATCACCACCGGAATCCTACCTGATCTTGATGATCCTAACTCCAGAACTCCAGCGTGGATCTTCCTCGCAGGGTGATCACGCCGGTAGGGGCTTAGCTACATATTGACGCTCACTATTGGCACATTTTTACCCCTGTTCATCTTCAATAATGATATGAATTTTATACCTAAACTATTGATTACACCTAAAAAACGGGTCATTTTCACATATGCAACGTATTTTGGAGGATGTTGTGTTTTTGTAGGAAATTGAGCCTGAAAGCATATTTCTGGACAAAGCACTGAATGAGCATCGAACCAGACGAAAATGAAGGTCAACGGGTCTAGGAAAGGGCTAGGCCGATCGGCCTAGAGGAGCCCAGGCCAATCGGCCTGGCACCCTCTAGCACCCCCTGGTGCCCATCTTTGGCAAGGAACCCTCCAATATTGCTTAGGGGCTAAGTTTATGAAAATATGGCAATGACCAGCTCGGGATCAAAGAGGGATAGGAGAAGATCAAGCGGAGATTTGAAAAATCATTGAAGATCAATCTCATTTCAAAGCTACCGATGTGCCAGGCCCACATGTAAGTGAAAAGAAGATTCCAGAGTATCTGAGGAGACAAAGCAGAACGTGAGGGGCAAAATGAAGGCCCAGGGTGATTGGCTTGGAAGCCGATAGACCTGGGGTTTCTTTTGCCCCCTTGCCTTCCAATTTTTGCAACGCGCTCTTTGGACTATAGATACCCCGAAAAATCCATCGAGCCTGATATCCAAGACGACGTACTCGACATGAAGCAACAGAGAAGCAGAAGGAGCTTGAGGGATATCTCTCCAGAGAGCCGAGGGCCGTGCAATTGTCAGAGGCTAGCGTAGGCGAATCTCTACGGCGTGATCACCCTGCGAGGAAGATCACGCTCGAGTTCTGGAGCTAGAAGTCATCAAGATCAAGATAAGATCCTGGTGGTGATCTTGTGATGTACAATCATTTATGGTGAAGTAATAGATGTCTTCATGTTCTTAGTAATCTAAGTATCTCCTTTGATGGTTTTATATTTTATCGGATTTGTTTGCTTTTCAATCTACGAATCGATGAAAGATTGCCTAGGTGTTCTTGTGGTCGTGGTGACCAGATTTGCATGCTCGTGCCCTTAACCTGCTTGCGTTGATAGAGGTAATCGTGACAGGATCTTTCTTGTGTAAGGTGGGGGGTTTCGGGATCTGGACCAGAGGTGTAGATTTAAATATGCTTTTTACTAAGATCATATCTGTGTTGCTTTGTTATCCATGCTCAGAATTACAACATATGCATAGTCTAGATTTGCTCTATATTGGTTACATTTGCTCTATCTATTATCTGTCTGTGCATGCTTAATAGATTGGATCTGAATCTCTCATAAATACCAAGTTAATACTAACAATGCCAGTTGAAATAGGTCTTGTGCTATAAGTTCCATGGATTGATAAACCTTGGGGAATATTCTGAGGGAAGAGCTACAACTGATCTGTGCACTTGTGATTCACAAATTGACGTGCTAACAGTTGTCAAAAAGATTTTCTGGCGCCGTTGCCGGGGATCTAATAGTCAAGTTCTAGTTTAACTATGCATATGTAGATATAACTTTTTGTTGATGATTTTTCAGTCTTTTCTTTCTAATCTTTTTGTTTTTGTGCTATCACAATCAAAATTTTAGATCTAGTTCTTGTATAACACAATCAAAATTTTAGATCTAGTTTTTGTATATATCTGTTTGCTTTCACTAATGCTAACAGGAGATGGACGGCTCCTCTCCAACAAACCAAAAAAAATTTGTGAATGATCCAGAAAAACTTTATAGGCAAGGAAGATGTTTAGCACAAGCAAGAAAGCTGGAGATTTAAGCTTCAGCTGTTAAGGAAGAATTGGAAGTGTCGGAAACATCATCATCATCATCGTCTACTCCAAAGTCGATACCACCAGGAGAAGTAGCAGTTGCTCTAGAAGAACCACAAGCACCTGCAATGGGATATCAACAACCAGAGCGAGAGCCTACTATCAGGGAACTTTGCATCCCGAACACCAATGACTTACCTATTCATAAATTGGGCGGCGGCGGTCGACCGTTTGGGATCGATACTTCAAGACTGAGGACCTTGCAGAGTTCACCTTTCACTGGCAAGCAAAATGCTAATCTTCGTCTACAAGCGTTTATGCAGCTATGTAACACCTTCAACGTGGATGGAGTTACTCAGAATCAATTAAGGGCAAGGTTGTTCCCTTACTCTCTACTTGGAAGAGCGCTTCAATAGTTTTACTCTTTACCGGTGCCAACAATTCAAAATTGGGATGGGTTGATGAAGGCTTTCTTAACTGAACATGATTTGCTAGCCAAGACTAGAATCTTAGAAGCAGGATAACTACTTTTGCTCAATATGCTTTCAAGACAATTGCTAAAGCTCATAATCGCTTCAATGATTACATCCGTGCAATTCCACACCATAAGTACCCATAGGAGGACCTAGTCCAAAAGTTGTATCAAGGGCTGACACCAGCATCAAGGATAATTATCGACGCATCAGCTGGAGGATCAATTATAGACCTCACCCCAACTCAAGCTTTCAAATTATTCAAGAAGGTTACAAACAACGATGCATGAGCATCATCTGCGCGCCTATTCCTAGCTCAACCTACTGGAAATACACAAGGAGTGTTGCAGGTGGAGCGTGATCATTTACTCAAAGGAAAGATCGACTTGCTGATGAGGAGACTGAAGATGGAGGTAAAGGAAACTCAAGCTATAGATCTGAAGGCAGCAGAAGCAAGATCAACATGTGAAGAGTGTGGCGACTACGGCCATATCAGGAAAAACTATCCAGAGGAAGCAAAGTTGCTAGACTACAAGAAGAAGGGAGAATAGTTTCCACCATCCAATTAACGGTGTGGACAGAATAGATCTCAATTCAATGCAAGCTTATTTATTCAGAACATAGTACCTCTATGTATTTAGCTCAAGGAGTTCATGGAGGTGTAAGGTAAAATCAACAAGGACAACTGTCACTAAGTTCAAGGCTATGGACAAGATTCTGGAAAATATTGACAGCAAAGCGATAGAGGTCGGAAGTTCGAACCACCAATGGATGAACATGATGAAAATGCTAGAGACTCAAGTTACACAGTTAGCTGGGCATTTTACAAGCAATCAAGGGAAGTTGTCAAGACAACGGATGAATCCAGAGTCAGCTAAAGCTATTCAAAGTCGCTCAAGCAAGGAAACAAAAGATACAGAACGTCCGGCGGGAGCTAGGAAGTCTAAACCAGCTGTAGAAGCATAGATGACTTCAAAGGAGAAGACATTTACCCCAGCTCCAGAGATTGAAACGAAGGAGCCAGAGTTTGAGATGGTCGATCAAGATGACACAAAGAGTCTGCTAGAGAAACCACGCCATCGTCTAGGTAAAACTGACGAACAGTTTGAGAAGTTTATTGAAGTTGTGCGCAGGTTGAACTTCAATATACCACTGCTGGAGGCTCTACAAGTTCCAACCTACGCTCGCTACTTCAAGGATATTCTAACGAACAAGTGAGAGATTTTGTAGTTCACTACAGATCATATCAAGATGACAGAAGAGTGCAGTGCTGAAATCACTAATCAAGCTCCCGAGAAGAAAAGAGGTTCTGGGTGTCCAACCATTCCGTGTTTAATTAGAGCGGTGATGTTCAAAAGGGCATTATGTGATCTTAGCGCAAGTGTGAGCGTCATGACTAAAGCTGTGTTCGAGAAGCTACGCCTGCCGGAGCTAGAATCAACTGCTATGTGCCTGGAGTTGGCGGACAACACCGTTTGCTATTCCGAAGGCATTGCTGAAGATGTACCTGTGAAGATCAGAAATCACTTTGTCCCTGTTGACTTCATGATACTCGAGATGGGAGAAGAAGATAAATTCCCACTGTGATGGCCATTCCTGAAGACCGCAAGGGCAAACATAGATGTTGGGAAGGGCGAGATCAAGTTTGACATTAATGGCACTATGACCATGTCAAGTTTCACCCCACGCTTTGAGGTATGCAACATGGTTTCGAGCAAGTATATACCACCACATCGTTGTGTCAAGAAGGAGGAGAAGAACAAGAAGCCAAAAGAAAAGAAGCCAGCAGAAAAAGTTGCTATCGTCCCGTAGAAGGAAGAACGCCAGCTTGTGAAGACCAAAAAATAGCCAAGACTGTGCCTGCATCAAAGCCAAAGATGGTGAAAAAGTGGGTGCCGAAGACTACAAAGCCGACATCGAGCGCTGTCTAAACTGAAAAATTTAAGAGCCTAGCTATAGACTATAAATAAACCACTTTGCAGGAGGCAACACGATCATCTAGTCAAGAATGAGCTACTAGGAGGACGACCCTGAAGTCACTTGAAGAGTCAAGTAAGTGAGTCGCAGGTTTTAGTACGCCATACCTGGTGAACATTTAATAAGTTGAACCTTTGGTCAGAACAATATTTGGAGTTTTATTCGCTCAGTCATTTTTATTCCTCTCTTTTGTATAAACCAATGACACGAGCCATCCCAATTTTTATTTGACTTTTCTTGGAAAACTAGAACCGTATATCTCTATCCTATCAGACTTTTCATCTTGACCATGATGTTTAGCCTGACTTGTTTTCATGATAAACACACGAGTAGAGCCGCGTTGTTCTTACTTTGTAAATTTTTGACTCATACTAGGACTTGCGTGACCATAAGATTTTGGTTTGCTTAAACTTGAAAAACTCATCGGTTTTCTTAGAATTAGAATTTTTTTGAGGCGTATTTATTTTTTTATACAACATTCCTCTCTCACTTTTGGCCAAAATTAGAACCTAAACCCATTACCCCGTGGCTGAAATCGAAATTGCTTCATCTCAATTCATGAGAATGAATGATACCGGTGGAACCAAAATTGATGTAGTCGGAAATCCTTTTGACTTAGAAATATTTTTGATGCTTCAAAACTTCTCTAATATTTATCTGAACTCATTGCTAGCTCTGAGTTTATTTTTAGTTTTGGAAATTAGAGGAGGATTAAGCATCTAAACATGATTTGGAGGGTTTATGAGCTTCATTTACACTAATGGTTGATTTTGTGATCACGGGAACAATCATGGAAACACTCTCACTTACCACACATGCATAAAGAAACAGAGAGTGGTATACCATACTTGTTTGTTGCAGCTCAAAGGACAAGGCATTTAGTGAAATTGAGAACAATAAGCCTATGACACATAGGTGCATGATTTTCAACAAAATGACAACACAAAGGAGTGGAGGAGATTGCTTGGACGGTGCCTTTCATGTGAGGTGTTGAATTTTTAGTACAATTATTGTTCAAGATGCATGTGAAGAAAGACGAGCAGGAAAGGAACCAAGAAGACACCAGGCCGATTGGCCTGACGTGTTTTTAAGCCTCTAGGCGCCCCCCCCTTTGGTATGTATCAGTTGTTCATCATATTTTTCATCCAACACACCAAGAGCACCTCTGAATAGCCTTCGAAAATTTTGAAACTCCACTCGTACAAAGAATTCCATCCACTAGAAAAATTTCAGCAATCAACTCTTGCTAGTCCTTATTCTTGTGCAATTTTCTCATCAGCAAGAAACATCGGCGAGCTGTTTTTCTTGAGTGTGCAGCCATGAAGAGCTTGGGAAGAATTTTCAAGGAGATCAAGAGGTCTCGTTTGTCGGCCAAAGCATCATCTACATCTAGTGCTTTGTAGCGGCACTCGGTCTCTGAGTCACCGCGAGGCATGGACATCGACACGACACTACCACGCAGCGATCGTATGTTGCTTGGTGGGATGACCACACGAAGCTCTTCCATACAGTTCAATGAACTGCGTGGAATTCCTGAAGCCGTGCCAGACATTTCAAGGAGAGTGACTCACTCTCGTGGGGGCTTCACCAAAAAGAAGTAGGCATACGACTTCATGATAAAAAGCAAGGAGGAGGAAGAGCGGCTGAAGAATATTAAAGGGAGAATCGTCGCCAACCATGACTTTGATGACGACTTTCTTTGGGATATTGGGTTTCATAATGATATTTACCAACTCCTAGGGAAATATTGGATGGATGCAATTCGCTATTAATGATCCCATTAGTGTACACAAGGATGTGGCCGTGGAGATATTCATGACCATGAAAAAGGTCATGCAATGGAACGAGGAGACAAATGAAGAAATTCCATGGCCATCCTTTAGAATAAAGGTTGAAATGAAGATTATTACATATCAAGCAATCACAACACTGCTCAGTTTTAATCGTAAAGCCCCAATATATGGAGAAGTGGAAGAAGAAGACTTAAAGAAATTTTGGAAGAAAATTAGAAAGGAAGAAAACAGGCAACAAAAAAATATTTGCAATCCCATACTGCAAGTATTTCATTTTTGGATGAGCCACCGCATCTCGGGAAGAATGAATGAGACCAAAATTACTGACTCCGAGATGAACTGGCTTTATTGTACAGTAGTGGGAAAGAAAGTAACTGACCCCTCATTTTTTATGATAAATAAATGGCTTGCTAAAGCCATGTTAGAGACCGGAACTGTTGGGTTGGGTTGCTATCTGACCATGATTGCATCCTTTTTGAAGCCAGATATTGAAAGGGTCCCTGAGTGGTTCACAAAAGGAGGAAGCATTGATGCCAGGACAATGAAAAATACACACTTAATTGGTGGCGACGGAGAGAAATGACATACAGTTGGAGTCACTAATTTCAAGTTGCCTGACAGAAGATTGGTGATTTACCATGTGGGCAAGACTAACTAGTGAGAAGAAGGAATTTTATTTTAGGCAAAGAAAGACAAGAGAAGACAAAGGATAGAAGAAGGCTCATCATCAGAAGCAGCTCCAGAAGTACCAGTGCTACCACCTAGCTCAAGCTATTGGCAAACTGAGTTTCAGAATGCACCAAGTTATGAGGGAGTCCATGAAGGATGGCAGCAAGAACAATGGCTGGAGGTGCCGGCAGAAGCATGGGCACAAGGCCCATATGCACCTCATTTTTAGCAAATGGCGTATCCAGTACGACTGGAATTTCAGCAGCCAGCGCAGCCATCTCCACCAGCGCCATATGCTTTCCATGGTTACATGTCACCTGCCACAGCCACAAAGAAGTGCGCGCATCATAGACGCATATATACAAAGAAATTTACAAGATGCAGGTACTGTGGGGCAAGCCGCTGACAGAATTGAGGACAACAACATAACCATCGCCTATCAGTTCAGCATGCTGTGGATTGTGCCTCCAGATCAGTACCAAGGTGGAGCGCAGGAGCACTACGAGCAGGGGTATCATGAGTACCAACAGGAAGGAGACGCGCCACAGGGATAGCCACACTACAACCTGCTGCAAGATGACCTGGACTAGAGACTGAAGGGGACGAATAAAAACGCACACGCGTGGTTTGAGTTTTCTTTTCTTTTCTTTTTATTTATTCATTTCAGCATGTGTGTTAGGTGTGCGTAGTATTTTCTGTTTTACTTTTTGTTTTATATTCTCTTTATTTTCAGCAGTTTGTGTGTTTCACCATGCTATGCTTAATAAAATATGCATCACCTGAACATAATGATATGTGATTGATTGTGATGATTTAAGTTCTTGTCATGTTGAAAGATGATGATCGTTGCCACTTTATTTAATATTTGTACTTGGTTATTGCACTATTGAACTAATGCTCTCTCTAACACGAACTGAAATTGACATAAATATTAGCTTATCTTTTTGTGGAGGTTATGATAATTTGAACCCATATATTTTTTTATTACTCTCTCTTTTAAATGGATCAAAGGCTCTTTTATTTTCTTGGTTACAACTTATGCTGACCTTGTCAATAATACATTTTGCAATTGCTCTACCCATCCAAAGCCAAATATTTATGAGCTGTAGATTGATTGGTTGAATTGGTTCAGGATGTACTGCTGTGGTATGAGACTTAGAAACTGGTCATTCCTTTTGATGTAACCTCTTGTTGCGAGCCTTTCTGTCCATGCATTATGGATTTCTACACTAGAAATTTCGCAAACTTTTCTGGGCATCCAAACCTAAACCCAAATATCATTTTTGTTACTATCTCCTTGACCACAACCCAATTTGAGTATCGAAAATATGTCGAGGAAGATTCGGAAGATTATTCAGTGCATTTTTAAGAAAGTCAAGACCTGGAGGCAACCACCAGTGCGTGGAATAAAAAATGGAGGAAACAGAGACTAGGAGGGGCTAGGCCGATCGGCCTGGGGTGTTCCTCCCCTCTGTTGCCTCTGAAATTTGGCGTGGAAGTCCCTCCAGTTGAGTAAGATAATTTTTTTTCCAGAAGATCGAAGATTTTGATCCTTACATCAATAGTTTATCTTTCTTTCTTTTCATGCTTGAGGACGAGCATCATCTAAATATGGGGGAGAGTTATCACATTATCTCTAACTATTGCTGAGTAATTAATATGTTGCAAAAAGTTCTGAGAAGAAAAAGAAAAAATATATACACACACATACATATATTGTGGAAAACGAAAGAAAAAAATGATGATGAGAAAAAGAGAAAAAGACATAAAATACTCCTTAGTTCTTTGAGCTTCATAAAGACCCCAAGTTCTTTCAAGATTAAGGATTACTCCATACTCATTATTCCAACCATGTACAATCCGATTACGAGGACTTCATTGGTGCCTCGCGATTACTCTTTGCCCTTGCACATGTCCACTATCTAAATGCATGTGTTCATTCTCTCCCGGTTCATAAACAATTTATTTCGATGACCTTTTTAACAAGTCTCAGTAAGATCCATCAGAAGTCTTTCTTGTTTTGATAATATCCTGATTATAATATTTTTAATAGGACTAACCTTCCCAAAGATCCGGATAAAGTCTTATATATATTTTATAAGTGATGACAGGTTGAAGAAGTTCTAGCATAGGTTTGAGAGACTTGATGTGCTAAGAAAATATGAGCAATTGCAATGAAATTTAAATTGTTGATCTCGGTGCATTTTCTTTTTGAAAAAAAAATTATTTGAAAAATTTCCGAGATTCATTTAAAATTGAGAGCAAAAGAACAAAATACTGTGGGATGTGTTTAAATGATATTTATCCTCCATATTACAAAAGGCTGGTTGCAACTTGAATATTAATTGAAAAATTCCATGTGAGCATTATGTTTTCTTGCGTGTGATCAAGTGCAAGACATGCATGAATTCTTTCCACACCCACCGTGAATGGACTGACAAGGTACTTTGCTTGATATGTGTTGGCGGGCACTCTATTTGGCTTTGGAAGCAACCAAGCCAAGATATGCAGCAGATCATTAAAACTACCATCGGACTAGCCGTGCTTAGCCTTTGGAATCAACAGCTCAAGTATGAAACGAAGCACGGTCCAATATTTTTGACATCCCCTTGAATGCTCGTACACATTATCCTCCACATATTTCTTCACCATCTTGAAGTTTGCTAATCCCTTTACACTATCAACCAATTGTTCCGCTTTGGTGCGCGCAACAACTGGCTCAGAAAATCACTGTCATCAAATTTGTCATCGCCATTACTATCATAACTGTCATTGTCATCACCACCACCACCGCCACCCTCGTCAACACCATCATCACCATCGGAGTCACCACCACCATCATCGCCGCCACCCTCATTAAAAGAATCGTAAGCATCAAACATTCTATCAAACTCGGCATCTTCCATGATTTCATCGAGAGGATCCTGAGGGGATGCTTTCTAACTGTGATATGTCCAAATCATGTAGTTTTCAATGAAACCTCGAACCATCACATGCGATCTTATTGTAGTTGTCTTGCTGAATACTCTCATGTTCTTGTAGGTTTTGCATGGACAAGGCACCATCTTTGTCTTGTCGACCATTGCATTATTTTCCGCATCTTTAATGAATTTGTTAAGTTCTCCAAGAAAATAGGTATCCATTTTTCGTACTTGGTACATCCATGTCCTATCTATCTCTCTAAACAGCAAAAAAAAGTTACACAAAATGAAAATATCATCCATGAACTTGTTTTATCCTAATAAAAATACTATATATATATAATTACACATATGTACTATTTCCTAATGAAAATATGATTCATGTCAACTTGATTAAAACTATCATAGATGTTAAACAAACAAGTACTAAATATATAATTACACATGTAGTATTTCCTATTAAATAAATGGAAATATAGAAATCTTGGAAAAAAATAAAAAATAATTATTTATCATCCATGTCAACTTGTTCTGTCCCACAAAATCTTGGAAAAAAATGAAAATTATATCATGCATGTGTCAATATAGAAAAAATTAAATCTTCTTCTCTCTCCTCCATGGATTTAGGAAATTCATCATTCATGAATGAGGCTAAAACATCAAAGTTGAGTCCAAATGATTATATAATCTTGTTCTCCTACCTAAATAATCTAACTTCATACAAAAATTTGAGGTAAATGGACCTCCAAATGGCTGATCCACACCTTGGAGATCTAGATCTATATGGAACTTTGAGCCTAAAACCTATGCAATAAGCTTAAAAAACAAGAAATTAGCATCAACTTACCTCCTGTAAGCTCCAACTCCAAGGAAACCAAGTTGAAAACCTTCTCCCACCTTTTTTGATTTTTGGACAGCACCTCCCCTAAGTAGTGACTGTACTGTCGGAAGGAGGAAGAAGTCTAGCTGGCTATTTTTGTCGCCCATTTCCAGGGGGCGCGGATGCTACAGTAACCGTCCCCGTTTTGTAGGTGCAGGTGGCAATTTAGTCCGCTCCTAGAAAAAAAGACGCCGCTACAAATCGTTTTTGTAGTAGTGACCTCCTCCTGTCTTACCAATATTACAGTCTAGAAGAGGTAACTTATTAATGTATCAAACTTTAATTTTATTTTATAATACAGTAATAAACAACCATTGTTATATACGGACCAACTATGATAGTTCACTAACTTTGACAAAATAAATCGTTGCTGAAAGCTTCATAAGCCATCAAATTCACCTACATATCAAATTACATTTGAGGATCCAATAACAGACTCAGCCTCCAGAGGAGACACCGGGCATGAGCTAACTCCATGTTAGCAAATGAAGCGCTCCAGTACTTGCAGAATTAGTTAAGAAGATTTTTAGTGAAATTATGATATTTATTATATAGATAAAAAATTAAGGTTGAAAAAGAAAAACCACGGCGACCACATGTTATTCCCCACCTCGTCTGCAGTAGCACCGTCACCACCACCACCACCATCTGGCAAGCCTTCTCCGCAGGTACCCACCAAGCGTGCGTCTAGCACTCGGCTTCAGTGTCACCGCTTCCTTGGATATGGCCATTTGTGGAGGAATTGTCCTAGCCAACATGCATATATTGCAACCGAGTTTGCAATAACACTCCATGGATATGGTCATTTGTAGAGGAATTGTCCTAGCCAGCATGCATATATTGCAACCGAGTTTACAATAGCACTTCAGATATAGGAGACCATTGATGACGCGTTGTCTTCGGGACATGAATGACGACGAGGATGAGGGACTTGTCTTTGGTGGTGATTTCTCTCTCGTTTTATTATTCTTCTTGCATAAATATTTGTTCATCCTCAATTTTTACATGATGATAGAAGTTGATAAGATGTACCCATTCATTATTTTAGATAAATTTTTTATGCAAGGGATGCATCCACGGGTTGGAAGCATAGAAGCATGGGAGTACTTAACTCCCCTCTAGCCAGCACAACCTCCTTCCTCTTGCTGGCAGGCCGTCCTACCTCGATAAGCTTTGAACCAAATGTTTATACATTGGTAATATTTTTTAAAAAACTAATGGATTATACACTGCACACTCAAACATTAATATGATGCTTTTATTGGAGCATGAAAATACCGTTGCAGGTCACATGCAACTAGACCTGAACTGTTTAGGGGCTGATTGGTTGCCTGAATATGGCGCGACCATGGTCACGGGATGCCAGATGGTCTTAATTGGTCTCCTGCACGGGGGGTTGAGCTAGGCTCGCAGCATGCAAAAGCGCTTGCCCTGCCTGCATCCGTGGATACGAGAAAATAGTCTGTGCGCTTGGTGGGTAAAACTACTGTTAAAAAGTTATCGATTTATGCATATGCTGGTAACCAATCAGCAGCTCAAGTGAGCTAGGCCGGTTGAATTCATGCAACCAAACATTAATGCCTTGAGCTGAACCAAACTCGTGGGACAGGCTCTGGGATACGGGTTAGGCTGCGCACATCTACGAGCCAATCACGCCCTTAGACTCGGCCCGACCTAACTTCACTTAGTTTTGGCCCACCCACTCTAGTTGTATGATCGGAGCGTGGGGTGCGAAAATCACGATAAAAAAAATTGGAGTTGGCCCGAGTTCACTCTGACAATTTATTTATTTATTTATTCAAAACTAATGAAAAATCCAAACTCATCCAAAAACTCGGCTCAACAACGTTCAATCATCGTGAACATAATTTTTCAACCTAAAACGAACCAGGCTTTTTTTCAGCCCGACCCGAGCCTGATCTGACCCGTAAAATGGCCAACGTGCTATCATGAAGGTAGCTCCGAGCGGCCGGTAGGGTGACACGAGCAAATCACAAAGCCGGAGTTTGGAGAAGATAGGCTTGTTCGTAAGTGACTCTGAAAGTATGCCTTTTATGTAAGAAAAATATTTCGTTGTTTCGTAGGGGTCCAACTGCAAAAGTCCCACCATGTCATAAAAGAGAAATATGAGCTCGCTCGCACAAACACAAGTACACGAGAGGAGAGAGACGCACACAGACAGAGGAGACCTCGACCTCGCCCCCCTCCCCCACATCACTTCGCCTCCTCCCCCTCTCTCTCGTCGCATCCCACCCCACCCCTCCCTCCCTCCCTCCCTCGTCTCGATCTCCCTCCTCTCCGCCGCCGCCTGCCCCCGCCGCGAGCCCGACGCCCCATTATTCCAGAACCTTCTCCTCCGCGGGAGCCTCCCTCCCCCTCCCCGATCCGGGGCGCCCCCGATGCGGTGCCCGCGCGCCGCGATCGCGTGACGGACGGCCGCGATGGATCCCCCGGGGCCCGGCGACCAGGGCGAGGCGTCGCAGCTGCAGCCGCCGCCGCCGCTGGAGTGGCGGTTCGCGCAGGTCTTCGGCGAGCGCGCCGCCGGCGAGGACGTCCAGGAAGGTACGTCCGTGCGTGCGCGCGAGCTCGAGATCCGCGATTTGTGGGGGACTCTGGGGGTGGACCGTGCCGGTGTGACGCCCTGGAGCGGTCGGGATCGGAAGGGCTAGGTGTTGGGACTGGAGTCGTGCGGTGCCGGGAGATTTGGTCTCGTAGAAAATGCGCGACCTTGATTCGCCTGCGATGATGGCGCGACCCCTCAATGTTATCGTGCACAAAAGGTGTAGCTTTGGGTTGTGTTGGAGTATGACTATCGCGCTGTGTGTAGAATCAATTCGGATGGTTAGTTTGCTGCTTTATTAGCAAATCACACCTCGCCCGAAGGTCATGGAGCTCAATTTCTGCCTGTTGGAGCTTATTTGGGCGCTAATGGAATCGGTTTTAACTTTTGGCTGGCTTTATCGTGGGAACACCAGGCTCTGACTTGGCTTTGAGGAATATGGTGACAGATAGGTATTTCAATTTTGTGTCTCAAGGAATGCAGAAAACAGTCAAGATGGAGTTGACCTTGTAAACTCTTCTGGCTCCAAATTTTTTGGGGATGCGTTGCTTGAGGATTTTCTTAGGGCATCTGATGGCGTGTAGTACTAATTTGAACTGAACGTTACAGGTAGTTGGTCTCGTGTAATGGAAAGTCGGAAGAGAAAGATGTCTATAAGAGATAATGTTGCCTTCAGCACGAGGTGTTGGATTATCACGTTGTAGGAAACTGTCAGTCTAAGGGTTTGCCACTTTGATAATTGGGCATTTGCTCCTGTATTCGTTTTGGACGTGTGTTGTCTGGACAGAGTTGCCTCTGTTGGGTGATGCCATTGTCGGCATGTAGATACTAGATATGGTCCATCTTTGACATTCTATTGTCACCATTCCACGCTGGTCCACTTGTGTATATTTTTGGTCGCGCACTTAGAGAATAGAAGCTCTCAATGGACCTGATGCTTCTTAGTTTGGACACTTGTGATTTCAGAATAGGCTGCTGTGTAGATATGTTCATGATACCTATTGTGGATGTTTTAGCTTTTTGGTTTGCTTTCCTACTTTGTTTTATTTTAGAAGTTGTATGGAATCTATATATAATCACTTATCTTACATGCAACCAAATTAGGTTTATTGAGGGTATAACACATTCAGATTTTGTTGTATCTTGAGGACTTGCGTAATTGAGCTTATTGACCATTAATAAATGCCCTTTTGTTTATCTGTGACTTAAAGGATATATACTATATGCCATACACTAATATTGTCATCTAAATTTATTTTTACGGTCTTGTCTGTTCTTAAATAGGCAAGGACTCATTGTTTTTGTGAGTTAATAATGCCTTTTATGTTAATTTGGTATGCTGCTCTATTTCAGTTGACATTATCTCTGCAATCGAGTTTGATAAATCTGGTGATCATCTTGCCACCGGGGATAAAGGAGGACGAGTGGTATTGTTTGAAAGGACAGATGCTCGGGATGTAAGCACCACATTTGAACTTGGTTTTCATTTTTAATATTTTTGCCCTAATGAATTTGCTCTATCAGCAGAGTGAAAGCCGGAGAGAACTAGAGAGACAAGATGTTCCGATTACTAGACACCCAGAGTGCCGCTACAAAACCGAATTTCAGAGTCATGAACCTGAGGTATGCTACTAAGCAGAATTTTCTGATGTTTTCTTTAAAAGCTCCGTTGCATATATAGTTGTATTGACTAAATAAAACTGAGGATCTCAAAACTGAGAAGTTGGTGTTGACAATAACTGCTCCATGAAAAAAAATGTTATATCAATGCTGTTCTTATTTTCATGTCATTCTTGTAGTTTGACTACCTCAAAAGTTTGGAAATAGAGGAAAAGATCAACAAGATCAAGTGGTGCCAGACAGCCAACAATGCTCTCTCCCTTTTGTCTACAAATGATAAGACAATCAAATACTGGAAGGTATGGAAGATAATATGCTAGGGGTGCTTTTCTAATTTCTAATAATTCTAAATTTATTTTTGTCCTAATTCATACTCCCTCCAGTCACAAATAAGTAAGGTTTTCAGGTTATATTAAGCCAATCATTCCAAAATTAGCTTAGAATTCATTTTTGTGTGCATTAAGTTTGGATATTTGAAAATGATGCTCGTAGATTTGTCTTGAAATGTAGTTTAAAAAATATACTTGCTATGTTTTATAATATTTTGTAACCATAGTGTTTTGGAGGGAGTACTTAATTGTTTAGTGTAAGGCTAGCCCTGACATGGCGGAGCTGTATGTACATTGTTCAATTTGAGCATATATTTTTTTTGATGTTGGTATGGCCATACAGTTTGTATTACACTAGATTTTGGTATTTCTGGGAAAAAAAACTTAAAATTTAGACCAAAACTTTGGCTGGTTAGATAGCAGTTTGGTTATGATACCAGTCACATCGTCCACTACGACTATTTGAACTTTGCAGACACAGGAAAAGCGTATGTTCTTTGTGGGTTTATGTTGCACTTGCACTTGCACCATTGCTTTGTATGTTTGAAATTTTGCTGCTGTTACCGGGTACCATCTGTTTTTTCTTTGCTCACCCATTTCTTTACTTTCCAGGTGCAAGAGAAGAAAATAAAGCGAGTTTCTGTCATGAATTTAGACACTTCTCAAAGTGTAGGAAGAAGTACTGCTAGTGCAAGTACCAGTAGTTCTAAGGCACCACTTCCAAATGGTGGATGTTCAGATAAGTTCAATTGCCTGAACACTGATCTCTCATTTCCACCTGGAGGCTACCCATCACTGCGTTTGCCTGTTGTAAGTTATACTCTACCTCCATTTATATCTGTTTATATATTATCTTCAGAACAAAACATGTGACCAGCCATATAATTTGAACTTGAAACTATAAACTGTTTAGTGCATGCGAAGCAAAACTGCAGTTTTTTTAATTCATCTGACTTCACTTTCAACCACATGCAGGTTACAAGTCTAGAGGCAAACCCTGTTGCTAGATGTCGCCGTGTATATGCTCATGCTCATGATTACCATATAAATTCTATTTCAAATAATAGGTTAGTCACTCCATACATTGAATTTTATCTTTTCTATGGGATCCCTTTCGCACTCTTCCTTTTCCAATAGGTTGATACAATTATGCTTCATTTTCCTTGCTTTCAAACAGAAAACCAGCAATTTTTGGAAGAGTCAGTATTTGGTATCTAACCCTTGCGGGTTGCTCCTTCATGACTAAGTTTTCTCGCTAGTGTGCTTCATTGATTGAAACTAAAATTAGTTCAAATGATGTTGGTATTAGTGCTTCGAATCTATACGTCTCTGCTGGTATTTCTATTTGATTGCACTCCCAACACAGTTAGTCTTTTATATAGAGCAAACTGAATCTAAGTGGATAAACTCAAGTTTCAGTCGGCTTGTGTTGCTCATGCATGTACTATCTTCTTGATAAGTACCATATGCAAGTGGCTTTTCTGCCTTTACAGTGGGAGCACCATTGCGCACATAGTCACTTGTCTGATTTTGGTCAGTTTTATTTGCTACAGTAATCGCGAGACATTCAGAAGAGTTTTAGGGTGTTCATCCTGCAGATTCCAAATACTTTATCGGTGATGACATTTGTGGCATTGTATTGATATATTCTTCCATTGTTTGTTAATCAACAGTGATGGGGAGACATTCATATCAGCAGATGATCTGCGAATAAATTTATGGAACTTGGAAATAAACAGCCAAAGCTTTAACATTGTTGATGTAAAGCCTACAAATATGGAAGATCTAACAGGTAATTCCACTAGTCTCATAGTTTTATCCTAAATAATGTAACGTGTTGCTGCTGTGGCATGCTGACATACTGAAATGTGATGGCTGTAGATGTTGTGATGATTGTTACTTTGCTCTTATGTTCTCTTTTCAGTGCTTCAATGAGAATTAGGATTAAGACTTTTTACCTTGGTAGTTGTTTGGGTTGCTGATGGAATTTCGTAGTCTTCAAAAACTTGACCCACTAGAAACAAATTAAAATCACTTGGGAGGTGATATTAACCAAACAAAATCATTCCTGCCATCTTGTTTTGGGGCATATGGTTTGTTTGCACAACCTTTCCTTGCATTGGTTTCTGTATGGTATGATCTTTTTTGTTTTATAATGGTATGATAAATAATAATAAAAATCACCTACCATAAGGAAGTTGCAATACGGCTCCGGTGCTAGTTTGTGTTGGCTGGCCCCTTTTTTTTTGTCGGTAAAAGTGGATGTATAGAGTACAAACTATTTGGTCCTAGTCACTTCTTTTAGCTTGCCATTGGCACAGTACCATAAATCCATAATCATTCTGTAAAGTTTGGTTGATGCATTTTTATGTTGTTACGTATTCTTAGGGCATACATGTGAACTGCTGCTAGTAAAATGAAACTAGGCACCAACCACCAAGCATTTTCTGGAACAAGTGGTAATTTTGTAGATAAAAACAGAGGATACGGGCTTGGAGCCGTGGACCAATATGAATTGGGTGCTAATGTAGCTTCTGTGCTACTGTATTATGCTAGAGATACTATAAGTAACAATAATTGATGCACTGTTTTAATCTTTTGATTTTTTTTTATTTGGAATCAGCTTTGGTTATCAAATCATAGAAGCAGGATTTTACAAATGTTATTTGCCTTACCATACCTGTCAGACCAACCCATGAGGCCCAGCAAGCCCATGACATTTGGCCATATTGAAACATTGGCATGTGACAGATTTTTCATGTGGGAAATAAGTTGTAAAAAGAGTTGTCTAACTGAATGAAATCAAAACTATCCGATCTGGCATTCTCTGTTTCTTGATATAAGCATGGTGCTGTTCTTTTGCCATTGTGATGATTAGAAATCTGGTAGGCTCATTTTCTTGCACTTTCTAGAAGCATTATTCATGATCATTCTTGCCTTGGCATATGCACTTAATGATCTAATCCTGTGCATATTTTAGAGGTGATTACATGTGCGGAGTTCCACCCAACCCATTGTAATACACTGGCCTACAGTAGCTCAAAGGGCTCTATCCGACTTATTGATCTGCGACAATCAGCACTGTGCGACAACCATTCCAAGATGTTAGTTATTCCCCTTGTGCTCCTCCCTGTAAAATTTTATCCTTCTGCACTGGGCAATATTGGAAACTTTGAGGGTTGGGGACGTGTACAGCTATTTATATTGCAAAAGGAAATGGCCGATGCTTTGTGAGTTGACCAAAAAAACACTATCTACAAACAGATTTGAGGAACATGAAGCACCTGGAACAAGATCCTTCTTTACAGAGATTATTGCATCAATTTCCGACATAAAGTTTTCAAGAGATGGAAGACATATTCTTAGTCGTGATTATATGACTCTCAAGGTGTGTTACTTCCCTAGCTTACACAAATATTTTTGTTCAGACCTAGCATAGTAATTGAATACTGTCACATCAAAAGTTGTTACATGACTTCATACTACATAGCATTTTCAATTATTTGTAACTGCTTCAAGTCAAAAGCTAATTGGATGCCTTATTGTTTGAGGGAAAAAGAGTTGGGTGAAACTCTTCTATGTGACATGGAGTACTTGTATAAAAATGAATATGCAGTCAAGCATACCCTCTGAGACTAGAAACTGTTTTATTTTTTGAACTATGCTTAGTAATTAGCAGGAATACCCTATGAGATTACTAATCATCTTTTTGTTCCATACTCAGCTATGGGATCTAAACATGGATTCGGGCCCTGTTTCAACATTCCAAGTCCATGAACATTTAAGACCTAGGGTGAAGTTTTCTCGACTGAATGATTAAGAAAGAAGCAATTTTTATGACCAGAATAAAATGTAATTTTATGCTATCACTGTTTTCAGCTTTGTGATCTGTATGAGAATGACTCAATTTTTGACAAGTTTGAGTGTTGTCTTAGTGGGGATGGACTTCGTGTTGCAACTGGTTCTTATGGGTATTTCTTTCACCCGTTTTGACAACATGTGAGATTTTATAGGAATCCTCTATTAACACTTTATTTTGCTGGTGTTTTCAAATGCAGTAACATATTTCGTGTTTTTGGTTGTACTCCTGGAAGCATAGAGGCAACCACTTTGGAAGCAAGTAGGAATCCAATGAGGTACATTCACATGCTGTGCCTTCTAATTATACGCATTTTTTCCTCGTCTGTTGTGTCCATGGTTCAGTTTGTTGTCTATATCCATTTTTAGGGGGCAATGGCCATGGTCCCCTTTGACACGGTTTCGTTTGATGTGGGTTGATTGTATTTCATCATTAATAAAAAAAAGCAGGTTTATTTGTATGAATAAAATGAATGCATGAGACACAAGTTGGGAATGGAACCCATTGTCATCCTATTAGGGCATAGGATGTCGAGAGGGTTGGTGAGTGGTGGATAGAACAGAACCGGGTGCTATGTTTCTATTTCTGTCTTCAAGTTGTTTCATAAAGTCTCTTTCAGTAGTATCACTTGAACCATCGCTCCTCTTTTCTTTCTTAATTGTGTCCACTGTTCCATTATATAGAAAGTAATCAGATGTTATAGTCAGAAGCAGTTCGTAGAGGACCATGTTATTGTTGCTATCATTTTCACATTTTAGTTGCCATCTTTTTTGCATTTTAGTTAACATACCAAGTCTTACAAATGTTTCTGCAATTATAATACTAAACTTATTCTTGTTGAATTGGGGGTGCCATTAGGCGTCAGATTGCAAATCCGACAAGGCCCACACGGACATTGACTAATTTTACCCGTGGTGTTCGGAGAGGTGACTGGTTCTCAATGTCAACTCAACAATTTCCGCTAGATTAGGAGTTATTTTGTTCACCCTGTCATCACTGAACTATTATGTTGCAGGTGGAGAAAATCAAGGCGTTGATGCCAATGGAAATTTGCTTGACTTCTCAACGAAGTTGCTCCATCTCGCATGGCACCCAACTGAGAATTCCATCGCATGTGCTGCTGCAAATAGCTTGTATATGTATTATGCGTAGAGAATGCCCTACAGAAAATTTGTTGTTTTTTGGCTTGTTCCCTGTGAAGGCCCAGGGCTTTCAACTGCAACCAGAGAGATGGTGCAGGACGTTGTCATCAGTTCTGCCCTCAGGGGCCAGAAGAGGCCGCAGATGTCCACAAGATCACCTTGTTGCTATGCTAACAGAATGCGGCCTTGTTGATTCTTTAGTACAGGTGTAAATTATAATTCTAATGATGGAAGGTTTTGGTCCAAAAATGCAATTGCAACTGCTGTATCGAGTCGGCATTTGAAGGTGCAGATCGAAGATAAATTCCGCATTGATGGACTTGAGCGAATCTGCATTGCAATGGCTGTATGATTGACAATCTTTCACTTGTAATGCCACCTAGACAGGGCTAATCATGTTTTGGAACTTGAATGTCGGAACGATAGATATTACTCAGTTGTAGCTATTCGTCTTCATTACTGTTCTATTCGTTGAACTATTGAAATAAGTTAGCACCGATGTAATTGTGCTCTTGTTTTTTGCTATTCTAAGCCTGGACTTTCAGTTCTCTGCCCTCAATGATGTTTGAACAATTTGGTATTTGCAAGAAGCCAAGAACGGAACTCACCGAATCATATCATGACTTTTTCACAAGGTACGGTTAATCTTTCAAAGATCAAGTTAACGAACGAGACATGCTGTTCTTTTTCCTTTTAGTGGTGTGTCATTGTGCTTTACTGGTCAATGTAACTAGATTCCAAATTTCTGTATGCGGAATTCTAAAAAAATTACAGTTTTGAGGACAAGGTAAATTTTGTTGTGTGATTAAGTATTCATCAGTCAATAAATTTGCTTGATACTGTATAATCTAGTTTGGTAGGATGGGGACGAGTAATGCTATGGACATTCCAAAACATGACTTTTGCGTACAAAAAAGAATGAGTTAAGAGTTGCATTTAGGGACGAGTAATGTTATGGGCATTTCAAACATGACTTTTGCGTAGAAGAAAGAATGAGTTAAGAGTTGTATTTAAATTTTGAAGTGAAAAATGCAAGTGAAAGTATTGTCCCTACTCTCCGAGGCTCCAAGCCTCTGCCTGGAATTCTAGACTTGTGAATTTGGAAATGCGCCTCCAAGCTATGTTTCCGCCTCCGCAGGCATTTTACGTAAATCCTGAAATCCGAGGGCCCGAATGCAAAATTCCCACCTCATAATGCTCGGAAATCTTGCGCTTCCCCTTCTCCGCCACTCCCGCACCCGCCGCCGCGCCAGCAGTAAACCCTAGCCCCGTCCGCCACCGCCACCGCAGCAGCCACAGCCATGGGTAAGCACTCCTTCACCACCTCCTTGCCACCAACACATCGGGACTTTCCCCGCAGACCCACCCCGAAGCGGTTCTGTGAGGATTTCGTTTCTTCTGGGTTTGGGATCTGATTTGATTTTGGACGTCGGCGCGTCAATCTTTGGTGCAGGGAAGGTGCACGGATCACTTGCGCGCGCGGGGAAGGTGCGCGGGCAGACGCCCAAGGTGGCGAAGCAGGACAAGAAGAAGAAGCCCCGGGGCCGCGCCTACAAGCGCATGCAGTACAACCGCCGTTTCGTCACCGCCGTCGTCGGCTTCGGCAAGAAGCGCGGGCCCAACTCCTCCGAGAAGTAGATCGCCTGCAGGTTCACATAAGGGGGTCAAGATTATGATTTTCTCTTATGGGTTTAGGATGATGTATGAGGAAAAGAAACTTGAGATCGCATTTTGGTTGATGTTGATGGATTGTGTGCCTACTTGAATCCTCCCTACATTATCATTTCCAGTAATGTTATCATCCTGTGCGTTTCTCTCATATATATCTGTTTCAGCTGAGATCCTAGGACACAATAATAAGATGTGTGGTTTTTCTGGGTTTTACTAAGTAGAATTTGTGCGCTTGAACTGGTTTGTGTGCTGAAACAGTTGTTAGAATTGCAAAAAAATAATAAATTGTGTAGTATAATGATGGGTGTCACATTATACATGTGTAGGCACTTGCTATATTGTTCGAGTATTCTGGTATCCTGTCGCTTGGGTAGTTGGGTGTTCTATTTGAATTTCCAAGGCAAATAGAGAGACTGATGATTGATGGGATTTAGGTTCTTAGTTGCTCACTTGCTAGATGTGCTTGAACTCAAAAGGCTCCCATCCTATACAAGTTAATATCTCTTTAAACTTCCATAATATGTTACCACATTTTGAAGGTGTCCTTATATTGTCAGAACTGTTGGGATCATATCCAAAGATGAAGGTGCTCTTTTTGGGCCTGCTTGGAAGCAACATGGGCCTTGCCTGGCCTTGCTTTGCCAGGCAAGCTTTGCCTTGCCCGCAGCGGAGAGCCAATCCAGCTCGCTCGCTTTGGCAAGGAAATGCTTGCTTGTGCAGGCCGCGAGGCAGCAAAGCAAGCAGACCAAACACATTTTGAGCTTCGATTTCTCTGCGGGCAATGCAAAGCGAGGCAAGCCTGTAGAACCAAGCACGCCCTTTTTTTCAGATTGGATGTCAATTGGTATGGTTGCACTTGAGTCATTCATTAGCTTAGTGCATACCGAAGGTTCAATAAACATGACCATGATCTGTCACGAACAATCTACAAAATTGGATTGTTCATTTGCTTTTATGATAATACTGCTATGAGATTTTGTGTCTTATAGGCAATTAGGCATCATGCACCGCTGGGTCATTTAAATGGTACTAGTAATTTTATTATATTTGCTTTGGTAGTATGAGTGGTTGCTCAGATCAAGTCATCTTGGAACTATACTTGTCATACTGAAGCATGCACCACAAAGAGTGGTGTATTGCCATCTTTGCTATTTGTTGAATACGACCTGCCTTTCAAGGGTTTGAGGTTTTGATTTGGATCGAAGTTGGATTTTTGTCTTTTCTCTACAGTACACCAAAGTACACTATCACTGAGAAAATGGCTCTGTTTTGAGGACCAGATATGCATTTGGTGTTTGTATTGCATAATTATCATGACTTCAGATTGTCACGGTCATGGATATGTAGTGTTGTCTAGTACTATTTTTTCCCTGAGTTTTCAGGTTAGTTTGCCTATTGGTTGTATTGTTCAGTGAAATGCTTTGCCTGCTTATTTATACCCGCCTGGGATTCTATGGAAGTGGCATTAACTTGTATACAGTTCATCATTTGCCTTGGTATAGCACTGTGGCATCCATCGGGCTTGCTGTCTTGGTTGAGTTGGATGATAGATTTTACAACACTAGACCTTTTTTGTAAATTGGATTCCAGGTACTGCGACAACGATTTGCTCAGAAGAGGATTTGTCGCACCTGTTAGATTTGTCGCTCTCAGCAGCTTGTTACATGGAGCAACTATGTGTTACTGTTATCTGACAATCCAACTGCAATATTTGGCGATGCCGATGGTGCTATACTGCTATATCCAGGCATGCAAATTCTGCTTATCGCCACCAGCAAAGTCGTTTCTGTTGGCACTGCGGATGGCAAATCTGTTTCTCCAAAAAGCATAAGCTTGAACAGACAGTAGGGCCGAAAGGGCCATATGCCTATGGCCATATGGCCATATTTCATCCTGGGCAAGGTACCCTGCAAATGTGAAATGCTTTTGCAATAACTCAGCCAGGCCCGTGGGCATGCCAAAGACGAAAAGGAGGTATGCGTGCGACGTGCGGTTCGGTGTGCCATCTGACTTCTGCTGTGCCAGTTGAGTAGAGTAGGATGGCGGAAAAGGACCAGAAATGCTGTTGCGTGGTCGTGCCAAAAAGTGGGTGATGCTGCGGCTAAACGGCGGGACAAGGAAGAAAAACAGAGAAGAACATTTGGTCAGGGATTTGGGATCAGAGGTGTGAATTGTAATGGTGTTTTTTGCCAGCCTCTAACGGGCGTGTTAATTTTTTTATCGTCGTCACGTGATCCAGCAACCGGCGATTCGTCCGGTTCCTTCCGGCGACGGGCAGACCTGCATCGGATCAGGGAAAGCCATGGCTGATCCGCGTGATCCGAGACGAAAACCGTCGTCAGTGTACGGCGGCCGTGGACTGCAATCAGCCCGGAAGAGAAGACGATGGTCCTCTGGCCTCTCGAAATCTCTAGAAACACGGGTGCTGACAGCCCGCCATCCCAGCATTATCTTGCCAGATGCCCAAAGATCTCTAGAAACAGAGCTGCCTTAATCTCAAAAAAAAAAAAACTCTAGAAACAGTGCAGCCGACAGAACACTTTGTATTAGTCATACAGACGAGCGAACAACTCTATGGCAATACGTCACTCATGTTCGTGCACCGGTATATAATTCAACAATACGACTACCCTAGAGGTAGTGTCTGGCATCATCAATTAGTGGACTCAACAAAATATGAGCAGGTCCTTTTCCTTGCTTTTCCTTTTTTTATTCTGCCAAAGAAATACCGACAAGTTAGGGCTCAGTTCTCAATTTGACCGTTATCTTCTTGCACAAAGGTGCAGCGATATTCGATGCCGCTTCGAGAAAAAGAGAGCGGCGTGTTCAGATGTTTAATCGCACGTCGCTATCTATCGAGCATCTGATTATTTTTTTTAACTGCTCCGCTGGTTTAGCTTGGCCCATAGGTTTTGTAACGGAATAACCGAATAAGGTAGCCCCCAATATTCAGACTCCTCAAGTTAGGTGGATCATGATAATTGTATTGTATGCATCAAGTTTGTGGATAAGATGATAACATTATCCACTACATGCAATTTTTTAATAAAACTCCTTATAGATGCTGGTTAATATTTGGCACACACGTAGTTCTATAAGTCATCATATAGACATATCATGTCGACGAACACATGTCGACGAACACATTTTGAAAGAATAATTTGCCTTAAATGTGAGCACTAGTCTAATTTTGAGATTTAGTAGACCTAACCATCTTAGCTACACTCGCATTCTCTAAGCAATTTGTATACTCCCTTCTCTTTTTACAAGCCAAATTTTATTTTGCTAGAGCAAATATTTTTTCCAACAATTACTATATTAATATTGTATTTTTGTCATATAAAATTATAATCATTTGAAAATATTTTTGAAACTCTAAAACAATCAAGTTAGAAAAAAAATTACAATACAGTGGTTAGTTAAAAGCTTGTTCCAAGGAAAAATCGACGATATCATTATTCATGAATCCTTAGTCCACTACTCACGCTGACGGGCTTTTCTTTTTTGCCTACTTGATCTTAGTCTCTATCAGATGTGACACTTTTATATAGTTCACTCCTAGTTTTAATCATTCAACTCGGAGCTTAGTGGCTTTGCGACCAGCTCGCACCCCGCTGCAAGTGAGTAGGTTGGTCTGCCGTCATACAAGCCAACAAACTTAGGTACATGTCTTGGTCTCGGACAAACTTAGGTACATGCCTTAGTCTCGGACAAACTTAGGTACATGCCTTAGTCTCGGACGGTGATGGAACTTGACGGTGCATGGACTCGGGGTCCCCAATAGAACTACTTTCCCGCCATGCTTAGTCTAATAAAATGCACACCAATAATGTATACCTAGGCCGGTCCGGTTACGCACAGTCAGGTCGAGATCACAACCCGGTTGCCGATCGGCTCCTCCGACCAGGAAGCCTAGTCGGCGCCCTGACTAGAGGGAGCCAGCCGGGGGTGGGACCACAGTCCGACCCCGACTGAGTACTCCCGACCGAGCGTTGCCGACTGAGTGCTCCCGACCTAATCCCCTGACCGGGGACTCACCGTACCACTCGCACTGACTTCCCCAACTGACTCGATCAAGGCGGACCGGGACACCCAACCGAGGGCGCCCGCCCGGAGTGGTTCCAGGGAGCAGGTGGGACGGTAATGAGGCAGCGCCTGGGTCAGCATGCCGTACGTAGGGCCGTACCGCGCCACGCACTGCGCACGTCTGCACAGTGGCGTCGTAAACCTACCCGCTACGATGTAGTGATCTGACGAGGAGAATAGGGACCGAGGACGGAGGCCATACTGTATCCACCGATATGGGATTCGACAAGATTAGGCAGCGCCCGTACACTCACTCTCTTACCTCCCCCGACCTGTAAGGATCGTCCCCTTGTACTAGAAAAGGGGACGGACCCCCCTGCTTCTACACGAAGACAGAGACACACCCTCTTACACTCTTACGCTTTCACAAACACACACTTAGCGCTCGTCTGAGCTCCTGCCACTCCCTTCCACTGAGACGAGGACAAGGCCAGGACTCAGGCACCCCCCCCTCTCATACTCCTCTTGTTTGTACCCTCACTGCAAACTTTGAACACATAGGCTCAGGAATAAAGTCGATCAACTGACCCCGACTGGACGTAGGGCACATTGCCCGAACCTGTATACATCATGTGTCATTGTGTGCTAGGCTATATCAGATCTAATGCACGGTAAAACTACAAATATTTACTTGTCGGCTAGATTTCACACCGACAGTTGGCGCCGTCCGTGGGGAAGATGCCGTTGCATTCGCGCTCTGCAGGTCATCGGATGGCCCACCTCACCGCCACCTTCAGCATGACAAGCTCGAGCGACACGATTCGTTTCGGCTCGCTAGAGTTTCCCACTTCTACCCTCGATGGGACGTGGGTTCCACCTGTCTTCGCGCTGTTCCAAGCCTTCCACTTCGGAAGTTTGGACTTTGTCGCCCATCAGCTCGGCGTACTCTGCCTCCGCGAGGAGACAACTCCCTCGGCATCCCCGGGAAAGGTGGCTCGCATCATCGTCCACGAGCCACTCGACGATCTTGATGTGGAGGCGCTTGCGCTCCACATCGAGTCCGTGTTGGGTACGAGCCCCACGGTTAACGACGTGGATACTGTCATGTATTCACTGGCTAACATTTTCAGCCAGCTCTCCGGGGGCGCTCTGCTGTCTCCGCCGTGCGTCTGGCTCCCCTTCGGTCTTGCGTCCCCCGTGGACGCGTATGCACGGGGGCTTTGGAGGGTCATTACGTTGTCTCTATACCCGTGCGAGTTTGTGGGAATGGCAGACTACGCCCCCTCCTCGTTCCACAACCTCTGCGCCGACGAGCTCGAAAGCGACGACTCGAGCATTGGCGACGTGATGGCACTTGACCATTCTCTGTCCCGGGAGTGCGCCATGGCGGACGCTCTGGAACTACTCCCGGATGTGGTAGAGTCTGTCGAGACTCACACCCTGCCAAACCACCGCGTGGGAGGCCCTGGCGCAAGCGCAGGCGCATGGCAATGAACTGCGATAGCGGCAGCAGGACCAGCAACCGCCACCGCCGGTGCGCCCGGCGCATCACTTCGTACCGCACGCGCGCAACCCGGCAGAGAGTGCCCGCCAGGTCCAGTGCAACATCCTGGCAGGAGGGGACGACCTCCCGCAGTTCGCTCAGGCCGGATAGAACATCACCGCCGCAGCGATGCTTCTGCGTAGCCTCCCCGAGCCAGCTGACCCCCAGGAGCAGGCAATACACAGGAACCTCCGAGTGCTGGTGGAGACTGCCGCCATACAGCAGGTGGAGAGCTCCGCGTCACGACAACGACATGCAGCTTCTTGCCCAATCAGCGTGCTGGGGCCGCACCAGCCGAACCGCTCCGTCCGCTCACCCCCGCCGGCGCGATGGCCAGGGCGGAGCGCTGTGTCAGCTCCACAGCCCGACCCGGCGCCGGCGCCGCGCTGTCAGCCCGTGCGCGAGCGGATCGGGCCGAACCATGATGCGCACAGCGTCATCCACGCACGGCGTTTGGCGCGACACGACACCGACGTTGAACAAATTGTGGCAAAAGCGGTCGATGCGGCCCGTGACTGGTTCTACGAGGAGCATGAAGAAGTGCGCCCTAGGTGAGGCAGCCGTCCGAGCGTTCGGAACGGTGACCGGAGCCCTAGCCCAGACGGACCGAGACCACGGGCCTTCGATCGCCGCATCCAAAAGGCACCTTTCCCATAGCGGTTCCGACCACCCATGAACATTACTAAGTACACTGGGGAGACGAATCCCGGAGTGTGGCTTGAAGACTTCCGGCTCGCCTACCGAGCCGGAGGAGCCGATGATGACTATTTCATCATCCAGTATCTCCCCATTTCCATAGGGGAGTTCGTTCGGGCATGGCTCGAGTTCCTTCCGCCCGACAACATCCGTGACTAGTCGGATCTAAAGAAGGTCTTCATAGGAAACTTCCAGGGGATGTACGTCCGCCTCGAGAACTCCTGGGACCTTAAAAGTTGCCAGGTGGAACCTAACGAGACCTTGCGGGATTACATCCATAGGTTCTCGAAGCAATGTAACTCCCTCCCCGACATCATCGACGCAGACGTCATTAGCGCGTTCCTCTCAGGGACGATGTGCAAGTCCCTAGTACACAAGCTCACCTGTGCTAAGCCCCGGATCACCCGCGAGCTGCTCGACATCGCTATGAATCAAGCCTCCGGTGAGGAGGCGGTTGGGGCGGTCTTTAGCGGCGGGCGGGACAAGGGCAAGGCTAAGCGCGAAGATTAGGACGAAGGCCCCTCCACGCAACGGGGCAAGAAGAACAAGAAGGATCGGCGACGCCTGACCAACCCAACCTTGGTCGCTGTGGCTGACCGACCGGGCAAACAGCACTAGCCGGGCCAGCACGATCACTTCGAGAAGCTCATAGAGAGCCCCTGCTCCAACCACGCCTACCCCATCAAGCACCTCTATAAGAACTGCGAACTCCTCAAATGCTTCCTGCGGCAAGCCGGCAAGCCAAAGGAGCGCAAGAGCAAGGAGGACGCAACCAACAAGGAAGCCGCGACGGGCAAGGATGGGGATGGCTTCCCCGAACCTGAAACCTGCACGTTCTCATATGCCTATGCGTGCGATCATGAGAACATCGAGCTCGCCACCGGCCTCGCCAACTCTGTCGAGCTCTCGAAGCTCGGGAAGGAGGCGGAGCCGGCAATGCCCGACTACAACGAGCCGACCGCCGCGAGCGCCTTCAGCCCAACTAAGGAAACCAAGGCGCTGGAGATTGACCCCAACAACCTGACCAAGATGGTGCGGGTCGAGGCCAAGCCCCTGGCCAAATAGGAAACTAAGCTCGTCGACTTCCAGCGCGCCAACCAGGACATCTTTGCATGGAAGCCTGCTGACATGCTGGGGATCCCGAGGGAAGTGCCGAGCACGCGCTACGCATCGTCCCAAACTCGAAGCCCGTCAAGCAATGACTGCGCCACTTAAACAATGAGAGGTGTAGAGCTATAGGTGAGGAAATCGCCAAACTCCTAGCGGTCGGTTTTTATCAAGGAGGTGTACCATTCCGACTGGCTCGCTAACCCAGTTCTTGTTAAAAATAAGAATGGGAAATGGAGAATGTGTGTTGACTAATCTAGCCTTAACAAGGCGTGTCCTAAGGATCATTTTCCTTTACCACGCATAGATCAAAGAGTCGACTCCACCTCAAGATGCGAAATCGTCTCCTTTTTGGATGCCTACTTGGGCTATCACCAGATTGCGATGAGAGAGTTCGACTAGGTCGCGACCTCCTTCATCACCCCGTATGGTTTTACTGCTACGTGACCATGCCTTTTAGTCTAAGGAACACCGGTGCCACCTACCAGTGGTTCATGCAACGGTGTTTCGCCGACCAAATCAACCCGCCCGACCAACCCGACCAGGTCGAGCGGCCAAAGGCCACTATTGCCGTCTACGTGGATGACATAGTGGTAAAGACGGCTCGGGCAAGCGACCTAATCGCGAACCTAGCCGCAACGTTCGCGAACCTCCAAAGGTTCAGCATTAAACTGAATCCCAAGAAATGCGTTTTCGGGGTTCCGAGGGGGAAGCTACTCAAGTACATCGTGTCCGAGCATGGCATCGAAGGCAACCCTAAAAAAATCATGTTCATCGCAAATATGGGTCCCACACGCAACGTTAAGGGTGTACAAAGGCTCATAGGTTGCTTGGCCGCTTTGAGCCGGTTCATCTCCCGATTTGACGAGAAGGGGATGCCGCTCTACAAGCTCCTCAAGAAATCGGACGTATTTGTCTGGACGGAAGAGGCACAAAAGGCTTTGGAGAGCCTCAAATCGTTGATGACCTCAGCCCCGGTCCTCGTCGCTCCTGGACGAGAGGAACCCCTCCTCCTCTACATCACGGCATGTGACCACGTCGTCAACGCCATTCTCATCGTTGTAAGGGAGGAGCCCGAACACGTGCTGAAGGTCCAGCGACCAGTGTACTTCATCAGTGAGGTACTCACCGACGCCAAGGTGCGCTACCTGCAGTCTAGAAGCTTCTGTACGCCGTGCTGATGGCAAACCGAAAGCTCTTGCACTACTTCACCGAGCACAAGGTAACAGTCGTCACCTCATACCCGCTGGGAGAGATAATCCGCAACTGCGACGCCGCGAGCTGGATCTCCAAGTGGGCGCTCGAGCTCATGGGGTACAACTTCAGGTACACCCCTCGCACTGCGATTAAGTCTCAAGCCCTGGCTAACTTCGTTGTCGAGTGGACGAAGGTCTAGGCCCCAACCCTAGACATCACCCATGAGTACTGGATGATGTACTTCGATGGGTCAATCATGGGACCTAGCGTGAGGGCTGGAGTGGTCCTGGTCTCCCCAGAGGGAAACAGGCTCCGCTACACAATCCGCCTCCACTTCAAGGCCTCAAACAACATTGCAGAATATGAAGCCCTAATCAACGGGCTACGTATCGCCATTGAGCTCGGCGCGACGCGGCTCTACGTCCGCGGCGACTCGCAACTAGTGGTCGACCAAGTCATGAAGGAGTCCTCCTGCAAAAATCCACTCATGGTAGCGTACTGCCAAGAGGTGCGCAAGCTCGAGGGCAAGTTCCAAGGAATCGAGCTGCACCACGTCCCGCGAAGGGACAACGTTGCTGTCGATTCCTTAGTGAAGTTGGCGGCCAAGCAGGATTCGCCCCCAGATAGGGTCTTCATGAATGACCTCCACGAGCCATCCGTCCGCATCCAGGTGAGTCCGACACAGGCGCAGCCCAGCCCCAACTAGCCGCTCGAGGGCTCCAACCCATCAGCTCGGCCTGACCACGACCAAGGGCTCAAGGGCTCCAACCCGGACACCGCGGTGGTGGCACTCAACCCGACTGACTGGAGGGTGCTGCTGCTCGCCTACATCCTCGAAGAAGTCCTCCTGCCAGAGAGGGCCGAAGCGCGACAGATCGCTCGACGCGCCAAAACGTTCGTTGCCACTGGCGATGAACTTTACAAACGAAGTCCGTCGGGGGTACTCATGACGTGCATCCCGACTGACCAAGGGAAACAACTTCTTCTCGAAGTCCATGCCGGAATCTACGGACATCACGCGGCCCCGCGTTCGCTGGTCGCGAAAGCTTTCCGCCAAGGTTTCTATTAGCCCACAGCACTACGCGATGCTAAGGAGGTGGTCTGTAGGTGCGAGGGGTGCCAGTTCTACGTTTGGCAAACTACCTACCGGTGCGGGAACTCCAGACCATCCCCATCACCTGGTCATTCACGGTCTGGGGCCTCGACATGGTTGGACCCCTCAAAAAGGCCCTAGGAGGTCATACCCACCTGCCCGTGGCGATGGACAAGTTCACCAAGTGGATCAAGGTGAAGCCCATCACCAACATCTGCTCACAAAATGCGGTCAAGTTCTTCCTCGACATCATCTACCAGTTCGGTGTCCCTAACTGCATCATCACAGACAACGGAACCAACTTCACCAGCAAGAAGTTCCTGGATTTTTTCGATGGTTACGGCATCAGGGTCGACTGGGCCTCAGTCGGACACCCGCGGACCAACGGTCAGGTTGAACGGGCCATTGGCATGGTCCTCCAAGGACTCAAGCCACGCATTTTTGACTGGCTCAAGAAACATGCTGGAACATGGGTCGCGGAGCTCCCAGCCGTCCTCTGGAGCCTAAGCACGACCCCAAACCGGTCGACAGGGTTCACCCCCTTTTTCATGGTGTACTGTGCTGAGGCGGTATTGCCATCCGACCTCAACTACGGCGCTCCAAGGGTGAAGGTGTTCGACCCCGACCAAGCCGCAGAGGCTCAACAAGATGCTGTTGACCTGCTCGATGAGGCGTGCGAGACGGCGCCCATTCACTCCACCCGTCACCAACAAACCCTTCGCAGGTACCACGAGAGGAAAATTCAAGGAAGAACCCTCGAGGTCAGCGACCTCGTGCTTCGAAGGACCCAAACAACCAAGGACAAGCACAAGCTTTCTCCGCCATGGGAAGGACCGTACGCGGTGGTCGAGGTGATCCGACCAGGCGCCTACCGACTGAAGGACAATGATAGCAACATCCTCACGAACACTTGGAACATCGAGCAGTTACATCATTTCTTTCCTTAGCTCAGTTCATTACCAGTCCATTTCCATTCAACACTTGCTCCTATAGCACCCCGGCCCGAGCAGTCTAGGCCCGGTCACTCGAGGGCTCTACGGAGGTGCGGCACCACTCCCTCTTTACTTTTTGTGTAACCACGCACCACGCCCAAGCGAAAGGGCGCACCCAAATGAAAGGGCATCCCATCCTTTAACTCACCCTAAGAGCAACTTATGCTCTAGCTTGCGGACCGATCGGACCCCGCCACGACTATGGTTACGAGTAGCTGAGCCTCGTGGGCCACGCCCGGGTTCTTAAAGTTGTAGCCTACGGTTAATAGGCAGGTCTGAAAGGAAAAGTGTGAAAAAGCGGAAATTGCTTAAGGGCAAAAACAAGGATGGGTGGGACCAGCTCTCCGTCACAACCACAAACGAACTTAAAATTGTTCACTTGGGGCTCACGATCGCCCCGCAATTTCTTACATACACAAAGAAACTAACTACCCTTTTTCTACTGCTCCCCCTCGGCCAGGTTGGTCGGCGGTGCTGCCGACGAGGATGAGGGCTTCCTAGTCACAATCGGGCCAATGCTCGGGTTGGTTTCGGTCGGCGCAACACCCGACTCCATCTCAGCCTACACCACTGTGTCAGGATTGGTGGCACCCTCCTGACTTGCGCGTGCGACCATCCACGAGCGGCGAGCCTCCATGACCCATGTCGCGGTCACGTGCGCGACGATCGTTCGTGCGCTCGGGACCAAGCTCTGACCTAGCACCCAGATCTTCGAAGCTCCTTTCGTCAGCATACCCTCTGCAGACTGCCTCGAAGTCCATGTCGGGGTAGTGGGTCGCCACAGACATCAACACCCCCGATGCCCCATGGAACACACCGTTGGAGATAAGCATTTTGACCGTGTTCGGGACCTCCTCAAGCTTAATAACAGGCCTGCTGGTACTCAGGCCTGACCCAAGCACCTCAATCACCACCACCTGCACCATGTCGCGGAGCTGGTTGAGCTCATCCGTGAGGGTGGACCGTTCTGCCAGGGACCAGGCCAACGCCTCCGCATTCCAAGTGACTGCCCCTCCAGGACTGCACAGGAGACAAAGTCAGTGGAAGGCAGAAAAGGGGTACGACCCCGCCTCAAACTCTCGGGATGGCGGGACTTACTCTCCATCGCAGCAACGGCCTCCCTCCAGTGAACTCTGGGAACGGCGCCTCTGCCGGGTTCCGAATGTAGAACCATTCGCCATGCCATCCCCGATTAGAATCGTTGGGGGTGTACGGCGGGTACGCGACCTTGGGTTTCCTCTGAAGTGCGAACCCCCCGACCAGGGCTGGCAGGCTCGGCTTCCCCCTTTCCTCGGACCATGCTCCCCCGAAGAAAAACTTCACGAAGAGGTCCACGTGCGGCTCCATCCGGAGGAAGGCCTCGCAAACGGTGATGAAGCCGGCAATATGCAGCACCCCGTTGGGGTTGAGGTGCTGCAACTCCAACCCCCAGTGGTGGAGGAGCCCATGCAGGAACCAATGCGCGGGATATCCAAGCCCGTGCTCGTGGAAAGCGAGGAAGGAGACGACCTTTGCTGGGCCCGGGGCGCGGGACGACGTCCCCCACCTCTGGCGCTCTCCAACCTGCAACTGTCTTCGGTGGCAGCAATCCCTTCCTCATGAAGTCCTCCAGCAGTTCCTCCTTCACGATGGACGCCCTCCAATTCGACATCGCGCAATGGGAGGTGACGAACAGATCTGTAAGACTTCTTTCGCTTTCACCCTTGACCCTCCTCTCTCTCTCGGAACTCACCACAGTGTGCAAGGAAGCTTTAGCGTAAGAGCGGAAGAGGAAGAGACAACAATCGAGGAAAGGTGAAAGGATGGGCCAGAAGACCTCCGCCCCTCCCCCTATTCATTAGGGAAGGGGGCGCGGAGCCCTGGCGGATAGGATGCAACTGACGGGATGTGACCCTACGCGACGGGGCGTGGCTCGGGATGGGCCCACCTACTCATGCAGCAAAGCCGCAAAAAACGGGGCACAACCACACGCAAGCACCCTTTCACCTTATGAGGCAGGGGAGCGGAGGGAGCCACTATTAATACCTCCACCGAACCGAGGCCAGTAGGCGCTCGGGTCAGTCGGACGGAGCGGAGGGACCCACTGTCAGAGCCTTCGTAAAACCGAGGCTGGTGGGCACCTGGGTTAGTCGGACGGTTCAGGCTTCTGATGGGAGATAGGTAAAAGCAGGGGAACACTAACATGTAGGGCGTGACTGACCCCGTCACAAACAACGGATACGGATTCCACTCGGGCGTGCCTGCTAAGGGTGCCTCGAGCCTGTCACTCGAACGAACTAACGTGTAGGACATGACCGACCCCATCACGAGTGATGGATACACTCGGGCGTACCTGCTAAGGGTGCTTCGAGCCTGTCACTCGAACTGTCAAGACAAGCAACGCTAGCTCTCCGGTTGCGAAAACCGTAGATGGGGCGATGCCCGAGAGTTCGATCGAGGTAACATTACCGACCCCCCCTCGTTTACTCGCTCTGCAAACAAGCACTCATTCATTCATCCATCTCATGTGTGCATGCATTCATGCACTGTACATTCACCCCATACATGCAATCATTGCATTTCAATTGCTTTTGCATCGCGTCATGAAGCAATAGTGGTTCATTCGATATGAGTTGCGACCGACCGAGGCTCGAAGGCCGACCCGCGAAGGGCTCAAGGCCGCCTCGCATCAAACAGAGCTAGGGGGGAAATGCAGATGAAGCCCCAGTAGCCTTCACCCAACTTTCTCAGAAGCGGACGGGATCATCTCGACCTTCTTGTTTGATCCTGACCTCGAGCCACGCCCACAGAATCTCCATTGAGGGAAGGCCAGCGGGCAACCTGAGTCGGTCTCCGGAATGGCTCGAGCATCTGTCGGGAGGCAGGTTAAGGAGCAGTGGAATGCCACATGAGGGCTATGCTGACCCTGTTATGAACGATGAACCCGGATTCCACTCGGACATGCCCGTTAGTGAGCTCATTGAGTGCGTCACTCAAGCCATCGAGGCAAGCGACGTTAGCTCAGCCCCTCCGGTCACGGAGACCGCGGATGGGGTGACGTATGAAACTCGACCGATGCCGACCGAGCCCAACAGGACTTGGGGGCTCGAGCCGCCATATCCCGACTCGGGAATGTGACTGACAACACAAGTCGCGGTCAGAACGAACACAGGCAAGTACCTCGACCCGCAAGAGGGACCACCTCATCCTGATCGATGGAGACGCCAAAGTCCGCGGCCGCAGAAAAGAATACATAAGTGCTCAGCCATTGACCGACTCTCCAGTAGGCCGTAGGCTTGGGGGCTACACCCACCGGGTGTGCTCGCGCGGACCCAGTGGAAACTGGACTGACAACGGGTCCTCCTTCTCGGGAGAAGGGTGCTAGTGTCCACTCGACTCGCTTCTGGTCAAAGGGGTACCAAAATGCTTAGCCTTCGACTGACTCCTTAGTCTGCCGCAGGCACGGGGGCTAGACCCACTGGGTCCACTCGCGCGAACCCAGCGGTAAATGGACTACAAACAGGTCCCCTCCTTGGGAGCCGGGCACCCTCTACAACTCGACGTGCCCCTACGGCCCACGCCAGCAATCTCCTTGGGAGCTGGGCATTAGAGTCTATCTAACGTGCCCCCGGGGCCTCTGCCGGTCATCCCCTAGAGAGCAAGGCGTCTGCACTTACTCAGAGGCTAGAATGCCCGGACTACTCGGCTACCCTACGCAACGCAGTGAACAAAGGGAAAAAGGCCAAAAATCCCAACAACAGTTCGCCTCTATGGCGCGGTGGGCACAAGATTCACATGTTGAATATAAGCTTTCATTAAGCCAAAGACATAAGCCAAAAGCTTTACAATATCATGCAAAGCGTGCGAACACAGGAGCCTAAAGGCTTTACAATATCATGCAAAGCGTGCAAGTATAGCCCAGGGACCACCCAATGACTTAGGAACGAAAGAAACAAAAAGAGCACAAGCCATATAAGAAAGTTGCACTCGAAACCTCGCTCGCCGACCCATCCTCGCCGAATCTTCTCCAATCTCCTCCTTCTGAGCGAGAGACACCAGGGGGAGTGGAAGATGAGGGAACCCAGGCAGCATAGGAAGCTGTGCGAAGTTCTCTCCTCCCTCTGTGGTGACCTGGTACAGGAAGAAAAGGCGTGGAGGGAGTACGAGAACTGCACTCCAGATCCCTAGGTAAACTGGCTCGAGGCCGCGCATGGCCATCGACACCTACATATCTCCACCGCCGCCGCGGCCATGCGCAAGGTAGGCCAAAACAATGACCTCCGGCAATCGGTGGCCCAAGGTACGAGCATGGCATGGAGGACAAGGAGGCCATGATCCCTCTTCCTCCTGTGGCGCTGCCCTGGTCCTCTCATCCAGCCCCTCATTGCACGGCGGATCCATGATACGAGAGTTCTTGCATCGTGGTGCCCGGGCATGCTGAAGGAGACTGGGACAAGGAGGTGGAACACCTATTACGAGAGATCTTCTAGCATCATCTAGAGTGGCCAAAGTCGCCTAGGGCAACGAGCAAGAGCCTCAAACCTACCGGATCTACAACCTGAGCCATGGGATCTACAACCTGAGCCTTGGGGGCTCCGGATGCGGAAGCCTCCCTATTTATAGCCGGGCGAACAGCCGAGATCCGGGAGCGGTTACATTTCACGTCCATGGATGCACGATAAAAATTCCTTACGCTAGGGTGACGGTTCAGCGCCTGTGCATTAAAGGCATCTGGCCTTGAGATGACGGTTCGACCGCTGTATGCCGAAAATTGAGGCGAACGTACTGGGTCACGAGGCACCGGTATGGCTCCCACATGGAGTCCATCCTTATCATCTCGAACATGGGGCCAGACCCCTCAATGTGGCCCGACCGCTTCGTAAACAAAACAAAAATAAACAACACCCCTATGTGTGCTTCCTTGCGACGGGGCATTTCGACCGACAGCCCCTTAAGGGCTTCAACAAAGCCCCAAAGGGGCTCGGGGGCTCCTGACGGGTCCATAGACCCGAGGTCCCCAATGGGACTACTTTCCCGCGACGCTTAGCCCAATAAAGGGTACAACAACAACGTGTACCAGGGCCGGCCCACTACGCACAGCTGGACCGACACGACTCGGCTGCTGACCGTCTCCTCCAACCAGGAGGCCTGGAAGGCGCCCCGACTAGAAGGAGCTAGCCGGGGGTGGGACCACAGTCCAACCCCGACTGAGTACTCCCGATCGAGCGCTCCCGACTGAGTGCTCTCGACCTAATCCCCCGATCGGGGACTCACCGTACCACTCGCACTGACCTCCCCGACTAACTCGGTCAAGGCGGACTGGGACACCCGACCGAGGGCACCCGCCCGGAGTGGGCCCAAGGAGCAGGTGGGACGGATAACGAGGCAACACCTGGGTCAGCATGCTGTACGCAGGGTCGTACCGCGCCATGCCCTGCGCACGTCTGCACAGTGACGCCATAAACCTACATGCTACGGTGTAGCGGTCTGACAAGGAGAACAGGGACCGAGGACAGAGACCATACTGTATCCACCGACGTGGGATTCGACGAGACTAGACAGACCCATACACTCACTCTCTTATCCTCCCTCGACCTGTAAGGACCGTCCCCTTTTACTATAAAAAGGGGATGGAAACCCCTCCCCTCGCTTCTACACGGAGACAGAGACACACCCTCTTACACTCTTACGCATTCACACACACTTAGCGCTCGTATGAGCTCCTGCCACTCGCTTCCACTGAGCGAGAACAAGGTCAGGACTCAGGCACCCCCCTCTTATACTCCTCTTGTTTGTACCCCCACTACAAACTTTGAGCACCTGGGCTCAGGAATAAAGTCGACCGATTGACCCCGAATGGACGTAGGGCGCGTTGCCCGAACCAGTATACATCTTGTGTTATTGTGTTCTAGGTCATATCTGATCTAATGCACGGCAAAGCTACAAATATTTACTTATCAACCAGATTTCGCACCGACAGGACTCATCGTCGTAGTGTGTCCACTACGGTTCGCGGAGCGGTCTTATCTCGTTTGGAAGGAGAAAATTTGCGATAATTATAATATATACAGTGATATTACTAGTTCTGTTTTCTTTATCGAGCGTCATCAAGCATCATGTGAAAAGTACTAATAGTCATGTTCGTGCACGGGGTAACGAAGTCCATTCAAGATAAGACATTTAAATATTTTTCTTGTCGGCTAAATAGAGGTGAAACTGTGAAAGTGGAATGTACTCAATGCAATCACATCCTTGAATTTTTTTTTATTTTCTGTAGCCTTTTCCATAGATATCTCACACAAATAGACGATGAAATGACCATTGAATCCCAGCCATAAACAAGAGATACTTAATAACACATTGCCGTCGCCCGCCTACTCAAACCTCTAGGTAATTTCTGCAAATCGGGCAGTGATTACTATTCTAGTTTTCCTGTAGGCCTGTAGGAAACCGAAGTTATAAGTAGCTCAGGTTAAAATTTGGTTTCTCCGTTCAAAGTTCACTCTTCGAACGTCCTTGGGCACACGTACCTTCCACTGGATCTCACATTATACAATTTTTCACCGAAAGTTATGCATGTCTTTTATATCAACATGAGCAATTTGAAGTTAATAGTATCTGTTTCTTTTCACCCTCAAAGAATTGTTTGTTTTCTCGGTGCGAATGAAAGTTGTACACTTAAAAAATCGGTTCCCGGGACGTGCCAATCTCCGCAGTCAGCAGCGCTCGCACGCCGGATCCAAGTATCCAAACAAACCGACAGCCGGCACGCCCCGGCGAAGCGGCTGCGCCGACGCGCCCGACCCGACCGGGCCCTGCCAGCCAAGTGTCCGCTTTTCGAGGCGGCCATCCCGCCCCCGGTGCTTTCCTGCCGTCCTGCGTCAGCCGCCCGCAGCCCAACACCCCGCATCAAAACCCGCCTCCTCGCCTCGCCTCCTTCCCCCACCACCACCGCCACCGCCGCTCCCCAAGTCCCGCAGCCCCAAACCCCGGGGCCGAACCTTCCGGAACCTTCCTCCTATGGCCCCGCCCCCCTCCATGGCGGCCGCCTCCGATCACGCCGGCCCAGGGTCCGAGGCGGGCGCGGGCGACTCCTCGCTCCGCCTACGCCACGCCCCCTCCGCCGACGCCAGCGGCCTCGCCCTCGACTCCACCGGCGGCCGCCGGGAGAACGGCGAGCCGCGCCCACCGCCGAGTCCGCAGCAGGAGCAGCAGCAGCACGAGATGCTGTACTTCCGCGCGTCGGCACCCGCGCACCGCCGCGTCAAGGAGAGTCCCCTCAGCTCCGACGCCATCTTCCGCCAGGTGAGGAGGCGCCAATGCACAGTCTCGTCGTATCCCTACCGATTTCTGCCTTCCCGTGAACGTGCTTCGATCCATGCACCTTGTTGCTTCGAGTCAACTCTGCCTCTGCTTTTGAGTTGGAATCGCGCTTTGTGCTGTTGTTAGCTTAGTACGCGTCGGTTACCTCCCGAATCGTCGATAGATTCTGCGCGTGTACTGGGAAGGGCACAATTCGTTTCGTGGGGGGCATATGCTGCTACGGATTGAGGTCGGTGTTTGCTTGTTTTTGGGGATCAGGGGGGGACCAGTGCGCGGGCGCCGGATGCATGCCATGCAGAATTTAGCATCGGGCGGCCGAAGCAGCAAACAAGGAGGGTAACTGTTGCCGCTAGGAGAGCATTGTGTGTTGAAACGGATGAGCAAACGAGTCATTTGGATTCGTTGTTTGTACTGTACAGATACAGAGAGTCGTTGTAGTAGTACTTTACAGATACAGAGAGTTGTTGTGACTTCGTGTCAGATGCTTCAGAGTTCGAGCAGCAGCTGCAGGGCTAACTGGGCAGCTTCAGAGTTACTTTTTGAACTACAATTCGTGTTACATTGTTGCGACTTCAGTCAGATGCTTCAGATTCGGAGATGCAGGCTGCAGTTGCAGGGTTAATAAGCAATGTCATGATCTCGCACCCTAGTATCAAATGTTGACTTTTCAAACTGCAATACATATCACATTGTTCACGCAGTGCAGTATGGTGCATGCTGATTGATGTACTTGCCTTTTCTGTTTGGGGGCATTGCTTCTGCTTGAGGACCATAAAAGGCATGTTCTGTTATGGGACCGCTTACTGGTTGGTCCTCCATTTGACTGGGCATATTATTGGATGGATTTCTTTTTAATGTACATCAAATGTCATTTTATCCTATTCTTCTTTAACTGAGTAAATCCTCAGTTTGTAAGCCATGTGAGAACTTAATTACAATGCCAGTGCATCAAATTTCGTTTATCTTGTTCTTCTTTAACTGAGAGTGAATCCTCAACTTCTAAGCCATATTTCTTGGTTGCCGCATATATTTGAAGTCCTTGAACTAAACAGTTCTCTTGGATTTCAGAGCCATGCGGGTCTTCTGAATCTATGCATTGTTGTGCTGGTTGCAGTGAACAGCAGACTCATTATTGAGAATTTAATGAAGGTTTGTTACATTACCTTATCATTTCACTTGATTTCATTTACAGCTCCCTATCCATCTCAAGAAGTAGCATTTGATTTTAGTGCTTTCTGCACACTTGTAGTGTGCATCTATCACATTTCCATGTTCTGAATTTGCTGATGCAGTATGGCCTATTGATAAGAGCTGGATTTTGGTTTAGTGCAAGATCGCTGAGAGACTGGCCTCTTCTTATGTGCTGGTAAATATACTTGCTCATTGATTGTATTGGATTTTAACTAACAGCAGTAAACTTCACAGAATTAATCATTCTGTTAATTGCAGCCTCACTTTACCAATTTTCCCACTTATTGCGTTCATGGCTGAGAAGATGATTAGAAGGAAGCTCATTGGTGAACATGTAAGTTTGTCTCGCAGCTTTGTGTAGTGTTTAGAGAAGGTGCTTCTATAATAACCATGTCTGTTTCACCTAACACGTATAATAGATGTATAGGGTTTGACCTTTTTCTATTCTGTATGCTTTAAGTTCCATTGTGCTGTTTATAACTTGTATACACCTCTTGCAGGTGGTTATTCTTCTCCATATCATTGTTACAACATCTGTCATTGTCTATCCAGTTGTTGTGATTCTTAAGTAAGAATATTTCTTTTTGACTTTGCAGTTTGTTTGGATGCATCTACTTTTGACATTCGTTGAGCTCTTATATTTAATGGTATGAATACACTCAATTCGTTTATTATATATAATTTGCTGTACTTAGTGGTATGGTGGTGAACCATGTTTTTGTGTCTCAAACAACCTTTCCTTTTAGCTACATTATATACTATGCATATTGGATGGTTTAAAAGGGGGCTTATGACACGTGTATTTAATTGTATCTGGGGATAAAATTTCTTATATAATCTTTGATCATTTACCTCTTGAATCTATATTTTCTTGCTCTGTGTTGATCTGTTCACGAAGAGTCATCAATTGTAAAAGAATGTATGTAGTCCAGAGATATCAATTCACACTTGATGAAGCTTAAAACCCTTTTCGTGATATGGCTATATTGCCGGACAATGGAGAGTACAAGGTAGAAGGGATCTCGCCCTCTCTCTGGAGGCTCTGAGAGTTCCAACTACTTTCTACTTGGGAATTACAAAGACTCTGCCGTGCTTTATATTAACAGCCGGCCAACTAACAAACTCCTAACCTAAACCAAAGCTATCTTATCTCTATCTCAACCAACCAACTAACCTGACGCCGGTTTCTTCTTTCGGCGGTGGAACTTGGCACCAAAGAATGTGTCCATAACATTTCGTAAGTGAACCTGAACCACCTATTGTATAATAAAGGTCAATCATATTTATTTGCGTGCTTGAAAGTAGGATAAACAACTGCAGTATCTGGGATTTCTGTTGCTGTTTTGCAAGTAGAATTCATATATATCATAGTTTGGTTGAGTCAATATTAATCCTCAAAAAGAGGCATCAGGTGCTGAAAGTTATACCTTTTCGTTGATTATATTTTCAATGGATTCAAGAATGTTGTATGCTTCATGCATTATGCTACTTAGTTTTTATTATTTTTTTAGTTTATGTTGATATTCTGATTGCCCAGAATTGGTACTTCAGAAGGTGTTCTTCCATGCATGAATTCTGGATTATGAGTTCAGTTACGTTAAAAATTTTCAGGTGTGACTCAGCAGTACTATCTGGATTTGTACTAATGTTTCTTGCAAGCATCATGTGGATGAAGCTTGTCTCTTATGCACATACAAATTATGATATAAGGGTATTGTCCAAAAGTACTCTGAAGGTAATTTGTCAACACATTCTTCTGAATTATTTTAACAAGTTGCATGATTCTCAACAATGATCTATTGACCATCAAACTCTTTTAAAAATTCCTTTTGCTGGTGAAATCTTTATACAGAGGCTAGACAATGTTCCTCTTCCTGTTTAAACTTCTTTTCCAGTTTGTTTTCCTGAACCTTTCTATGTAGTTCATTTTTGAACACAATGAAATATAGTTCCAATTAGTTATGCTTCCATCAGGAAAATATTGTGTTCCTTTTTCTTTTCTTTTCATAGGCCGACCAGGTATACTCTTAGAGGAGGATGGATATATGATTATATCACTTATTCTCATTTTTCATGCCAGTAATTACCATTGTTATTCTTATATAATAGGGTGCTTCATATGGCAATCATGTTGATCCTGAGAATATGAAAGATCCAACCATTAAAAGTCTAGTGTACTTTATGTTGGCCCCAACACTTTGTTACCAGGTATTCTTGTACAGGGCTTGTCTTTACTTTTTGAAGTGAATGTTATCCATTCCTTCATCACATGTATCTAGTTACACTAGAGACAAAACATGAGTGTCCTAACTTCACTTTGGTGCATTATGCAGCCAACTTATCCTCGAACTACATGTATTAGGAAGGGCTGGGTGATCCGACAACTTGTTAAGTGCCTTGTTTTTACAGGCCTGATGGGCTTCATAATTGAGCAAGTAAGCCTTCTATGTTCCTTAAGTAATATTTATTTGTACAGGGTTGAATTAAATTATCAAATCTCTTTTACTTTGCAGTAATATTTATTTGTACAGGGTCTTGAATTAAATTCTCAATCTCTTTTACTTTGCAGTACATAAATCCAATTGTGAAGAATTCTAAGCATCCACTGAAGGGGAATTTCTTGAATGCTATAGAGAGAGTCTTGAAACTCTCTGTGCCAACACTATATGTATGGCTTTGCATGTTCTATTGCTTTTTCCATTTATGGTTAGTATCTTACTTCAGTTGGGTACCACGTGTGCCAAAAGTACCTTAAATTTGGTAGATATGGTGGTTATCTACAATAGGCCAAGTGGTTATTGACCTGAATTTGATGTTTCTTCTTACATGGCTTTCATCCATTTTTTGTGTTCCAGGCTGAACATTCTAGCTGAACTTCTTCGTTTTGGTGATCGTGAATTCTATAAGGACTGGTGGAATGCCAAAACTGTTGAAGAGGTGAGAGGCCTGCTAAAATCTGAGTTCATTTCTTTTCCAAGTGAAAGTTTAAATAGGACTGACATTAATTATATTTCCATGCATTTTAATGTGATCATATTTTGGGATTGGCTCAGTACTGGAGAATGTGGAACATGGTAATCTTCTTGTTACCTACATCTTCATACTTCTTTACTCTTATCTATCTAGATGTCCATTACTTGACTAATACCATTGTTATGGTAGGGACTGATAAGATCTGTAACTAATTAACTAATACAATTGTTATGGTAGTGACTGATAAGACCTGTCACAAAGCCTGAGATAGTTGTCTAATTAATTGGCATTGATATCTTTTAAGTACTAATAATTGTTCTACATTTTTTCAGCCTGTTCATAAGTGGATCATTCGACATATATATTTTCCATGCATAAGGAAAGGCTTGCCCAGGGTAATTGCTTCTATAGGTTTATAAGAAGTCTTTCTTTGCTTTCCAATCCCAAACGTAGTTAGTTTGAAACCACCACTCAATCCATCTATGCTAGCTCCAAATCAATATCTTACTTTACTTTCCACATGATCCTCATACGGAACAGTAATAAATTAACAATATACTTTAATATCTTAATTTACTTTCCACATGAGGATCATAATTCTAATGAAGACAACCAAACAAGTGCTGATACTGTTGTGAGAATGTCAGAATATGACTGGTTAGGAATTTTATTCTTGTTAAATGATATGCTATGCAGATAGTACTAACTGGAAATAAATTTGGGACAAATTTAAGAGATATACATGCATTACTTGTATATCAAAAATGAGGAAAGGTTACATAAGGATATCTGGTGTTGACCTAGGAACTACTCCGTCCCAAATTACTATTCATTTTGGCTTTTCTAGATATATAAATTTTGCTATGTATCTAGACATAGTATATATCTAGGTGCAATTTGGGACAGGGAGTATTTCTTAATTCTGCCTTATGTCGACTGACATATGTAAATACACGAAGATAGATAAAATTTTGTTGGTCTACGATATTCTTTATTTTGCAGAAGTGACATGATTTTTCTCAGCTCTTAATTATCAAGTTCATATGGTATCCACATTGCAGGGTGTAGCTATTCTGATCGCCTTTCTGGTTTCAGCTGTGTTTCATGAGGTACTGTAGTTCTTCTGGAATCATTATTGCTTATACATCATTTCTGATTCATTTAATAGACACCAACCAAAGCTGGAAACAACGGGTTTCCATGCTGTTATTGAGAAATGTTCTGGTTTGAATTCCACTCAGCATGTTGCCAATAGAATCTATATTGAACATTGGCTTCTTTTCTCCTTCATTTTGCATGTTTCCGATTTATTAAAAAGAGAACATTTCAATATGACCCTTCTCATGTATTTGCCAGTTTATCATAATCTCATTTCCTTTCCATGGTTGAATTTGCAGATATGTGTTGCTGTGCCATGCCACATTTTCAAATTCTGGGCATTTTTTGGGATCATGGTTCAGGTATAGAAGTAATGCTTACGCACGTTTGTCAGATTTCCATCATTGCATTCCATAAAGAACTATATTACACTGTCTTGGATACATATCTTTCTACTGCTTTTCACATATGCTGACACCACTGATGTTTGTCTTCCCCAGATACCGTTGGTATTCTTGACGAGATATCTTCAAGAGAAGTTCCAGAACATAATGGTATGCTGCGCCTAAACAAAATTTCTGTCTCTTCCATTGCTTCTTCCCGTTGCATAATCTTACATAAACTGTACCGATCTGAGCAGGTGGGCAACATGATATTCTGGTTCTTCTTCAGCATACTCGGGCAGCCGATTTTTGTCCTTTTATACTATCACGATGTCATGAACAGGCAAGCCCAGGCAAGTAGATAGTTCCTCTGAAATATGTACCATGATACAGATCATCAGAAGCGAACCAAATCGATAAGGTGGAAGAAGCAGCAGCCCCCTTGCCATTTTTACCATCAGCTAGTCAGCTTGCAAATGCTCCCATGCTGCGTGTACATTACAAGCGATGCAACAAGGTCATCTAACAGCGCTTCCGACATGTGGACTCTGTACACTTTTCAGTCTATATGTCATCAGGTGATGTGTGCATAATGTCGTGGTAGATGTAACATGTATATGTATGTAATGTACCATGAATCCATGATGTGTCACGCCTTGAAGGGTCCAAATGAGCCGGGGAAAAAATGCCTAAGATGGGGGATGGCTTCATAGAACAAACGCCAAAACCTGAATTGAACTTATTCCGAGCTCTGACACGTGACACCTGGTTTCCGGAAAACTGTGGTATGGTTATACCAGTCACGGTTGTGTACTAATATAGCTGGCAATAATAATGAATCAGCATCTGTTGCCATTGAGATGTTTAATTTGTATTGCCTTGGCTGGTGAATCCGCATTCTCGTGTGTTGTGATGTCTTGATAAGGGCTAGCACGAACATGGACTGGGAATTGATCCCTTTTTTTTAAAAAAAAAGGAGCCGGAATCCTTTCTTTATTTGAAATTATATTGTGTCACTTTGTCAGCTACGAACACCATCGGTGTCTGCTGTGGCGTCGAGCAACTTCAAAGAGTCTTCCAAAAATTCTTCTCAAAATTATCTATTGAGACTACTAAAAATTTTTTTCTCCAAAATTAATGTCATGCCACAGTCAATACTTCAAAATTATCCATCTATTGAGACTACTAAAAAAATTTTTCTCCAAAATCAATGTCATGCCACAGTCAATACTTCAAAATTATCCACGTCAGCATGTGTGGGCTCATATCCGACGTCCAGAGTCCATCCGGCGATTGCTATTTGTCGACTACTCTCAGGTCTACTCTCAGGTCTTATCCTTTCACTAGAAACATCAACTGCTCTTAGGTCTTATCCTTTCACTAGAAACACAGGCCTCCGTCGGGAGGCAGCTCAGGCAACCAGCGGCACCGGCCAATTCCCTCACCACCACCCAACAATTTGCACTAAAATTAGTAAAATTGATTGCCTATGCTCTCCTCTTCTCTCACGTGCTCTCAATTTTATTAGAGATGGATTAATTTGCTCTTAGCTGTTGCTGTTTGCCATTGGGAAAGCAGCGTTCGCAGCATCCTCGGCGCCCGCAGCGGCGACAGCCTGTCCCCCGCCTCGTCGCCAGTGATGGTGCTGTTGTCACCGTCGCGCAGGAAGCTCTGGATGGCCGCAAGCCCCGAGCCGCACACGTCGCGCTCCCAAGAGGCCGACTCCATGGCGGGGCCGGCGCCGTGGAGGCGGGCGCGGACGGTGGCGGACGCGTCCAGGCGGTGGATGGGCCAGCCCCAGTCGTCGACCATGCAGCGGTTCTTCAAGACCTGCGCAGCCGCCAGGTTCCGCGTGTTGGCCTTGATGTCGTCGATCGCGGCGCGGAAGCTCCTGCGGCCCGTGAAGTAGTCGCCCAGGGCAATTGGGGAAGACCGGGGGCGACGGGGGAAGTACTTGCGATGCTGAATATTTGCGGGATGTCTAGGGGAGTCGTTGGAGCCTGTTTGTTTTCCCCTTCGGGTAATAAAAAGGAGCCTTTGGAGTTGCTCTAAGGGAACATGGGGTGTTGTTTTTTCTTTTTCTCCCTGACTGAGGTATTGGGTTAATAACTGTTTTCTTTTTCTCCCTGATTGAGGTATTTATTCTCCCTGATTGAGATTGGGTTAATAAAAATGATTGAGGTATTTATTCTCCCTGGTTGAGATTAGGTTAATAAAAAGGCTATTGGAGTTGTAAACAGGGGCGGCGGGCGGGCGCTGCAGCATGCTCACCAACTCCAAAACGTCCGTACTACAAAACAGAAGGCATAAATGCTAGGTGAGGCTTGAGGATCCTTCTGTTTGGGAGTAGCATTTGGTTGAGGTGCGCCTGGCCATAGCAATTGTGCAACACCTAGGTGAGGCTTGAGGATCCCAACAGCAGACCACTGTGGTGAATCCTCTCCCAGCAAAAAAAATAAATTTAACATCAAAGTGAGCACATGGCTCACATATCAAATATTAAACTGATAAGAACATATGCTATACTACACTTGAAAGGTACGAGTTGCAACGGGAAGCTGCGCCTCTTTTTATAGGGCTCCTTACCCACGCTGCTGTTAAGCGGCTCGAGGTGGTACTAAACGCAAAACCGGTTCCTTCTTCTAACTCTGATGAAGCGTCAGGTCCTTTTTTTTTATAATAATAAAGAAGCGTCAGGTCCTTATCTGCCGTAATCGCGTGTGCTACTTGTTTGGGCCGAATTAGGCAGCCCAAGAGGCCGTGACGAGCTCGAGCTGGAGGCCGTTTTCTCTCTCCTCCTCCGGCTTTTTCCACCACAACAAAAACGCAAACGCGTGTTCGATGATGACATGGCTCCGAGTGTTTGGCGGTTACTACTCTGTTCCATGTGTTTTCACGGGCGTTGATCGCAAACAAGTTCTCAAGCACTCTAGATTTACAACAGCATTCGGAAAACAGATATATAGTGAGGCTGCGAAGGTCATATAACTTCTATTTCGATTTTATAACCGCATGCACTTCCTTTCTAAACTTTCGATTTGAGGCTGCGAAGGTCATGCTATAAAGTTTCGATTTAGAACAGCACTTCCTTTCTAATTGAAGTGTTCTGTCCCACCTCTCATGCTATAAACTTCTGTTTCTAGTGAAGGTCATGCTAATTGTTAGCACAAGAGGTAACGGAAAAGGAGTGCTATCGTTCTTATCGCCAACTATTTAAGCCCCGCCACGTGTATGAGATCTTCAGGGAGGAAGTAGACACTACGGCAATGGACCTCCATTTTTTTTGCAGGCGAAAGCAGGAATTAGCAGCCACTTATCGACGGCCGTCAATACCCTTATTGAAATAAAAGCAAGTGCTAAAGTAACTCTCGCAGGTTACAAATATTGGACTTGTTCCCTTCAGCTTATTCAGCCGGCTTATCAGTCACCAAACAGTGTTTTTCTTTTACAATAAATCAATTATTTTAGCTTTTCAACCGGCTTATAAGCTAAAGCGAACATATCGTTCAAATACTTAAGCTTTGACCAAAATCTCACTTTGTCCCAGCTGCTCGATGTGGGCCCAATCTCGCAGCCCAACAGCCAACAGGTCGTACCGGGCGGGCTTCTCTCTCCGCGTTGGGGAGCTCCGTTTCTCTGATCGCTCTGCTGCAATATCGTCACCTTAGCTTGGACAACTTCTTTTGAAACGATTTTTTTTTTTTTGAAACGAAGCTTGGACAACTTCTTGCACTGGAGCCTGTCGCAAAATCTTGTACTCGAATTCGATATATCGACGTAGAATTCAAAAACAGTAATTATTCATCTATCTCCAAATCGATTCACTGATTGCTTGTGTTTGACTGTTTGTTGAAGTTAAGCTTCATCAGAGCATGCAACAGCAGTGACTCTGATTGGATTCATGGTGATGAACATGTAAAAGTACATGTGCTGAAACTTTTGAACTGATTTGAGCTAGTGTTGTAACTAAGCTGCATGCTGTTGAAATCAGAAAACAGAATGTATGGTTTCAAAAAAAAAATGTATGAACTTGTAATAGCTGCTGGAACCAACCTGACAGTGTAATAATTTCAAGGTTTTTATTCACACGAAAAAAAAAAGGGTCAGAATGTGCTTTCCACCGACCTGTCAGTGTTCGCATGGAAAACAAATCACTTGAAGAAACGATCGAATTGAGTAACATGAAACATAACGTTTCCAAAATTCTGCCTCTGAAGCAATGTACCAAATTCTTTCTAGGCTAGTCTTTACAGAAATGTACAGCAACAACACTGTAATTCGCCCGAAAAAACACTGCAGTTGCAACCTGTAAACCAACATCAGATGCCATGCACATTTCAAACATAATTTACCATCACCGCTGTTAACGCTGCTGTGGGTTAAACAAGTTCACATAAACTAGTTTTGTTCACCTGCAAGAAGGTGATGCATAAGACATTAGAATTGTACTGCATATTGTGTCATTAAGCGATCTAATGCCTGGTACATGAATTCACATGCGTACATAGTATAGAGCTATGATGCTACCACATCACCTCTGCTGCGATATACCAACCATACAGCTTTGGGGGTTCCAACAATAAACCTCAAAAGCATTCTCGTCAGCAACAAGGAAGAATATGTATATAGGATTGAAAATTAGTTACAAGTGTACCAGCTCTCCGTAGTTCCAGTATCCGGTGAGAGCACTGCCAAGCATTTGTGTGTGGCTCTGGACAAGAATGTATCCTGACCTGAATGGCTGAGAGCGCTTGATGATGCTTTTGGAAATTTAGAGGTTCAGCCAAACAAAGGAAAAGGGCATTTTATATATTTTATAAACTTTGATTGAATTAAGACAAAATTTATAACTTGATTTGGTTGGCGTGCGCCAAGCCAAGGTTATAGTGCAACACCAAGGCGACGCACAAGGATCCCAATGGCAAGCCATTGTAGTGGACACTTCCAAAAAAATAAATTTAATATCAAAGTGGGTACATGGTCCACATATCAGATATTAAACTGATAAGAATAGATAGTACACTTGATCTTAGCCAAAAGGTCGAGAAAGGTATGAGTTGCAACGGGGAGTCACGCCTTGTTTTATAGTTGCTATTTCCCCGTGCTATTGTTTAGCTATTCGATTTGTTACTAATACACCAGATCGGTTCCGTCTAATATCCTGTGTATCCCGCCGTGTGCGCAGAGCATGCTTCCTTGTCTGGGCCCAAATTGGTGGCCCAATAGACCAGTAGGCCACCGCCACCGCTATTGTTTCCGCTTCTGTCTGGGCCCAAATCGATGGCCCAACCACTACACTTTGTTCAGCCGATCCGACACGGGAAATATTATCATTGTATTTTGCTTATCTCGGATGATTTTGTGTGCGAAGGGCTCAGTTTCATTCTTCTCTTGCTGCTGGAATAAGCAACCAGCAGCGATGTGATAGTACAAACTATACATGAGCTGTCTGTTCAAGTACCAGATTCTCAGGAGTACGACACATCACATTCGACGAGTAACTGCTGACCACCCCTACAACATGGGTGATTGTGCGCTGCTTGGATGCACGGTCAGTCTCAGTACATAGTTTTACGTGCTCATACGCAATAAGGCACACATCAATGAGCGAATCAGAGAGCAGAATGTATTTACAACTTCGGAACTTATTTAAGCCTGTAACTAGCTGCAAGCTGCTGAAATCAGAGAGCAGAATGTACGAATTGCAATATGAGATAACAAGCCCGACAGGCTAGTAAGTTTCAAGCTTTATACACAAAAAAAAATAATGCCAGGACATGCTTCAACCAACTTGGTACTGTTCGGATGGGAAAGAAATCACTTGAATAAACGAATAGATGAGTTTTTTTAACATGAAACATAATGTTTCTGAAATCCTTTTCCCTGAAGATATACACCGCATGCAAATCGTCAGAGAAACTTTACCACCATTTCCAACAAATTTGGCAAACTATTTTTGGTCACTCGCAAGAATGTAACAAGTTTACGAATCGTATAGTATTATTGTGTCCGGTAAAGGACCTATTGATACATGAATTCACATGGGTCCACAGTATAGAGCTGCTATGCTACCACATTACCTCTAACAAATCATCAATTGTTGGGGAAAAATTGCTATATCTGCGGTATACTAATCACAACTTTGGGGTTGAACCCATAAATCCCAAAAACATCCCTGTCAATAACAAAAAGAATATGTATAGACCAAGGAAATTAGCGTACCAGCTTACTCTCCCTAGTGTCCACTGAGAGCATTCCCAATCATGTGTATGCCTGACAAAAATGTTTCAAAGGTCATACTGCCTTTAACGATCCAGTTTCAGCTCCACTAACCTGATCTGAATGGCAGAATCCATCAGATCCTATTGCTCAGCATTTTGGTCAGATTGTGCTGGAGTATCCAATTTGTTTTGTTCGTCTTGTGTTGCATTGTTGCCATCATTGTCAGGAAAAACTTCTGACTGCAGCACTGGTGAAATATTGTTAACATGGAGCCATGTAGCCCCCCACAAACTGTTTTCACCGGTTTTTGTCTTTGACAGGATGCCACTTGCTTTCATCACCATCAACACATTCTTGACTAGCTCTGGGATAGCCTCTTGTAGCTTCTCCGACCTTCTCCCTCTCAATTTGACTTTCATAAACTTCTCTATCATGTCCAGGACTTCGAACCACAGCTTACCAAAACTGCTCTGTGCTGAGAGGTCTTTAAGTGACTGCAAGAACACCTTGCATAGCAGTTTTACAGCATGCAAGAGGGACATCTCCATGTTTCTAAAATCTTTTGGTGAGTGATTCTGTGCAATATCCAACAATTCATCAAGCAACTGGAAGATAATGTCAAATGACATCAACCATGCTGAAGACGAAATGGATATTCCATCAATTACTAAGCATCTATGCAACGACAACAGTGCATGGTTTCTCACTTCTTCCCTTTGATCTGTGCACACCTTCCGTAGAGCCTGCACTAGCCGAAGCCACATCTCAGCAATTCCTTCCAATATCCTGTCTGTCTCTCCACCAGCTTCTTTAACCTCGCGAGTCCACCGCGTAAGGCAATTCACTGAATCTGCCATTAGGTTCAAAGCATGAATAGGTCTTTCTGTAGATCCAAGCCGAGACTCTGCAAACTGCCTTGAGGCCTCCACTGAAAGGACAAAGTTGGCAGGAGAGAGGTGTGATCCCTCTGACATGATAAAGATCAGGGCTTCAAAACCAGCATCAGAAGCATCAGGGTGGCATGCAGTAATGCAGATCAAGGAAATGATAGTTCGCCAACCCATCTGGGATTTGATGTGGGTTGCATTGGCTTTGACAAGCCGTGTGACCTCCAAGGTGATGTTCTCACAGTAAGCATCAGCAACACGAGCATCAAGTTTCAAAATTAGCTGAAGTGACCTCAGTAGGTCATCTACCAGGTTCTCCTTATAAGGAAGGAGCCTCTGACAGATGTGTAGGAGCCCAAAAACAGCCTTCTCCACCAGATTGCAGGGCATTACTGTGGACTGGACGATATGGGCTATGTGTTCATAAACACCCTGCCACAAAAGAACAATCCTGTCTCTGTTGTTCAATGTGACAGTAATTAGAAGCTCTAAGCAGAAAACGGCTGTGCCTTCATCATCAAGTGACCTGGTGATCTTCTGAGGTCGACCGGCTGCCTGAATGAGGGCTCTTGCTAGATTTGAGAGTGAATCAGCTTGTAAGAATTTGCTCTCAGTAAAGATGGTACCTATTTGGCACTTCTTTGCAGTCTCCAAAGCATTCCTCTGAGCAGCAAGTTGCTCCTCAGATGGCTGGGCCCTAGGTTCTTCAGCATCGTAATACAGTAGTTGGCTGAACCTGCCCATCAGTCCATAAGATTTTTTGGGAGCGCTAACTGGCAAAACTGGAGGTGCAACTGCGGATGAGGAGGCAGCCTTGCTGGGCAACAAATCTGAGGAGCCCTGATCATCAGCTGTATCACAAGTGAGGCGAGCAGGAAGAAGGCCTATCTTATGCAGTTTTAAAATGCAATCTACTATATTCCTCCATCCACTGCGTATATGATCACCATAAGCCGTTGTTATAGTGAAAACAGCCTCTGTTGCCATTCTAGCCTTGGTATCCTCCCCAAAAGCTGTTACAGGATCATCAATGTCGGTACTGCTCAACAAAGTTGTGAACTTACATAGTGCCACAAAAAGATTGTTCAGCACATCATTAAGATGATAGAATGCTGCAAGTTTCGCCACCGACAGAAAACCA